>NC_138138.1:11432118-12754836 GCF_964188305.1 Podarcis bocagei | reverse complement strand
TAAAGCCAAGGTCTCTGGCCTTAATTTTTCTTCTTATTCCCCCACACTGTAGTTTCTCATTGCACTCCAGAATAGTTAACTCCTTTGTTGCAGAGGTAATATTTCAATTATTGTAGTGAAAATGTTGACCTCATTTCGTAATTTGAAGATTATTGCTGCATGCTGCCTCCCCCCCCAAAAAAACCAGGATTCTTTTCATACTGCTGTGTTTTCACAATAAATTTGTAATGTTTCTTTATAGAGAGAATTAATGGAAGAAAATGCCAAATAAGCAGATTATGTTTTACTTATAACCTTACATTTTGCCATTGCTTTCATATCATGAAGATTTTATCTGATCAACAGTGGAACATTTCTCTGTATTATATTTGAAGTAGTCCTGAGATTTTCAAAAAAAGGTCTTTGGAAGCCTATTAATTTGACCCTGGACGATATAATGAACCAAAAGGCCCAAGGTGGCTTGAATACTTCAATTTATAGTGGAACCTCGTGTTATGGATGGGATCCGTTTCGGAGGCCAGACCGTAACATGGACCTGATGCAAACCGAAGTACTATGTCTGTGCACACGCATGGTGCAATTTAGCGCTTCTGTGCATGTGTGAGCGGCAAAACCCGGAAGTAACCCGTTCTGGTACTTCTGGGTTGCCGCGGGACGCAACATGAAAACATGTAACCTGAAGCGGACGCAATGTGAGGTATGACTGTACTTGGGACAGCCCTACAAGATCTCAAGGGGAAGCATCTCAGATGCAAAAGCTATAGCCTTACCCCTCTTATTTGCCTTGCTGTGGCGGGCTCTTGGTTCCAGTATCCCAGAGAGACTACTACAGTGGAACCTCGGGTTACGGCAGGGATCCATTCCGGAGGCCCTGCCGCAACCCCAAAATGACGCACATCAAAGCCCTGTGTCTGCGCATGCGCGATTTGGTGTTTCTGCGCATGTGCGAGCGGTGAACCCAGAAGCAACCTGTTCTGGTACTTCTGGGTTTGCTACGGACGTTTGCTGAAGCGGATGCAAGTGGAGGCGGATGCAGAACAAGGTTTGACTGTAAATGCTTGGTAGAAGATGTTGCCCTTGTGAAATCTCACGTCCTACCTAGAGATTTTAGTATGATAGTCTTCCCAAAATAGGCAGCAAAATGTGAGAGAAGGGATGTGTGCACCATTACATTGTGACAAAATTTATTTTTTTTACAACAGCTACATTTCTAAATAAAATTAACATTGAGTAGAACATGGTTAAAAAGAACCCTGGAATGCCTTCCCACAAGGATGCAGAGAGTGAACACATCTTTAAGATGGCTGTCTTTTATTAGCTACCTCCCAGCCAGCATTGTTCCTTTTCCTTGGCGGCTGGTGCGATTCTTCAAATGCTGCTGTTAGCATGGTGCAGCCAGTCACCTTACAGAGTTACTTTAAAGAGCTGCAAACTACTTTGGATTCTTTGAGTCTCTAGAAAGGAGTCAAACATAAGATATGGCACAGAGGCAAAAGGATCTTAAGAAATCCTGCAATCTTAGTAAAGGGTTCAGAGAAGCACAGATGGGAACGGGGAAAGGAAGGAGCTGTTTCTGTGTGTCAGAGAGAGAGAGAGAGAGAGAGAGAGAGAGAAAGAGAAAGGAAGAAGTTATTAAAAGGAAGTAAGCCACAAATGGGACGCAGGTGGCGCTGTGGGTTAAACCACAGAGGCTAGGACTTGCCGATCAGAAGGTCGGCGGTTCGAATCCCCGCGACGGGGTGAGCTCCCGTTGCTCGGCCCCTGCTCCTGCCAACCTAGCAGTTTGAAAGCACACCAGTGCAAGTAGATAAATAGGTACCACTCCGACGGGAAGGTAAACGGTGTTTCCGTGCGCTGCTCTGGTTCGCCAGAAGCAGCTTAGTCATGCTGGCCACATGACCCAGAAGCTGTCTGCGGACAAACGCCGGCTCCCTCAGCCAATAAAGCGAGATGAGTGCCGCAACCCTAGAGTCTGTCACGATTGGACCTAATGGTCAGGGGTCTCTTTACCTTTTACCTTTTAAGACACAAATAGGTATGTGGAGAACTAGGTAGAACATAAGTGTTCTTGAGAACCTAAAAATTTATTCAGAAATATGAAATGTATTCAGCATGTACGGATTTTTAGTTTAAAGAGAACAGAAAAGAAAGCGCTAAGGTAACAGATTATTCCATCGCATTGCTTAATTTGCAAAAGAAAGGAACTGGAATGGTTCAAGCATGATTGAGCACCATGCACTGCTTCGGATGCCTGGCACCAGTTAATTCTATGCTAAACAGAGTAATGTTTGCCCATAAATCCCACTAATTTAAGTGGAGCTTATTTGTTGGAGCATCTGCTTAGGATTACAACCCAACACTCTTGAAACAGGTTGAGGTAGCTTAATATTCCTGGACCCCAAATCTTACTCATACCCCAACTTCCACTCTATACAGTAGGACGTAATTCTGAATAACATGCAGAGAATTGAACCGCAAACTGCAACCAATGATAATACAATCATACCTCATGTTACGTTTGCTTCATGATACTTTTTTTCAGGTTGCGTCCCGTGGCGACCCGGAAGTACCGGAAAGGGTTACTTCCAGGTTTCGTTGCTAAATCGCGCTTTGTGCATGCGCACAAGCGCCAAATCGCGCCACGCACCTGCACAGATATGGCGCTTCAGGTTGCGGGCTTTTCATGTTGCGAACGGGCCTCCGGAACGGATCCTGTTTGCAACCAGAGTTACCACTGTACCAGATGACAGTTATGCATTATTTTACATTTGAGAATGCAGTGTGTGATTTTCTGTGCTGTTCCACTGCAGTGAAAATGTCACGTGCCTGCTCTACTATTCATGAAGTCATTGAGTATGTTTCTGTGGGGCTTTTTTTTTTTTTTTTGATGGGGCAAAATGATTTGTCTGTTGCATTGACTATTGCTTCTGTGCTATGTCTATCTGATCTGAACCGCCTGCCTGTAAGGAAGCTGTGTGAATGAATAATGATTACCCTGTAACTTTAAGAACTGGTGTCTGCTTTCTTCCTCCTCCCTCCCCATCCCTTTTCCCTTTTGTGTTTTGTCTTTTAAACTATAAGTCCGAAGGCTGGGGCTGTCTTATTTCTTATTCATCAGTAGAACCATTCTAGGAGCGTTTTCAATTGAAGATAAGGAAAATGATTTAAGTAAATAATGGATGCACTGATTGACTTAGGCAAGTCAGCCTTGACTAGCAGTAAAATGGGAAAGTAGGGATGAAGGAAGTGGTGTTTGTGAACAGCCATTGATATGGTAGTCGGTTGTTAGTAAAAATCTTTTTGCTATAGATTCACTCAGTCTTGGCCTTGTCCTCTCAGTTTCAGTGTTTCCCACTTGTAAAATGAGACAGATGCTTTTACAATGGCTTTCACATTATTAATTCCACAATAAAAGTACTGTGTGTGTGTGTGTTACAGATTTGTGTAGGTTCTCTGTGCGGCCCAAATTACAAGAGGCATGATTCAGGTTATCCAGGTCAGATCATGCTGTTAACAAGGCATCTCCAGTCAAATAAGGGACTCCTTTAAAGTCCCAAGTTGCTCTGTTGGCTTGGGTGCCCAAAATTTCAACATTTTGCCATTTAAAATAAAGCAGCTACTGCATTTTTTTTTAAAAAAAAAGAAAAGCAAAAGCAATCTATTTATTTTTATTCCGCTGCTTTTCTTTCTCTCTCTTTCTCCCCACCGTATTAAATTTGTTTTGTTCTTAGCTTCAAAATTTTTAAAAAGCTTAGGATCCTTCTTCAGGGTTCTTCTTCAGTTCATCTCTGTTCAGTTGAAGGGCTCTTAATGTGATTTATTTCTGTGCTTTTTATTCTAATCCCTATCGGTTTTCCAGCAGAACACGTTTGATTTCGCTTATTTTTCCTTGGGTTTGGGCTAACTTTTCCATTACCCCTGCTGCTGCTGCATGTGTGCTGTTTGTTGTCCAAACTATATACATTTACAGTTGTTGTTTTCCTTCAAGTTTTAGTTTGCTAACTTAAAGTTTCATCCTGCTCTCTTTGGTTTCAAGGTACCTGTGATTTCATCACATTGAATTACTATTGTCCAATATTATTAATAACTGATGTTTTCTCCCTTCCGCTCTGTAGGCCTCATACTTTCCCAACACTCAGATAAGCCTGCTTGTCTCTGAAGTAGGCTCCCAGTGGTGTTAGGGACAGGCAACTCTGTCTTAGTTTCTCATTTTTCCAGTTGTGTTCTACACATTTCCACATCGATTGCTGGATTGTTTTTTAAAATGTCCTCATGAAAAGTAATCAGCACTTTTATTTCTCACAATGCACACATTTTTACATGCCGTTTTGCCTAATACAGTCGTACCTTGGATCTCGAACGCCTTGGCTCCTGAACAAATTGGCTCCCGAACAATCAAAATCCGGAAATGAGTGTTCCGGTTTTCGAACGATTTTTGGAAGCTGAACATCTGAGGGGGCTTCCGCGGCTTCCAATTGGCTGCAGGAGCTTCCTGCAGCCAATCAGAAGCAATGCTTTGGTTTTCGAACGTTTTGGAAGTCGAACAGACTTCTAGAACGGATTCTGTTTGACTTCGAAGGTACAACTGTATCCTTTGGGGGGGGGGGAAGCAGTTTCCCCTGGTAGAATTCAAAGCAATTTCCCTAAAACATTTTTTACTAATATATGCATTTGTATGCACAGTTTACCCCAGTAGACACATTTTTTACATATTACTTGGCTGGAGAAAATTTTGAAGGTTGGCCATGTTTTGGTTCACATATTTTTTCCTAAAAGTGTAATATTTACTTCCCTTCAGTGGAGAACTTCTCCATTGTCGCCAAGAATTGCTGCAATGAAAGATTTTCTGAAAAACCACAGCAGCCCCCTGTCTACATCTCAGACAGTCATGGCAGGGAGGGGAGGCTATCTAGCATAACCATTCAGCTACATTGGATTCCCCTCTCCCCCCATCTGACAACTTCATGGCTGTGGAGGCTCTAGTAGATGAGGGAGCTTTGTCTGTTACAGAATTATTAACATATTGGGAGCCAAAACAATTACCGTATTTTTTTGCTCTATAAGACTCACTTTTTCCCTCCTAAAAAGTAAGGGAAAATGTGTGTACGTCTTAATAATAATAATAATAATAATAATAATAATAATAATAATAATAATAATAAATTTTATTTATATCCCGCCCTCCCCAGCCGAAGCCGGGCTCAGGGCGGCTAACAACAATCAAATAATCAAACAGTAAAATAGTTACACAATCTAAAAATATTTCATTATAAAAATTAATTAAATCAAATTGAAGGCAACCAGTTAAGCAAAATTCTGTGCTGGTTGCCAGAGGAGGGAGTCAGGCTGCGCCCTGACCAAAGGCCTGGCGGAACAACTCTGTCTTGCAGGCCCTGCGGAAAGATGTCAGGTCCCGCAGGGCCCTAGTCTCTTGTGACAGAGCATTCCACCAGATTGGAGCCGCAGCCGAGAAGGCCCTGGCTCTAGTTAAGGAGCGAATGCAGGCTGCGCAGCAATCCCAGAAGCCAGAACAGCAAGAGGGATTGCTGCTTTCACTGCGCAGCGATCCCTCTTGCTGTTCTGCCTTCTGAGATTCAGAATATTTTTTTCCTTGTTTTCCTCCTCCAAAAACTAGGCGCATCTTGTGGTCTTGTGCGTCTTATAGAGGGAAAAATACGGTATTCTGGTTATTGTTTTTCAGACTTTTGAAATAAATACTAACTAGGGCACTTAAATCTTCCATTTCCCCCGAAGTGCTACTCTAGGCTGTAAACCATAGAGAAAATGGATCGGAAGTTAATTTCTAAATGAGATAAATCAAAAGAAAAACTTTGGATTTTACCATTAACTTAAATGATAAAGAATGTTGCATTTAGCCTTGTTGGCCTCTTAGGGGACTTTGCAAGTTGGGAAATTAATGCATTCTCTGGGTTCTGTGACGGGGTGGGAGCAGATATATCAGAAAACAGGATACCAATGTGGTTTCAAAATGTTGAGATAAGGGAATTCCTTTTATCAAAATGTGGTGTGCAGGGTATTGTCACTCATTTGCTAATCTGCAGGAAGTGTACAACATATGGTAAACTTTTATCTTTGTATAGCGTAACCACTCAAAGAGCTCCCTTGTCAAGTAGGAATCTGGTAAAAATGCAGCATACTATCTACTACAGTGGTACCTCGGGTTGCATACGCTTCAGGTTACAGAGTCTGCTAACCCAGAAATAGTGCTTCAGGTTAAGAACTTTGCTTCAGGATAAGAACAGAAATCGTGCTCCGGCGGCGTGGCGGCAGCAGGAGGCCCCATTAGCTAAAGTGGTGCTTCAGGTTAAGAACAGTTTCAGGTTAAGAACGGACCTCCGGAACGAATTAAGTACTTAACCCGAGATACCACTGTACTTCATTGCACTGGCTCTCTGCAACTTCAGGAATATATTACCAAGCTGGACGTGTCAGTGGTGGAGAGATTTTTCAGGGACTTTTTCATCTGAGAGCATGCCATTCTATAATGGCAAGTCTGAGGAGAGATGGGCATAAAGGTTCCCCGGTACTTATTTGACTCATGTTTATGATATCAGCATTTTTCCTTATTTAGCCATCACCTGAAATGGGACCTTCTGTCTGTAGGCAAGGCCCCCAATTCTTATAGCTACTGCATATATGACCCCAAAACTCCTTTATGCATATGGGTAAGAGAGCTATGAGGGACATGGGTGGCGCTGTGGGTTAAACCACAGAGTCTAGGACTTGCCGATCAGAAGGTTGGTGGTTCGAATCCCTGTGACGGGGTGAGCTCCCGTTGCTCGGTCCCTGCTCCTGCCAACCTAGCGGTTCGAAGGCACGTCAAAGTGCAAGTAGATAAATAGGTACTGCTGCGGTGCGAAGGTAAACAACGTTTCTGTGCGCTGCTCTGGTTCGCCAGAAAGTGGCTTAGTCATGCTGGCCACATGACCCGGAAGCTGTACGCCGGCTCCCTTGGCCAGTAAAGCGAGATGAGCGCCGCAACCCCAGAGTCGGCCACGAGTGGACTGAATGGTCAGGGGTCCTTTTACCTTTACCTTTAAGAGAGCTATGAACTTAAGTTGCCATCTTGACCACTGGCAAACATTGCCCTCCTGACTTGGTCTGTGTTTCCTTTTCAGTCCTGGATGAAAACCTTTTTATTTGTTACACTTTTTAGTTGTTTTAGTGTAGATATATGATATTATGCTCGCCTGCTGTGTTTCTGTGATTTATATATTTTTTGTAATTGTATTGCTTGGTGATTTATTTTTTGTAGGCCTCTGAACATTTCAGTTGAAGAGAGACCAATAAATACTTTTAGTAACATAGATATTGTTGACTAGAGCAACAAAGGCGGTTCGAATCCTGAATAAATTTAGGGCAGAATAACCAAACTATTGTGGGAATATAAAGTATCCTCAAGTTGCGGACTCAGTTTGCCAGTCAAGCTAATGCTGGGCATCTTTATACTTAAAATGGCTCAAATATTTTGCGCAACGTATTTATTCGGTAAGGAATATTTAGTCCTAATTGTGCTTACAGTGTCCACGCTTGAACCTCGGGTGTGTAAAGTAATAACGAAGAAGTGAGTTGATTGCAGCATGGAGGACAATTTTCCTTCTTACTCATGAACCACAGTCAGCCCACTCATATTTAATATCTAGGGGAGGACCTTCCAAATGAGAGTATGGGATATTTCAATGTCTAGTGGAGGCCCAGCACATCTCCTGCGGGAAATTAAGTATCACAGCAAATGAAAGCAAAACAGTAGTTAAAAGCTCAAATTTGGGAAACTGTTAAATGAAATGTGAATCGACTGCAGTGTCTTAGCCGAAGGTTTGTGACTGGAAGACTGCAACTGTTAACTGAGCTGGAGAAAGGAGGAGTTTGTACCTTCCCCAGCCCCAGGTTTTTTCTCTCTCTTTAAAATGTTCCAAATTAAGTTTTAATATTTCTATATTTCCTCCTGTAGTAGTGCTTTCATGATCTTTTAATTTATTATGCTAAACAAAGATCATTACTCTGTTGTCCCAACAACTATGTATGAATAATGAGAGCAACTGTGGAGATTCTAGGTTGCATGATTGCTGACCTTCCACTAAAACTTGCCCCCTCTAATCAAGCCCTGTCCATGTAAAGGCCAAATGATCCAACAGAGCTGGGTGTGAAATATTGCAAATTATTCTGATGAAAATTACTGATAAGCAAAGTACGTTAATTTATTGAGCTGGACTTTTATAAGCAGACAAAATGAGACATTCTTTCTGCCAATAGGGAATACAGCTAAAGAAGAGTACTTGTAGAAAATGAAAGAATCTCTTGCACATCCCTTCCCCAAATAGGAGACCTTAACTTTTCCCCACACTCCTGTTTTGCTGTGAACTGTTTGAGCAGGGATCAGACAGACTTCTTGTAAATCCTCTTTTGCATCTTAGCAGAACATAAGTCACTTTCTGGCCATCAGTGGACAGGGGCAACACTGTTGTGTCCTAAATGTCAAGATCACAGAAAGAAAAGTAATGGTATATTATTCATTCATTCATTCATTCATACCCCACCTTTTTCCCTGACAGGGACTCATAGTGGCTTACAAATAAAATAGGAACAGCTAAAAATATTTTTTATCGTTAAAACAATCAAACATTAATAGAAATAATACTGTATTTACACGAATCTAATGTGCACCTCAATTTTCAAAACCTTGAAACCAAAAAAGTATTTGCTGGCAAATGTTAATGTGCCATCAAATTTTATGTGCACCCTAATTTTCACAATGTAATTTGGCCAAAAATAGTGTGCATTACATTCAGGTAAATACAGTATATGTTCGTTCTCTCTCTCTCTCTCTCTCTCTCTCTCTCTCTCTCTCTCTCTCTCACACACACACACACACACACACACACACACCCCAAACAGACATGGCACCAGCCCTCTCATTAAAAGCAGTCAGTTCCCCAACGTCTGTTGGAACAAGATGATCTTTACCTGCCAGCAGAAGCACAACAAGGAGGGAGACAGTGTTAACTTTTTCTAGGGTGGGAGTTTCAAAGTCTGAGAGCAGCCACAGACAATATGTGTTAATGACTGTAGTCCAGCAATTGCGAGGGGGGATGAGGCAAGTGGGAAGGAGAGCTTCTTTGGGGCAGCATTTGCCCCTCTCTTGAGCTGCCCATGTTCATTGAGCTAGTTGCTCGGTGAACTAAAGGTGAATTAAGTTTGTTTTAGGATAGAATTTTAAAGGGTTTCTAGTTAATCAATCTTTATGTTCAGTCCCTCACCACCCCCAATAGGAGCCCTGAACTCATAGCCTACAATTTTTTTAAAAAAAAAGAAAAGTAAGTCAATCAGGCATCTTTAAAGAATGTTAGAAAGCAAAATGTGGAGGCAATACTCTAAAACTTATTTAGGCAAATATGGAGGCACTGCTGTTGCTAAGGTTGCTTAGTCACTTAATCACTGTTGCTAAGCAATCCGAAAGAAGCAATGTATTCTTCCTCCTGGGGAGATTCACACTCTTCCAACAAGAGCACTTTGCAGTGAGAAATACAGGAACAAGTAAATGATGACTTGTCCTTATCAGCTGTGTGGAAGGCAGAAATTAAACAGGGTAATACAATAATTGGGAAAGCCTCACCTTTTCACATTCTTCCAATCACATATTATATTATTTCAGTATAGCACCTGATTTACTTTTTTACCCTGTACTTCAGCACAGCAGCCTGTAACATTCTGGATGCTATTTTTGTTGTTGTTCTGGATGAACTGAACTAGCAGTTCACTTTGTTAAAGGAAGAGCTTGCTCCTTTTTGGGCAGGATGAACCTGTACTAGAAATAATAGCTGAAAATAGTTGATGTGCTTTGAGTACATTTTGGTTAATAATCCAAAGAAAGCATTATCACAAATGCACCACCTGTTGTTGCATATATATAGAATGGTTGAGTTAGCTGGAGAAATGGGCAAGAAATCAACGAAATGGAGTTGCTGGAAAAGAATTAAACTGTTGATGAGTAAAAACTTAATTAAAACATACTAGAATGCACTGGAGTAAAATTGGAGAAGCTATAATAATATTATGGAAGAAATACTAAGTTTCAAACCCAAAATATTCTTGCTAAGCATTAACAATATTTGGAGAGAAAGAGGGGGTACTGTTCCCAAAACAGCCAAGCTAATATATGCCAAATATTGGAAGATTCTAGAAATACCTAAATTAAGGGAATGGTATGTAAAGTAATCGAATACATCTGTTTTAAGTCAACTAACAAAGGCACTGTAGAGGAAACAGGAAGCATGTACCATAATTAAAATTTGTTTGAAACAGAATAGAGGGTTGTATTCAGTGTAGCACTAAAGTAAATGTCTTATTGGTGCAAAAACAGATAGGGGGGTTGACATGGAGGGAGGAGAGGGGAAGAAATTACTCTAGGGCCAGAATTTTGTTGCATACTGCCCAGGGTTGCTATCTAGTACAAAGATGGGGTGCAAGGTAAAGTATTCTGCAGTTGGAGCTTTGTATGACACTGGAATCAAAGATGTGCTAAAGGAAGAAATTTAGATCACAAAGAAGCTGACTACATTGTCTGCATCTGTCTTCATCGCAGAAGATGTAGGACAGGTCCCTGTGCCTGAACAAACTTTCTTGAGAGTTTGAGGAAGTAATGGGGCTCTAGGCCTCACTGACAAATAAAAAAATGCACAAAACACTGAGTCTTGAAAGTTCTCAAATTTGAAATTGCTGATATTCTAACCAAAGTAACTTGTCCCTAAGGTCAGCCTCCATCCCTCAGGATGGGAAAGTGTCCATTGTAACACCAGTTTTTTTAAAAAAGGGATTGAGAGGGGATGTGGGAATATTAAAGGCCAGTTGACATATGTTATGAGAACACTGGTGAAAACCATTATTGGAGATTAAATTGTCAAGTACAGTGGTACCTCGGGTTACATACGCTTCAGGTTAGAGACTCCGCTAACCCAGAAATAGTACCTTGGGTTAAGAACTTTGCTTCAGGATGAGAACAGAAATCGTGCGATGGCGGCGCAGCAGCAGCAGGAGGCTCCATTAGCTAAAGTGGTGCTTCAGGTTAAGAACAGTTTCAGGTTCAGAACGGACCTCCGTTCTGGTTGCCGTATTCCCAAAAGTGAAAATCCGGACAAAGTTGTTGATATTTTATTTTATTTTATATTTATCTATCTATATCTATCTATCTATCTATCTATCTATCTATCTATCATCTATCTTATCTCTATCATATCTATCTATCTATCTATCTATCTATCTATCTGTCTGTCTATTGCCCTACTTGCCATACGTCCCGGACATTGTGCTGATTCAGCAAAAATCCGCTGGATATATGGCAGCCCTAATATAGATAAACAGATTAAAAATGACTTTTGCAAAAGTAAGTCTTCACGAATGCTGTTGCATCTATGTGTGCACTGTAGGTAGTTTGATTCCATTTTTGTTTGACGTGATACATCTTTTTGAGGGAGATCTGGGAGAACATCCAAGCACATTTCAGTTTTATTAGTGTCCATGTATTGTTTACTCAGCAGGCACCATCCAAATATGAATCCTTCCACCTTGAAAGGAGCTAAATGGTTGATGTGTGTAACACCCAAATTGTTTTGTTACCTTTAAGCCCTAAACTGTTTGGGGCCAAGTTGCTTGAAGTAATTGCTGTGCATATAGGTCCTAACAGACCCTGTTAGCAGACCCAGCATCAAAATCAGCCAGACCTAGTAGCTAGAAAAGGTTGTGGCCCTCTCACTTGAACTCCCTTCCATGTTGTTGTTGTTGTTTAGTCGTTTAATCGTGTCCGACTCTTTGTGACCCCATGGACCAGAGCACGCCAGGCACTTCTGTCTTCCACTGCCTCCCGCAGTTGGGTCAAACTCATGCTGGTAGCTTCGAGAACACTGTCCAGCCATCTCATCCTCTGTCGTCCCCTTCTCCTTGTGCCCTCAATCTTTGCCAACATCAGGGTCTTTTCCAGGGAGTCTTCTCTTCTCATGAGGTGGCCAAAGTATTGGAGTCTCAGCTTCAGGATCTGCCCTTTCTTTAGTCTCTTTTTAAACAGGCTTTTAAAGACTTTCCTATTTCAGCCTGCTTCCAGTTACTGTTGATCTGGAGTTCTTGTTGCTCTTTCTGGATTGGGAGTGATTGCTAATCTGTACTGGGTTGTTTTCATGTAACTGTCTTATTTTAATCTTTTTACATGTGTACTATGTTTTTAAATTGTCTTTGTTTAAGCTGATACTAGTTTTACCTTGCAGAGTCTTTTGCTTGAACTAGCTGGATGTAACTACCTAAATAAATTAATTGCTCTGCAGAGTTCCATGCAAAGATATACAGAGTTTAAAAAAAGTGCATAGACACTTTTTGTTATGTTTACCCCTCTTTTGTAACTGCATAATTAGCTGTTTTGGGCTTTTGTGTTAGGGGAACACAATGGAATGCTTGACTTGAATACGTTGTTCTTTCATCCTAGAACTATTAAGGCCTCTTGTGAAATAGTGGCTCAAAATCTGAGCAGGTGTGGTGAAAATTCTTATCTCAGTTTTATTTTGTGTGTATGAAATTGGATGCACAATAAAATGGTCTTCTGCTATGAATGAATTTCTCCTGAAAACATCTTGAGAGTATGAAAACCCCTTTTGAGGCACATTTAAAAGACAAGTCACGCTGCATTATTAATATTCCGGTTGTTCGTAAAACGGCACTCTCTGCTTGCACCGTATATCATTCCAGGAAACAGCTGCTTCAGCCAACGACTGTTGCTTGTGCTTAAGAGCTCTCAGACATTTTCCTTGTGAGTCAAGAAATAGTTTCCCCTCCTCCTGAGTGTAGCTAAGCTGCTGCAGAATCTGGGGCTAGATAGAGAAGATGGTATGTCTATTCAGCACTTACTTGAGAAACTAGAAATGTTCACTCATATGATCTGATCATGCCAAGGCCAAACCTCAGTGGCCCCCTGGAATGGTGCCACTTCTGGACTCATGGCCAGCCCCGACCTGGACCCCCATTCAGCACTGATGCTACCTTCATCGGGACCGCCTGGTTCTTCAGCTGTTGTTGCAAGTGCCACCACTACTAATCACTCACCTACCCTCCTCTCCCTGGGCCCAGATGTGTCTCCTTGATGGGCAGGCAGACAGACAGTCATGCTTTGTAGAGCCCTTCTCTGTGTCAAGCCCATCAGCTTGTACCTAACTATGCTTGCCCCTATGCCAGCCCTGGACATCATCATTTATATCATCTATGCTAGATACCATTGAGCGGTTGTTACATGAGATAAACAACAGGATGTGCACAGTCTGCGCCTCTTGCTCATTGTCATATTTTGTACATTGCTGGTGTCTCTTGAGGAAAACTCGTTTGCTTTGCTACAAATACTTGCCTGCTTCACTGAAAACCCTGAGGAAGTTCTGAACTAAGACCTCCAGGAAGATAAAAAAGGAGTGGCCACTGTTTGTGTTAGGATCACAGGGTACAAATATCTGCAGAATGGGGTGAGGTTTGTTTTGTTTGCCTGTGTCACAGTGTAGTGTGATAATACAGTGACAAGACATGCTGCTCTTTGAGCCTTCACCTATCTGAATTCAGAACCATCTCTCAGAACAATCTAGCTAAAAGCAGTTCACACATCCCCTTGACTGCTGCTTTTATGTTGAACATTAAAAAAATGCTATTTATTTGTTTTTTAAATAAACATAAGCTGCCATGGGCCAGTTTTGATAAGTATATAAAAATTGCACTGTTTAAACATGTAATTCAGGAGCAACTCTCATGAGCATATGTGTGTATAAACATTTCTTGGCTTGAGATTTATGGATGTGTTTCTAAGTTTAAATTTGTAACACTGAAAACAGTAGCAAGGGCCTAGTATAAGAAGAGTTTTCTGTACATACAGACTCAACCAGTTTTGTTCAGAATTGTTCATAGGGGTTATTTATTTGCTTGCTTTGTAATTATGGACCTGCAGAGTTCTCTCTAGGAAATCGGAATCTTAAGTATTCGGTAACTTTGAAGAACTTTTCTCTTTAATTATTAAAAAAAAAGTTTCTGGTCCTTATAACAGGCAGTTGGATTGTTTCTATCCTATAGGTGCAATGAGATAATTTGTTTAGAAGCAAGCAAACACTCTTGGCGGGAGAAAATGGAACTATATATTTGGTATATCATCATCATAATCTACAGCGGTACCTTGGGTTACATACACTTCAGGTTACAGACTCCACTAACCCAGAAATAGTGCTTCAGAATAAGAACTTTGCTTCAGGATGAGAACAGAAATCGTGCTCCGGCAGCACGGCGGCAGCAGGAGGCCCCATTAGCTAAAGTGGGGCTTCAGGTTAAGAACAGTTTCAGGTTAAGAACGGACCTCCGGAACGAATTAAGTACTTAACCCGAGGTACCACTGTAATTTGAATATTGGGAAGAGATAGTGAGATGGGAAAGACCTGGGAAACATTGGATAAAGATGTTGTGAAGTATACTTTTTACAGTTGACATCCTATTTCCTCCCCTCTCTGCAGGTGAAGCTGAGCAGGAACTGGGACCCCCTCCATCTGTAGATGAGGCAGCAAACACACTCATGACTCGCCTGGGCTTCCTCCTGGGAGAGAAAGTCACGGAAGTGCAGGCAGGGCAGCAGTACAGTATGGAAGTACAGGAGGACAATCAGGTGGGCTTGTTTTGTGCTGATTGATAGTGATTTGACTGTGTCTTGTTCCTTGACGTAACGCTTGATTTGCAAAATGAGGGGTTCTGTTAAAAATATAATCCCCGGAAGCCATGGCTCATAATCTAAGATTCATCGGAGATTACTTCATAGGCTCTCTCTTCTCTAGTGGCAGAGGTAGGAGAACCATGTCCCAATGAAATACAAAATGTGATTTCGAATTGTGCGGCAACCGTAGTAGATTGGGACACAGCTGAAGTGGGTGCAAAGCTTGTCCCCTGTGGCCCAACTTGTTCCCGCAAGCTCAGATTAGTGGAGCAAGAGAGCTGAAAATAATGCCACATCTGGCAACCAATGTGCCCCTTTGGTTTCAGAAGTACATTGGTAGGGGAGTCTAAAAAGCCCAGGACACAAATTTTCATGGCTCTCTAATGGCTATAGTGGTTCGTTTATCAGAAGTAATGTATTTAGTATTAAATCTGTAAGTGTATATGTGATTGTGACCAAATTAAGCCTCCTGGGCCTCCTAGACTGTGGAAATTTGTGCCTTGGGCTTTTTGGTCTGGTCTACCCATGTACTAAGGGGCGCGGGTTGCGCTGTGGGTTAAGCCACAGAGCCTAGGACTTGCCTATCAGAAGGTTGGCAGTTTGAATCCCCACAACTGGGTGAGCTCCCATTGCTCGGTTCCTTCTCCTGCCAACCTACCAGTTCGAAAGCACATCAGAGTGCAAGTAGATAAATAGGTACCGCTCCGGAGGGAAGGTAAACGGCGTTTCCGTGCACTGCTCTGGTTTGCCAGAAGCGGCTTAGTCATGGTGGCCACATGACCCGGAAGCTGTACGCTGGCTCCCTCAGCCAATAAAGCGAGATGAGCATCGCAACCCCAGAGTCGGTCACAACTGGACCTAATGGTCAAGGGTCCCTTTACCTTTACTTTACCCATGTACTATCTGAAACCCAAGGGTCACTTTGTTTGCCAGCTGTGATTTCCCCCCCAGCTCTCCTACCCCACTATGAGAGCCAGTGTGGTGTAGTGGTTAAGAGCGGTAGTCTCGTAATCTGGGGAACCGGGTTCGCGTCTCCGCTCCTCCACATGCAGCTGCTGGGTGACCTTGGGCCAGTCCCACTTCTCTGAAGTCTCTCAGCCCCACTCACCTCACAGAGTGTTTGTTGTGGGGGAGGAAGGGAAAGGAGAATGTTAGCCGCTTTGAGACTCCTGAAGGGAAGTGAAAGGCGGGATATCAAATCCAAACTCCTCCTCCTCCTCCTCCTCCTCCTCCTCCTCCTCCTCCTCCTCCTCCTCCTTCTTTCCACTAGAAAAATATTTTTCTATCTGCAGATGGGGGCCTCCCCCATTTACATTTTTAATGGGGGGAGGGGAGATGCTCCCGTTTTCAAGCTAGTGATGGCTCTGCTACAGGCAGCAGAGTTCTTGTGGAGCTCCCAGTACCATGATCTACAAACTAATTTTAAAATAGAATGAAAAGAAACTTTTGATTTTTGAATGTTTATTAAATAAGCTGAGTTGTACATTCTAATGATGTTAGATAAAACAGGGTAACATCTACCTCAAATAATAATTAGTAGCTAGGTTTACATCGAATAACAAAAAATTAAAAATATATCCAATCAATATTAAATTACTTAAATTTAAATCAAGTTAACCAGAATCACACACAGTTATTCAGATCATTCCCAAAATAGAACAGAGTTGCTCTGCATCATTCCAATATTGAATAAAAAGGCTTCATTTGTCAATGATATCACTGTGTTGCCTTCCCTCTATAACCTATCAAATTTGTAAGTTTAATTGAGTAAACTGTATCTCATACCCTCAGGCACCCGTTCTCTAAAGACAGTGGATTGATCTTTTTCCATTTATGACTGATAGTCATTCAGGCAGCCGTTAATAAATGAAGTACTATTTCTGTGCCCTCAATTTAAAACGATGCCCTTGACAAAGCCAAATAAAATTAACAATGCAAATGAAATAATTTGTAGACATTTCTTCCTCCTGATGGCTCTAGTTAAGGCGCTTGCAAATATCTTAGGATTGCCATATTTCAAATGGTAAAAATTCAGATGCAAAAAGTTTTTGAGCTTTTTTAGGGCAGTTGCCTGATAACCACTCTGCCACCGCCGAGCCAAAGCCCAGGTCACCCGAGCCTGAACCAGAACCGCCTACGCACCATTATTTTTTATATTGAAAAATGCCCCAAATCCAGGACATTTGCTTTAAAATGTAAAATCCCCCCTGGATAGGCATGTAGGACCCCCAAAATAGGACATGTCCAGGAATTCCCAGACTTATGGCAACCCTAAAATATCTGCCTGTGGATCAAGCTTTCTCCTCTCCTCACAGTGGCTGCAAATGAGCCCAGCTAGAAGTGCTTTGCCGCCAAAGTTTAGGTCGACCTTGCATGGATATCACTATTTCTTATTTCAACAATTTATATGCTACTTAATCACAACAGTCTCTAAGCAGTGTACAAGAAACTCAGTGCAATAAGAATGAAAATCAGTTAAAATCATAAAATTAGAATTGTTAAAATGCCTGTTGGAATAAAGAAAAAAGTATTCACGGAGCACCAAAAGTTCAACAGGAAAGGGGGCCTGCATGACTTCAGCCAGGAGTTCCATAAAGCATAGCTGTCAACTGTCCCTTATTTGGCAGGAAAGTCCCTTATCCTAGCGCCGTGTCCCGCTGATGTCCCTTATTGATGATGTCCCTTAAATTTCCCGGGTTTCAAAGGAAGCAGCTCCGCTCCCTCCCTCCCTGACGGCTAGAGAGGAGGGAGGCTCCAACTGTGTTGCTTGGCTGCGTTGCTCACCCAGTAAGGAGTCTAAGAACAAATGGGGGTGGAGCTTGCATGCCTTGTGCCGATCAAATCGGCTGCGTTGCGTGGGGACTCTCCTTTGCTCAGCGCTTCCCAGCAGAGAGGTGATGTGGTTTTCCTTGCTGCATCCCCTTTGCCGGGTTGCTATGGGAACCACTGCTTGAGGCTTCGTTTGGCTGCTGGCTGGGCTTTCTGCCTTTGGCTTGGAGGGGCTCAGAAGTTGAACACACTTGCGCCCCAAAAATCCCTTATTTTGGCTGCTGGTCCCTTATTTTTGAGGCTGCTGGCCCCTTATTTTCAAATCTGTAAGTTGACAGCTATGCCATAAAGTTGGGCTTGAGGTTGATATGAACTGTGCCTGTGAGTCATAGGGCACCATTAACATTGACCCCCAAAGACCTCTGTGATTGGGAAGACTCTCAGAGCAGACTGTTTGTTGCACAGAAATCCACTTCCTCTCCTTTACTCACTCCAGGCTGAGTCGGTATTGAACAGTATATGAGTGCAAAAACAGGGGCAATGTTTCTTGCACTCTCAGTACTCTAGCTCTAGATTTGGTAGCTAAAAGTCTTCTGTACAGATGGTATTCGTACCCAGTTCAAGTCATGGTACCCGGAGTTCATTCAGATTGACAGTCCTGCTACCAAACTCAAGCCTTGGGGCATTTCTTGGAAGGGGCAGTTCTGATATCTAGCTCAGGCCCTGGTATCTATAGTTCCTTAGTGCTGGCAGAGATTCTATTCCTGATTCCAGCTGTCAGTACAACAGTTTTTGATACCCAACTCAAACCTTGGTAAATGGCATTTTACCAAGACATCTTTCTGAAGTCCTTTCGCAAGTGGTTTGCTTGCAGACAGACTTCAAATGCGAGCCCCTTTCAAGTTGCCACAGGTTGTCATAATGGCATCAAGTGATTGACAGGTAACGTTGGCCTGCGTGGGGTAGAGTGGGAAGGATCTGGCGTACCATATGGATGCACTTATGCCCTTCAGCTTAAATTGTATTGAGATTTTAATCGTAATCTTTTGTGGAGTATATAAACATTCTTATGAAAAAATAAAATGCGTTGGGAAGTGGAATTTCACGCAGTCCCACCTTTAAGGTCATTCCATTCCAGCTTGAAAGGTGTCCTCAAGTGACAGCCTCCCAAACTGGGATTGGTTGGCTGGCTGTCTTTGAAGGCACAATCCCCATCCACCTCTTTGAGATGCCTTGTAGGTTTGCAAGTGGGAAATGTCTGAACTCTCGGCCCATGCAGTCTCTACCTGCAAATTCACCCTCTAGCTGGCTATTTGGTGGCTCTGCACTGGGTGACGTTTAAGGTGAGAATCACACGGAGCTAGCTGACTTGACTGGAAGAATCAGCGGCCAGAAAGAAGAGGAGTTTCAAGAGGACTGGAGGAAATTCGAGGACCATTTGAATAAATATTGCAATATAAAAATGAAAAATATATAAATATATATATAATATTATAATATACCGTATTTTTCTCTCTATAAGACGCACCAGACCACAAGACGCACCTAGTTTTTGGAGGAGGAAAACAAGAAAAAAAATTATTCTGAATCTCAGAAGCCAGAACAGCAAGAGGAATCACTGCGTAGTGAAAGCAGCAATCCCTCTTGCTGTTCTGGCTTCTGGGATAGCTGCGCAGCCTGCATTCGCTCCATAAGACACACAAACATTTCCCCTTAATTTTTAGGAGGGAAAAAGTGAGTCTTATGGAGCAAATAATACAGTATATAATATATAAAAATTAGAAATTACTTGAAAGAAAGAAATAGGCCTAGGATTAAATTAAGTTATAATTAAATAAATGGGATTTAGAATGTTAAGAAAAGTGAATAAGATGGACTATAATTGGAAATTGTTTTAGTTTAATAATGATATTGGAAAGCTGTTAATTTTAATTACAAGGAAACTCAGAAGGGAGGGATTTGAGGAAGTCAACCAAGATGTTTAAAAGGTCGGATTTGTGAAGAATTAAGTTTGTTGTTATTGTTTATCTGTTTATTGTTCCCCCTCCCCCCTTTCTTTTTTCTTTTTCTGTATTTGTGTATCATTTTACTTTGTGGCTTGTGTTATCACTGTGGAAAGTCTAATAAAAAATTTATATATAAAAAAAGGAGAATCACACGGGCTGACAACTATCACAATCCCCTCTTTCAAAGCCACTTATTTTCTGACTGTCAGGGGCAGCCTGACAGCCAGGGAGGCAGTGTGCCTGGGTAGCGTTGAAGGCAAGGATGTGTACAAACATCCTTTTTCGTTAGCTTATTTTTAATGGGCACTTAATTGAATAGATCAAAGCAGAGAGCAGAGACTTCTGTTATAAGTGGTTCCTTGTGTTCAGGGATTAAAAAATAGATTCCATCTTCTTATAAAAAAGCATATATGCTTCTGGAAGGCAAGGACAAGAAGGTATCTGTGGAGGAATGCTTGCATTCTGTAATAGATTTATATCTCTGAGCTAGTTTTTGCATGAGCAGGTTTCTGATGGGCTTTGAATACTTTCTGTGTATGTAAAGGAAAAATAATACCTGTAAAAGCTGCTTTCTGTGAGTGGTACTTTCGTTAAGGGCAGTGATAAGGCTGTAGTGAGGCATGGGCAAATTGGGGTGGTTTTGTTAAGAATTCCTCTTGTCCCAAATCAGTGAGTGAACGTAATAACTTTGGCCTAGATGCAGTGTGATGCCTTGGAATTATATAGCAACACAACACAAAGGCCCTAACTTCAAATAGCCTGGTTGAAAACTCAATGAGACTTAAACATGAAAAACAGCACTTAAAATGGGCTGAAGCACTAAAAGGACCTGGTTAATTAATGTCAGATACACGAGATAACATTCATGTTATATTTTGCTGAACTAAAATTTCCTTTGCTTTGCCATTTTGAAATATATTAGCAATTTGGTCCCTATGATGTACATGGGTTATATGTGCTTGAACAAGAGACTGATAGCTGCTTCAATTTAGGCCTGGTGGAAGGGGGCAAAAAAGAGTTTTCCAGTTGAGATTCCTTCCTCATGCAATGAGCAATCTGTAGGAGAAGATTATAAAGTATGATGGTGCTCTGAATCAGCTAGCATGAGGTTGTTATATTAATAGCACTGTTACCCCTTTCCTTCAACCCTCTCCAAGTCTCTTTCCACTCATTGTAGCTTACTGCCACTACACATAGCAGCAAACCTACCACTGGAACCTGTCTGTCCTGGGATTGATTGCTCAACATAATGAATCATTGTGGGGGAAATTGTTTGGATTACCAACCGTTGTCTTGCTAATCATAGTATCTGGTGTTTGGTTGAGAATCGAGTTATTAATTTCCCCTTAACTTTCAAATCCCATTAAGTAAAGAAAACCACTCTGAGACACAACAGCTTGCAGACTGTCCCTTTTGCCACTGGGAGTTTCTTACATAACCAGAACTCCTGAAAAGCCACTTACAATCAATAAAAAAAATAAGAGCCCTGTTGGTTCAGGTGGGGTGCTTGGGCTGTTGGCAAGTGGTTCTCTTGCCTCTAGTCATTCTGTGTCGCTAACAGATTGTGTGTTTTGCTATCTAGTGTAAAGGCTTGTCTTTCTTTGCTTTATTGGGAAGAGGTGCGCTGCTTCTTGCCACACTTATGTATTTGCTTTCCGAAGAAGTGAGAATTTTCACAAGCAGCAGTAGAATTTCTGCAGGAAATTATATCGCTTCCCTCACAGATACCCAAGCAAGTGTCCTTCTAAATTAATTCTGGCTATATTTTCATTGCCCTACTTTAAAAGAGTCAGTTGCAGACATTTCTCACATCCATAATGCTTAAACAATTTTTTTATATCATTAAAAAATTAATACATCTGATTTAAGATTCATATAACATAAGGGACGTGGGTGGCGCTGTGGTCTAAACCACTGAGCCTCTTGGGCTTGCTGATCAGAAGGTTGGCAGTTTGAATCCCCACAATGGGGTGAGTTGCTGTTTCTCCATCCCAGTTCCTGCTAACCTAGCAGTTCGAAAGCACACCAGTGCAAGTAGATAAATAGGTACCACTGCGGCGGGAATATGTGTTTCTGTGCGCTCTGGCTTCTGTCATGGTGACTGTTGCACCAGAAACAGATTAGTCATGTTGGCCACATAACCTGGAAAGCTGTCTGTGGACAAACGCCAGCTCCCTCGGCCTAAAAGCTAGATGAGCGCCGCAACCCCGTAGTCATCTTTGACTACACACACACACACACACACACACACACACACACACACATATATGAAGAAAACAAATGAAATACCAAAGTATTCCTGATTACTAATAACAGCACTCCCAAAATTGTTGAGTTATGTTTCATTTGGTTCCCAATTTCATTGTTTGTATAATTTTTGTATAGTTACTACCCTGTTTTTCAATGCTATTCTATTTTTCAATCATATGAAAGTCTTTCACTTAGTGGCAAGGGTTAATCTGGCCATTGTTATAAAATATAATACAGCTTCTTATATATTTTCCGCTTTTATATTTGCAGATAATTAAGCACACATTCTAGTAGGTTAGGAGTGACGCTATTACCGAAAATTTCTTTAACATTTCTGTTAACTGTTTCTGTATATATTGGTGCTCTTTATATTGCCACCACATTTGGTAAAAGTCTGCTGTTATAAGACAAACGCTGGACAGGAAAGGCTTTGAAAGTTTCCCTAGTAAAGAGTTTAACATTCCCAGGGTTTGTTTGCTTGCAATCGACATGGACGCCTGTGGGAATGGACTCACAAATACATTAAGCAAGACAAGATCATTGGTGCACTAATGGCTGAGGTGTAGCACACATGCTATTTGATCTGTTTCTCCAATGTTACAGATTCAGATAATCAGGGCTCAGAGCACTGGAGAGCAGTAACAAGTACCCGTACCAATTCTGGTTCTGAGTTGGCATGTGCATTTTTGGTAGGAACACTGTCACAGACTGCAATGTGGGTGGCCTATGATGGCTTTTAAAAGTAACTTATTTTAAATGTGCAAAATTAAAGCAGCTGGCTTTTTCAGCACGCTATAAGATGAGCATACAAACTCTCTTCTTCAACAGAATCAAGATTATTTGTCAGATTAGACATCTTGAAGCCACTCATCTCTGTGCATGGTTTTGCAGACAGTTAAAGTAAAATAAATCTTCCCTTTTTGATCAATACCAACCTCATGCGCCTTCAGTTTTGGATTATTCTATTATGCAAAGGAAATACTTTATTGGTTGCTCTTTTTCAAAAAATTAAATTTGGCATGAAAAATGTTCCCTGTGAGAAAAAGGGGAGCTGTTTTGATACGTCCTTCTTTATCCGAGTACAAAATCATTGTCATATTTCGTGAATGGAAGAAGCACTTACAAAGCAAAATCAGATGCCAAGAGAGCTTCCTGAGCAGAGTCATTGGGGAAAGTGCCAGACTGCAAGTCTTTATTGGATTTCCTGTATATATTGTGCCAGGGATGCTAAAATAGAAGGAAACTCAAATAGTCTTCTCGGCTTTCACAGCTGTCTTGCTTGTGTAGAAAACCATTTTTGCCAATGTTCTGCAAAATGCTGCCATTCCGGTACTCGTATCTAGCACAAATAATGACATTATGCTGGTTAAAATATGTGTTGCTTACTACTGGGGGAAAGCAGAAAATAGAATTAGGTGTGTCTTTTCTGTGGCTAGCTCTCAAAGTATCAGGTATGTGGGATACAATCGAAATACAGCATTTTAAATAGGTATTATGTGAGGAGGCTATCAGTTCCAGATACAGTGCAACTTCGGGTGTACTTTCAAGTATTACACCAGCAGCCTGTACTAATTTTGCAGGTTTTTGTTGAAAGAATGTGATTTTAGTGCATTCGGCACCAAGAGAAAATGGTAGGACTTAGAATGGCCTGGAAGTGTAAGAGAGGTTACTTTAGAACCATTGTCTTAGCCCAGATGACATTCCAACAGCCAACTACTGTATTTTTTGCTCTATAAGACACACTTTTCCCCTCCTAAAAAGTAAGGGGAAATGTGTGTGCGTCTTATGGAACGAATGCAGACGGGAGGCTCTGCTCAGCACTCCCTTTAAAGAGCTGCGTGGAACGTGTGTGTGGCTCTTGGGAGCTTTTCCCCACGCGCTCTTTAAAGGGAGCACAGCACTTGGGGGAGCCTTCCTCCTGCTGCCCGGTAGAGGCTGTGCACGGCTATCCCATAAGCCAGAACAGCAAGAGGCTATCCCAGAAGCCAGATCCCTCTTGCTGTTCTGGCTTCTGGGATTCAGAATATTTTTTTTCTTGTTTTCCTCCTCCAAAAACTAGGTGCATCTTATGGTCTGGTGCATCTTATAGAGCGAAAAATATGGTATATTTGTTGTTATACGGTATAGATGCTGAAGTACGAGCCAGAGTTCAGTGTCTGAATACTATACTAATAGATTGCAATGACTGAATTGTTCCCGTTTATAATTTTGCAGACCTCAGCAGTGTCCCAACGAATAAGTCCTTGTTCCACGCTGACCAGTAGCACTGCTTCACCACCTGCCAGTAGTCCCTGCTCCACCCTCCCTCAAACTAGCACCAAGGATGTTATAGCAAAAGACTGCAGTTATGGAGCTGTTACCAGCCCCACTTCTACTCTTGAGAGCAGAGACAGCGGCATAATAGGTGAGTCATGTTCATGGGCACCAGTAATGCTATGTGTCTTGGAATCATGTTTAATAGAATGTTAGTGACATGAAGAATTGGCATGAAACTGCTGAATTAAAGCTTACTAAGACTGATTCTATTTGCTCAGGCATGAAAAGAAACAATACTTTCCTTTCCTACTACAGGATTAACTTAATAATGAGAGGATGATTGTATTAATACAAAGTGCTGCTGTTATGAATAGTCACTGTGCTTATTTTGCATACAGCTAAGCGTCAATTTAATAGTTGTAGAGTGTACTTTTTGCATTTCATTGCCATTTGATCCCACTATGGACCACTTACACACACACCCTGAGGATAGTATTTCATTCACTGGGTGAAGTGGACTTTAGTCAATTAAAAGCATATGTCATAATAATTCATTAGTCTTTAAGGTACAACAAGACTCTTTGTCATTCTAACCTTTCTTTGGGGTAGAGTATATCCATGGGATGCTCAGTAGATGAGCCCTCCAGTTAACTTGCAGAGCTTGGATCAAGAAAAGCAGTCTCTCAAAATAAATGTATTTCACAGAGTCATGATCAACTGCAGAATCCCTATCATAGCACTGTTTTGTTTCTCCTGTTAGCAACAAAGTGCAAAGCTTCTCCAGGTCCTTGTGCTAAGGTGCAAAGGGGACCTAACTGCAGTTGTCACCTTGGCTCAGAAATTTGCTTCCATCTGCAGTAACCCTGATTCACAGAGTGTTCAGGAAAATCAGAACTGAGAGAGTAGATATAATCTGTGTTACCTCTCAATAGTACCCGCTAGTGAAGCTATTGATGTGATACCAGAGAGACTTCCATTGGAGCGCAGTCTTATCAACTCAGGGACTGGCAAATGTCTGCCTCTTGGTTATCTGACAGAAATGATCTCAACAGCTTTCTACAACACAGTTTATGAAGTAATGTGGAAGGTGTGTATTTTGTAGTGCTGGAGGAAGAGAGCCATAGCTCTTCGTACTTCTTTCAAGTAGAAGTTAGAATTGCCTTAACTTGTCCTGTCACTCCTCTGTTCCCCCAATCATTAAAATACTTAACCAGCTTTTTAAAAGATGGAGTTTTGACATGGGAAAGAGGACAGGTTTATGTGTATCAGTATAGCACTATCTTGTCATATTCAACATTTTCTGTTGCCTTAGTAATAAAAGTTTTAGCTGTCAATTTCTCTGTGTAAAACATTTACCTCTCAACCCTTACTCTATTCTCTGCAGTTGAAAAGTTATCAAAATAATTCCAATATATACTTCCCCATTATAAATTGTTAGAATTTCTTGTTTGGAATAATGAAAGGCAAAAAGGTTGATACAAGTGTGGCTAGAAAACAGATTAGAGTTACCCTTTTCAGTGCAAGATGGATTAAGAGCCGCGTGTGTCCAAAAGTAAATTCTAAAATAGCAAGCAAGTTTGTAGTATATTTGTTTCAAATGAGAAAAAAGAAAGATTTGTGCTCACCCAACACCATTCCTTTGATGAACCACATTTCTTTAACCAGAGGCTGCACCAGAGGAGTCTGTTCTTGCAGAAATATTCACTGCTTGGTTCATTTCCATGAGGATCACGTGAAAATTCTAATCAAATGCTCATTCAGTGATCTGTTTTGCTTCAGTGGCATCTTGGTAGGTCTGGCTCATAAGTCTCTCCAAATCCACTGCAACTTCTCTCAGAGAGTCCTCCTTTTTCTTTCTTCCTCTTGTCATTCCTGCTCTGGTTTCTGGCCCACTCTGACTGGTGGTTTGATCTAAACCTTTGATCAAAAGCCCTGAAGTCTTCATCTCTTGCTGGACTTGAGAGGTTGAGCCATTCAGGCTAACTGCCAGTAGTTTCTGTTTCTTTCTGTCATCTCCATTTTCCTGAGCATGGTCTCAATATGAGGCAGATATGCTTCTCAGACTCCCTGGCTTCCACCGGCTTGTGAATTAATCCTACTGTAAGGGATTTGATCCATCCCACCAAGGCCTTTACACGAGGCTTTCACACAAGGTGAAAAAGTTTAAGGGTTTCCCCCTCACCAATGGCTACAACTAAATCTCCTTCAAGCCACTATTAGAATAGGTTGCACTTTCACTAGTCAGCAGCTATTCATATAGCTTTTTGCTCTTGTTTGCATTGGAAGGTCAGAAGGTAGATGAAGCCTGCTTATTTTCAGCGTCTGACTGTAGTACTCCAGTCCAAGCTCATTAGATACTCATACATCTTGTGGAATGTCTTAACCAGACTCAGATGGGATCTGTACAGCTGGGCTTTTAGGTCAGCTTTGATCCCTTTAGCTGCTGAGCAAGCAAGGCTTTCACCTATTCCTGTGCAGCCTTCAGGGTTGCTTTAAGTCATCTTCATCTCCTAGTGGGATACCCTGATTCTACTAGAAGCGCTGCGGCAATTTTCTACATATTGGCTAAATCACATCACATCACAGTTTCTCCTGAAATAAACATTGCTCTACTTCTGATGCTAGGGTTAAGCACTCCGTACTTTCTCAAGTATGAGAAATCCAGGGAACTGTACTATGGGATTTAGTTTCCTTTGAATGAAAGTACGCTACATACTTAAGTTGTCACTGAAGTATCTGTTTTATTTACAAGCATAGTAAAAGGAAATAGATTTCAAAAACAGGCAGTAAAACTGGTGACCCAAGGCAGCTCCCCAGCAGAAGCCAGTGCAGATGAACTCACATCTGCCTGCCTGTCTATCTCCATCTGTGTCCAGATCTGTTTGACCTCAGCATCTCTCCCCCATCTGCTTCTAGTGTTCATCCTGTCCTTCCTCTAAACTCTGATGGGTGCCTTATTTCAAAGGCATGGGAGGGGAAGTCCCTGGCTATCCATTGGTTTAACAATAGGTCCATTTGCACTAATCGAGGCAGCCAAACTCATAACAAAGATTACTAATGGAAGCAATAGAAGCCTCAAAGGAAATTTGTTGCAAACTAAGTTTATCGTTCTTAGATTTGTCGGTCCATGTTGAGTCTGCATATTATCTCACTTCAATTGCAGTTTCTCTCTGCCTCTCTCATAACCCATAAAGCAGAGGTTTTCAACCTTTTTGGGTCCACGGCTCCCTTGACCAACTACATTCTTTCTGCATTGGAAGCCTGCCCCCCAGCCCTCACACTTCCTTTCTAAAGCAAAGCTCTCATAGGGTCCTAGAGTCCTCCTCCCTCCTTCCAAAGCACAGTTAGTGCATTCCCAGATTTGGGAATTGGTGGGAGGGCTCTAGGACCCTGCCGGAGCCTCTCTTTGGAAAGGGGGTGGGGCATGGAGTGTCAAATTGTGTGGCCTGTGGGTTCCATGTCAGAGTACTCTTGCAGCCCACTTGGTATGAAAAGTTGGACTGCCCTTGTTTATAGCTTGCTAAGATAATTGTATGGAAGTGAGAGCTGGACCATAAAGAAGGCTGATCGCCGAAGAATTGATGCTTTTGAATTATGGTGCTGGAGGAGACTCTTGAGAGTCCCATGGACTGCAAGAAGATCAAACCTATCCATTCTGAAGGAAATCAGCCCTGAGTGCTCACTGGAAGGACAGATCCTGAAGCTGAGGCTCCAATACTTTGGCCACCTCATGAGAAGGGAAGACTCCCTGGAAAAGACCCTGATGTTGGGGAAGAGGGAGGGCGCAAGGAGAAGGGGACAAAAGAGGACGAGATGGTTGGACAGTGTTCTCGAAGCTACCAGCATGAGTTTGACCAAACTGCGGGAGGCAGTGGAAGACAGGAGTGCCTGGCGTGCTCTGGTCCATGGGGTCATGAAGAGTCGGACACGACTAAACAATAACAACAAAGATAATTTCATATGGTGATGTATACACCAAGAAGAACTAGAAAAGTCTAGTTGACCAGATTTGTGTAGGGTGGGGGAAGTTCCTCTGGTCAAGCTCATAATTGGGCTTAGGTAATTGGTTTGTTTATTCCTTGGCCAGTTGTGAGCCAAATTGGACCTCATCATGCACACTCCACAATGTCTTTGACAGTTCGGTGGGCTCCAATCCCACCTCCAACTGTTCCCCTTCCACCCCACAAACTTCTTCCTTGCTTGCTTTCATTCACCCGTGTTTTTCCAAACTCCCTTCTAACGCATGATGCCGCCCATGTGCCTGGCTGCTAGATCCAGTGCAGAGGAGGCAATTTCAGGCCTCTCCTCACCCTCCACCCAAATCTCCAGTTCTGGTGCCTGCTGCACCAGGTACAATGTGCTGGGAAGATGGAGAGTCGAGAGAAATGTCTATCACTTATTTCCTCACTCCTCCTTTCAGCCAAAGCAGCAGGAGCAGCCAAGTAAGTGGATGGAAAAAGAGGAGGCTTGGAGGATCATATGCATTGGGGGTGGCAGGGACATGGCTTGAGGGCTGTGAAGGAGGGCAAGTGTTGAATTCTCCTTTGCCTCAGATTGAAATATAAACTGCAGAGAACAGACTCCAAATTTCATATTTCAGGGCTGGGTGATATAATGCCTGCATACACAGAAGCCCAGAGCCAATGGCTGGGAATCAACCAATGAGTCCTGTCAGCAGAATCCCTGTGCAAAGGTTCCTCTTTGCACAATGGGGATTCTCTCTCTTCCACTGCTTGCCCCCCAAAATTGGTTTGGGGGAGTCAGGAAAGTGGGGATCGTTTAATCTAGCAAGCTGAAATGCTTGCCCTGGCGGAACAAATTGCCTTAGTGCAGTGTGGAGTTCCACCCAGTGATTGTGTCCTGTTTGAATGATAGCTAAATTAACCCCGTTGGAGGTAATGTGAGAGAATGACAGAGAAGTGGGAAGTAGCCGTCATCTTGAGTTCACTGTAGCAATGAACAGATTGATGAACAGAACAGCTGAGAAGAAAAGTCAGGGCTCCTGTATATATTATGTTGTAAGAGCAAAACTTCTGCTTAATGATGAACTCCAGCAACTAACAGTTTGGCCTTTGTGACCTTCATGTTTCCTTAAATACAATTTGTGTTGTTATATTTTTCAAACTTCAAATGTATATTTGCATATTCATCTCCCCTGTAATTCCAAATCTTGCATTTATGTGGCAGAATAGTTGCCATATGTCATCTTATATTCTCTTTCTGATTGTCAAGGGAAATTATACATGCTTGCTTAGCCACAGTAGACAACCCTCATGCATAAGAAGAAGGGGGAGGTATCAGCAGACTGAACTTCAAGGTTTGCGGAAAACAAAACAAATAAAACCCAAAAGGTATCAGCAAAGATCCTGGTCTTTCTTGTTTAGGATTTTTTTTTGCAAAATCCAGAACAAGTGCAAATAATTGTCCATGTTGCAGGTTGGGAGGGCATATATCTGGGAGAGAGTGGCGTAACTGCAACATTTTGTTGTGCGGACCAATTTGGATTCCATAAACTTTGAATTTACAGTTCACTTTTTGGTATCTGAATGCAATGCAAAATTATGTTAGGGTTGTCAGATTGTTAACTGAGAGACCACACCTAAAATTTGTGCCTGAAGGCTCCGCAGCACCACCTCTCTGCTCTAGCCTTAACCCTGTTGGTCCCATCGCTCACCAGAAATCAATCTAGGCTTGCCCCACAGCAGACAGGAGTGGATAGTATACAGATCAGCAGTGGGGTAGCAGGCCAGAAAGTGCAACTGCTGCATTCGTACTCTCTTATAAGGCAGCTGAAGAAATAGACATTGTTGCAGCATGGCAATCCTTGCCTTCATCTGTAGAGTCACACTTGAATTAACTGCCTCCTTTGTTATTCATGTTCTGTGTTTGTTTGTTACAGCAACACTGACAAGCTATTCTGAAAATATGGATCGTGCTAAGTATGGTGGGGAAAGCAGTAAAGAATTAGGATCTGGAGGAAACTTGAAACCTTGGCAGTCTCAAAAATCCAGCATAGACTCTTGTTTATATCGAGTGGATGAAAACATGACGGCCTCTACATACAGTTTGAACAAGATCCCTGAAAGGAACTTAGAGACTGTTTTATCCCAGTCAGTACAATCCATTCCACTCTACCTTATGCCTCGCCCAAACTCTGTAGCAGGTAAGAAATTCTCATTAAGTCCTAAGGTAAATTGTAATTAATGGTGAGCCAGAAACTCGTTACTTACATTTTTATCACCCTTGTAAAAATTGTGTGAATGCTTCAGGTGTTTAAAATATTATTTCTGAAATAACATCCCACACTAACTTTACATTTCAAGTTATCCAGTGTCTTCTAATTTTGTGTCCCATGGATCCTGCCTATCTCTACCTCAGTTGTGTCCTTGGCCATGAGAAACTTGCTGAAGGATTACACAATGCAACATCTCCACTCCTGATAGTTCCAGAAGTGCTTGCACTATGTCACTTGCTCTTTGTTCAGTTTAACCCTCATATTTTATTAAATCACATAAACTTCTAAATGTGCTAATGAGAGATTAATGAAAAGCTGCTAAAGAGTGATGCTGCGTGAACCAAGTAGTGAAATTGGGAGCGGAGGAGAGGCAAAATAAGACTGTACAAGGCCACTGTTTGCAAAACTACGAACTCTAATCTTCTGTCATTTCCCCTACTGCTAGCAACAACTTTAATCCAATCTGGGTCTGCCTTACTTCCTACCAGTGGCGTAGCGTGGGGGGTGCCAGGGGGGCAGGCCGCACCGGGCGCAACATCTGGGGGGGCGCGCTCGCTGCCTCCGGAGTCGCCGAAGAGCCTCGGGCGCAGGCTGTAGCAGAGCCGCATGTCTCGCGGAACCGACGAGCTGTGCGCGCGCCCGGGCTGAAGGCGCCCGGCAGGCAGCGGCTCTCAGCGCTCGCCGCGGAGGACGCGCCAGGCAGCCCCTCCTCACAGCCCCGCCTCCGCCGCTGCTGCTGCAGCTGCTGGGCCGTTGCATTTTCCTCGCCTCTCTGCCCCCCTCCTCCTCCGGGCAAGCGGCGTCGTTTGGGCGGCAGCGCCAGCGGCAACTCGCAGGTTAGGGGTTGGGGGGGCGCAAATTACGTGCCTTGCCCCGGGTTAGGGGGCGCAAATTACTTGCGTTGCCCCGGGTGCTGACAACTCATGCTACGCCGCTGCTTCCTACTAGCTCTAAGTCAAACATTTCTATTGGGTAGTCGCCAATCCTAAATTGACGAGTAACTCCCTAGAAGAATTTCATATGCAGACAGCGACCATTTTAGGCGCATCCATGTTGGGCGATAACGCTGAGGCCGGTGCCTCCCTCAATGAAGCGTCGCCCGGGATTCATCACTCCGGTCTTGTCACGCTGATGTGACCCATATCCAAGGACATGAGCACACGACTAGCAGAGTCCAAACAGAAACTCAGCCTTGAGGAGTAACATCTAAGCCTAATTTATTACAAATTAAATCAAACGTAACAGAACAAAGAGAAACATGGCTTCTCTCTCTGCGTATCTCCCTTTCCACTCACAAGACTCCAATAACCAGTGCTGGAATGTAAACAGACATGTGACATGGAACAATCCCACACATCTGCAGCACGGGAGGAATGGGATTCTCAACAGTCCAATTGATGTATGATTGCTGACACGTGGGTCCTTTTGGACTCGGAAGAGGGTAGAATCAGGGTGGTGGTGGTGTAATGGGGTGCAATGGGGGCAGGGCACGCTTATGTGCATTCAGCAGATGCACACGGGAGCCGGGAATGGAACCCACACACAAAATGGTTGGTGCTTGTAGCAGACCTCAAGTGGTTCCTGGAGCACCACAAAAGGTTTATATCAGTGATATTGCAGAAACAATATCCCACAGCGGGTGGTGCTGTGGGTTAAACCACAGAGCCTAGGACTTGCCGATCAGAAGGTCGGCAGTTCAAATCCCCGTGACGTGGTGAGCGCCCGTTGCTCGGTCCCTGCTCCTGCCCACCTAGCAGTTCGAAAGCACGTCAAAGTGCAAGTAGATAAATAGGTACTGCTCTGGCGGGAAGGTAAACGGTGTTACCGTGCGCTGCTCTGGTTCGCCAGAAGTGGCTTAGTCATGCTGGCCACATGACCCGGAAGCTGTACGCCGGCTCCCTCGGCCAATAAAGCGAGATGAGTGCCGCAACCCCAGAGTCGTCTGCGACTGGACCTAATGGTCAGGGGTCCCTTTACCTTTACCTTGGGACACAGATTTGCTGAGCTTGTGTGCTTGGGAGAGGTGCCCATCAAACATTGTTTCCTTCATAATTTGCCTACAGCTGAGAAATGAAATTCTGCACATGGGTGGGGGACATTTCTTCCCAGATGTCTCAGTGCTGGACGCAGAGGCATTGGAGAAAAGTCTTTTGTTTCATTATAAAGGAGAGGTGAAAACATAAGCTAGTGTAGGGGTTCCCAAACTGGTCCACGGACCACCAGTGGTCTACAAATTTCATACAAGTGGTCCCTACAGCATCTAGTGCACTACAGTTACTACAACAGGCAGAAAAGGACAACTAAATGGTCTGCCAGGACCCTCAGCAATTTTCTGGTTTGGCAATCACTGAGCTAGGAAATGTTTGGGAATCACCGAGCTAGGGGAAGCTAGCAAAGCCTGTAATAAAATTATTTGCAAATGCTATTGGTTGCTTGAGTTAGGAAGCTTCCTAGAACTTACTTGGTTAAACAAGCCTAAAGGCTACATAGCTCCCCCCCCCCTCGAAGTTTGAGAGCATCACTAGACTTGCTCACCTTGTCTGTGAGTCTTAAACATCCCCCTTTGGGGCAGGGTGCACTTGTTTTAGAGCTGAAATTAATATTCAGGGCTTAGGACAAAAGATAGGTGGGATTTTGAACCAATCTGATATAGTACATTAAAAGTCAATTTAAAATAGCTGGTGACTCATTTCCAACCTGAACTGAGGGAAGTTTGCCCATCCCTAGTTTATATCACAAGGGCTTTATAGAAGCATTAAGTACCTTTAATCCTAGTTAAGCTATATTTCCTTCACTCTTGGAAAGTTTTATCGCAAGCTCTACTTTCTCTTTTCTTTTGCGATAACTTGTGATTAAGTGTTACCTGGAAACTAAATCTGACAGCATGACCTGAAGACACATGATCCAGAAGTCTTGCTTCTGGATCAGGCTTGGATATGGTATGATTTCGTGGGGGAAAGTCATGATGTCAGTGAAATAAAATGTTTATCTCAGCACCCCCCTCCAAACTCCAATGGACCCTAGACTGCAAGGCATTGGCTAATATAATTGGGGGGTGGGCAGTAAAAGGTTTAAGATTGTAGGCTATACTGGTTTCTAGATCATGATAACTTTCATTTATCCAGTCTTTGCCACCCTCAGCTGGCTGAAGATCTCCTGCTCCCTTAAACAGTTCCAGCTCACCTTTCCTCTCTTCCTCCCAGAGCACCTTACTTCTTTCAAAGACCCCCTCAAAATCTACTTTTTTGTGAAGCCTTTGACACAGTAGCCTGGTTTGCATGTAATGCTGAGTTAAACTGGCTTACCTTGAACAAGAAAATTCTGGCCACCTGGCTGATCCCTCGCTCCTCTGCCTCCTTCACTATCAGGAGCTAAGTGATTTGGCTTAGCGTTATGTCTGAAACGGGGCTTGCGATTTGTCTCACTCCAGACAAGCCATGATCTGTAACCAAGCTTTGTTCATGGCTTGCCATTTGTGGTTTGTTTGGGAGAGACAAGTCCCAAGCCCGGATTTGCTTGTAATGCTAAGCTCCTGGCTTAGCTGTTCGTAGCACAGCAGCAGGGAGAGAGAGGAGCGAAGCAGCTGCCAGTTTCGCATTGTGTGATCAAGGCCAGTCTCCTAGTTCTTGTGTCTTACTGTACCTAAGCCTAAGTATCTTTAACTGAAGTAGCACATATTCTTTTCCTGTTTTCCTCTGCCTGCCTCCACTTCCCTCTCCTTCCTTTGTTGTCTCCATTGTGTCTAATTATAGATTATATCCCTTTGGCAAAAGGACATTGCCTCTTGTAACTCAGCAAAGCAACATGCACACCAATTATGCTGTATAAATCAGTCATCTTCATTGCCCAAAATAGCCTCATATCTATAGAAATCTTTGACATGCTTCTTAGGACAGACAAAGAGGTCATTTTTCTCTCCTTTGACCATAACTGTTCTCCATATATTCTCCACCTTTCTGCTGAAATAATACTTCACCATTTATTTATTTTTACTGTGGAACTGTTCAAAACAACATTTTAAAAGCATCTAAGCAATTTACAATTGTTTATTGTATTTATTCGTTCAATAAAAACTCAAAGTATTTTACAAAATGCAAATGCAAGTGACACCTTTTGCTTTCTGTGGTTGTATATTATACTTAAAATTACATATACATTCTGTGCCGGTTTTCTTTTTCCTGTTCCACGCAATCTGAATACCTCTCTTGCAGTTCTCTTTTGTGGGCTGAGTAAAAGGAAAATATAGATTGAGTGATTTTTGTGTGCATTGGGCCTTAAGTATTTTACATTGTTAGTGACTGAAGCCATTCAGCATTCCTTAATTTCAGCTGAGAATATTTACAGTGTACAACATCATTGTTTTCTATGTAAGCCTTCTAAAGAACTAATCAGGCTAAAGGTACATTGCAGTATGCTGCTATATCATTTTATTCTCACAACAGCCCTTTGAAGTTGGCCAGGTGGAGAAATAATTACTTGCTCCAGGCTATGGTTTATGGGTGAGAAGGTATTTTTGACCTGTGGTTTCTCTGTAATATATATTTTAGCCTTATGAACAAAGAGCTGCCTACACCTAGTTATCAGGATTGAAATGCACCTATTTTCAGGCACTGCATACACCTACCATTAGGTGACATGAAGGCATTTTATAGCTGGATGGAAGTATTCATGGCAATGAAGTGTTTGCCTCATCAAACTGCAAAAGGGTCAGTGAGAGAGCTGGGAATCTATTTACCGCAAGGTTTCAGGCTCCAATATACTCATAAACAAATCCCAGGAAAGGAAGGTCCAACTCTGTATGAACTCTAGATATAGTACCTGACATGATATATATTCTCTTGGAACTACTCAGTCTAGGACCAAAAAAATAAACAAGTGGCTACTTTTAGGTCATTTTGCTTAGGGAAGTTAACATAATTTAAGGAATCTTTCTCTCCAGTCTTTAGAAACCTGCAGGTTTACATTTCTACCTTTTTTTCTAAATTAATAGATATTAACATTCTAATAAGCATGACCAACATATCTGATAAAGAGTTTTTGTTGACTTTTCTTTGGTCCTGTGTTAAAGAGCATGAATTATTTGCTTTGATCCAATGAGCACAGCTCAGATGCTATACACCAGGGGTGGAGACCCTCCAACCTGTAGGCCAAATTAAACCTGCCAGGCCCTGGAGGATGGCCCACCCAACAGTTTTGGGCAAAGCATGCCCACGTTTGTGGGCCTGGCATATATGAAAGTTCAAACCGCAGGTTAAGGAAGAAGAATCTCCAGCGCACTTTCGGTATGCCTCTGATTCTTCCTTTTGAAGATGAAAGACTACAGTTTTGAATATGGTGCCCTTTCCCGTCAGCCTTCAATATGTATTGAATGACGAGTGCTGTATATTTACTATAATGTCTTAATACCAATCCCAAAAGTGTGTCTCATCAAGCATTCTATTCATTGGCAGCCACAAGCTCAGCCCATTTAGAAGATCTAGCTTATCTAGATGAACAGAGGCATGCTCCCCTACGAACATCTCTGCGGATGCCTCGCCAGAGTATGGCTGGTGCTCGCACACAACAGGACCTAAGAGGTAAGCATTATGTGTGTGCAGCTGTGACATATCCCGGGGTCTTTAGCAGCTACCACCCTAGTACAGATGCCTGCTGAAGGTGTCCACATTCTGAGAAGGAGCCTAGTGTAGTCTGGGCTATCTCTGGCTGTGCTACAGTAAGTTATCCCGAGCTATCCAAAACATAATTGGAGTTGCTTTAAAGCAGGGTTTCCCAAACTTGGGTCGCTATTTGTTTTTGGACTACAATTCCCATCATTCCTGACCTGCTGGCTAGGGACGATGGGAGTTGTAGTCCAAAAAACAAACACCAAAAAACAAAACAAACAAACAAAAAACCAGCTGAAGACCCAAGTTTGGGAAATCCCGCTTTAAAGTAGTAAGATTTAAATATAAAATATTTACCACCTTTTTGGCCACTAATAGGACAGTATAAATGGTGCTATCCACATACAGTATGAGAGCTTATACGTACTGGGGGATTTCCCAGCTATGGCAAAAAAAGACTGTATATTAAGAAAGATTACTTTATATATTTTAAAAAGAGGCAGAGAGAGAAACCTTTTCAAATGTATGTGTGGTGGTGGGAAGCCCTTTGTATCTGCAATGTCCTTCCATAGTAACAGAATCTTAAAAACAGTTAAAAGCGCCATAATTATTGAAAAACGGAGCAGAATATCCAAAACAGAGGAAGGAAAATCTGGCCACCCCTATTTTTTATAGTCAGCATTCAAAAAGTGAAGGTGGTATGAGGCTGTTGGGGACCCCACCCCACCCAAAAAAAAATCCCTTCCCATTGAATTACATTTCCTTCCGCCTTTTCTGAAATTTCCCAACTTCTCTGTATTTGAATAGAGCAGTGCTATAGTAGCCAATGATACTTAAGTTCAAATGGATCCCTTGAAAAGCTCATCATTGTTCAGGACTAGAAGGTGGCACTCGGTGCTTCCTTAACCATAACTAATTATAGTTACTGAATTGTACACGTGTTTTCCCCCCCTTTGCAGTACGCTTTGCACCTTACAGACCTCCTGACATCTCTCTGAAACCGCTGCTTTTTGAGGTGCCCAGCATTACCACAGAATCTGTTTTCGTTGGCCGGGACTGGGTGTTCCAAGAGATAGATGTACAATTGCAGAGTGCTGATGCCAGTGTGAACAGAGGTGTGGTGATCGTTGGAAATATAGGCTTTGGCAAGACAGCAATCATCTCCAGACTGGTTGCGCTGAGCTGCCATGGCACACGGATGAGGCAGATTGCTTCTGACAGCCCCCATGCATCCCCAAAACGTAAGTGAAGAGATGTACTAACTGGATAAATATGTTGTGTGCTTATATAGGTAACATATTATCTAATGGAGATGTGTTCCTATATCCTGTACACAAGCAGGTTGGGACAGTTCCTTGCATTTGTAGGTGTGAGAAATTATAGGGATCCTGAACTATTCATTTTCCAGTCATATACTATAAGAGCTTGGAATTGCTATAAATTCAGCTTTTATTTCCATTGAATCTAGACTTGTCTTTCCACTTACTACCGCTCAGATAAGAGTGCTGGCAGCTATCTGCCTATATACTGAAACATTTGGGTGCCAATCTTTACAATGAGGACAGATACAAAGAGTTCTTAGTGACTTCTCCACAATTAAGACTTCTTCCTCTGGAAATCATACTGAGTTCAAGCCAGAGGATGCTTTGGAAAGCTATTTTTAGTGGCCAGGAATATATGTCAGCTTGGGTTTATTTAATGTACAAAGCTTTGAATAGGTTTGGTAGTACTTATGCATCAAGAGCCTTCAGGGTGACATAAAAATCCTAATAGAAAAATGCTTTTATTGATGGTGGAGAGGTACTGTGGTAATTTCATTCTGGGGACTGTAGGCTATTCTAGTTTTATATGGTGCCATTTTGGCTGCATTGCCTTAATGTCCAGCTGCCCACTCCTATATTCCTTTATTTGACTCCTGTTTTTCCATGACCTGCTGTTTACAAATGTTGGCTTGTGTAAGGGAAATCGAGCTGTCCTTCTAGGGTGCATAGATGTGATTTGCTTGCTTCTCACTCTTTCCAGTCTAAGTCCATCTTTCCGCCTTTTCTGCATTGCAGATGTTGATGCAAACAGAGAGCTCCCCCTCACTCAACCACCTTCTGCTCACTCTTCTATCACAAGTGGAAGCTGCCCTGGAACCCCAGAAATGCGCAGACGTCAGGAGGAGGCTATGAGGAGGCTTGCTGCCCAGGTATTACTTCCCCACCCAAACTTTTCATTCTGTTTTTCTTTCATATGGATGAAGCAAACCAAGGGAAAGGAATAGTGTAAGTCCTGCTACAGATACTTAACAACTATTTATTACACTATAAGGTAAAGGTAAAGGGGCCCCTGACCATTAGGTCCACTCGTGGCTGACTCTGGAGTTGTGGTGCTCATCTCGCTTTATTGGCCGAGGGAGCCGGTGTGCAGCTTCTGGGTCATGTGGCCAGCATGACTAAGCCGCTTCTGGCGAACCAGAGCAGCACACAGAAACGCCGTTTACCTTCCCGCTGGAGCGGTACCAATTTATCTACTTGCACTTTGACGTGCTTTCGAACTGCTAGGTGGGCAGGAGCAGGGACCGAGCAACGGGAGCTCACCCCATTGCGGGGATTCGAACTGCCAACCTTCTGATCGGCAAGTCCTAGGCTCTGTGGTTTAACCCACAGCGCCACCCGTGTCCCTTTATTACGCTATGGCCATGCTAAAATTCCAAAAATATTCCTTCTGCTTGCACAGAGGTTCCACTAATGTCAGAAGATCTCTTCCACCTCTTGGGGTTATTCCTTCACCAGTGTTGAGTGGGAAGTCTTTCCTGCAATGTGATACTATGAAGATACTCGCAAATGCTCTCTTTCTTTGGTGGTTGGCTGGTTTGTTCTGAACAATGAAGCCACTGTGTGGAAGCATTGCTAAGTTAAATGACCACTGTTTGGTTTTGTGGGAGGGGAAAGAGTTAAAAATACACAACTGCATCAAACCATTATCTAACCCAGTGTTTCCCAAACTTGACTATCCAGCTATTTTTGGACTACAGTTCCCATCATCCCTAACCATTGGTCCTGCTAGCTAGGGATGGTGGGAGTTGTAGTCCAAAACCAGCTGGAGACACAAGTTTGGGAAACACTGATCCAACAGATAGACCCAAGGTGGCAAACCTCCAGCCCTCAAGCAAACCTTGGTTCACCAGGTGTTCCAATTTGGCCTGCAAGGGCATTTACTATACCCACTTGTCACTTAACTGACATCAGCTAACTGATGCCAGCTCATGGACAGGAGGACAGAGTTCAACTCTGCCTTGGCTGCGTGAACAGGTGTTTTCAGCCAAAGCAGGGTTTAGTGGGGGCACTAAAGCCTGTTCAGTTTGGCTGTGCACACGTCTTCCTTACAGTGATGCCTCGCAAGACGAAATTAATCCGTTCCGCAAGTCTCTTCGTCTAGCGGTTTTTTTCGTCTTGCGAAGCAACCCTATTAGCGGCTTAGCGGATTAGCGCTATTAGCGGTTTAGCGGCTATTAAAGGCTTAGCAGCTTAGCGGCTAAAAGGCTATTAGCGGCTTAGCGGCTTAGAAAAAGGGGGGGGAGCGAAAAAATTTGCAAGATTTGCAAGACATTTTCGTCTTGTGAAGCAAGCCCATAGGGAAATTCATCTTGCGAAGCGCATCGAAAAACGGAAAACCCTTTCGTCTAGCGGGTTTTTCGTCTTGCGAGGCATTCGTCTTGCGGGGCACCACTGTACTGGGATAAGACTCCCATAGCCAGTGCAAACATTCCCAGTTTTTACAAGTCTCAAGTGCGAGAGAGACTTATTCCACCACGCTTGCAAACTGCACCTATCGTGTGATGGGGAGGGGAGAAAGAAAGTTTCCTTTTGCAAGCATTAGTAGAATGTGGGAGAAGTCCCTCCTGCAGGTAATGCCTGTAAAAAACGGGGCACCTTGCTCAAGGGTGGGGGAAGCAGTTTCCTGCAGTCCTTGTAAAGGACACTGAAGAGTTAGGAGACCCCCAACCCGAGCTACAAGTACCCTTAATAAAGTACAGTTCCTCAGATCCTATGGGGGAAGCTATGACCATTAAAGTACTTTAAATATATGGTCTAGGTGTGAACCTAGTCACTCTGCCCCTCATGTCAAAGACTTTTAGCACAGGATCCTCCTCCTTGTTAGACTGAGAGAAACTAGCAAGCAAATGTGGCTATTTTTTAACGCCTGTCCACTGAGAAACTGATGTTTGTTTCCCCTTTTGCAGGTTGTTGCGTACCACTACTGCCAGGCTGATAATGCCTACACCTGCCTTGTGCCAGAATTTGTACACAACGTGGCAGCCTTGCTCTGCCGCTCCCCACAGTTCGCTGCCTACAGGGAGCAGCTGTTACGGGAGCCCCATCTACAGAGCATGCTCAGCTTGCGGTCCTGTGTTCAGGATCCCTTAGCTTCTTTCCGGAGAGGAGTTCTGGAGCCCTTGGAAAGCCTTCATAAAGGTAGTGAAAAGCATGAGTTTTCCTTGATAGCAACGCACGACTGCGGCTTCATTTTAAAAGCACAAGCTGAACCTTTCTGTCCATATCTTTCTCCCACCTCCCTATTCCCAAACTCTCAGAACGAAAGATCCCCGATGAAGATTTCATCATATTAATTGATGGGTTAAATGAAGCTGAATTTCACAAACCTGACTACGGGGATACGATAGTATCATTCCTCAGCAAAATGATAGGGAAATTTCCATCCTGGCTGAAGCTGATTGTGACAGTCAGAACAAGTCTACAGGTAGGTTGGGGACTAGTTTTTCCACTTTTTCCACTGTTCAGTTCTGATAATTGCTTTTCTCTGAATGGGAGCAGACACCTTACGTGGCCTCTGCTGTGATGGGGCTATCTGTTTGGAAGCAGATGATTCATGCACAGTTTGCAAGGCATATGCACTGGTTGGGAGGAAATTTGGGACGCACAAATGTTTATTAACCACTGCAACCTTACGGTATTAAGGTAGCTGTCTTGTTTAATATTACCCTGACAATTTCTAACTAAAAGAGAAAATAGGCAGCCACCTTCATTGTCTACAGCTGCAAATAGAATTAGTTCACTTACTAAAGCTGAAACGTTGACTTCTTAGGAAATAAAAACTGTTATAGTTCAAAGGAAGATGATGTTTCCAACCAGTATTTTAAGAAGGCAAGGCCACAGTTAGGTGCACCCAGCTGGACTTCCGGTCTTTTCTCATTGTGCCTCTACATGAACTGCTTTTGAAACTCCTCCAGCTTTCAAGAGTACATTGAATGCAATGGAGAAGATTGATATATTAAAAAGAAGTAAATCCCCCCCCCCGACATTGTGGTTAATCCTATGATTCTCTGAATTGTTCCCAAGACCAAAACAATAATGGCAGTCAGTCATTTGCAGCTGCTACATTTGGATAATTGAAAGTACATCTACCCACCTGCTGGTTTACTGATGAATGGTTTGACTTCTTTAAAAAATGGACTTTTTCAGCAGCAGCAGCAGATTTTTCCCCCTCTTCATTTTTTAAAAATTAGTTTTTAACGAAAGTGCACTTGTCACCTTTGAGACTAGTAAATTTATAGTGGTGTGAATATTTATAGACAACATAAGATGCGTAAATATGATGGAAAAGGTGATAGAAGAGTTAAAGTACAAAGGAGGATAAAATACCTTCATATGGCTATCAGGGGCATAAAATATTAATAGAACACATTGCTAGAACATCTGCTTGAGTTTTTTAAAAGTGCTGGAGCACTGGACTTGCAAATGGAATGTGTAACTTAGGGGAATACAGTTTTCTCAGTGAGAACCACCTGTAATCTTCAAACCTTGAGAAACAAAAACATTTATTAGTTGATTCTAACACTGGCTTAGAATAGCGCTGAACACTTGACACCTTTCCTTCCAGCCAAGGTTCTCACATTGTTATGGCAGAAAAACACTTGGAAAACATAAGCACAACTTTATTGCTACTTCTAATCATGCCTTTCACTGTGGTTCCCATACCTTGGACTCCACCCAGTGTGTTGTTCCATCTTTACTTTAAAAGTGCTGATTCTAGCCTCATTCCAAGGAGAAAGCCCATTTTTATTTATTATTACTATTTAAATTTATATCCCATCCTTCCTCCCTGAGGGGGATTCTCTTTTCTATCCATTGCTGTGCACATCAAAATCCTGTTCTTTTAAAAAGATGGAAGAGTAGCACTAAAGACATCTACACCTTTGGAGATCATGCTTCTCTTGGGCTCTTCTGCGGGGGAATCAGACTTCTGGCTTCTGAAAAGAAGACTGATGAACCATGATGAAAATTCAGAATGATAATGATGGCATGACATGGGTGCCCCATAAAAAAGTGAATGAACAAAACATGGCAATTTCACACTAAACTGCTAGTGTAGAAGCACCCTAGGTCAGTATATAAAGGGCAATAACAGACCAGAAACAAATCTGTAGAAACTGTTGATTCCATTGTCCCTTTGCTCTCTTGGTTGTGGTTTTGAAAGGCAGTTTGGAAATTTAGCTTTGTGTTTATTTCAAAGTCAGTTTAACTGTACCACCCAGGTTTAACAAGCGGTGTAACCTCATTTGGAGCCAGTATGACAGCATGTTTGGCCTATAACTCATAACTATGTGTGCCAATATTTATACTTCCAGTGGGAGACTGATTGTATTTCTCCCATTTTTAACTTCTCCATTATTTACTTTATTCTTTTTTTTTCTTATAGGAAATAATTAAGTTATTACCCTTCCATAGGATATTCCTGGACAGACTGGAAGAGAATGAAGCTATAGATCAGGATCTCCAAGCCTACATCCTACACCGAATACATAGCAGCTCTGAGATACAGAATAACATCTCTCTTAATGGCAAAATGGACAATACAACCTTTGGCAAACTTAGTTCTCATCTCAAAACCCTGAGTCAAGGATCCTACTTGTACCTTAAGCTCACATTTGATCTAATAGAGAAGGGCTATTTGGTGTTAAAAAGCTCTAGCTATAAGGTAGTCCCCGTCTCCCTTTCGGAGGTGTACCTGCTTCAGTGCAATATGAAGTTTCCAACACAGTCTTCCTTTGACCGGGTGATGCCACTCTTAAACGTGGCTGTGGCATCTCTGCACCCCTTGACCGATGAGCATATTTTCCAGGCCATCAATGCAGGAAGCATTGAAGGTTCCTTGGAATGGGAGGACTTTCAGCAAAGGATGGAGAACCTTTCCATGTTCCTTATCAAGCGCAGAGATATGACCCGAATGTTTGTCCATCCGTCTTTTCGAGAGTGGCTGATCTGGAGAGAAGAAGGAGAAAAAACCAAGTTCCTCTGTGACCCTAGGTAAGTAACCCATCACCTTGTGACAGGAGAAGACAGATACGAGATCACTTCATTTTTCATTAATATACCACTGTGTAGCGTTATTGAGATGCGGCTAAAAAAGATGATCATTTACAATAGGAAGAGAACCAACCGGGTGGATGTGTTATTGGGTTGATGTTGTTTTCATTTTGATTATGTATTTTGTGGTTTTATAATCTGATTTTATTCTGTGAACCGCCCTGAGACGTGCCGGTATAGAGTAGTAGTAGTAGTAACAGTAACAACAACAACCACAGCAGCAGCAACAACAACAACAACAATTTATTACTTATACCCCACTCATCTGGCTGGGTTTCTCCAGCCACTCTGGGTGGCTTCCAACAAGAGATTAAAAATACCGTATTTTTTGCACCATAACACTCACTTTTTTCCTCCTAGAAAGTAAGGGGAAATGTCTGTGTGTGTTATGGAGGAAATGCCTACGGGTGGCATGCCTACGGATTTTCCTCCTCTAAAAACTACGTGCGTGTTATGGTCGGGTGCGTGTTATAGAGCGAAAAATACGGTACATTAAAACATCAGTCATTAAAAACTGATATCTTCTAACATCAGATAGTTGTTTATTTCTTTGACGTCTCAACTAGGGCCAAGGCCTTTTCAGTACTGGCCCTGACTTGGTGGAACTCTCTGTCACAAGAGACTAGGGCCCCGCGGGACTGGTCATATTTCCGCAGGGCCTGCAAGACAGAGATGTTCCCCCTGGCGTTTATGTTTCCCTTCCCTTATGGTTTTGATCTATGGGCTACTATTAAAATGAAGCTGCATTTTAAATTGTATTTTAACCTGTATTTTAAATTGGTTCCCCCCCTCATGTTTTTATTGTAATTTTACCTGTGTTAGCCACCCTGAGCCCGGCTCTGGCTGGGGAGGGTGGGATATAAATAAATTATTATTATTATTATTATTATTATTATTATTATTATTATTATCTGATGGGAGGGCGTTCCACAGGGCGGGTGCCACTACCGAGGAGGCCCTCTGCCTGGTTCCCTGTAACTTTGCTTCCCACGATGAGGGAACCACCAGAAGGCCCTCGGCACTGGACCTCGATGTCCGGGCAGAACGACTGAGGTGGAGACGCTCCTTCAGGTATACTGGGCCGAGGCCGTTTAGGGCTTTAAAGGTCAGCGCCAACACTTTGAATTGTGCTCGGAAACGTACTGGGAGCCAATGTAGGTCTTTGAAGAGTGGTATCTATATTCAGTAAATAGCAACAACAACGACAACACTAAGTTAATCATTATCTGATCACTTTCTTTATTATGTATGGAAGTCTGTGAAAGAGCATCAACAGGTTGGTGATCTTTGAGGGCATACACCTTTGTGTTTCTTTGGATGCGACTAAGGAAAATGATCACGTGCCGAGATCCTTAGTGATTATTCGTTGTATTTATTTTTGAGTCAATACCTCCACATTTAACTTGATGTTAGAATTTACTTTGACTCTGCTTAATAATGATTAAGCAGAGTCAAAGCGTTTTATGTACATTTTGCTGTTGTAATCTTTACAGAAGAAAAAGGGGAACAGGCTCTGTTATTCACTCATGCACAACTCTTTATTGTAGCTCAAAATGTTTCAGAATATAAAACTCCTTCAGGAGCTTGAACAAAGCTAGAAGGTTCTTAAAATGCCCTGTTCTTAAAATCTTGAAAGCTCAAGAACCATCTTGAAAAAATGGTAGAGCTAAATATTTATTGTCTCGAGATCAGTTGAACGTAGATCTGGAGGGCTTTACAGATGGAAGAAAACTTGTAGGGGGAAGCTAACACTTTGAAAGACAGGAATAGAATTCAAAGTGACCTCAATAGAATGGGAAACTGGGCCAAAACTGGCAAAATGAAATCAACATAGACAAATGCAAAGTTATGCATTTAGCCAAAACAACATAACTAATTGAATGCACAGGTATAAGATGGGGGCCACCTGGCTTGACAGTAGTAGATGTGAAAGGGATCTGGAGACTGTAGTCAATCGTAAGCCAAATAGGAGTCAGCAGTGAGTTTTCAGCTGCAAAAAAACCCTGAATATGATTTTAGGTTGCATTAATAAAACCATCTTTTGCAGCCATCCAAAAACTGCTGCCCCTGAGCTGGATTCCACTTGTTATTAGTGACTTCATTCTCTACAGAACCCACTTGCTAAGGCAGCAAGGTGTCTACTGAGAAATAGCAGAAAGGCAATGGAGTGCAAGGCTCTGGGCCAGAGAACTGCATGTCCAAGGGTCAGAACTCCTCAGCAAAGGAACAGAGCTTTGGGGGCAGGTTGGGGAATAGTCAGGCACAGGGGGTATATAAGGGCTCCATAGGGACTAAGCACTTGTCTGAACAAGTCATCTATGATCTGTCCAGGGTGCTGAAAGTCCTGTCTGTGACTGCCTATGCTGTCCAGTGGTTCCTGACCTTGAATGGGACATCTGCATGGTTTTTGTGCCTGCATTCACCTCAGTTCAAACCAGTTTACTGGACAAGCTTCTTCCCAACACTACCATGGTCTCAGCCACATCTGAAGTGGACATGACTCCTCCGTAGTGAAGTATCTTTAAAGTTCTATCAATAAGATAGATTCATAAGTTTGCTTCCTCTCCCCTTGCAAGAAAAGAAAAATGCTCTGCTTCAAACTCCACCTCCTCTTATGACTGCAGAAACAAAGGAAAGCATTCCCTGGCCTTTTGCCATCATCGACAACTCCAAGGGCACCTGGGAGGCTCCACCCAGCCTCACTGGAAGAACTTTGTGACAAGTATAAGATCAATCTGGCCCCATTCACTGGCTATTGAAGCAACAGCTGCTGCAATGCTTGCTTTTCTCTTCCATTCCTTTTTCCTTTTGCATCACGTTTGTCAGCCTATATTAAAAGCCTTATGATTATGATTTACAAGGATTATTGTTATTTAAACATATAATCTCTGATAATCTTAACAGAAATATTAAATTATGAGACTTCTTTGATTGCAGGTAGCCAAAAATTGTAACGTTAAAAAGGCATACCATAAGCTGCCCTGTGATCCTCAGATGAAGGGTGCTATAGAAATTTTAATAATAATAATAATAATAATAATAATAATAATAATAATAATAATAATAATAATAAAATAGCCAGTCACTGCAGCTTTAAGCGCAAGTCCCAGCCTGGAAGCATAAGTAGTGGTGGTTGATTGATTCTGTCTGCTATCTTAAAAATAGATTCTTGTGGCACTTGCCTTGATTTCATTGGTTGAGCTCTTCAAAGGGGTGAACTAGATGGATTTTATAGTCACTAAGTTCCCCTTCTTCAATAGGGTACATGCAGAAATAAACCGCTACTGCTTCCAGCTCCAGAAAATAGGTATTGCCCACAGCAGTGGGTAAGAATTATTACTATTATTATTATTATTATTATTATTAGTCTGTTTATATCCTGCTGTTCTATTAAAAGTACTCACTCAGAATAGAATCCATCATTAAGTGTAGCTTCCTACAAGAAGGGTCACCTCAGACTTTGAAAGATCTTTGCTTCTAATATCTTTCCTCTATGTTAGTTCTCCTAGAGAGAGGAATGAGCTACAGTGCTATCTAGTAGTTCAGCAAAGGTTTGATCAAAGCTGATGAACAATTAAGGACAACGTGGTCCTGATGTGCATCAGAGTACAACTAACAAGGGTTATGAGGAGGAGGGATAAAAGGCTTATCTCCTTCATTTCACAATCTGAGTGCTAACTGTCAAAAGATACATTGGAGTTAGAATTCTAACTTCCTCCATGTTTCTTCTTTTCTCTTTTGCCCAGGAGTGGCCATACGTTGCTCGCCTTCTGGTTTTCCCGTCAAGAGGGAAAACTCAACAGACAGCAGACTATTGAGCTGGGCCATCATATTCTCAAAGCACACATCTTTAAGGTAGCAAAAAATTGTGCAGTAATATCTTCACTTTGGATTTGAATGGTGTGGTACTGGTGTTTTCAGAGTACATGAAGAATGTTAAGTTTCTGAGATCCTCACTAGGACCTAGCCTGGTCAGCCACAAATTGTGGTGAAGGCCAAGGCCCTGTCCTCAGGTATCCTCAAAACAGGAGGAATATGTTATGTGAGGACGCTGTCTCACAACAGCCGTCCATGATTTTCTGCTGCTACCAGACAGCTGGTTCAGCAGAAGGTGACCAAGGGTGAGGAAGAGGAGGAGAAAGAAAGGTTCTTCATTCAGTTTCATGGACCTCTTCAACCTTTTCTTTCCAGTTTTGGGAGAGAGAGGGGAAATAAGAGAGAAGGTCTCTCTCTTCCTTAGATCTTAGGGTAAGCAGCTGGCAGGAGGAAGATATTGGTGCCCCCAAAGGGAACTGAATTTGGCCTGGAACTGCTAGTTAATGATCTCCACCCTCCCTAGATCTGTATCATTATTCCATTCTTCTCATACCAAACATGGCCTATTGATCGGAAATGAATTCCTTTGATCGGAAGTGAAAGCCCTTTGGCATGAGTAGCTTTAAATCCCTGAACACTAAGGAATGTTTGAGAAGTAATTAATTATTAGAGGTCTCATTAGCACTCTCGATTTCTGTATGAGAAGTACTGAGTAGTAATATAGAGTATGTTCTAGTCTAGGGACGCAGGTGGCGCTGTGGGTAAAACCTCAGTGCCTAGGACTTGCCGATCGCATGGTCGGTGGTTTGAATCCCCGCGGCAGGGTGAGCTCCCGTCTTTCGGTCCCAGCTCCTGCCCACCTAGCAGTTCGAAAGCACTCTTAAGTGCAAGTAGATAAATAGGAATGCTGCACCTTGTACCCAAGAGTTCCTACTCATGTGATTTGGTTGGAGGTTGGGGTTGTTATTCGAAATGTGGTAGACTTCAGAGCATTTACAAAAGAGTAACTCTTTGGTGCTCTGACGTAACTTGCACCGAGTAGTAGGACTTAATCCTTGGAGTTGCGTCCTCTCCAACACTCCTACTTTCTCTTTAGAATACAATATTTTTGTAAAGTTGACAGTGAATCCTTGCTAGTCAATTGGGGTTAAATGAGCCGTGTGTTAGTGATGTGTAAAATGAAACCAGTACCTTGGATTATCAAATTTAAAGTGTGTCTTTTGCAGGGACTGAGTAAAAAAGTTGGGGTTTCCTCCTCAATTCTCCAAGGGCTTTGGATTTCCTACAGCTCAGAAGGTCTTTCCATGGCGCTGGCCTCTCTCCGGAATTTGTACACCCCTAACATAAAGGTACGAGGGGGGAATAATTTTTATTGAGACTATGGCAGGCAAGGGAAAGTATTAAGTATTTCTTCCTTCTCATGGTGGGGTGGGGCTACAGCTGTTGTTTACATCTTTTATAATGTGCATGTTAATTGATGTAATGTCACATCTAATTCTGCCTTTGGTCAACTTTGACCCTTCTTCACATCTGTACAACCCCTTGGGCGTCCTCATAAAATGTCTTTCTCCATTCTTCCCATTCAGTAAGAATTTCGACTTCTCTTTCTATCACTGCCTCCTCTTTTCAGCTTTCATTTTATTTCCAAATAATATTTAAAATGCTGAGAAAATGTAACGTCTATTCTAAATAGGCTTGGAGTTATAAGGCAGCATACTTCCAGGTACCAGGTGTTTGGGACAGACAACAGGTTTTCCTTGAATATGGGCTTTTGCGACGCATCTGGTTGACTCTTGCCTGGTAGATATCAAGGCAGATTGGGTTTTTTGTTTTGCTTTAGAACATTTCTGTAGCACTCTTCAATTTGAAATGCAAGTATTGTTCGTAAAATAGCATTCAAACACATTTTTTAAAAAATAAGGAATACCGTATTTTTTCGTCTATAAGACGCCCCCATGTATATTTTGGGGGACTTAGATTTAAGAAAATGGGGGGAGGGAGAGATGGCCCTGTGTATAAGACGCCCCCTCATGTTTTTCATTTTTTAAAGGAAAAAAACCTAGTCTTATACATGGAAATATACAGTAATTATTGGCACCATATATTAAAAGAGGTAGTAAAACAAAATATTAGTACTTAGATTGTAATGTCGTAGGTTAAAGGAACTTAATATGAATCTTAATATCAAAATTCCTTCTAGATCCATAGATAGATGTTTTCATCCTTTTCCCTGCTACAACCATCAAAAATCTGACTCTAACCCAGTAATTTCCAAACAGTGTGCTGGGGCACACTAGTGACATCTGAGCTAATCACAAATGAGTTGTAAACGTAAATAAAATAATTGAGGATCTGAACGTGCTTCCTTCTAATCGCTATCCTCAGAGGGCAGGTAATTCTGCACTCTGTCTGCATCTGATTGATTTAGTCATGCCTGCTGCAAAGGAACACCAGAATTCCTTAACCTCAAAAAAGAGCGCCTACTGCATCTCAGCTTGAGTCAGAGCTTTGAGAACAATTCCTCCCAGTCAGAAATAGCATCAAGGTACACAGAAACACACTAGTGCATTGGAAAGCACATTCAGTGGTGATCTCTGGAGAGTGTGTGCTTAGGGAGGCAACATCAGAGCATTATTGGAAGTTCCAGAAAGTAAGAAATTGTTCTGTCAATTGAAATAACCTTGCCCACCATAGAATGCCAATGAGTTTGGCAAGACTCTGGTGACTTGTAATGCCTGCCTTAAAAGGAAAAAGGAGCATAACGATCACCAAATTTTTATTTGGATTGAAATTTAGCCAACTTACCTTGCTTCTGTACTACTGATGATAGACAAGAAGGAAGCTCTCTTTCTCTCTCCCACACCAGAAAAAATTTTTTGCAACATTCAAGGTGCTGGAAAGAGGGCAGGGGAAGTAGAAAGAGAGAGAGAGGAAGAAACGTCTACCCCCTTGTTAGTGCCAGAGGACAGCGGAATGTGGGGAGCGGAGACGGCAGTAGCAAATTTAGAACTCTTATGGAAAAAACTAACATTTTCCTGTGTATTCTCTGCTTTGGCTAAGAATTGCTAGACAAATCAAGCTTGTGGCAGGGGAGGGAAGCTGCTAATCTCTAGTACACGAAACTCTTTCGCTCCGTTTTTAATTGAGAAAATTGGCTCGTTTAGAGAGTGCTGATCTCATCCGTTCCCATTTCTTTCTGTTCAGGTCAGTCGGCTACTGATCTTAGGAGGCGCCAACATCAATTACAGAACTGAAGTTCTAAACAATGCCCCAATTTTATGCGTCCAGTCTCACCTTGGTTACACGGAGATGGTAGCTTTGCTGTTGGAATTTGGAGCAAATGTTGATGCCTCTTCGGAAAGTGGCCTAACATCTCTTGGATATGCTGCTGCTGCTGGGTATCTAAGCATTGTTGCCCTCTTGTGCAAGAAGCGAGCGAAGGTGAGGAAGGTGGCTGTCCTGTTCTCAAACCTGAGCAAGCAAGCCACTGTTGGGCTGCCCATGTCCCGTAGACTGCAGTCCTAATTGCTTGCATGCTTGTAGCTGTGTCTTCTAGCTACTCTCTGGGGTAGTTACGCTAGCAAGAGCATGAGCAACAATTTCATTTCTGTTTCTTCATAAATGTACTCCACAATCTTCACTGGTATTGTGGTCAGCAACTAAAATCCCAGAGCAGTTCATTGGCAACTCGGGTTTGGATAAGGATGTTGCTAAGCTGTTGAAGGGATAGGGTGCTAATCTTGTTTGTCTCAACGTTTAAAGTTCTCCTGTTTTAATTTGCTATCACTCAGATACAGAAAGCAAGGCTAGAGTTCATAATCTAGTTTTGCACAAACATGGTAAATGCCAGCTGTTGGAGAATATGCCTTTTCCCTTTTTACATGACACTTCGCACCAAGTGAGTAGGAGTAGCCAATATCCCTAGGATGGTAATACATCATGAAACATATCCTGGCAAAACCGGGAACTTTAATGTAACATGGATTAGGGATATGATTTAACTATTTGTTCAGGAACATGTCTTTTTAATTGCCATACCTGTCTTCATAATAAAGATGGCTAGAAACTTGTTTTAATTTTAGGTTAAGATTAACTCTTTCAGGCTCCTGAATGTTGTAAAAGTTCCTGAAGGTGGTCCTCAGACAAAGACTTTTCTCTTTACCTGGGCTTTTGGCCCTTAAATTGAGGGGGGGCATTGTGGCCTTTTTTTAATGGGGCAGGATTTGTTCATCCCACCTTCTAATTGTATAGCTCTGTTTTTAGGAGGTTTTGTTGTTTTTAATGTGAGTTGTTTTTGCTCACTCTGTAAGAATATAACTATAACATAATACATAAATATAAACCAGAACAACAACAATAGTCTTTGGCAGATTCTTCGCTTCTAGTATGGTCCATTTTGGCTAACCTCAGAAAACATCCAGGAACCAGCACCTCTCCAGGAGCCTACAATTTTACGCTGTCTCACTAACCAGCTCAATGCTTTAGGTGACATTTGTGCTCTATAAGATCACTATGTCATTCTGTCTTGTTGCCGAATGACAGTGTTTGCTTCTAGAGAGCTACTGTGGTTTTCAGTGAACATTTGTGTTTCCCAAAAGTAACAGCAAAACGTTCACTGAAAACCACAGGTAGCTCTCCAGAAGCAAACACTGTCATTCGGTAACAAGACAGAATGGCATCTAATTCCCGAATTAGATGTAAACAATAGATTTCTTCAGACCAACTTTGCTTATTGGAGTGGGACTTGGTAGATTTTACCAAATGGGGGAATGTAGCAAAGAGGTTTGCGGATCACTGCCGGTGCACATAGCAATTGTGTGTTGCATGATTTGTCCTGAGTTTATATTCTAAACTCCATTTTAAATGTCATTGCTCCTTGCAGATGAAATCTGTGAGAGTGGTTTGTGCTACATGTGAATAATGTACTTGTGGACACAGAATACAGTTGTCATTACAAAACTGGCTAGCTCTGCATATATGGCCAGAGAAACATGGAGAATATTTCCGACGTGAATGTGGCAGTGTTAGAAAAGTAGGAACTGAAACACACAGCAGTTAAGTTAAATTTTAATCAGCCATTTTTTTCCTTTTCTTGAAAAGGTGGATCACTTGGACAAGAACGGTCAGTGTGCACTGGTTCATGCAGCTCTCAGAGGCCACCTGGAAGTTGTCAAGTTTTTAATCCAGTGCGACTGGACAATTGCTGGGCAACAGCAGGGAGTGTTTAAAAAGAGTCAAGCCATCCAGCAGGCACTGATTGCTGCTGCCAGCATGGGATACACCGAGGTAAGTTGTCGCTCAGCCTTGTTGAATCCTTTGTGTTAAGGCAAAATACTGAGTAACTGTTTTTAAAGCTTGAAGTGCAAGGGAGGGTTATGCAGTTGCTACGGGAGCCTAGGTACGCCTTTGCATGCAGCGAACCTTTCTGACCATCAAGTGGCTTGAGGGAAGTCACCCCACCTATAGCTCTGCAGCCAAAAGCTGTGGACAATCTACTGACTTCTTGTTGTTTAAAATAATTTGCTTGCCTCTCCTGTACTAGAAATGACATACAAGGTGGCTAACAACAAATCATTAAGCAGCATAAAAAAACTGCAAGAAAGCAAGAAATGATAGAAAATAAAAATTAAGGTATACCAGTAAATTGCAGATAAAACATTTCAGGCAAATTATGCAAATTGAAGCAATTCCAGCAGCCCATACCATATAGAAACAATGACTGGGAGAAATTAATGCGAAATAGAACAAGGAAACGAACAAAATACGAAAAGCCTGAATAAGTAGGATAGAATTCTCCTAGTATCTAAAAGAAAATTAACGTGGCTCTTCTGTGGGCTCAAGATCCATAGACAGGGTGCAATCACAGAAAAAGTCTTCTCTTAGGTACATGAGAGCATAAGAATACAGTGGTACCTTGGGTTACATACGCTTCAGGTTACAGACTCTGCTAACCCAGAAATAGTACCTCGGGTTAAGAGCTTTGCTTCAGGATGAGAACAGAAATCGTGCTCCGGCGGCGCGGCGGCGGCAGCAGCAGCAGGCCCCATTAGCTAAAGTGGTGCTTCAGGTTAAGAACAGTTTCAGGTTAAGAACAGACCTCCAGAATGAATTAAGTACTTAACCTGAGGTACCACTGTAGTACGCTGGATCAGGTGAATAGCCCATCTAATCCAGCATCCTAGGCTCACAGTGGCCAACCAGAAAGAACATGAGCATCAGAGCACTCTCCCTTACCATTGCTGCCTCTGACTGCGGAGGCAAACCATAGCCATCATGGTGCATAACCACACATCCAACCTCTGAGGCACCTGGGGAAATGTTATCAGGCAGGCTTAAGTGGGAACAGGCAGTCCGTAAGGACTGTGTTGTCTCATTAGCTGGGGTAGAGGGTGGGGAACTTCTTTCAGCCCAAAGGCCACTTTCCCCTCACAGCCAACCTTCTAGGGCTTCAAAGGTCAAAGGAAAACATAGTTGTCCTGTACAGAACTAGCTCAGGTCTAAGAAGTTTCAAAGTCAGCCGGAAACATTATACACTCTTAATATAATATCCAGTAATTAGTCTGGATGTTCACACATGGATAACTGATGGCACAGTTAGTATACTGTAGTTACTCGAGTCTAACGCGCCATCGAATCTAATGCGCACCTCAATTTTCAAAACCTTGAAACAAAAAAAAGTATTTGCTGGTGAATGTAAATGTGCCGTCGAATCTAATGCGCACCTTAATTTTCGCAACACAATTTCACCAAAAAAGGGGAGTGTTTGGTTCGGATAAATACGGTACTAACAATCGTTGAATGTAGGCTAGAATTTTGGGTGTATAGTGGACCCCTTTAGTACATCAGGTTCCTCATGAATCTTCCCTTGCGGGGTTTTTTAAGGTTATTAAGTGTATTTTAAAAAAACAAACAAAAAAAACCCCATTGTGACTTGTTTGTTTAGTTGGATATTGTTTAAGATTTATGTCCTGATACTGTGTGCTATCTTCTAAAGGTGTTTCCAAATAAATAAATAGATTATGGTGGGGGTGACGGTGTGTGTTTTTGTTGTAAAGGCAGATAATTATTTTAATGGGGCTGGGGAGTATATTTCCTTTGTGCCTGGGAAAGTGCCTGATAGGGAATTTGTTCACTCTGTTTCCATTTGTTTTGTTCAAAGCAGTTACAGCTTCAGATTATCAGCAGCTTATTTTTAGACATGCAGAGAGTTCAGAAACTGACAGATTTCTTTGTTTTTAGATTGTCTCCTACCTGCTTGATCTTCCAGAAAAAGATGAGGAGGAGGTAGAACGAGCACAGATCAACAGCTTTGACAGTCTCTGGGGAGAGACAGGTAAATTCTGTAGACTGTTTGTGGCTCCCCTTGCATCCGTTGAATACATGTGTGATGTGCTGAAAGAGATTGGTTATCCTCTGGGAAATTCACAACAGTGCCAACATAAACCTCTGTCCCTTAATTTTCAGGGTGTTGAGTATCGGTTGTTCCTTCTGAGCTTAAGGAGGAAAAGCTTATAATTATTTTATTTATTTCAATATTTATAGGCCGCACATGAATAAAATTACAGCAAGGCAATATGCATAAGAACATGACATCCCAGTAAGAGCAGTAAAAACATCAATTTTTTTTCTTGTTCTCCCCCTCTAAAACAAGGTGCGTCCTATGGTCGGGTGCGTCCTGTAGAGCGAAAAATACGGTAACACAGGAACCTTGAACCTGTCTTGGTAGTGAATTGGCAGCCAGCGCGGCTCTCTTAGCAGAGGAGTAACATGTTGCAAGTGACCTGCTCCTCTGAAGTGGAGCTGCCACTGCGTTCTGCCCTAGTTGCCGCTTCAGGACCAGATGCAAGGGGCAGCCCCACGTAAAGCGTATTACAGTAATTGAGCCCCTTAAGGTTACCAGTGCATGGACCTCTGTGGCCAGACCTTCTCAGGCCAAGAATGGTCGCAACTGGCATTTCAGCCAAAGCTCATACAAGTCAATGAGTTGACATGGGCCTCTAATGAAAAACACAGATCAATGAGTACCCCCAAGCTGCGAACCTGCCTTTCAGAGGGAGTGTGACCCCATTCAGAACTGTCCATCCCATTTTAACGGAATTCTCATTGTATGGTCTTATCTGATTTTTATTTCATTGTATTGTATTCCTTGAGCACCACTTAGAGACTATTGTAATTAAAGGCATATAAATTGAAATAAAAAATAAGATGAACCACTATAACTCCTACTCCTGCAGAAGTTATACTCTGTTGTACATTTTGCATGCTTGTGGTCAATTGGCTGCCTTGCTTATTTTCATTATCATGTTGTCTTCAAACTGTGCTGCTAAGTTGCATCCTAACCCAGGGATGCTAACATGATAACAAAAGTCAGCCCTTGAATTAGCATTTATTACGTGAGTTTCTGAAGTAAATATCACAGATGGTGCCCTACTCCCCAGTCCTGCTGCTCCCACATTACCGGTGTGTGTGTGTGTGTGTGTGTGTGTGTAAATCAGGATCAGACCTTGGTTACAGGTCATGGTTCAGATTTAGAGCTAAGCCAAACCATGGTTTAGTTCTGGGTCGTGTAGCAACAGCAGGACTGAGGAACGAGCACAGTGGCCATTTGCCCTGAGCCATAGTTCGGTTGAGCGTTATGTGTGAACCAGATCAGTGTGTGCTCTTACTTATCTCTGAACAGTGCTGGGCTGGATACTCAAAAGAACATCCTGATAATCCACTACAGCAGGTGCCTCCTTATTTTTGGCAGAGAAATGTGGCATTATAGAAGACAGTTGCTTCATGGCTTCTAATTACTAATTTAAAATAGGTTCATTTTGCACAGCTAGCAGATTCACCTATCTCAATGAACTTCTGAGAGATCTGGATCAGGGTTATTTTACAGAAAATGTTCATTTGCATGGAGAGAGGATTGGTGTGAATGCTTCAAATAGCAGAGAGAGAAGCCAGGCCAGAATATTCAAAGAGGCAAATTTAAGCAGCACAAGACAATGGACTTGGTCTGCTGGAGAATGGGAGGGCGAGATAGTGGTTGGGAAAGAAATTGCTTTGCCGGCAGTTTATTGTGTCAGTCTGGGAAAGAGCAACTTCAAAAAGTGCTTTCGTCTGTTTTTCAGGGTGAAAGTGTCTCCTCTAACCCAGACAGTACATTATGCCAGGCACAAGGCACTTCCATGTTACACAAAACTCTTGAAGTCTTGAGAATGAATGATCGCTTGGTTGTACAGAAAAGGCTTTTGCTGTCTGTGGGCTTTGCCTTGACCTAAGAAAGGACCCAAGTTTGCATTTAGATGGAATCGTGTCTGTTTGATGGTTGCATTAAAGGCTTTTCCCTGGTGCACTCTCAAAAGTATTGCAGATGAAAATGCAGGGTTTTGTTTTGTCTTCTTAAAAGCATCTGTCCAAATTGCATTTTGGGGACCAGGGAGTCAAATCATTCAGTGCTTTGGTTCAGTTTCAGTTGAAATTGAAGTTCTTCGTGCTCAGCCCAATAATTTTAGAAACACATCCAGCATGCCTAATTTAGTTCAGTCCTAATTCACGTGAGAAAATGTTAATGCCATTCACGTGGTGCACATATGAACAGATGACCCATGTAATTGTACTGTTCTATATGGTTAAACACACTAGACAGAAAAGTCTGCCAATTGTACATAAATTTGAATATGGGGAACATAATAGGTTGATTTGGGATTATTACTTAATATGTAATACCATGAGAAATGTAGCAGTTCAAAAATTTAAAATGTATTCACCCACCCCCATGCAGACAGAATTTCCCTCTCTAATCCTTTGGAACCAGGGCTGGCCCACCCATGAGGCAAGGTGAGGCAGGATCCCCGGGGACAATGGATGCAGCCTGCAAGGAATGTATCACCCTCTGCTGCTGCCTCGATGGCGACAGCAGCTGTTGCCCACTCATTGGAGGCTGGGTCTTCCGCCTCCCTTGCAGCCCCTACCCCCCAGTGCTGCCTCTGCAGTGGCCTTTAGAGAATAGGAGGTAATGGTGGTCTCCTCCCACCCATGTTCCTGATGTAGATATCCATCTCCCGTCCCCTTCATCCATCCATTCTTCCCTGGCCGGTTGGGGTAAGGGGTGGGTGCCATTTTGTGGTTTGCCTCAGGTGTCAAAATGTCTTGGGCTGGCCCTGTGTGCCCTGGAGATTTACCGTGCTCTGTACTGCCAGCGGTCCTGCACACCTGGCTACTGAAGATGCAGCCTGATGGGAAATTTACTTTGTAATAATAATAATAGCAGTAAACATGTGTGTAGATCTATGTACAGGGTAGGGGTTGCTACCCCAAACAAAGTATTCTCTCTGATAACCTGGATGTGGAGAATTGAACTTCAGTCTTTCCTCGTCTCTTGTTACTTAACATATAGCAATTACAATAATAATAATAATAATAATAATAATAATAATAATAATAATAATAATAATAATTTATTATTTGTACCCCGCCCACCTGGCTGGGTTTCCCCAGCCACTCTGGGCGGCTTCCATAGAAACCAAAAATACAGTAAAATATCACAGATTAAAAACTTCCCTGAACAGGGCTGCCTTAAGATGTCTTCTAAATGTCAGGTAGTTATTTATCGCTTTGACATCTGATGGGAGGGCGTTCCACAGGGAGGGCGCCACTACCGAGAAGGCCCTCTGCCTGGTTCCCTGTAGCTTTGCTTCTCGCAATGAGGGAACCGCCAGAAGGCCCTCAGAGCTGGACCTCGATGTCCGGGCAGAACGATGGGGGTGGAGACGTTCCTTCAGGTATACTGGGCCGAGGCCGTTTAGGGTTTTAAAGGTCAACACCAGCACTTTGAATTGTGCTCGGAAACGTACTGGGAGCCAATGTAGGTCTTTCAAGACCGGTGTTATGTGGTCTCGGCGGCCGCCCCCAGTCACCAGTCTAGCTGCCGCATTCTGGAGTAGTTGTAGTTTCCGAGTCACCTTCAAAGGTAGCCCCACGTAGAACGCATTGCAGTAGTCCAAGCGGGAGATAACCAGAGCATGCACCACTCTGGCGAGACAGTCTGCGGGCAGATAGGGTCTCAGCCTGCATACCAGATGGAGTTGGTAGACAGCTGCCCTGGATACAGAATTGACCTGCGCCTCCATGGACAGCTGTGAGTCCAAAATGACTCCCAGGCTGCGCACCTGGTCCTTCAGGGGCACAGTTACCCTATTCAGGACCAGGGAGTCCTCCACACCAGCCCGCCCCCTGTCCCCCCAAAACAGTACTTCTGTCTTGTCAGGATTCAACTTCAATCCATTAGCCGCCATCCATCCTCCAACCGCCTCCAGGCACTCACACAGGACCTTCACCGCCTTCACTGGTTCTGATTTGAAAGAGAGGTAGAGCTGGGTATCATCTGCATATTGATGGACACCCAGTCCAAACCCCCTGATGATCTCTCCCAGCGGCTTCATATAGATGTTAAAAAGCATGGGGGAGAGGACGGAACCCTGAGGCACCCCACAAGTGAGGGCCCAGGGGTCTGAACACTCATCCCCCACCACCACTTTCTGAACACGGCCCAGGAGGAAGGAGCGAAACCACTGCATAACAGTGCCCCCAGCAGATGAATGATGCAGATTAAAGAACAACAACCCCATTTAATGTGTTTTCTAGTCAGTTAAGCATGTGAAGGGAAGCCGTGGGAGTGAGCACGCTAACTCCATCCTGTCCCCAGTTGAAGGATGATCTTCTGAATTGGGGAGTTTTCTGTGCTCATAGAGGCTACCCACACATTTTAGAAACTGGGGAAATGCATGGGGAAGAGGAGCCTCCCTGCTTCTGGATATTACCCTCCAACATGGAATGGTAGCAGGAGGTGGAATTAGTGTGTTCGTTCCCTTGGCCACTGGATAATGCCCGAAGAGGGCTAAAATCTTTCCAGGTCTATGCTACCCTTTATGTCTTGGGCGAATCTTGGAAATTGTAACCTAAAGCCTTTTTTATTTTTGGACCACAATCCTTTTATCATGTTCTTTTTTTAAAAAAAGAAGGAAGCCTGTAGGCAGGGATTATTTCCACTTTAGCCATCGCACAGCACTTAGGTGCATACCATGGCTGGAAGTCATGCTGCAGCAGCAGCAGCAGCAGCAGCAGCGGCAGACTTTCTTTTATTCTGATTGGTCTTTTCTCTCTTCCAGCCCTGACTGCTGCAGCCGGACGAGGCAAGCTGGATGTTTGCCGCCTGCTTCTGGAGCAGGGAGCAGCTGTAGCCCAGCCCAACCGACGGGGAGTCGTTCCCTTATTCAGTGCTGTTAGACAAGGCCATTGGCAGGTAAGGGGAGTGGGAGGGAGGAAAAAGCTGCCGGTCCTTCTCCTAATAAGGTAACAAGTATGTATACAGCTTGGATTTTTGGAGCTGCTTCCTGTATCATTTACTGTATTTTTCGCTCTATAAGACGCACCAGACCACAAGACGCATCTAGTTTTTGGAGGAGGAAAACAAGAAAAAAAATATTCTGAATCTCAGAAGCCAGAACAGCAAGAGGGATCGCTGCGCAGTGAAAGCTGCAATCCCTCTTGCTGTTCTGGCTTCTGGGATAGCTGCGCAGCCTGCATTCGCTCCATAAGACGCACACACATTTCCCCTTACTTTTTAGGAGGGGAAAAGCGAGTCTTATAGAGCAAAAAATACGGTACATCACATGGGCCTTTTGGTGGGATATCCTCAACAACGTGAGAGAGGTTTCAACATGTGTCTCCCTATGGTGAAGTCCTGGGAGGATCGCTAATCTATTTTCAATACCTTGGTGTTGTCACAGCATCTTAAAAAATAGATAGGTGCCTGTCTGAAGTTTTCTGTATTTTAATTATGGAGGCTTTTAGATGTATGTGAGTTCTTCAGGAATGCAAGATGCAAAACAGGGAGCAAGGGAACCAATAACTGCAGCATTCATAGGAATGCAGAAGGAAAGGAGATTGCTTTGACGTACTGCCAAAGAGAGCATTTCATACCAAATGCTCTTCCTCCCTCCTTTAAATGTGTGTGATTCACATGTAAACAGTGCCTAACTCTCATTAGATGAAACCTTATGGTTCACAAATGCTGGTGGAGATTTATTGGGCTGGAAGGAACATGTTTTACCCCAAAGGTGTCAAATGTTCCAATTCAAATTTAAGCAATTTTTTCTACATGTAGAAAGCCCCATTAGCCTATTCCAACATAGGCAATTCACTCTTTATCTTCCGTGTAGCCCTTTTGGCTTCTCCCACACACCTCAATAATGTCCCTACATGCCTTTTAGCAGTCCATGATTCCAGTCTGTTCCCACCTAATATTTGATAAATAAGTGTGTTCCCTGGTTGGCATTGTGTTTTCTGGTTGGTATGACAGTTGGTAACTCAGACGGTCACAGCATTAATTTAGAAATATGGGGTTGCCAGTGTTTTTGCAGCAGAGTTATTCCAAGACAGCCCAGCATGCACAGATATAGATAAAGAAAACATACATTATGAGAGGGACCAGATAGCTCATGGTCAGTGGCGTAGCGTGGGGGGTGCAGGGGGGGCCGGCCGCACCGGGCGCAACACCTGGGGGTTAGAGTTAGGGGGCGCAAATCCACGGGTTAGGGGGCGCAAATTACTTGCCTTGCCCCGGGTGCTGACAACCCACACTACGCCACTGCTCATGGTAAATGACATGGAGGCAGCAGGTGGGAGCTCAAATCACCCAGAATCTACCCGAGAGTGTACCTTAGTAGCCTATACCATACATTAGCTTATACCATTGGTGGGGAACCTCCATCCCATGGGCTGGGTGCAGCCCCTGTGAACTCTTAATGTGTTCTCCCACCCTCTCACCAACTCTGTTCTGCTTCCAGAAACTCACTTAGCAGCCTCCATTGAGAATCAACATGGAATATGATGCTATGGAATATGCTGCTATGTCTTTCTCTATTTCTCCACTCTCTCTCTGCGGTTTCCCCTCTTTCTCCATTCTCATCCATGGTGCAGTTGTACACATGATGCCTTGCTTGAGCGCCTTGGCAATCTCTCTCTGCATCTCTCTCTCTCTTACTCTCTTTTTCTCTGAGCTTTCCCTGTGCAACCTCCAATAATTTGGGGTGAGCAGATTTAAACAAGCCTGTACGTCTACTGTTGTATGCTGTCTCTCTGGAGGGAAATGGCGGGGGACCTTTTACAGGGAGGGGCTCTAGAGAGACAACTTGCTCCAGTAAGTAGGTGATGAAAACATGGATCACTTTGGAGGTGCCCCACCCCGAGGAAGAGCATTCAGGCTGCACAGGTGTCCTTTCAAGGTGTGCTGAGGGTGAGCCAAAGCTGGGCAGAGCCACAGAACCTATTTTCCAAGGAAGCCCAAAACATTTGAATGTTGCTGTTTGAAAATCCCAACTGGCCTCCCCCAGCAGTAAAAATAACATAATGTATAGTCACTGTGTGTGTGAATGAGGAGCGAATGTGTGAAGAGAGGCATTTCTGTGAATAGGGTGTGAAGCAGGTGCGGTTGTGAGTGTGAATATGTTGGGTTGAAAAGGATTCTTCACCCCTTATCTAGAGGAAGGATGTGCAGAACATTCTGAAAACTTCACATCCATTTTAAATAAAAGTATTTCTTAAATGTAAATCCAATGGCTATATGAGGAATGTTTGGAGGTGGAAGATTTTGAAAGTACTAGACTTAAGTAGGTGTAGCATAGTGACATTTTAATTGCAAACTGAAACTTGTCGTGAGTACAGAGCGTAGGGGCTTATGCATTTTTTTCATGGCTCTCAAACTCTGCACAATTTGTACTCAATGCATCCTTGCTTTGTATGCTTTCAGATTGTTGATCTCTTGCTCACCCATGGTGCAGATGTTAACATGGCAGATAAACAAGGCCGGACTCCTTTGATGATGGCAGCTTCGGAAGGGCATTTGGGCACTGTAGAGTTCTTACTAGCACAAGGTTAGTTTGGAGTCGTGTTGAGATTAAACCCAAGTATGTGTAAGCAGACTCCAAAATTACTGCGAAGACAGACCTTGACGTTCGCTTTCCACAAATTTCATACCGTTGGATGAAATCATGCAAGCTAGACTCAAATCCGAATTAGGATGCTGTATACGAATGTTTCATTTACAGTGGAATAGCCTTACTTAGTTGATTGACTTTTTACAGGGTCGAAACTTTGTGAACAAAATGTCCCATCTCATGATTTCCCAGTTCAGATGCCAATCCCACCCCCACCCCCAGCTACAGGTTCAGAAAATCTCAGCTCAGCAGAATAACTTTCAGCGTAAATAACCAAAATCATGCTGCTATTCTGGCTGGCCACAACCTATAGAGATTGCACCAGCCGTGTGTTCCTCTATCCTTTGTTTCTTCTCTCTAGGAATCAGATCTATCACGTCATTCTTTTCCAAATGGTATTACCTTTATGGTCTGACAAGTAAGCACTTCAAATGTCAGCAAACTGGCAATTTTTCTCCAAAGATACCTGCCCAGCCAGTATATGGAATATTGCAGAGGACATAAGAGTCTCTTAAATAAGGCACACACTTCCATGGAAGAAAAAAAACAACTTCCAGGAATGAAACTCTTAAAGAGGGGCACTGTGAGTTGCAGGTGGGTTTAGCGTATTTGGAAATAACCTTAAGTAGTCTTGCTCTGTGTTTTGTTTTCCCCCAGGATCCTCCATTTCCCTAATGGACAAAGAAGGACTTACTGCCCTCAGCTGGGCTTGCCTAAAGGGACACCTTTCAGTAGTACGAGCTTTGGTGGAGAGCGGAGCTGCTACAGACCATGCCGACAAAAATGGGCGCACTCCGTTGGATCTAGCTGCTTTTTATGGTGATGCAGAAGTGGTAAGTGCTTTTTTTTGGGGGGGGGGGAGAATTCAAATCCAAGAGAGGAGGTTCAGGATAATGTCAAGCTTTGGAAAAACCTTGGCAAACTTAGTTTCATTAATTAAATTTGTATACCGCCCTTCACCTGTAGATCTCAGGGCAGTTCACAACATAAAAATACAAAATAAGAAACACAGAATACATCATAAAAATGAGAACCAAAACAAACCAATGATTCCCTCCTCCACAACACATTTAAAAGGGCATCAGATGTTAATCAGCCAAAGGCTTGGATGAAGAGGACATTTTCGCTTGGTGCCTAAAAGTGTATAATGAAGACACCAGCTGAACCTCCTTGAAGAGGGCATGTCACAAATGGAGAGCCACTGTAGAAAAGGCCCGTTCTCATGTTGCCACCCTTACGAAAGGGGCACGCACATGAAGAAGGGCCTCAGGTGATGAGGGTCTGAGTAGGTTCATATAGAGAAGCGTCATCCTTGCAGTATTGCGGTCTTGAGCTGTTTAGGGCTTTATAGGTCAAAACCATGGAGTTTTCTTGGCAGGGATACTGGAGTGGCTTGCCAGTTCCTGCTCCAGGTGGATCACGTTTAGTCAAAACTCTCCACTATGACCTGTCCGTCTTGAGTGGCCCTGCACAGCATAGCTCATAGCCTCTCTGAGTTATTCAAGCCCCTTTGCCACAACAAGGCAGTTTGACCAAACTGCGGGAGGCAGTGGAAGACAGGAGTGCCTGGCGTGCTCTGGTCCATGGGGTCACAAAGAGTCAGACACTACTAAATGACCAAACAACAACAAGGTCAAAACCAGCACTTTGAAACTAATTGGCAGCCAATGTAATTGGGCCAGGATCAGTGTAATATGCTCAAACTGAGCAACCTGGCCGCTAAATTCTGCGCCAGCTGAAGTTTCCGAACCGTCTTCAGAGGCAGCCCTACGTATAACGTGTTGGAATAATCTAACCTTGAGGTTACCAGAGCATAGGCAACAGTAGTTAGTCTGGCCCTGTCCAGACAGGCGCGCAGCTGGGCCGAAGCAGATGGAAGGCACTCTGCACCACTGAGGCCACCTGGCCCTCAAGTGACAGCAGAGGTTCCAGAAGTACCCCCAAGCTGCATACCCACTCTTTTGGAGGAATTGTAACCCCATCAAGAGCAGGCAAACTCCCATCCATCTGATCTACAGGGAACCAGGCAGAGGGCCTTCTCGGTAGTGGCACCCGCCCCGTGGAACGCCCTCCCACCAGATGTGAAAGAGAAAAATAATTACCAAACTTTTAGAAGACATCTGAAGGCAGCCCTGTTTAGGGAAGCTTTTAATGTTTAATAGGTTATTGTATTTTAGTGTTTTGTTGGAAGTTGCCCAGAGTGGCTTGGGAAACCCAGCCAGATGAGGGTATAAATAATAAATTATTTATTATTATTATTATTATTATTATTATTATTATTATTATTATCCTCATCATCATAATCATCATCATCACCATCACCATCATCATCTAGGGAACTGCCCACTAAGATTGCCTCAGTCTTATCTGGATGGAGCTACAGTTTGTTGGCTCTCATCCAGTCCATTACCGAGGCAAGACAAAGATCCAGCACATCTACGGTCTCACCTGCAGATGTAAAGAGGAAGCAGAGCTGTGTGTCGTTGGCATATTGCTGACAGCGTACTCCAAACCTCCAGATAACTCCTCTCAGTGGTTTCATATAGATGTAAAACAGTATAGGAGATAAAACTCAACCCTGAGGAACTCCACATTGGAGGCTGCATGGGGCTGCAAAACACTACCCAAGCATCACCCTCTGGAAATGTCCAGCCAAGTAGGTACCACTCACCCATAACTTGTGAGTAGGTACCAAAGCGGTACCACTCACCCATAACTTGTACAGCTGCTCCAGGAGGATACTGTGGTTGATTTCCAGAGCTAATTGAGGAATGTGGCCCCAAACCACCTTCAAATTCTTATCCTACAGTAGTGGTCAACTTTTTTGGAAAGCACACCAAGGGAGTTTTGCTTCTAATGTACTGAGCTGAAAGAAAAAGAAAGAACAGGCCTTAGCCCAACGGTATAGTGTCAGGCAAAAGTAGACATCGCACTTCAACACAATGAAGTCTGCAGCTATTTGCTGTGTGGCATATATGCTCTCTCCAGTATGGCCTGGAGTGTGTGGTTGGCATATATGGGTAGTTTTACCTTTGAGCCGGGGATTGGATCTGATGGCTTTTTGATTCATTCCAACTCCTAAGTGCCTTCAGGAGTCAAATGAGGTGAAGGAATAAAAATAGTTGCCATTTTAGCTCAGCATCCCACTCTCAGTTCTTTTGAGGTCAAAAACCTGCACTTAATTGCATGATCATAATGCCTATGACTTCCAGGGTGATGCTGATTTCACTTGATTGCTTATTTGTAGGTTCAGTTCCTGGTGGATCACGGTGCCATGATTGAGCATGTGGATTACAGTGGGATGCGCCCCCTCGACAGGGCAGTGGGTTGCCGCAATACTTCTGTTGTTGTCACACTACTGAAGAAAGGAGCCAAGATAGGTAGGGAACGGTCAAAGAAAAGAAAACCCACCTTGTGAATCTCTCAAGAGCCCTATTTCCTCCCAGGTTGTGCAAACTTGCAGCACTCCTATGAAAAAGGCATGTCCGGTTTTGAAAGAATGCTGCTTCTGTTTCACCAGCAGAATGCCAACATTCCTGTGCGCTTTGGCTGCTGTGTTGTGTTAATCGAACATTGGATTTTCCTCCTGCCTAGCTCTTGGCAAACTGGGGGAGTAACTCTTAATGAGGTTATTCCTCTGAGAATGACCACCACTTCGACGGTTCTGCTGTGCTGCTGTGCTGATATGCTGCTGTCAGCTGTTGCTTTCCTTGCTCTGTAGATGCTTCCAGGTTTGGGTATTGCCTGCACTGCTCTACTCCCCTACAACCCCTCGCGTCACAAGGGAATTTGCTGGTGCCTTGGCTGCTATGCTGCCTGCCTCTCACTGCTGCTTTTTCCTTTTTTTTAAATTCACCGTCATCCATTTTTTCTCCCTCTTCTACAACTTTTTTGTTTTCTCCTTTTCTTCAAAGGCTGTCAGACGCTACCGAGTCGACCACGAGGTATACATCACTGCTGTCATCATCCAGCTTGGTGGTCTGACAGCTGTGCTTTCTCTTCTATGGTTTTGCCTGCCTGCATTCTCTCCCTCTCTTTTCATTTTTTCTCACCTTCAAACAATTATTTTTTCCTCCTTACTGTTGCAGAGAATAACTTGACCTCAAGACCTAATTCACTTTTAAAATGCTGCCAATTTATTTTTTTACTCAAAGCCTTCTGAAATGCTTCCCCATGCCTTTCTGGCTGTTTGAGAACTCCCCTATTTGACAATTAGCCTGCCAAGTTAGACCATGAAGGCTTGGTGGATTTGTAAAGGCCTACATAAAACAGCTGTAGAATTGGGCTCTTGGACTGCAATAGAAGGGGAGTGTATCCAAAGTACTTCGCAGGTATAAGCCCTGTTTGAAGTGAGCCTTGTTCTGAAACACCAAATATTTTTAAAACTCTGTTCACAAATATACCACAAATAAACTTTCAGCCCCAGATGCATCCAGGTTGCTGTAGCATACCATATTTAAAGTTTACATGAATTGATCTATATTGTTTGTTAAACCCTTTGATTTCTCCACTAATCACATTTTCCAGAACGTAACTGTCTTTACTTCCCACCAGTGCTAATTGGTGGATATTGATGCCTTCTTCTCCAACATTTGCGAATCATTTCAAATCAACTGAAAGAAAAGATTGCAAGGGAAAGGCGTTTTTAGTTTGAAGCATTCTTGTGAGAACCCCACGCTCCTTGGGATGGCTGCACCAAGTTGTTCTCTCCAGCAGAAATTTCTCCCCCCCCCCCAGGATGTTTATCCACCTTAGCTTTCCTCCCTTACCACCTTTTGCATTGTATGAGTTTTTTACCCATCATGCATCCTGTACACTACAGGTCCAGCAACCTGGGCGATGGCCACCTCCAAGCCAGACATCATGGTCATCCTGTTGAGCAAGTTGATGGAGGAAGGAGACATGTTTTACAAGGTGAGAGATGGAAAACTGAGCTTTTCACCAAGTATCAGTTAAACGACCTATCAATGTTTATTTCTTTGCTGCTGCAATTGCATCAAAACAGTTCCTGAGCTTTCACATTTTTTTCAAAAAAAAAAACACATTTCCCCCCTTGCTCTTCTGACTATGCCACAGGGTGACTGAGTGGGTGTCAAGTCTATGATGTTTCTTTACTCTGCACTCTCTCAGTGGCTAAAAGAACCTAACTTGAATAATTTGAATTCAAATGAGCAAGTATATATAAATGTGCTTAATTTGCACAATTCATGTGCATCAGTTAATTTGTAATTTTTAGCACAAGCAGTCCTGACAGTAGCTTGAATTGCTGAATGAATAAAAATCCCCTAGCCTCAGAACCTGGCAGCAGGTGCCCATTACTCCAAAACACTGCAGTACATGTAAGTTAATGGTTGCCACTGTAGAACATCTCTTTATTTTTGATGTTTTGATCTTGTTGCTCTTGGCACTGCCCATGGCCATTGGGATTAAATGCATACAGTCAGCATGTTCGTAGAACTTGAGACCCCATTGAGCCCTGTGTCTGACAGGGTTGTCCGTAGCATCACTGCTTGACTAAATTGCTGGGCTTTGTGAAGCAAAACAGCAGCAGTAGCAACAACAACAACAACCACAAAACACTTTTATGTTCTCCAATATCTAGAATAGCTTTCTTAGAATCAAGGTGGTTCTCTTAATTCAGAATCTTGAGCTACTGCTTGGCTACAGTTTATACCTTGCACTAAAAATTAAAATTCTGCACCACGTTGCTACTTGCCTTGGGAGGAAAGCCTCTGCTGGTGCCAATGGGATGTTGCCGTCCAATGTAGATATTATGATATGAGCAGAAGACACAAAAAGATGCACTAAGCTTATGGAATGCCTTGCTCCATGAAAGTTGTATAGTGGTACCTTGGTTTTCGAACAGCATGTGTTCTGGGTGTCCGTTTGACTCCCAGAACCATTCAAAAACCAAAGTGCTGCTTCTGATTGGCTGCAGAAGTGTCCTTCAGCCAATCGGAAGCCGTGCTGGATGTTCAGCTTCTGAAAATTGTTCGAAAACCAGAACACTCATTTCCAGGTTTTGATTGTTCAGGAGCTGATTTGATCAGGAGCCAAGGCTTTCGGCTTCCAAGGTACGACTGTAGTTGGTTTCCTCCCTTGCTATTTTCTGCTGGTTGTTAACCATTATATCTTGGCAGGGTTTTGCTGCATCTGACAGATAAACCAAACAAACCTACAAAATTAACTGATTCTCATGGGTTTTTGATTGATAAGTGTATATTGTTGTTTTTATAAAATTGTAATTTGTAGATATTGTAAGCTGTTTCTCCTTTTGCAACAGCAAGGGGTGGGATATAAATGGTTTCATAAAGTAAATGAATAAATAAATAGATGAATAAAAGGAGATGCATTGGAAGCAACAGGCCTGAGATACAGAAACTAGAGTCAATGGGGGAAAGACAGGTAATTAAAAAGTATGTGCCTCTTACGATATTATGGAGGTCCCTGGGCACTGACCCCTCCATTTCCAGGACTGGAAGTGGTCTTGTGGGCAAGAGGCTCTTAATAGAGGCCATTAATAGTTCAATATTTCCTTCAGCTGGGAAATCAGCCATGTGTGTGGGGGGAAACATCCACTTTTTTCTAAGCCTTATGTCAAAGTAGTACAGGAAGAGGTTCTGTTTGGCAGGAACCTTTGGGCAGTTTATATTACTGTCAGGTACATGTTGTTAGTCGGTCACTTGTGTTCTCATTGGTCCCCTGTCCATGGTGAGATGGACAAGTAATTGACCAGGTCACTTCAGACTAGTACCAATGTGTGCAATACTTTTGGACATACTTCCACTATGTGCCCAATCATTCTTTGAGCTAACCTTTACCCAGTGTATTTAGTATTTGCAGTCAATCCAGTGGCATCTTAAGAAAACCCACCTAACCATTCTCTAGGGTCTGAGCTTTTCAGCTGTGCTAAGCTTTCTCCCTCCAGTATCAGAACAAGAAACCTAGAAATTAATTTACAATCTACAGAGGAAAGCTTTTCTCTTAAAGACTTCCATGCAGCCAAATTTCATTTGGCAAGGAACGACAGCTGCCATGCTTATTTCTAGATCCCTCTGATGCAACTGTGTAGGCACATTCAGCTGTCTTCAGTGATTGTCTTAGAACTGCTACAATGCTGAAATAGAAAACTGAGTGGTGCATTTTGACCTGTTTGCCGTTCTGCTAGAAAGGGAAAGTGAAGGAGGCTGCCCAGCGCTACCAGTATGCTCTGAAGAAGTTCCCCCGAGAAGGGTTCGGAGAGGACCTGAAAACCTTCCGGGAACTGAAGGTGTCACTCCTTCTCAACCTCTCCAGATGCCGGAGGAAAATGAATGTAAGTGGCCTCCTTCTCAAAGCCCCTTCCTGGCAGTGATCCTTTCCCAGCTCCCTTTCCTGTTCCTAAACCACTCCCTAACCAGACTCTTTCCCAGACTCCTGGAATGGCCTTGAAAACCTCCACCTTTTTGTAACCTGGTTGTCCTTCACAGAGCACTGGCGTTTTACAGTTCTGAAACAGCCAAGCCAATGGTTTGAGATTAATTTCAAGCAATTAAAAATTCATCGCTATATAAAAACAGCTGTTATAGCTCTCTTTGATTTATTTTTTCTCAATGTCTGTATGTGTGCAGATTGGAGGATGCTGTCGGACTTGTAATGCTGTCATAGCATAGCCTTCTGAAGCTCTTGCTTTCTCTTAGAGCAGTCACTCAGAATCAGAAACACATACCCCACACCCTCCCATCTTCCTCCTGGAGGTGGGCAACAACTTGCGATAGTTGCAATCTGTTCCTGTGTCTAAAAACATAGCATGGGAAGTGTTTTTACAAGTGCGTGAAAGAGAAACAATACTGTTTATGCTAGGAATCCAGTAAATGTCTCAGCAATATAGAAGCCAACATATATAATAAAGCTTTGCACATTTGGATTTAAAGTCAAGGATTTGGCATGCAAACATTTTAAAGAATAGACATGTTTTAATCATATCTGTTATGTGTGGCCACAGAGCTAAGAAACAGATTTAACTTACATTAGCACTTTGCAGAAATTGTTTAGGGAGTGCTTTAATAGGGAGGAGAGAAGCAAGAAACTAAAAATGTATGTATAAAACCAAACATACCCATTGAGCATATCCAGACCATTTTGAAGGGTTTTCTTAACCTTTCCAAGGTTTGCCTCTTCCTTTTTATTGGTTAGCAAAAAAAATTCAGAGTTACTGTATAAGAAGAGGCTTACTTGAATGCCCTCATCGCACGGTTGTGTTGCATAGCTTCACTGCAGCCATTCACTCCAGCCACAGTCAGCAGCCGTGTTAAGGTACCCTACACCGAAACATTTGGTCTAATCACAGTTGGCAGGGTAAGTAGCCAGCATTAAAACTGGCAAGGGGCAAAGCTGTGCAGCTGTGAACCCCTTGACATGTTCCTTTAGCACACAGTTCAAGAGAAACCCCCCCCCCCAAAAAAAAAGGTCATGAGAAGAGCAGATTGATGGAAAGTTCTGTTTCCAACAGTGCCAAATGTAAAGGTCTAGGCCACACTTTTAGATTAGCGGTGCAGGGAGAAGATCAACAATAAGTACATACACTAAAGAAGACCTGTCAAATTGACAGAATCCTATATCCAGCAAGGTTTCCAGGGCAGACACAGTGACAGCAGACCGATTGAAGAGACACACAAGGAACGAAGTGAGTCCTTATAGGCCCAGCCTGGGAGTGGATAACCTCGTAACTTCACAAAACAGGGTTGGATCTCTCGATACCAGCTATCTGTGACATGACGTCAGTGTTGGAAAATACCAAGTCCACATATAAAAATATTTCCATGTCATATTATTATTTTTTCTTCCCAAATTCTCTCTGTGTGTATATATTCAATGACTTATCTACGCACCTATTGTGATGGCAGGATTTTGGAATGGCGGAGGAATTTGCTACTAAAGCACTGGAGCTGAAACCGAAATCTTATGAAGCTTACTATGCAAGAGCAAGGGCCAAACGCAGCAGCAGGTGAGAGGAGAGCCAGAGAGAAATGAAAGGTTCTGTTCTCCTGAGGTTTGGGTGTGACACATTCCAAAAACGCCCCCATTCCACACAAATGAATCGACAGCAAGGGATTGCCCAAGGGAGACTATAATTCTATCCCTCCGAAATACCAGGTTAAGAAACTCGCCCTCTTCCATTAAGCTGAGCACCTTCCACAGTTCCAAATATAGTAATTCTGTAAGTTGGACCATTGTGTCCTCAGAGCATTCTGTCAGTGCTAGATTTATTCACATCACTGAAGCATGCAGCAGCTGAGCTTCTGGAGGGCATGTCTGGGGGTTAACTAGTGACTGCTCTGCTCTGTGCTCGAAATTAGTTGTTGCTGTGGGATGAAAGCATTGGGATCCAGTTGTATCTCATCTGTGTTCTGGTTGGTGCTTAAAGGGGCCTAGCTCATCTGCTGCAGGTGGGATCACATTTCAGAATCCTGAACTGACTGGAGAGCTTTGCCTTTCAGCCACTGCTAGCCTCTTTGCTCAGCTCATGGAGTAGGGTAGTACCTGCTGTGACTGTTTGGAGCTTTGTTTTGTTCCAGAGTTTCTTTTGTACCTACCCATTTGATCATCACTGCTGAGCTGGAGGCCCTGCAGTTCAACCTCTCAGCTCAAGGAGGACCCACTGAAGTGGCAATAAACCCTCGTCTGGGTCTCTCACTGCTATAATTAAACTTCCATTCCAGAAACAGACCTCTATGAATTGAGCCACACTTTCCCTTCTTTTATGCATTCATATTCGGCTCCCCACTGCTTGCAATAAATTGGCAACCAATTTCCTTTCGGGGACTTTCCCACATTTCTTCACTCAGGGTCCATTATACCACTTTAAAAAAAAAGAAAGAAAAAGCCTTCCCTTGCCATACCATGCCTTGCCTCCTAGCATCAGCAGTCAGGGGAGGTCAAAGTTTTGGGGCTTGGGGAAATTGTTGTGTTTTAAAAAACCAAACAATAAAACGAAATGCATGAAGGGCGTAGAGGATATTCTCTACCAATCGCAATCACATTCGAGTAGATGACTGTTTTGTTGAAAAGCTACCAGTGTCCCTGTAAATGACAACCCACCTCCCCCCAAACTCCCCACCCTTCTGTTCCTCCAAAGATAGCCAAAGGCATTGTGGGCTTGTGTCAGGCACTCTCTCCCTTCCTTGTTCCCTTCATTCCCAAGAGCAGAATGCATTGGCTGCAGGAAGGCCAGAGCTTGCCACTTGCCCGGAGCATCATAAGGGCTTAAGCTCAGACCTTAAATAGTTGGAGGGGCACAGCTAAACCTACCCTGCATACCATAAATTTGCCTTCCTTGTTCCCTTCATTTCCAAGAGAGCAATCTTGGGAAAACTGGCTTGTGTCCTCTGCCGTGGAAATGGAAGAAACAGCCAAAGGCTGAAGAATCTGGTTCTTACAGGACTCGGAACATCCTCCCCACCATGGCTAGCAATGCTTTTCTTCGCAAGAAACTTGTTGCTTAAGTCTTCCCAAATCCGTTCTGATCCAGAGTAACTTTGGTTCTTCTTTTTTGTCCCCTCTCTTGGGTCGAGCAGGCAGTTTTCAGCAGCGCTGGAGGACCTGAACGAGGCCATCAAGCTCTGTCCGAACAACCGTGAGATCCAGCGGCTGCTGATGAGGGTGGAGGAAGAGTGCAGACAGACGCAGGCGCAACTACAGCAAGAGCCTCTTGCGGTATCTGAGCCTGAAACGCAGCACGAAGAGTTGTATGCAGTGCAGGACATCTTGGAAGAGGAGTACCTTGAGCAAGATGTAGAAGAAAACATTTCTGTTGGCTTGCAGACGGAGTCACGGCCGAGCCAAACTCTGCCCATCATCCAGAGCCCACCTTCTTCTCCTGCCCACCGAGACTCTGCCTACATCTCCAGCTCACCACTTAGTTCACATCAGGTGTTTGACTTCAGGTCAAATAGTTCTGTGGGGTCACCAACAAGGCAAGGGTACCAGCCCACCTCCCCAGCACTCTCCCCAACACACCAGAACTCCCACTATAGGCCTAGCCCAGCACACACATCTCCTGCTCACCAAGCCTCGTCTTACCGCTTTAGCCCACCTCCAGTAGGTAGCCAAGGGAAAGAGTATCAAAGCCCACCTCCTTCTCCCCTTCGTAGAGGCCCTCAGTACCGAGCCAGCCCTCCAGCAGATAGCATGAGTGTCTACAGGGCTCAGTCCGGCTCACCCGTACGATATCAGCAGGAACCCAGCATCAGTCAACTTCCCAGCCGGCCAAAGTCTCCACTCTCCAAAATGACACAGAGGTCCTTCCAGATGCTTCCGCTGCCTGTTGCAGTCCCCCAGCAAGGGCTCAGGTTGCAGCCTGCCAAGGCACAGATCGTCAGAAGCAACCAGCCGAGTTCGGCCGTGCACTGCAGTACGGTGATCCCGACGGGCACCTACGGCCAGGTGGCCCATTCAGCGACCAGCAAATACCAGTCGGCGTCGGCGGAAATGGCTGCTGGCCAAAACCGGCTGGTCTACCAGAGCTCCATTGGGGGGATAGTGGGGGACGGGCGGCCCATGCAGCACGTTCAGGCCAGTCTGAGTGCAGGGGCCATTTGTCAGCATGGAGGGCTGGCTAAAGAGGATCTTCCACAAAGGCCTTCCTCTGCCTATCGCGGTGGGATGAGATATAACCAGACCCCACAGATTGGGCGCAGCCAGTCCGCTTCCTATTACCCAGTCTGTCATACAAAGCTCGATCTCGAACGTTCCTCCCTTCCCACTAGCCAGCTTGGTTCGCCAGATATCTCTCACTTGATACGAAGGCCCATGGCAGTAAACCCCAATGAAATCAAACCTCACCCACCCACCCCAAGGCCTCTGCTTCATTCTCAGAGTGTTGGCCTCCGATTTTCCCCTTCCAGCAATAGCATCTCATCCACTCCCAATCTGAACCCCCCCTTCCGCCCTTCTGCTTCTATTCAGCAGATGGAGATCCCCCTTAAGCCAGCCTATGACAGGTCATGCGATGAGCTTTCCCCAGTCTCTCCAACGCAGGGCGGTTACCCCAGCGAGCCTGCCCGCTCCAGGACCACGCCTTTCATGGGAATCATTGATAAAACGGCCCGGACTCAGCAGTATCCCCACCTGCACCAACAGAACCGAACCTGGGCTGTGTCTTCAGTGGATACCGTCATAAGCCCCACGTCCCCAGGAAACCTCCCCCAGCCAGAAACGTTCAGCCCGCCTTCCTCAATCAGCAGCATTGCCTTTTATAACAAAACCAACAATGCACAGAATGGCCACTTGCTGGAAGACGACTATTACAGCCCACATGGGATATTGTCCAATGGCTCCCGAGGAGACCTCCTAGAGAGAGTTAGCCAAACCTCTTCGTATCCCGATGTTAAGGTGGCCAGGACACTGCCTGTTGCACAGGCGTATCAGGACAACCTCTATAGGCAACTCTCCAGAGACTCCAGGCAAGGACAGACATCCCCTATCAAACCAAAGAGACCATTTGTGGAGTCTAATGTGTGAAACGGACGTGTCTTGGAGTAAGAGCCTTGTTTTCAGCACACTTTTCCCGGCTGAATTCCCACATTACACTGCTGTTTTTCTTCCTCCCTTTCAAAATTTTTCATTCACCTAGCAGGCCACCAACTAGGGTTTTTTTCTGTGTGGTGATGAGGCAGTCCAAGACATGCTCCAAACCCTTTGATGCACACAGCTGACCTCAGATAAAGCCAGCACTGTACATGTCTTCAGCTGTCAATTAGGCAATGTTAGTAGACGGTGTTGGGGCTGACCTAGAAGGAATCGCTCGAGAGAGGTAACCAGCTCTTTGAAAAAACAAAATGCGAATTTCAAAATTCAGATTGGTTTGAATATAGGCTTTAAAACACTTACTAAATTTTCCTCCAGAGTACTGAGCCCTTTTGACTTGGAAATTGCACTCTTTCAGTCAGCACAGTGCTGTCCACATTGTTTTGTTGTGTCCAAAGAGCTTGTTGACCTGCACAGAATGGGGCTTTTATTTTGTTTGTAATACGGTGAGGAGCTATGCATAAAACCCATCCTGCTTTATCTAGTGTGATAGGATTGAGCATTAGTATTAAGGGTTCATGGTTGTGAATTTTGAAAAAATCCTTTCCAGCCAATCTCTTGGTATGGACTTCCACGGGTAACATTGCTTTGAAAGGCATGTTCGGAATGATACTGTTTTGATTTCCTCTGAGGCAGTTGAACAATTATTCAGGGAGAAATCAAAGTTCTCTCCACTTCAGCCAATCAGTGGGCGGCTACCTCGGTCTGTATATCGGACTTCCTGTCCATTATCAGTGGGCTTGTCCTCCTAATGGAACAGCACCTTACCGATTCACACTCCAGGTATTGTTCCCAAATCAAGAAAGCTCATTATAAACTGTGAGGTGTCCTATCATTTGAAAGCGTGATGGGGGAACTGAGAAAGAGAAGCAGAATTTGTACAGGCACTCCCATGGTGACGGTTAATGCCCTCCCCCTAGAAGTCAGTATTAGTACACTCGTAGCAATGCTTCCTGAGTTAGAGACCCATTGAGCCATCTCGGCATTCCTTTTCCGGCTGACACTTAGAGTGAAGCACTTTCTTCCACTCTTCTTCTCTGGTTGTGGGGCGCTGTGACTTGGGTCATTTAGACCAATACGATACTGATGTTTGAGGAATATGCTCTTAAGTGTTAGAAGCTGGAGCTGTTTTTCCAGGCCAAATTCAGAAGGCAGAACTGGGTGGGAGAAGATCAGATGTTGACAAAAAATGATGACGAGGAGTTCTGAAGGCAATTAAAGGTCATTCCTGAGTAGCAAGGGCTTTTCAGATTCATGCCGCTGTAGGTAATCTGTGAATGTATGCAGGTGCTCAAAAGGTCATCAGAGGTACAGTGAAATGGCAGGGACACAAAGGAATGCAAAATCACACCTTGCCCTTTCTTCATTTGGGCTGGACAAAGGATAAAGCTGGCTTCCTGTTAATTAAGCAGGGTTATTTTCCTCCATGCTATGATTGCACCAGCCGTGGATGGCTAGTCTTTTGTCCCAGCTGAAACGGAGTTCCTCATTTCTCTTATCAGGATGTGCAAAACGATACAATGATTTCTGAAACATAAACCAGGTATATACATACCCTTTGCTTCCTATGATTTACTTTCAGTACTTGGCTTCTTTCTGAAGTCCGTTTGCTGTCCTCAGGAGTCCCTCTCTATAAATAGAAAAGTGATTAGAAAAGGCATTTCCATTAAACAGCAAGGCTTGCACCTTCAGGTGAGGTTGGAGGGTTCCATACCTGGAAGTGTTACTGACAATATGTTTATGCTTTAAGGTCCTGGAATTCAGAGACACAAAAGAGATTCATGTAACAGTTTCAGGAAATCTTTTCATTCTCAGAACGAGTAGTCCTTGTTTGAGTGCGAAGGGGATGTTTTCAAGGGTTTGTTTTACTTCGGTTTTTACTTTGATCTTTGCATAGGACTCTTTTTGTACATCTTTTTCCCAGCTCTTAACTGTTGTATTCCAGAACCTGCAGTAATAGAAAACACTTAGCAAAGGAGGTGTTAGCATAATTTCTTCTGCTGCTATGGGGCTTGCCAAGGTGTACTGGTGCCCAGCAAGTCCAGAAATTGGCAGCTATATTTTTCGTGAATATGCTTTTCCGCTGTTTCAACTTGCATGTTGAAAGGGACAGTGTTGTGCCCTCTTGTGAGTGTGTGTAGGAGAGAGGGGAGAGGGAGCTTTCGTACATAACCCAAGATATAAAGAAGGTGCAAATTTGCTTTCCTTTATTTTGGCGATGGATAAAGCTGCTTCTTGCTTTCCCCACACATTACTTTTGTTGTCCTGGGGAAGTAAAAAAGGGTTGATAACCTCCCCCCTGCACTTGCTGTATGTAGGGAATCATCCTTATGATTTTAGTGTTGTCTTAGACATTTTTTTCTGCTTTATAAAGACAGATTACTTTAAACTCTTAAAAACTGGAAGACACACCACCGAACAAGAATATGTTTGCATGTGTTTATCGGTGATTTTTCTTTCCTTAAGAGATTTGTGGCAACTACTTTGGAACTGCTTGTATCATGCAGAAGATAGAACCCATTTTACTGCAGCGGACAGTGGAAGGTCAAATTAATCGTTTCCGTTGTTTGCCTTTTGAGCTACGATAAAAGATCCTCGCACCAAATTGTTTGGTATGGCTGGAGTGCACTGAGGCATTAACCTGCTGTCTTTCCCGATAAAGCAAGTAGAGAAACGCAACCAAATTTAGCTGTCTCCACCATGCGGGAGGCGGAGGAACAATGTTGCTGTCATGCCGATCCGATCATCTTTGCAGTTCCAACATACGAATCTTCTTGATGGCATAATGCTATAGTTCTTGAATCTGGTTGCTTTGCTCTGCTCTTCACTGCCATGGGGTTCCCAGTACCATATCTGTTTACATTTAGTGTTTAGTGAAAGAAACGGCATGCACATCCAAAACGAGGTTTTAATACTTCCATTGGGCAGGGTTTTCCCCCTCTTCTTCTTCTCTCCTCCCCCCCCCCCCCGGTACTGTGTTGTGATTTCACAGGATTTTTGCACTGATGGGTTTGTCACCTGCTCTCTTTGTAAATGGGGGGGTGCACTTTACAGTTTCATTTGTCACTATGATAAATGCTGGTTATTTAAGTGTGATCAGTGTCTTCATTAGAAATACAACAGAACAGCTCTCGTCTTTCAGTGTATTAAAACAGAAGCAATGACTCAAAATATATAGCACAAGTATTAGCTGTTGTACATAAGCATCAAAAGGCGAAGTACTTTTTTCAATATAAAGAGAAACATTTGCTGTGACTTATCGAACTGATCTCCTAGCAATTCTCTTTAGGAGCACCTGAGGCTTGATTGTGACTGCTTTTAGTTACCAGGTAACACAACATCTCAGCTGAAATAGGAGCCGTTTTTTGTCTTAGAAGTTGGCAGGAGGCAGTTCCTTCTGTTTTTGCTCTTGGCTTAGACCTCGGTTGCTCATTGTGTCCTCTCCTGAAATACAATGTGATAGAGCACAAAGTAATTTCTTTCGCTGTCCTTTCTGCAATTGAAATGCCTTTCCAAGTGAGGCTTTTTCTACTCAGGAAAGTGTGATAGAATGGCTTAACACTCAAGAGAAGGCTCCCAGATGCTTTTTTTTTTTTAAGGGCCATGTAAAAATAACTGCACCTGTCTCCCTCTCTAAGCTGGAGTTTTAGAACTCTCTTTACCCGCACAAACACACCAAATAGTCCAGTGGCATTTCTGCTTTGAATGTATGCCCGCGTATGCCACCGCTCCATGTCATTCTAACACTGCAGAAAGCTTCTAGGCTGAGTGGAAGGCTTATTCTAGAGCTAGAATCTAGTTGCAGGTTTATGGTGCATGTGTTACGGCTCTCGAAGCAGTACCAGCTGCTTCTCCCTGAGGACCAAGGTAGAGCTGTCCTTAATTGCGTGAACGCAGTGAAGAAGCACATTTTTGTTTGTTATGTTAGTAGCTGCCATATCTGATCAGCCTCAGAACCACAGGGACCAGGAGGGGGAGTTCCACTTTACTCAGCATGGTCCCAGCAACAAGTTCTATAAAGCTGCCAATGGAGTCTTTCTTTGAAATGTAAAGAGCACCTTCTGGACTTTGGCACACTTAGAGACTTCTCTCCACCCTCTGCCACCATCTCAAGGTTTTGCAGGCTTCACCATGGCTGCTATTTACATACCAAAGAAATTTGTGTGCTGTACTTTAATTGCATTCAAGCAATTAACTTGACCCTGGTTTGAGTCCGCCTCCTGGGGTATCGCCACTTGGGTACCGAAAACTGATCCTGGCACCTGGAAATTTGAAACAGGGTGAAATTCAACACTAGGCCTACTCAGAATAGGCTCGCTGAAATTAAAGAACATGACTCTATTAGGTCTTTTCATTTCAGAGGGTCTACTCTTGAGTAAAAGTTGGCTGAATTCCACCCAACAAGTCTGAGCTGGCTCTTTAAAATAGGATGGGAGTCTGAATACATTGCAAGGTCTGCTTTGCTCCAGGGAAAGAGAGCTATCAGCTTGGAACATGGCTCTACTGCTAGCTGTAAGAAATGTACTTAGAGGTAAAGAGTTTATTTGAGAGTGGCTGAAAATGTGCCTGTTGTTGCAGTTTCAAAGAGGCAGAGGCTGTCCACATATGCAGAACATTTGAGAAGGAGAACATTTCCTTTCAGATACTAAACCTGAAGGCTGTTTTTCTTTTATTACATAGCATTCGACTGCGGAGAAAGGGGGGAGGGCGAAGCCTGCACATATTTTGAAAGCCCAAGTCACTGGCCTGGCCTTTTGCAGCAGTTAACAAAATTGCTACCGTTCAAGATCCACACAGAAAGTCATCTAGTAAAAACCAAAGTGCCAGCTTCTCCACGCCTTACATAAAGCAACGAACATCACTGCGTGCCTAGAAATTATTCTCCTTCTCTGCTTAAGGTGGCTCCTTGCAAACTCTTGGGTGGCAGGCGACATCTCTTCCCATTTCCCTCTTCTTAAATACGCTGGGAGTCCCAGGGCCTTCATCTACCGGAATTCAGCTTATAAAAAGGGCTTAGAAGGGGACGAGAAATAATGTACCTCCTTTGACATGTTAGATGCCTTCACTAAATGTATGGTTGCTGTGGAAAGCGAAGGAAGAACTTGGGGCACAAGCACAAAGGGGTGGAAAACCTGAACTGCTCTCTCCCCCCCCCCCCCGAATTACTTGAACTCAATTGCTGGATGATTTTTCTCCCCTAACAACAAAAACATATTAAGGGCTGAAATTACATAGCAGGCTATTGCGTTTGCAGTTCTTGATTATAATCCACCTGCTAGACCAGACTAGGCCCCCTCCTGGCAAATAAAACCCTGTAATCCTTGACAATTCCTTGGGATCTTCTCCACAGAACTGCTTTTCCCACAGAAAGGCAGACACCGCTGGCCTGGGGCTGCTTCTGAGTCGAGAGGCTACTGGGAAAACGGAACGAGGTTTTTGCACTTTTACGCTTGCTTAGAAAGGGAAAGAGAGAGAGGATGCTTTTTCTTCTGGCTGCCATCACACTGGGTCCGTGAGCAAGGTGGGGCAGTTCAGCTCTGTTCTGCCTGGACATGCACCGGACCCTGAGTCCATTTCCTAGGAGTACCCACTGTTATTTACCGATACTGACATTTCCACAGAGTGCAAGGCACTGATCTGTATAGGTCCAGGGTTTGGGGTATTTTTGGAGGGGATGAATGTTTTGCACCAGTTCAAATGTGTTTTCCATTCCGATGGTGTCCTTTCATTTTGCATTTTCTTCCCTATGAGCATTGCAGCATTTTGCCTGCCTTGTCTGCCTCTGTACAGTAACACAGCACTCCTTTGTATTAAAGAAAAAAAAACCTTTAAGGTTTGCCGTCCTTCAAGACACTTGCTGGGAAGACACTGAGTTCTTTTTCCTTTTAGCTTTTCTATAATTCCGATGTAAAGGATTTTCTCTGTACAGTATAATAATATTCAATTGCATGTTCTGTTCTCTTACTGATATATTGAATCACCAACACAGTTGTGATCTTTTGCAGCAGGGCAGCCGCACAAACCCCTGCGCTCAGCTAAGACTCTTGGCCACTCCTGTATAAAAGGAAAGAAATGTGTTTCTTTCCCTTCACTGTACTTGCTTGAGCAGAGTTTTATTGTCTGTACATGTGAGCTGTCAGATAGACGTGGAAAAAGTTCAAAAAGAATGCATTCTCCCCTGCCCCTCCCTAATGTATACAGATTGTAACCTGTACAATGAACTGTATGTATGAAAAAAATGTACTTATTTATAAATGGTTAACACTTGGAAATATTGGGTTGACTACTGTGTTCAGCACATCTGCTTCAAATATCTAGCTGGTGGAATGGGGGGGGGGGGGACACATGGTTTCCAGGCGCAGCTCCTCAGCTAATTTGCCAGTTTTAGTTTAGACCTTGACTTATGAGTTCATAACACACCATGTATCTTGGCTCCTTGCAAACCACAGTGGTACCTCGGGTTGCAGACGCTTCAGGTTACAGACTCCGCTAACCCAGAAATAGTACCTTGGGTTAAGAACTTTGCTTCAGGATGAGAACAGAAATCGTGCTCCGGCGGCGCAGTGGCAGCAGAAGGCCCCATTAGCTAAAGTGGTGCTTCATATTAAGAACAGTTTCAGATTAAGAACGGACCTCCAGAACGAATTAAGTACTTAACCCGAGGTACCACTGTACACTTCTTGGCTTCATCAGCTCCCATTTCAAATACTTATACCATTGGCATATTTGTGCTCAAGGGAGCAGTTGGCAAGACATGATTTGTTTTCTGATTGTGAGTTTTTATGTGGCCAGGGGGACTGGGGTAGTAGTGCTTCAGTTTCCATTGGTAAAAGACGGCACAGTTTGTTTAAGCTAGTCTTACAGACACCTCTGGTTCTTGGCTCTCCATGTTGGAGTTGTAGAGTTGGAAGGGACTCTGAGGATCATCTAGTCCAGGGGTCAGCAACCCGCGGCTCCGGAGCCGCATGTGGCTCTTTTACACCTTTGCCGCGGCTCCGGGGCGGGTACTAGCAAGGGGAGGAGGCGCATTGTGCGCCCCGACACTCCCCACTGTGGCGGGCGCTGTACTGGCTGTGACGTCACATGGGGGCGGTGCGTGCGTTAGTCACACACTGTCCCGACGTCACCTTCCCGCCCGCTACATTGTAAGGGGCATGTACGCTGGTCACTGCATTGAAAGGGGGCGTGTACGCTGGTCACTGTTTTGAAGGGGAGTGAAGAACACACACACACACAAAAAGGTAACTTGTTAATTTAACGTTTATTTCTATGAGGAGTAATTCTGAGGGGTCAAACAAAGAAATAATTTAAAAAAGTGACAAAAAAAGTTATTTTTACAATGACGAGTTTTACGGCTCCCAGGTTTTTTTTCTTCAGAAACGGGTCCAAGTGGCTCTTTTTGTCTTAAAGGTTGCAGACCCCTGATCTAGTCCACACACACACACACACACACACACACACACACACACACACACACCACAGTGCTGGAATATGCAGCTGTCCTGTATGGGGATCGAAGTTGTGACCTTGGCATTATCTGCACAACACTCTTAACAAACTGAGCTATCCAGTATCTAGATAAGAATCTCATACACATACAAATGAAAACCATTTTACCTTTGTGTTTGGGAGGCTGCTAAAGAAAGGAACCTTGACAGAAAAACTTCGAAGTAGAGATGTACTGTAATTAAATGAGGGGTTGCATCTTGATGGATATGATTTTAGACCTCGCTGTGGAAGTTTAGTCACTGCATTTGTGCTAACACTTCATCTTCCCAGGATCTGAGATAATCTCTAGTCCTGGTCTTCAGTAGAATCTGGATTTGTGTAGCACTGATTAGCTAGCCCTTGCGTAAGTTGCAAACCTACATGCATACCACTGTTGGGACAGAGCTGTGTGAAATAACCACTGAAAACTTTTAGAACTGTAAAAACCTGAATGGATGAATATGCATATACTGAAAGAATACAAGAGCAAGTGTAAAGCACTGGTGGGGTAATGAACCACAAGAAGCAATCATATGTTCAAATTGGAGGTTGTATGTGTGTCTTTACAGGAGCAAAGCCAAAGTGAAGCTGAGATCACCCCACAGCAAAATGAACCTCACATCTGTTCCTGCTTACAGGTACGGCCATACAGAGGATGACTGCTATGTCCACAACACATTTCAGACAGGATTACAGTAATCATAGTTGCTGTAGGGTGGAGATTGTAGAGAGGCTTGTTTCTGGAGGCACACTACAGACACACAGTCCGATGCACCCACTCTTCAAACCTGATGTTAATCCATGCTCTAGCTCAGGCACAGGCAAACTCGGCCCTCCAGATGTTTTGGGACGACAACTCCCATCATCCCTGACCACTGGTCCTGTTAGCTAGGGGTGATGGGAGTTGTAGTCCCAAAAACATCTGGAGGGCCGAGTTTGCCTACGCCTGCTTTAGCTGCATTGCAGTATATAGTTAACATGCCAGACTATGTTCTTAAGCATTTTCGATATGCTTGGTGACTTGTGAAATTCAGACTAAGTACTATGCAGCCTAGTTTTTTGTATGTTTGGAAGCAAGACCCATTTAGTTCAGTGAAGCATTCTTCTAAGTAAACATTAGGAGTGCATCCTTATGTAATCCCAACCACTGCCTACATCTTTCTGCAAATACTGACTGAAATCAAACTCGTCCACCAAACACAAAATATATGGCCGATACAAAAACAAGTTGGCCTGTGCTGAGACAACATTTAGGTTAATGCCTTTGTTACAGGGACTGAATTGTTTTTATTTTCATTCTATTACACAATCTTCCAATGGAGAATTTGTGGTGTTTGCAAAGAAAGGTAGCATCTTAATCAATTTCAGTGAGTTTCCAGAAAAATGAATATATATGTGTGTGATGCAGATACTTAGCATTTTCAAGCACCTTTCAAATACCCAGCGCTATAACAAAATAATCCTCAAAATGGCCCTGCATAAGTTGGTCAATAGTATCCCCTTATTACAACTGGAGTATTGAAACTCAAGTCAGTAACTTGCAAAGCAAAGACTTCCATTACATAAGAGACTTAAATGAAACTTGGGGGCGTCAGAAGTCTCTCAAGTATCATTTTGAAACTGATATGTAAGATAACATTCTTTTAAATAAGGTAACTTGCTGCCTTCCCAAAACCCAACAACTTTTGGATCCCATCCAAGCTGGGATCAAGCCCAGAAATCTCTTGTCCATCAGCTATTGATTATTTTTTGCCCATTGCAGCAAAAGCCTGAGTGTGAAGAAAAGCAACTTCCAGGGGTTGGTGGGAATGGGGGCTCAATTGTCACCATGGCTTTTAGCCACAGGTAGCAGGGCACAATCCCCATTTGCACTCGGTATTCTGATGACACCCTCCTGTACACAGTTTTGGAATGGGAGCGCTGCTCACAATGCTGTATTTTGAGGGGCCAGTGAACATATCTGTACAAAAACAAGATGTACTGTGGTTGTGCAATGGTGAAATAAGGATTGCTTACCTGCGTGCATGCTGCAACACAAATCACACTGACAACACTGACCTTCTGCTGGCTCTGCTGTTGGTCCTGGGTCAAGATGTAGCCCTCGGCTGTTCCAAAGGCGACCTACCAGGAGGGGAACCAAGATATTGACAAGGATGCTCTTGACAGAAAGAACTGTAGATTCCCTTTAAAAAGTGTTTGCAAAGGGAGCGTGTTAAAATTTGCATGGGTTCTGCAAATGTTGACATGGCAAATATTTTCTATTATACTTTTGTCATGGCCACAGACCCACCCCACCCCCTCGCTCCTTCCCCCAAAATGATACTGGATCTGGAGCATGATAGCTGTACAAAATAGTGGCTAGCATTTAAAAAAAAACCAACCTGGGAAATATGAGAGAAGCTGTGCATCAAGTCACTGCTGATACCGAGTCTCACCCTTGGGGAAACTCGGATTACCCCGCATGGAGAAATTTGGTGAAATTGTCGCCACCCCGAATTTCTCTGCCAACAAATAGGATGGAGAATTGTAAGAGGTACACAACTCTACTTTGCTGGGCAAGGCAGAGAAAGAGCTGCAATATGGAGAATGAATGGGATAATAAACACTGGTGGTTTTTATGTGTGCCCAAATTCACCTCTTCATTCTTATGCTACGAAGATTCCTTTCCCAAATCTGATGATCTTTAGAGAAACTGTTTAGCAGCTTTGTAACTTGTGCTGCAGTTGCCTGTGATCCTCTTGCATCTGTGTTTGTAGAAATCGGGGGTGTTTCAGCAAGGGCTGCGGTGGTTTTGCAGCAGAGATAGGCAAGCTCCCTGCAGACTGAATTGAAATTAGCTTCCTGGGGGCAAAAGCTCATCTGTACTGAGAGAGTCCTCTGCCTGCTTTGTAATGCTTTGTGTGTGGCTGTTAATTGGTACTGGGCACGTATACCATATTGTAATCCCCCACCCCCACCCAATTTTCTGAATTTAGCTAGAAGTGAAATAAAAATGGCTGTCCTACATGGTACTTAATACTGTGTAATATTATCCTGCAGTGCCCACCCCATGGCAGGATCCTGGCTTCCTCTTTGAAGCCAGAGCAGTTTGCTCGTCGTTCCCCCCACCCCCAGATGATGAGCACAATTTTGTAATTTCATAACTTCGTAATTGCACTCATAAAAATTAATGAGAGTTTGCTCTGGTTGAGATGAAAGCCCCTCTCCCTGAACTGGGGCATAAGATGCAAAGAGGAAGCCTATAATTAAAGGAGCCCATAGCCTTGAAAGGTTTTCCTTGAGCGTTTCCAGTCCACACTGGGCAGGCTAGTGCTGCAATAGTGTTTCATGGCCAAAAATACTGCCCAGAATTGGTTCAAGAAAAAGGCAACAGCACAGCTCAACAACTGGGTGGCAACAAGAAAAATCTGTGTTACAATTCCAGACTAAACAGCTAGTTTGGCTTCACCTGCCTTGCACTCACCCCAACAGCATCATCCATGGCAGGTAGCTGATTGGAAAATTTGTCCCAAATCTTCAAACACACAAACAGTACGTTTCCGAGCACAATTCAAAGTGTTGGTGCTGAACTTGAAAGTCCGAAATGGCTTTGGTCCTGTATACCTGAAGGAGCGCCTCCACCCCTAGTGTTCATCCCAAATACTGAGGTCTAGCTCCGAGGGCCTTCTGGCGGTTCCCTCCCTGCGAGAAGTGAGGTTACAGGGAGCCAAGCAAAGGGCCTTCTCGGTAGTGACACCCTATGAAACATCAGATGTCAAGGAGATGAGTAACTATATAACCCTTAAGCCATTTAAGGTTTAATGTTTTATTATGTTTTTATATATGTTGGAAGCTGCCCAGAGTGGCTAGGGCAACCCAGTTAGATGGGAGAGGTACAAATAAATTATTATTATTATTATTATTATTATTATTATTATTATTATTATGAACAAAAGAAGGCATTAAATCTAAATGGGAGATAATAGTTCCTTGAAAACATTTTATGTTATTAAGTGAATTAGCCTAAACAGAGAAAGTTGTCAGCAAACAGCACGTTGCTTGGTCTGGTCAGGTGGTCTCGGCATGTATAGAACAATCAGCAAGAATTTCATTAATGCTTAAATTTAATGACTTTCTGCACACGTTGACTCTGCACGTGCAGGATCTCATTCAACATTCTCAGCCAGAGTAAAACAAATGAAATGGGGTTTGGTTCATAAGGCAGCTGAGCATTATGTGCTTGACAAATACATAGAATGAACAAGGTACATCTATATTGTATTAAATCAGTCTGAGTTTAATTAAATGGCTAAAGGCTATACTAAGTGACCTTTACTACGTAAAAGCATAAGAGCTCTATTGGATTGGACTAAAGGTCCATTTTTGTCAATATTCTGCTCCCACTGTAGCCAACAAGATGCTTCTGAGAAGCCAACAAGCAGGAAATCAACACAATATTGTATTTATTTAATTTGTTAGTCGTTTTAACTTGCCCAGGGCAACCCAGAGCATCTTACAACCAACCACCAAATAACCAACCAACCCCACACAGATACAGTAAAACCAAATTGGGGGGGGGGGGAGATACATTAAACACACCCAACCCAGTTCTAAAAGGCCACATATAGTTAAAGGCCAAATGCCTGGTTATCTAGGAATGTTTTTGCCTGGCACCTAAAGATATACAGTGATACCTCAGGTTACAGATGCTTCAGGTTACGCGTTTTCAGGTTGTGGACTGCGGGAAACCCGGAAGTACCGGAAAGGGTTACTTCCGGGTTTTGCCGCTTGCGCATGCACAGAAGCACCAAATTGCATCATGCGCAGACGCGGCACAGCAGGTTATCAATGCTGCGAGTTGCGGATGTGCCTCCTTCACAGATTACGTCCGCAACCAGAGGTTCCAATGTATAAGGAAGTTGCAAGGCAAGCATTCCTGGGGAGAGCTGTCCACAAACAGAATAGTCCTTTCCCAGCAACCAGACAGGAGGTATAATACAACTGCTATGGCTAGTAGCTATTGATAACCTTATCCTCCATGAATCTGTCTAATCCCCTCACTTTAACAACCTATTTCTTGCTTCTACTGACACGGAATTTTGGATTTAAACCAAAATCAGAAAGAGACATCACTGTAATTAGATGTAGATAAACACTGAAAAACATGAAAATAATGTTTTATTAAGCAGCACAACATCCAGATCCCATGCCTCCCCATAACTCATTTTACTTGTAACCCTTTCTTTAAGAAATCAGGATGACTCCCAACCTCAGGGAGGTTCATTAAACTTTCTTGAAGCAGCAGCCCTGTTCTAAGCATTACTGAGGAAGAACTAGATCAGGCATAGGCAAATTCAGCCCTCCAGATGTTTTGGGACTACAACTCCCACCATCCCTAGCTAACAGGACCAGTGGTCAGGAATGATGGGAATTGTAGTCTGAAAAACATCTGGAGGGCCAAGTTTGCCTATGCCTGAACTAGATGTAGGGCCTCAATAGCCACTCCCCCAGCCCCACATCCTCACACCTCCCGCCCCCCCATCAAGAGCAATCCCAGAAGTTATTGCTAGAAGTGTGGGGGGGGTGTTGACCCCAAAGTCCAGCGCAGAAATGGAGAGACCAGAAATCTTACTTGTGTGTACCCTTGCTGCAACTTTCCTGCTCTTAATGGGGCTGAGTCTCTACTGCTGCACTTTTATATTATGTATTGAAAACTGCATGGCTGGGGAAGATGAAGAAGAAGAAGAAGAGTTTGGATTTGATATCCCGCTTTATCACTACCCGAAGGAGTCTCAAAGCGGCTAACATTCTCTTTTCCCTTCCTCCCCCACAACAAACACTCTGTGAGGTGAGTGGGGCTGAGAGACTTCAGAGAAGTGTGACTAGCCCAAGGTCACCCAGCAGCTGCATGTGGAGGAGCGGGGAAGCGAACCCAGTTCACCAGATTACGAGTCTACCACTCTTAACCACTACACCACACTGGCTCTTGGATATTTGCATGATCAATTCCAGGCAGTGGCAGTGGCCAGATCAGGTTATTATGAAACACACGAGTGAGTAGGGCTGAGAGACTTCAGAGAAGTGTGACTAGCCCAAGGTCACCCAGCAGCTGCATGTGGAGGAGCGGAGACGCGAACCCGGTTCACCAGATTACGAGTCTACCACTCTTAACCACTACACCACACTGGCTCTCAGACTTCTGTGACACTTAAGGTGCTCCCAAAAGAAACAGTGTGGCTTGGTTCACTTTTCTGACAATTGTGTATGGCAGACGCTGTCTCCCTGGTTCACTCACCATTCTCTGGACAGTCACTGAGGCAGAGTGCTCAGTCATAGATGATGCATTGACTACAAGAGTCACCACATCAAGAAAGAAAGAAAGAAAGGACCCCTACCCCCCAAATGCAAATCTTGGTGAATCACATAAACCTGATGTATGTCGTACACACTCTGCAAGATTGCTTTTTTAAAAAATCATTTGGGTGAGGGAGTCTCATGGAACACGGTTTACAGCTCAAGTGCTCTTGGTTCACCGAAAAATTACAAGCAACTTTTTGTGTGAGAGACACACCTACTTCAGAATCCACGAGGAAAAACTGGTCATTGCCTTCCAAAGGCCTTCCTTCCACCCATTTTTCTTACTTGTTTATGTCATTTGACCACTAGGTGTCAGGGAAGGCTCACAAAATTGGATTAAAGTTCTTCAGATTTGGTGGCATTAAAACTTTGCAGTTGTGGGAGGCCTAGATTCACCAAAAAAATGCAAGATACGCGGGTGGTTTGTGTGCGAGGAGGATGATTAGAAGCTAGACAGTTGGGATTAGATAAGCCAAACATATCAGACATGTTCTTTATGCATCGAAATGCAAAGATCTTATTAAAAACCACTAAAATACAATGATAAACATGGATTCCAGGCACACAAAATCTGCTTGCAGCTGTCGCCTCTCAGGTCAACTACGTCGACTCTTAGATCAGCTATGCAGCCAATGTCCATATACTCTTAAATAACAACATTTCAAATTAAAATTGCCTTATACATGTCAGCCAAACAATCCTTTTCAACTAGTAGTTTACATCTGTTTTAAATAGTCGCAATTGTAGACCCAATTAAAGGAGATCCATTTCACACTAGGAAAACTATATAAAAAGACGTGTCGCTTTCAAGAGTTGCCTTAACAACTTACCTCTGCAGTTTAAGACATCAGCCTTACAGCCAGGTGACTTAAAAAATAAATAAATACTGATGAGTTAAAATACATGGTCATTAGTATTTTGTGTAATTTATTTAAAATGTTTATAACTTGTCTTTCTGCCTACCAGCAGGCCTCCAAAGAGGCTGACAATGTGAAAATTAACACACAATAAACATGTGGTCCTTTTTTAAAGGCCAGTGGTAACTGTTGAAGGCTTGGGGAGTGAGGGACTGTGAAGGAAAACGTTCACTCCCCAGCCTCCAGATTTTATTGGACTCCCAACTCCCATCAGTGCAGGCAGTGGTCAGGGATGATGGAGTTGTTGTGCAGCAACATCTGGACTAGGGGGTCCCTCACCCCTGCCTTAGATGTTGCCTCTGAGGCTGTTGCACAAACTAAATGTATCAACTTTAGTTAGCTTGTTTGCTCCCTGCCTTGCGTTGCTATGCACTGTGCTCTGTGCAATTCAGTTCCTATCTGCAATACAGTGGACACTCGGGTTGCGAAGGTGATCCGTGTGGGAGGCACGGTTGCAACCCGCAGCACCGCGTCTGTGCACGCGCGGGTCGCGATTCGGTGCTTCTGCGCATGCGCAAAGCGCGATTTAGCGCTTCTGCGTATGTGCAAATGTCAAAACCCGGAAGTAACACGTTCTGGTACTTCTGGGTTCAGCACAGTGCACAACCTGAAAAGGCGCAACCTGAAGCGTCTGTAACCCGAGGTATGACTGTATACGTATTTATGTTATTAGAATATTTCCATCCTGCTTTTTCCATTCAAAAACCCACAAGGCAGCTAACAAAATTCTTTAAAATACATAATGCCAGTGTTTAAATGAAAGAGGCAGCTCCCTATACTTTCCCCATTGATACCAAAGGCTTTTGACTTGGCTCTGCACTGCGCCTACCCTTTTCTTACTACAATTCTGCAGGGTAAAATTTGCCAGCTTCTAAGCTAACAACAGAAGGACTTGCCATTCTTAAGAGATTCTGCACTCCATCCTCTACTCTACTGAAAGGACACTGCACTGGGCTTGGTGCACTGCTTGCTTGCTGCAGTCCATGTTATGTTTTGCTGTCAAAATCCAACTGACACATGAGAGGAAAGCAAGAATTGTCAAAGGGAAAGCCAAGCCATCACTTGGCAGATGCTGCAAGTTACATGGTTCTTCCAGGTTGGGCTTGCTTGTGTGGATTTAGGCTTGGCAGACCAAGGCCATGCAAGCTGCTGCTTCTCTTTCAAGCCCGCAAATCAACAGCATGGAAATGCTTGCTGCTTAAAATCAGACCCAGCACCCGTTTCATCACACATTCTTCGAGCGGAGCAAGGCACAGAGAGCCCTGACAGTTGTTATTTCGGATGACAGCAATTTTGGCACAAGAAATCTTTCAAGCAGAAAAAAAGCATTAGGAAGTAATAGTTTGGCTTTCAGGTTTGAAATAACCATTTTGATCCTTTGCTGCAAACACTACAGCAATCCTTTTCATTATTTTTTTTTAAAGTGTAGACATAAACATGCTGATCCAGTAGGAGGCATATTATGGGGCTCTGCGTATCCTTAGCTAGCACTGTTGTTGTTGTTTAGTTGTTTATTCGTGTCCAACTCTTCGTGACCCCATGGACCAGAGCAAGCCAGGCACTCCTGTCTTCCACTGCCTCCCGCAGTTTGGTCAAACTCATGCTGGTAGCTTCGAGAACACTGTCCAACTATCTCGTCCTCTGCCATCCCCTTCTCCTTGTGCCCTCCATCTTTCCTAACATCAGGGTCTTTTCCAGGGAGTCTTCTCTTCTCATGAGGTGGCCAAAGTATTGGAGCCTCAGCTTCAGGATCTGTCCTTCCAGTGAGCACTCAGGGCAGATTTCCTGCAGAATGGAGAGGTTTGATCTTCTTGCAGTCCATGGGACTCTCAAGAGTCTCCTCCAGCACCATAAGTCAAAAGCATTAATTCTTCGGCGATCAGCCTTCTTTATGGTCCAGCTCTTACTTCCATACATCATGACTGGAAAAACCATAGCTTTCACTATACGGACCTTTGTTGGCAAGGTGATGTCTCTGCTTTTTAAGATGCTGTCAGGTTACAGACGCTTCAGGTTACAGACTCCGCTAACCCAGAAATAGTACCTTGGGTTAAGAACTTTGCTTCAGGATGAGAACAGAAATCGTGCTCCGGTGGCGCAGCATTAGCGGGAGGCCCCATTAGCTAAAGTGGTGCTTCAGGTTAAGAACAGTTTCAGGTTAAGAATGGACCTCCAGAACGAATTAAGTTCTTAACCCGAGGTACCACTGTATTAGTATGGATAATGATAACAATCTTCTTCCCCAAACAAAAGTTCATGAAGAACTGAGATATATTAGTGGGATATGAGCAGAAGAACTATTAGATAGAGACAGAGGATTCGGCAACATTCAGGCAATTATATCGTTATAATTGTGTTATAAACATGCGACACCAGATGAGTTTGATCCTTGGGCAATTCGATTTTCCATTATGAGCTTTAGAATGCGTTTTCCTGTAACACTTTTTTAGATGTCTAGATTCAGCCAGAGTTACTGGGGATAGAGTTTAAAGAACCACAGTATACTACAAAGCTATACCTTATCACACTGTGGCGCACATTCTTAAAATTGGCAAACTTTCCTGTATTACCCATGCGGTAGGTTAGCTGCCTGTATTCACCCATTGTCTTAAACTCAGCCAACCTTACTAATGGACTCTTTTTAGTCTTCAACACCTAATCAACGCTAATGGGTAGCATCTGGCTTCCAGTGTAGTTCATTGCTGCGTTACATAAAAGCCACCCAGTTTCTTTCTGTTGAGCAGCTCGCATGTTGGCAAGGGGGCGGTTCTTTCGAATCTTTTTATATTATTATTATTTCATTTCTTTTTAATCTATCCCTAATGAGCAGCCTGCACATAGCTCTTTCATTTAAAGTTGGCCTGATTTTATTAAATCTGTCTTGGCTCTTTAGCGTATGAACCTCCAACAGCCCGTAACAAAATTCTCACTGAACTGATTCCTCTCTGTCTTTTTGCTGTTTCTGACTGAAATTGTCTAAAGCTTCTGAACTGCAGATGATCCTGGAAGCAGCCAGATCAGGGAGATCAATCTGAGGAAAATGCAGCCGGACACAGAGCTTTTCCTAGCTGATTAAATCCTGCAAATTTTGACCTTCTTGTTCAATGAATTGAGATGTTGTGGACCTTTTTTTTTGTTCAGGGAGCAAATATTTTGGGCCCATTAAATCTAGCACAGTGTTGTGCAGTATTCAAGAAAGTGATATGAAAGACTTTTATTGCACATCCAAGTGGGCATAACAAGTATCTTTGTTGATATTTCCTTTGGATTTTTTGCACGTAGAAAAGTCCAGACTGAAGGAATCATCATCCCTGAATAAAAAAAGCGTTTAGCATGTCACTATGGTCTCTAAGACAGGAAGCATGTCATTGTCGAAACTGCTTAGACCAGTGATCTTCCCTGCTTACTCTCTGAAAAGCATCTGCCAGCCCCTCAGCCTTCTCCACATGCCCTATAGATAGCATCCCACCTTAGCAAGTAAAGGTGGAGTCCCCTTCTGTTGATACTGAATCTTCTTCATTTTCCTCATCTGCCTAGACACCAATGCTACCAGAATATCCATATTGACCTAAGACACCAAAAAAATTGCTCCTAACCTCTTCTTTTAGCCCTCCTGAGTGCCCTTTTATTTTTATTTTCCCCCAATAATTTTTTATTTTCTTTACACAGTCATTCTTACAATATATTAATGAACATATAAACCTTTTTGCTCTGCTGAGCTTGCGACTTCCCTTCTTCCCTTCAGCTGGTAGAGGTAAAGGTAAAGGTAAAGGGACCCCTGACCATTAGGTTCAGTTGTGACTGACTCTGGGGTTGTGGCGCTCATCTCGCTTTACTGGCCGAGGGAGCCAGCGTACAGCTTCTGGGTCATGTGGCCAGCATGACTAAGCTGCTTTTGGCGAACCAGAGCAGCGCACAGAAACACCGTTTACCTTCCCGCTGGAGCAGTACCTATTTATCTACTTGCACTTTGACGTGTTTTTGAACTGCTAGGTTGGCAGGAGCAGGGACAGAGCAACGGGAGCTCACCCCGTAATGGGGATTCGAACCACCGACCTTCTCATCGGCAAGTCCTAGGCTCTGTGGTTTAACCCACAGCACCATCCGCGTCCCATCCTTCAGCTGGTATCCCTTATCAAATCCAATCGCGCATTTTAACTTTTTACATCTTATCTACATTGTAGGAATTCTTTCAATCCTGCTAGTGTCTTTAAATTTTTACAGTTCTCCTTTAAGTATACAATAAATTTACTCCAATTATCCTGGAATTCCTGATCCCGAATCCTGCTGGTCAGTTTGGCTAACTCCGCATAATCCATCATTTTTGCCTGCCACTCCGCAATAGTAGGAATTTCTTGTGATTTCCAGTTTGGGGCCTAAGTGCCCCTTTAAGCACTGCCTTTTAATATTTCCATTGCAGTAAGTCCTCCCCAGCCAGGATACGTCTAACTGTTTGAAAAACCGTATTATGTTCCTTAATCTCCTCACTACATTCATCCGACCACCATGGGGACATATTCTAATCGCTTCTCGTTTTGTTCCACTTAGGAATAGCTGGAGTGGCTGCCCCAGTATACTTTGCACCCACTTTTCATAAAGCTCCACATCTTTGAAGGTGACCCGGAAACTGCAATTAATCCAGAATGTGGCAGCTAGACTGGTGACTGGGAGTCGCCGCCGGGACCACATAACACTGGTTCTGAGAGATCTGCATTGGCTCCCAGTATGTTTCCAAGCACAATTCAAAGTGTTGGTGCTGACCTTTAAAGCCCTAAACGGCCTCGGTCCTGTATACCTTAAGGAGCGTCTCCACCCCCATTGTTCTGCCTGGACACTGAGGTCCAACTCCAAGGGCCTTCTGGTGGTTCCCTTACTGCGAGAAGTGAGGTTACAGGGAACCAGACAGAGGGCATTCTCGGTAGTGGCGCCCGCCCTGTGGAACGCCCTCCCTTCAGATGTGAAGGAAATAAGCAGCTATCTTCTTTTTAAAAGACATCTGAAGGCAGCCCTGTTTAGGGAAGTTTTTAATATTTAATGCTGTATTGTTTTTAACACTTGATTGGAAGCTGCCCAGAGTGGCTGGGGAAACTCAGCCAGATGGGCGGGGTATAAATTTATTATTATTATTATTATTATTATTATTATTATTATTATTATTATTATCATCATCATCATCATCATCATCATCGCAGCCACCATAATCCTCAACAACATCCAAGCATATAAACAATTCCGAATTAGCCTTCTTAAAGTTCATTAGACCTTTGAGCCACATCTATATAATTTCTGATTCCCCAACCCTCGTATGAGACCTGGGCATCACTGTCCATATTGCTCTCCTCAATAACTTCTTACTCACCCTGAGCTTGCAAGAATTTCAGACAGGGCGACAGTCCAGCAAATGATTCAAACCAAGTGGGAATTCCATCACTCTAAAGCACTAGTACATAACCTTCACGTAGTTTTTCCAGGAATTGCTCATTTTTTTGTCAGTCTTCCAACTTTACTTTCCCAGAGGGAACTGTGACTAAAAATCACCACACAATATACAAGGACCCAACACCACCTCCAGGAGACAATTTAAACCACCGGCGTCTAGAGGGAGACAGAGATTATATGAATTAAATACCCTTAAAATAGCAACACTTAACTAAAGCGGTATCTAAAGGAAGATATTCAAGAGAGATCTCCAAACCCCACCCCACTCCCCATCCCCAGCTCAGCATAATTCAAGCCTTCTTTAACAAAAATTGCAACACCTGCTGCCCCTATCTTTCCAAAGAGCCATGTAAGTCAACTGTCTGAACTCCAGAGACATGTTTCTTGTGCTCAGACCAAGTCTGGGAACACCTGCAAATTAGTGAGCAAATGTTTGCAAATCTTTTTTGGTTGGAAGATTAAATAAGAAGAGTTTGTTTTAAAAGCCTCTGCACGTTCTATGTTGAGCTTAGGGGTCTGCTCTTGTCAGTGGCGTAGCGTGGGTTGTCAGCACCCAGGGCAAGGCAAGTAATTTGCGCCCCCTAACCCGTGGATTTGCGCCCCCTAACCTGTGGATTTGCGCCCCCTCCTAACCCTAACCCCCAGATGTTGCGCCCGGTGCGGCCGGCCCCCCTGCACCCCCCACGCTACGCCACTGGCTCTTGTTGTCGCCAATTTCCTTTGGAAACGATGGTACGATGGTGTTCTGTTGATGCCTACTTGTTATTAACTGATAAACTGTGGACCTCTTTGGATAGCTGGGTTATTTGAGAGGCAATACCTCTAATTTGCTGGAAGATATGCTCAACCGTTCTTGCAATTAGAGTTAATTGGGTGCTCTCCCTACTTGTTATTCCTTCCTCTCTGAGGAGCACAGGATCAGCTTGCCCCATTGCTGGATCCAGTTCCACGCTCTCACCTTGAATACTCTCCCCGCACTCACAATCATCTTCAAGAGGAGAAAACCGGTTTTTTGTTGGAACTGTAAAAGCAGATTTGTTAAAAAAAGTCCTCTATTTTAGATTGTTTGGGAACCGGTGAGGGAGCTACATCCTCTGGGTCCCTGTGGCGTTTACTAGCAGGCATAGCGTCACCGTGGGGAGTAAACAAGGAGAGGTTTCCCCAACCAAAAAAGAGAGAAAAGAATAGAAAGTGCTCAGTTTGTTCAATTTAAGAGCTTCTCTGTGTGGAGGCTGCCAGGAGTTTCAGGAACAAGGTCTAGAAGGGAGTTGGCGGTTAATAGCTAGCAGCTGGCAGCCTGTCCAGGATGCTTCACAGAACTTGCCCAGGATGTCTCCCACAGCATTGACAAGAAGGTGCTGCCAGAATCTCAGTAAGTTAAAAAGTAGAGAAGTAAAAAAAGGAAAAACTACTTCCCTGGGTGGCAGTCAACGCCAACTACAGTCCTGTTATCGGCGGAGCTCCGAAGCCTGCCTGCCAAGCCGACGCCATCTTGGACTCGAGGAAATGTTTCAGTTTCTGGCCACCAGCCACTAAACTATGAACCTCCCAACTCAGTAGCTCCAGGCCTACCATGCTCTGATTCCAAGCACCCTAAGATCTCATAAACACGCTCACTTCCAAATACTTCTAAAGGGTCCTTAATATCATCATCTTTTTTCTCAGTCTGCAGCTGCTAACTTCAACTATAAATGCAACAAACTTTCTTTCCTCACAAAGGATAAGTACAGTCATACCTCGGGTTGTGAACGTGATCCATGCGGGAGGCACGTTCGCAACCCGTAGCGCTGTGTGACACGTGTGACGCAATTCGGCGCTTCTGCGTATGCGCATGATATTTGGTGGTTCTGCGCATGCGCGAGCGCCGAAACTCCGAAATAACCCGTTCCACTACTTCCGGGTTTGGCACTGTCCGCAACCCGAAAACGAGCAACCCGCAGCGTTTGCAACCCAAGGTATGACTGTATAGACTTTCTGCTCCCCCACAATCAACTCCACCTGCACTGAAAGATAAGGAGGAGCATCAGGAACCACAGAATCGGGTGCAACCCTCCTCTGCTCCCTGGACTATCCAGCTTTGGTGGCAGAGGTAATCCCTTCATTCACTTGCAAAGTTTGGCTGTCCCAGGCTTTTTTAGCCACTGGACAATTCCTAGACCAGGTGTTGGGAGCAGGCCAGCAATAAATCACACAGTGTAAATGAAGTTAACTCTTTATTAGAAGAAACAAAGTCAGCTCAGGAGTGCCAGGCCAACGAGCACAGCAACTCTTCCTGGTAGGTCTTGCCCCTATGTGGCTGTTGTGGAGACTGAAGGTCCCTGCCTTCCCACAGCTGCCTGTCACCTCCTCTTCCGGGTCCTTCCCAAGCAACCTGGGACTATGCCAAGTGCCTCTCTTTGCTCCTCCCTCTTCATACCTCTCCTGGTCCTGGGAGACTGGGGAGCTTGTTGCAGCAGAAGGGGGAGACACCCTGGCTTCTTCACCAGCCTGAGTCATCTCTACTTCTTGGCCTCCCTCCTCTCCTGCTTCAGCTTCTGCTTCTGAGTCTGGACTTCTCTCTGCCATAGACTCTCCCAGTTCACTGAGCCCTGTTGCCCCTTCAGCTTCCAACACCTCCTCTTCCCAGTCTTCTCCCTGTGACCACTCATTGTTGTCCCACTACCTCTCCCCGGGCTCTGAGTCTTCTTCCCCGGTAGTTCCCCAACTGATTCCTCCCAACATTCCTCTGTGTCCAACCAGTTTGTGACACATATGTTCTTATTTCTATTTCTTGCCCACCTAGAAATATAGTTTGCCCCTTCTGTGCCCTCCCAGAATTTTTTTTCTGGTGCCACCACTGACCATATCTAATTATGCCAGTCCTAGCTGAATGTGATGGCCTGGGATTCGGACTCTGAGGCTGAACCTGAGGAATCCCAGCCTGCACAGGAGTCCCCGCCTCCAGAACCAGCAGAGCCGGGGCAGGGGTCTGAGCCTGAAGGGTCCTCACCTGTGCTGGATCCTCAGGTGCAGGCACCAGCTGAGTCTGCTCTGGCTCCTGAAGTGATGGAGAACCCGTTGCCTGCAGGTGCTCCACTCTCAGCCCCGTCAGGGGAAGCTGAGGTTGCCTCTGGATCCGGTAACCCTCCAGCCTCTCCTGAGCTGCAGAGGCTCAGGGCAGAGAGGTGGAGGGAACTAAGTTCCCGCAGGAGGAGTGCTCGCCTCCAGGCCAGGAGAGGCGAGTCACCTGTGGACCGGGGCCGCCCTATGCCTTGGGGCAGATAAAAGCCAGTCAGCCCAGTCCCAGGTTGTGGGAGCAACATTGTTGGTAGCCTGTTCCTGCCTGCACCCTGTCCTGCTCTTCTGCCAGAGTTCCTGACCTCACCCGACTCCCTGCCTTGGACCCAGCTTCAGCTTTGAGGGAGAGCCTCCATACCGCACCCTCAACCTCGGACTGGACTCGGACCTCGCCGCACGGTTAACCCTCGGGACCAGCACACTGAATGGTGGGAATCTGACAACTTCTTGATTCCTATGAACAATAAAATCATATCACACCTGATGTGGGGAGGTATCTATTGCCTTTTGATTAGTTGCCAATTTTCACTTCTCTAACCATTTTTCCACCAAGGCCACCTGCCAGATTTGGTTGTACCATATATTTTAAACTAAGCCCCTCTAGGTTCTTCCATGTCTACAAGATCACTGTCTTTGCAACAGTTAACAGATAACTAATCAAGTCTTTCAGCAGGCTTTTGTTTTCTCCAATAAATAAGGAAAGTGTATTTATAATGGGACAGGACATGGGGGAATCACAACAGAACATGGGGTGGGTTTTTCATTTGTCTGGTGAGGCTCATGTGCCTGTAACAGCTGTGCTAAAGCCTTTCTCAGTATAAAGATGTAATGGCAAGGACACTTTTCTTCGTGAATCCTAGCTATTAATCCAGCTATGGGAAAAGGACTTAAGCGCCACAGACTGGAATAGATTGTGTTTGGGATTTAAAACTGAATGCACTATGACGCAACCTCTCAAATTTGTTCCTGTATATTTGAAGCTTGATTACATCGTTTTTCCAACTCAAGCAGGAATAAGCTTTGTGTTTAAAATACACAAGCCCAAACAAAAACACCCCTAGGTTTTCAGCCAATCTATGTGTGTTCGTGTGTGTGCAAGAATTGTGTATCTTTATCATAGTGCTAGGGACGTGGGTGGCGCTGTGGGTTAAACCGCAGAGCCTAGGACTTGCTGATCAGAAGGTTGACGGTTTGAATCCCCATGACCGGGTGAGCTCCCTGCTCCTGCCAACCTAGCAGTTTGAAAGCACATCAAAGTGCAAGTAGATAAATAGGTACCACTCCGGCGGTAAGGTAAACAGCGTTTCCGTGCGCTGCTCTGGTTCGCCAGAAGTGGCTTAGTCATGCTGGCCACATGACCTGGAAGCTGTACGCCGGCTCCCTTGGCCAGTAAAGCGAGATGAGCGCCGCGACCCCAGAGTCGTCCACAACTGGGAGTTGATGGGAGTTGTAGTCCCAAAACAGCTGGAGGGCCATGTTTGGCCATGCCTGCTCTAAACAAACCAGTTCAACTTAGATTTTGGCTTGTCTATGATGCCCCTCCCCTGAGGACATTCTCCTCCTCCAGCTTGTGTAGCAATTCCTGCTGTTGTTCTACATGGTGAGTCACCAAGACCCCATCTCCTGCAACGACACCACACCATCTAACTGATTCACCAGTTCAACTGCTTTGCTAGCGAATTTCTGCTTGCAAACTCTTGCAATTGCTGCCATCCTTATAGCAGAAACATATTGCTGCATGGGCTGCGCAGCTTCTCGAACCCTGCATTCTACAACCCTGTCTGCAGAGAGCAGGCGGAGGTGACTGAAACATTCTGTTAACCGCTGCCTGAGCTTTATGTCTGCTGATCTTCTTCACCCCAAAGTTTTGCTGCTTTAATCCTGCTGCTTCTTGGCATAACAGCACAGCTCTATTCAACATCAACTCAAGCTCCTCCAACAAATGTCACTGCAACCCAGAATGGTTTACGCCCCGCACAATCTGATCTCTTGTGAAAGCTTCTCAGCTCTCCGAAAGTTAAGAGGGAAAGGATTGGACTCACAATTTGAGAGAAACGTTCCAAAGGTTTCTCCGTCTTGCTGAAACCTTTAAATTTATACCTTTCCACTGTCAGTTTTAGGAAGACAGTGCTTCCCACCAGTGCCTTATAGCTGTTTTTCTCGTCAGCAGTCAGCTCAGAGGAATAATACAAGTTTCACGCATCAGTGCCTGCCACATTAAGAAAAATAGCAATTTTCTGAACATCTGTCTTATAATCTATGTAGCAAATAAGAAATGTCTTCCATTCCTCAGCTCCCTAGTGCGATAAAGATAAAGGACTCAGAGCCCTCAAATATTCCACTGTACTTTCACACAATATAAGTCACTCCTGGTACCATGTGTTGTTTTCTGGATGAAGTTCTAAATTCAATGTAGTAATTTAGAGCGGTTACTTTATTAATGAATGAGCAGACACATATGTGCAAATTCCACCAATCGAACCTAAGCTAGTGGGGAGGCTTGCTCTTAAGAAACATTATCAACACGTTCAAAGGTCTGACAAGACAAAGAAAGCTGGTGGATGGTTATAGCCAAGGCAGAGTGAAATGTGATCTCTCTCTCTCTCTCTCTCTCTCTCTCTCTCTCACACACACACACACACACACACACACACACACACACAAACACACACGTTAGATGCAGTCTAGGTTATTGAGTCTTAGCTGGCCATACTAGGAACATAGGAAGTTGCCTTATATGGAAGTCCGGCCACTGCTCAGGCTTGCACCCCGGAGAGGTCATTTTGGTGTTAATGCACCAAAAACAGCATGGGAGGCAGCAGTTATGAGTTACTGGCCTCTGCAGCCACATCAGGCGCTGAGATTCCCCAGCAATTTGACTTTACCCCTGGAACGCACTCTGTTGTCTCAAGGCAGATGGATACCAACAACCGTTGCTCCATCTAGCTCAGTACTGTCTACACGGATTGGCAGCCTCTCTCCAGGGTTACCGGCAGCTGTACCTAGAGATGTCATTGGGCAGGCTTCCGCAAACTCGGCCCTCCAGATGTTTTGAGACTACAGTTCCCACCATCCCTGACCACTGGTCCTGCTAGCTAGGTGTTATGTACTGAAGTTCTCACCCTGGGCCAGCAGGGGGATACTGTAGATAGTTATGCAAATTAAGGATCGAAAATGACGTTCAGTGATTGGATAGTTAGTATGCAAATGAAGGATCAAAAGTGACGTTCCGTGATTGGATAGTTTTAGAAAGTTGTTACAGTAACAAGGTACTGGAGCTCTATATAAGCAGGCTGACTGAGGCCTTCAGTTCAGTTCTGTTCCAGCTTACAAATAAAGAGCTGCTTTGGAAGAATCGCTGTGTCGTCTGATATGTTCACCCACAACTTAACACTAGGGATCATGGGAGTTGTAGGCCAAAAACATCTGGAGGGCTGAGTTTGAGGAAGCCTGTCATTGGGGATTGAACCAGAGACCTTCTGCACTCAAATCAGATGCTCTACCACTGAGCTATGGCCCTTCCTACAGAAGGCAAATAATGCACCCAAAAGCACCACTTCAGCCTGTGAGCATTTCCAGCGGCTAGAACCAAACAGGAGCCTTCCAACGTTGTCACGACCAGAAAACAGCAAAGCCTCTCTCTCTCTCTCCCTGGCCACTGGCATTCCCTCCCCAGAGTGTTCCTTTCGGCAGAGTTAACAGAAACAACTGCGTTGCTGACAGTTCAGTAATCGCAAAAAGCATCTCAGCACACTCCAGTGCTGTTAACTTAGCGATCACATGGCTCATCGTGGAGAGAGGGAGGGAGAACAGCAGCTTTTAGGGGTCTGCTTTAGTGGCTAATGCACAAGACTTGCGTTGTGGCGGCGGGCGGGCAGGGGGGAGCAGTCACAAAACATTCCTTCAACCAAAAGCGGCAGGCCATTATATAACCATATAAATGACTGCCCTACTGCCAATGAGAGAAGCTTGTAGTTTCTCAGTGGGAAGCCACTTGCGTTTTTCCTAGAGTAAAAGAATCTCACTTCTGGAAGGAAATGCAAGTTTTCCATGTGTTTTCAAAGGGAGACAGGGTGTCATACAGAAGAACCAAGAGTCCAACCTTTAGAATGCCTGGCTCAAAGGATGTGGGAGGGTATTTCAAAGGACAAATCATTAAGAATCGTCCCCGTCCCCCCAGTTCACCACCTAAAACTGGACATTGAATTTGGGAGGGCTGTTTTTGTTCAGCCCTCCCTGCACGACTTGCATTAAGTTAGGACTCTGTCCTGGAATTGGCTGAGTGCTGGAATATCTAACGTACCGGTAATAAGAAAGAAGAGCATGCACAGAGTGCCTTTTCATCACCAAGAGGCTTGAACTCCATGTATGCTATTTTTTAAGCACTGGCTAAAAGTCAAGTGTCATATCTTAACCACCAGCCCCTGTTCTCTGGAACAAAGGAAGCATCAAAATCTGCAATGTAGCAGATGTGAAGAGGAATCTTACATGTATCTCCAGATGTCCCTTTCTCTGGCTCTCAGGACACTTCCCCACATCACGACCCTTTCCCAGCCACATCTCTCTCTCCACAAAGGTTTTTGTCTCTCTGGTAATGCCTTTTGATGGAGGACTAACTCTGCATTTGTCCATTGTGCTAAAAAACTTTCCCCACCCGCAAACCCTCCAAGTGTCCCTATTTTCCAGGGAAGGTCCTAGATTTACAGAAATCGTCCTGGTTTCTGGCTTGATCCTGGAAGTCCCACATTTCCTTTGTTGTTGCTTAGTCATTTCCGACTCTTCATGACTCCATGGACCAGAGCACGCCAGGCACGCCTGTCTTCCACTGCCTCCCACAGCTTGGACAAACCCATGTTGGTAGACTCAAGAACACTGTCCAACCATCTCGTCCTCTGTCATCCCCTTCTCCTTGGGCCCTCCATCTTTCCCAGCATCAGGGTCTTTTCCAGGGAGTCTTCTCTTCTCATGAGGTGGCCAAAGACTTGGAGCCTCAGCTTCAGGATCTGTCCTTCCAGTGAGCACTCAGGGCTGATTTCCTGCAGAATGTAGAGGTTTGATCTTCTTGCATTCCATGGGACTCTCAAGAGTCTCCTCCAGCACCATAATTCAAAAGCATCAATTCTTCGGCGATCAGCCTTCTTTATGGTCCAGCTCTCACTTTCATGCACCACTACTGGGAAAATCATAGCTTTAACTATACGGACCTTTATCGGCAAGGTGATGTCTCTGCTTTTTAAGATGCAGTCTTAGTTCGTCCCTATTTTCATTGGAGAAATGTTGGGCAAATTGCCTCTTTCATCAGGAATGGAGAAACACTGATTCCCCAGATGTTACACTCCCCATCAGTCCTAGCAAGAATGGTCAGGGGTGAAGGGAGCTCCGTTCACAGCAACCGCTGGAGGGCCAAGCGTTCCCCACACCTGCCTTTCACCTTTGTCCCACAGACTCCTGTGGTTCCCCATTGTGAGTTATGATGCACTGATTATGGTTAAGAAATGTGCCTCTTAGGGAACAGCAAAAGCTCTGCAAGGAAAGCAATATTTAATCTGTTTCAAAACAGGAGCGCATTTTGCATTTGTGGCCATTCTGATAAGCAGCATTGATAGCTACACGGTAATTAAACTTGATGACTGCAACTCTGAGAACAGGCATGCTAATCAGCCCTCTGGGTGATATTTTTAATCTTCTCTTTAAGAGAAAATAATGAACTTTGGCACATTATATGGACTCATAAAAGCTGGCAGCTTCTAAGAAATACATGGGCTTCCAGAGATATCACCTCTGCTTCTTTTGCATTGCCCATGGTTCAAGAAGAGAGCCAAGGGGAAACAAATGCTTGCATATATACATGGTGCACATTTCTTATGGGCTTCTTCTGCCTCCCAAATGCACTTGTCAGATCCGTGTTTGGTTCTTTTCCCCCTGCTTCAAGAAGCACAGGTTGAATCCCACTCATGTGGACTTAGAAACCACCAACAAACCGTGCCTTTGGCTCAGTTTGAGCCTCAGTTTGTTATTCTCACCTGGCTCTGAAGAGAAGGAGAAACAGAACTGTGTGCCATATTGATGACAACACATCCCAAACCCCACTAAGGAACTCGCTCAGTGGTTCCATGGAGATCAGGGGTGGTGAAGACAGATTCCCCAAGCATCTTAGGGAATCTCACATTGTGGACGGCCCCTGTGGAACTGAGCTGAGCACCGGGATTCTTTGATGGAATACATGGGCTTTAGATATATGGGGTGGATCATCTGCTACCTGATCATTCTGACTGGAGATACTGGTAAATTGAACTGAGGACCTTCTGCACGCCAACCAGGTGATTTGCCACTGAGCTGCCCCAGTTGTACCTGCCAGGTCAACCTCTTCATCCATAATCAAGTCATGCATGAGTGATGTTCTGTTGTGAGCTAGCCTGAGCTTCTTCCATTGGAGCGGGGAGAGCAGTTTGCCTTATTTTCTAACTCGGTCCAATGTAAGCCTGGGGGATGTTGTCCATCTCTATTAATTAGTGGGATGGTGTTGGTGGAGGCAGTGACAGTGTCAAGGGTGAGAGAAGGGTACGTCACAGAAAGCAAGGCCACAAGTAAGCAAGATGCCAGAGGAGGAAGGAAATTGCATCAAGGAAGATGTGGATTTTTCACCCTGGCCTTCCTGGGGATGTTGGTGGCAGAAAAAGCCTTCCATACTTTGCACAGCACAATCTGAGTTTTGTTTCGTTTCTGCTGCTGCCTTCTGTAGAGGCATGGGTGTCTGCGAGGGAGGGTACTTGTCCCCTCCTGGAATTCTAAAGGTATTTGTTTATTTGTACCGAGTTAGTCTGTGTGCTTGCAGGAAATTACACGAGTCCTGTCCTGCAACTGAAGCAATTAGCAGGATCAAAGCAACATCACGTTTGCACCAATTGTTGTGTGGGTGTCACCAGCAACATATTTCATGGCCTTATCTTTTGATCCTAAGCAGATATTCATCAGTGCTGGTGTCAGTCACCCAAGTTCTGCAGTCTGTGAAGTTAGATGTAATGGAAATGAAAGTGTATGTATACCAAGAGTTGCTGGAAGTACAGTGGTGCCTCGCAAGACGAAAAGAATCCATTCTGTGATTCTCTTCGCCTAGTTGTTTTTTCGTCTTGCGAAGCAAGCCCATTGACGGATTAGCGCTATTAGCGGCTTTTATCAGCTTATCTGCTGATCGGATCAGCTGATAAGCGGCTTAGCGGCTTAGAAAAAGGGGGGGGGAGGGAAAAAACCAGCAGGAACTCGCAAGACATTGTCGTCTTGCGAAGCAAGCCCATAGGAAATTCATTTTGCGAAGCACCTCCAAAACGGAAAACTCTTTCGTTTAGCGAGTTTTCCGTCTTGCGAGGCATTCGTCTTGCGGGGCACCACTGTAATGGAACAACACAGAAAAACTAGTGAGGAGACCTTTAGCGCAATAACAGAGAACAACAAGAAACCGGCAGGTGACGTGGAAAAAGAACTTAAAGCACCCAGAGAAACAGTGCAACCAAAAACTCCTGCCAATCATCTCAACCAGTCCACAGGGCAGTGGTCCATCTACATTCCCTACCTTTATTCACTTATTACCTCTCCAACAACTTGCTTTGGTGATGAAAACCAAAACGGCATACAGTTTGTTGGAAACTACATCCATCTCAGATATACCACACTGAAGAAAAAGACCTTTAAGCTCTTTAGAAATTTGAAAACCTTGGGGATGAGTTGTGGGCCAAAAAAAAGAGAAGGTACCAAAGAAATATACCTGTGATCATATGATATATGCAACCTGAACCTTGTTGAGCCATTGCACCACACAAAACTGTTCCCTGCTATCAAAATGGTCATCCTTACAGCACTTTCTATCCCAGTCACAACATGCACCACTGAACAATTCTTTAGCACTTTGAGCAGAGTGAGGCCATTCAGTAGACCCATTGGCTTGTGTTTGCTGAGCGCCCATAGAGAAAAGCTGAAGGAGAAATCTATGGAAGAAGCTACTGACCATTTTGGTCAAGATCCTGTCATGGGCCAGGAGTCGGCTTCACCTGCTGAGCAGCAGCCTGAAGGAGCAGAAGGTGAAGTGACTCCACCTGATGTTGATCAGCCTTCTTGCTCCTGATGAGACCCAGCTGGCTCCAGATTTCTTAAGCAAGGTTTCCAGCCTCAGTCAGTTGTCGTTCTTGGCCAGACCTTACTGCTTCTCATGACCTTGGACCCTTGGCTTTCTTGACCCCTGGATTGTCTGACTACGTGAACTGAAATACTCCTGATCTTAGGACTGGACTGAACCTTGTATATGGACTCTGCCTCCAGTCATGTACCCACTGAGACTTGGCTGGTTGGCTGGCATCACCCTCCACAGAGCTCTGCCATGGCTGGCAGTACAGGGTTACGACAGATCCTCAAAGACTCCAGTTAAGAACACAAGAAGAGCAGGTGAGATCCAACCAATAGCCCATCAGCCAGTCTAGCTTCTCGTTCTCCCAGCCAACCAGATTTTGTTTTTGTTTCAAGAACGATCCACTTTCTAGTAACATACGTCTTCCTTTATGTTATGGACTGGCAAGCATTTACAAAAGTAAAGAAAGAAAAAGTCTGAATGGTTCTAGCCCTTATGTCTTGCATTCACTGCAGACAAGGCAGATTCTGTGAAAAGCTGTGAGTCCTACAGCTTTATTGTGCAATGGGCAAATGGAAGCTGTGTGTCTTTCTAATAGTGCCTTACTCTGCGGTTGCCAATGTGGTTTCCACAAAGTGTTGAAGACTACATCTACCATCAGTCCCAGCCAGCATGGCCAATGGCTAGGAGTTGGTGACTTCTAGGTGTTACGGGACTCCAAGTTGGCTACCACTGTCCTAGAGTCATCCCGCTGAATGTAGGTAAAATAAATGTGATGTGGTTCCTGGCTAGGACGACATCAGTTTCTTTGTATTATGTGGATGAAATAGAGAACAGGGACTGAGACATGGGGAAGTGATTTGATTAGCAGACATAGGCAGAAGAAGACATGATGTTGTGAGTAGGCAGGGGTTTGATAGCAAATGAGCTGTGCCTCTACTTTGAATAACCACACTTAGCCCCGAAGGAGCCAATCCTCTGAAAATAGTAAGTGCTGTCCATTTTGCCCTTTGGGGACATGATATTTCAACACTAAAGAACTGTAAATGACTTGCGAGTGCTACTTTGAAACTGCCTCTCTTCAAAGAGAATCTTTCTCTTCATAGTCTATTTGCTCCACTTATTGGTGGACTTTAATTTGAGAGAGAAATATTTGGAGGAGCATGGCAGCCTAGGGTTGGGAGACAAGATGGGGCAGGACTGCCTAGCTAAATTCAGCCAGGTTTGCTATCAGATGAAGATGACTTTGCAGGCTGTGCCAACTCCATTCTGGGAAATTCTGGGATAACTGCTTTTGCATTCATTTCACCTCAAGATTCTGGTGCTACAAGCGAAGTCAGCTGTTCAGTCCTATTCCTGTAGTAATGGTGAGTGTCGTAGGGCTGGGCATGACCAGCACTGGATTTAGGGTGACTTGGGTGCCCAATACAGGACACAGGTGGCACTGTGGGTTAAACTGCAGAGCCTAGGACTTGCCGATCAGAAGGTCGACAGTTCGAATCCCTGCGACAGGGTGCGCTCCCATTGCTCGGTCCCTGCTCTTGCCAACCTAGCAGTTCGAAAGCACATCAAAGTTCAAGTAGATAAATAGGTACCGCTCTGGCGGGAAGGTAAACAGCGTTTCTGTGCACAGCTCTGGTTCGCCAGAAGCGGCTTAGTCATGCTGGCCACATGACCCGGAAGCTGTATGCCGGCTCCCTCGGCCAATAAAGCGAGATGAGCACCACAACCCCAGAGTCGGTCACGACTGGACCTAATGGTCAGGGGTCCCTTTGCCTTTGCCTTGGGTGCCCAATGGGGTGCAAAACTGAGAAGATCCATAATTGAGAAGATCCATTCGGGGGCACCAAATTTTGGCCTCGCACAGGGCGCCATATTATAGAAGATTACCAGAGTCCACCTCTGGCATGACCCCACCATCTTAAGGTGTTTAAGAGGCAGATGCAGTGTGAAGTGAAGGAGATAGTAAGTCTTTTTTTCCCTTTTCTTTGATGAGTCCTGCCACCCCCCAAATAATTGTCTTCAGCACAAGACACCAGTTGCTTCAGGAAAGCTGTTCAGTGTCTCTCACTTGTTTTCCTTGCAATCAAGAACTGGAGGAAAAGAGGGGAGGATTCCATATCCAGGGAGTCACTTCTGCTTAGCTCAGCCTGTGCTGAGTGTGCAGGTTTTAACAACAAGTCAGCAATTCCCATATCTTCAGCTAATTATCTCTTCTGATCAGCTACTGGCGTTGCTTGTTTTTCTCAGGCACAGCCCTAAAACATGAACATGGTTGTCCTAACGAGGGATCCGTGCTGTGGACTGGCAAGCGGTACGTTAAATCTGCTCAGGAGACAAACCCAGTTATATGCTGATAAGGCAGTGAGAATAATTACCGAGCCTAAACATAGGAAGTTGTGGTTTAAGGCTGTTCTTGGAGATCTGGCAAAGTTGAGAGAAATGGGGTTGGTGTCTTTGCCGGAAGACTGTTTGGAATACGGGGTGTGAATTCATCTTGTCCGATGTTAATCAAGGAAATGTTTCTGTACCAAGGCAAGATCTTCACACGACCTTCTTGTGGGCTGTGGAGACATCTTCTGTCCCAGGAGGGAGGGAGGGAGAGCAGAAACATTATCAGACAACAGACAGGCTGTGAAAACAAGGCTGCAGGCATGAAGATAGATACCTGGTTGTACATTTTGTTACGGTGTACCAGAAGCACCTTTGCCTATTATGATGGCACTGGAAGAATACAAAACTGAAAAAGTAAGCCCATTGTGTAGCTTTGTGGGGCACAGAAATGAAACACAATAAGAAGTGAAAAAAAGGTTTTTCCAGTGCCTCAGGCATCGGGAATCTCTGGCCTGTGGACCAAATCAGTTTTCCAAGTATGGCCTGCAAGGCCATTTCCCCTCAGCCATGCCCACTTGCCTCATGCCAGGGCAGGTAAAGGCATAGCTGGAAAGGAACAACTGAGGGTGTTACAGTGCACTCCCAATTGTTGTTCTGAAAGCAGGGCTTTCATTGGACGCCTTTTAAATTTGGCACCAAATGTAAAAGCCCTCCTGATTGGAGGCCCGAAGCAGAGCTTCCATTCCATGCTGGATTTAAAGGGACTTCTCCTTTGCAGCCCAACTTGAAACTGACCCAAGCTGGAAATGAAAACTATTGGGAAGCGGGGTTTGAATCCGGAGAAAACATCTGAGATTTTTCTTCTTCTCACTCCCTGAAAGAAAAGGAAAGCCTCTTTGCAGAATTCCTCCCAAATATTCTCCACATTATTTTTGTTGCAGCCGTTATTTCTCTCCTCACCCCCGCCAATATTACTCTGGAATGATGAGGGTCTTTCAACTCCTTCCTGATTGGTTGGCACTCCACCCAGCACTGATTGGCTTCTAGGTCTCAAGGGGGGTGACCTAAGATCTGTCCATCACAACTGTCTCCTTTGAGAGTGAGTTCCATAGTTTAACTATGTACTAGGCAAATAACTACTTTCTTTTATCTGTCCTGAATGTTCCAACATTCAGCTTCATTGAGTTTCATAAGAGGGAGAAAAATCTTTTCCTTATCCACTTTCTCCATGCAAACTGATACCTTGTCGTCTCTTACTTGATATCAATGACGTCCAAGTTTCTCTAAACTTTAAACTCCCAAAAGCTGTGAACTTTCCTCATAGGGGAGTTTCTCTTGTCCCTTGGTCATTTTGGCTGCCCTTCTCTGAAGCTTTTCTGACACTACAATATCCTTTTTGAGGTGAAGCAACCAGAACTGTACACAATATTCCAAATGCAGTCACACCATAGATCTGTATAATGGCATTATGGTCTTGGCAGGTTATTGTTGTTGCTTTAATTCCTTTCCAGATAATCCCTTGCATGGAATTTGGCTTTTTCACAGCTGCCACACACTGGATCAACTTCTTCATTGAGCCATCCACTGCAACCTCAAAATCTCATTCCTGGTCCATGACCTCCACTTCAGACGCCATGAGTGTGTATATGAAATATGATGATTTTTTCACATTGAGCCCAAGGCTTGATGTGGCTAAGTCTCCTCGTGTTAAACTAGGATTTAGCATGACCTCAACTACATCTAGAGGGACACGGGTGGCGCTGTGGGTTAAACCACAGAGCCTAGGACTTGCCGATCAGAAGGTTGGTGGTTCGAATCCCCGCGACGGAGTGAGCTCCCGTTGCTCAGTCCCTACTCCTGCCAACCTAGCAGTTCGAAAGCACGTCAAAGTGCAAGTAGATAAATAGGTATCGTTCCTGCGGGAAGGTAAACGGCGTTTCCGTGCGCTGCTCTGGTTTGCCAGAAGCGGCTTAGTCATGCTGGCCACATAACCCGGAAGCTGTACGCCGGCTGCCTCGGTCAGTAAAGCGAGATGAGCACTGCACCCCAGAGTCGGCCACGACTGGACCTAATGGTCAGGGGTGCCTTTACCTTTACAACTGCATCTATGATTGGCCCAAGGTCAGCTGTTGTGTTTCATGGGTGAGTGAGGAGTTGAACTTGGATCTCCCCGATCGACACACTCTAACCATTACATGCTTTGTTGTTGTTTAGTCGTTTAGTCATGTCCGACTCTTCGTGACCCCATGGACCAGAGCATGCCAGGCACTCCTGTCTTCCATTGCCTCCCGCAGTTTGGCCAAACTCATGCTGGTAGCTTCGAGAACACTGTGGCTCTTATTTCTGATGTCTAAGCATTTATTTGATTGATTGATTGATTGATTGATTGATTGACTGATTGCTGCGCCTATGCACGGATGGGGTACAATATGAAGTTTATTAAAACAACCATGAATAAAAACAAGTGATTCATGTGTTTTTTTAAAAAAAAGGAAAGGAAAAAAAATCTAAATAGAGAAGGCTAAAACAGCCACATTAAAATCGTAAAAAAAAATCTGAGTAAATGAACATGCCTTCACCTGGCACCAAAATGACAACATTATCACTGCCTTATGTTTCTCTAAGTGGAGGAGATTCCCCAAACGGAACAGTTGCTGAGAAAGCTCTCTCCTACATCATCACCAACTGTTGTTGTTGGCATCAGTCTGTCTCGAGAGACAATGGAGCTTCCCTTAGGAAGGGGTTGAAGTCAGACTGCTGTGTTAGGAGCACCAAAGTGACCTCCCTGGGGCGCAAGCTTGGGCAGTGCGCATGGAGGTTCTGGGCTGGCCAGGTAGCAAAACAACAAGATCCCCCTCTCTGCCTTGCTGATGTGGTCCAAAGGAAAGCAGAGCAATAGGTTTGGCACCAACTTGGCTGCAGGAGTTGCCAGAAGGAGGCGTACAAGACGCCACCCAACCATTTCAGGGACTTCCTGAGCCTCTCCTGACTCTGGAAAATGCAGAGGAGTCTCCCACTCTTTCCTCTGATGTAAAGAAAGCTAATAGCAGGAAGTATAGCTATCATACATCCCTGTCCAAAGAACAAAGATGGAAGATTTTGGGGAAAACTTGTTAATTCCACTAAATGAATCATCATCTTCTTTGGCGATCACTCGTAACCGAGTAAGATTGTCTTCCATGAACACTGTCTTAACAGTGAGCCCATAAGTGGCTGTGGAGGCCAATTCTGGATGCACACGTCCTTCCACAGTGGGGACATAGGTTTCTGGGCGGGAGTTGATCACGGTGAGGGTTTGCCAAGTGTGTCTTCCTCTTAGCACGTTTCTCCCTTTCATCCTGAGTTCGAGCATCTTCAAAGTCCATGACACCTTTGGAAAAGTCTGTTTTCCAATAGGAACAGTCACAGGCCAATGTTTCCCAATTGTTGGTGTTTATACTACATTTTGAAAGATTTGCCTAGAGAGAGTCTTTAAACTGCTTTTGTTGACCACTAGCATTACGCTTTCCATTTTTAAGTCTGCAATAGAATACAGTGGTACCTCGCAAGACGAATGCCTCGCCAGACAAAAAACTTGCAAGACGAAAGAGTTTTTCGTTTTTTGAGTTGCTTCACAAGACAAATTTCCCTATGGGCTTGTTTCGCAAGACGTAAAACGAAAAAAACGAAAACGTCTTGCAAGTTTGTTTCCTTTTTCTTAAAACCATTAATACCCAGGGTGACTTTGAGGAGCAACTCATAGCACGCAGTGTGGTAGCTTTTTTTGAAGTTTTTGAAGACTTTGGTGATTTTGAAGACTTTGGGAAACCGTGCTTCACAAGACGAAAAAACTCGCAAGACGAAAAAACTCGCAGAACGAATTAATTTCATCTTGCGAGGCACCACTGTAATTGTTTGGAAGGCGATAATCAGGCATCTGAACTACATGACCAACCCAACGAATCATTGCTTCAACACTGGTGATCTTTGCTTCTTCCAGTACAGTGGCGTTAGTTCACCTGTCTTCCCAAGTGATGTGTAAAAAAAAAATCAGAGACACCATTGATGGAATCTTTCAAGGAGTTGGAGATGGCGTTTATAGGTGGTTCATGTTTCACAAGCATACTGTACAGTAAGGTTGGTAGTACAATAGCTTTGTAAACAAGCATTTTGGTTTCCCTGCAAATGTCATACAGCATGCTTTGCTCCTTATCCACCATCACATTACAAATGCTGCACGTGCCAGACCAGACTTCTCATAAGAAGTTTAACTCTCCCCAACATTTGCAATGCCATCATTACTGCCTCTGTTATTTCTAATGTCATTCTCATCTACTGCCATTAAGCATTTCTTCGCACAAATTGCCAGCTACTAATTAAGCCAAGCTATTAGTTGGACACTAGCTCAATAGCTTAGTGAGATTTGATACAATAAGATTTGTGAACCTTTTTTGTGCCTTTTTTTGGTGGGTCAGGTTGGGGGCTGGTAATTGCAGTTTGCACGAGACTCCATGGAGTGAGTTCTGGACATATAATGTACCTCTTTGAGCAGCATACAGCTGCTTACTTCCCCCACTTTCGGCTTATCAGAAAGCTGTGTTTTATACTTGCGTTTAGCAATGAGTTTTTTGTAAGCCCTGAACAGGAGGCAATTCAGTTTGAAATAAGGAGAATTCTAGACAACTGGCAACAGCCAAAGAAAAGCATATCTCTGTGCAAAACTGTAGCGGACCCACCACTTAATACCACCAATTAATAATGTGGTGGATGCACTCCTGCTATCTACCCCTTATTAAATATAGTGCACCCACCTCACTGTGCACCAATTAGACAAATTTCTACAATTTACCACAGGCTATTGGTGGGGGACTTGTGTGAGGGAAAACTTAGTGATTAGAGTCTCAGGCTGGAGTTGATTAAACAAACGAAAAGTTTTTATTAAAAGAGGTTTATGAAACAAAGTGGGTCAGGAAATGTGTTCTTTCGGGCAGAAGTCTCAGGCTTAAACACAATACTACAAGCACAGCTCTTCTTAAACTTCGGTTACTCAAAAATCAGTTGTTACACTTCAGGTGGTAGAGGTTCAAGTAAAAGTTTCTAGAATCGTTGGTAAAATGCTCAACTTGGTTTCTGTTACTTAGGTATTAGTTAAATACTTTCAGGACCAAAAAGTTTCCTCCATAACTTAATACTTTGGTTTATGAGCGAGGGGCACTTTTCCTCAGTTACCCACTCTCTTAACAATCCCACACCTGAGGTATACTAACAGATCACCAGGGGATCACCGCACCCCTTGTTACTGGGTTGGGAGTCTTCTGTCCCTAGAAGAACTCTCCCCTCCTGGCTATACCGAGATACAGGTAGCCTGAATTCCCACAGGCTCAGACTCAGACCTCCCAGGACACTTCTGTCTGTATACCTTCCCCAGACCCTCAACCTGGTCTCCCTATTCAAGCTGTGAGGTTCTGTCCTCTTGCTACAGATAGTCTCCTCTTAACTCAGAACCAGTTCTCCCTATCTCACTCCCTAACTCCCAATCAAACCCTAGCTCTTAACCTGAACCTTGGCCCTATCTCTCATCTTAAATCCAGCCCCATCTAACACTCTCCCTCAGAAACTGCTCCTTTTACTCTCTACCCCCCTAAAGGTGCTGTTTGTCCCCCTTCTGTGACTAGTTGACTTTGAAGCCCATCAGAGAGAGGCTCCAGCACTCTGGAAGAATTTCAGGGAGGCTGTCTCTGCTGTCCATCACAATAACATAAGGGGCTTAGGGGGAAAGGCAAGTAAGGGGAGATATGATTGAGACTTAGCCTATGTCACTCCCCCGCACAGAGCACATAGTTAAACTATGCAATCCACTCTCACAAGATACAGCAATGGCTACCAACTTGGGTGGCTTTGAAAGAGGACCAATGGCTGCCAATGGATACTTGTCAGGATGACTATGTTCTAAGTCTGTGGTCAGAAACAGTAAGTCTCTGAATACAGTGGTACCTCTGGATGCGAACGGGATCTGTTCTGGAGCCCCGTTCGCATCCTGAAGCGAACGCAACCCGCATCTGCGCGGGTCGAGGTTCGCCGCTTCTGCGCATGCGCGTGACGTCATTTTGAACGTCTGCGCGAGCGGCGAAACCCAGAAGTAACGCGTTCCGTTACTTCCGGGTCGCCGCAGAGCGCAACTCGAAAACGCTCAACCTGAAGCAACTTCAACCCGAGGTATGACTGTACTAGTTGCTAGGAGCACTTTGTCTACCTTTGGGCCCCACTCTGAACTCAGCTCTCACCTGTGGCTCTTGGAAGCTGCTGGCATGCTGTCAACTTGGGAAGGCGGCCCATCTAGAAGAAGGAAAGCTCTGATCCTAAACCTTCACTGCCTTGTGAAGGCAGTGAAGAAAAGGCTAAGGAGTAAACCCTACACAAATTCAGAGTGGAGTCCCTAAGGTGGTTGGATGGTGCCTTGTACGCCTCCTCCTTCCAGCAACTGCTGCAGCCAAACTGGTGGCAAACATCTTGCTCTCGTTTCCTTTGGACCATGTCAGTGAGGCCGAGAGAGGGGTCTTGTTGTCTGGGCAGCCCAGGACCTCCATGCACGCTGCCCAGGCTTGCACCCAGAAGAAGTCATTTCACTGCTGCAAACTCAGTGATTTGATTTCACCCCCAGAGGCACACTCCATTGTCACCCGAGAGAGACAGAGGCCAACAATAACAATAACTGAAGTATTCATACCCCACCGGCTAACCGAAGTTTTCAAGGCAGCTTGCAATATATGTAATAGACAATAAAAAACACACAAGAATTCCTGTGCTGGGGAGAAAGTATATATAAGTCTGTCTGTTCCCAGTTCTCAGATGTTCCCGCTGCCGCCCTGCCTCTGAATCAACCAGATATGAAACTTTGATCTTGTTCGCCCATTGAAGGGTTGCAGTAAAAGTTAAGTAAGCAAAAGGGAAATCAACAACCCTAAGTCACCGTCCTTTCACCCTGGATAAAGCCATTCCTGTAAACAGAAGCAGGTATTTGCTCCTCGTGGGTGGAGGCAACTTTTCCGTAGATAAACTTGTTGCCAACTATCAGTCAATAAAGGGGAATGTAGCTGAAGTTAGACCCTATATTTATTTGTTTTTGTGCAGAAGGCTGGGGATGATAACAGCCTCTGGGTCTTGAGGGTGAAAACAAGCCTTTTTCTGCCCTGCCCTGCTTCCAACAACATTGATGGATGAGGGGGAAGGGCCTTTCCTTGCCTCTTAAAACAGGCAGCCATTGAATTGGGTTGGGGGAGAGATTTATTCCAATCTGTCATCTGGAAGTGGCTGTAGTGCATTATTGCCAATGTACTCCATGCAAGGGAGACAAGAGGCAGCAGTAGGCTTTGCAGAATCCTAGACTTGCCCAACAGCAGAATAGCTCAGTTGGTGGCGTATGAGACTCTTAATCTCAGGCTCCCTTCCCCACACTGGAGTGAAAACTTTCCTGTCACCCATTGACAGCAATGATAGAAGTAATGGGGCTTAGAACAACATTGAGTCTGATGCTTTACTACCAGAGCCGAATTTATCTTTAAAGTAGGCATGTGATTTGGGATTGAAGTATTACATACGCTGTTGTAGGCGTTGGCAGTGTTATAGGAATTCGAAGGTCTCAAATATAGAATAAATGTTGATAATTGCACAAGGTAAACGTACATACATAAGTATATAATTGCAGTGCTTTTTCTTTCTTTAAAAAAATGTTTAGGGGTTCTCTCATTTTCCTACTCATATTGAAATACTGCCCCTCAAGGAGGTCAAACTTACATTTAGAAAATGTTTAGGGGTATGCGTACCACTGGGTTTCTCCAGAAAAACACTGTATAATTCTATATCAGCAGCATGCAGTAAAATGGGATTGGAAGCACCTTTTTTTTTTTTTTTGCCTTGCCAGATTCACTTCTGACAGGCTATGAATGAGGAGATATTTTTTACATACTAGTCTTTTGAAATCGCTGGAAGGGTGCTTTTTAAGCATGCAGAATTCTGCTTCGGTCTCAGATGCTCAGAGTAAAAATAATAGTCAACAAGCAAGCAAGCAAACACACACACACACACACACACACAGCCTTTACACTGTGTATTGACCCCTCCCCCTCCAATCTGATTTGGCCCTTCAGAGTGGCCCTAATTTGACTCAAGATGATGCGACCTCCAATCTGATTTGGGAATCTGGTATGGACATGTGGTCAGAAGCAGGGGTGAGGTGGAGAAAAAGGCACATGAAGGCTGCCAGTACTCTTCCTCCTCCTGCCCATCTCACCACCAGACCACCATCATTTTGACAGCCCTGCATTGCCATACGTCTGGAATTTCCTGGACATATCAGGAATACCGCAGTTGGCAGTAGTGTCTACGGGCAGAAATCAGCATAAAATGTCTGGGAAAATCCAGGCGCGTGGTAGCCCTTGCCTGCAGTGCCGATTTTCCATAAGAATAGCTTAAAAACGGCATTTATTATTATTATTATTATTATTATTATTATTATTATTATTATTATTATTTGCAATTTTGCCAAGAAAGCCTCTCTCCAAATAAAAAAGAGCTCAACAACTTTTCTGTCTGGATTTTCGCTGTCTGAAACATGGCAACCCTACTACGGGTGCATCAGATCCAACCCAGGGTCATTCGGAACTCCCTCATCCCCAAAACAACGATATCTCAGGTTGACCTGAATCCTCACAGGCTAGCCAAATCTGCCGTTTCTATGAAGCAACAAAACTATAGTACAGTGGTACCTCTGGATGCGAATGGGATCCGTTCTGGAGCCCCGTTCGCATCCTGAAGTGAACGCAACTTGCATCTGCACGTGCGCGGGTTGCGTTTCGCTGCTTCCACGCATGCACGTGATGTCATTTTGAGCGTCTGCGCATGCACGAGCAACAAAACCCAGAAGTAACACGCTCCATTACTTCTGGGTCACCATGGAGCACAACTGAAAATATTCATCCCGAAGCTACTTCAACCTGAGGTATAACTGTAAATCTACAAAGAAACATGAGACCAGAACAGAACCTGGTACTCAGATGGCCAACAGACCTTGCTGATAGAACTTGGGTTACAAAATTTCTCCCCTAAAATTGAAATAAGCAGGAGGAGCACCTTTTAGCTCCAAGTGAAACCATCCACAATGGCAATAAGGACCCTGTTCCTAGAGCAGTGCAGGCTCAAACAAACACAAACTAAGTTGCAGGTAGTTGTTTCCAAATCTCTGCTCCCTCTCGCTGCTTCAAAATGCAGCTGCAATAAGGAATAGCTGTCAAATAAGTTTATAGAATGACAGATTTTATTTACCGTGTTCTTCAGTGATGTATTTCAGGTCAATACCCAGCTCTATATCTCTTTTGCTTTATGTTGTAATTGTCTATTTTCCTTTTACTATTTAGCATAAGTTTTGTATTCAGAAACCGAGAAATAAAATCTAATGATAAATAATGTTTTAAAAATGAAATAAAATTCAGCAGCAGAGACTGTCATCTACCATAGATGCTTTATTCGGCTTTAAAAAAAATCTCTTACTCCCTCTCTCTGGCAAGATCCACACTATGCAGTGGTACCTCAGGTTACATACGCTTCAGGTTACAGACTCCGCTAACCCAGAAATATGACCTTGGGTTAAGAACTTTGCTTCAGGATGAGAACAGAAATTGTGCTCCGGCAGCACAGCGGCAGCGGGAGGCCCCATTAGCTAAAGTGGTGCTTCAGGTTAAGAACAGTTTCAGGTTAAGAACTGACCTCCGGAACGAATTAAGTACTTAACCCAAGGTACCACTGTACATTTAATGCACATTCAAACACCACACATGCAAAGCATGTGATGTGACTTCCTCCAGAGGATCCTGTGAAACTAAAAAACCCCATGCAACAATTCCCAGCACCCTTAACAAACTACAGTTCCCAGGGTTGGGGGGATCCTATGAGCATTTGAATGTGAAGCTACCCCCTCTCCCTTCTTCACAGGCACAACGCACCTGTTTTTCACACAGGTTCCTTTGCCTTGGATTTCGCCCCACCTCCTAGCAAGGATAGGTGAACAGGTGGTGAATACCTACAGCTAAAGAAAAAAGAACATGGGAGGCTACATGTTTGAAGAACAGCAAGAAAAAAAAATACAAAGGCTGTAAAATTATTTATTTACTGGGAGGAAAGTTCACAACGTGCCATGTGAGTTATATAAAATTCTTTCCTTTGATTGGATGCCGTGAAAAAAGGGGGAAATAAATGTTTTTAGGAAGGGACATAGCATTTAGTGCATGGGTAGGCAAACTAAGGCCCGGGGACCGGATCCAGCCCAATTGCCTTCTAAATCCGTCCTGTGGACGGTCCAGGAATCAGCATGTTTTTACATGAGTAGAATGTGTCTTTTTATTTAAAATGCATCTCTGGGTTATTTGTGGGGCATAGGAATTCGTTCATTTTTTTTCCTCCCCAAAATATAGTCCAGCCCCCCACAAGGACTGCGGGACAGTGGACCGGCCCCCTGCTGAAAAGGTTTGGTGACCCCTGATTTAGTGTGTGTCATCCTTTAAGGAAATAATAAATAAGCCTTTGCAGACTAATTAAGAACTGTGCCTTACTTATTTATTGAAAGCATTTATGTGCAGCCATTTGTCAGGGCAGCTCTCTAAAGCAGGTTATGTAAGACATCAATAAACATCATTAAAAATGATAAAATAGTGCAATATTCACTGGTATTAAAGGTCTCAGATAATGATTACATTGAGGCATGCTAAGCTAGGGGAACATATTATGAGTGTGAGCATATATACTCAAAAGCAAGTTCTGTTAATTTCAATAGGACTTCCAGGTACATGTAACTGTTTTCCAGGAATCCCACTTCAGAAATACAAAATACCAGGAGACATTAGGGTTTCTTTAACCTAACAAAGGAAAGTGTTTAATTTAAGCCAATGTTCATCAGGACTTAGAACTAGAACCTGGTTTGAATGAATGGGTCTATCACATGGGGTCTCACAAATCCTGTTGGGAGAGACAGATTAGCCCTAAAGCTGACCTTTACCCTGCCAACAGGTCCTGCAGTCCTGAAAGCAAGCTTTGGGGTGCTCTTTTAACTTCCAAGTGTGCCTAAGGGAGTGCATGTAAACTTATCTCTACCTGAGCAATTATCTACACATACCTGCCACTGAAAATGGACATGTCTCAACCATGTCCTACTCCCTCACTCCACCTGCCAAAGATAAGATGGGGACACTGGGCTTACTAGTGAAGGTAAAGGGACCCCTGACCATTAGGTCCAGTCGTGGCCTACTCTGGGGTTGCGGCGCTCATCTCGCTTTACTGGCCGAGGGAGCCGGCATATAGCTTCCGGGTCATGTGGCCAGCTGCTTCTGGCAAACCAGAGCAGTGCACGGAAACACTGTTTACCTTCCCGCCGGAGCAGTACCTATTTATCTACTTGTACTTTGACGTGCTTTCGAACTGCTAGGTTGGCAGGAGCAGGGGCTGAGCAACGGGAGCTCACCCCGTTGTGGGGATTCAAACCGCCAACCTTCTGATCGGCAAGTCCTAGGCTCTGTGGTTTAGACCACAGCACCACCCGTGTCCTTTAGTAGTACATGTGGAAAGGATATCGGGGTCTTGGTGGACCACAAGCTTAACATGAGCCAACAGTATGATGATGCAGCAACAGCAAGAAAGCTAATGCTGTTCTAGGTTGCATCAACAGAAGTATCAGTTCCAGATCAAGGGAAGTAATAGTACCCCTCAGTTCTGCCTTGGTCAGGCCACATCCGGAATACTGTGTCCAGTTCTGGGCACCACAATTTAAGAAGGATGTTGAAAAGCTGAAACAAGTGCAGAGAAGGGCAACCAAGATGATAAAGGGTCTGGAAACCAAGCCTTATGAGGGAAGGGTGAAAGAGGTACAGCGGTGCCTCGCAAGACGAAAAGAATCCGTTCTGTGATTCTCTTCATCTAGCGGTTTTTTCGTCTTGCGAACCAAGCCCATTGATGGATTAGCGGATTAGCGCTATTAGCGGCTTTTAGCGGCTTTTAGCGGCTTATTGGCTTATCGGATCAGCTGATAAGCGGCTTAGCGGCTTAGAAAAAGGGGGGAGGATGGAAAAACCCCCGCAGGAACTCGCAAGACATTGTCGTCTTGCGAAGCAAGCCCATAGGAGATTCGTTTTGCGAAGCACCTCCAAAACGGAAAACTCTTTCATCTAGCGAGTTTTCCGTCTTGCGAGGCATTCGTCTTGCGGGGCACCACTGTATGTTTAGCCTAGAAAAGAGGAGACTGAAAGGAGACTGGTATTACAGGTTAGGATATTAATAGGCAGGATGTCAAATTGTTTTTATATGCAACAACAGCGGCAAGAGTATTGTTAGCCCAGAAATGGAAGCAAGAAGAAATTCCGACGAAAGAAGAATGGCAGATAAAATTAATGAACTATGCAGAATTGGATAAAATGACAGGAAGGATTCGAAACCTGCGGGACCGGAGATTTACAGAAGATTGGAAGAGGTACATGAACTATTTGAAGAGCAATTATAATCAACAAATTATGCTAGTAGGACTACAAGAAGTTTTGTAAGGAGAAATATACGTTACAAAGAAGAAAAAGAATAGAGATATTAGTTATGAGATTTAAATGTAATAGGGAAAGTAAGAAACGTATACTAAGAGATCAGATAGGGAAATTTCCAGGCAGGATTGATGGAAGTCAAAAAATTGTGTAAGATGTAAAAGTATGTTTAATTACTGTTGAAAATGATATGTTAAAAAACTAATAAAAATCTATATATATATATAAGAAAGAAAGGAGATATGATAGCTGCCTTCAAATATCTGAAGGGCTATCACATGACAGATGGAGCAAGCTTGTTTTCTCCTGCTCTGGAGGGTTGGACACGAACTGATGGCTCCAAGTTACAAGAAAGGAGATTCTATCTAAACATCGGGAAGAACTTTCTGACAGTAAAAGCTTCTTCAGTAGTGGAACGGTCTCCCTCGGAAGGTTGTGGACTCTCCTTCCCTGGGGATTTTTAAGCAGAGGTTGGATGGCCATCTGTCATGGATGCTTTAGTTGACATTCCTGCATTGCAGGGGTTTGGACAAGTTGACCCTTGGAATCCCTTCCAACTCTATGATTCTTTGATTCTATGATGATATCCCAGGGGGGCATGTATAAGTAATCTTTTTTTCTTGCCTGGGCCCAGTTATTATATGGACAATGTTTACTGCAGTTGGGATAAAATTATGAAGAACTGTATTCTGGGGCTTTGGGTTAGTGGGCGGAAGAAAAGGAACCCCGCCGTCACACCCCCTTCTCTCCCCCCTCCCCCATACTTGCACTGAAGAATACTTGGAAAGAGACTAAATAAGAAAGCTGGAGAGGGAGAAGATATTTGATGTGAAAAAGTGAGAAACTTAAATTGTATACACTGTGTATACTGCATTATACAACAACGGGGGAAAGTTTGAAAGGCAAGGTAGTGTGTGGGAAAAATAGCTTAATCTAGTTTGGCAGTGAGCGATTTTACTTTCTTGGGCTCCATGATCACTGCAGATGGTGACAGCAGCCGCGAAATTAAAAGACGCCTGCTTCTTGGGAGAAAAGCAATGACAAACCTAGACAGCATCTTAAAAAGCAGAGACATCACCTTGCCAACAAAGGCCCGTATAGTTAAAGCTATGGTTTTCCCAGTAGTGATGTATGGAAGTGAGAGCTGGACCATAAAGAAGGCTGATTGCTTTTGAATTATGGTGCTGGAAGAGACTCTTGAGAGTCCCATGGACTGCAAGAAGATCAAACCTCTCCTTTCTTAAGGAAATCAGCCCTGAGTGCTCACTGGAAGGACAGATCCTGGAGCTGAGACTCCAGTACTTTGGCCACCTCATGAGAAGAGAAGACTCCCTGGAAAAGACCCTGATGTTGGGAAAGATGGAGGGCACAAGGAGAAGGGGACGACAGAGGACGAGATGGTTGGACAGTGTCCTCAAAGCTACCAGCATGAGTTTGACCAAAATGCAGGAGGCAGAGGAAGACAGGAGTGCCTGGCGTGCTCTGGTCCATGGGGTCACAAAGAGTCGGACACGACTAAACGACTAAACGACAAAAATCTAGTTTGAAGGAAATATAAGGGTTGTTGATAAGAACAACAATGATAAACCTAATGAATTAATAAAACTACAAGGAACACAAATAGAAGCATTTACAGGAGCTAACAGAGCTAAACAAACTGAGGAGCTGAACAAAAAATGGTTTTCAGAAAATGCAGGTATCAGATCAAGAGGTCTTCTTGAAGGAGGGTTGGATGTCAGACTTGTTTTCGATTTGGAAGGGAAGCTTCATGTTTTATTTTAACTGAGAAATGGCAAAAAAGTAGGAATAGAGCATGTCTTCTGGATTACTCATGTGGCTGCAAAAAATATTAAGCTTGCCAGGAGGTGGTGTTAGAGAAGATGTTGAAAAATAAGTTTAGGGTGGAAAAATGTTCAAATGTTAATATCCATCCAGGGATATTAAGAAGAGTGCATAAGTTTCTAACTACAGTGGTACCTCGGGTTAAGTACTTAATTCGTTCTGCAGGTCCATTCTTAACCTGAAACTGTACTTAACCTGAAGCACCACTTTAGCTAATGGGGCCTGCTGCTGCCGCACCGCCGGAGCACGATTTCTGTTCTCATCCTGAAGCAAAGTTCTTAACCCGAGGTACTGTTTCTGAGTTAGCGGAGTCTGTAACCTGAAGCTTATGTAACCTGAAGCGTATGTAACCCGAGGTACCACTCTACATGCTTGGGGGGAAAACAGGGATGGTAGATATGGGGGGTGGGGGTGCTCTTTTAGTTAATAGTACGTTTAAGAATGAAGAAGCACATCTACTAAAAAGACAACCTTCCAAAATCAAAGGCAAGCTGTTTACAGGGGTTTTTTGTGTGTTTAATATCATCCTTTGATCTCCCCCATGAGAGATTATGGAATAAGTTGAATCAGACTACTATGGATAGTGTTTTTCTTGATCTAGGGTTTATATCAAATCTCATCAGGCCAGGCATATTGTAGTAATAGCAGTCATTTCTCAGTAGTAGTCTTCCATCTCTGAATTTGGGCAAGTATGCACCATTGTTCCCATCTTATTTAACTGATACTCCCTCAAATTTGTGTTCAGTATCTTCTCACCCTTTTAATTACCACCAAAGCTTACATTTTAGTATATGAATATAGTGCTGTTTTGATTTCGCAAAGCTATTTGGGTCTTCTACAATGTCTTGCTCACTGGAAGGACAGATCCTGAAGCTGAGGCTCCAATACTTTGGCCACCTCATGAGAAGAGAAGGCTCCCTGGAAAAGACCCTGATGTTGGGAAAGATGGAGGGCACAAGGAGAAGGGGACGGCAGAGGACGAGATGGTTAGACAGTGTTCTTGAAGCTACCAGCTTGAGTTTGACCAAACTGCGGGAGGCAGTGGAAGACAGGAGTGCCTGGTGTGCTCTGGTCCATGGGGTCATGAAGAGTCGGACACGACTAAACGACTCGACTAAACGACTAAACAACAACAACGTCTTATTTGATTTTGCAGATTATTGTAGAAATGAAATTCTAGCTATTAAATATGATAAGTCAAAGGTCATGGTATTTTTTTTTAAAAAGGAAGGTCAGGTAATCCTGGATTGTGGCTGACCATATAACAGAACGAGTCCATTCTTGTAAGAATATCAGGATTTGCTTTCGTGAATCTATCTATCTGGAACATGCAGGATAAATGAACAAAGTCATCATAGTGCATACGGTAAGAGGATTGCTTTTATTTTTATTCATAAAAAGAAGTCAACTTGTCCCAGCAGTGATTTCAGTATGCATTGCAAAAGTTGTGACTGGTTTTGTTTGGAACATTTTTTAGAGCTCTTTTGGGCACACGCAGTCTTTCTGGTACTACTTTTAATTTATGAGCTCACCTTAGCTCATTAGTTTGGCATAGATATATTCTATTCATTATTGGCTTCAAATTTCACATTACCTGATGAAATGTTATTACGTATATTTCTAATAACAACTTACAGAGCCATGGAACAGCAGCAATTGGAGTTATTTGGCAAATTTCATAATAATATTACATAATCCTGAATTTTTAACCATTATCTACAGTTGTTTGTATGACCCAGTGGAACTGTGTGTCCTTTTGTCAAATTTCATTTCTTGCATTCCTTTGTTTGTTCTTTTTCGTGAATTAAATAAACTCGAAAAACTTTTTTTTATGACTTCAAATCTTCCCCTCTGCCTTTCTCCTCTTGGCAAATCAGGTGCTGGTTGACTATTTTGTCCTGATGTAGGAGAATGAATGAATCAATGGATTAATTCTTTTCTGCTGTCACTGGAACTAGTGCAGGCCAAATCTATGGTTAAGCAGAGAACAAGAGACATAGATGTTCAAGAGTGGCATGCACTAGTCAGTGGGCTATGTGCAGTCACTGGCCCTGACCTGTTCTGCTTTCAATAACTGCAGACTATATTTAACATTTTAAACAATAACCAAATACAGAAGAGCTATTTTCCTCACTCTGGTTAAATGCTTTACCTTCAAAGATTTTTGACAGGAGATTTGCTAGAGTTCCCTTTAAACATAAACGCTGCTGGTACAACCACTCAGAGGCTGAAATGGCTTCCCATGTGTTATTTCATCCTTGTTTTTATTAACCATCTTGTGAGATGGTTTCCTGATTGATCTTTAGAGACTCTTTTGAGTATCTTTCTTTTATCGGGACCAATACACTTCATTACTGAACTGGAGGTAAAATATCTGAATGTTATCAGTGCTCTTGGATGTGCTACGATTGATCATTCTTAGCTTGCCATTTAAATAATAATAATTGGTTTCACTGAGGCTGGGACTGGTGTATTTTATACTTTGAATTTTCTCTTGTTTTCCAGTTGACTGATTAATTCTCCAGAACATAGGATACCTTCTTGCCAGAAGAAGGGAATTAAACTCAACTGCCTCCCTTATAATTCTTCATCACTTTCATCAAGGACACCCGCCTATACTGTATGTGAGGGATGGTGGTTCAGAATTTATTAAGTGGACATTAAAAGAGCATTTATCACAATCAGTTTTAAAGGACTTTATAATTTGAAGAAAAATGGCAGACTGCTGAAACGGGAAAAACCAGGAGTGCCTTTCTTTCAGGAGACACAATTAGGGAAAGGGACACCCATCTTCTGCAACAGAGGTTCTCATACTGTGCCTTCGGACCACTGGTTGTCCACACTCCATTCATGAGAGGTCCATGGAGAGGTTGCAGAACAGTTAAGAATATCTGTATGCAATCCTGAACACACACACACACACACTCTCTCTCTCTCTATATATATATCTGACCCATATGAAATTATTGAACAGGCCCAGAATCCATAATTTTTATAATGATGTTAAAACACAGGCTGCGTATGTGCTTTGATTTGCAAAACAAAAAACGAAGTTTATTAAGCGGCCCACCAGGACTCCCACACCAATTTTCAGGGTGAAAAACCATTGAGAACCATTGTTCTAGAATCCATGATTTCAAAGGCAAAGTGTACACTGCTTTACTCAACACAAAAACAAAAAGAATGGGGAAAATAATAACCAAGACCTAGACTGCATAGTGTTAGACTCCATAGGAGATCCAGAAGGGCGCTTCATCCTAGTTCAGATAGTATTTAATGGGACAATTGTCACATTAAGAAGCATTTGTGTCCCCAAATATTAGGAATGTATCATAATCCAGCCAAGCGAGGGAGCTTTCCAACAGTCTGAGGGTTTTATGTGCAGGAGAAGAGCTGTCCAGATGTTTGTAGGACTAGGAGCCAATCTATGGAGGCTGTTATACTAGCAGCAACTGAACAATCTGGCTGCACCTCCCTTCCTGGTCCATAGTTCTTCCTCTCAAGTAGGAATCAGCCTCGGGATGCCTCTTGTTGCAGCTTTGAGACTGAAAGATGGTTTGGATTTATTGTCATCTCCTTTATTGAGAACCTGGCTCCATCCAGCAGGCAGCAGGTGGCAGCGGGTGGAGGTGGCAGTGACAGAGGCAAGGCAGCCACAGCAAAAATTTTGTGTGTGCTCGGACCCCCAGGAGTTGGCCTCAGTGGTGCACAGTTGGTACTTCACAGGTAGAGAGCTTCTCAACGAGCTTCGTGCTTCGCAATGGACACTCATCTTTTCCCATTTTCATGGTCTGACATCCTTGGCAAGACATTAATTTTTTCTTTCTCTTTTGTCACCTGGTTCCCCTCTCTCATTTCCTTTTAAGCCAGTTTAGCCAGTGGTATTTTTTTCCAGAAAAAGAGTTGTCAGAGCTCCCACGAACGTCTCCCTTGTTCTTTTATAAGGGCAATGAGAGGTGCCAGAACTGAATTTTGGTGAGTTTTGGCTGAAAAAAAGCCATGCACTGCCCACCGTGCTCTGCAAGCCGGTGGTGGCTACCGCCTTACCTCTGGTGCTCTGGCACCGCGGTGGCAACTGGCCCAGAGCCTGCGCCTCCACCATGGGGCCTCTGTTGAGCCTGCTGCAGCCATGGATGTACTTCAACAGAGGCCCCAACAGCAGAGGTGCAGGCCCTAGCCCAGCCGCCACCACAACACCGGAGCATACAAGCGCGTCGCGTGTCATGGTGTGGTGCCGTGACATCAGAACATTGTGTTGCAGTGATGTCATGACAGTGTGGCGTGATACGCATGCACTGGGCATCCATGGTGCGGGGCCCCAGTTGATGCACCTGTTATGCACACCAGGCACCTTTTGGGAACTGTGTTTGAACAAAGCCACCCAAAACCATCTTTGGACGGCTTGCAAAGGTGAGGTTCTCAGTGACTACTACTGAAGTACTACTACTACCACTACTACTATATCACCTACAGCATTAGAAGCAGTTGCTCCAGTCACTGGGGAACATAAGCAGGAGAGGGTCATTATGTTCTTGTCCTGATTGTGAGCTTCTCAGGGGCACTGGATGTTTTATTGCGTTATCAATATTTTGTTGGGAGCCACCTAGAGCGGCTGTGGCAACCCAGTTGGATGGGTGGGGTACAAATAATAAAATTATCATCTTCATCTGGTTGGCCGCAGTCAGAACAGAATGCTAGATGAGATGGTTCTTTGCTTGATCCAGGAGGGCTTTTTTCAGGTTCTTGACAGGGCCATATTAAGCATATCCGGTGCCGTGGTGCAAAGCTCCCTCTGGCACCCCCCCCCTTTCCCAGAGTTTTTTAGGGAGGACGACGCTGCCGGCGGGCCTGGAGGAGGCGGGCAGCAGCTGGAGGGCGGCTCCTCTGGCAGGGAAGAGGCAGAGGCTAGACTTAGTGCCTCCCGGCTCAGCTGGCCACTTCGTGCCACGGTGGCCATGGCAGACGGAGGCGCTGCTTTGGTGCAGCATGGCAGAGGCGGGTGAGGGCAGTGAGCTGATGCCGGGAGGCGCCTCTTCCCTGGTGCCCTCCAGAACTTGGCGCCCCGGCACCTCGCGCCACTAGCCTCTATGGATAAGAAACCCCTGGTTCTTGAATATGCAACTGGTGCCTCTGAGGAAACCCTGGAGGGAGGGAAATGCTCTCTCAGAGAGGTGAAGGGGAAATGATTGTGAGATACTGACTGAACACCTAGGTGCACACATGGTGACCACACTTCGCTTTACTTCCAGCAAAGATGGGAAAATCTGTGGCCTTCTGGATGTTACCGGACCAGAATTCTCTTCAGCCTCAGTCATAGGAGCCCAACTCCTAGGAGCTGAGGTCCCTTTCCCCCCTCCATAAAATATTTGAGCACCCCCCCCCATTAACAGACGTTGCCATTCAAATGGTATCCATGCACCATGTCTTGCAATGAATTGTGTGGGGTGGGACTTACCTTCCTCTTCCAATATCTTATTCAAGTTGGCACCCCTGGGCTTAGCCATTGCTTAAAGTCCTGGTACTCAAGTGCCATGGGGACCACCACAAAATGGCTGCCATGGGCAGGAGGTGGGGAAGAGGTGCTGGTACTGGATCCTGTCACAAAAGAAGCCCTGGTCCCAGCCAACATGGCCAGTGCTGGTGATGGCAGTCGTTCTGGGCAACACCTGGAGGGCCACACAGGTCCCCCACATCACCTTTCCCCCCTCTGACCCAATCAGTGGACGATTCCATCCGGTGCCGGAGGGGGGAGGCAAGGGTCCCTCACCTCACTCCTTCCTGTCCCTGGACCCTTGTGGCTTTCTGAGGAGAAAGCACCTCTCCCCCGTTGCTCCTTTGGTGCCTGCCTTGCCTCAGGATGTTTTGGTGTGTGCGTGTGTGTGTTTCCCGCCCTCTGGCGTCGCCCCCCAGGAGCGGGGTCTCGCGGTGCCGCCAGGGAAACCCCGAGCGCGGGCGAGAGGCCGGAGCCCAGACCTGGCGGCGACTTGGAGGCCAATTGGCAAGGCGAGGAAGACAGCGCTCTCTCGCTCGCTCCCTCCACTGGAATGCTTTCCTCTGAGGAGAGCAGGCGAGCTGCGTCCGGCTCGCCGCCGCTCTCCTCCGGCCGGAGAGCAGCGGGCTCTTCGAGGCGCCTCTTCCCGCCCTGAAGTCCCTTCTCTTCCTCCGGACTCCCACCCCACCCCACCGACTTCCCATCTCCCGGCCATTCCTGAGGACGGGCGCCCAAGCTTCTCCTCCAGCTCTCCGCGCCTCGCGCTCTCTCTCGCGCGCCCTCTTCTCCTGGGCGCGCGTTTGTTTTGCCCGTGACGGCGGCGAGGCATCGGAGCGGACTTTGGCAAGGCGAGGAGGGGCCGCCCTTGCGGCGAGTGCTCGGCGGCGGCGAGCCCCCGAGGGCAGCCTTGGTGCTTATCTGCTCCGAGGAGCGAGGCAGGCGCGGCCGTGGGCAGGGTCTCCGGGGAGCCGGCGGCAGCTTTATAAGCCGGCGCTCTTCGCGGGGACGGCCTCGTCTGGCGCCGAGATGCCTCCTGTCACCACCTTCCTGCTGCTGCTCTTCCTCAGCGGCGGCGGCGGAGGGGCGCTCGCCCTGGAGGACCCCCTCATGCCCGGAGAATACAACCACACCGAGGAGGGAGCCGTGCAGTTCGCCCAGGACTACAACAGCACCGGCGAGACGGTCTTCTTCGAGAGCGTCTCCGCCAGCTGGAATTACAACACCAACCTGACAGACTTCAACTCCCAGCAGCAGGTAAGCTCCGGCCGCCCAAGCAGACACCTGAGGCGAAGCCCCTGCCCAGCCGCAGCCGCAGCAAGCAGACTTTTCTTTTGAGTGCATCTTTCTCACTTTTCTGCGCCCTTCCTTTGGCCCCCCTTCTGTAACTTTGACACTTGAGCCAGGCTGAAAGGTCACAGCGCCAGCCTGGGCAAACAGGGGTGCCAACTTGAACAAAATATTGTGGGGCCCCCCAGGTAAGCATAGGCAGCCGCATGACACTTTTTGAATGGCAACGCCCATCAACTTTGTGGGGGTCAGCCCCCTCAAATGTTTTATTGTGGGGGGAACAGAAGCCCCCACAGCCCTTAGGAGTTAGCTCCTGTGGGGCGAAATATCCACCTTCAGTTGGGCCTAAAGCTCTCCCAGTGGCGTAGCGTGGGGGGTGCAGGGGGGGCGGCTGCACTGGGCGCAACATCTGGGGGTTAGGGGGCGCAAATCCACGGGTTAGGGGGCGCAAATTACTTGCCTTGCCCCGGGTTCTGACAACCCACGCTACGCCACTGAGCTCTCCTTCTGCCCCATAGGGGACAACTCCTAGGGGCCGAGGACCCTTTGGTCACCCCCCCAATAAAATATTTGAGGGGGTCGCCTCTCCAAAGTTGATGGGTGTTGCCGTTCAAATGGTACACATGCGCCATGTCATGTGATCAGTTCTGCAGGCGGAACTTACCTGTGTGTGTCCCCCACCCTCAATATTTTATTCACGTTGACATCCCTGCTCTACCCTGCCACAGTGAACGCAGCAGTTTATCTCCTTATCAGTTGCCTCTGATGCCAAAGTGCCAACATATATATATATATATATATATATATGTGTGTGTGTGTGTGTGTAAATTAAATATAATTTACAGTATATTAGTGTCACGGAATAATATCTGTTGCTTCTAACTTCAGGACCCTGGAGCAAATTCTGGATCTTGAGCAAAGCCTGGACTAGCCTGGGGTTTCCCTGTCTTCATGCTTTTTCCCGCTGCCTCCTGATCTGACCCCATCTTGTTCATTTTAACATAGAGTCAGACGTTCCCTGCAATGGGCTTTTCTGGTAGCCTTTATATCCTACAGTACCTTTTTGGAGTACTGCCATGACATTAAAGATAATCAGCTGTGGTAGTCAACATTTATTTTTGTATGCCCTGCCTTTGTATGCTATTTCTCCTCCTTGTGATGCTGTTGGTGTTGCATTTTGCAGACGGAGAAACTGAGAAAGGTTTCCCTGAGGGTACTTGTTGTTGTTGTTTAGTCATTTAGTCGTGTCCGACTCTTCGTGACCCCATGGACAAGAGCACGCCAGGCACTCCTGTCTTCCACTGCCTCCCACAGTTTGGTCAAACTCATGCTGGTAGCTTCGAGAACACTGTCCAACCATCTCGTCCTCTGTCGCTCCCTTCTCCTTGTGCCCTCCATCTTTCCCAACATCAGGGTCTTTTCCAGGGAGTCTTCTCTTCTCATGAGGTGGCTAAAGTATTGGAGCCTCAGCTTCAGGATCTGTCCTTCCAGTGAGCACTCAGGGCTGATTTCCTTCCCCCAAACTGAGAAGTCAGAAAACGCAGCGATGGAGACCTGTGGACACAGTTACACCTTCAAAGCTCATTTGGAGCTCCTTGTTTCCCTCAAAGAATTATGGGCGCTGTAGTTTCTCCCTCACAGAGTTACAATTCCCAGCAGTGCTTAACAAACTACAGCGCCCAGAATTATTTGAGGGGGTGGCTGTACTTCAAGCACCGTTTAACGGTATCGTGCGTTCTTGGTGCACAGCTATTGTTCCCCCCACTCGCTGCCTGAAGTCCCACGCAGAATTTGATTCCTCCTACTGAGGCGTTGATCTCTTGTGGCTTCTTCTCTTCCTGGACTGAGTCTGCATTGGAATGAGGTGGTGAGGGACTGGGGGGAGAGTGTAAAAACCAGTAAGCCAGGTAATTTGGCTAGAATACCTCTCTATCTAAAAGGGACGCACATGGCGCTGTGGGTTAAACCACAGAGCCTAGGACTTGCCGATCAGGAGGTCAGCGGTTCGAATCCCCGCAACGGCATGAGCTCCTGTCCCTCGGTCCCAGCTCCTGCCCACCTAGCAGTTCGAAAGCACGTCAGAAGTGCAAGTAGATAAATAGGTACCGCTCCGGCGGGAAGGTAAACGGCGTTTCCACGCGCTGCTCTGGTTCGCCAGAAGCGGCTTAGTTCTGCTGGCCACATGACCCGGAAGCTGTCTGCGGACAAACGCCGGCTCCCTCGGCCAATAAAGCAAGATGAGGGCTGCAACCCCAGAGTCGGTCACGACTGGACCTAATGGTCAGGGGTCCCTTTACCTTTACCTTTACCTCTCTATCTAATTGAGAACTAATTGGTGATATTCATTACTATAAAATATTGGTCAGAGGGGAGGATGTTTAGATAGAAGTTTGGGTGCTTAGGGGAGATGATAAGGGCTGGTGGTTAAATGGACCCAGCATGAACTGGGGTGTGCTCTGGTCCATGGGGTCACGAAGAGTCGGACACGGCTTAACAACTAAACAGCAACAATCCCTGTTGATCCTGCCGCATCTCAAATAAGGACATTGTAGGGCTGGAAAAGGTGCAGTAACGAGGAACCAGAATGATTGGTTGTGGTTCACTTCTCCAGTGAAGAAAGGTTGCAAGAGTGGTGACTTCCTTCCGTTTAGGAAAAAGGCGATTTAAGGATGGGCATATCTAGAGGGTTCCATAAGTCTGCGTGGTGTGGAGAAAATAGACGGAGATAGGATTTCCTCCCTCTCTCATAATGCTAGAACTTCGGGTCGTCCAGTGAAGCTGCTTAGTGGGAGATTTAAGAGAAAGAAGAGGAGTCTGCCTAGCTGAACTGCGGAACTCACTGCCACAAGATGTGTTGGCTGTCAGCTTTAGGTGGCTTTAAAAGGGGGTTAGACAAAGTCAAGGGTGATAAGGCTATCTATGACTGCCTCCTCCAGGACCCAAGGCAGCAGGGCCATAATTTGTATCTTGGCACCTGGAGCAAACAGTGTGAAATACTTATTTATTTATTATATTTCTGTCCAGTGTTTCCTCCAAGGAGCTCAAGATGGTGTACATAATTCTCCTCCCCATTTTCTCCTTACAACAACCCTGTGAGGTAGGTTAGGCTGAGAGTGAGTGACTGGTCGAAGGTCACTCAATGACCTTCATGGTTTGGGGTGGGTGTGTGCAGACTTGAATCCTGGTGTTCCAGGCCCTAGTCTGATGCTTTAACTCAGGCATATCCAAAGTCCGTCTTGGGGGCCTAATTAGGCCCCTGTGGCAGTTTATTTTCTGTGGTAATATCCTGGTAATATCCTCAACAACATCAATTCTAAAAAAAGGTCAACAACTTTGGTTGGCCCTCAAGGCCCTTCACCTCATCAAATCTACTACATTATACCAGCTTTTCCGTCCCTAAGCCAACCGCATATTTTACGACATAAAAAATTAACAGCAGCTGCGACAAATTGATAAACAAGTAAATCCATGTAATGTAGGCTATTTAATAATATATGACAGTATTACTAGAATAAATCAGAAAATGGAAAATGGAAGGAATACTTATTAGATCTCACAGAACACTAAAAAGAATATGGAAAAAAAAATCACAATATTATACAGATTTATTTAGGATGTAACCCTCCAAGGTTTAATGGCAGGGGAAAAAATGTTTTTCACTTGGCTGAAATTTATTTGTTCTGCAATTTCATGTTCAACTGAAAAGATTGTCATATTTGATCTCAGGTAAAGGTAAAGGTAAAGGGACTCCTGACCATTAGGTCCAGTTGCAGACGACTCTGGGGTTGAGGCGCTCATCTCGCTTTATTGGCCGAGGGAGCTGGCATACAGCTGGCATGACTAAGCCGCTTCTGGCGAACCAGAGCAGTGCACGGAAATGCTGTTTACCTTCCCACTGGAGCAGTACCTATTTATCTACTTACACTTCGTGCTTTCGAATGGCTAGGTTGGCAGGAGTAGGGACCAAGCAACGGGAGCTCACCCCGTTGCGGGGATTTGAACTGCCGACCTTCTGATTGGCAAGCCCTAGGCTCTGTGGTTTAATCCACAGCACGACCCGCATCCCTTTGATCTCTGGTAGGTTTTAATTAATTCTCGCTTGCTGAAGCTTCATTCACAGGATGCTACCATAATGTTTACACAGCTGCCACTAACTTGAGTGCTACGCATTATTATTTTTCTTGCAGCGACACCTCACCCCCAACCACAATAATATTTAGTACTGCCCATTACCAATGATTTTGACTAACACATTATTAAAAGAAACAAATGCTATTTTTGTTAACGTATGTGTGTACAATGTTGAATTACTTTGCAGAGTTAGCACATCTTTTATTTGTATTGTAAAATTTATATACTGCTTGATTGTAAGGAAAAAAGAAAAAACTAAAGACGTCAGAGTGGTTTATAAGGAAAGCTGGCTGCATATCAAATAGTTGTTACCTTAATTCAAAGCAACCACACTCAGACTTTAAGACTGAAAGATAAGAAAGTTTATTATAAGTAATACATAATTGGATAATGAAGACTTCCTGTTCTAACTAAGTTGGAGATGCAGAGGAGCTGTGCTTGCCCTTTGACCTCTGTAGGAGAAAGTGTTCCTACACACAGCACACAGTTCAGCTCAACTCCCACGGGAGGCAATGATTGCCACCAACCTGAGCAGCTTTGAAAGAGAACTGGAGGAATTCATGGAGGAAGAAGAAGAAGAGTTTGGATTTGATATCCCACCTTTCACTCCCTTTAAGGAGTCTCAAAGTGGCTAACAATCTCCTTTCCCTTCCTCCCCCACAACAAACACTCTGTGAGGTGAGTGAGGCGGAGAGACTTCACAGAAGTGTGACTGGCCCAAGGTCACCCAGCAACTCCATGTGGAGGAGCAGGGAATCGAACCCGGTTCACCAGATTACGAGACTACCGCTCTTAACCACTACACCACACTGGCTATCAGTTGGTGCTAGCTTTGGCAGCTATGCCGTGCATCCGCAGTCGAAGGTAGTATGCTTCAGAAATGAAAACCAGTTGCTAGAAACCACACAAAGGGAAAGTGCTCTTGGTTTCCCACAGGCATCTTGTTGGCCACCGTGAGGACAAGATGCTGTGGTCTTTGGGCTCATCCAGCAGGCTCGTCTTACGTTCTTATGAGAGAGGCACAAGAAGATATCCTCCTCTTTCTTGACTTCAGAAGTACGAGTGGGAGAAAGCGGGGAAGCAAGAAGTTAGGGCAGCAACCCTAAAAACAGCAGTCTAGGATCAAACAAGAGGTAAGCACTGGCAAAGGGCAGTGAGGTTGTCTAGGGAGCTTGGAGGTACACCCCTCTATCTCCTTTTCCCCACCAGCATTAGGTACAAGCTGAGTTGCATCCCAACCGTTTCAACATAGACACCTTACAGTTGTCATGATTATGGTGCCCCCGTGAATCAAGGGCCCTGTTCACCCCATCTTTTTCTTCCAACCCTGCAAAGCAGAACCTGATTCTGGGATGGTGTTACTTCTCAGAATGGACCCTGATTCCAAATACAAGCTTCTGGAAAACAGCGGCAGGAGGAAGCTGTTGCTCTTGTTTCCAGCTTCTGGGCTTCCCGTAGGCATCTGCTTGGCCACCTAGTAGAAGGAACAAGTTGGGTGAGACCAAGAAGGGCTCTTGTTATGCTCTCTAGTGTGCTGTTTGTGGGCTGCCTAGACAGATCTGTCTGACCACTGTGGAATAAAGGTAAAGGGACCCCTGACCATTAGGTCCAGTCGTGGCCGACTCTGGGGTTGCGGTGCTCATCTCGCTTTATTAGCTGAGGGAGCCGGTGTACAGCTTCCGGGTCATGTGGCCAGCATGACTAAGCCGCTTCTGGCGAACCAGAGCAGCGCACGGAAACGCCGTTTACCTTCCCGCCGGAGTGGTACCTATTTATCTACTTGCACTTTGACGTGCTTTCGAACTGCTAGGTTGGCAGGAGCAGGGACCGAGCAACGGGAGCTCACCCCGTCGCGGGGATTTGAACCGCCGACCTTCTGATCGGCAAGCCCTAGGCTCTGTGCTTTAACCCACACAAGATACCAAATTGGAAGAACTCTTACATTTGGTCTGCAAGCTTTAGCCCTATGTTCTTACTCAAGTAAGCATGCCAGCCAGGGCATGTAGTGTGAAGTCAAATGGTATGGCATCACTGGGCTGTATTTTCCACCCTGTGCTTCTTCTCCAAGCTGTGGCTGGAAGGTCTGTGTCCAAGGGGAGCAGGTCATGAGTGAAGAGGAAGTTTTGCCACATACTAAAAGCAGATTTCTGTTTTTGATATCTTAGCCTTCTGTTCCAGGTTAAGTAATCCAGAGTGCCCCCACAAGTCAAATTTAGTTCTCATGGTTGGTAATGCAGATTTGAAAGTGCACTCTGTGCAAAAAGCAAAGATGTCCTCAGAAAAGATTAAACATTAAACAGCAGCAGCAGCCTGCTTTGTGGGCCGTTGCAGTTGATTGCCAGCATGGAGGTGGCAGTCTGAGAATTGCTGCAAATGTCTGGCTCCTAGCCTGCCTCCTCTGAACTCTTTGAAGCCTCCTCTCTTTATGTGCAAGCACAGAAAGGGAACTTCCTTCAATGTTAGCGCTCACAATGAAGAACGAACTCTTTCCAGCTTGCATACAGGATCTAGGAGTTAACAGAGGAAGAGAGTGTTTAATTGTGTGTTTTAACGGGACAGCAAAGTGACATGGCTTGCCAAAGAACAAATAGAAGTGAGGGCTGGTGGCATATACATTTTCCAGGCATGCCCTTCCAACAAGTCTAGGTAGTCTAGAGCTGTTTCTTGCACAGTGACTGCACTTCCAGTGCTGGGCTTTTAATTCAAGTTCCCACAATGATATTCAAAGTGCATATGTATTCTGTTCTTTGTTGTAAGGTACTACTGTTTGATGCGTATTTGGTTGTTTCTCAAAACAGCTTCATCCTCTCTGCAGTCCATAAGCCATTCCTAATTTGTCTCTTGGATGCGGGTGGCGCTGTGAGTTGAACCACAGAGCCTAGGACTTGCCAATCAGAAGGTTAGTGGTTTGAATCCCTGCGATGGGGTGAGCTCCCGTTGCTCGGTCCCTGCTCCTGCCAACCTAGCAGTTCGAAAGCACGTCAAAGTGCAAGTAGATAAATAGGCGGGAAGGTAAACGGCATTTCCGTGCGCTGCTCTGGTTCGCCAGAAGCGGCTTAGTCATGCTGGCCACATGACCCGGAAGCTGTACGCCGGCTCCCTCGGCCAATAAACGAGATGAGCGCCACAACCCCAGAGTTGGTCATGACTGGACCTAATGTTCAGGGGTCCCTTTACCTTTCCCTTTTCTCTAGCCAAGATGTGAACAACTTTGTATAGGGCAAAGATATCCCTGCACATCAACACCCCTCGGTGTGTTCACTATGCTCTAAAGTTGTAATGTGAACACATGCCTTTTGACTGCTTTGTGCAGTGGGCAGAAGATAAGGTGGACTTTTCCTTCCCTGTATGTTTTTGTGGATATTTTCTGCTCACACAAAGGGCAAAGGAATTGATGTTGCAGGGAAGCTAGGAGAGGCCAGGTGGCATGCAAAGGAGCTAGCCAAGAAGAGAGAGGCTAAGCAAGAATGGAAGGTGTTGGAAACATGGAGAAGGTTTAAATGTCAAATCCTGGTACAGTAGAGTATCGTCAATAGAGTTAGCTGGGAAACTGACATGCCAACCCAAAACTGCCAGAGGAAATATTAGTCCCTTATTATTTTATAATAATTTTGTAAAGAAACAAGAATGTGACTGTTATGTACTGAAGTTCTCACCCTGGGCCAGCAGCGGGATACTGTAGATAGTTTTCACTCAGGTCCACATATGCAAATAAGGAACTGAAAGTGACGTTCAGTGATTGGATAGTTACAGAAAGTTGTTACTGTTGGGTTGTAATGGAGCGCTATATAAGCAGACTGGCTGAACCATTCAGTTCAGTTCTGTTCTGGCCTGCGAATAAACAAGAGCTGTTTGAAGAATCGCTGTGTCGTCTGATATGTTCACCCACAACTTAACAGTGACAGAAATCCTTCCTCGGCGTACATAAGAATGTGACAAGACCTTTTGGAATAATTTTTGAAATGTTTATTACAAGATATTGTACATGCTGGTACACTGATCAGGATGTGTTTTGTAATTTGTTGTTATATGAGTTCCTTAGTTTATTCTTCTTTTATTCAAAAAGAAGAAGAAGAGTTTGGATTTGATATCCCACTTTATCACTACCCGAAGGAGTCTCAAAGCGGCTAACATTCTCCTTTCCCTTCCTCCCCCACAACAAACACTGTGAGGTGAGTGGGGCTGAGAGATTTCAGAGAAGTGTGACTGGCCCAAGGTCACCCAGCAGCTGCATGTGGAGGAGCGGAGACGCGAACCTGGTTCCCCAGATTATGAATCTACCGCTCTTAACCACTACACCACACTGGCTCTCAAAAAATAAGGGGGGAACCCCAAATTTAAAAGAAGAGAGATACTGGAAGACTGGATGATTTGGGATGGGGCCAGGGGTAATAGTAGTGCTATTTTGCTCGAAAAAGAAGTGCCAGAACTCATCACCAGAACTTCTGCCTTGTTCTCTTATAATGGCAAGGGGGAAACCACTTGGACTTGGGCCTAGAAAGCATGAGTCAAACGCAAACCGCTTGGACCCACGCTTTCTAGGCATGGGTCAAGCGGAAGTGTAGGTGAGCCCTAGTCTTGACTTCCAATTGCAGGACGTGGCTTGAGTCATTTTATGGAGCCATCTGAAGCTATTTGGTCTGCAATCTGCTTTCTGTTGGGTTCATGCTCTCTGCTTATGGTGAATTGTGGTGTGGATTGCCAGTAAGCAAATCTGTAGGGTGGATGAACATCTGGTCACATCTGGTGCCGCCCCCCAAGACCTTTCCAGCCCTGCCAGTCAACTCCAGATCACCTATTTATGAATCCAGATTTCTCTCCTCACTTTAAGTGGCTACAGTTTGTGACTGTGATCATGTTTTATTTATTTTGCTCTCAGGCACCGAAGACAGTTTACACTGATTGGGGATGTAGACTGTTTTGAGGAAGTGTAGCCAGTTTTATACTAACTACAGAGCGAGCTGATGGCATCATGCTGTACCAGTGCTCCCATTGGGGATTAAAATAAGGCAAGGTGGCCCTGTCAGAGATTGGTGGAGAAGCTGTAAATAAAGGCTAATGAGGTATAAGATTAGGCATCGCCATTGTGAAGTCTATATTTATAGCCCATCAGCTGGTTGCAGGCAAAGTAACTCTACAGATGATAATAAAGGCAGCTGAGATTGGCTTTATTAAATATATTTCAAGACAACAGTCTGGATTAATACGATACGATAATCTTTATTGTCATTGTCCCATACAGAACAACGAAACTTGAAAAATCTACGTAAGACATTCAAAAACCAACAAGCCTGCTATCCCAGCTATCCCAACCTGGTTAGCCCCCTAAATACTCTGATACCCCATTTTTAAATACAATATACTCCCATAGAGACTCCTTATACTGCGTTTAAAACCAAAATCGCATTTGGGTAGAAACTGTTTCTCAGGCGGCTAGTCCTGGTCTTTATAACCCTGTACCTTCTTCCAGAAGGCAGAAGCTGAAAGAGATCATTTCTGGGGTGCTCACTATCCTGCGCTATCTCTGCAGCTTTCTTATGGCACCTGGAAGCATAGATTTGATCAAAGGTGGGAAGAGTGCACCCAGTTATTCTCTCCGCAGTCTTTACAACCCTGGACAGCATTGTTTTTTCCCTGACTGTGCAGCTCCCAAACCACACACACAAACTATAAGTTAATACACTCTCAACAGTACAATGGTAAAATGCCATCAAACAATTAAATAATTAATAAACCATTCATTATAAGAGGTGAGATGCAACACAACCAGACACAGGGAAGACCTTTCTGGCACAAAGATAGGCCAGTCTGGGAAACCGCCGTCCTTGGGAGAATAACAAATAAGCTATGGTTGACACATAGATAGATCAAGAAAGATCTGTGTGTGGGTTAATTTCACAACATATGCCAGTACTTCAGGAAATGAACAATCCATGCATCAGTGTTTTGCTCAACATGGTTGATCTACATTTATAGTCAAACATATATATAGTGTTGTTCTACTAATGAACACAGGAAGTGGGTTCAAAGTGAAGATTAATTTATCTTCACCTTGAACCCACTTCCTGTGTTCGTTGGTAGAACAACGCTTTATATTGCTTCATTGGTAACATAATAGGAAAAATGACTATTACTCATACTCATTCAGCTAAGCGATGTTGAATGTTATCTGTTAACTCTGTTCTATCCTGCATCCCCTTTGTTTTGTTTTTTGTTTAAACCAATTCATGAACCAGAAACTTCTGTGCTGGCCACTGATGATGAACCATAAGTTGTAGATATTACTGACATTTTATTGTGCTGTTTTTGCGATACGCAGACGACATGAGAGGACTTGGGACTATTGAGGGGGTATACAATTGCAGGCACAATCTTGATAAAGGCCGCAACCAGGAGCAAAGGGCTAAAGCCCTCTACCTTCAAAACTAGGGTCCTAATCCAGATTACTGTGGACCATTTGTGTCCTAGCACCCAAAAAATAAATATATTTTTAAGGCACAGCTACACGGCCCAGATACAGTGGTACCTCGGGTTAAGTACTTAATTTGTTCCGGAGGTCCATACTTAACCTGAAACTATTCTTAACCTGAAGCACCACTTTAGCTAGTGGGGCCTTCTGCTGCCGCCGCGCCGCCGGAGCACGATTTCTGTTCTCATCCTGAAGCAAAGTTCTTAACCTGAAGCACTATTTCTGGGTTAGTGGAGTCTGTAACCTGAAGCATATGTAACCTGAAGCTTATGTAACCCGAGGTACCACTGTAATGTGTGCTATATGGACTGTTGGCTGGCTTTGGCTGGGAATAAAAAATTTTCAGGGGTGGAGGTCTGGCTGGGCAAGACGGCAAGTTGACAACAGGTTTGTTTAGGTTTATGAAGCAAGCTGCTGAAATATGGCTGTTAATTCCACCCCCAGCTGATTTTGTTGTTGTTGTTTAGTCGTTTAGTCATGTCCGACTCTTCGTCACCCCATGGACCTGAGCACGTCAGGCCCTCCTGTACTCCACTGCCTCCTGCAGTTTGGTCAAACTCATGTTTGTAGCTACGTGAACACTGTCCAACCATCTTGTCCTGTGTCGTCCCCTTCTCCTTGTGCCCTCCATCTTTCCCAACATCAGGGTCTTTTCCAGGGAGTCTTCTCTTCTCATGAGCTGACCAAAGTAGATTTTAATATTGTGTTATTTTTATTTTGTGTAACACATCCTGGGACCTTATGGCAAAAGGGCATGTTAGAAATGCGATGGAACAAATAAATAGATGGAAATGTGGTCAAAGGCTCAGTAATTAGTGGGGGGGGGGCAGACTGCAGCTCTGCCACAAATCCCTATTTTCTTGGAATCTTTCAGTTCTGTCATTCTAGCCTTTCAAAGCTGTGGTGGAGGAGGGGACACTCTTATCTTTAGCAAGAAATGATGTACTGTAACTGATGGATTTCTGCATGCAAATAGGCTTGGTACACAGGATTTCCTTTCTATTTATTTTTGGCACAGTTTGCCCATATTTCTGTTCAGGCTTTCTGTTTGTTGTTTCGTAACTCTCAATTACCTGCTACATTGGGAGTTTGTTTTCCCTACGAAGTGGCATGTTATTTTTGGAAATTGCCTCCTAATCTGCAAGGAAGCACATTTCCTGGTAACAAAGTTAGCATCCATCCACCACCTTCTGATTTGGTAGCTATATTTTTCCTGGACTTCAGTTTACTCTAGCATGCAGTTTTTGTATGAGGTTAGGAAACTCTTACACTTGTGGACTTCTTGTTACATTTTGAGGACCTGTACTTTCATATCCTTGAGGTATCCAAACACAGAGGTTACAGCTGAGGGGATTCCTTTTCTTTCATCAGCTAGAAGTGGAATTTTAAAGGGTGATCCTTTTATCCTGTTTACTCAGAAGTAGGGATGGGTGAAATTGGCAGTTCTGGGTTCTCTCTGTTTTTCATTGTTCCAGCCTTAAGTTCACATTTCCACATTAGTTTGCCATTCAAACAAACAAAATCTCATGAAAATTCATCCACATTTTAGTGCAAATCTCTCCAAATATACATATTTTCTATGCAATTTTGTCTTATATACATATTTCTGCAGACCATTTTTCCTTAATATAATGAGTTGTTGTATGTCATTTTCACTAATACAGTGGTACCTCGGGTTACATATGCTTCAGGTTACATATGCTTCAGGTTACAGACTCTGCTAACCCAGAAATAGTGCTTCAGGTTAAGAACTTTGCTTCAGGATAAGAACAGAAATTGTGCTCCGGCGGCACGGCAGCAGCAGGAAGCCCTATTAGCTAAAGTGGTGCTTCAGGTTAAGAACTGTTTCAGGTTAAGAACAGACCTCCAGAACGAATTAAGTACTTAACCTGAGGTACCACTGTATATGCCTTTTTGTACACGTTACTTGACTGGAGATTTCAAAGGACGGCTGTGGTTTGTTTTCTCTTCCTGTTTTGGAAAATGTGATTCATCTTTAAATGCAGATTGAATCAAATTTCTACACCATCCCTAGTAAAAAGCAAAAAGCATTCAGCAGCACCCTGCAACTTTGATTAAACACTTCCTCCTTGCAGCTTTTGCCTCCAATTGCTTCCTGTTAAAGTGACATGGCATTAGTGATGAGCTGCCCCTTAATTAGTAAGATCTCATTCCTTGGGGTGGGGGTGGAGAGCTTCAAACAGTCTTTCCCTCTCATTGTTTTTCTCCTTTTTTATTTTATGGCGAAATACTGTTATTTCACACTTTAATAAAGTAAAAGGAAAACCTCAGTAATTCAAGCCACTCTCCTTCAGGGAACAGGAACTAACCAGTTAATGGTCAACGGCACTAATGCAACGCCGTGCTGAACAGGAAGCAATTAGAGACACAAGCTACAAAGTGAAAGTTTCTAATTGAGACACAGAAGCCCTAAAGAAAATATAATAACTCCAATACAAGCTGGCGGCGCAATTCCATTGGCGGGGGGAGCAGGTAGGAATAATCACCATAGGCCTGAAAATGATGGGAGGACAACAGCAGCCACAGCAATTTAAATGCAGCAGGTTGGCCGTAACTTTTCCTGGATTCCACATAACAAGCAAGTGGTTGCAGACTAAATCACTAGTGTGGAATCAACTAGGAAGCTACAATGGTAGTAAGCCTTTTGGATTATCACTCTGATCCAGGGCTCTGTCCCAGACCCTCCTGCTACAAAACACTTAAAGAGTTCCCCTATACAGCGGTACCTTTGGTTATGTACTTACCGTATTTTTCGCTCTATAACACGCACCCGACCATAACACGCACGAAGTTTTTAGAGGAGGAAAATCCGTAGGCATGCCACCCGTAGGCATTTCCTCCATAACACGCACAGACATTTCCCCTTACTTTCTAGGAGGAAAAAAGTGAGTGTTATGGTGCAAAAAATACGGTAATTCATTCCGGAGGTCCGTTCTTAACCTGAAACCGTTCTTAACTTGAAGCACCACTTTAGCTAATGGGGCCTCCTGCTGCTGCCGCGCCGCCAGAGCACAATTTCTGTTCTCATCCTGAGGTAAAGTTCTTAACCCGAGGTACTATTTCTCAGTTAGCGGAGTCTGTAACCTGAACCGTATGTAACCTGAGGTACCACTACTATAAATAGAGCCCTCATTTATTCATTTCAGGGGGTGGGGGTGGGGGTGGGTAGTGGGAAGCTGTCCACATTTCTACCTTAGCTCATACATATCTTCAGTGAAAGGTGCATTTAGAACAGAGTGTACAATATATATATTTTTTAATATGTTTGCATCTGTACAATTCACCCACGCCACCTGTTTTGATCTGATCGGCTTCTTTCCAGTTTCATTATGATAAGGGTTTCCTCCATCTGTAGGTTTTGGGTTATTCTGGGCAGTCCCTGGGGAAGTGGGGGAACTTCTGATCTTCCTACTCCCTAACTCCTTGGTCTGTGATGAGAACTGTATCTGGCAGATTATGCTGCTACTGCTCCCTTTTGGGCTTCTTAAAAATATATATTTAAAAGTATTACAGGAGAAACGAAGGATTTCGGTGATAACGGATTCACCCCTTATTATAGAAAATAAAAATAACAACCGTTTTGCTGCTATATTTCAAAATTTCAGTAAAGATAATGACAGAAGGGTGCATACTCTGTTAAATGTGAGAAAGCTTTTACTTATTACATTGTAAATTACAGTGGTACCTTGGGTTAAGTACTTAATTCATTCCGGAGGTCCGTTCTTAACCTGAAACTGTTCTTAACCTAAAGCACCACTTTAGCTAATGGGGCCTCCTGCGGCTGCTGCGCCGCTGGAGCCCGATTTCTGTTCTTATCCTGAAGCAGAGTTCTTAATCTGAAGCACTATTTCTGGGTTAGCGGAGTGTGTAACCTGAAGCTTATGTAACCTGAAGCGTATGTAAACCAACGTACCACTGTATTGCTTATTGTTGGATGGAAAGGCCTTCTTGCAAAATTCAAAAATATAATGTTGATAATAAATAAATATTGTGGAAGATCCATGTCTAAAAAGTGTGCTGTTGGTTTAAACCTGAAACTGCAATAATCACGGAGAGGATGAAATTCCCCAGCTCCACTGCCAGCGCCCATAGGTGCTTCAAAGCCAGCCAAAACTAATCATTTAGCTCAGTTGGTTACAGTGTGGTGCTGATAACACCAAGGTTGCAGGTTCGAATCCCTGCATGGGGCAGCTGCATATTCCTGCGTTGCAGGGGGTTGGACTAGACTAGATGATCCTCAGGGTCCCTTCCAACTCATACAATTCTATGATTCCGTCACTGTGCTTTTGCTATCTTGAGGAGAGAGCACAATGGAGCTACCACAATCTCCTTGCCTGGTTTTTAAGGGCTGAAAAATGCAGCAATGGCAGGCAGTGGTGTGCTGGAATTCACACACACACACACACACACACACTTATTTAATGAGACAATAAATTGCAATTAAAATTTATCAGAAGGGGGAGAAAATTTTAGTGAAATTCTCATGAGCCAGGTGCAGGGTTTTTGTTGCACTTACTTTACTTTTGGGGTGGCAGAGAGGTGCTCTGAAGCACCCTTTCGCCCATGCTACAAACCAGCTCGCCAGTGGTCTGCACCCTGCAGCCCTCCCAGGTGCACATACTTCATGAGGTCGCTCCTTCCCGTGTGGCGTTTTCAGATGAGAACGACTGGGCAGCCAGGGAAGCGGCAGAGGAAAAATGCAACTGCCACGCTTGACCTCCTTGCAATAATAATAAGATACACTCAAAACCCCGCTTCTATCAGAAGTCTGAAGAAATTCTAAAACGTATTGAGGATGAGACCAAAACAACCCCCAAAAAGGAAACTGTTGCTTTGCAAGACCTTTCAGAAACTGCAGGGCAGATTTCAGCACAGCACTAGTGCCAAGGTTTTGGTGGCTGCCAGTCTGTCTGGTACCAACCAAGATGGACCGTTGAAGGTACCCAGAAACTGTGTGCTTACCTGTATCTATGTATTCCACCACCCCCCCCTTTGCAGGTAGCAGCCTCTTTGAAGGAGCAAGAATTCACAGAGGTTTGGGGGAAGAAAGCAAAGGAGAGCTTTGGCAACATCTGGCAGAACTTCACTGATCCTCAGCTGAAGGAGATTGTCAGATCCATCCAAACCCTGGGACCCTCCAACCTACCCATGGATAAGCGGCAACGGGTAAGGACACAACTCCAGACAAGGGAGTCTACACCTGCTCGGTGGATATGGATGATTCAGGCTTACATACTAAGCAGTATATGTAAGGTAAAGGTAAAGGGACCCCTGACCATTAGGTCCAGTCGTGGCTGACTCTGGGGTTGCAGCGCTTATCTCGCTTTATTGGCTGAGGAAGCCGGCGTAAAATTCCAGGTCATGTGGCCAGCATGACTAAGCCGCTTCTGGCAAACCAGAGCAGCGCACAGAAACGCCGTTTACCTTCCCGCCGGAGCGGTACCTATTTATCTACTTGCACTTTGACGTGCTTTTGAACTGCTAGGTTGGCAGGAGCAGGGACCTAGGAAGAGGAGCTCACCCTGTCGCGGGGATTCGAACCGCCAACCTTCTGATCGGCAAGTCCTAGGCTCTGTGGTTTAACCCACACCGCCACCCACATCCCTTAAGCAGTACATAAATTGTTAAAATAAATAAACTACAAATACATAAATAAATTCCTAGTGACATCTCTGAGGAAGCTGGTTATCTGCTGGGGTAAGGTAAAGTATGTTCCAGCTCCAGCCTTTTGGGACTCCACAAACTACATTAACAGTGCAATTTTAGATAGGTCTACTCAGAAGTCCCATTAGGCTCAACAGGGCTTAACTTCCAAGTCAGGGGATATAGCATTTGCAGCCTGGTGTTGAAGTCTCCGCCAAAGGAGCCATTTGTGTTATTCTTCATCTTAGTTCATATGCAGCGTCCAAAAGTCATGGTAAGGTTGGAGGGAGAGACCAAAGAATGCATGTACGCTACTGCAGGGCTGCCCCACGAGGACTAGTGACTTGTGTCAGAGAGACTGGCCACTGAGGCTAAATTCCTGCTAAGTTTCCCAAATATGCCATGGAGATAAGTGAAGCATTTAGCAGCAAATTCTGCCAAGCCAGAGAGCGAGAGAGAGACAGCTCAAAAGAGTTCTTATCCCCTCCTGCTAGTAATCCATCCTCTTTGCCTGTTCTTAGTGTTCTGCAGCTAATTCTTTCCAACTAGTCTAGTGGAGCATGTAAAGCAATTTCACAGTGATGTTGCTTCAAACTGGAAAGAGAGTCCCTCAGTCCTTTTTTTTTAGTTCTGTGGATAGAATGATCTGACCATCATCCCTGTACAGGAATCCCTATTGTTTTAATCCAAGGTCAAAGTAGGTGGTCGCTTGTTTCTAAATTTTAGCAATTGTGGCAGCATAGCAGTGGTTAACAGTTCCCCCCAATGGGCAAACAGCAGCTTTGTGGAGTGATTTTCAGTGGGAAAATAGCAAGCTGCGGCGTTTATGCATCATTTCCTCAGCCTCAGGGTCCCGATCCAAATGGGATGCTGTTGCCCTGAATTTATCGGTATGTACCAGCAGAATATGGGAACATAAAACGGACTGGATTTCTTTTCCTTTTTAAAAAAATCATTTTTATTAAACAAAAAAAGAAAACTTTTTTAAAAAGCATGTTATTATTAACTGTTTGGTTTGTTGCAAAATTCCCAACTGCTAAATAAAAGTTTAAAAGTTTGAAAAATGTAATTTATAACACAGGAAAGAAAAGAGAGAAGGAAAAAGGGGGCATTATCCTTTGCATGCCAACATGTTATAGATGCCTAAAAAGGTAAAGGTAAAGGACCCCTGACAGTTAAGTCCAGTCACGAATGACTCTGGGGTTGTGGCGCTCATCTCACTTTACTGGCCAAGGGAGCCGACATTTGTCCACAGACAGTTTTTCTGGGTCATGTGGCCAGCATGACTAAGCTGCTTCTGTTGAAACCAGAGCAGCGCACGGAAATGCCGTTTACCTTCCTGCCACAGTGGTACTTATTTATCTACTTGTGCTTTCAAACTTCTAGGTTGGCAGGAGGTGGGACCGAGCAACGGGAGCTCACCCCGTTGCAGGGATTTGAACTGCCGACCTTCTGATCGGCAAGCCCTAGGCTCAGTGGTTTAGACCACAGCGCTACCCGCGTCCCTACTTTCCCATAAATCCATCAGTCTACATTCCTAAGAAACATGTTGTATTATCAAGGTGATCCAACAGCCTGAGGGCTACATTCTGCCCGCAAGGCCTTTTCTTGGTGGCCCCGGGCAACATTTGATGGCCCCCTCAAGCCCTTGTGCTGCCTTCCCAAGCCGTGAGGCTTTGACAGGTCCTAGAGTCCTCCCGTCTCCTTCCCAAAGCCTAGTTAGTGCTTTCCAAGCTTTGGGAAGGAGGTGGGAGGGCTCTAGGACCCTGCAGAGCTTCGTGCCTCCTTACCAAAGCCCAGGTTCCCTCTTCTCCAGCTTTGGGAAGGCAGAACAAGGGCTGGGGGCATCAGATATTGGCCTTGTCCCCCCCCCCCACGTCTGCATGCATAATAAATACAAAGCAATGCAAGCTTAAATAAGGGAGCAAACAGTGTGTGAAGATAGCACATTCTATCATAAGTTAAAGGAAAGCATATTATTATTCCTCTTTTTTATATCTTTACCTAGAAAAACTTTCATTAAAAGGGGGGGGGGAGGAAAAGAATTGTCTGCTATTCCAGATACAACTAGCATATTTCATGGGGGCTGTTATTATTGATGTTGTTTTTATTTTCAAACAAGATAAAGCTCTGCCATTTATTCGAAAAGGGCTGGATTTGAATATTATCTTCCTGCTGTTCCTATATGGGTACAGCTAAGATGCTTAGTTGTAACCAAGAAAGAACAAATTACCCCCCTCCCCAAATCCCCTACTCCTCATTCTCCTGCTTGATAAGAAAGAATACGTGAGTTTAATTTACTCCTGCCAGTCTGGTTCCCAGGGCAAGAAGCCAGTTTGTGGAATTGATTTTTTTTAAAACAAGCAAAACAAACAAAACTATTAAAAAAACATGGGAACTGTAGCTGAGACTGTAGTTGCAATGATGACAAGTATTTCATTTTGCCTCCCCCCCCCCAAGAAACTGTCATAAAGTTGTTCCTTGTACTTTCAGAGTAAACATATCCCAACCCATCCAAAGCTTGTTTTGTGAATGGAAAACCAATCTGAACTTTGTTTATTTTTGAGTTGATATAAGGAAAGATTAAAAATAAAACAAACAGCTGCATAGCAGAGTACATCTGCAAGCTAGGAATTCTACCCAAGTGGCTTTTGTTCGGTGTCTTTTATATAAATAGTCTTTTACTAACTTTAACTCGGTGATAGAGGAGCATTGAAAGCTGCCTTTAGTGAGTCGGACCACTGAGCTACACATTGTTGGCGTTGAATGGCAGCAACCTTCCAGGGGTTCAAAGAAGGTTTCTTCCCAGCCCTAGCTGGGGTTCTCAGGGATTGAACCTGCGACCTTCTGCATGCAAAGCTTTGCTGCCGAGCTTCTCCGGGGACTAGCTCACCATCAGCCAGTGGTACCAAATACCCATTCTGGCCACCTGGGATTCTGCACTGAAAAGGTACAAAGAGTGTGGCAGAATGGGAACTCACAGCCCCAGATCCTGGCGAGTTGGCCCTTCACTACCTATTAATGAAAGACACAGCCAACAAGAAGGCCCACATGTCCCAGATGATTGGCTGCAATGCACCTTATGAACCCTACTGCTCTAATTGACATCTTTTCTGAGCACAATTCAAAGTGTTGGTGCTGACCTTTAAAGCCCTAAACAGCCTCGGCCCAGTATACCTGAAGGAGCGTCTCCACCCTATTGTTCTGCCTGGAGACTGAGTTCCAGCGCCAAGGGCCTTCTGGTGGTTCCCTCACTGCGAGAAGCCAAGTTACAGGGAACCAGGGAGAGGGCCTTTTTGGTAATGGTGCCCGCCCTGTGGAACGCCCTCCCGTAGAAACGCAGTATCAATCAATTAGCGACAAAAGCCTCGGAAATAGCTTTCCACATTCCAAGGACCGGTGCACGCTCTATCAGCACGCTCTATCAGCACAGCAAAAGATGCACTCAGCAGACTACAAGAGCGCAAAGGCCTCAGTCAGACCATCTGATGCGTCTGACAATGAACTGGAAGAACCACTGTTCACCATTGGTCACTTTTCTCCTAAGAAGGAGGAGATGAGTCCAGAAGACTTGTGTCTAGTACGCAGATCTGAAAAAGCGACCAAAGGCAGACCTCCAAAGAGATTTGCTGATGAGTTTGCTAAGACGGCAACTGCTGTTCTTAGTAGCTCAGAGAAGGTATGGGAACCTTTATGGCATTAAACCAAGGCTCAGCATCTTTAGAGGTTAACTCCTGAACCTCTTTGAAGCTTGAAGGTCCAGCACCATAATTCAAAAGCATCAATTCTTCGGTGACCAGCCTTCTTCATGGTCCAGCTCTCACTTCCATACATAACTACTGGGAAAACCATAGCTTTAACTATACGAACCTTTGTTGGTGCCCAGTCTTACTCCCTGAAACTTACTACCTTTCTACCCCTGCTCCGGAGTATTATACTTACTGGAGATGGTTATCTAACATCAAAGCACTTGCTAACTCCTTTTGCTCTCTTTCATGTTCTCATGTGCCCTGAATGCAGGCACGCTTCACAACCTTTTTTCCCAGCAATCAGCCCTCATCCTAACACGACTCCCTTCTCCCACTACTGTGCCTCTCCCCACCCCCAAGAGCAACTTTCTTCTCTTATGTACCTTACCCTAAACAGAGGCGGACTTTGGCCTTTCAGATTTCAGAGACTCCAAAATTGAGCACCCCCTATGCCTCTCATCTTCCATTCTGCTGAATTCACTACGTCATAGTTGCAGCGCCCAGTGTGGTGGAACTGGTCACACTGCCCAAAATCCACCTCTGCCCTGAAGGCCGATGCAATGCTGGCCTCCTCCTTTCCAAATTCCGCCGTTATCTGTCCTTGCTCGCCACCCTCCCCTCCCATCTCTGAATTTCAGGCCTGCCTCCTCTTGTTCCTTTGACCGTGCATGCCTTGGCCAGGTTATGGTGGTGAGGACACCAGAGTCCTGACTTCCACTCAATGGTATGTAGAGTGGTCTGATCAGGGTCTTGATGGTGCAGGCAGCATTGTCACATCAAAGTCATGCGAGAAGGCTTTTATGCTGAAACAAAAGGGACTCGCCCAATAGTTTTGTACTTTCAATAATGCAAGATTACAGGGAAAACGAAGGTGTTTTTGGTCCCGTTCCTGACTTGGCTGGCTACAGACACCTAAGTTTCAAGTTCATCATAAAATAAATAATTTTGAACCCTACTCAGGAAGCCTGTGTTTGAGGCAGCCTCCCTGGGTGTCCTTGCTGTTGCCACCCGGCAGCCATTCTCTGTTGAAACTATGATAGATTATTGGGTACAAAGGAGACCTGAGGTGTTGAACAGGTAACAATGTGGCTGGGCTGAAAAGGAGTGACTTCGTAGAACTAGCAGGTATGGGACTATCACACTAACCTGGACTATTTCTCTTTCCTTTCTAAGTATAACACTATTCTGAGTGAGATGGACAATATCTACTCCACTTCCAAAGTATGTCTGCCAAATCAGAATTCCAGCTGTTGGGCTTTAGAACCAGGTGTGTATCTTCCTGTTCTCATTAGCGTGACCCTCCCACACCCGAATCTACGTGATTGCTTTCAACACGGGAGCACCTCAAGGGGGAGGTGATTTGTTGAGATCTGAGGGCTGTGTCAGAAATACCACAAATCCCATGGTCACAGGTAACTCTGACATTGTAGTGGCATAAAATGTCACATGCTTGCTTTGATGTTTACAAATATTTACGTGGTGCTTATCATGCCACAGATTGTCTTGGTTCATATTCTACAGCACTTGTGGAACATGTGGCTATCCAGCTGTTGTAGTAGTAGTAGTAGTAGTAGTAGTAGTAGTAGTAGTAGTAGTAGTATTCCAACTCCTAGCCACTCTAGGAAGCTAACACAGCCAATGGTGAGGGATAGTGTGAGCTGTAGTCCAGAAACACTCAGAGACCCATAAGTTCTCAACTCCTGTTCAACAGTATGCTTATTTTTCAAGTGTGAGACCATCTTGCCCCCACAACCCCTGACACAACTCTTGAAGAGTCTGATTGATTTGGAGCTCTTAAAAATGATGTCTTCCTTTAAAGTGTTTCAGCCATTTATTTGGCCACCAAATGTATCACTGTACATTGATAAGGGCTAGAAAAGAAATTATGTGTAGCAGCTGTGTCCAAAGATTTACATACAGTGGTACCTTGAGTTAAGTACTTAATTCGTTCCGGGGGTCTGTTCTTAACCTGAAGCACCACTTTAGCTAATGGGGCCTCCTGCTGCCGCCACACCGCCAGAGCACGATTTCTGTTCTCATCCTGAAGCAAAGTTCTTAACCCAAGGTAATATTTCTGGGTTAGCGGAGTCTGTAACCTGAAGCGTATGTAACCTGAAGTGTATGCAACCCGAGGTAAGACTGCATTTCAAAAACTAGGGCACTTTTGAGAGAAGTTACAAGCGCTCAGCTGCCAGCAAACCCAGAATTAGTGTTTCCCAATTTGAAAGACAGAAACTAGTGCTGTTGAGATGCTTCTGAATCTACCACCAAATCAAAAATAGCCCCAAACATGAGGGGAGGGGACTCCTTTGTCCCTGAACAATAACACTGAATAAATAGCACTGCCCTTACGATGAGGTACATCACCCACAAAATGGGTTCTTTTCAACCTATGACCATTTTCTGTGTTTTTTGTTTTTGTTTTTTTGTTTCTGGTCTCTTCTCCCGCACTCACTTCTCAGAGATAACAGACATCATGGCCACCTCTCGCAATTACAGGAAACTGCTCTATGCCTGGGAAGGGTGGCACAACGCAGCCGGCAATCCTCAGCGGCCCAAGTATCAGGAATTTGTTGAACTAAGCAACGAGGCCTACAAAATGGATGGTGAGATGCTTTAAATATGGATTGGGGGGTGGAAATAGGAAATGGGCCACTCATGGGATCGAAAGACTTCCTTACGTAGAAAGCTGCAAGCAGCTGGGGCATTTTAGCTTAGGCAAAAAAGGTGATTGAAAGCTTCAGAGAAAGCTTGAATATTGCAGCTCTCCCTACTGCCCTCCTTTCAGAAATGTATTCCCCATGTTTCCTAAGAGAGGACCCATTTGGACAAAGGGTCTGCAATGCCAGAGTGAAGCCACTGTGATCTGATGATTTATGGTGTGTTACCTCAGCACGCACATTCTCAACTGATTTCCATCCCATTTTGAAAATATTTGAGGGAATGGTGAGCATGTGTCAACGTGTTGAGGAGAGGGTCATCACTGCAACAATGAATTTTGACTTACCCCGCCACACAACTGTTATGTACTGAAGTTCTCACCCTGGGCCAGCAGGGGGATACTGTAGATAGTTATGCAAATAAGGGATTGAAAGTGACGTTCAGTGATTGGATAGTTACAGAAAATGGTTACTGTTGCGTTGTAGTGGAGCTCTATATAAGCAGGCTGGCTGAACCCTTCAGTTCAGTTCTGTTCTGGCCTGTGAATAAACAAGAGCTGTTTGAAGAATCACTGTGTCATCTGATATGTTCACCCACAACTTAACAACAACCATGCCAAAAATGATCATGTGAATTGGCTTTCAGTTTGTGGTTGTGTGCTCTGTGCCTTTAGAACAGACAGACATTGAACAACATGGATATATGATGTGGTGGGGGAATGATTCTCCAACCTTGTGTTGAGATTATGCATGTGTGACTTCCTTTGGGTTCTGTGCTCTTGTTGGCGTCCAGGCTTCAAGGATACAGGTGACTATTGGCGTTCCTGGTATGATTCACCAACTTTCGAGGATGACCTGGAGCAACTCTATCACCAGCTGGAGCCCCTTTACCTAAACCTGCATGCTTTTGTCAGGAGGAAACTGTATGAGCGCTATGGCCCTACGTACGTCAACCTGAAAGGCCCCATTCCAGCTCACTTACTAGGTAAGATGGCAATAAAAAAGGGGATGAAGTGGAAGTCATGCTAGAGAGAATCATGATGGCTCATTTCTGAATGCATGAAGTGTCCTGCCACACTCTACACAGGCTGACGAGTTGGGCTGCTTGAAGCTGTCATGCCTAAGAGTGGACAGGTCCATTTCTATTGAGTCTCAACAGTGCTAGAGATGATGATGATCTAGTCGCTTTTCTCACAAATGTGACCCAAAGCGATTTACAGTGGACGCTCGGGTTGCGAACGTGATCCGTGCGGGAGGCACGTTCGCAACCCGCAGCACCGCATCTGTGCGTGCGTGGGGTGCGATTCGGTGCTTCCGCACATGCGCAAAGTGCAATTTAGTTTTTCTGTGCATGCGCGAGTGCCGAAACCCGGAAGTAACCTGTTCCGGTACTTCCGGGCGCAGTGTGCAATCCGAAAACGCGCAACCTGAAGCGTCTGTAACCCGAGGTGTGACTGTACAAACAAAATTGAAATAGAAGGAAAAAAAACAGTTGCAACAAACAAAACCAATAGAAACCTTAAAAACCAACATCTATAGCAATAAAACTGTGGTCTTAAAGATCCTATTCCACTGCAAGAAGTCACAAATGCTTTAAAAAACATCACATCAAGGGCTAAAAGTCCAGGTAAAAAAAGGGGGGGGATGCATGGCACCTAAAAACAGGTAAAGATTACGGGATCATAGCTCGGTCAGTAGTCAGCAGAGCCTCCGTATGGGGAGAACATTCCGCAAGGGGAGAGCCATCACTGAAAAGGCCTATTCTCACGTTGCCACCCTCCAGACCTGTGCACACAGGGGGACACAGTGAAGGGCCTCAGATGACGATCAAAGGGTTGGACTTGTATGAGGAGATGTGGTCCTTGATGTATTGGGGTCCTGCACAGCTCCCCTGCACTTTGAATGGAGCCTGGAAACTAATTCGTAGCCAGTGCAGTTGTGGAAGAATTGGTGTAAGTTTCGCCTGTCCTGGTCAACAATCTGGACAGCAAATTCTACACCAGTTGCAGTTTCTGAACCATCTTCAAAGGCAGCCCCAGTTATAATGTGTTGCAGTAATCCAGCCTAGAGGTTGCCAGAGCCTAGGCCACAGGTTTCCCACCTTTTTGAGTCCACCGCTCTCTTGACCCAACTACATTATTTCTGTGGCACCCCTATGAGTTTGAGGCAGTGCTTCCAAAATGCATCTTCCAAGGGGTGGGAGAATAATGTTCACAAGAAGCATAATCTCTCGCTCTCATAAAAGCCTTGGAGTAGGTGCAGTCTTTCTGGAACTTTGGCCAGCCTGGGTTTCTTAGTTGTTTAGAGCATGGTGCTGATAGTGCCAAGGTTGCAGGTTTGATCCCCATAAGGGACTGCTGAATATTCCTGCATAGCAGGGGGTTGAACTAGATCAGGCTTCCTCAAACATGGCCCTCCAGATGTTTTTGGCCTACAACTCCCATGATCCCTTGCCAGCAGGACCAGTGGTCAGGGATGATGGGAATTGTAGTCTCAAAACCTCTGGAGGGCCGAGTTTGAGGAAGCCTGGACTACATGATCCTTGGGGTCCCTTATAATTCTACAATTCTATGATCTGTAAACCAGGGAAACTATCATGGTTGCCCCATAGTCCTGAAGCTGTTCAGACTACCCACCCCCAGCTACTAATAACATACCGTATTTTTCGCTCTATAAGATGCACCAGACCACAAGACGCACCTAGTTTTTGGAGGAGGAAAACAAGAAAAAAAAAATTCTGAATCTCAGAAGCCAGAACAGCAAGAGGGATTGCTGCGCAGTGAAAGCAGCAATCCCTCTTGCTGTTCTGGCTTCTGGGATAGCTGCGCAGCCTGCATTCGCTCCATAAGACGCACACACATTTCCCCTTACTTTTTAGGAGGGAAAAAGTGAGTCTTATAGAGCAAAAAATACGGTAATTAATGTGATATCTTCAATGGCCCTAAGGGATCTAACAAGACTTGGGAAGAAAACCACAGTTGTTATTTTTTTTGCCTCCATGCCCCAGATGTGGAAAATTGACAAATATAGCTTCCCGGTGATATTGCATCATAAGCTTCTTTTTCTTGCTTATGGTAGGAAAAGGCTGAAACTAACTGTTCGCCTCAAGCTAAGCTGTGCTGCTTTGCCCCCTGCAGGTAACATGTGGGCGCAGCAATGGAACAACATTTACGATATGATGATCCCTTACCCAAATAAGCCCAACCTTGATGTCACCAATACTATGAGGCAGCAAGTAAGGTCATCGGTGTTGTTATTACATACGCTTTTCTTCTTACACTTTTGCTGCTTTGACTGCAGCCTTCATATAGACAGCAGGGATTGTGAGTGAAAACAGCTACCGTATTTTTCGCTCTATAAGACGCACCAGACCACAAGATGCACCTAGTTTTTGGAGGAGGAAAACAAGAAAAAAATATTCTGAATCTCAGAAGCCAGAACAGCAAGAGGGATCGCTGCGCAGTGAAAGCAGCAATCCCTCTTGCTGTTCTGGCTTCTGGGATAGCTGTGCAGCCTGCATTCGCTCAATAAGACGCACACACATTTCCCCTTACTTTTTAGGAGGAAAACAGTGAGTCTTATAGAGCAAAAAATACGGTACATACCTAAACATCACTGGGGGTGGGGTGGTATTGCTGCCATTTTGCAGTGAGACTCTGCAGAATAAGTGCACACCTTAGGGGAATAATGAGTACTCCCAACAAGAGAATGCCTGAATTGTTATCTATTACAGGTTGAATCTCAACTTACCGTGCTTAGAATAGTAGATCCATTGAAATCAGTGGGGCTTGAATTAGCAGCAGCTGAAGCCCCTGATGTTGGGAAAGATTGAGGGCACAAGGGGAAGGGGATGACAGAGGACGAGATGGTTGGACAGTGTTCTCGAAGCTACCAACGTGAGTTTGACCAAACTGCGGGAGGCAGTGGAAGACAGGAGGGCCTGGCGTGCTCTGGTCCAGGGGGTCACAAAGAGTCGGACACGACTAAACGACTAAACAAAAACTGATTTCATTAAGCATGGCTGTGTCTGGATCCAAGAAAATGCATGCTATCTCATTCTGTGGGTGGGTCCTTTCCTAGAATTGGAACGTAACACGCATGTTCCGGGAGGCGGACGCATTCTTCACCTCACTTGGCATGATTCAGATGCCACCTGAATTCTGGAAGGATTCTATGCTGGAGAAGCCAACAGATGGCCGAGAGGTGGTGTGTCATGCGTCGGCCTGGGACTTCTACAACCGCAAAGATTTCAGGTGCCTACTGCATGTGAAAGGGCCTTGCTTTGGAAAGGGGGAACCAAATGCCTTCTTGGAAGAGAACCACAGAATGTGTTTATGCAGATCCCTTTTAAAGAAACACAGGTCTTTGAAAAAATATCAACGTCTAGTTTTAGTAACAACATGTGGTTCAATTTAGGCGGTCTAGAAATGAAATGAATAATGATAATAGGTATTAGTTTCCTCCTCTCAGAGCTACAGATCTCAGTACAGTGGTACCTTGGGTTAAGTACTTAATTCGTTCCGGAGGTCCGTTCTTAACCTGAAACTGTTCTCAACCTGAAGCACCACTTTAGCTAATGGGGCCTCCTGCTGCTGCTATGCCGTCGGAGCATGATTTCTGTTCTCATCCTGAAGCAAAGTTCTTAACCTGAAGCACTATTTCTGGGTTAGTGGAGTCTGTAACCTGAAGCGTCTGTAACCCGAGGTACCACTGTACCCTTAACAAACTGCGGTTCACAGGAGTCTTAGGAGGAAGCCGTGTGCCTTCAATGTGCATTGGATGTGCTTTAAATTTATAGCGTGTATCAGTGATAAATCTACTAAATGTATAAACCAGTTCTGAAAACCTTTTCTGTTTGCTAAATCTTTCCTGGAAACCCTGGGAACTATAGTGTGTGGGAACACTTAATATGTTAAGTCGTCTTTGAATCCCTTGCAAAGCTACCAAGAAGAACTGGTGTTCCAAGGATTACATCTGTGAGAGCTTTAAACAATTTAAATTCTATATTGACAAGAGGACAGGGGCAGACCTTGGTAATAAGGTGCCCTGAGTGAGGACAAGATTTGCTGAGGACAAATACTTCTTATTTTCACAATACAGTGGTACCTCTGGATACGAACAGGATCCGTTCTGGAGCCCCGTTCGCATCCTGCGTCTGTGCGTGTGTGGGTTGCGATTCGCCACTTCAGTGCATGCGTGTTACATCATTTTGACCATATGCATATGCGCGATCAGTGAAACCCGGAAGTAACGCGTTCCGTTACTTCCGGATCACTGCGGAGCGCAACCCGAAAGCACTCAACCTGAAGCAACTTCAACCCAAGGTATGACTGTATTTCCTTTTGGTGCAGTTGCTATTTTTAATGGATCTTCTACATAGGTACCTGTATGAATATAGGGTGGTGATGATGGCTTAGCAACCCTTTGGCTCAGTGCCCTGTGCAGGGAAACTGAAGAGGGACTTCCTTTTCAACTCTTCTGAGGACTCCGTGTGTAAAAGGGAAGCAGGAACAACCTTTCCAGTCTGTCAAGCAGGTGCCCTATTAGCTCAACTGGTGCATTTTAACAGAACCAATGTTGCATCCTCACCTTTCTGCTCCATACTTTGCAGGATAAAGCAGTGCACAACCGTCACCATGGAGCAGCTCTTCACAGTACACCATGAGATGGGGCATATTGAATACTACCTGCAGTACAAGGACCAACCCATCTCCTTCCGCAGTGGGGCCAACCCTGGCTTTCATGAAGCCATTGGCGATGTCATGGGCTTGTCCGTCTCCACCCCCACCCACCTCAAGAAAATTGGGCTGCTTGACCAAGCCACTGAAGATATAGGTAACCGTTGAGCACTGTGGGTGATGTAGGAGAACTGTGGTGAATAAGTAATTGATAGAGTTGATGGGACGTTTCTCAAGGGTCATGTTTCCAGCTGAGATTAGTTGCTTTTGGGACGTGGAGCCAGACTTGTCTCACTCCAGGGCTTCCCAGCTGCTAAAGAAGAAAGAGAAGATCCTAGACCAGGCATGGCCAAACTTGCCCTCCAGATGTTTTGAGACTACAGCTCCCATCATCTCTAGCAAACAGGACCAGTGGTCAGGGATGATGGAAATTGTAGTCCCAAAGCATCTGGAGGGCCAAGTTTGGCCATGCCAAAACCCAAAATTTGCTCTCCACTCTTTATTGCTGTTAGGGATTGGGGAGCCCTTCATATCCACACCTGTTCCCTTTGGGCAACCCAGAGGGCAGCTTTGTGCCTGCTCAGGGTCTGACTGCTGCCATCCGTTGGGTTGGAAAGGAATTTCCTATAAAGTCAGTTGGGTCTTTGTGCCCCAAGGCTTGTGGGTCAGTTGCCCAAGTCATCTCAAGCTTCTTACTCTGCTTTTGACTTGTGGCACAAGATCTACAGAGTGCTTATTCTGCTCTTATTCTAGCTCTGAGTCTTCTTTTCCCTTTCCCTTCTTCTTTGCAGAGAGCGACATCAACTACCTATTAAAAATGGCCCTGGAGAAGATTGCCTTCCTGCCCTTTGGCTACTTGATAGACCAGTGGCGATGGAATGTCTTCAGTGGGCGCACTCCTCCCAACCGCTACAACTATGACTGGTGGTATTTAAGGTAAAGCCCCCCCCCCCAGCAGTGCAACTGTGGTGGGTGGAGGGCTGCAATGATTGCTGAGCAAGGGACGCCATTGTTTCAAGAAACTGTGTGAGGGGAGGGGTTCCCCAAGCTGATTTCGGGTGATAGGACTGAATTTCAAAATTGGGAAGGGGCAAGTCCATGTTTGCTTGAGGGACCCATATATCTTCTCAACAACTCTGTGTGTGTGTGTGTGAGAGAGAGAGAGAGACAGACAGACAGACAGACAGACAGACAGACAGAGACAGAGGAGAGGGAAAGAGAAAGAAATGTATGAGTATGTGTGAGTATATGCAAAGTTAAGAAGGAAAACTATTCAGGAATTTATTCAGTTATATTGCTTATATTCTACTTTATAACCCCATGAGGTTTTCAAAGCAGTTTCCCAAAGAACCCTCAAACCTACATAGGTAAAGGACCCCTGGACAGCTGAGTCCAGTCATCTTGACTATGGGGTGCAGCGCTCATCTCACTTCAGGTCGAGGGAGCCAGCGTTTGTGTGCAGACAGCTTTCCAGGTCATGTGGCCAACATGAATAAACCGCTTCTAGCACAACGGGACACCGTGATGAGTGCCAGAGCACATGGAAATGCTGTGTACCTTCCCACCGCAGTGGTACCTATTTATCTACTTGCGCTGGTGTGCTTTTGAACTGCTAGGTTGGCAGGAGCTGGGACAGAGCAATGGGAGCTCACCCCGTCGTGCAGACTCGAACCGCTGACCTTCTGATCGGCAAGCCCAGGAGACTCAGTGGTTTAGACCACAGCGCCACCCGCTCCCTATAAAAGTCATATTCAAGTCAGGAACAGAAATAATATGGTGACTTCTCTGTTGCCAGGACTATTCAGGTGGCATTCCCTGCCCTGGTGTTGCCCTTCGGCTTTTGCCTACTAGGCAGCAGTCCGCTGATGATCTTTTGAGGCAAGGAAGTGGGGCTGAGCAGCCGGATCTTGCTCAGCCCGTGATGGAGGGAGCTCTTCCCTCACTAGCAGATAGGCAGATCGTCTAAGAAAAATATAAATTACTGGAGGAAGAGAGAAATGCATGCACCTGTATACATGTTGATCCAACATTGATTGACATGAGTTTCAATTTGCTCCCTTCTTTGTGCCACTTTCTTAGGGCAAAACTAGACATAAACTGCGGTGCTTAGTAAGGAAAACGGGTGGCATGATGTCATCACATCAGGCACTCCCAAACAGCCAACCATGTGGGGTGGAGGCAGAGTAATCCATGATGCGGTGACAGATAAAGAAGGGGCAACTGGGTGCAAGGCAAGAGAACCAGTGTGGCATAATGGTTAGACCAGAGCTTTCCAAACTTTTCAAATTGGTGACACACTTTTTGCACATACATCATTTCGCGACACAGTTACAGTGGTACCTCTGGTTGCTAACGGGATTCGTTCCAGAGGCCCGTTTGCACCATGAAAAGAGCGCAACCCGCAGCGGCGCGCCTGCAGGTTGCAATTCGCCGCTTCTGTGCATGCGTGCGACGTCATTTTGCGCTTCTGCGCATGTGTGAGCGGCGAAACCCGGAAGTAACGCTTTCCGGTACTTCCGGTCGCCGCGGGATGTAACCTTAAAGAACGTAACATGAAGTGGACGTAACATGTGGTATGAGTGTAATTCAGTTTTGCATCATTTCGCGATACAGTAATTCAGTTTGACTAGCAAAGTGGAGGTTAAGCTAACCCTTTCCTGCCCCAGGAGGAGCACGGGGAGCATTCGCGTGACACAGCTACACACTGCAGCCGACACACTAACATGTGGTGACACACAGTTCAGAAAGCTCTGGGTTACAGTGTTGGACTATGACCAGGGAGGCCAGGGTTTGAATCCCCACTCAGCCATGAAGCTCACTGAGTGACCTTGTGCCAGTCGCCATCTCTTGGCTTACCTCACAAGGTTGTTGTGAGGATGAAAGGGGGGAGGGGAGAGAACCAAGTACACCACCTTGAGCTCCTTGGAAGATAAATGTGGTATAGAAATGCGGCGAATAAATAAATAAAAATAATCAACGGCATATCCATGATCAGCATCAAATCTAGATTAAGAACAAACAACCTGGAATCTTCTTCATTTCTAGAGACTTGGGCTAATGCTGTTCTGTTTCTTCTCTGCCCACATGGCTGACTTTTCTCCAGAACAAAATACCAGGGAATTTGCCCTCCTATTGCAAGAGATGAAACCAACTTCGACCCTGGTGCTAAATATCATATACCTGGCAACACACCTTATATCAGGTACCGGGAGCTGAAAGAGTTGGGGGGTGTGGGATGTGTAAATGAAACATGGTGAGCTTCACTGATGTTCTTGGGTGAGGCTGGTGTATATGCCTTCATTATTCATGGAACGTCGAGTACATTGCAATGTTCTGCAGTGTTGAACTACCTGAAGGTTCTGACAAGCAGATCTAAGGTGGTAGAGAAGGACGTGTTGAATTTCTCAACTTTCGAATTCCCAAAATGAGCGGTGCTAAAAAGTTGTAATATGACATGGGAATTCAATATATATATTGGTTAAATTAATATAATTTAGTTTTGCCTGGAAAGTAAAACGTGTGTAAAATTACATAGAGACCATTAAAATTTTGAAAAGCACTTGCAGTTATATTATTATTAATAATCATTATCTGACATTTTCAGAAGGTAAATTAAAACTCTGGTTTTCCAAAAGCAGTTTATGTGCTTCTCCATCAAACCTAGACTTAGCAAGCTAAATGTTGCTCAGTCACACACAAAAATAAATAGCAGATTTGAATTCCTCACACCCAAAAACATATTTTCAAGACCCCACGCTGAAGAAGTTTGCAGAAATTAAGTTTCACCCCCTAAGATGACACCCCCTAGTGGCAGAGGAAGGCTGCATGGAGTTAAGTCCCCCAAAATCAATTCTGAACTCCATACTCTTTAGTATAGGAACTAGGAGCCTTTGACCCTCCAGTTCCTGTTGGACTTCTGCTTCCCCCAAGACAGAATGACCCACAGCTGGGGATCATGGGAGCTGGAGTTCAATAACATTTGTACAGTAGGTCCTAAGGCTACTCCTCCCCCAGCTGCTTTAGAAATGCAGAACTTGCAGAGAGTTCTTGACTAGCGTATTCTTTTAAGGCGAGGAATTGTATGAAGTTGTTTAAATTTAAAGGTGACTATCAAATTCACACTTTCTGAAACAATACAGTGGTGCCCCGCAAGACGAATGCCTCGCAAGACGGAAAACTCGCTAGACGAAAGAGTTTTCCGTTTTGGAGGTGCTTTGCAAAACGAATTTCCTATGGGCTTGCTTTGCAAGACGACAATGTCTTGCGAGTTCCTGCTGGTTTTTTCCCCTCCCCCCCTTTTTCTAAGCCGCTTATCAGCTGATCCAATCAACAGATAAGCCGCTAAAAGCCGCTAATAGCGCTAATCCGCTAATCCCTCAATGGGCTTGCTTCGCAAGATGAAAAAACCGCTAGACGAAGAGAATCACAGAACGGATTCTTTTTGTCTTGCGAGGCACCACTGTATTAGAAACTAAGCAATGTTGTCCTTTGAAATTTACACTTATCTGAATTTTGCGGTGCAAACAGTGTTTGCAGAAGTGCTTACATTAGGGGAAATTGCTCATGGAAATGTGCATATTTAGGAGAAATTTGCCCTAAAACATTGATAATCCTGCAAGAGAACTTTTTTTAAAAAAATTATCAATTTGCTGCAGAAAATGGAAAAATGAAAAACTAAGAACCAAACTGGCAGATCTTTCCGTGCTTCATTTTTTTGTAACGTTATGCCTTCAAAAATTGACTCTTGTTCAGTATGGCAGAATTTGCTGTGATATTAGTAGTAGTGGTAGTAGTAGTATTGGGCAGTGGGGGTGGTAGTGGGTGTCCTATTGAAGAACTGATGGGTACCAGAAGTATACGATTTTTGTTTTGTCTGGGGCAGGTACTTTGTCAGTTTCATCCTGCAGTTCCAGTTCCACAAGGCGCTCTGCCAAGCTGCCAACCACACTGGCAATCTTCATACCTGTGACATCTACCAATCCAAAGAAGCTGGACAGAAGCTCAGGTGACAGCAGGGAGAGATGGGGAAACAGCAAGGCATGGTCTCCTACCTAAATGGCGTTAGAAGCAAGTGGGAAGACGTAGGCTAACAATTCTCTGCTTGGGGGCATTTCCTCCTTCCTGGCACCCTGATGTAACAAGAAGGGGTACACCTGTGTTGGAAAAAGCAAGAGGGTTGTGACATGCAGACCTGAGGACTGCGGTCACACAGGTGTGACCACACTCAGGTTGCAGAAGTGATCCCCTGGTGTAATCTTGGCGTAGCTTGAATGCCACTGGGCACTTACCCATTAGCGGGGACCAGATATTCTAGTACCCTGGGAAAGGTGACCGTACAAGCATGCAGTGTTGGAGAGAGACCCTAAGAATGGCATCACCCACACTCTTCAACGGAAGGGTACCTCCGACACCTATCGTGCTTGTGGGGTGGCCACCTAGGCACCTAGGCAAGCAGATTCCATGAGTTCCAAGGGCTGAACTCACCCCTACCACTCCCACTGACCATATAATGCAAAGCACCTTGCAAGCAAAGAGCAGCAGGAATTGAAGTGCTTGCAGAGCAAGGAGTTGCAAAAGTCTGCAGGACATAAAAGTTCAACTATTCATGGCTGGTCACCTGGCGGGGAGGGGCTGGGCAAAGTAGACCCTGGCCAGCTTACCTGGCAGTGGTGATGCTCCAAGCACCACTGGGTGGCTAGGACCTGCCATTTTATTTTATTTTTAAAAGATATTTATTGAAAGTTTTTAAGATATAACAAAAAAAAGAAAAATAAACATACAAAATAAAAAACAGTTAAAAACACACATTAATTTTCAATAACATAACTTCCATACACTTATTTCCTCGGACTTCCTCATACCTCCCTTCTTTGTATTCCAGTTCAATTTGTTAGTTCAGCAAATCCTTACCATTAAACTTTTACCCATTTGTAAAACCTTTTTTTTCATATCTCTTAAAGCATTACAGCTGGAAACCGCTTAGTTTCTATCCAACATCCTTCTAACATTCATTAATTTTACTATGTTTCTGTAAGTAGTCTTTAAATTTCTTCCAGTCTTCTTTCACCAACTCTTCTCCCTGGTCTCAGATTCTGCCCGTCATTTCTGCCAATTCCATGTAGTAGGACCTGTCATTTTATTTCCCCAAAATGTCCCAGAGTCATGCTTCTTCTGGGAGCTTAGTGGAAAATTTAAATGCTAACGGGACCCAGCCATCCAGGGCACCAGGCAAAACAAACACAAAAACTCACACTTTTAAAATAAAATAAAAAGAGGGGGTGTTGGGGCACTGGCAGCTAGCTGCCCGCAGGAGCTGGCAATGGCTTCAGTTCCCACTGCTTAGTTGCTGGCTGCTTCAGAAGATGTGACAAGAAAATAAACCCAAATGGCAAGGTCAAATCCCTTGCGTGGTGTGGGAATCCACAGCAGGTAGAGACTGGAGTCGCCTGGTCTTGTGGGTCTTCCACGGTGGCTATCAACACGAGTAGCTGCATCTACATCACTACCCATTCCTCTCTTTGTTTTCTTCGCTGCAGCGAGGCACTAAGGGTTGGCTCTTCCCAGCCGTGGCAGAATATCCTCCAACAACTCACTGGCACAAATAAGATGGATGCATCAGCACTGCTGGAGTATTTCAGTCCCGTTACTCAGTGGCTAGAAGAACAGAATAAGCGAACCAATGAAACACTGGGCTGGCCGGACTTTGAGTGGCGTCCCCCCGTCCCAGAGGGCTACCCAGAAGGGCTTGGTAAAGTTTCCAAGGCACAAAGTCATGGCGGGGGGGAGGCCTACAGGAGTGTGATTTCACTATGACCCTGGTGCTTGGGCATAACAGTAGGAGGTGTCCAAAGAAAAAGGGAGGATACCAGATGACCACCTCACTGCTTGGCTTTGCCATTGGACCAGGGCAATTTTGCAGCTGCCCCTTACTTAACTAACATCACTAACGAAGCTTATAGATGGGCTTTCTCTAGAGCCCGCTTTGAGACAATGCCCTCAGCAGTGCTGTACGGCAAATTCACGCGGGTACCAATGCATGCGCGTCTCTGCTCCTGTATGTCTAATAAGGTAGAATCTGTCACACACATTCTTCTATTTTGCGAATTTTATAGTGAAGAATGAGTTCAACTTATTTTGCCGCTTTTATCAAAATTTATACCCCTACAACATTATTTGGAATCCTCCCCAGAAAGATTCTGGAAGATTCCTCAAGCGCAATATCATATGAGGTGGCCAAATTTTGCACTTTAGTAATTAGGAAGCGTAAATCTCCTCTGTTGAATGGCACACTGCGAAGTTCCCTTGTGTAATCTTTTTCGTTTCTGATGTTGTTGTTGATTTCTTGTTGTTTGATCTTGTGGTGTTTAGTGTCACTGCTTTTGCCGCAATAAAACTTGAACTTGAACTTGATAATCCACAAGGAGGCACTCAGCTTGTTTTATATTTTGCAGTGGAACATAGGAATAGAAGTGGCGGCCTCTTACATAAACAGGGGGACAACACAAGACATCCGACTGGGAAGAAATGGCTGATGCAGCTGGAATATGGAGTGGTTTTTGTCTTGTTTGTCTGTGGGAGGAGGAGGACTGTGAGAGCCCTGGGGAACAACTGACTTCACTGCAGGATGACTTTTAGGGAGACCAGGAATAGGGAGATAGCAGGCTGTGCTTTTCTTCTAGCATTGATAAACCACAAGTAAAAAAAGGTAAAGGTACCCCTGCCCGTACGGGCCAGTCTCGACAGACTCTAGGGTTGTGCGCTCATCTCACTCTAGAGGCCGGGAGCCAGCGCTGTCCGCAGACACTTCCGGGTCACGTGGCCAGCGTGACGAAGCTGCTCCGGCGAACCTGCACCAGAGCAGCACACGGAAACTCCGTTTACCTTCCCGCTATAAAGCGGTACCTATTTATCTACTTGCACTTAAGGGTGCTTTCGAACTGCTAGGTGGACAGGAGCTGGGACCGAACGACGGGAGCTCACCCCGCCACGGGGATTCGAACCGCCGACCATGCGATCGGCAAGTCCTAGGTGCTGAGGTTTTACCCACAGCGCCACCTGCGTCCCCACAAGTACTGCTCCTTAAAACACCTGCTCTTTTGCCTCTGGGCTGGCACTTGGTAGGGCAGGAACCGGGCAGCAGCCCTTTTGAGGGTGAGATTTGGCTAGCGAGCTGCTGACTTGACTTTTGCTGTGAAGGGGTATCGACCCCCTTTGTGATACTAATAAGGGGGAGTGCTGCCCTTATCAAAGCAGTGGGGGCCAGCTGTTATGTCTCTCTGCTGATGAGCAGTGCAGCCCTTGTCAGCATCGTGAGACTGGCTCTCCAACATGGAGTTCCATGCTCCTGATGTAACAGATGAGTTGGAAGGTGGGATGAGTTGCCACCGGGTGAATTGGCTGAGCAGCGGATTCTAGAATGTGGGCATCTCCATCTGTGTGCTCATTTTAACTTCCCAATGAGCAAAGGCAGATGCTCAGCTAGTACTTACCTACCACTCATCTGCTGGCTTCTCCTAACATTTCTCTTTAAGGGGACGGGGACGCCAGGGAATGAAAATGCCACAGGTGGGTCTTCAGAGTTACCAGGTCTCAGCCCTGGAGTGTGTTTTAAGTGATAGGGTTTTGTCCAAGAAGTGTGAACCATAATATTAAGAAGGATAGGTTCCCTGAGCATGTTCAGAATGCCTTGTCTTCATCCATGAGTAACCACAGCCAATAATTGCACATCATAGGTAGGGAAGGGAGTTCTGATTCCATCAGAGAATGTAAAATTTCTGCAGGAACCTGGGACTTGTCTCTTTAGAAATTAGGTACTGGGAGTTAACATGCTAGACTAAAAGGAAGAAAGACAGGGAGGTGAGTTAATTTCCCTACTTTTCCCAGCTTTTTGTTTCTCCCTTCCCACCCTTTAACCTTTTCCAGATAAAATAACTGATGAAAACGAGGCTAAAACATTCCTGGCAGACTACAACAGCACAGCCGAAGTGGTATGGAATTCTTACACAGAGGCTTCTTGGACATACAACACCAACATCACAGAGCCCAACAGACAGATGATGGTAGGAAAACCAGCACAGTGCACAGGGAACCTATCCAATGTCCTCTATACCTGAAGGAGCATCTCCACCCCCATTGTTCTGCCCGGACACTGAGGTCCAGCGCCAAGGGCCTTCTGGCGGTTCCCTCACTGCGAGAAGCAAAGCTCAAGGGAATTAGGCAGAGGGCCTTTTTGGTAGTGGCGCCCACCTTGTGGAACGCCCTCCCATCAGATGTCCAAGAGATAAACAACTACAGTCATACCTCGGGTTGAAGTAGCTTCAAGTTAAGTATTTTTAGGTTGCGCTCCGTGGTGACCCAGAAGTAACAGAGTGCGTTACTTCTGGGTTTCGCTGCTTGCGCATGCGCAGTCGCTTAAAATGACGTGATGCACATAAGCGGCGAAACGCGACCCACAGACGTGCAGTCGCTTCTTGCATTTACTTCAGGATGCGAACGGGGCTCCGGAACGGATCCTGTTTGTATCCAGCGGTACCACTGTACCTGACATTTAGAAGACATCTGAAGGCAGCCCTGTTCAGGGAAGTTTTTAATGTGTGACTAAAATACAAAGATTAATGTATTTTTAATCTTTGTTGGAAGCTGCCCAGAGTGGCTGGGGAAGCCCAGCCAGATGGGCAGTGTACAAATAATAAATTATTGTTGTTGCTCTTATTAATAGGGGCGACTAGACAGTTGTGGCAGTGCTGGAGTTAGAGAATGAGCTCGTCCTTTCCCCCTCTGTGAAAGAAGTGTGCTAGCTAATGCCCCTCCCTCTCTCTCCCATATGTGCCTTGCAGTTGCAAAAGAACATGGAAATGTCAAACCACACCTTGCAGTACGGCCTTCGGGCTCGGATGTTTGACCCTACTGATTTCCAAGACCCTACAATAAAACGTATCCTGAAGAAACTGAGTGACATAGAGCGGGCAGCCCTACCTGACGCACAGCTGAGGGAGGTGAGAGCGAACCATAGAGTCGTAGAATTGCAGAGTTGGAAGAGTCCCCAAGGATAATCTGGTCAACCCCCTGCAATGTAGGAATCTCAGCTAAAGCATCCTCGACAGATGACCACTCAACTCTGCTTTAAAACCTTCATTCCATCCTTGTTCTTGATGTAGATCTTCACTCACCCCTTCTTCCCTGGTGGGGAGATAGGGGTGCCATCTTGTGGTTCACACCAGGTGCCAAAATGTATTGGGCCCAGGACATAGCAAATCAGTTATGGAACTTCCTATCCATGGAGACCTACAGAATTGCCCTGTTCTTCGCTTTCATGGAAGCTGGTGGGGGTTTTCATCTGGTAGAGGTTTAAGGTGGAAGGAGTGATGTTATTATCCTGACTTGGGTGCTGTTCGTGTGTTTTCTTAATGAAGATGTTTGTATGGGATGTTTTATGGGTGTTTTTTAAATTGCAGGCTGTTTGGGGACTTGTTGAAAACAGAACTTAAAAACCTGGAATTAATAAATAATGTGTAGTTAAGTCCCCAAGGGACAGTTCTGTAATGAGGCCCTAGATCCTTGGAATTGAGTGTGTTGAAAATTAAGCTGGAGACATAAATAAAGAGCTTTCTAAGAGGCAGGCAAGCAGTACACCAGAATATGAGCACAATTGTGTTTCATTGCTTGCACAAATTCAGCATAGCAGGGCTCATCCAGCATGTTGACACAAGTATTTGTCTGGGGAGTGAAAGCAGGAAGCAGATGCACGATCAAGCCATAACAATAAAACATTTCTGTTCAATTCAAATGCATATGATAATACAGTTTCCGCCAATAGTCCTTGGATCTCGTCAGGCAAATGATGCCGAGGAGAGAAGCCCATATTTTACCTCCTAAGCAAATGAATCCTTTTTTTTCCCCTTTCAGTATAATCAGCTCCTCTCAGACATGGAGACAATTTACAGCGTAGCCAAAGCCTGCACTGGAAACACAAGTTGCAAGTCCCTGGATCCTGGTAAGTCATTTATACATCTCCTGGCCATAGCTGTCAACTTACAGATTTGAAAATAAGGGACCAGCAGCCAAAATAAGGGACCTGCAGCCTCACCTGTTCCAGGCACTCCAGTCTTCCTGTCCTCCTGCAGTCTGGTCAAACTCATGCTGGTAGCTTCGAGAACACTGTCCCACCAACTTTGTAACCAGAGGTTCAACTGAATAGAATCTGAATCACATGCACCACAAGGCCTATGCAGCCTCAACTTAAGATGGCCCCCCGGCCTGGCTTTGCACTGCAAAGTTTGCAGCAGCACATGCAACAAAATGGCATCCAGCATTCAAAAAACCCCTCAGCTTGCATTAACTAGCCACACACAAGGCATGCAAGCTCCACCCCCCCAGTCATTCTTAGACTTCTTATTGGGTGAGCAACACAGCCAAGCAACACAGTTGGAGCCTCCCTCCTCCCTGGCCGGCAGGGAGGGAGGGAGAGGAGCTTCTTCCTTTGAAATTTAAGGGACATCATTTGAGGGACATCCATCAATAAGGGACAGCAGCGGGACATGGCGCTAGAATAAGGGACTGTCCCTTCAAATAAGGGACACTTGACAGCTATGCTCCTGACTGATAGGAATCATCTCCCACCACATTTCCCAGCGCCCATGAAAACATACTGGACAAGATAACTTTGTCAGCCTGAGAAGTAGAGCTGGGCAAATTCTATCAGGACTTTGTTTTCGTGGAAAAATAAGAAGAAGGTGCTTTTGGGTATGCACTGAGTGGCTTTCCCGCACCATCGTGTAATCAACAACCAACCTCCACATATCTGGGGGGAAGTATGTTGCAACTTCTGAGTAGTTTTGATAGCCCCATAATGTTTTGACGTAGAAGTCAATCCCTACTAAGAAGTCATAAGGATGTAAGAGGAGCTGTGCTGGATCAGACTAAGGGTCCGTCTAGCCTAGCATCCTGTTCCCACGGTGGCTAACCAGGTGCCTATGAGAAACGCACAAGGAGGACATGACCACAACAGCACTCCTCACTTCCTGGTAACTAGTATGAAATATACTCAGAGTCGAGTGTGAATTACGTGCTCCTTATTCAGCTCATAGTAGCAATGAATGAAACTTTCTCCAAAACGTCTAGCTATATATACATTATTTACACAATGGGCCCCACGTGATTGGCTAATTCTGGGCTGCTCCTGTAGGCCAATCAGGTTGTAGATTCACCTCCTCCAGAAGCCTGATTGGCTGCTCCTGCAGGCCAATCAGGTTGCTGATTCACTTCCACCTGGAGCTGGATTGGATGGCTCCTGCGGACCAATCAGATTGCTGCATTCTGGATCCTATTGTTCTAGGATTCAGCTCAGTACATAACATAGTATTCCACGGCACATGGCCTCTGATACATCATTGGAGAAGACTCTCTTGAAAGTTGGTGGACTCCCCTTCACTGGAGGTTTTTCAGCAGAGGTTGGATGGCCACCTGTCATTGATGCTTTAGTTGAAATTCCTGCATTGCAGAGGGGTTGGACGAGATGACCCTCAGGGTCCCTTTCGACGGTACAATTCTATGATAGACATCGTGACAAGTAGCCATTGGTAGTTTTATCCTCCATGGTTTTGTCTAATCCCCTTTTAAAGCTAACCAGGTTGGTGGCCATTCCATTGTTTTATTATATACTGTGTGGTCTGTCTTGAATATCTCAACCATGAGCTTCATTCAAGTCCTGTGGATTTTAGCAAAGGATGAGAAGTAGTGGGGCGAAACAGCCTTGTTCCTGCCATTAAACTATACGAGGCACATTGAAGTTCATGAGAGCAGCCTGGGTGTGATTTGTTGAACAGAGATAAAAGAGAGGGGGCGTGGCTTGATGAAGAGTAGAACTAGGGCTTTTTTTTCAGCTGGAACTCACCAGAATTCAGTTCCGGCACCTCTCAGGTGGGCGCCATTGCCATCGTAAGGGAACAAGTGAGGCGTTCATTCATGGTGAACTCCAACACCTCTTTTTTCTAGAAAATAGCACTGAGTAGAACAGGCTATGAAACACATTATGTAGGAAGGAAAATCTCTGTGGCGCAGGTGGGCTTTGAGAAAGGATATGAAGGGAGGTAGAGGGAGATGGCTCCACAGTTAAAGAAGTGTACCGTGTTTGTTTGGAGAGAACATAATGGAAGCTCAATAGGTGAGCCTGCACACGGTGTTGGATTTAGGGCAGTGCCAGCCAAGGGGGCACAAAACTGAGAAGATCCATAACTGAGAAAATCCATCAGGGCCGCTGAATTTTGGCCTCGCTCAGAGCGCCATATTACCAGAGTATTACCAAAGTCCACCCCTGCTGCACAGTGCAGAGGGAGCAGAGGCAGGCCAAAGGGGAGAGATATACACATTACAGCACATATGGTGCCTAATCTCATACCTAATTCTTGCTTGTCTTGGCTCTTTGTTTAGAACTCATGGACATCATGGCTCACTCAAGAGACTACAACGAGCTCCTCAATGCCTGGAAAGGCTGGCGGGATGTATCAGGGAAGAAAATCCGAAGCATGTACCAGAAATATGTAGAGCTGAGCAATACGGCTGCCATATTGAACGGTAAGCATGTTTTGCAATGCTGACTGCTCCAACAAAGGGAACAGTGGGTTGTAAGGGCAGAGGATAACTCTTACGAATGCGGAACCCAAACTGTTTGAGGTGAGCCTCAAAAGTCAATGCAGACATGGCAAGCATTGTAGTCTTTTCTTTGTAAGTTGCTCTGAGTTGCCTGTGGCAAAAAAAAAGCGAGTAATAAGAATAATAGCAGAAAGTGTCCCTCAGTGGAAAGCCTACCTTGCCATCAGTAACTGAAGCTTTCCAGCAAAGTCCACTAGTCTAACCACCAGAACAAAGGCATGCACTGTTTTGCTTCTTTGTTGTTGTTGTTTTTTAAACTACAGAGCCACGCAAGAGCAAGGCAGATAGATGCAGATGTCCACAAAGTTCACTTACTCTGTTCCCATGGCAGAATGTCAGACTTGGGAAGGGGGAGCTGGAGCCTTTTAATACTTTAAATGAGGAACTTAGAAAAGATATTCCTTGCTATGGGCTTGCAACATTTCGGTTTGGGGCACCTGGCCAAACCTACCATCAAGCAGAGTGAAACAGCTGCCTTAGACAAGCAGATTTTTTGGTTTCATGGTGAAAGAGTAGCAAGCTATTCATGATTTCATTTATTATGGTTGTATTTTCACTGCCAGGCAGGGGAGAAGGGCTTTTAAGATGTTCTGCCTCAGATGCCCAAATAACTAGATCTGTCTTGGCTTTGAGGGAGGGTGTCACCTGGTGCTCCACCGCAGGCAGTAACACCAGCCCTGGGGACACAACTGGAGAAGATGAAGAAGGGCTTCTATATTCTCATGTTCATGTGCAGGTCATTCGGACAATGGTGCTTTCTGGAGATCCCTGTATGAAACTCCGGATTTGGAAGATGTTCTGGAGAAAATCTGGGAAGAGCTTCAACCATTGTACCTCAATCTTCATGCTTATGTGCGCCGGGCTCTCTACAAGAAATATGGTGAAGGTCACATCAACCTCAGGGGCCCTATCCCAGCTCATTTGCTAGGTAAGCCTTTCCACACCAAACTCCTGAGCCAGAAGACAATATTGGGCAACTCCCCATTGTCTATGTGATTCTGAAGGCCTACTCCATGGTTGCTTTTCCTTGTATTAGGCCATGCCTAGCGTCTAGGTTTTTAGGATTAAGGATTTTGTAGGAGGTCTGCAGCATATTTTGCCAAATGCACATTTGTTGAGCATAGCATATAGTGGCTCTTAGATATGTTCCTTACACATGGAGAAAAGTTATCAAGAGAGGCAAAATATAATCAATGATGCTATTAATTGACCTAACCTAAAAGTCAGCTTATCTGACTATTATAAGGTTGCCTTAAAATGCTTACAGTGTTAAAATGCTTGTTGTTGTTGTTGTTGTTTAATATTTATACCCCACACATCTGGATGGGGAAAAGGCTGAGTTGCAAATAAATTCAGGGGAATTAGGAGGAAAGAGGAAGAAATAGTGACATTTTCCAAAAGTCAGACACTGTAGGCTAGGTGTTGGGATGAGCAATTTGGAACTAGGTGTATAGGACATAAAGTGGCAATGAAGGATTACTGAAATTGTTAAGAGCTGCTATCTATAGAATCACAGAAGTTCAGAAAGAATTGAGAAACTGTCAGGTATCAAAACTGCAAAGGCTATCAAGAAATTGGGTTCAGGATGGGACATGACTAAAAGCTGTGGCCTTAGAGAAGACATGGAGACAGGATATGGAAAAAAATATTTTGAGTGACCAAAATTGGGGTCTTAACAGACATGCTAAGACATAAAAAGGGAGAAGTTGACTAGTTTGGGACCCTTAGCAAGACTCCAGGAGGCATGGGCAAAGGTGAGATCATGAAAGGGAGCTTTATATGACATCAAAAATAAGAATTGTCCAATCATAATGCCTAAAATTCAGATGTCATAAAGACTTATGTCGTTTTTGAAACTATAAGAGATATGCCTCAACCTCATGAAGGGTCTTCTCTTCTCTTTGACTGGGAGGTCCCACTTTCAGAAGTGACAAATGTCTATTCTGCTTTAATATTGTGAACGTTTAAGCTCTGGCAGTGTGTGGGAAGGTTCATTTTTCTTGCTAAATAATAAACTAAACAATATAATAAACTAAATCATTTCTTGCTAAATAATAAATGCCTTTACAGCGGTACCTCAGGTTAAGTACTTAATTCGTTCCGGAGGTCCATTCTTAACCTGGAACTGTTCTTAACCTGAAGCACCACTTTAGCTAATGGGGCCTCCTGCTGCTGCCGTGCCGCCGGAGCACAATTTCTGTTCTCATCCTGAATCAAAGTTCTTAACCCGAGGTAGTATTTCTGGGTTAGTGGAGTCTGTAACCTGAAGCATGTGTAACCCGAGGTACCACTGTATATACATTTGTCTGTGTTCCGTATTTACCCTGGTCCAGTTGATGTCCCTGCTATTCCACTCACCTCCAGGTTGCAGGAGTTGCTGGGTGTGCTTTTTTAAGCACTGTAGCCTCTTTGCAGCTCTTGAATAATCAGTAAACAAAACAGACAGATTCTTTCAGTGGAAGCAGACAGAACTAACACTTCAATGCTATTCACTGGCCTCTAATTCTCTGTAGATGTCACCACCGAGACAGCCAATGATGCATTTAGTAGCTCTTTAGGAAGCATAAGACGGCGCCTTGAAGGCTGCTGCATAATGACTCTTGAAGAAGATATGCAGAAATGGAGTTAGAGCTGTTCTACACAGCTAGACAAAATATGACCTGGTTTCACTACTTTTCCTTTACTTCTGTAAGCTCTGATTAAGTAATCATAGTATGATCTCCAATCCGCATTGTGGATGGAGGGGAAAGTCTTGTTTAGCGTGGACAGAGTGATGACCCACTGTTCCCATTTGCACTCTCCCCCCCCCAACCCCAACCCCCTGATGGTTTGCGTGCTGGAGCACAGGAATGGGGAACAAGCAGCCTCTAAGGGTTTTCGTATTTTTATTTTATTTTAAAAAATGAAACGAAACAATTGCTGGGGGGAAAGAGTGAGTTGTCTTGCTCCTGCTAACACGTTCATGAATATTCAAGAGATGTCTGTAACATTTCCAGAAGCGCTTTCTATATGGCAATGGCAATAATTACTGGATGCACTTCCTGGGATGTCACCTTATCACATTTCTCCCAGGTGCAAAACATAGCACTCTGAGCAGTTCACAGAATGTGATATTCCTCTAACTGAAGCCCAACTTTGAGAGAAGACATGGGAAGCGAAACATGCACTTCTCGATCAAGTGGAAAGACCACTATTATACACATTGTACCTCTAATATAGTGGGAGCCAGTGAGGTGTAGTGGTTAAGAGCGATAGACTCGTGATCTGGTGAACTGGGTTCGCGTCTCCGCTCCTCCACATGCAGCTGCTGGGTGACCTTGGGCTAGTCACACTTCTCTGAAGTCTCTCAGCCCCACCCACCACACAGAGTGTTTGTTGTGGGGGAGGAAGGGAAAGGAGAATGTTGGCCGCTTTGAGACTCCTTTGGGTAGTGATAAAGCGGGATATCAAATCCAAGCTCTTCTTCTTTAGAAATGGGAAGGAAGCTATTGGAGAACAAAGTTATTGATTGTCTAGTGGGGGCTCCATCCATATGAATTCACCTTGAATCACCCAGCCCTTCTTCCCTCAGAAAGTGGATGTTGGATCTAGTTGTTGTCTTACCCTTGGGTGGGGGGCTTCTTTGCCCCCTACCTACGCATTAACTCTATTTTCTGTTTCCTAGGAAACATGTGGGCACAGTCATGGTCAAACATCTTTGAACTCGTCATGCCCTACCCCAACGCCATCAAAGTGGATGCAACACCCGCCATGAAAAGCCAGGTTGGTGCAGCTAGGTTTTATTCAATTATTATTTGAAACGGTTTCTCTTGGGGACTAGTCTGAACCTTCATCCTGTTTAGAAGCTCCCCAGGGCAAAAATCTAAGGGAATTATTTAGCAACCTTTTAAGGTGGGGCTCAAGGTTGTTGAGTTGTTGAAGTAGCATCCAGTTCCCCTTAACTGTACTGAAACTTTTAGCTCTCAAGGAAGGTGCTTCGGAGAGCATGTAGAATGCCTTTTCTTGGTATCTACCCAGCCTAATATCCACAGTTCCAGGCCAGGAAAGGAGATTCCAGGTGGGCCAGAAAAAAACCACTAGTTTTCTGCCCTTACTTCCTGCTTCTCTCTGTACAATGGTACCTTGGTTTTCGAACAACTTAGTTCTCAAATGTTTTGGCTCCTGAACACCGCAAACTCAGAAGTGACTGTTCCAGTTTGCGAATGCTCTTTTGGAAGCTGAACGTCCAGTAGGGCTTCTGCGGCTTCTGATTGGCTGCAGGAGCTTCCTGCAGCCAATCAGAAGCTGCGCTTTGGTTTCCGAGTGTTTTGGAAGTTGAACGGACTTCCAGAACGGATTCCGTTCAACTTCTAGGGTATGACTATATTTTGTTGTGTATCTGACATATAACATTGTGAATTCTTGGTGCATGTAACAGCCCAGCCAGACCTGTAGGAATCCCAAATCTGCTCAGCTGCAGCTATCAAGAGGAAAGTCTTTTAGACTTTGCAAAATCTTTATGGAAATGAGATTCTACAGAGGTAGGGCAGGCCCCAAGGATGACTTCCTTTGTGCTTTTGTACTGTATTTGACACATGGGTGTTTTTAGATTATGGGAATGTTTAGGGAAAGGACAGAGAACCTTTTCCAGCTCAATAGCTGCATCCCCTTCTGTGCAACCTTCAGGGGACCAAATGTCATTGGTGAGCAGGCCCAGAGGCAAAAGTGGGTGGAGAAATTTGTACAACAGGCTTGTTTACACACACACACACACACACACACACCCTTCTCTGTCCTTCGTTCAGGCAAGCAAGAGGCATTATCAGAGTTCAATTCCAGCCAGTGGGGAGAAACACCCAAGGATGCTACAACGAAGGGGCATGTTAGGAATGCGGCTGAGGAAAGGGTGTGGCCTAGCAAGAATATTGAGGGCCTGATGGAGAAGTGTGGAGGGCTATATTCCGCCCTTGATTTAGGGTTTGGCTCCTACACCTCATCTGTCAACATATCACGTTCCCATGCCAAATATTTTGCAGATCTTTTTCCTGTTTTCAGCTAGCAGGTAACATTACGCTGCAGCAGAAGCAGAAAGAATCGAGCCAGAAGGGGCGAGGCTTTCACAATGACCTTGCAGGTTCCATGCGACTGTTAATTTCAGGGTCCTGTGTTCGAGCCCCACATTCAGCAAGGGGCATTGCAAGGGGTTGGATTGGATGACCCTCACGGTCCCTTCCAACTCTCCGATTCTATGTGCTCTTCGTCCATCTCTCTGCTGGTTTTTCAGCTTGCCTCTTCTACACTCGCTCTCCTTTCTGCAGGGCTGGACACCAAAGAAGATGTTTGAACAATCTGACAGCTTTTTCCAATCCCTGGGTCTCATCCCTATGCCACCTGAGTTTTGGGAAAAGTCCATGCTGGAGAAGCCAACAGATGGGAGGGACGTGGTGTGCCATGCCTCAGCCTGGGACTTCTTCAACCGCAAGGACTTCAGGTGCTTCCATGGTGACTGGGTGGAGAAGGGCTGGAGGCAGTAGAGTCTTCTTTGTCCCTCCACTGCCATGGGCCTGTGGTCATGCAGTTCACCACCATCTTGACCCTTGGGTAGATCCATAAAGGGGAGGCTATCCTCTTACCCTTCTGTGCTTTGGCTGCCAGTGTGGTGTAGTGGTTAAGAGTGGTGGACTCGTAATCTGGTGAACCGGGTTCGCGTCTCCGCTCCTCCACATGCAGCTGCTGGGTGACCTTGGGCCAGTCACACTTCTCTGAAGTCTCTCAGCCCCACTCACCTCACAGAGTGTTTGTTGTGGGGGAGGAAGGGAAAGGAGAATGTTAGTCGCTTTGAGACTCCCTAGGGTAGTGATAAAGCGGGATATCAAATCCAAACTCCTCTTCTTCTTCTTCTTCCTCTTCCTCTTCCTCTTCTTCTTCCTCTTCCTCTTCTTCTGGGAGAGAGTTTACCCCCACTGCCACGTAACAATCTCCCCCCCCCGAAGAGATTCTGCCTTCTCTTTTCTTGAAGTTGGTTGTTCACTTCTCCAGGTCCCCACATGGCTTGACCATGCGACTTGCTGTGCACCACTCTGCATAGCCCCCCCAAAAAATCAGGGTCTACATGTCCCCCCCCCCACATTTCCACCTGCACCAATGCCACATCTTTGCTGGGATTAGATATGGCTCTGTTTCCCACCCTTGTCTGCTGGGCTATTTGCTCCAAAAATCCAGGGTTCAGGTGGGTTTTTCAGCTTTGGGTCAGGTGAGTGAGAGAGAGGGAGGCAGACGTCTTCATTGCAATTTGTGGCTCTGTTCACTTGCATAAATCATCTGGCTGCATAAATCATCTGGAGCCATTACTCTATTAAAAAATCTTTCAGCAATCTGCCTGCTCTCATGCCTGACTCTCGGTTGGCTGGTGAGTGAACTAAATTGGCTGTTCCTCTTTTCCAGCTCTAAATTTCCCTTCCATTTCACTTTCCCTTCTATTATTTTACATGGCCGTGACACCTTTCCCCCATCTTTCTCTTGCTTCAGGATTAAGCAATGCACCTCTGTGAATATGGATGACCTAATAACAGTTCATCACGAGATGGGCCATGTCCAGTACTTCCTGCAGTACAAGGACCAACCAATCTCGTTACGTGATGGGGCCAACCCAGGATTTCATGAAGCCATCGGAGATGTTATGGCCTTGTCAGTGTCTACCCCAAAGCACCTGTACAGCATCAAGCTGCTGAGTCAGGTGGAAGACAACCCAGGTAAGCAGGAGGGGACCACATGGGGACACTTAGTTGCAAAGTGCTCTCAGCAGCAATTCTTTAGAATTTTTGAGCTTTGTAAAACACCAGTGTTCATGATATCTTATAATTTGCCAAAGCAGAGGTTGAAATGGGCATATGCTTCCCAGAACCAAGTCTCAACACACTTTGCCCCAGATCCCACAGACTCAAAAGCAGGGATGCACTTAACCATTGTTGTGTTGCCTTTCAACCCAGATTGGCTTTTCAAATTGGCTTGGAATAAACTGAATTATAGAGGGACGCGGGTGGCGCTGTGGGTTAAACCACAGAGCCTAGGGCTTGCCGATCAGAAGGTCGGCGGTTCGAATCCCCGCAACAGGGTGAGCTCCCGTTGCTCGGTCCCTGCTCCTGCCAACCTAGCAGTTTGAAAGCACGTCAAAGTGCAAGTAGATAAATAGGTACCGCTCCGGTGGGAAGGGAAACGGCGTTTCCGTGTGCTGCTCTGGTTTGCCAGAAGCGGCTTAGTCATGCTGGCCACATGACCCGGAAGTTGTACGCCGGCTCCCTCGGCCAATAAAGCGAGATGAGTGCCGCAACCCCAGAGTTGGCCACGACTGGACCTGATGGTCAGGGGTCCCTTTACCTTTACCTTAAACTGAATTAGACACCATAAATGTTGACTGACTAGCCCTTGTTTAAGCATGTGATGCAGGCATAAGATTGGTTGTGGGAACTTGTGGGATTTAGGAATTTGATAAATAAGGTGTTGGGAGGTAAAGGGTGGGATACATGGAATGTAGTAAGACCACCAGGAGAGATGGGGCAGAAGGTTAAGCACTGGGGTCTAAGACTCTTCTTGTTACTTTCTTTCTCCTGGCCAGAGAGTAACATCAACTACTTGATGAGCATTGCACTAGATAAGATAGCCTTCCTACCCTTTGGCTACTTGATGGACCAGTGGAGATGGAAAGTGTTTGATGGGCGCATTCCATATGAGGAGTACAATCAACAATGGTGGAATCTTAGGTGGGTATTAGGTAGCTGCCTGGAGAAGGAAACTATCTGACAATTTGGTTGTGCTGCATCATGGCTGAGTTCTGCCCATATGTTTATGCTGGGAGCAAGCTTGACTCAGAACTGAGTGGAGGTGAAGAGCAAACATGGCCTGGTTTCTGAAAATGTGGGTAGAACATTGCTGACTTTCCCCAGGTGGTGTTCAAGGTCAAAATGGAGCCTCCCGTACTGGGGGTTGCCCAGGGTGCTACTTTGGAAAGTATTCCCCTTCCAGACATGTCCATGATGTGTATATTTTGGCCACAGAAAATCTAGGGTAGGAATGGAGAATCTGTGGGCCTCCAGATGTTGGATTCCAATTCCCTTCTGCTCCAGCCAATGTTGGAGAGGATGGAAGTTGTAATCCAGTAATCCCAGAGGGGCCACATCCCTGCTCTATGGGATGAAGAAAGTATTGAAAGTAAGTCTCTTTCTGGGGCAAATAAAAGCATGCCAGTAATTGTGGAAATAGGTTGTTGACGATTCCCAGGGGGATCTGAAGAAAAACAAGCCCCTCCAGCTACACAATGGCCCTGTCCTGTTCCTCTATCCTCCGGAGCAAGGATAGAGGAACCTTTTTTACCTTGTGGGTCACAGGCCAGGGGTGAGCAGCAGGGCCAGAGGCAAGTGTGGGTGGAGCAAAGAATTTGACTTTTACCTTTGTACAGTAAACTACTTTATGGGCATGCAAAAGCCAGAGGTTCCTACACAGAGACACACAAATAGGCAAGCAATTAAGCACGATTCAAGGGAATATTCCAGCAATCCAAAAGCACTCAAGAGAGGTGTGGCCCGGAAAGAGCCCAAGAAGCTATAGAGAAGGGCCTGGAGGGGCTCTGTTTGGTCCCAAGATTTCAGGTTCTCTCATCCTTGTTCTAGGTTGGACACCCTGTGAGATCAGCACTCAGTGTTGGTTTTTGGCTGGTGATTTCTCTCTCCCCCCCCCTCCTCCTTTTATCCCAACTGCATAGGTTGAAGTACCAAGGTTTATGTCCTCCTGTGCCAAGATCAGAAGAAGATTTTGACCCAGGGGCAAAATTCCACATTCCTGCAAATGTCCCATATGTCAGGTAAGGAGGTGATTCCCTACCTGGTCTGAGTTATTTAGAAAAAGTTAGGCCAGAGTGTCCCGTCTTAAGGGCTGTTTCATTTGAATACGGTCCAAGAGATGATAAATACAGATAAAATAAAAGTGGATAAATATAAAGAATTAAGTAGGAAATTCCTATTGAAATGGTATAGAACCCCGGCGCAACTGGCATACATAGTTAAAGGATTGAGTCCTAAGTGCTGGCACTGCGGTCAAGAGTTAGGGGTATATGCACATATGTGGTGGGAGTGTATTTGTGTGAAGGAATATTGGCAAAAGATTATAAAGGTTATTTCTGATGTATTTCAGGTTAAGATAGAAGTCAATAGAGAAATGCTTATCTCAGGAATACTGGGGAATAGTAAAACAGAAAGAAAAGAGCAAGATTGGTATAAAATTATGATCTTAGCCGGCATGCTTATTATTGTATCAGGATGGAAAGAAAAGGATAAATGGACAATGGAAAACTGGAATGACTATGTTTTTGAATATATACAGTCTGATATATTTGAACAGGTAATGACGGAAGATACATGGGAAAACAAATGTCAAAAGATTTTGAATAAATGGACAAGTTATAGGAATTGGATAGCACAGGGGGAAGCCAACCCAAGCATCCAAATTAGAATGCATAATATGTGCACATGGTTAAAGATTTGAAGAGAGAACAATTTGAGGGGGGGGTTAAAGGGAAGGGAGGAAGGGGAAAAAATTAGGATAAATGAGTAGGGAGAAAAGAATATACTGTTATGCATAAGTAATAGGAGGAGGATTTTGATGTATGTTATAGTTAGATTTTCGACCAAAGGATTTTTTTGTAAGTTATTCGACGTCCCTGGAAGTAAGTATGATTATGATGATGAAGAAGAAGAAGAAGAAGAAGAAGAAGAAGAAGAAGAAGAAGAAGAAGAAAGAGTGTCCCGTCTTCAGCTCTGGCCCTTGAGGAGGGGGTGCCGGGAGCAAGTGTGACCTTGGACCTCCCATTCACCTGTTCCATCTCTCTTCCAGATACTTTGTCAGTTTCATTATCCAGTTCCAGTTCCACCAGGCCCTGTGCAATGCTGCTGGCCACACAGGACCCCTGCACAAATGTGACATCTACCAGTCTAAGAAAGCTGGGACAATCCTAGCGTGAGTAGCAAGCCGCATCTGCTGGGTGGGGCTACACTGTAAGACTCTACCATAGAGCTTTCCAAACTTTGTCGCGATACGTTAACCGTGTCAGCTGTGGCGTGGAGGTGTGTCACCCAAATGCTACCTGCGTGGCTCCCGGGGCTGGAAAGGGGCTAGATTAACAACTCTGGTTTGCTAGTAAAAAGTGAATTACTGTGTCGCGAAATGTTGTGTGTCTGAAATGTGTGCCGCTGACATGAAAAGTCTGGAAAGCTCTGCTCTGACTCTTTGGTTAGAAGCTTCAGATATCAGTCCCCTGGGGCCCTCTCAGTCCTTTGGGTGTTCCTGTTTTGACTCACAACGCCCCTTTAAAAAAAGAAGGAAACCGATGTGGAAATATGGAGAACTGAAAAATGAGAAACGGAACGAAACTGAAATTGACATATTCACAGCCCATCCTGACTTGGGTGTAGTAGGACCCGTTACAATGCTAGGTCTTGCAATCCTACTAAAGCCCTGCAACTTGGCAGCATGCAAAATTGAATTCTGATAGGGTGCTGTCAGGATGCTGTCAGCAGTTTCCGGCTGGTTGTCCAGGAAAGTATAAAGACATGGAAAAGCTTCTTACAGTCCTTTTTAAATTTCAAACAATACAGAGAGAGGCTATAGAACCCAGCCTCTTGGATAATGGCATAATCCCGAGTGAATCTCCACCCCCCACCCCCAATCTCTCCCACTTCCTCGTTTGTTGTCGTCATCACCTCCTCTATGGGTGCAGCTAAGTGCCCTCTGTCTTTGAGCTCTTTGCTCTCCTACTTTTAAGGCTCGCCGGTTTCTGGGAGATGGTGGGTCTGGAATGCTTTCTAATGACAACATGTTAGGCGGGTGTTGTTCTGTCTCTCCCACTATTTCCCAGCTTTACCCCTCATCTGCTTCTGAGCTGCGACTTCCCTCAAACCCCTGTTGTAAATCTATACTGTCTTCTTCTTTCTTGTCCCTGGAAGGGTCAGGATGGGGAGGTGGTCTCCCTCATTCCTCCTCCTTTGCCCCAGTCCCTGACATCTGCTAAAGGAGCTGAAATATACTGGGAGTCGAGTGTGGATTTCATGCTCTTTATTCAGCTCATAGTAGTGTGGAATGAAAGTACCCCCAAAATATCTGCTTTATATACATTATTTACACAACGGGCCGCACGTGATTGGCTAATTCCGGGATTCACCTGTAGGCCAATCAGGTTGCAACTCAGTACATAACAGGAGCCCAGGGCTGTCCTATCAGATGCTGGGAACAAAACAATACGAGGTAACATTACCCCCTGTTTGTTAGATTCTCAGAGGGATTGATCTCACTTCAGTGGAAGACAGGGAGGCAGTTCTTAGGTTGTTGCAGCATTTCATCCACCCGCTTCATGTCCTGTGTGTGAATGTGCACACCCACCCCACACACCTTTGTGTCGCTGTTTTGCTTTCCGCAGGAACGCCATGAAGCTGGGCTACAGCAAACCCTGGCCCGACGCCATGGAACTTATCACAGGGCAACGCAACATGTCAGCTGCGGCCTTGCTGACCTACTTTCAACCGCTGACAGAGTGGCTCGCTAATGAGAACAAGCGAAATGGAGAGACTTTGGGCTGGCCAGAATATACCTGGATGCCCTCTGCGGGTACTGAAAGGCTCTGAAATGAGTCAAAATCCCTATAACATGGAAATGGTGGTGGGGGAGGGGAGGGGAGCAGGAGGCTCCCTCTCTTAATTTGATTACTTCAAGGAACTGGCCCATGGTGGCCGTTCCGATACTCAAAGAATCACTAGACTGGACCACAGGTTTTGAAATAATTTAACTGCATTGCAACTTACCCCCTTCTGGCTGAGGGCAAAGAGCTGTTGAGTCCTTTGCCATCCAAGCCATATTCCATTTGAGCTGCCTCCTTCCTTTTTTCTGTTTTTCTTGGTTCCCACCCAGGCCAGGTGCAAGGGGATAACAGAGTCAATTTCCTCGGGATGTCATTGAGCAGCAGTGACGCCGCAGCAGGCCAGTGGACCTTGCTCATCATCGGGCTCTTCCTCTTCATCACGACAATAGTTTTGGTGGCCAAATGCGTCATGAGCAGGCGAGGGGGCAAAGACGGCTTCGAAATGGAGCTGAAATGAGTCTGGGTGCTTCCAAACTGCTGTGCCTCCGTGTGTGCACGAAAAGACTGCGGGCGGCTGTGTGTGAGAGAGGAGTGTGCTGGTCCTAATGAGAGTGTGAATGCGAGTGTGCGTATGTGTATTCATAATATGTTCAATGGACATGAACAGAAATGCAGATGAGCTCTGTGTTTGTGAAAGGTGCAGAGGCTGTCTTTGTTTTACCCACAGGTCTGGAGAGAGTGTGAATGCATGTTTGTGTGCATATATACACAATGCATGCCTGCATACAAGGGTTCCATGACTAATGTGTGTATGCACATGTGTGTACATGGGTTGTGAGTACATGTACATGCATGTATCTCGTGTGTGTGGCCTAAGGCCTACTTCAGGTGTGGACAATTTACTCTGCACATGTACTGACAGATCTGGTTTGTGTGAGCTGCTGGGAGGGATAGCCTCCCTGAAGCAGGCAGTTGTGTCAACAGAGGCATGAGAGGACTCTTCCTTCTAATTACTTCATCAAACCTTTTGATTATGCAAGAGCCAAAGCATTAAAAAAAAAAAATCCCCACACAATTTTTTTTGTAAATATTTGGATTCTTGAAAGAAGAAAAAGGAAGAAGAGGAATGAAGAATCGAGCAAGGTGATCCAATTTGCTCATGGGACTGACTGGACTTCATAAATCAACATGGACTCAATGGGTTTCCTCAAGATTGGAATATATGCATTTGGGGAGCAGGTGAATTATATATGGACTTTGGCCATTCTAGCAGGTTAAATGTTATGCAGCATTAAGCTGTGTTGGGCTTCTCCGAAAGCTGGAAGGACATTGTGTACGTTTTGCATCAGGCAGTTAAAAAAAAAATCTGTTTGGTTCCTGGGTGACAATTAAAATGAATCACAGTCTCCACAAATTTAGTGGCTCTGCCGTTTTATGATAAAGGGGAAGGGAACAGCATGAAATAGACTGCAAGCCAGCCATTGGCTCCTCAGAGAAGGTGTATGTATGAGGAAAGAAAATGAAATAGTTGCTCCCTGGTTAAGTACACACACACCAGAAACTGGCAGCTTTCAGGAAGTCTAGAACCCAAACACATTTTACAAAGGGTGTCTAGTTATGTTTTTGCCTTGTTGCATCAGAAGCAGACACACCAAAAAGAGCCAGATTATTAGCTGAAAATCAGAAACGTCTACAATCTCAAAGGGTAAATTTTATCTCAATCTAGTTGTGTTTTTGTGGTAGGGTTGGGTTTTTTTTGTATGTGTGTGAAGTCTGCTGTTCCTGAGTGTGCGGTTGGACAGGGCGATGCATTCATTGTTTGCTGTTCCACAGACGTTACTGATGGGAAACATTGCTTTAGGCGCTGTGTTTTGAGTCTGTCCCTTGCAAGAAAGTGAATTTGCTCCTAATCCTGACAGCCTGGACTTGAGAGTCAGGAAGAAGATTAAGCAAATGATTCCCCCCCCCCCCGGAGTCTGTTGATTAAAAGCACTGTTAGGGCAGAGCAGCTGAGTTGCCACCATAAGGCTGCTTCCACACAAGGAGGTGGGGGCGGTTGATGCTTCCAGGGGCGACATCTGTGCTCATCTCTTCCTCCAGGGTAACAGGTAACGCTGCACCAGCCAAAACACAAGGAAGGCGCACCTGTAGAGTGACTTGTGGCACAATACCAATGATTTTTAAATGGGTTGAATAATTGCATCAAAGAGCTGGAAGGGGATCAAAGGCAACCGAGCCAGTTCAGTGTACGTAGTCGAGACCAATGTGTGGCACACTGGTACCCCCAGAAAGCTGCCCGCAGATCAAATAACTCACCCAATCAAAAGAGCCACGCAGCACGTAACTAATTTGGCACATATGCCCAGTCAAACGACCCTGTGCTCTGGTGCAGACAAGTACTGTATATCTCTACTAGAAAAAAGAAGACTGTAATGAATTCTTCAGCTGTGATTCCTGGACCAGGTGATTCTTGGGGTCTCTTTTAACTCCACATTTCTATGATTCTGTGATCGTTTGGCAGTGATAAACCGCTATCATCAAAGCAGGTCCCTGCTTGTAATTCTTTCTATGGCCATGAGATGTCCCCATCTGATTCTCCCCCTCTGCTGTACCACATTTGCTGCTAAAGGGAAACAGGACAGCTGTGAACTGAATCTGATAGAAGGGGAAGCTAGTTGGATGTTGGAGTGGGGGAAATAACGCCATCATTATTCCTCAAGGCACAGACTACAGGCAGTAAAAGAGAATTGCCTTTGTCCTCTGTTCCCTACACCTGCCCGATGTTCCACAAGATGTGTGTCTATCCTAGAAGTTTGAGACCTGGCTTCTGAAGGAGAATTCATTCCAGAAAGGTTCATAACTGTTCCCAAAGCGAGCTGCCCTTCAGCTTTCAACAGCAGTGCAAGATAATGCCAATGCACCGAGAGAAATAATGAGCTTTGAAAACAGATTGCAGGGCTGAGTCGGAACTGTAAATTATGGCAGGGGGTTGGACTCGATGGACCTTGTGGTATCTTCCAACTCTATGATTCTATGAATCCTCAAGTGGAACCTGGCAGGAGTTTAGTATTTCCTAGCTCATTTGGTAGGGCCTGAGTCTCTTAATCTCGGGGTTGTGAGTTCAAGTCCCACACTGGGCAAAAGAGTCCTGCATACAGGGGTTAGACTAGATGATCCTCATGGTCCCTTCCAACTCTACAAGTCTATGATTCTATTAAGTCCACAGGGTGTGTGCTGGATATTTCCCTGCCCTGCCACCCAAAAATGTAGCAAACATTTGAGCCAGCTGATTCATCGGAGAAAACTGCTTTATCTTTAAAACTGGAAATTCCTTCTGGAGGAAAATAAAGTAAAATTTTGATAGTCAGGAGATTGAATATTTTCTGGATTGCAGGTGTTGGAGGAGGCAGGCAAGATCGAGATGGACATGATGAAAGAATCTGTTTTTCCGATGGTCTGCCTTTTCTCTGACTTGGGTTCGATGGTGGAAGAAAGATGGAATCTAAATGTAAGATATCTGTGAAAGTAGATTCTGGTTTCTGTTTCAAGCAGGAAGTCAAGGGGCATAAAACGAACCAGCAATATTTCTTTTTTTAATAATATTTTTTTATTCATTTTCAAATACAGATTTATACAACCATATCACATTTTATCACAGATTCCTCTTTTTTTGACTTCCCTCAGTTTCTCTGCCAATCTTCCGTTTTAATTATATTGTTAACGCATTTCCTAATTTTAATATACCCTCCCCAGTCTTATGAACCAGCAATATTTCTTAAGCAGCCTTCCCTTCTTTTCACAAACCTTGATTTTGCAGACTTGCAGGAGCATGAACTGAAACCAGTGCCGTAGCGTGGGGGGTGCAGGGGGGGCCGGCGACACCGGGCGCAACATCTGGGGGTTAGGGTTAGGGGGCGCAAATCCACGGGTTAGGGGGCGCAAATTACTTGCCTTGCCCCGGGCGCTGACAACCCACGCTACGCCACTGACTGAAACCACAGCTCCTGATAAATTGAACTCCACAGAAAGTACTGCAAATCATTCACAACCCTGAGTACAACTGGCGGATACTGGCCCTTTTCTTTTTTGCATCTAATTGGACTGCTAAATAAACATATTATCTGAACATACTGTGGAGGCTGCTCCTCTAAATGCTTCTCAGTCTGGTAAGACGGTTTGGATTCATTTACTACAGAGTTTACAACCTTGAACTTCTAGCCTTTCATTTATATTTTATAAGATGCTTCCATCCTATCACCAAGTAACGGAAGAGAGAGAAAATTGCTCTAGACTGAAAAGCAATTCAGTGTTTAGTGCTTGATGATGAAACACAAACGGCTGCTCCCTTTAAAGGCTCCCTCTTGGCAGCCTCCCACCCCCCACCTCTGCAAAGTGCAACACTATTTCCAAGTCAAGATTAATTTAAGGGATCAGATGAGATATTCTGACCCTGGCCTCAGGTGGTGGTGGTGGGAGGAAACCCTCTCTGTTAAAATGCGGGCAACGTCTGAACTTCATAAAACTGCCAACAGAAACTGTGTGGCATTATGGATGATAAGATTCTCCAGTTGCTGCAATTATCTTGCTGTTCATTCAAACGACCCCTTTGCAGTATCCCTGTTTAATATCTGCTGTGTCATCCATAATACGGCTCAAAAGCATACTAAAACAATAGATTTCTTCCAGTGCATAAAGAGGCGGGACTGATAGGCTGTTAATGATAATGCTTGAGTTAATTCATCTAGAATGAAAGCCACCAGCGCTGGATTTAGGGCAGTGCGTGCGCGCGCGCACACACACACACACACACACTGCTCCGAGTCGAAGGGGCACAAAATTCAAAAAAACAACTACAACTGTACCAAAACGAATTATTGTGAAAATTAAGAAATATTGGGTGGAAGGGTGCCAAATTTTGGCCTCACACAGGGCACCATATTACCAAAGCCTGCCCCCGGAGTCACACCCAAGGACCCTTGGAAAATTAAAGACAAATGAAGGTTGACATAACCTTAGCGTAAAGGTAAAGGGACCCCTGACCATTAGGTTCAGTCGCAGATGACTCTGGGGTTGCGGCGCTCATCTCGCTTTATTGTCCAAGGGAGCCGGCGTACATCTTCCGGGTCATGTGGCCAGCATGACTAAGCCACTTCTGGCGAACCAGAGCAGTGCACAGAAACACCATTTACCTTCCCACCGGAGCGGTACCTATTTATCTACTTGCACTTTGACGTGCTTTCAAACTGCTAGGTTGGTGGAAGCAGGGACAAAGCAACGGGTCAAACCGCCGACCTTCTGATTGGCAAGCCATTATTTCTCTTTCAAAAATCTAGCATGTTTATTTAAGATCATCACCCCCATACACTTTTCTACTTCTGCCCCCCCCCCACACCCCATTTCTTTTCTGGTGCCATCACTGCACATTAATAACTGAAAAAGTAAGCATTGTTTTGAAAGTTGTCTCCAGTACCGAGAGAGAGGACAACAGGTTGTGTCTAGGTGTGTTGGCATTTTCAGCTGCCATTTCTAGATTGCATTTTGCTTGTACCAAGATGCTTTTCAGCCCTGCTGCTTCTGCTGTGCTGAGCTATTTTCCCCCAGGAATTACAATTTGGCTTGTAAGCTCCTTTTAGAAATGCAAAGATTTGCCCAAACCACTCCACTTACAGAAGGAGTGGCTTTGGTTTCAGCTTGTTGATTTACTTTGCTGACAGTAATGGGGTCTGTTGGGTTCACTGTGTAAACAGGATGCTTTCTCAAACATCCTGCCTTTTTCAACAGAAAAAAGGGGGGGAGGCTTTCAAGAGAAAGGGGGTAGTGAATGAAAAGAAGCAAAGAGGGAAATCAAAGGATTTGGTGTGAGAGATGTATTGATCATGAGTTTTCTCCAGATTGTGCACACATCAGTTGTCTCTGCAGGCCCAGAAAACATGTAATGTAACCGCCGCAATAGAAAATCAAATCCATGACCCGAAGAGACACAGAGAGTCAGTCACTTTGCCCATGGTTGCAATCCCTTGTGTTACCAATTTGTATGTATCCGAAGAAGATGTTGCAGGAGAGAACCAGTCTTTGAATTCCTGATTAGATGGTTCCAGGAAGGCAAGCAATTGAAAATGAAACCTCACATTTTATTGGAAATCTGTGACCAGTAAAATCCACTCCCTTTGTAAAGACAAAGACCGTATTTTTCGCTCTATAAGATGCACCAGACCACAAGACGCTCCTAGTTTTTGGAGGAGGAAAACAAGAAAAAAATATTCTGAATCTCAGAAGCCAGAACAGCAAGAGGGATCGCTGGGCAGTGAAAGCAACAATCCCTCTTGCTGTTCTGGCTTCTGGGATAGCTGCGCAGCCTGCATTCACTCCATAAGACGCACACACATTTCCCCTTACTTTTTAGGAGGGGAAAAGTGAGTCTTATAGAGCAAAAAATATGGTAATTGTTTGGCTCAGTTATAATATGTTTCATATTTTATATCAGGCATCTGTTTGACTAATCAGAAATATGCTTAGAGGTTAGTTCCACCTCCCTGATGATTTGGAGCTTACATTAGAAATGTGCTAGTTGGTTTGGGCCAAAATTTAGACTTGGATAGGGGAAAATTAACCTGAGGCTGTATATTCAGAAGCAAAACACTGGAAAGTTGTCTGCTCAGGATTTGCTGCAGGGGTGAAAAATCCCAGGCACGCTAGGTGGCAGTATTGAGCTACTGGGGTTCACCACTGCCATAGTCAAGAATTCCAGCAGCAATAGGAAAGCGAGGCAAATAATTCTGGTATTTGTATTATTTTGCAAAAGGCAGCATGCCTAAAACTGTACCTGGGCTACCCCAAAAAGCATACCTACCCATCCCCCACACCTGCTCAAGCAATGCAGGAGAAGAATAAAAAGTTCCATGAGATAAAAAGCCAAAGCTACACTCTGACTGAAACGTGGCACTTGCTGTGGCCTCTGCTTCTGCGTTGAAGGCTAACATCAGAAGGAATTTGCCCCGCTTTTGTGTTTGTGAAGTGCCCTGGAATATTAATTGAAAGGATCCCTGGAAAACTGTAATGCAGAGATGGTAATGGACTGTAATTCGCTTAGACCAATTTCATGCCTGAAAAATTATGTAGTACAACAACCGAGAAAAGGAAGCGTACCCTTAGAATGGCCATTCTTCTTCTGGCCTTTGGGCAAGGCAGAGAGGGGAGGAGTACTCTGTAGAGTTTTCTCTCTCTCTCTAGCGAAGGTCATTCTGAAGGAGAACAGCAGGAAGGACATTTTGGCAAGGAGGAGACCGCAGTGGCAGCAGCCTATTGGATCTGGTGTTGCAGGAGCTCCAGAAGGAACAGGGAATGGAAGGGGTGAGTTAAATACGGAGAAGTCATAAAACCTGGGTCTGGTGCCAAGGGAAGACGATTCTACTTGACCAGTGGGGACCTGCAACAAAGCATTGCAACATATCGCCAGCCCCTAACAGGAGTGCTTCTCAGGAAGTTGGGAACTGGCACCTTATAGCACTATTAGAAATTCACAGAAGACATTTTCCTTTCCTTTCCCACTCTCCTAGAAACTTACCCAGCAGTGTTATAAAATCCTAAAGGGCTCAAGAGTCGTGCTTGAGGGGAAAGTGGTAGCGTGGGCAGAAGGCTGGTGGTCCACTTGCACACCACCCACAAAAAGGATCTGCACCACATTTCAAAAGATGGTACAAATTTGCATACAATTTGCATAAGCTAGTTCAAATGCATGGAGGCAAATTTATAAACCATTTCAAGTAGGTAATTTTTTCCAGAAGGCAAGACAATTAATTTCCCAGCCAAATCACGCCGAATAATTAAAAAAAAAACTTTAATTAATTTGCACCCCAGCCCATCAGTTCCTCTGCAGTTAATTTGCTCCCAATTAATTCCCCTACCCAAATCCTGCTCCAAAATCATTTCCCTTCCAATTAACTGCCCCAGCTCATCAGTAACAGCTACCCACTTCCAATTAAGTAAATAAATAGGGTGCCTGGGTGTGCAAATCCGTGGCAGGAGGTCTTACTGTGAGATGAGCTGGCTGGTAGGTGGTGGCCTTCCTTCGACTAAAAACTGAAATAATTCAAAGGCAAGCCAGCTGCTCCCACGCCATGCTGCAAATTGAGTCTTCAAATGCCTTTGGAAAAAGGATGGTGCTTCCATTTCCAGGTGCATTGGATGGGAAAGAAATGGCTGCTCCTATGGGCTCAGAAGGGTAAACTTTTCTTCTTCTTCTATATAATGTTTCTGGAAATGGAAATTATATTGTTTCCCCAGGGGCTTCTGATGATTTTATTTCATAGTGCAGCAGCTGAGCTGCCAGCATCCTGATTAATTAGCTTAAGACAAACAAACAGAAAACACCAGCCACCTCATCTTGCTCAGAACATCCCAGCAAGCGTCTGGCTCGCCAGATTTTTTACCAGACATGAAGGGAAAGAGGGCATCAACCTTGACTGTGCAGGAAATGGCCATAGCTCTGTGGCAGAACATTTGTCTTGCATGCAGGTTCAGCCCTGCCTGAAACTCTGGCGAGCTGCTGCCAGTCAGTGTACAATTTGGAGCTACAGATGGACCACTGTGACTCAGTCTAAGGTAGCTTCCTATGGATGCGGGACTTCTTTGCATCTATGGTAGGACTGCACCGGCACCTCTGGATTCTGACATCTGATCTTTCAAGTCATCTCAGTTATCACCGGTGAGCAACTAAACCCTGACCCAAAGCTGGCCCTGTTAACTTTGGAGAATCCTTCAAATCCTTTGATGACCCACAAAGATCTGATCATCCTATTGCTAGCTGTGGCATGGATGGAAGTTGCTCAGCATTGCGAGGACCCCAGAGGTCCATCCAAAATGGGGTGGATGGGAAAGGATTGGGATATAGAGCTCTCTGAGCATTTAATACAACATAGACATGTGGTGCAAGGGCAAGTTAGGCATGACTCATTTGGTACCATTTGCTTCCCCATTATCAGTTACAAAACTAAATCAGATAAATCTGGGAGCAGCTGCCAGGACCATATAATACCAGTCCTAATGGATCTATGCTGGGTCCCGGTGTGTTTCTGAGCACAATTCAGAGTGTTGGTGCTGAGCTTTAAAGCCCTAAATGGCCTCGGCCCAGTATAATAATAATAATAATAATAATAATAATAATAATAATAATAATAATAATAATAATAATAATAATAATAATAATAATAATAATGTTATTTATACCCCGTCCATCTGGCTGGGTTTCCCCAGCCACTCTGGGCAGCTTCCAACAGAATATTAAAATACAATAGTCTATTAAACATTAAAAGCTTCCCTAAACAGGGCTGCCTTCAGATGTCTTCTAATAGTCTGGTAGTTGTTTTTCTCTTTGACATCTAGTGGGAGGGCATTCCACAGGGTGGGTGCCACTACCGAGAAGGCCCTCTGCCTGGTTCCCTGTAACTTGGCTTCTCGCAGCGAGGGAATCGCCAGAGGGAATCGGCACTGGACCTCAGTATACCTGAAGGAGTGTCTCCACCCCCATTGTTGAGTCCAGACACTGAGGTCCAACTACGAGGGCGTTCTGGCGGTTCCCTCATTGTAAGAAGTGAAGTTACAGGGAACCAGGCAGAGGCCCTTCTTGATAGTCACGCCTGCACTGTGGAACACCCTTCAGATGTCAAGGAGATGAGTAACTATATAACTTTCACAAGACATCTGAAGGCAGCCCTGTATCGGGAAGTTTTTAACATTTGACGTTTTATTACGTTTTTATATGTGTTGGAAGCCGCCCAAAGTGGCTGGGGCAACCCCGCCAGAAGGGCAGGCTATAAATAATCAAATCATTGTTGTTGTTTATTGTTTGCTTGTAGTAGCAGCAGCAGCAGTTGCTGTTATCAGACCCCCCCCTCCCAGCTGCCCAGCTGCTTAGTCCTTGTTTTCATGGCTAGAGTCGCCATAGCTATCCATAGTTAAAAGCAGAAGTTGGCAAATGTGTCCTCTTTTTTTGCTGTCCAAAATATGGCAACCCTAACTATGGAGGGATAATGCGCTGAGTAAAAGAGATTAAAACTAATGTCTATTTCTCTTCTCTATACAGAACTTTTTGTTTCTATCTCCTGCCCCTCCTCCGTTGTACTGGTTTGTTGCCTTATGAAATACCAATGAAATTATCTTGCAGAATATTAAAACAATCTACAGGTAGCAGTTACTCAAGGAGAATAAGTAAGAGAAGAACAGGCTGCTGGTCTGCCTATCGCCTTCCCACTGGCTCAGGTAATTTATTGCAAGCACTGTTGCTTGACTCACAACAGTGCACGTATTCGTGTTTACTCCAGCTCCAGCATGTTCCCACCACTGAGTACGCATAACATTAGCCACAACCCATTGGTAGCCTGTACTGTACCTTCTTGAGAAATACTCCTGCGCTTTGCCTAAAACCGTGTTTCATCTGAATAGAAAACAGAAGCTGCAGTTAAGCTGAAGGGTGTCTGTTTCAGGCAGCCATATGTGAATTGGACATCCTCACCCCATCTCTGGTGTGTACACCAATGTAAGAAAGGGATTTGAAATGCAGCGAGGGGCGGGGCAGGAATCGACCTCGTCGTGTTTCCAGCTACACATAGCCTGAGTCAGGAAGGGGGCTATATCAGCAAATGCACCCCCTTTTTCTCTCAAAGAAGAATAGCAAACACAGTCCAGCTCACCCACATCTGGAGTCCATGACCGCAGTGCTACAGAAGGAGAAGGCATGATGGAAAGGAAATTGGGTAATAAGTTTTACTGGTCAAAGCCTGTTGCTGTTGAACGGGGTCTGTTGTACCATGTCAGATGCAATGAAAAACATTTCTGGCTTCAATGAAGTAAAGGCTCTTTGACAAGCTGTTTTTCTCCCCACCCCCACCCCCATCGCGCTTGTTTACTAGCTTATCTCAGTCAGCGATGATGAAACTAAGTGGAGGTTACATATTTTGCCCCAGCTCCCACAATATGTACACCCAGCAGTGAAAGAATAAAATCCTTCCCTCCGTAATTTAGTACTGCCATTCTGGACCTGTCTGCTCCTGCCCTCTTTCAACACTGTTGGCAAGACACCGTGCAGAAAACAACATAAATCTTGGACTGAAAGAAAAGAGAAGTGAAGATAATATTAGAAAGGAAGGCCGAAGGAGAATTCTTTTGCGAGAATCCGCAAATGGATTTGAACTTGAACCAACAATGCTCCAATTCCAGAGTTGATTGGTATACCAAGGTCTTAAGTAAATGTTCCAGCCAAAACTTGCCAGGGTTTATTTGAAGCTTCCCAGCTCCACAACTGCACAAGCAGCATGAGAACAGAGAAGAGGGAAGGGAAATAGACAGACAAGGGAAGAGCCATAGCTCAGGCTCAATCCCCAGCAATTCCAGGCAGTGAATACTGAGCTAGATAGATCAAGGTTCTTATGCATCCTATGTTCCTGTGGAAGAGGGAAGGAGCACTGAGAATGAACAGAAACTGAAAGAGAAACTGAGTCAGAGACACAGGAAGGAAGAAAAGCAAGAGAGCGAAATGAAGGGTGAAGAGAAAAGGCCTTTCCGGATGTAGTCTGTCTCTCTGTTTTCTTTTTCTTTAACATACAAGCTATTTTTTCTATGTATGTAGAAGTCTCCTAAGTATGGAGACAAACCCCTTGATTTTTCCTGTAAGTGACCTGCACACCTACTAATGGGTGTGGGGATGCAAAATTCACTATTAATATACAGAATCAGAAGCACACAACAAGATTTTGCAGCATATCCCCAGACACGAACAGACCCTCCAAGCGTCCCTATTTTCCTGGGACAGTCCCGAATTTACAGAACCCATCCCAGTTTCTGATTTGCCCCTGGAATGTGACGCTTTTCTTTAGGACGTCCCTGTTTTCATTGGAGAAATGTTGGAGGGTATGGAATTATGCGACCTCTGAGCCAAGGAGATAAGTAACTAGACAACCTTTAGAAGACATCTGAAGGCAGCCCTGTATAGGGAAGTTTTATAATGTTTAATGTTTTATTAAATCTGAGAGAGGAGGTTTTTTCATATTTAGGGGAAAGGAAAAGTTGTTCCTTTTCCTTTTCTTCCACCCCTTACAGTGCAGAGAAGAGTTTATAAGCTTCATGACACACAGGTGGTGTAGTGACAATAAAGGTTGTTGTTGTTTTTATTATTATTATTATTATTATTATTATTGGACATGGGTGGCGCTGTAGGTTAAACCACAGAGCCTAGGACTTGCCAATCAGAAGGTCGGTGGTTTGAATCCCCGCGACGGGGTGAGCTCCCGTTGCTCGGTCCCTGCTCCTGCCAACATAGCAGTTCGAAAGCACGCCATTGCAAGTAGATAAATAGGTACCGCTCTGGCGGGAAGGTAAACGGCATTTCTGTGCGCTGCTCTGGTTTGCCAGAAGCTGCTTAGTCATGCTGGCCACATGACCCGGAAGCTGTACGCCGGCTCCCTCGGCCAATAAAGCAAGATGAGCGCCGCAACCCCAGAGTTGTCCGCAACTGGACCTAACAGTAAGGGGTCCCTTTACCCTTACTTATTATTATTATTATTATTATTATCCTACTGACTCTGATCTGCCTCACTCAAGATACCAAAAATGATTAGGGACTCATGTTAGCCATTGCATGTCCCTGCCCACAACTCACCCTCAGTATTGTATAGGGCTTGAAGTTGCTGAGGACAGATGTTTGTCTGGCTGTTTGGGAAATGAAGGTAACTTGTTTTCTTTATGATTTACAAACTAACACCATTCTTTGTATGTGGGGAGTCCCTTAGATATGCAGAGACTGCTACCCTGTTACATTTAAGATGTGCAGATCCAGAATTGGCTTCCACAGTCACCTACCGACACACTGTTAAGACCACATTCATGGAGCACAATCTTACTCGGCTATGAGTGATCGCCAAAGATGAAGATGATGAGGAAGACATTTAAGAAGGATATTGACAAGCTGGAAGGTGTGCAGAGGAGAGCAACCAAGATGATGAAGGATCTGGAAACCAAACCTGATGAGGAACAGTTGGGGGAGTTGGGTATGTTTAGCCTGGATAAGAGGAGACTGAGAGGAGATATGACAGCTACCTTCAAATATCTGAAAGGCTTTCACATAGAAGATGGAGCAGGCTTGCTTTCTCCTGCTCCAGAGGGTAGGACCCAAACCAATGGCAGAGCATGAGACCCTTCACCTCAGGATTGTGGGTTCAAGCCCCACATGGGTGAAAGTTTCTTGCGTTGCAGGGGATTGGACTAGATGACCCTCAGGGTCCCTTCCAACTAGACAATTCTATGGTTTTTGGACGTTTCTGTTTCACTGTGGAAGTGATAGTCATAGGACCACCAAAGTTCAGGTTTGGATGGGTGGAAGAATATGATAGCCTTCTATTAATATAAGGTTATGAAGGTTGAGAGCAAACATGTTTTATCATCTTTTTAAACAAATACAGCTCCTTTTCAAATCGCATAAGCTCCACTGCACAAAAACTTAGTTCTCATTGCAGTTTCCCCGCACTGCACAAAATGCTTTCAGCAGCATGTTTAGAACAAACCCTATACTATAGCTATCTACGATGGATGCCAAGTGCTAGACGGCAAGGTGTCTGCTGAGGAGCGGGGGTGAGATCTCCATCTCTTCTTGAGTGATCGGGGCAGGAATCCTTTGTTTCCTCCACGTCTCCTTCCCTGAACCCCCCCCCCCAGCAAAAGACTTGAGAGCGCAGTGCCAAAAAAAGCATGCTGAACAAAGCGGTCTAAGCAAAATGTCATCTCCCAAGTTTCTTCTGCTGGGAGTCAGCTTCCCTGCCCCCCTTTTTTCCCCGCTGCCCCCGCCCCACCCCACCGGCTCTTCCTTCCGCCCCCGGATTACCAGCCGGCAACCCGGGCGGCATCCTCCCTTGGACGGGCGCTTCAGCACCACAGCTTGCGAACAGCTCCCGCTCTCATCTGGGTCGGGAAGCGTTGCCTTGCCTCTGGCTCTGTGAAGGAGGCGAAACGGGTGGGGTAGGGGGGGAGAGGAGAGGAGGAGACCCCTCCCACGCGCCCGCACCCTCCTCCCAGGCAGCCCGAAGCCTCCCCTCCAGCACCCACGGTGCTGAGCTGTTAGAGCAGAGGGCAGCGCGGTCTTTCTGGTCCTCACCTATTTAGCATCCCAAGAAGAGGGATGGGAGGTGGCTGCTGGCTATTGTCAGATTAACAGCTGTTGCTGCTGACAACTCTCTTCGGGAGACATATATGGAATGGGACACTGATGACTAAGCATCATCATCGTTTTCTTTTTAAGGGAGGGGGGGACCCAATCAAACGTGGTGCCTCCCATCCCATCTCTTTCCCTTTGGCGCTCATCTTTTCCCCTTGATTCACAGCGACCCACCCCCGCCTTTGATGGAATTGCATTGGCCACAAACTAAGGGAACCTAGAGGAGGGGGCGGGAGGGCTTCCCCCTTCTCCAAGGCTTCACCAGGACAGATCCGCGTCTTCTTCTCCCACCCAAGAGAGAGAGAGGGAGAGAAATTGCGTGGACATACCAAGCCAGCTCATCTTCTCGTGCAGAGCGGAACTTTCTTTTTAGCCGTTGGATGTGAACGACAATTCGACAATGCCTGTCAGGAGGGGGCACGTTGCCCCCCAGAACACCTACTTGGATACAATCATCAGGAAATTTGAAGGACAAAGTGAGTAGCGCGTCTCTGTTGCCTTTCCTTCTCTGTGTTTGCTTTGCTTGAAGGTCAGAACTAGCAAGTGCGAGGAAGCTCCATCTTTCGCCTGCCGATATTGATGTGGAATGTGGGGCAGGCAGTAACGGGGGGGGGGGCTTGATGCCTGGGTATATTTCAGAGCATTCCTCATTCTAGTTTGGGTACTGCTGCTTAAAACTTCCAGGATATTAAGGTAGCCTGCTTCCCTGGGCATTGCCCAACTCGCACCTGTGTCCTGACAGATTGTTGCAAAGGGACTGCCTCGGGTTTTTATTGTAAACCTGGAATCAATCCCACTGGTTTTAAAAGCACAGACTTTGGGTAATGTATCCGATTAAACAAAAATAACAAAAATGGCTGTTTCGTTAAAAATCTATCCCTGGGCAATTAGGCTTGTCTCCTGGCCTTTTGGTTGGTGGTGGAATGCTATTCAATAAATTTACTGGATCTTAGTTTTTTTTTGGGGGGGGGAAGGTTGGCCATGTAACTCATGTTATCAGTATTTTCAGTATTTTCCTTTGATAATATTGCTACTTGCTAGAAATAATCCCATAAATCAGAACTTTCCATTAAAACAACGGCACCGCTAAAGTTTTGCAGCTTGACACTACAGCAGAAAGCCCTGCCCCTTAGCCCAAACATCAGAACTGTCTAATTTCACTGAACACCACCACTATAAAGCCACAGGCAATCAGCCTGCCACTTGCGTGCATGCCTGCTTATGGCACATTTTTTGCACATTTTTGTACATACACAACTCCAAACTTTTTCTTTCTTTCTTTCTTTCTTTCTTTCTTTCTTTCTTTCTTTCTTTGGTATTGTGCACAATATCTGAATTTCCTGTATTCTGGCTGGATAAGTGCGGGTTCAGTAGAAGGCTGCCTATATGTTGCCAGATCTGCAGTGCATGGGCGTACAGACTAAGCCTTGGGTTTTCCTACATACGTTAGTGGACTGTAGGATGTAGCAGCATAATTCTGTGGAGACTGGCCTGAGGAAATCTGTGTCTTCTATGTTAATTTTATTTGCTGTATTGGGCCTACCACGTAAAACCCAAATCTCCTAAAGAACCTATGCTGATGTCACAATGTGGTCCAAGAGCTCAAATCCCAGCATGGTTGCCAAAAGTCTCAAGTTCTCATCTCAAAAAAAATAAATCAGATTTGTAATAACCTAATTCACAGGGATATTGTGAGGCTAATAAAGATGCAAGCTACCAATACTGTATAAATGTTAAATGTTAAATGTAGTCCTATTATTTATCTGAACCACAGGGGTGTCTGCTGGCATCAGAATAAAGCCTAAGTTCAGTAGACCTATTGAAATTAATGTACTTAAGTGAGTCACATCCATTAATTTCAATGGGCTTGCTCTGAGCAGGACTAACATTGGATACAGCCCAAAATATTTGTACACATCCTCAAGTGAAATAAATAGCGAAGTTGCCAGCTAGCGAAAGGGAGCTCTCTCTTTTTTAACCTGAACACAGTTAAACATGCGGAACACATGGCTACTGGAAGCCATGAAATGCCAGGGGAAAAGGAAAGGGAAAAGAATTAGATCAGCAATGGAAGCTGAAGTTGTTGTTGGCTGCTTTTACGATACCCAGAAGTGTAATTTTCAGGCGCTTATCACCAATAACTAAGGGTAGATATCATCCTGCCCAACTTGTGACTTACAGGCTGCTTACACACTAGACGTATAAAGCAAATTTAAAGTGTATTGCTCCACACCCCAAGCCCTAAAGAGAAAAGATTCCCAGGAGCTGTTGTTTACTCCTCACAGAGTTACAGTCCCTATGATTCTTTGGAAGGGCTTAGATGTGGTTTAAATGTCATGTGTGTGCACAGCCCCAGGCACACCTGTGCTGTGTGTGTGTGTGTGTGTGTGTGTGTGTCAGACACATTTCAAGTCAATGGGAGTTTTCGTTTGTCCACTGAGGTGAATCACAGCCTTACTCTACATTCATTTTTATATAAGTTTTTAAGTTGATCAATACACATCAGTTTCCCTTAGGTGCTTTGCCTAGATGAATCCTGATGGCTTAAGAAGAAGTAGCTGCCCTTGTAAACATGTGAGAGAATGTGAATGTTCTCTTTATGTATTGCTTATAACTCTGAGCCACTGAAGAAGACGCTTTGGGTAGAAGTGACTGGAAGTTGTTGAATAATATTATAAAGAGCTTACTGACTTGTTTGTGTGTCAAACAATGGTGCATTTGAAGCTGCACCCATCTGGTCTTGATACTGAGTTTAGAGCCATTAAATAAACTGTAAACAAAGAGAATGTATCTCATTCTGGAAGTTTATACACCTTTATTTGTTTTATTGGCACTAGTCTTTATGAGTGGGCTTTTATTTTATGTGCTGGTCACCAATTTATGACCATTAGAGGTGGAACAAGATGTTTTTGTTGCAGGGTATGTAATGCCAAGGTAGTGTAGATGGAATAACTTTCTGGATAAGACAAAGGTCAGGCAGGCTCTGAAATCTAATTTAGAAAAAAAAGACCTCATGATTTATTTTGGTCTTTTGATATTGCCCTGTAGCTCAGAAATCCATCTAGGCTGCCCCCTGAGAATCATCTGTTCAATGTTTCTCTTGAGGGCTCAGAGCAAATGATAGGCTTACCTTAAAGAATCTCCAGTCGAGCCATTTGCCATGAAGCAGAATCTCATAATATCCATGGAACCGAAATATATTGTTTAGTCTCTCATTAGTACCCCAGCAACCGCCACTCATATCTTCAGGGCTTTACAACCTGGTGTCTATGTGTGAAGCTGTCCTGGAGATCTTTTAAGGCAGAACAAAGTAGTTCCCTGGATGTGGAGGATGGACTTCAAGGAGGAAAAGGCACGAATCCTGCAAAGTCTGTTTTGGCTTCTCTAGTCTTCCATTCATGACTCAAGGGCCACATTCACAAGGGCCAAATACCAGCAGTTGATATGTCTACAAGAGTGTAGATGCTACATCAGGGTCAGAGAAAGGTGTGCCTTCCAGAGGTTGTTGTACTAAAGTTCCCACCACAGAGAAGAGAGTGCATCTATTCAGCCTTAAGATAACTGTTGCTCCATTTAAGATTTAATTTGTACAGGCAACCCCCAATTTGCACACAACAGAGGCTACCCTGCCCCATTAAGCCCTGTTACACCCCCCTTTCCCTGCCACTTCCGGGTTCGTGGCTAATGCAGACGAGCATGGTTGCAAATGCTTTGAATGTGTGCTGTTGATGTTTTGAATCAGTGCCTGGAGGTGGTAATGGAATAGACGAAAGCCAAGAAATTAAAGCTTGCTCCAGACACCACAGAGTTGCTCCTGGACGGGAAAGGGGCCAATTCAAAGGACAGGTGTCGCAGTCTGCTTTGTGTAGAGCAGAACCTCCGGGGGGGGGATCATATTTGTAATCTAGGAAGAGCACTCCTGGGCCTGGGTTTGCTCCTGAATATCCGATGCTTTTGCCTAGCTAGTGTGCCCAGCTAGGCACACTGTTGTTGTTTAGTCGTTTAGTCGTGTCCGACTCTTCGTGACCCCATGGACCAGAGCACGCCAGGCCCTCCTGTCTTCCACTGCCTCCCGCAGTTTGGTCAAACTCATGTTGGTAGCTTCAAGAACACTGTCCAACCATCTCATCCTCTGTCGTCCCCTTCTCCTTGTGCCCTCCATCTTTCCTAACATCAGGGTCTTTTCCAGGGAGTCTTCTCTTCTCATGAGGTGGTCAAAGTATTGGAGCCTCAGCTTCAGGATCTGTCCTTCCAGTGAGCACTCAGGGCTGATTTCCTTCAGAATGGATTCTTGCAGTCCATGGGTCTCTCAAGAATCTCCTCCAGCACCATAATTCACTAACTACATAAATTCCTGGTGTCTGACCAGACCATCCAGATCAGGTTCCTGCAATATAATGCATTGAATAGCCTCTAGAAATCTCAGTTGGCGCAGTGAGGGTCTTGATGAGTTCTTGCCTGTCAGATCATATTGCACCCATTGGGGCTGGTTGCATGTTTGTGGCTGTGCCAATATTATGAAACTCCTGGCCATTTGGCTCCACTTTTTCCTTACTTTCTCTGATCTACCCCCAAAAAGTCTAGCATGCACTTGACCTGCCAGGCTGATACGTGGGTTTTAATGGTTGTTTTTACCGGTAATGCCTGTCTCTCTCTGTTTCCGTTCCTAATTGTGCTGTTAATTTTTGTTTCATTTTATTGTTATAAATGTTTTGTGAGGTGCTGTGAATACGAAGGCAGGACATGATATAATGCGCCCCGCCCCAATAAATAAAGAAGCATTTAGGAGCATGCATTGCAGACGCTTTGCATTGCCTGTGGTTTCCAGTCCAGGACTTTTAATTCAATTTCTCTGTAAACAGAATTGTGCTGCCAACCTCAAAATCAACATCCCTTTCCCCCACCCCTCCACACACACACACACACACAGCTGCCCACTCTCTTACCCACCCTGCTTTAAGCTCTAATTCACTGAAATATTGGTAGGCAACCTAATCCGCTCCTGGTGCCTTTGCCAAGATACGTGGAGCAGAGCCCAGCTGGCTTCTTAGCAGCAATGCATTTGGATGGGCAGAGGGATAACATTCTGCAATTGCCCTTTGAGAAAGGGGACTGGCTGCAAAATGAGTGTGCTCAAGCAATCACAGCTGTGGCCATGCCCCAAAGGGAAGAGGGGTAGGAATACCCTCCTCTCAGCCCCTGGCAGGTTGCACTTCTGGATGCCAGGCTAAGCAAACGTGGCCATAACATTTGGCTGTGCTCTGCTTCAGCACAGAGCTTTCACCTGGACTCTCTCTAAGGTCCAATTTATCTGTAAAAGTTGCTTATTGACCCAACTGCAAGCGGAAACAGGTTTCCGCTGGTTGTACAAGCGGTGCAAAAACCTTCTCTGGCATGGGGGGCAGAACCCATCCAGCAATGTGCAAGATTCACACATAATCCCAAAGGAATCCCCACACTTTATTTCATTTTTCTTTTTAATTTGACATGCTCATACCTTGCCTTTTCCACAAAGTTCAAGGTGGCTTACCTAAGAGCGCACCATAGCATCAAATTAAACCATCAGTCACTGAGGTAAACATCACTAAGGGCTAGTCCACACTTGTCCCTTGTCTAGAAAGCATGGGTCCAAGCAGTTTTCACTTTGTTTCATGCATTATAGGCACAGATCCAAGTGGCTTTGCCTTTGCCCCAATGCCTTCCCCTGGAAAACCTGCTCTTTGTCACTAAATCGGAACGAACAGCAATCTGCAGATAACCCGAGTGCCACTTGTTCCAATTCAGTGCTAAATATTGGATTTCCCCAGGGGGCAGTGGTGGGGTAAAAAGGTGTAGATAAGCCCTAAAACAGCAAGGAACAACTACATCTAAAACGGTAAAGCTTGGGGGCCACTAATGAAAAGACTCTGCACCTAGTAGTTGACCACCATGAAGCAGAATCTGGAGAACATCCTCCTCAGCATGAGGGGGAAGAAAGTATTGGAAAAGGCAGCCTTTAAGGTCCCATCTTATGCACTGGGTGCTGTTCTCCATACATGGTAACAGAAGGGGAATATAGAGAAATTATATTATGTTGCAATACTATGTCCCTATATATAATCTTGTAAATAGATGTATAAACGTATATTCACTGAGTAATGATTCCCTCCAGTAAGTGATAACCTCTAAAATAGTGGAGGGGGAGATTTGGTCCTCCAGATTTTGCTGGATTCCATCATCACTGATGTCACAAAGCAAGCCGGTCAGTAAATAACACAGTTCCAAGCTGGAGCTAACTCTTCATTAGCAAAACACAATCTTGGCTAAGTTTCACCTGCCCTGTAGGTCTTGCTCTATGAAATCAGTTGCTGAGGCCAAAAGTCCCTGCCTTCCCACAGCCGACTATGTATTCTCCTCTTCAAGGTTTCTTGCAAGCAATCAGAGACTGCGCCTGCGTGAAGCCTGCCACTGCTCCACCTGTTTCAGCTCTCTTCTGGTTCTGGGAGAGCAGGGGATCTTATTGCAGCAGCAGGAGGAGGGGGAGACACCCATGACTTTTCACCAGCCTGACTCATCTCTGCCTCTTGTCCTCTCTCTGCCTGCTCACCTGCTTCAACTTCTGCCTCTGATTCTTGACTTCTCTCTGCCCCAGACTCTCCCAGCTCACTAAGCCCTGTTACCCCTTCAGCCTCTGACACCTCCTCTTCTCAGTCTTCTCCCTCTTCTTCCACTGACAACTCATCCTTGTCCCACCTCAAATCCCCAGGCTCTGAGCCTTCTTCCCTTGGGGGTTCCCCAGTTGGTTCCTCCCACCACTCCTCTGTCCATCCATCCCAAGACAGCTGACCATTGCCCATGCTGGAGAGCTACAACTCTCCACCCCCTCCTCTAAATGTTGCAACCCTAAGCATACATAAAGGTAAAGGGGCCCCTGACCATTAGGTCCAGTCGTGGCCGACTATGGGGTTGCGGCGCTCATCTTGCTTTATTGGCCAAGGGAGCTGGCGTACAGCTTCTGGGTCATGTGGCCAGCATGACTAAGCTGCTTCTGGTGAACCAGAGCAGTGCACGGAAACCCCGTTTACCTTCCCGCCAGAGCAGTACCTATTTATCTACTTGCACTTTGATGTGCTTTTGAACTGCTAGGTTGGCAGGAGCTGGGACCGAGCAACGGGAGCTCACCCCGTTGCGGGGATTCGAACCGCCGACCTTCTGATCGGCAAGTCCTAGGCTCTGTGGTTTAACCCACAGAGCCACCCACGTCCCTCTAAGCATACATAACAGCCATTAAATCCTATTGAACTCTGAAGACTTGCTTCTCTGAGTCAACCTTGTTGGGGGGTTGGGACTGGGTTATGGCCACCAAAATCGTGCTCATAATAATAAAAGTATGCCCAATCTAAGTTTGAAATGCTATTGGTGGAAAACCATGAGTTCACCTCAAGCCACCATCTGTCTTGCATGCATGAGCTTAGAAAGGTCTTTGTCTTTGGCAATGGCTCTGGAGTCACAGGCATCAGCTGGTAGGTTGTTGTGCTTAATCTGGGATCTGGGAACATCTGCTCTGAATTTGAGTTCACAATCACCAGGGCTCACTCCCAGAAACTCTTTGCAGTGCCAGCACTCAACTCTTGAACGTGTGAAGTGTTCAGAAAGAGGAGAGTGCCTCTCAGCAGTGGCAAGACTGCCTTTCCCGCAAGACCCAGTAGTCACGGTCAGCCTTCACACATCTGGGTGGAAAGGCTTCAAGGGTGTGACGTCCAAGAAGCATGAACACAGCACCTCTTAAATGCTGGTAGTTTACATGACTCTCTGGGTTGCAAGCCAGATGTGCTTAGGTACTTACTTTTGAGTTAAGGTGACCATTTAATGCAAAAGGGAAATACAGGGTCAAAACCCAACATAGGAGAAGACACATGTCTGCATATGCAAATTTAGAAATATGTGTTATAACAGCTTTCCCCAACGGTGAAACCTTCACCATTTTTTGGGGACTACAACTCCCATCATCCCTAACTAATGGCCATACTGGCTGGGGCTGATAGGGGTTGTAGGCTGGAAATCTCTGGAGGGACACCAGGTTGTGGAAGGCTGTAACAAGTCTCACTGGACAGCTCAAACGGCAGAGTAAGAGACTCTTAAGTTCAAGGTTGTGGGTTCAAGCCCCATGTTGGGCAAAAGATTCCTGCATTGCAGGGGGTCGGACTAGATGACCCTCGTGGTCCCTTCCAACTCTACATTTCTTGGTTCTTTATCTTTTAAACAGGACTTGGGCTGGGCAGGACAGCCCCTTCAAACAAAGCCATGTCCTTTGTAAAGTAGGGCATGCAGCCGCTCCATCCTGAGTTGTCCCATTAGCAGCGTCTGTATCGGAGTCTAGAGAAAGACAAATAACTCCACTCCTAATGTTACGCAGAAGCAGAGTGCATAGAAGCTGGAAAGAATTGCACTGCGGATGGATAAATTCAGTACGTGTAATCAGAAATTAATTAAGAATTGTGCTAAGAGCCATCCTCCAAATGGCCTCTCGGTACTGAATAATTTTCTACGGCTCCAGCCAAAGCAGATGCTAACATATAAGAGGCACTCAGGCATGGAGAGGGAAGATGGCTATTGTTAATGGTAAGCCATTAGCTTCCTATTTGTTACATTTATGGTGTCACACCCTTCCTCCAAGGAGCTCTGGGCATGGTTCATGGTTCTTCCCCCTCTTCCGATTTTAAGCTTACAACAACCCTTGAGGTGGGTTAAGGCTGAGAGATAGTGTGACTGGCCCAATACGCTTCATGGTCCAATACACTGCACCCAACACATCTCCTGGTCCAATACACTGTTGAACTGCACCATGCTGCTGGGCACACAACATTCATCATTCATTTTGATTTTATGGCTGACAAAATCAGTTGTTGTTGTTGTTGTTGTTGTTGTTTAGTTGTTTAGTCGTGTCCGACTCTTCGTGACCCCATGGACCAGAGCACGCCAGGCACCTCTGTCTTCCACTGCCTCCCGCAGTTTGGTCAAATTATACAGTGGTGCCTCGCAAGACGAAATTAATTCGTTCCGCGAGTTTTGTCGTCTTGTGATTTTTTTCGTCTTGCGAAGCACGGTGTCGGAAAAGTTTTGGAAAAGCTTCAAAAATCACCAAAGTCTTTAAAAACCTCAAAAAAGGCTACCACACCGCATTCTATAAGTTGCTCCTCGAAGTCAAGTCGCAACTGTATTAACGGTGTTAAGAAAAAGGAAACAAACTTGCAAGACATTTCCGTCTTGCGAAGCAAGCCCATAGGGAAAATCGTCTTGCGAAGCAGCTCAAAAAACAAAAAACCCTTTCGTCTAGCAAGTTTTCCGTCTTGCGAGGCATTCGTCTTGCGAGGTACCACTGTATGCCTGTTGTCTTTGTCCATGGAGTTTTCTTGGCAGGGATACTGGAGTGGCTTGCCGGTTCCTCCTCCAGGTGGATCACGTTTGGTCAAAACTCTCCACTATGACCTGTTCATCTTGGGTGCCCTGCATGGCATAGCTCATAGCTTCTCTGAGTTATTCAAGCCCCTTCGCCACGGCAAGGCAGTGATCCACGAAGGGGTCAAAATCAGCAGGGAGGCAAAAAATAAATAAATTGCTTTGGTCCAGATGAGTATCCCAGGCTGAGAATTCAAGTCGTACCCCCCCCCCAGTGCCTGTACAGGGTTTCCCCGCATCCTTCCCCCCCCCCCATCTTGATTTTATGTTGTTCATTTATTATTGCAACCGTATCCCACCTTTACTCTAAGGAGTCCAAGCCGGTACATTTAGACATTTCCATTACATTTTTATTACATCAGAAATCATGTTCAAAAACATCCAGCTTCTTTTAAGTAGAGAATAGGCCTTTGAATACCTATGGTGTTGGCCTGGTATAGGTGATTTGTTGCCATAGCAGCTAATGGTCAGAAATGTTGTTTGGAAGCAGTGCTGCCAGCATAACATACACAACATTGTTATGTAGTGTAATGATTTGAAAATTCCTCTTGCATGGAGCCAAAAACCACTCATTAATTTGCTGCAAAAACTGGTGGAACCTATGAAATAGACCATAAAGAAGAAATGAACCATAAAGAAATGGACCATAAACAAGGCTGATCGCCAAAGAATTGATGCTTTTGAATTACGGTGCTGGAGGAGACTCTTGAGAGTCCCATGGACTGCAAGAAAATCAAACCTATCCATTTTTAAGAAAATCAGCCCTGAGTGCTCACTGGAAGGACAGATCCTGAAGCTGAGACTCCAATACTTTGGCCAGCTCATGAGAAGAGAAGACTCCCTGGAAAAGATCCTGATGTTGGGAAAGATGGAGGGCACAAGGAGAAGGGGACGACAGAGGACAAGATGGTTGGACAGTGTTCTCGAAGCTACCAGCATGAGTTTGACCAAACTGTGGGAGGCAGTGGAAGACAGAAGTGCCTGGCGTGCTCTGGTCCATGGGGTCACGAAGAGTCGGACACCACTAAACGACAAAACAACAACAACAACATGAAATAGAAGGGGGGATCATTCCGCTGTAGGCTTCAGAATGCCAGGATACCCACATTTGTGCATAAAGGAGTCTCTTTAGCATCCCTTTCCATAGGTCTCTTCTTAAGTTAGGGAAGACTTTAGCTAGCTGTTTGCTGCTTCAGCAGAGTCCTCCCATTGTACAAAGTACCCTTTCACCACCATTCCCATCTCTCAAGTTCTCAGTTGTGTGCTATAGTTTTATAAGCTGGGGGAAAGTGAAATGATGTGGCCACATGCTGTCTGGAGTCTTAATATTGTTCTAAATGGGGAGGGGAAGGATTTTTATTACCGGTAATTGGGATATGGGTGAAACTACATGCGGCAGAACTGTGCCAGACAAGGAATCCCTGTGCCAGACTGTTGTAGTGTTAAGAAATATAGTCTATTCACCTATTTACACTTCTAGTCTGCTTGGAGGGAGTCCAGATCTTACACCATGGTCTTTTCAAGAGGGGTTTGTACCCCACAGCAGTGTAGCCATCCTTCAGCCAGCCTGCCCAAGATGGATGCCAGTCTTTCTTCTTCCTTCTTCTTCCCAGAACATTCTGCTTAAAAACTCTCTTTTCCTGTCGCCTCACACCCAGCTACCCTGGCAACCTTTCAAAGCCCATCCTTGGTTCACACCTTAGGGCAAGGGGGGGGGGGAGAGAGAACAGTTATTTTGCATTGTCAGTGGCTCTCGATGTATTGTTTCTTAATGGCCCTAGACTGGCCAGGTCCTTTTGCATAGGCTAGCTTTTCCCAGTAGTGATGTATGGAAGTGAGAGCTGGACCATAAAGAAGGCTGATCGCTGAAGAATTGATGCTTTTGAATTATGGTGCTGGAGGAGACTCTTGAGAGTCCCATGGACTGCAAGAAGATCAAACCTCTCCATTCTGAAGGAAATCAGCCCTGAGTGCTCACTGGAAGGGCAGATCCTGAAGCTGAGGCCCCAATACTTTGGCCCCCTCATGAGAAGAGAAGACTCCCTGGAAAAGACCCTGATGTTGGGAAAGATGGAGAAGGGGACGACAGAGGACGAGATGGTTGGACAGTGTTCTCGAAGCTACCAGCATGAGTTTGACCAAACTGCGGGAGGCAGTGGAAGACAGGAGTTCCTGACGTGCTCTGTCCACGGGGTCACAAAGAGCCGGACACGACTAAACGACTAAACAACAACAAAGCTCAGGAATTCCTCTTCAGCTTGTATTTCTCCAATCACATCTCCAAATCCTACTATTTATTCATTTATAGTGGTTAGGGGAGGCCCCCCCCCATCTATAACAATATGCTTTGTATGCACAAGTATTGTCGGTTTGTCCCGAATCTACTGCCATCCTGCTCCCTTGAGGTTCATGGAGAGAGCCCAAGTTCCAGGACTATAGTGAGAAGGAGGGAAAGTTCTCACTTTCCACTCCCCTCACACAATACAGAACTTTATAAGTCAGAGGTTTGTAACCTTTTTGAGTCCACGGCTCCCTTGACCAACAACATTCTTTCTGTGGCACCCCTGTGAGGCTCAGGAGTCCAGTTATGTCACGCCTTGCCTGCAGAGCTGGCAGCCTCTCACCCTTTTTTGAACACCCTTCCTTGTGGAGTGTTCCCTCAGCCTCCTCTCCTCTCCCCTCTCCTTGGGAGTCCTCCTGGAAGCCTCTGCTGCAACAAACAGCTGTGCAAGCCTTTGGGAGGCAGAGATGCTAGAGGCCATCAGAGGAGGGAGCAAAGGCAAGAGGGACAGAGGCCAGTGTTACTCACGGCACCCCTGACCATCCTTCAAGGCACCGCAGGGTGCCACAGCACACGGGCTGAGAACCACTGGCATAAGGTTCTCCATGTCTTCACCCCCTCTACCCACACAATAATTATCTTATTTTTTATTTTTATTTTTAAAAAACCCAAATGCTTACACCTTCCTTCACAGGGAAGATGCTCCAGCTGCACCACTTGGATGGTCTAGTTGCTCTTATCTGTGCCTTTCCCAACTTTCTCATGATTGAGACAGGGAGAGCAAAACTCAACATAATCTGCGTCGATACTCTCCAACTTGGTGGTTGGGCGAATGGTACCATCCACAATATTGGTGTTATGTACTGAGTTGAATAGGATCCAAATTGCTGCAGTCTGATTGGTCCTAGAACGATAGGATCCAAAATGCAGCAGTCTGGTCCTAAAAACAATAGGATTCAGCATGCAGCAGTCTGATTGGTCCTAGAACAATGCAGCAGTATGATTGGTCGGCAGGAGCCACCCAATCCAGCTCCAGATAGAAGTGAATCCACAACCTGATTGGCCTACAGGAGAATTCTGGAATTAGCCAATCACGTGCAGCCCATTGTGTAAATAATGTATATAAAGCAGATACTTGGGGAAACTTTCATTCCTCCTCCCACTATGAGCTGAATAAAGAGCATGAAATCCACTCTCGACTCTGAGTATATTTCAGCTGGCTTCCTTGCTGGTCTTGGCAGATGATTTATGAATAACATTGATTGAAATGGCACTAGTTTCAGTACAGATCCTTGGGGACGCCGCTGCTTATTTGCCTCCGTTGCATTCTTACATTTATCCCATTTCCTGTTCTTTAACCAGTTCCTGATCCATAAGTGGACCTGTTGTCTTATTCCATGGCTGTTACTCAGGAGGACTTTGCCAAATGATTTTTAGAAGTTTGGGTTTACTGTTGTTTAATGCATCAGCCTTTCCTACATGCCTATTGACATTCTCAAGGAACGACACAAGATTGGTGAAGCCTCCCTCTGGCGAACTCATTGATTCCTCCTTGGGCGAAGCTGTTCTTCTAAAATGCTAAATATTTTCCACCTCTTTACCCCCAAACAGACATTGAGCTAGCTGACTGCCTTTTTTAAAAAAGACTGGCGTTGTGTTGGCTTTCTTCCAACGCTCTAGAAAGGAAGGACAATCTTAGTGACATGCTTCATATTTTTCTTAGGAGAGGAGCAATTTCACATTTTAGTTCTCTGAGAACTGCTGCGTGTATATGCCATCGGGAGCTGGTGATTTGTTTGTTTTAATTTGGCAGTTAGCCCTAGAACTTTATCTCCCATCGCCTCTTTTTGGTTCAGTTCTCTGAACACCCTTCTGGAAAAAGTGATTTAGAAATGGGAATCTGTCCAATATTTTTCACAGTAAAGATGGATGGGAATTTCTTTGCAATCGCTGTATCCTCCTTTCTTTGTCTGGTGCTCTGACACATTCTCTGTCTTCTTATGTATTGAAATAGCTACTTATTCTTCATCTTAATTTTTTGCGAATCAAAGAACATATTGCTAAAGGCCAACAATAAACAATTATTTCAATATATCAGAAACAGGCTTCTTTCCACTTGCCTCATCACCTCATATGTGTTTTGCAAACTTCTTCTTGTCCTTCTTGCCCATTTTTAAGGGTATCTCCCTTTCAACTTCACTTTAATCCGGAGCTTTCCAAACGGTGTGTCACAACACGTTAGTGTGTCAGTTGCCATGTGTCGGTGTGTTGCACAAATCCTCCCCGCACTCTTAAAGGAGGTTACTTTAACCTCCAGTTTGCTACTAAAACTGAATTACTGTGTCACGAAATGATGCATGTCTAAAAAGTGTGTCACCAGCATGAAAAGTTTGGGAAGCCCTGCTTTTAACCACTGCTGCTGCTGCGAGAAGGGAGAAAATTCAGAGGCTGAAACAGGAAGCAAGGGAAGACTTGCAAGATCCACCCAGGGGCAGATCTACTATGAAATGAATAAAGCCCCTAATCCCAGAGGGGGCCTAGAAGTGACTTCATTCCACATTGCTTAAAATATTTGGGTCTAGGAGACCCAATCTGAGTCACATGAGGCAAAATTTATTAATTTTTTGTTGGATATATTTCAACAATCCCAAAGTTTGAGAGTCAGATGAAGAAGAAGAAGAGTTTGGATTTGATATCCCACTTTATCACTACCCGAAGGAGTCTCAAAGCAGCTAACATTCTCCTTTCCCTTCCTTCCCCACAACAAACACTCTGTGAGGTGAGTGGGGCTGAGAGACTTCAGAGAAGTGTGACTGGCCTAAGGTCACCCAGCAGCTGCATGTGGAGGAGCGGAGACGCGAACCCGGTTCCCCAGATTACGAGTCTACCGCTCTTAACCGCTACACCACACTGGCTCTCATGCTGTAAAGGTTGAGTGTTGCGGCAGTGACAGAGCTACATGCTCCAGCACCCAGAGCGGCGAACACGCGGGGTTGTGGCTGGTGCATGTCCTAGGGGGCATGCCGCCCACAGGGGGCGTGGTGCATGTCACAGGGGGTGCGGCGGGCGGCTCGCATCCTGGGGGCAGCTGTGATGTCACCCCCCCAGATGGCACCCAGGGTGGCCCGCTCCCCCCGCCGCCACCTACATCCGCCAGTGTGTTGCGGTATGTTGGCTGCTCTGCTGTGGCTAATGCCAACCCCCCCCCCCCTTTTATCAGAGCTCAGGACCCTAGAGGAATAACAGTAAGTTCACGAAAGTACTTAAGTGGATACCCCAAAACTCAAACTTGCGTAAAATTTGCAGTGATCTGTCATGGAACAACCCCATTGATAACAGTCTCATTGCTGGCTGTGAAGGGGCACTCAAAACAGTTCAAAATTCAGGGCCCCCCAAATCAGAGCTTGAAAGGATCTGCAGGAGGCGGCTTCAAGCAGCAGGCCTGGGAGCAAGAAGAAGTTTCCATCAAATGCAAACTGCTTCCTCCTTCTTTAGCAAGATGCATCCTTACCACCTGTCAGCTGATGGGCATTTGCGAGTGCACCTGGTTCCAGTAAAAGAGCAACTGGGAGCGCCTGTTAAACTCCTGGTAATTCCACTGAAGGTACATTCTTTCACCTTTGGTGGACGTGCCCAAAGATTAAGGCTTTCTGGGAGATGATCTATAATGAATTGATAAAAGTATTTAAATATACCTTCTTGAAGAAACCAGAGGCCTTTCTCCTGGGCATAGTTGGCCAATTGGTGCCAAAGAAGGATAGAACTTTTTTTATGTATGCCACAACAGCAGCAAGAATACTCATCGCAAAGTATTGGAAGACACAAGATCTACCCACTCTGGAAGAATGGCAGATGAAGGTGATTGACTATATGGAACTGGCGGAAATGACTGGCAGAATCCGAGACCAGGGAGAAGAGTCGGTGGAAGAAGATTGGAAGAAATTTAAATACTATTTACAGAAATATTGTAAAATTAATGAATGTTAGAATGATGTTGGATAGAAACAAAGGGGTTTTTAGCTGCAATACTATAAGGGAATATGAAAAATGGATTATTAATAGGTAAAGATTTAATGTTATAATATTTTAAGATTAAAGATTTGGATAAACAAAGAGGGGAAGGATTTGCTGAACCAACAAACTGAATTGGAATACAAAAAAGGGAGGCATGAGAAGGTCCGGGAAACAAGCTAATGAAAAATAAGTAATGGAAAGATTGAGTTGTTTTTAATTATTTTTATTTTGTATTTTTATTTTTTCTATTTTTATTTTGTAATATTTTGAAAATCTTTATAAATATTTTATAAAAAATAAAAAATAAACTCCTGGTAATTCCTTTGAAGCCACATCCTTACCTGCTCCACATCTGACATCATGTATGACGTCAGGTGGGTGGGAAGGGACTTCCCCAAAACAGCCTGGGGGAACACATGTCTCCCTGCATAAGCTGATCCCTTCATTCTTTAGAAGCTAGGATTCTTATTTTTGTTACCTAGAAATCTGATGTGACCTAAGTAACAATCTATTGATGTATGTGTTGCATTTCATAGCACCGTGGTCACTGTTCTGATTTGGTTTGGCAACACTGACGTGTCCCACCAGGTTTAGGGCATCGTTTAGGATTAAGTCTAGGGTTGCCTCTCCTCTGGCAAGTTCCATGACCTAATAATCTAAAGCAAAGTCATAGATTGTACCTAAAATAAAATGTTGCCTCTTTGTTGAGACCTGGCTGTACCTTAAAAGCAAAACGAGCAGGAAACAGAAAAGCAGCTTTTCCTGTAAAGATCAGAATGACAAGGTTATTCAAGGCATGAAACACAATGATGATGAAAAACACATGGTCACAGTGGAGAGCTAAATTTCACTTCAGCAATACAAATGTTAAAAACTATTTCTTTTCCCAGTTCCCAAGGCAAGGCTGTGTCTTAGAACAATATTAAGAGATCTAGCCTTTTGGGTGTTCTTCCATTTATTTGAAGTCTTTTGTCAGCTTCTGCAGCAGAGCTACCCTTGTTTAGCCTGAAAGAATTGTCTTTGGTTTCAGTGTTTAGGGAGGTTTTTAATGTATGGTGTTTTATCGTGTTTTAATATTCTGTTGGGAGCTGCCCAGAGTGGCTGGGGAAACCCAGCCAGATGGGCGGGAAATACATACATACATACATACATACATACACATACATACATACATACATACATACATACCTTGGCCCACTACAGATTGGTGTACCAGACAGTCACATGTTTACTTCACTTGACATCTCCTTAGGTAATGGTAAAGGGACCCCTGACCATTAGGTCCAGTCATGGCCGACTCTGGGGTTGTGGTGCTCATCTCGCTTTATTGGGCGAGGGAGCCGGCGTACAGCTTCCGGGTCATGTGGCCAGCATGACTAAGCCGCTTCTGGCAAACCAGAGCAGCGCACGGAAATGCCGTTTACCTTCCTGCCAGAGCGGTACCTATTTATCTACTTGCACTTTGACGTGCTTTCGAACTGCTAGGTTGGCAGGAGCAGGGACCGAGCAACGGGAGCTCACCCCGTTGCGGGGATTCGAACCGCCAACCTTCTGATTGGCAAGTCCTAGGCTCTGTGGTTTAACCCACAGCGCCACCCGCTTCCCTGACATCTCCTTAGCTGATCCTTATGAATAATTGTCCATGAGGATAACGTAGCCCATTGCTACAACACTTTGGCTGCACACACACACACACACACCAGGCATTTAAAGCAAACAGGCACCCCTACAATCCTGGGAACTGTAGCTCTGATGGGGTGAACTACAATTCCCACGATTCTTTGGGCTGGCGGATGTGCCTCTCCTTTGTCACCATTCCTGGTTTCTTTCTACATCTCAAGATCACCTTCAGAGTGTTTGCTCGGGCGCTAAAAACATTCTTGTTTTGACAGATGCTTAGAGAGTTGTGATAGTTTTAATCTGCTTTAGCATTTTTACTTTTTGTATGATTTGTTCTACTGTTGTAAATTGTGCTTGGCTTTCTTGTTTTATATTATCATAAAGCGCTTTGATCTGGGTGTGCCTGTCAAGTGGGGTATAAATCTGTGAAGTATATAAATATGCCCATGTCTCCAGTATTAAATTGCTTATTAGGCAATTATCACCCACGGTAAATCTGTGGAGTTTACATTATGTTATGCTATACTTAAGTTACCTGTACCGGTGTGTGTGTGTGTGTGCGTGCGTGTCAGCTACTCATGAGAAAGAGAGTCTATGTACCCCTGTTCCCTGCAGAAAGAGATATTCTGCTCATGTATCCCTGGCTTCTCTCCGCATGGCATTGGTCATCTGCAAGCTTCTTCTCAGCTGGGATAGCTCAGTTGGTAGAGCAGCCTCGTAAAAATGAGACTCACTGTGAGTTAAAAGCTAGATGCAGGCGTTGATTTGATGCTGAGCTGATTTGTTGCATGGTATCCCATTGCCTCACTAAAAGGATTGACATCTTCTTTTACGGGACACGGGTGGCGCTGTGGTCTAAACCACAGAGCCTAGGGCTTGCCGATCAGAAGGTTGGCAGTTCGAATCCCCGCAACAGGGTGAGCTCCCGTTGTTCGGTCCCAGCTCCTGCCAACCTAGCAGTTCAAAAGCATGTCAAAAGTGCAAGCAGATAAATAGGTACCGCTCCGGTGGGAAGGTAAACGGTGTTTCCGTGCGCTGCTCTGGTTCACCCAGAAGCGGCTTAGTCATGCTGGCCACATGACCCGGAAAAACAAACGCCGGCTCCCTCGGCCTATAGAGTGAGATGAGTGCGCAACTCCAGAGTCGTCTGCGATTGGACCTAACGGTCAAGGGTACCTTTACCTTTACCTTATGCCATTGCCTCACTGAAAGGATTGACAACTTCTTTAGAAATACATCTTATTTAGAAAGAAAGCCATATACCACATGCCATTTTGAATTTATTTTTTTGGAGTACTCCCTACCATTGCAACCAAAACAACACTAAACAAACACACAAAAACTTTTAACATGTGAGGAACACTCCCCCCCCCCATTCACATGCATCTACCACCAAAGCAGGTAATTCTGAGTAATATAATGAGAAGAGGGGCACAGGAAAGAGATGGCTGGTTCTTATTGCTACCATTCTTGCCTTAAGTTCAGAAAATCATGAGGAAACCTGTCTGTGGGTCAAGCTCTACATAATCTGCTTCCTGTGTGCAACTTGCCTCTCTGTTGTCTGTCATAGAATCATAGAGTTGGAAGGGACCAGAGAATCATAGAGTTGGAAGGGAATCACCACCTGAGGCCCTTCTTTACGTGCCTCTTTGTGTGTCTCCTCCATTACAGGCCCAGAGGGGGACAACATGAGAACAGGCCTTTTCTGAGGTGGCTCCCAATTTTTGGACTGCTCTCCAGAGGGAGACTCGCCTGAACCACTAATATATATCTTTAGGCACCAGGCAAAAAGCTTTCCTCTATAACTAGGCCTTGGACACTTAATTAACTCTGGCCTTTTAGGTGCGATGTTTTTAATGTATTTATTTCCCCCTTCATTTTATTTTATATATGTGGAGTTTTTGGTTTTTGTTTGTTTGCATGTGTCGCTTTGTTTTGTCCTGGGCAAGAGAAAGTGACCGATAAATGTAATAAATACTTAAGAAAATAAAAGAGAAACTTCCATGCTCTGAATTGGCACCAGCAGCCTCTAGATCCATCTTTTGCATTGCCCAGTCGATGGCTTCATGGTAACTGAAATATACTCGGAGTCCTGTAGTGATTTCATGCTTTTTATTGCAGCTTGTAAAACAGTGATTGAATTCCCCCCCAAACCTCATAATGTAATGTAATAATGTAAATATACATTATTTACACAATGAGTCCCGTCTAATTGGCTGATTCTGCTTCCCTCCTGGAGCCTGATTGGTCTTTTCCTGCAGGCCAATCAGTTGTTGCATTCTAGGATCCTACCAGCCTAATAGGCTGATTAACTTCCTCCTGGAGCCTGATTGGTCTTTTCCTGCAAGCCAATCAGTTGTTGCATTCTAGGATCCTACTTGCCTATTGTTCTAGGACCCAAGCTTAGTACATAACAGTAACCCTTGGCATGTCTCTCTTATTTCTACCCCAAGACCGCAAGTTCCTTATTGCCAATGCTCAGATGGAGAACTGTGCCATCATTTACTGCAACGATGGTTTCTGCGAGATGTTTGGCTACTCCCGGGTGGAGGTGATGCAGCGCCCCTGCACCTGCGACTTCCTCACCGGGCCGGACACAACGCACAACTCCATTGCGCAGCTGGGGCAGGCATTGCTGGGAACCGATGAGTGTAAGCTGGAGATCCTCTACTACAGGAAAGACAGTAAGCAACTATTTTATTTATGCATTTATTTGCCAGCCAAGTGGCTGGACCTGCTACTTCTGCCTTGTGACCCCAAGTCATCTGATTATACCAAAGTCAGATTTAAAGGTTGCTTCTCCTGACATCCCTGTGTGTTCTTCACCTGGCATGTGTAACAGAGACTTGGTTGGATGAAGCAGATGGGTCTCCACCCCCATCCTTCTGCCCGGACACTGAGGTCCAGCACTGAGGGCCTTCTGGCGGTTCCCTCCCTGCAAGAAGCGAGATTACAGGGAACCAGGCAGAGGGCCTTCTCAGTAGTGGCACCCGCCCTGTGGAACGCCCTCCCACCAGATGTGAAGGAAATAAACCACTGTCTGACTTTTAGAAAACAACTGAAGGCAACCCTGTTTAGGGAAGTTTTTAAGGTTTGATTGTGTTTCTAAGATTCTATTGGGAGCTGCCCAGGGTGGCTGGGGAAACCCAGCCAGGTGGGCGGGATATAAATAATAAATTATTTTTATTACAGTGGTGCCCCGCAAGACGATGCGCTTCGCAAGACGAATTTCCCTATGGGCTTGCTTCGCAAGACGAAAACGTCTTGCAAGTCTTGCGATTTTTTTCGCTCCCCCCCTTTTTCTAAGCCGCTAAGCCGCTAATAGCCTTTTAGCCGCTAAGCTGCTAAGCCTTTAATAGCCGCTAAACCGCTAATAGCGCTAATCCGTTAAGCCGCTAATAGGGTTGCTTCGCAAGACGAAAAAACCGCTAGACGAAGAGACTCGCGGAACAGATTATTTTCGTCTTGCGAGGCACCACTGTATATCATTATTATCTGCTTTCTACTGTGGCAAGCAATATGGATTCCTTCTAGCACGATTTCCTGCCATCATCCAAGGTGACACCGCCGCATGCCTGTCCAATGACCCCAGGCAGATGATGGATTGTTGCATTTCCTCAGAGAAGTTCTGCTGTACAAAGGACAATGGGATGAACTAATGTGTGGATAGGCAAAAAGTGAGGAGGAAGTCAGAATTTCAGGTTCCTAATACCTTGCTGGTATAGTGGGTCCTACTCTATGCCAAAAGGGACGCGGGTGGCACTGTGGGTTAAACCACAGAGCCTAGGACTTGCTGATCAGAAGGTCAGCGGTTCGAATCCCCGCAATGGGGTGAGCTCTCGTTGTTTGGTCCCTGCTCCTGCCAACCTAGCAGTTTGAAAGCACGTCAAAGTGCAAGTAGATAAATAGGTACCGCTCCAGTGGGAAGGTAAACGGCATTTCCATGCGCTGCTCTGGTTTGCCAGAAGTGGCTTAGTCATACTGGCCACATGACCCGGAAGCTGTACGCCGGCTCCCTTGGCCAATAAAGCGAGATGAGCGCCGCAACCCCAGAGTCAGTCATGACTGGACCTAACGGTCAGGGGTCCCTTTACTTTTACTCTATGCCAAAGGGCAGTTTGTTGCAGTCAGATACTATGAATTAACTGTGCACAGTTCCTTAGGTGCAATCAGGTCTCCAGACTCCCATCTCTTTCTCCCTTTATCAACTAGGAGAAATCCTGTGCAGGCTTATTCTAGGAACCCTGTGAGGGAACTGTATGTAAACCCTTGTAAATAAGGGCTGGCAGAACAACCATCTTGAACAGGAGTGCTGGCATCAGTATGGAGCCCACAAAAGCCCGTTTCTCTTTCTTCATCTCATAGAATTTTAGAACTGGAAGGGATCACGAGGGTCCAAACTCCTTCAGTGCAGGAATCTGTTTAGGGAAGTTTTTAATATTTAATGCTGTACTGTTTTTAACACTCGATTGGGAGCCGCCCAGAGTGGCTGGGGAAACTCAGCCAGATGGGCGGGGTATAAATTATAATTATAATTATTATTATTATTATTATTATTATTATTATTATTATTATTATTATTATTATCTTTTGCCAATGAGAGTGGACAGTTTCTCATGACACGAAGGCAGAAACTGTACAACTGAAAGTAGGACGATCCCTCTGAGATGGTTTAATCCAACCCATCTGCAGGATCTACAACGATGAAACTACAACTTATTTTTTTTATTAAAAAGAAAAATTCCACAAAAGAAAGATTTTGGGGTGCCCTTTGCAGAAGGGGTATTTCATTTTTAAATTTTACTTGGAATGGATTTGACTTAAAAAAAACAACAAACCAGGAAAAACAGAGTGGGACTCTTTTGCTCTCTGTCAGGCAGAATTCTGCAAACGTACCTCCGGAATGATTGATCTGTGCACCCCACCCTCTAAAAATTTTTTTTTTTTAATTGGCTCCAAGAAAATGGGGGGAAAGTGGGGTTTTTTGTGGTAATAGCAACAGGAGGAAGGTATGGAGCTGGTTTTGACCTATAAAGCCTTAAACGGCTCAGGACCGCCATACCTCAAGGACCGCCTCTTCCCATATGAACCTACCCGGACCCTGAGATCATATTCTGAGGCCCTCCTTCGTGTGTCTCCTCCTCGAAAGGTCTGGAAGGTGGCAACACGAGAACGGGGCCTTCTCTGCAGTGGCTCCCCATCTGTGAAATGCTCTCCCCAGGAAAGTTCGCCTGGCACCTTCATTGTATATCTTTAGGTGCCAGGCTGAAATCTTCCTTTTTAGCCAGGCCTTTGGTTGATCTTATTGACATCCAGCACCCTTTTAGAACCTGGTTCTTTGGGGGGGGGTGTTATTGGGTTATTGCTTTTGGTTTGATTTTATTCGTTGTGGTCTTGTTTGTCAACCGCCCTGAGACCTCCGTGTATAGGGCGGTGTATAAATTCAATTAATAATAATAATAATTGCTATGTACTGAGGTTCTCACCCTGGGCCATTGGGAGGATACTGTAGATAGTTTTCACTCAGGTTCACATATGCAAATAAGGAATTGAAAGTGACATTCAGTGATTGGATAGTTACAGAAAGTTGTTACTATTGCATTGTAGTGGAGCTCTAGATAAGCAGGCTGGCTGAACCCTTCAGTTCAGTTCTGTTCCGGCCTGTGAATAACCAAGAGCTGTTTGAAGAATTGCTGTGTCGTCTGATATGTTCACCACCACCACCACCACCACCACCACCACCAACAACAACAACATAATAATAATAATAATAATATAATTAATAATAATGGAGCTAGTGGAGGATGAGCCTCGGCAGAGAACACAAAAGGAAAAACCTGGGTAGCCTGATCTGCCTCCTTTCTTGTAGGTGTGTGTGGCTGCTCGTCTTCCTTCCTGGCTTGGAAGGATGAAAGACAGACCCATATCCTTGCCTCTTGCCCACCTAAGCATCTGAGATCTGCACATGGTCAAAAGTGCACTTGTGATGTAGGAACTAACCAATGGGGATGATGCCCGCTTGGACACCCACCCTGCAAAGGCACCAGGACCCCCTGGCAGAGCCATCGAAAGGAGAATAAGCAACATCTTTATTACCGTATTTTGCGCCCCATAAGACGCTCCGGCCCATAAGACGCACCTAGTTTTTTGGGGGGGAAATAAAGAAAAAAAAAATTATTTCCCCCCCAGGTGCGGGGCTGGAAGAACCAGGTCGGGGAACAGTGGGAAGGCACGCTCTGCCTCCCCGCTGTCCCCCGAGCTTGTGGGGCTGGCGATGGGGAGAAGTGCACCAGTCCCGCGATGGCAGGCAGCTCTGTGCCGCCATCCCGAGCGGGGCGGGACTTAGCGCCCCGCTCGTGATGGCGGCGTAGACCTGCCTGCAGTCCCGCGACGGCAGGCAGATCTCTGCCGCCATCCCGAGCGGGGCGGGACTTAGCGCACCGCTCGGGATGGCGGCGTAGACCTGCCTGCGGTCCCGCGACGGCAGGCAGATCTCTGCCGCCATCCCGAGCGGGGCGGGACTTAGCGCACCGCTCGGGATGGCGGCGTAGACCTGCCTGCGGTCCCGCGACGGCAGGCAGATCTCTGCCGCCATCCCGAGCGGGGCGGGACTTAGCGCACCGCTCGGGATGGCGGCGTAGACCTGCCTGCGGTCCCGCGACGGCAGGCAGATCTCTGCCGCCATCCCGAGCGGGGCGGGACTTAGCGCACCGCTGGGGATGGCGGCGTAGACCTGCCTGCGGTCCCGCGACGGCAGGCAGACCTCTGCCGCCATCCCGAGCGGGGCGGGACTTAGCGCACCGCTGGGGATGGCGGCGTAGACCTGCCTGCGGTCCCGCGGCGGCAGGCAGATCTCTGCCGCCATCCCGAGCGGGGCGGGACTTAGCGCACCGCTCGGGATGGCGGCGCAGAGCTGCGCTGGTCCCAGGAGCGCAGGCAGCTCTGCAGGGCCACCGGGAGCGGGGCGGAGCTTCTCCCCCGGCTCCCGGTGGCCGGGCAGAGCTGCGCTGGTCCCAGGAGCGCAGGCAGCTCTGCAGGGCCACCGGGAGCGGGGCGGAGCTTCTCCCCCGGCTCCCGGTGGCCGGGCAGAGCTGCGCTGGTCCCAGGAGCGCAGGCAGCTCTGCAGGGCCACCGGGAGCGGGGCGGAGCTTCTCCCCCGGCTCCCGGTGGCCGGGCAGAGCTGCGCTGGTCCCAGGAGCGCAGGCAGCTCTGCAGGGCCACCGGGAGCGGGGCGGAGCTTCTCCCCCGGCTCCCGGTGGCCGGGCAGAGCTGCGCTGGTCCCAGGAGCGCAGGCAGCTCTGCAGGGCCACCGGGAGCGGGGCGGAGCTTCTCCCCCGGCTCCCGGTGGCCGGGCAGAGCTGCGCTGGTCCCAGGAGCGCAGGCAGCTCTGCTGGGCCACCGGGAGCGGGGCGGAGCTTCTCCCCCGGCTCCCGGTGGCCGGGCAGAGCTGCGCTGGTCCCAGGAGCGCAGGCAGCTGTGCACGGCCACCGGGAGCGGGGCGGAGCTTCTCCCCCGGTTCCCGGTGGCCGGGCAGAGCTGCGCTGGTCCCAGGAGCGCAGGCAGCTGTGCACGGCCACCGGGAGCGGGGCGGAGCTTCTCCCCCGGCTCCCGGTGGCCGGGCAGAGCTGCGCTGGTCCCAGGAGCGCAGGCAGCTCTGCAGGGCCACCGGGAGCGGGGCGGAGCTTCTCCCCAGGCTCCCGGTGGCCGGGCAGAGCTGCGCTGGTCCCGGGATTGCAGGCAGCTCTGCGCAACCCTCGGAGCCGGTCTCCCGAGGGTTGTGCAGAGCTTCCTGAAGCCTGGAGAGCGAGAGGGGTCGGTACGCACCGACCCCCCTCACTCTCCAGGCTTCAGCGAAAGCCTGCATTCGCCCCATAAGACGCAGGCACATTTCCCCTTCATTTTTGGAGGGGAAAAAGTGCGTCTTATGGGGCGAAAAATACGGTAGACTGCACTGCCATAGACACAATATAAGACACACTATGGCGTTTAACCCCCCCCCCCAAACGTGGAAGGACTTTGATTTAACTGACTGCCATCATGGCCTTAGCCATTGCCAGCAGTGACACAATACTCCTGTTTCCTTTCTGTATGTTGCATTTGGGTACAGTGAATTAATGGTGAACTTTCCCCTTGAGTATGGCCCAAGTATTCAGACTCTGAACTCCTGCTTCTGAGCAGCCCTGAGTTACGAACCTTGCAAATAAGGCAGTTCAGTTACCAACACTTTCTGCGGAGCCTGACTTCAACCATCAGGGTTCAGAAGACAACCCAGGAAGCGCTGTTCATATTCTGTTCAAATGTGGAGCAGGTGGCCGTCAGACGCCTTCCATCTGCTTTCTTAAGGCTGTTTATCCTGCACACTTTCATGCTCCAAATCATCACTAGGCCAGCCCGCCACGTTTGCGCGTGTAAATGGGACTGCAGCAGTGGAAGAGAGCACAGAGAAAGTAGCACAGAGAAAAAGAAAGGAGGAGGAGGTATGCTAGGTCAAACAGTGTCAAATCCAGTCATACCCAGCAAAAGAATAGCTGCAATTTTTTTTTTAAAAAAATGCTTCCTATCAGGGGAGTCACCGACAGTTAAGGCATGTGTGCCTCTTCTTTTATGGATTTGCTGAACACAGGCAGGTGAGATTCTCCCCTCCCAGGTACGGTGCGGCAAGCTCTTCCCAGATCCGATGCTGGCCTGCTTTTCTTTGAGATGCTTCTGGCTGTGAAAGAGGAGCAACAGGTTCATCATTCAAATCGTGAATCTCTCTCTCTCCTTCCTCTTTTTCTTTGCCAGACCAGAGGAGGCCTTCATGTCTATTTTTAAAACCCTTGCTCTGCTAGCATGCGGAATATAATTGTCTCCGCTCGACCCTCTGCCTGTGATTGCCCGCTCCACTGTTATAAAGTAGTGTTATTGGCAGGGGAAAGACCCTGTGTTGTTGGCAGCCAAGGTTTAATTAGACAGCCGGACCTTCAGTCCGTCTGGTCCGTGTTTCATAACGCTACCAGACCCCGTTCGGCAGTTTATTGCTCTGCGGCTTGCAAGGTTGTTTCCTTGCTTTTGCAGCCCACCGGAGACAAAACAGCGAGTGGCGAGGGCTGTTCAGAGGCAGCAGCTCGTTCCAGTGGCAAAGGGAAAACAATGGGCAGGTTGCCAAACATATCCAGAAGAGACAGGGACATGGATAATGAGGGTTTTGGAGCAGCAGGAGGAAGCAGAACAAGAGAGGCAAATGTAGATCTACTTTTCTATGTGTGAGCGCATATATGGTATCTTGGGCTGTGGGTGGGAAGGAAGGAAGGAAGGAGGTTAGGATCATAGAATCATAGAGTTGGAAGAGACCACAAGGGCCATCGAGTCCAACCCCCTGCCAAGCAGGAAATGATGGGGGATTCAGGGCCAAATGAATGTAAGGAATGGAAAGTAGGCAGTGAAGTCTAGTTGTGCTGGTCCTGGGAGGGTTACCATGCAGCGTGGTCTAAGTCCGGTCCTAGGTCGAGGGTAAGGAGGCTGTCTGTCAGGGGCGAAGCGCGGTCCAAAGCAAGGAGTCGGGCGTGGTCAGGAACTCAGGAGAGCAGGTCAGGGTGCCGGCAGGAACAGAATACCAATGATGTTGCTCCCGCAACCTGGGACTGGGCTGACTGGCCTTTATCTCCTCTGAGGCCTAGGGCGGTCCCGGCCCACAGGTGACTCGCCTCTCCTGGCCTTAAGGCGAGCACTCCTCCTGAGAGAACTTAGTTCCCTCCGCCTCTCTGCCCTGAGCCTCTGAAGCTCAGGAGAGGCTGGAGGGTTACTGGACCCAGAGATAACCTCACCTTCCCTGACAGGGCTGGGAGAGGAGCACCCGCAGGCAATGGGTCCTCAATCACCTCCAGAGCCAGAGCAGATTCAGCTGGTGTCTGCTCCTGAGGATCCCGCACAGGTGAGGGCCCTTCCGATTCAAGCCCCTGCCCCGTTTCAGCCGGCCCTGGAGGTGGGGACTCCTGTGCAGGCTGGGATTCCTCAGGTTCAGCCTCTGAATCAGATTCCCAGGCCATCACACTAGTCCTCAGTGGGGATGGTAGGGCAAAAAGGTAGGGAGAGCCAAAAAACAAAACACACCACCTTATAGCATGAGAAGCCAATGGGAGGCAGAGACACAAATTCTGCTTTTGCCCTCCCACTCTTCCTCTTGAGTTTTACAAGGGCAACATTAAGACTGAGGAGGCTGAGAGCAGGGGCAGATTTAGGGCTGTGCGAGTGGTATGCACACACTGGGCGCTGAGCTGAGAAGGGGGCGCCATCTCAAAGCCCAGAAAGCAAGGTGCCTGGCTTTTGGAAGGAGGCATGTGGGTTCTGATAGGGTCCTGGACTCCTCCTGCCTCCTTCCCAAGGCCTAGTTAGCGCTTCCCCAGTTCTGGGGAAAAGGAGGAGGGAGGGCTCTAGGACCTGGCTAGAGCCTGACTGCTCCTTCCTAAAGTTGGGTGCCTCCTTACCCACCTTTGGGAAGGTAGCTCAAGGGCTGGAGAGGGGGCAAATTGCTGCCTTGCACAGGGCGCCATGTTGTTGTTGTTGTTTTGAGTGATATACCGCCCTTTATCCAAAGATCCCAGGGTGGTGTACAACATTAAGAACACATTTTACAGAGCCTGATAATAAAAGCATAATACAAAGCATAATATCAGACAGCATAATAATAATAAAAAGTAGCAAAGGCAGCAAGGTCCTTGGGCCATTGTATAACAGACAGTGGGTGTTTATATTTCGGCTTGCTAGATCTGCTGAGCCGTTTAGGTTCATCGAACTGACAGAACATCTTCTTAGCATTGTGATGCTAAAACAGGGGCAATAGTTTGTTGGTACAGAGAGAAGCCTGAAGCCTCCCTTGGCTACAAGTTGCCCAGTCTGAGGGGATGGCTGTGGATCTGTGAACTTTATAGAGTACCCAAGTCCGCCACTGCTGAGAGATCCAGTTCTACCCCTTAGACTGGTTAGAAGCAAGGAAGTGGGCAAGCGGAAGCTGGCAGAGGGCAGGTCAAGCGTGGTGGCGCAGTGCTCTACTTGCTGTAATGGACTAGCTGCCACTAGTCCATTACAGCAGATGTTGATCATTTCAGCCCCAAGCAGGGAACAGTGTGCTCCAATCTGAATTCCAGGCAGCTAGTCCTCAACGTGCTAACACCCACTGCCACTGGATGTGGGTGTCCACGGCAGCTCTTTTAGACTTGGCCACCCAGCATATGCCTTCCTAAATCTGAGAGCACAGAAGAAAACCAGTGGTTCCTGCGTGCGGCTGAGACAGAAGTGCTAATCCAGACTTCACGGGGATCAGTCAAAAGTTAATTTCCTTACAAGAGGCTTGACAGCTGGGCTTGACAATGACAGAGCATAGCAGCTCTGAGGTTAATTACAAGCTAAGTCACTTCAGCCAGAGAGCATGGAAGAGCAATGCGGCTGAGAGGAACGGCTGCTTCTGCTCCCCCAGAAAACACTAGAATAGTCGTCCCTAAACTCTTGTAGGTCTTATTTTATCATCTGACCCCCAAATACCACCACCACCCTCCCAGTTGTCAAGAGACACAAGAATGCAACTCCTTCCCCCCCTCTGCTGCTAATGCGAGCTCGTCCCAAGCTGTTTCTGCAGTCCTTCAGTGGGCCTGAAAAAAGCTAAGGTGGAAGCAACAAGCACTCTTCATTTTTATTGTTTCATAAGTGCCACTTCCCTGAACAGCAGGAAGCACCAGAGGCAGACGGCAACAGGCTCTCTTCACTGTGAGATGAGAGTCACGGAAATGGGCGACATTTCTGCTATAACTGTTTTTGTTTTGTTTTTATAGACGTATCTGTTGAGCATGGAATGGGGAGATGGTGACATTGCTAGTCTGTGAAATGGCATCCGTTCCCCCAAAGCACAACAACATGCATTTCCCTCTTCCTTCCAGTGTAACCCAGACTTCTGTATTGTTTGCTAGCTACGCTACGAGTTGCATATCCCAGCCAACTGACATAACCTGGTGAACACGATGATGTCATGGCACCACATAGCCAATTAGATATGGCCCTGTGGGGATGTCACTGGTGGCAACTGAAGCCTTTACATTTCCCTCACTCTTATTGGGGCCAGGGAAAAGGGGAGACAAGGCAACAGGCTGACACCACCTGTCTTGCATCACTGCATTGTTTTCATTGCCCACTATCCCTGTAGCTGGGGAAGCTGGAGAATTCCAATGCAAGCAAAAATGGGAGCAGAAAATGCTGCTCTCTGCAATTTACGTCAGTGGTGATGTCCCTCCCTCCCCCCCCCCAATTTCTTTGCATTGACTGAATCGTGTAGAATAATGTAATGATAACATAATTAATTGTGTAATTGATTACGTAAGGTTTTACCGTAGCAGACAACAAGACAAATAATGTATATTTTGTTGGGAAACAAACTGCAGTGGAATGGAAACAGCGCTGCATGCAATGAAGCTAGAAACCAATGCCTTCTTACATCCCTTACTGTAGTGCAGCAAAAATTCCCCCCAGATACGCATGACTAATTGTGGCAGAATAGGGACCTAAGGAGGACGCAAGATTTATCGGGGTGTTAATGCTGTGAACCCCTCCAGCCTATGCTCAGGTTCTATCTATGTGTAAATAAGTATAACCTAAAAACACCACAAAAAATGAAGATCATGGCCACTGGTCCCATCACCTCCTGGCAAATAGAAGGGGAAGAAATGGAGGCAGTGAGAGATTTTACTTTCTTGGGCTCCATGATCACTGCAGATGGTGACAGCAGCCACGAAATTAAAAGACTCCTGCTTCTTGGGAGAAAAGCAATGACAAACCTAGACAGCATCGTAAAAAGTAGAGACATCACCTTGCCAACAAAGGTCCGTATAGTAAAAGCTATGGTTTTCCCAGTAGTGATGTATGGAAGTGAAAGCTGGACCATAAAGAAGGCTGATCGCCGAAGAATTGATGCTTTTGAATTATGGTGCTGGAGGAGACTCTTGAGAGTCCCATGGACTGCAAGAAGATCAAACCTCGCCATTCTTAAGGAAACCAGCCCTGAGTGCTCTCTGAAAGGACAGATCCAGAAGCTGAGGCTCCAATCCTTTGGCCACCTCATGAAAGGAGAAGACTCCCTGGAAAAGACCCTGATGTTGGGAAAGATGGAGGGCACAAGGAGAAGGGGACGACAGAGGACGAGATGGTTGGACAGTGTTCTCAAAGCTACCAGCATGAGTTTGACCAAACTGCGGGAGGCAGTGGAAGACAGGAGTGCCTGGCGTGCTCTGGTCCATGGGGTCACGAAGAGTCGGACACGACTAAACGACTAAACAACAACAACAAAAACACCACAGTCTCCGTTGCCCTTCATTCCAAGGAAACTAACCCCCGGGTGCATGGTCTGGAGTCTCTTGCCCCTCAGAGATAGGAGTGTGCATTCTGCAGGGAAGCCCTTCTTCTTTCATGTATTGTCACTGGGATCTGGGGCTCATAGCTCTCAGCAAGTTAACTCCAATAGTACTAATATCTGAAGAAGTGTGCATGCACACGAAAGCTTATACCAAGAACTAACTTAGTTGGTCTTTAAGGTGCTACTGGAAGGAATTTTTTTATTTTGACTATGGCAGACCAACACGGCTACCTATCTGTAACTGAATCCAATAGTACTGTAATGCTCTTCCGGTGAGAACTGGAATCTGTTTAATAAAAGGTTCCCTTTGCTACTTATCTTTTTTCCTTTCGTCTGACAGCCTAATCATTAAGCAAAAGAGGCAGCTCTGACATTTTAAAGGCAGGCCCATGGGAACAATTTCTGAACTGATCTATCTATCCATTAACACGAAACAGTGTTTGCATTCTGGGCTTTCAGTCCTGCTCCACTTGGGGATTCTGTCACAGAAAACACACTCCAGACCCTGGTGAAGATTCCTCCAGCACAGCAAACTGTTCTTTTGCACACATCCATACACACACAGAGAGAGAAGCAAGCAAAAATCAGCTGATGGATGTCTGGAGTAAAGCTGGTCATAGCCTATATAAATCAGACAGGCAAGTGGCTATGTAATGAAAATCCCCAACATTTCGAGACCAGTGAAAACCAATTTCTGCAAATGCACTATGAACAAAACAGATCACACAGATTATGCAAAATGTTGCATGAGTATAAATACCAATTTCATTTGGCACCAGCAGTTAATAGTTTGAAACAGTGCCACCTATGCTAGGTCAGATGGTCTAAAATAATTGCAAAATAATGGAGAGGATAGAGGAATGGAACACTGTTAAACAGTAAATGGGTACAGTAGGATTCACAAGGAGGGGGAGTTGCAAAATGAGGAACCTAAGACAGTTGATCCATGGGAACTCTCAGTCTCACTGGTCTGAGTTGTTGTTGTTCGTGTTGCTTTCAGAACATTCAGCTTGTATTTGTGATCAAACACACTGGAATGCTTTAAGTATAAAAACTGGGGTTCTGGAAATAAGGGGAATATTGGCAGAAACCAAAATCCAAGTGCAATTGCAATCATTTGTTAAAGACCCGAAAAAGGGAGTACAGTACTGTATTAGCCTTGAAAGTTTTACTCCTATGGATATTCCTGGTCAGCAGCTATCAACAGATGGAGTGCCCCACGCAAGTAGCAGGCTAGGTAAACGTAAAGGGACCCCTGACCATTAGGTCCAGTTGCGGATGACTCTGGGGTTGCAGCGCTCATCTCGCTTTATTGGCCGACGGAGCCGGCATACAGCTTCCGGGTCATGTGGCCAGCATGACTAAGCCGCTTCTGGCGAACCAGAGCAGCGCACGGAAACGCCGTTTACCTTCCTGCCGGAGTGGTACCTATTTATCTACTTGCACTCTGACGTGCTTTCGAACTGCTAGGTTGGCAGGAGCAGGGACCGAGCAACGGGAGCTCACCCCATCTTGGGGATTCGAACTGCTGACCTTCTGATCAGCAAGTCCTAGGCTCTGTGGTTTAACCCACAGCGCCACCCAGAAAGAGAATCAGTGCTTATAAAGATATTCCACTAAAGATGTTTAGGGCTCCCTTCAAAATCTACAGCCAATCATGGCTTCCTGGCAAGTGTGCTTGCAAAAAAAGGAGTTGGTTTTGTTTCCATTTTTATGTGTGCATTTAAAGCATCATAGCTCATCTTCATCATGTGAAGTTATGGAATGTAGAGAGGGAACTTGTGAGGATGGTGTAAGGAATGATCATGTTCAAAATATGTATCACCGATAACACAGCTGTTTTGCCAGTGACCCGAGTTTGCAGAGAAGCTGCCACATTCCTGCTCCACACATTTTGAATGATATCTTTGGCTGCTTCCAGATAGGCGGCTCTCAACACTAACCCAATCTTCGGCTGTTCGCCACAAGCGGAATTCCCACACTGCAGGGCGGATTGTGCTAATCTGCTTGTTCTGTTAACTTGTTGCTCTGTGGGTTGGGAAACAGAAAAAGTACAATTCACCTGAGCAGCCAGCATGAGCACCCGCTTTTAAAAAATCACCCCTCCTCCATGCCTTCTCCTTTTTCGGAAGCAATTATTTAGTTAGCATGTTAGCATGTGTTTATTGAAGGGTAATTGCTGGTTACAAAGCTTTTGAAATAAATAAATTGATTTATTTGCACCCCAAAATATAAAAAAGGGGTGTGTGTTCCTTCTTTCTCCCTATCTGTTGGCAGCAGTTCCTTTCTGTCTCTCTCCAGCAAATATGAGCAAGGGAAGAGAATGGATTCTCAGAATCCCATTTAATTCAGCAGTATTTACTGCAGCATTAGTGTTTGTCAGGGTTGCAGCAGGCTAGAGAGGTACACAATTCTCTCTCTCTCTCTCTCTCTCTCTCTCTCTCTCTCTCTCTGTGTGTGTGTGTGTGTGTGTGTGTGTGTGTAAGCCCCTCTGGGTGAGTGAAAACTGTACTTGGGAAGCAAGTGACCTTGAGCTTGAGTTTAATTCAGCCTATCCCTCTATCGCTTTCAAGTCAAATGAATAAGCAGAGGCAGTATCACTGAAGATGACAAGCTGTGTGTCAATTCTGCCTCCACCGCACCTCTCCTCTCTCACACACCCTCTCCTGGGATTAAAATCAGTTTTAACAAGCTGCTTCCTTCTTCCCCATTTCTCCCAAAGAATCCACTGATTAGTTCCGTAAGTTGTTGCAAGAAGTTGCTCTCTCACCCTTTCCCTTCATTTCCTTTCCTCTGTGTTTTTAATTTTAATTTGTTGCAATCTCACTTTTGTGTAACAGCACCCATTTAAAATTCTTTTTTTTTTTAAGGAGGAGAAGGGGGGGAACTGGGATGCTAAAAATGGCACTTGCCAGAACCACAGCCTTGACACAGCAGGCAGGCGCAGACCAGGCGGCAGAATAGAAATGGAGTCACCAGCTGAAAGCAGCAAAAGGGAAGGGCTTAAACCAACAATTATGTTCCTGAAAGATTGCACCGCTGCCTGATGAAAATTCTTCCTTTTTCTCTTTCTCCCTCTCTCACCTAAATAGGAGGAGGAGGGAGAAAGAAAGAAAGGTGCATATTGACTAATTTGTTAAAAAGTCTCTAGGGCTAAATGGTGTTGAGGAAACCGGCTCAGTGTCCCCAAACATTGCTGCACACGTAAAATTTGTTGTTGTTGTTTAGTCGTTTAGTCGTGTCCGACTCTTCGTGACCCCATGGACCAGAGCATGCCAGGCACTCCTGCCTTCCACTGCCTCCCGCAGTTTGGTCACACTCATGCTGGTAGCTTCGAGAACACGGTCCAACCATCTCGTCCTCTGTTGTCCCCTTCTCCTTGTACCCTCCATCTTTCCCAACATTGGGTAGCCCCAATGCTACCCTTCAGTCTTTTTTCAAAGAGGCTATTTTACGTGATGTTGGGAAAGACACATAAAATAGCCTCTTTGAAAAAAGACTGAAGGGTAGCATTGGGGCTAACAGCCCCTGTGAGTAAGTTACTGTTTGGTTCTTGTAAACACAAGGGCAATGATTCGGTGGTGAGATTGTATGGCTGCCCCATAAAAAGTGAGCGAACCACCCCAAGGTTGGCGCAAGACCCATAGCTCATTCAGTAACGTGGACCCAAGTCTTTGGTGCTCCCTCACAGCTGAGATCAGTTAGGCTGCCTCCCTGTTAAACGTCAGGTGCTTGGTGATGGCTTTGCAGGCACCTTAAGTTAGCTTTCCTGATTTTATGGTCAATTTTAACTGATTGTATCTCTGTCACATCTCTTTTGTAGACAACGCTTAGAAACAGTGCTATTTTTCTAGAAAAAGAGGTGCCGGAACTCACCATGAACGCCTCCCTTGTTCTCTTATACAGTGGTACCTCGGGTTACATACGCTTCGGGTTACATATGCTTCAGGTTACAGAGTCCGCTAACCCAGAAATAGTACCTCGGGTTAAGAACTTTGCTTTAGGATGAGAACAGAAATCGTGCTCCGGCGGTGCAGCAGCAGCAGGAGGCCCCATTAGTTAAAGTGGTGCTTCAGTTTAAGAACAGTTTCAGATTAAGAACAGACCTCCGGAACGAATTAAGTACTTAACCCGAGGTACCACTGTAATGGCAATGGCACCCATCTGAGAGGTGCCGGGACTGAATTGCAGCTGGGGGGAAAAGCTTAGAAACGATGGTTTTAAGTGGCATATAAATTGTTGAAATAAATAAATAAGAAGCTGCAACCCTGACTCTTCTTCCCCCTCTCTCATGGCCACCTCTTCCCCCTCCTTCTGCTGTCTCCCCCTCCTCCAAAATAATAATAATTATTTTTCACTACACCATCAGTGCTAGCAGTGGCTTGCTCGCCTTCTTCCTCTCCACATGGCCTCACTGTGAGAGAGGACCAAGCGGAAGAGTCCTTCCTCAGAGTGAGGCAGTGTGTGGCCAGTACCACCCGATCTTTAGGTTTTCTTTAAAGTTAGGTACAAATGTAAAGTTTAAACAGAGCTTCTAGCTACTATGGCAAAGTGGTGGCAGTACAGGCACTATCTTGGCCACGTAACTTATTTTTATGAAGCTGCTTGTTCCCTGAGTTGGTGAGGCTCATTTGATAACAAGAAAGAGAGACTGTAGTGTCATTGGCGTAGTAGCCTTGTGGAACAGAGATTTGGCAAGTGCCTTCTTGTTTCAGCTTTTAATCTGTGGGATAACTGTTATGTATTGAAGTTCTCACCCTGGGCCAGCAGGGGGATACTGTAGATAGTTTCCACTCAGGTCCACATATGCAAATAAGTGATTGAAAGTGACGTTCAGTGATTGGATAGTTACAGAAAATGGTTACTGTTGCGTTGTAGTGGAGCTCTATATAAGCAGGCTGGCTGAACCCTTCAGTTCAGTTCTGTTCTGGCCTGTGAATAAACAAGAGCTGTTTGAAGAATCGCTGTGTCGTCTGATATGTTCACCCACAACTTAACAATAACCAGCCTCGCATAGGCAATATGCTTAAGTCACATTAACACATGAAGGGGTTAATACCATAGAGGAAGCTGTCCAACTAGGCTTAGCTATGTCACTTCCCTTCACTTCCTTGCGAGGAAATAGATAATCATGCCTACTTGAGTAGCTCAGCAGGTGAAGAGGTCCAAGCTGGTTGCTCCAGCTCAGCTTCAATGGCCTTCGCGAGCTACTCTTGAGTTCCTATATCTAGGAACTTTCACCCCTTTGTAACTACGCTAAGTTTTACTGCCTGTGCAACATTTCTGAAGCACGCGAACCTGACCTTTGGAGAGTTTGTAAGTAAACCATTTTTAAGCTTCCCAAATGTGTGGTCTTTTCCTATGCTGGGGGGAAAGGGAAATGTTGGAACTCACTTGGAAGGCCATATTTTAAAGGTCTCACAGCTTATATTGCCAGAGTTTATTTTGCTGCGTATTTTGTGACTTTAAATCTCTTCTGGGGTCCTCAGCAGGAATTTATGTTGGTGATATATATAGACATAGGCCTAGTGCATGGGTAGACAAACTAAGGCCCGGGGGCCGGATATGGCCCAATCGCCTTCTGAATCCGGCCTGCGGACGGTCCGGGAATCAGCGTGTTTTTACATGAGTAGAATGTGTGCTTTTATTTAAAATGCATCTCTGGGTTATTTGTGGGGCATAGGAATTTGTTCATTCTCCCCCCCCAAAAAAAAAAAATAGTCCGACCCCCCCACAAGGTCTGAGGGACAGTGGACCGGCCCCCTGCTGAAAAAGTTAGGTGACCCCTGGCCTAGTGGCATGAAAAGTTTTCAGCAGGCATTCATGTTGGTCACACACACACACACACACACACACACACCACCACCACCACCACCACCACCACCAACATAAATGCCTTCTGAAAACTTTTCCATGCCTCTAGGCCTATGCAAGGCAATTAAAAATACATTTTTCCACAATGGTTAAATTGATGTATGTTTTTAATCTTTTTTAATATTGTTTTCAACTGTATAATTTTAAGTACATTTGTCGTAAACTGCTTTGATATCTTTTATGAAGTGGTGGCGTATTATATATATATATATATATATATATATATATATATATATATATATATATATATATATGCTTTCGTAGATTTTCACGGGTACAGGAATGTAGGTTTTGGTGTCTTCGGGTGTCTTCCCGTGTAAGAGTTGGGGTGTCTAGGCGACGTTTCGACGAGGTCTCACTCGTCATCTTCAGGCTGGTGCTTTCGGCTTCTTGTTACTAGAACTTCTTGTTACACGGGAAGACACCCGAAGACACCAAAACCTACATATATATATATATATATATATATATATATATATATATATATATATATATATATATATATATTTGCTTTCGTAGATTTTCACGGGTACAGGAATGCAGGTTTTGGTGTCTTCGGGTGTCTTCCCGTGTAAGAGTTGGGGTGTCTAGGCGACGTTTCGACGAGGTCTCACTCGTCATCTTCAGGCTGGTGCTTTCGGCTTCTTGTTAATGGAACAGAGCAGGATCTCAGTGTTTGAGTTCCTATAAATACTGTTGAGGGGGTGTGGTGTATAGCCTCCAACGTTCTGGGCAGAGAGGAAGTTCCCAGGTTAGTGTGCCTTATCTTCTTTTGTTCATTAATTACTTGAGGGATATCTTGAGTGATTTCTTGAGTGATATTCTGAGTACCACTTAGGAGGGTCATTAGGTGTGGATTAGTTGCTAAAGCTTTCGTGTCTTGACCTCTTGAGCTTGTGAATAGTTTTTCTGAGAAGATGGTTGTACTGCAAATAGTTGTGCTCTGGCTTGGCTTCGTGTATAGGGGCGAGCTGTGGTTTTGTGCCCTGTGCCAGCCAGATCTGTGTAGGGATTGCAGGGGGGTGCAGCATTCGGAGGTGCCACTATGGTTTGGTTACTGGATGGTGTCTGTAATTTATCTGTGGAGAGGGTCTGGGTTTGGGTCTGGTGTGGTTGATTGGAGATGGCGTTCTGTGTGCCTCTGGTTCTGGTGTCGGTTTTTGTGGGGAGGGCTAATTTCCAGATGTCTGGCAGGCGGGACGTGTCGTCACGCTTGTTCATGTTGTGAGGGTGTTTCTCTATCTCGATGGCTTCCATGATTATTCTCTTGTGGTGATGTTCCATGTTAAAGAGCAATTTGGAATCTGCAAAATTAATTTCGTGTCCTGTTTCTTTCATGTGTTGGTAAAGAGAGGAAGTTTTTTCTTCTTTTTTGACGGCATTCTTGTGTTCTGCGATACGTGCATTTATTCGTCTGTTTGTTTGTCCAATGTACGTGGCTGGGCAGACTTTGCAGGGTATTTCATAGACCCCTTGGTTTTCTAGCTGGATTTTATCTTTGGGGTTTCTGAGGATATTGGCTATTTTTTGGTTGGTGCAAAAGGCTGTTTTGATATTGTGTTTATGGAGGATTTTGCTAATTTTATCTGTAGTGCCCTTGATATAAGGAAGGAGGGCCATGCCATTGTTTTCTTCTGTGTCTTGGTTTTTGGGGGGTGTTTCTTTTTGGATTAGCTTCGTAACCCTGTTTTGCTGGTATCCGTTGGCGATTAACACATTTGAGAGATTCTGTAACTCAGTTGTCAAGTGGTCTCTTATGGAGACCACTTGACAACTGAGTTACAGAATCTCTCAAATGTGTTAATCGCCAACGGATACCAGCAAAACAGGGTTACGAAGCTAATCCAAAAAGAAACACCCCCCAAAAACCAAGACACAGAAGAAAACAATGGCATGGCCCTCCTTCCTTATATCAAGGGCACTACAGATAAAATTAGCAAAATCCTCCATAAACACAATATCAAAACAGCCTTTTGCACCAACCAAAAAATAGCCAATATCCTCAGAAACCCCAAAGATAAAATCCAGCTAGAAAACCAAGGGGTCTATGAAATACCCTGCAAAGTCTGCCCAGCCACGTACATTGGACAAACAAACAGACGAATAAATGCACGTATCGCAGAACACAAGAATGCCGTCAAAAAAGAAGAAAAAACTTCCTCTCTTTACCAACACATGAAAGAAACAGGACACGAAATTAATTTTGCAGATTCCAAATTGCTCTTTAACATGGAACATCACCACAAGAGAATAATCATGGAAGCCATCGAGATAGAGAAACACCCTCACAACATGAACAAGCGTGACGACACGTCCCGCCTGCCAGACATCTGGAAATTAGCCCTCCCCACAAAAACCGACACCAGAACCAGAGGCACACAGAACGCCATCTCCAATCAACCACACCAGACCCAAACCCAGACCCTCTCCACAGATAAATTACAGACACCATCCAGTAACCAAACCATAGTGGCACCTCCGGATGCTGCACCCCCCTGCAATCCCTACACAGATCTGGCTGGCACAGGGCACAAAACCACAGCTCGCCCCTATACACGAAGCCAAGCCAGAGCACAACTATTTGCAGTACAACCATCTTCTCAGAAAAACTATTCACAAGCTCAAGAGGTCAAGACACGAAAGCTTTAGCAACTAATCCACACCTAATGACCCTCCTAAGTGGTACTCAGAATATCACTCAAGAAATCACTCAAGATATCCCTCAAGTAATTAATGAACAAAAGAAGATAAGGCACACTAACCTGGGAACTTCCTCTCTGCCCAGAACGTTGGAGGCTATACACCACACCCCCTCAACAGTATTTATAGGAACTCAAACACTGAGATCCTGCTCTGTTCCATTAACAAGAAGCCGAAAGCACCAGCCTGAAGATGACGAGTGAGACCTCGTCGAAACGTCGCCTAGACACCCCAACTCTTACACGGGAAGACACCCGAAGACACCAAAACCTGCATATATATATATATATATATATATATATATATATATATATATATATATATATATATATTCCTGCCTTTCACCACCAGGTCCTAGGGTGGGTTGCAGTTTAATATTCAGTATTAAAAACTGTCAAAACAATTTACGGTCACAGGAAAAGGGTGGGGTCTTGAAAACACCTATCTCGGGTCAGGGCAAAGAGGGATATCTTCAGTACAGTGGTACCTCTGGTTACGAACTTGATTGGTTCTGGAGACAGAAACCACTCATAACCAGAAACCATAACATGAGGCACGCTTTCACTAATGGTTCCTCCCGCTGCATGTGCGCCGCTGGAGTGCAACTTCCGCTCACATCCCGGGGCAAAGTTCGCAACAAGGTGCACCCACTTCCAGGTTAGTGGAGTGCGTAACCCAAAGCGTTCGCAAGGGGTACGGTATGTAACACGAGGTACCACTGTGTTCACCAAATGCTGTTTAGTGAAGGTGCTGGATGCACCTCTGTGAAGAGGCAATTCCACAGCTTAGGGCCTCTCCTGAGCCACTGCTGAACTTCTGTGGGTAGTACAACTACCAAGAGGGTCCCTTCTTCTGAACTTAACATCTGAGAGGGCCTGTGGAGAAGGAGGTGATCTCTCAGAATGACCTCCTTGGCCCTTTCTCAGAGAGAGGAAGCCAGAAGCGGGGAGGAGAAGAGTTTCCTGCTGCCTCCAATGTGTGCTTACCTTGAGCCCTTCAGGTCTGCCTCAGCAGAGAACAGGTGACCCAGAAGTGAGTCAGTAAATAGTTCAGCACCATCCTGTGCTCCCACAAGCCAGTCACTTGAGACAAACGGTCTCAGTTCATCCCACGATTGGGCCAGCCAATTGCATACAAAAGGCCTAGTGAGAAAGCACCCTTTTGAGACCAGCAAGGTCTACAAATTCTCTCAAGAGTAAAAGGATCTATAAATGAATGGAGCCATTCCGTAAGAAAGTCTTTTCTTCTCCTGCTTGGCAATTTCAAAGCAGGAAAATAGTAACTGCCCCTTCAGATTCCCATCTCTAACAACTGCCATTGCTTCAAGGCAAGCACCATATACTGAACGCACATTTTTAATGCCTCTGTGTTACAGGGGAAGGACGGTTGACCATGCAGCCAGCCCTTGAGCTGGTTCAATGTTCCAGGGATATTTTTATAAAGCCGTGAACCTTCCATGTCGCCCCCATTCAGAGAAGTCTTTGTGGCATTAATAAATAAAGTTGCTCTGCCACAAACACAGTTAACTCAGCCACCAAGTTGGGAAAGTGTCGGCTGTTCTGAAAGACTGGTTTCGATTTGGGTTCCTGCTCAGCTGAGTGTTTGCAGGCCTACTTTCAGGTTCTAGAACATGGGATTGCAAACCTGTAGATGTGGGATAGTTTCCTGAGAACAAGCTGAGCTAATCAATCCGGTTAATGTAGAATTCTTCACTAGAGCCCTGGATTTCAGTCTATGACTATCTCCCCTCTGTATCCAGTGCATGAAGGTTGCCACCACCTTCAATTTCCAACTGCTGCAACAAAAGTACTTCACCTAAATTTCTGTCCTAGGTGCCCACTAGAGGTCACCTATTGATAAGCCTGCAACTTCTCAATAATATTTATTAGTTTTCCATTTCAGTACAAAAAGCAACAACATTTCTTATCCTTCCATATATTCTCTCTCCAGTCCACTTCTTCCTTCCTTCCTTCCCTCTAGATAGCTTTCTAATTACCTTTCCTGTCTTCTTCGCATTTCTATTTCCTCTTATTTACTTTATCTTGCTTAATTCAACATACTAAAAGGTAAAGGGACCCCTGACCATTAGGTCCAGTCGTGACCGACTCTGGGGTTGCGTGCTCATCTCGCTCTATAGGCCGAGGGAGCTGGCATTTGTCCGCAGACAGCTTCCGGGTCATGTGGCCAGCATGACTAAGCCGCTTCTGGTGAACCAGAGCAGCGCACGGAAACGCCGTTTACCTTCCCACCAGAGCAGTACCTATTTATCTACTTGCACCGGCGTGCTTTCGAACTGCTAGGTTGGCAGGAGCAGGGACCGAGCATCGGGAGCTCACCCCGTTATGGGGATTCGAACCACTGACCTTCTGATCAGCAGGCCCTAGGCTCTGTGGTTTAACCCACAGCGCCACCCGCGGTGATAAATACCTTGTGATGTGTCATTTTCCTTTCTACTGCTGTGGAAGGAATTGCTTGCTGGAAAGTAAAGTGTGTGTGGGGGGGGGGTCCTAGTTCTGCCTGTTTTCTCTATTTTGTCACAGAGATGACTGTTGCTAGCTAGGCATACAAAAGCAAAGGCATTGGCCTTTACTTTTTCATTCCCCATGGACAAAGCTTGTCAAATTATAGGCAAACAGAGCATTCTTTAGTTTTGGTGTGGTTAAAAAGGGATTCACTTAATCTTCCCTTTTGTTTTGTGATCAGTTTATATGAAAATAGCACACAACATACAGGTGCACCTAAGCAAGGATACTATGAAATGACAATAGATCCAGATTTTTGTGTGTGCGCTGGACAGATTTTCTTTTTTTCTTTTTAGAAGGAACTGCTTTTAACTTTTTTGGCAGAAATTCATAGACTTTGCAGGCAAGGTAGATCCTTCCAAAGGGATCATAGCTACCACATTTCAGATGGAAAGCTGTAGTGGTTTTCCTGCAAGAGCAACCTATACAGTGTTTGGAAGATTAAAAAAGATTAATTTAATCAGCCCTATTGTTTTGTGAGCAATTTATATGAAAATGGCAGAGATCATACAGGTGCCCATAGGTAAGAAATTTGCTAAATTTCAGAAGCACTGATGGACATTTTTTGTGCTAGGTGCATTTCAAATGGATTGAGGGGTGAGGTCTGGATTCATTTCGTTGTCTCTTGTTTCGTGGGCAATTATTTTAGTATGAAAATGGCATACATTGTAGAAATGCTCTTAGGCAGGTAACTTGTAAAATTGCAAAGAGATAGATATAGGGGTGTTGCAGAACCCTCCACCCCCCAACATTTAGTTTGTACAAACTCGACACACACACACACTCACACACAACATACGTGATGTTTCTGTTATAAATTCATAGAAAATCAACCATACATCGGATCTACACTGGTCCACTTTTATTTTGTTCCATATCAAAAGGGGATGGTTTGATACAGGACGGCCATAATCTCTTGAGCGTACCAACATGTACGCAGGAGCCCTACCCAGTTGGCATGCCAACCTTGATGGTCCTAAACAGAAGACCATCAAGGACACAAAGAACTTGCATACGGGAGTAGATTCAACACGGACTGGAACAAAGGACAATGATCAGCTCTTCCCTATGGGGGCAGGAAACTGCCAGCTCCCCTTTCTCCTTTGGAAAATACTCATGGGGAGGGGGAGAGGAGGGACCAGCCAGGTGACAAGATACTCAGGTTACCTCCACAAACCCCTCCTGCAACCCCTCCGTTTTGTGATGTATCAATGATGTAGTCATGATGTAGTTGTGATGTAGTTCTAGGGGTGTAGCCTGGGGGATTAGCAGCTAATAAAAGTTTGGGTCTCCTTTTGTTCAGGGCTTCCATCTTGTTTCACCTGGTGGCAGGTGGGAGTCCTGTCGCGACAGTCTTCAATAAAGACCAAGCCTACTGGCTGCTGTTTTGCTCTGGTATTCCTGGCTGGTGTCCTTGTTTTTTGTCCAAGGGAGCCCTCAGATTTCTCCATTAACAGGGGCTAGGAATGTAATATAAGAAAAACAGCAACCAGCTTCAAGTTTTTGGCACCAAAAGCAGCAGAAACTAAGTGCAAAGCTGATTTGACAGGAGTGGATATGTGGGCATGCAGAAGAAAGACGGACTTTAACATCCAGTATTTTCCAACTATCACCACTACCTAAACTAGCAAAGAACACAGAACAGTTTGCTTTTCTTCAACATTCCTTCCCCCAAACACTGTGATGGGAAAGCCCTGGTAAAACAATGCCTTCTGATTAGAAGCCAGACCCGTAAATTACAAAATAGCTCTCTCTTCTCCCTCTGGTGTATTCCATATCGGCCAAGTTTGGGGAGAAATGTTTCAGTTTTTGCAGACACTCTGTAATGTTCTTTCAATGTCCAAATCTCCAAAGCACCATTAATTGCTTCAGAGATCTTGCTTCAGCTTGGAGATGTTCCAAATATGCCTTAAGCAGCTCACTTCGGTTCAGGATTTGGCTTGGCACATTCCTACTAAACACCTATGGTGATAACGACATTACAAAATATTGTCACATTTTGTAAGGTTGTGTTGGCAGAGCAGTTGGCTCTCTCATTCACAAGTGATTGATTGGGCTGTAAATCTTAAACAAAACCCAAGAGGCAATAGTGGTTTACAACAATGCCATTAGCAGCGGGGGTAGTCCCAGAAAAACTAACCAAATTGCATATTTAGAATGTATCAAATGCGCTCCTTCACTTATGAATGTTTTCAATGCCTAGTATTTCCCCCCCTGCAGAAATATTTGCTTGTATAATAAAACTCACTTTATCTCAAAGGGCTGCTGGGTATATAAATACTGCAAGGAGTTTGGGTGACCAAGGCAGATGAGGAGGGTGGAAATTTGTGTTGTCACAGATTAGCTAATGACCAATCTCCTCCACAGGAAATGTGGCAGGTGTACAATCATACATTTTTTTGCACCTAGACATCTGTTCATTTTAATGTGCACCCTGCGTTTCCTACTTGATTATCAGAGGGCTCAGTAAATCAGCTACTTTGGTTTCCCAGCATATCCTGGCAATAATGATGCACTGAACATCTTCTCAGGGCGCGCACACACACCATAAACCAACCCTGCTTGCTCGGTTTCATAGCCAGTGCAAGTAACATCACTCTGAAAGTCAAGGTCTGACCTTATCTCACCATTATACCAGTGGGCCTCAAAGAGATAGGATGAAGTATGTATTTTCTCCTTTCATTCTTATAAGACTGCAAGTAATTATCAGTTGCTATTGAGAAGCTGCCTATTGTCTTTGTCCATGGAGTTTTCTTGGCAGGGATACTGGAGTGGCTTGCCAGTTCCTGCTCCAGGTAGATCACGTTTGGTCAAAACTCTCCACTATGACCTATCCATCTTGGGCCCTGCTCGGCATAGTTCATAGCTTCTCTGAGTTATTCAAGCCCCTTCGCCACGGCAAGGCTGTTTGACCAAACTGCGGGAGGCAGTGGAAGACAGGAGTGCCTGGCGTGCTCTGGTCCATGGGGTCACGAAGAGTCAGACACGACTAAACGACTAAACAACAACAACAATTGAGAAGTTGCAGGATTATCTTATGCTGGAAATGCAGGGAACATGAGGGGTTATTCCATCATATGTGGTGGACTTGTACTAATTGGGATATAGTTACAGATGGGTAGCCGTGTTGGTCTGCCATAGTCCAAATAAAAAAATTCCTTCCTGTAGCACCTTAAAGACCAACTAAGTTAGTTCTTGGTATAAGCTTTCGTGTGCATGCACACTTCTTCAGATACACTGAAACAGAAGTTGCCAGATCCTTCTATATATTGAGAAGGTGGGGAGGGGTGTTACTCAGAAGGGTGGTGGGAATCAGAGATTGGCAGATAGCTGAGATGAGCCTGTTGACGACTCTTAACGACTGTAATAGGTCTTACAGGAAAAGGCAAGGGGTGAGGAGGTGAGAGATGGCTAGTCATGTATAATGAGATAAGAATCCAATGTCTCTATTCAGACCAGGTCTCTCCATTGTTTTAAGTTTGGTAATGAGTTGTAATTCAGCAGCTTCTCTTTCCAGTCTATTTCTGAAATTCCTTTGTAGTAAAACAGCTACTTTGAGATCTTGTATAGAATGTCCTGGGTGATTGAAGTGTTCTCCTACTGGTTTCTCTGTTTTGTGATTCTTGATGTCAGATTTATGTCCATTTATTCTTTGGCGTAAGGTTTGGCCTGTTTGTCCAATATAGAGAGCTGAAGGACACTGTTGGCATTTGATGGCATACACAATGTTAGACGATGAGCAATTAAATAGTCCCGAGATGGTATGTGTGATGTTGTTGGGGCCAGTAATGGTGTTGTCCGGGTGTATGTGGCAGCAAAGTTGGCATCTGGGTTTATTGCAGGCTCTGGTGCCAGTGTCCGTGTTAAGTCTGGTTGTAGTATTATTGTGGGTAAGGAGTTGTTTAAGATTGGGTGGCTGTCTGTAGGCAATGAAAGGTCTTCCTCCCAGAGCTTGAGAAAGAGAACTGTCATTGTCCAGGAGAGGTTGTAGATCTCTGATGATGCGTTGAACTGTTTTAACTTGGGAGCTGTATGTGATGACTAGTGGTGTTCTGTTATTTTCTTTTTTGGGTCTGTCTTGCAGCAAGTTCTCTCTGGGTATCAGTCTGGCTCTGTTGATCTGTTGTCTAACTTCATCTGCTGGGTATTTTAGTTCTGAAAAGGTTTGCTGTAGATCTCTTAGGTGAGAGTCTCTGTCTGTAGAATTGGAACAGATGCGGCTGTAACGTAGTGCCTGGCTATATACAATGGACTGTTTGGTATGTTTGGGATGGTAGCTAGAGGCATGTAGATATGTTTGTCAGTCAGTTGGTTTACGGTATAAGGTGGTGTCATTTCAGGTATTGGCACTATTACAGTGGGTGTCTCCGGTTATATGGACTCTGTTCTGAAACCATATGCCATCAGTGCTCCCAGCTATGTACGTGACACCACAGATTTTCTGAGAAAAATACAATCTTTAAATAATCTTCCCAACAATACTATACTAGCTACTATGGACGTGGAATCTCTGTATACCAACATCCCACGCAACGATGGTTTACAAGCTATAAGGAACACCATTTCAGATAAAACCACAGCGGACCTTGCCACCAAACTCTGCCAATTTGTCCTTACCCACAACAACTTCAAATTAGGTGATGACCTGTTCCTTCAGATCAGCGGCACAGCAATGGGCACCCGCATGGCCCCACAGTATGCCAACATCTTCATGGCAGATTTAGAACAACGTTTCCTAAACTCCTACCCACTCAAACCTCTCTTGTACCTGCGATACATTGATGATATTTTTATCATCTGGACACATGGTCAACAGACCCTGGACACCTTTCACCAGAAATTCAATGATTTTCACCCCACAATCAACCTTACAATGAATCAATCTATGCAAGAAATACATTTTTTGGACACTACTATAAAAATACAGGATGGACGCATAGACACCACCTTATACCGTAAACCAACTGACTGACAAACATATCTACATGCCTCTAGCTACCATCCCAAACATACCAAACAGTCCATTGTATATAGCCAGGCACTACGTTACAGCCGCATCTGTTCCAATTCTACAGACAGAGACTCTCACCTAAGAGATCTACAGCAAACCTTTTCAGAACTAAAATACCCAGCAGATGAAGTTAGACAACAGATCAACAGAGCCAGACTGATACCCAGAGAGAACTTGCTGCAAGACAGACCCAAAAAAGAAAATAACAGAACACCACTAGTCATCACATACAGCTCCCAAGTTAAAACAGTTCAACGCATCATCAGAGATCTACAACCTCTCCTGGACAATGACAGTTCTCTTTCTCAAGCTCTGGGAGGAAGACCTTTCATTGCCTACAGACAGCCACCCAATCTTAAACAACTCCTTACCCACAATAATACTACAACCAGACTTAACACGGACACTGGCACCAGAGCCTGCAATAAACCCAGATGCCAACTTTGCTGCCACATACACCCGGACAACACCATTACTGGCCCCAACAACATCACACATACCATCTCGGGACTATTTAATTGCTCATCGTCTAACATTGTGTATGCCATCAAATGCCAACAGTGTCCTTCAGCTCTCTATATTGGACAAACAGGCCAAACCTTACGCCAAAGAATAAATGGACATAAATCTGACATCAAGAATCACAAAACAGAGAAACCAGTAGGAGAACACTTCAATCACCCAGGACATTCTATACAAGATCTCAAAGTAGCTGTTTTACTACAAAGGAATTTCAGAAATAGACTGGAAAGAGAAGCTGCTGAATTACAACTCATTACCAAACTTAAAACAATGGAGAGACCTGGTCTGAATAGAGACATTGGATTCTTATCTCATTATACATGACTAGCCATCTCTCACCTCCTCACCCCTTGCCTTTTCCTGTAAGACCTATTACAGTCGTTAAGAGTCGTCAACAGGCTCATCTCAGCTATCTGCCAATCTCTGATTCCCACCACCCTTCTGAGTAACACCCCTCCCCACCTTCTCAATATATAGAAGGATCTGGCAACTTCTGTTTCAGTGTATCTGAAAAAGTGTGCATGCACACGAAAGCTTATACCAAGAACTAACTTAGTTGGTCTTTAAGGTGCTACAGGAAGGAATTTTTTTAATTGGGATATGATATACAATGAACTAAAAAAATGTTTAAAAGTACATTTCCAAAAAGACCAGAGGCCTTCTTACTAGGCATTATTAGGGATGAAATCCCCAATAAAGACCATAACATATTTCTTTATGCCACAACGGCTGCAAGAATACTTTTAGCTCAGAAATGGAAACAACATGAAATACCAACACTAAGTGAATGGAAGATTAAGATGATGGAATACACAGAACTGGCAAGACTGACCCGGAAGATCCGAGACTAGCAAGACCAATTGTTCGAAAGAGACTGGAGTAAATTTATAATATGCTTAAAAGAACATTGTAAAAATCTGACAACGCTAACAGGATTGAGTTAAAGGTTTTTGCAAACAGACTCTGTAACTTATTTACAATTACGTAGTATGTTGAATTGAGGGACGTGGGTGGCGCTGTGGTCTAAACCACAGAGCCTAGGACTTGCCGATTAGAAGGTTGGTGGTTCGAATCCCCGCGACGGGGTGAGCTCCCGTTGCTCGGTCCCTGCTCCTGCCAACCTAGCAGTTCGAAAGCACGTCAAAGTGCAAGTAGATAAATAGGTACCACTCTGGTGGGAAGGTAAACAGCGTTTCCGTGCGCTGCTCTGGTTCACCAGAAGCGGCTTAGTCATGCTGGCCACATGACCCGGAAGCTGTCTGCGGACAAATGCCAGCTCCCTCGGCCTATAGAGCGAGATGAGCACGCAACCCCAGAGTCGGTCACGACTGGACCTAATGGTCAGGGGTCCCTTTACCTTTTAGTATGTTGAATTAAGCAAGATAAAGTAAATAAGAGGAAATAGAAATGCGAAGAAGACAGGAAAGGTAATTAGAAAGCTATCTAGAGGGAAGGAATAAAGCGAGATGAGCGCCACAACCCCAGAGTCGGTCACAATTGGACCTAATGGCCAGGGGTCTCTTTACCTTTAACCAGCAGCCAGGCAGCACCAGGGGCTAAACTTCATGAAATAGCAGTTCACAATAATGTACTTGTTGCATTGGTCAGTTGTTCCTCTGAAACCCAGAAACATGCAAAGCACCTGTTTTGAGTGGCGTGCCTTGGAAAGTGGGCATGTCCATAAAAATCCATTTTAGGACTGTACCCAGCTGGTTTTTGATGAGCCACTGCGTATGCTTAATCGCATCTGGGACATGCTATCCTTCCTTCTAACTACCAGGGCCTCTACAGGCATCTTTCCCTGCTGCTTCCATTATGTAACGCTGGTATAGATTTAGCTTTAGTCTTGCTATGAAGCCTTTGAGATTAAATCCTCTAGCAGGCCAATAGAGGTTCGGAATGAATGAATGGAGGGAAAGATTTCAAAATAGCTCACGGGGAAAGATTAATAGCTCCCTTTTTCATTTGCATATTCTCATGTCCAGCCTCTGGAAACTCCCCTGTTTCCCTGATTAGTTTAATACCGATGATACGGATAAATACATTGGAAGAATCCTAATCCTACTGAGCAAGGGGGGGGGGAGGAAGGGGGGCACACAAAAGCTCTACTGTGATGATATTTTATGTTATTAAATGCTAAGTGCTTGTCCTTTTATCAAGGTCAAGTGGTAAAGGAGGGTTGGTTGGATGGAAACAGAATCCACCTACTTATCGCCAGTGGAGTAAACAGGATGCAAACCCAGCTGACAAAGTAGATGTGGAATAGATGGTAGAATACCTTGTTCCGAGGCCACCCGTTTAAATAGACTTCATAATTCACCAAAGAATGAATTGAAGTTGTTGAGTGGATCGTTATTCAAAGCCCTGATTTCTGATTGATTGGTGTTATTGTATGGCCAAGCCCACGTGTTTTTGGGCAAGGCACCCTGTGTTCATTTACATCTGCATGAGCTGAGGCAGTGTCGTTATGGCAAATAACATACCCTCCAACATTTCTCCGATGAAAATAGGGACATCCTATTCCATCATAATTTTTTTACTATTTATATCCTGCCCATCTGACTGGTTTGCCCCAGCCACTCTGAGCGGCTTCCAACATATATTAAAACATAATAAAACATTAAACATTATCTGAAGGAGTGTCTCCACCCCCATAGTTTTACCCAGACACTGAGGTCCAGTGCTGAGGGCCTTCTGGTGGTTCCCTCACTGCGAGAAGCCAAGTTACAGAGAACCAGACAGAGGGCCTTCTTGGTAGTGGCACACGCCCTATGGAACTCCCTCCCACCAGATGTCAAAGAGAACAACAGCTACCAAACTTTTAGAAGACATCTGAATGTTTGATGTATTACTGTATTTTAATATTTGGTCGGAAGCCGCCCAGAGTGGCTGGGAAAGCCCAGCCAGATGGGCAGGGTATAAATTTATTATTATTATTATTATTATTATTATTATTATTATTATTATTATTAACATTAAAAGCCTTCCCTATACAGGGCTGCCTTCAGATGGCTTGGAGGTTGGACGACTCCATACCTTCCAACATTTCTCTGATGAAAATAGGGACATCCTACAATACCCTCTCATGAAAATAGAGATGTCCAAAGGAAAAATGGGACATTCCAGGATCAAATCAGAAACTGGGACAGCTTCTGTAAATCCGGGACTGTCCCTGGAAAATAGGGACACTTGGAGGGGTCTGAGATAAGATCATGGACACAATTTAGGAGACGTTTTAAGGGAGGAAGACTGAACGAAAGTGCTTTAAAATGTAAATGTGTTGTGAATGAGCAAAAGACCCAGCAATAATCCTATTATGGTTGAGCTGTAGATCTTATTATCCTAAGCAAGGCCGGCCCTGCTGTTAGGCAAAGTGAGGCAGCTAGCTCAGTAGGTGAATGCCAGGGGGTGGCAGCAGTCCCACTACTTTCGCCCTAATCTAGCCCTGTACATATCCTAAACTAGCCCTCTGCCCTCAAGTATGGTGGATGATGTTATCCCATTAAGAGTCAGCTCCCTATCTGATTCGATTCTGTGTATGGAATGGCAGAGTGCCATCTTGCCCTTTGCTTCAGGCAGCAAAATGTCTTGGGCTAACACCAACCCTAAACAGCAGCTGATTGTAGCTAGCTAGCTTTTAGTGTCAAAAAGATGAATATAATGGATTTGCATGGGAATTCCTATTGGTGGCTGATAACTTGTCCTCGTTGAACAGGTTTCCCAGAAAGAAAGAAAAACCTCCCATTAAGACATCAGAGGTGCAGCGATAGCCTAAAAGGCCGTTTTGGGGAGTTTGACGTCTCACAAGATAATAAGAATAATAGTAATAACAAATAATAATAATAATAATAATAATAATAATAATAATAATAATAATAATATTATTATTATTATTTAGCTCAGAGCGGCTAACAACAATAAAAGTAACACAGCATTCTAAAATCAATTCATTTTAAAATCAATTCAAAATCAAATTAATGGCAACCATTGGGCTAGAGTTCTGGGAGGATTACCAAAGGAGGGGGTCAGACTGTGCCTTGGCCAAAGGCCTGGTGGAACAGCTCTGTCTTGCAGGCCCTGCGGAAAAATGTCAAGTCCCGCAGGGCCCTAGTCTCTTGTGACAGAGCGTTCCACCAGATCGGGGCCACAGCCGAAAAAGCCCTGCCTCTGGTTGAGGCCAGCCTAACCTCCCTGTGGCCCGGGACCTCCAAGATGTTGTTGTTTGAAGACCGTAAAGTCCTCCATGGGACATACCAAGAGAGGCTGTCCCGTAGGTAATGCACACAGAAGAGGGAATATACTAGCAAATACTCCCTTGGGTTTGAGGTCAAGGTATCCGATGGGTATGCTATCACAATTGCCAGCCTGGAATTAATCAGCAAGCATAAATATGGACTAACACACTTTATTCAGTTTCCCCTACAAAGCTGTAGAATGTTGATCCAAACTCATAAAAGAAATGCTAAATGAAGAAAGTGTAATTAGTAAACATGTGTATCCATCACTATGAATAATTTATAATGTAGAATTATATCCCCTTATGGAATTGCTGTATGTATGTCATCACTATTGCTTATTCTTCCATACTAGCTGTTTTTCCCAAAGCTGACATCTTGCAGTGCACCGATTCAAGTGTTAGGCTCAAACCTGGAAAATTCTGGATCAAACCCCTGTTCAGCCATAATGAGTGATCCTGGGCCAGTCACTATCTCTCAGCCCAGCCAGGGTTGTTTTCAGGATAAAATGGAGATGGGAGGCCATGTGTAGAATCATAGAATTGTAGAGTTGGAAAGGGACCACACGGGTCATCTAGTCCAACCCCCCCCCCCGCAACGCAGGAATCTTTTGCCCAGTGTGGGGCTTGAACCCACGACCTTGAGATTAGACATCTTGTGCTCCACCAACTGAGCTATCCCACCTTGATTGTTTTGGAGGATTGGAAGCGTAAAAAAATGAATATAGTGGTACCTTGGGTTACATACGCTTCAGGTTACAGGCTCCGCTAACCCAGAAATACTACCTCAGGTTAAGAACTTTGCTTCAGGATGAGAACAGAAATTGTGCTCCGGCGGAGCGGCAGCAGCGGGAGGCCCCATTAGCTAAAGTGGTGCTTCAGGTTAAGAACAGTTTCAGGTTAAGAACAGACCTCCAGAACGAATTAAGTTCTTAACCCGAGGTACCACTGTAAATATTCCGTCACTGGTTGCAGATGGTGTTGCTGCCAAACCGTTGCAATCAAGGGTTTTCCAAGTCGTCCTTCCATCTTTTTCTGGACACTTTTTTGATTTACGAAAGAAATCGCAGTGCCACTCTTCCCAGCGTGGGCTGGGAAAGTGCTTTTGTGACACAGAAGGGTCCCTGAGGGTCACTGTCTACAGTGGTACCTCGGGTTAAGAACTTAATTCGTTCTGGAGGTCCATTCTTAACCTGAAACTGTTCTTAACCTGAGGTACCACTTTAGCTAATGGGGCCTCCCGTGCTGCCACACGATTTCTGTCCTTATCCTGAGGTAAAGTTCTTAACCCGAGGTACTACTTCCGGGTTAGCGGAGTCTGTAACCTGAAGCGTCTGTAAACTGAAACGTCTGTAACCCGAGGTACCACTGTATGCTATGTGGCAGAAGGGGTGGTCAGTGAGACAGCTGCCAGTGTGTTTGCTGACGATTTCTACACCATTGCACATCTATACCATTGCCATTTCCTGCTTTCTATACCACTGCACATCGCTGCAGCCATTTCCTTCATTGCTTGTAAACAGCCAGAGTTTATGCTCCCTTTTTTTCCTTTTCTGTATCCCCTTCTCACAAGTGACGCAATTAACAATACCTTTTTCTGCTACTAAAAAACGAAAGCATGTTCCTAGGTTTTAAAAAAAAAATACAGCAAATTAATCTTGCCCTGTGACACCACCCTCTTCTGTGATTTTGAACCATTTCTCTGACAGAGGAGCAGTTTAAAAATCTGGCTGGCTGGCTGGAGTTGCATTGCTGCTGGAGCTGATCTGCAGTGTGGGTGGAAGTAAAGCACAGAGCTTGCCAGTGAAAAACTACCATAGCTGCGTTGGATCTGCTTGTTTTAAAGGAGGGGAGATTTTCCCCTCTTTCTCCCGTGTCCCCACCCACCCACCAACACAATTGATAAATCACACACACACACACACACACACACGCACGCACGCACACACACACACACACACACACACACACACACACACTAAAATAACCAAAGCCATTTAAATAATAACAATCAAAATTATTGTTTTATTTTCCCGACCCTTGTATAGTCCCACTGATCAACCTCTCGCATGGGAAAGAGAGATTTCACAAAAATGTTAACCATGGAAGCAGATCAAGGAGAGTTTTCAATATTTTTTTACCAAAGGAGGTATGAACGCCTGTAAGATTTCAATTTACTCTGGGGGTTTTCAGATTGCGGCCATGGCAAGTTTGTTGATGGACCAATCAGGAGGGCTGTTAAAGAACACAGGAGCAATAACTTACATTTTCCCTAGATGCACTGTTGTGGTGTATATATTTGGCCACATTGTACTTTTAAAAATCCATAATTTTGCACAGTTTTTAAAAGTGGGAAACAACTGGACATCTCCCTCCCATGACAGCTATGTTTTACAACGAAGAATACCTGTATTAATGCAGAATCTGCGGATCTGGGAACACACAAGGTGTGAGGACAGAGAAATTGTGTAATAGCATTAAATGCTTTAAAATGTGGGTAATGAAGACCTCTTCTCTTCCAACATTTCTAAGTAAGGTGTTTCCTGATTAATATTCAGTACAGTACGCAATACATAGGAGACTTGCCTCTATATTCAAAACTCATGAGTAAAATAAAAAAGAGAAGTATGTTTGCTATCCAGGTTCTAAGATATATTAATTTAGCTTGAGGGGAAAGTAGAAAAGGAAAGCTTCAGACGCTTCTGTGGAAATGGGTGGAAGATATTTTTTCCCTAGAAGAGGTGCACTTATTTCCCCCCTTAATGAGGTTAAATACACTGTTGATACAAATTAAAAGCGGAAACATTTCAGGGTCATTAGACACGACTCTGCTTTTTTTGCATTATGTCACCTTTAAGTTCTCCCTGCGGTTATGCAGCAGATTAGTGCACAGTAAACAAAAGGAGGTGATTAATAATTTCATTATAACTGCATGAATTGGGATTGCAAAACGTATATGTGGAAGAACAATTTGGGAATGGATGTAGAAGATGGGTTTCGGTGTTCATGGAAAACACTTTACCTGATTAAATTGACACATTTAGGTCAGTCCATAATAAAATATCTACCATCCATTTAATCACGGATGAAGAGCCCAACCTGATTTGCATTATTGAAAACTGGGTAAATGAGCTTGGAAGAGCTGGCGTCTCTCAGCTGTGTCCACCTGGGCTTTCAGCCCAGTACCAAGACAGGCTTGAGGGTTGGGCAGAGGGAATAGCTGTGGTCCAACTCTCTCTCCCTCTCCAGGATTCCTGTCCAGCAAGAATCTGGTTTTTAGTGTTCACACCTGGTCTTGGTCACAGGGGACAGATGGTTTTGCAATGCATAGGAGAAGAATGGAGAGAACTGGTGGGACAATGGTTATCCCTGAATATAAACTCTATAGGAAGGATAGAGTTTACTACTTATCCCTTTCTTCTCTCGAAGATATCCCCACCAGAGTGGAGTCCTTAAGATGGATAGCACCTCATGTCCCTCCTTCCAGCAACTCCTACAGCCTAACTGTTGTCAAATCTTTTGCTCCACTTTCCTTTGGACACATCAGTGAGGCTTAGAGTGGCGTCTTGTCGTCTGGGCAGCCCAGAACGTCCAGCCACACTGCTGCCAGGCTTCAGGGAATCTGACCCCCCTCTCTCTTAGCAGGCTGCCAGTATAGTGGTACCTCAGGTTAAGTACTTAATTCTTTCCGGAGGTCCGTACTTAACCTGAAAGTGTTCTTAACCTGAAGCACCACTTTAGCTAATGGGGCCTCCTGCTGCCGCCATGCCGCCAGAGCACGATTTCTGTTCTCATCCTGAAGCAAAGTTCTTAACCTGAAGCACTATTTCTGGGTTAGCGGGGTGTAAACTGAAGCATGTGTAACCTGAAGCGTATGTAACCTGAGGTACCACTGTAATGGAAAGACAAGAAGCTCTAAAAGGTAAAGGTAAAGGGACCCCTGACCATTAGGTCCAGTAGCAGATGACTCTGGGGTTGCGGCGCTCATCTCGCTTTATTGGCCGAGGGAGCTGGCATACAGCTTCCGGGTGATGTGGCCAGCATGACTAAGCCACTTCTGGCGAACCAGAGCAGCACACGGAAACGCCGTTTACCTTCCTGATGGAGTGGTACCTATTTATCTACTTGCACTTTGACGTGCTTTCAAACTGCTAGGTTGGCAGGAGCTGGGACTGAGCAACGGGAGCTCACCCCATCACGGGGATTCGAACCCCCGACCTTCTGATTGGCAAGACCTAGGCTTTGTGGTTTAACCCACACAAGAAGCTGTTAACAATGTCTTTATTCAATATTCACAGAGAGAGGAGTAGAAATGCAGCCTTTTTGGTAATGGCGTTGCTCCGAGTAATCTCCTCCCCCCTCCCCTTCTCAGTTGTCAACGGCTCCACCCCCCTTACGGTGACTGCCTAGGGCCAATTGTCTCTTAGCTCTCTGCTCTCCTACTTTCAACGCTCGCTGGGTTTGGGGAGAAGGGGGTGGGGTCTGGAATGCTCTCGAGTGATAACGTGTCAGCCAGCTGTTTCTGCTCTGCTTCTCCCATTATTTCCCAGCTTTGCCCCTCTTCTATCTCTGAGCTGTGACCCTCTGCAAACCAGGCTTGTGTCCGGGGAGGTCACTTTGGTGCTGCAAACGTAGCAGTTTGACTTCACTCCTGGATACAGGAGACAAGAAAGGACAGGGAAGGAGGTGGTGTCACTCTGCATGTCAAAGAGAGCACAAATCCAGCAAGCTAGAAATCCCCCAAGGGGCAGATTCCTTTACAGAATCACTCTGGGTGGTGACACTGGGCCCCAAAGGTAATTTACTATTGGGGATATTCTATTGTTCCCCTGAACAAAATGCTCAGGGAGATCTTGAGATGAAAGCAAGAAAGCAACCAAAAGAGAAAATGTAGTTATGGATGACTTTAACTAACCTCACATAGACTGGCTATATACATGGTAAAATTTCTAGATACCCCAAATGATCGTGCCCCAGAACAGTTGTGTTTTTGTCTTTTTATATTGTGTGTTTATGTTGTGAACTGCCCTGAGACCTGCGGGTATAGGGCGGTATACAGATTTTAAAAACAATAACAACTCATTAGCTGTGCACAATATTTTGACGTTCCTACATTAGCTGAACATAAGTGAATTCTGTCTTGAAGAATTATAAAGGTAAAGGTACCCCTGCCTGTACGGGCCAGTCTTGACAGACTCTAGGGTTGTGCGCTCATCTCACTCTAGAGGCCGGGAGCCAGCGCTGTCCGCAGTCACTTCTGGGTCACGTGGCCAGCGTGACGAAGCTGCTCTGGCAAACCGGCACCAGAGCAGCACACAGAAGCGCCGTTTACCTTCCCGCTATAAAGCGGTCCCTATTTATCTACTTGCACTTAAGGGTGCTTTCGAACTGCTAGGTGGGCAGGAGCTGGGACCGAACGACGGGAGCTCACCCCGCCGCGGGGATTCGAACCGCCGACCATGCGATCGGCAAGTCCTAGGCGCTGAGGTTTTACCCACAGCGCCACCCGCGTCCCCTTATAGACCACACTAAAAAGTAAAAGTAAAACCTGAAGCAAATGTCTTGTGTGTGTCTATGTTTTCATGCAGACAACAGGAGTCCGCCCATAACAGACACAGGGGGACAATGTAGTATTGTAATAGGCAATATACTGCTATAATTAAGTGCTTATGGAACTACCGTTTTTATTCTGCTTCAAGCTGACTGTGGAATAGCAATGACTCCACAGCATAAAGAACCCTGGTGTGGAAAGAATCTGTGTCTACCGATTAATTGCAGTTTATCTGGCATTCATGATAACAGTTCATTCAACCTCAAAAACATGGGATTGGACACCATAGTCTCTCTTCTATTTCATGAGGTTCAGAACATCCAAAACCAAATTGTGTGATTCCTCCTGAATCTCCAGTCTGTTGTGGGAATTGCGTGTCCATGTGCTGCTTGTTCTATGAGGACGACCAACTTGCCTACACGAAACAGTTTGCATTTGTCTTTTGGCTGTAAGTCAAAAATGATAAAAACAGGAATAACGTTTTTAATTGCAGTGAAGGAGAGATCTAGCACCTTTGCCCCCAGGTGGTGTGATATGCCAGACACCAGGGAGGCTTGATTGTGTGGGTAGAAAACTGTGATGTTGGGAACATCAAAAACAATGCAAATACCGTCCAAAAACGGAAAAGAGAAGATGCAAATGAGCTTTCAGCAAGTGTTTGTAGATGTGTTTGTACTGAAACAAACCTGCGGATTGTGTACTCTAATGTGCCCCTGCATAACCCTTTTAGAAGCTGTGGCTGGTACACAAGACGGTGGGTCATTTCACCTCCTACGATGTGAGGCTTTTTGGAAACAAGCATGTTACATCAGAACTCCAGGATCCGGCTTGTATTTCATCTGAGTATGTTTTGAACTGACTAGTTTGGAGCCTACATACTTGCCCAAAGGAATGCCTCATTTCCTTTGCCCTATCCAGACTTCCATTGGAGTCCCGATTTCTAGGCACAGATTTCTAGTTCTGTGTCTGAGAGGTTTATGTGTTTTTTCATCCCGCTGCTTTCCCCAGGAATACCTACTGTTTATCGCAGAATTGGAACAAACGTCAGTCGGGTTGACGTTAGTTCCAATTCAGCAGTAAACAGTGAGTTTTCCTGGGGAAAGCGGTGGGACAAATCACATGCACTCTGTAAATCACGGACCTGTGCTTAGAAATCGCTGTGCAAACAGATGTCTGAATGAGTCTTGAGATTCCTGCTTTGACCTCCTGGGTCTGAATATGGCAAGAGCAAAAAACAATCTTGCTTTGGTTGTCATTTGGAGGACGTTTTTTAAGAACTTAAGAAAGTCCTGCTGGATCTTTTTATCTTTCCAAAATCCTCTCCTCCAACATTCAGCTTCATTGGACGCCTGTGAGTTCTAGAGTTATGGGAGGGAGAGAGAAACTTTTCTTTATTTCCTTTCTCCATGCCAAAAGTGCGGACTGGTCTGGGGGGGGCCTTGAGAGGTACACCCAGGGGCTGCCGCAGGTACCTCCTAGCATCTGCTGCCTGAAGCTGTTGCCTCACTTTGCCTAACAGTAAAGGTAAAGGGACCCCTGACCATTAGGTCCAGTCATGGTCGACTCTGGGGCTGCGGCACTCATCTCGCTTTATTGGCCGAGGGAGCCGGTGTACAGCTTCCAGGTCATGTGGCCAGAATGACTAAGCCACTTCTGGCCAACCAGAGCAGTGCACGGAAACGCCGTTTACCTTCCTGCTGGAAGATTTGAAAATAAGGGATCAGCAGCCTCACCTGTCCCGGGGACAGTCTACAGGATATCTAACAATCCGGGAAGCAGCGGGAAACGGCGCTGGAATAAGGAAATTTCCCACAAAAAAGGGGAAGGTTGACAGCTATGGTGGTACCTATATATCCACTTGCACTTTGACGTGCTTTGGAACTGCTAGGTTGGCAGGAGCAGGGCCCGAGCAACGGGAGCTCACCCCGTCGCGGGGATTTGAACCGCCGACCTTCTGATCAGCAAGTCCTAGGCTCTGTGGTTCAACTGCAGTATTCCAGGTATGACCTGGAAATTTTGAATGTATGGCAACCATACGTAAATCAGACCCTGCCTGAGCCAGTGGGTGGTCAGAGAAGGAAACCGGAAAAAGTTTCAGCTGAGATATCTGTGCCACCCAAAGCCTTTTTGCCTTCACCCCTAGTTTGGCTTATTTGGTCTGGAATAGTTCAGTTTCTGCACATGTATGTGCCCTTCAGCTCAGCAAACAATTCTTAGTGGTAATAATGCTGCAGCCAGTGTTAGTCCTACTCAAGAGTAGACCCAGTGAGATAACAAAATATAGATTCATTCATTTCTGTGGGTGTTCGCTAAGTATACATTAGTTCATGGGTCGGCAAACTAAGGCCTGTGGGCCGGATCAGGCCCAATTGCCTTCTGTATCCAGCCCGCAGATGGTCCAGGAATCGCTGCGTGGATCGCCAGTGCGCATGTTTTTCCCCTCTCCCTCACACAGCGGCAGTGCCTCCTCCCTCCCTCCTCCTGGCTTCTCCCGCCCTGCCTAGAGGAGGAAGGGGGCTGGGCTTTGTTGGTGCCAGCAGCAGCCGCCATTTTAAGCAGCCCATCTCTGGAACCCTTTCGCGCACTGCTCACTGTCCCTCCGCCACCAGCACCGCCAGCCCCTGCCACTCACAAGACACAGGTAAGCAGCCACCAGGGCTCATGGTGCCCTTGCATAATCCCCCCCCCCAAAAAAAAAATATAGTCCGGCTCCCCACAAGGTCTAAGGGACAGTGGACTGGCCCTCTGCTGAAAAAGTTTGCTGACCCCTGCCTCAGTTGAATTCACAACCCACAATGAACATGTCAGGAAGATGGAGGCATTGATATGCTATTTCTAGGGTAGAGGGTCTACCAAGTTACAGTCCCCAAGAGAGGAAGAGGCCCCAGAACTATACCTCCAGCAAATACAGTATCACCTAGGGCCAATTATTCCATTTGCCCAACATGCAACTAAGACCTCTCCTGTTAATTCTTTGTACCTGAGCATTACTGATGTCACTCCTTTCATTTCACTTCTCCCTCAATTTGGAGGTACTTTAAACAGAGCGCTACTGCAGACTTGTGCACCCTGGTACTCAGCAATGCTGCAGATATTAACAACTACTGATAAAACCTTTCCTATGACTAATTCCACCACTTTTTCCCCTGGAGACAGTGCCCTCTGCTGGCAGCATATGTTTTTCCCCTAATAAAGCCTGTAAAAAGTCACTTGGACCTCAATATTTTGAGCCTTTTGTGGACTGCTAATTTTTTCCCATTACAATCTTCAGCTAAAACAATAAATCAAAACAAGAACGCCACTGTGATTGAGGCTGCTATGTGTTCCTCGCTTATGATGTGCTAAAGCCCGTTCCCTAAATACTGGTAATTTATTCGTTGAACCCCCCCCCCCCCGGCTTCTAAACCACCTGGTTCTTAAATAGATTTTAAAATCACAGAGCCTGGATTTAAATGGATACAACCCCCCCTTCCCCTCTCCCTCCCTTCCAGCAGCAACTTGCATTGTGTGTAGCTGACGTCACTGTAGATTTTGAAGTTCTGAGACGCTGGCCATCTGCTCCTGGCTATGGGAACCTGAGCTCTTTAAAACTGCATGGGCAAAAGCAATCTCATCCGCTCTCCTCCCGCTGCAGCGGCGACAGATGAAGAAGGAGCGCTGCCAGGGAAAGCATAGAATCAGCGCTACGTAGGGCCGGGTGCTATGTTAAGCCTTGTCCCCTGTGCAATTGCTTGAGCTGTTGGGATAAGAAATATGTGCCTTACACAACCCGGGGACTAACTGTGTCACTGGAAGATGTATTAAGGGGGGAAAGACTGGGCAGAGAAGGGCAGAAGGAATATCCTGTCTAGTCTTGATTTCTTCATTTTCTTCCATTTTCTCCCCACTTGGTCCAGTAAACATAGCAGCTCTTTCTTGCCAGGTCAAAGGGCAGGTTGTCCTCTGCCAGTGCAGTTAGATCATTGGCCCATGTAGCTCCTGCAGCCAATCTGAAGCCGCATCTTGGTTTTCGAACAGTTCTAGGACTCAAACGGACTCCCGGAACAGCACAGGCTAAGATTGCCCTCTGCACTCCTCCCCCCTGCTGCCGCCCAAGCACTCACGTGTTGTGTGGAGGGGCGCACGATGTCACACGACGCTGGGCCCCCTCAATGTGGGAGGCATGTTGGTGTCTCTCGGTTGCAACTGTAGTGAGGTCTTCAATGCATTGAATAAATGGAGCCTTACATATAACTTTCCAAGGCAGCAATATCAGTCTTTTGTCCATAGTAAGGGCACAGAGAATCCATTTACATTGTCCAGTTGTCCAATTCCATGTAGTAGGTATGTAATTCAAAATAATATTTGCCTCTGAAAATTTTGGCATTATTCGTGCAGTCATGCAATAGAATACAATCTGCATTTTAAAAAAAAAAGAACAACACACACACTAGGTACAAAGACACATCTAAGCATCACATGTTGTTTGGCCCTGAGACAGCATTTTGTTCGATTGTGTGTAGTAGTGTAGCATCTGTTACTACCATCACCGCAGCCGTAGTGGCACAAATAAACAGGCAAATCATTGTCACGTGGGAAAGACAACATGCCAAAGAAAGGGCTATTTCACATGTTACTTTTTTCATCAGAGAGAGACTATAATCAGTGAGCTAAATCCAGACTGTTTTGTGCTGTGTTGTGGTTCAAGCTGCTTAGAAGATACCATATTTTAGCATTGTTTTGGTTGTAAGCCAAAATACTGCTACTATGACTACTCTTACTTCTACTTTTCTTGGTTACTAGAGAGCCGTAACAAGAAGCTGCTTTCTTTGGTTTTGAAATCTAAACCCTGCATTAGAAGTAGCTCTCATTGCCTCCTTGTTATTTTTTAAAAAATTAATCAGACATAACTTTCATTAACTCCAGTGAGTAATTGGCTGGCTATGTTCTCATGGCAAAGCTCAGTGGTCCTGGGGTTCAGAGAACTTCGTGAAGCTACCACAACAGACCCCTTAATAGAGCAGGGATAGGGAACCTGCGGCCATCCAGATGTTGGTCTACAGCAGGCATAGGCAAACTCCGGCCCTCCAGATGTTTGGGACTACAATTCCCATCCTCCCTAGCTAACAGGACCAGTGGTCAGGGATGATGGGAATTGTAGTCCCAAACATCTGGAGGGCCGGAGTTTGCCTGTGCCTGGTCTACAGCTTCTGTCATCCCTGGTCATCCACCCAGGATGGATAGGAGTTGGAGTCTAGTGGCATCCAGAGTGCCAGAGGTTCCCAATCCATGTGCTGCATATGGCTGACTTTTAAATGAGGTGGTGCTTTTCAGAATGTAAGGCTCTGCTGAATTCACCGCATGATAATACGTTTTGGGGTGAGGACTTTGCAAGAGAATGCTAGGGGAGAGTCATCCTTCTGTTGTCCTTCTCCTGTCTACACATGATCATACATGATCATAAAGGTAAAGGGACCCCTGACCATTAGGTCCAGTCGTGGCCGACTCTGGGGTTGCGGCGCTCATCTCTCTTTATTGGCCGGCGTACAGCTTCCGGGTCATGTGGCCAGCATGACTAAGCCGCTTCTGGCGAACCAGAGCTACAGCGCATGGAAACGCCGTTTACCTTCCCGCTGGAGCGGTACCTATTTATCTACTTGCACTTTGACGTGCTTTCGAACTGCTAGGTTGGCAGGAGCAGGTACCGAGCAACGGGAGCTCACCCCTTCGCGGGGATTCGAACCGCCGACCTTCCAATCGGCAAGTCCTAGGCTTTGTGGTTTAACCCACAGCGCCACCCGCGTCCTGTACATGATCATACACAAAGATTAATTTACCAAAAGGTATTGGTCGCAATACCCGTCCTCTCAGACAGCATCACTGTCACAGCACCATCCATAGGGACATATAACTTGTAACTGTGATGCAAAACAGCACCAGTTCCTCCCTTTAGCTAATTTAGTGTGTTGGTTTCTTGTAACATCAGTGCACCTTGTTTTCTGTAGGCTGCAAGTTTGTGCTCTTTCCAAACTATTGGTACTGGGATATTTCACCAGAACACAGCAACGCTGTCTCATATACATCTTCTTGAACATTGAGGGCAGCCGGGGACAGTGTGGAATTGAATTACGCATTCAAATAAAATGTGCATGGATTATTATTGTTGTTGTTGTTATTATTATTATTATTATTGATATTATTGTTTCTAATTGTTTCTAATATGCTTTCCTTAAATTTAAAAAAAAAACATTGATCACATGAGATGTTGTGAGCCACTTTGGGCACAATTTTGTCGAAAAGTGGCATACAAATAAACAGATGGTGATGATACAATGACATCATTAAAAAACAGTTTTGAGCTGAGTGTAGTCTAACACTGGCGATGGCTGGGTGATGCATTCCTTGCTGGCTGAGCTGCTGCTCCATCTCATCTTCATTCATTGTGTCATTTTTTTTTTCATGGCAGCATCCTGTATCCGGTGTTTGGTGGATGTGGTCCCGGTCAAGAATGAAGAAGGAGTCGTCATCATGTTCATCTTGAACTTTGAAGACCTGGCAGCTCTCATTGCCAAAAGTGCCCGGCAGAGCCTACACCAGCGCTTGTCCCAAGGATGGCGAACAGGTGAGAAGCCCAAAGTGGCTCAGAATCCTTTATCTTGGGCAAAAGCACATGGTAGTTGGGGTGGGTGGGCGGAGTCTACGGAGGTGAGGGGGTGGAATTTCAGCAAGTGGGTGGTAAATGGAATCTCTGAATTTTCTCTGGAACTTGGCATGAACATGGCTGATAGTGTGGCATGCAGATACCTCTTTGTATGTGGCCGAGTTGAGTGAGTTGCGACCACACTGGCAACTGTGGGAGAATGTTCTGTCAGAGGAAGATCTTCGAAACTCTACAGCCATAGGAAGTGAATTCTCTAAGATGGTCTATTGGGAAGGAAGGGTGTCCTTAGGTGGGGAGGCAACAAATCAAATCAAATCAAAACTTTATTGCGGTCCAAAGACCCACAAAACAATTTCAAAACTAGATACAGTTAAAACAACCAGAAAGACAGATGGAAGAAACCAAGGCAGTTATTTTGTTTTATCTAGGGCATAATGATCTTTGTTTCTTATAACCTCCGAAAGAAACTTTGCCACGGCCAGTGTAATATCATTTGACCTGTCTTCCAAAAGGTATTTAATATGGGAGGCTTCAGATTTTCCCGGCAAATTTGCCAGTAAGAGTTTGATCAGTTGATCCCTTGCTTGCTCATATTGCCCACAATGCAGTAGGATATGCTTCGTACAATCAACGTCCTGAGAACGTAAACAAAGCCTATTCTGATAGGGCATGCCTCTCAGTCTGCCATTTAGAACTTCCGAGGGAAATACATTTAGTCTGGCTTTGGTAAATAGCCAATAGGTAGGCACAGACAAATTCCTAAGGTATGAGGATATCTGAAAGTCGGACCCATATTGGATTCCAGTTGCAACTGGGCTACAAATTACATAAGACCGGGATCGCGGGTCGCTATGTGAGATGTCCCAAAACCTTTGGAGGAGGCAACGAGAAAACCAACCCCTCACAGAAAGGAAGAAAGAGAGAACAAGAGGATAAGAGTATCAAATCACCGACAAGGTTCTAAACATGAACATAAAAATTCTTTGAGCTGGCCATACAAATTTCCTCAAGCATGGATTGCCAAGGTGCCTGTAGTCAGGAGGGCTCTATTAGCAACTCCCTGCAGCCGTAACTAGACATGCCATCAAGCTCATACTTCTCAACCTACAAGTGTGAGCTCCAGAGAGCTCACAATATTGTCCCATCTACTCAGTGCGTGTAAGTCTAGGTTTTTCCACATATGCTAGGAATGACTGGGGAAATGGGGAGAAGTAGCAGGTGGCAGTCTACAGCGATCCAGTAAGAATCAGAATTACTTTCAGCCAGGCCAAGACTGCTGTTGATTCCAGATGTTGTGTGCAACTTGGAGAATTGGGCAACTCAACAGCATTTGTAGAAGGGGGGTGGGTTTGGATCTTTGTGAAAGAACTAGGAATTATTTGACAGAATTCCCCACACCTTCTCAAAACAATTTCCAGGGTTCCTCATAGAGGAAGATGACAGCCAGTATAAAACCAGTTCAGGTTTCCAGTGCAGATGTACCCTTAGAATCAGGGACAAAGTAATAAATTGCCTTAAAAGGTAAAGGTAAAGGGACCTCTGACCATTAGGTCCAGTTGTGACCGACTCTAGGGTTGTGCGCCCATCTAACTTAAGAGACCGGGAGCCAGCGCTGTCCGGAGACGCCCATCTCACTTAAGAGGCCGGGAGCCAGCGCTGTCCGGAGACACTTCCGGGTCACGTGGCCAGCGTGACGAAGCTGCTCTGGCGAGCCGGCACCAGCGCAGCGCACGGAAACGCCGTTTACCTTCCCGCTATAAAGCGGTACCTATTTATCTACTTGCACTTAGGGGTGCTTTCGAACTGCTAGGTGGGCAGGAGCTGGGACCGAAAGACGGGAGCTCACCCCACCACCGGGATTCGAACCACCGACCATACGATCGGCAAGTCCTGGGCACTGAGGTTTTACCCACAGCGCCACCCGCGTCCCAATAAATAAATTGCCTTAGCTCAGCATTAATTCAGCAGGCAGCAGCTTTGAATTCTACTAGGAGGCGTTATGTGTAAAATTATACTCCAGCCCCTGGGGTTTTCAAAAGAACTCAGTAAATTAAGGAAATGAATGGAACATAGTGATCCCGTTTTGCTGTGCAGGCTGGGCTTGAAGTTCTTGTTCTAAGGTTAGGAAGTGTGTGATCTGATGCATTTGTGATAAGGCTGCAGTATAAATTAGCAGTAGACTTAATGAGTGTTTGTACTTGTGGAAAAAGCATTTCCCTCCTCTGTGCATTCCCAAACATGTTCAACAAATATGTAGCAGATGTTAAGATTAGGAAAAGTTAGTGCTTTTTTCCTGGAGGGTTGCAGGGGTACGCATAGCCCTAAGCATTTTGTCAATCTTTGTGCTTTTGTCCATTTGCTGTATTTATTTTCCCTGATTTGAACTATAAAATGGTTATTTTCTTGAGTCAAAATGAGGGTACCCCTGAACATTTTTTTTTAGGGGGGGAAGCACTGGGAAAAGCTAACTTGATTCAGTCAAAAGCTAGAAATTGCACTATAAGCCTTTTATGAAAAAGAACTTAAATTACTAAGGTTGTAATCCCAGGCATTCTTCCCTGAGAGTAAGCCCCACTGAACTCAATGGGACTTACTTTGGAGTAGACATGTATATCTTGTGTTTAGCACAGTTACAGAGATCTTTGCAGGCTCCCTTCCTCTTTGCCTGTCAAGTTGTAGAAACATTTTGGGCATCTGTATCTATACATATACACTAAACAAACTGAAGGATTTTAGGGGTTTGGAGTTCTTAAATCTGGGTTTCTCACAAACTATTTATTTTTTAAATATTTGTGCTTTCTTAAAAGGGAAACTACAAACTATTACATCACAAATCAAGATAATAATATAACGCCCCACACTCTAATATATATATATATATATATATATATATATATATATATATATAGATATTATAAGGAGGAGCTGAGCATATAGCATAGGCATTGATATAACCTGAAAACAACCTGTCTGTTTTGGGTTAGATTCTCGAAGGAAGCTGGTAAACAATTTAAAAGAATCACATTTAAAACATGATATGGAATCCTTTTGGTTTTAATTTTGCAGTCTGTTGCAAAAGGTTACGGGTAAACACATAACTGCAGCAAGCAACCCAACTTTGCTTAATGTATACATCAATCAGAATACAGTCATACCTTGGGTTGAAGTAGCTTCGGGATAAGTATTTTCGGGTTGCACGCTGCGGCAACCCGGAAGTAACGGAGCGTGTTACTTCCGGGTTTCGCCGCTCGCGCATGTGCAGACGGTCAAAATGACATCATGCGCAGAAGTGGCGAATCACGACCCGCGGATATGGGTTGGTTCGCTTCTGGATGCAAACGGGGCTCTGGAACGGATTCCGTTTGCCTCCAGAGGTACCACTGTAAAGAGAAATAGATTAATGAATTGATTCCACAGTCCTCTAATGGCCAGAGCTCAGTGGTGGAGCAACAGCTGTGGATGCAGATGTTTCAAGGTTCAACCCCCAACATCTCCAGGGAGGGCTGGTGATGTTTCCTGTCTGAAGTCTGGAATGATGCTGCCATTCAGTGTAGACAACACTGAACTAGATGAGTCACTGGTCTGACTCGACATAAGGCAGGTTCCAATGTTCCTGTTTTAGAACATGCATTTGTATAGAACTGCTGCTCATATACTTGCAGCCCAGAAGCCTCGCTGCATCCATGGCCAAAAATTTTGAGGCCAGTGGGAATTAACTGCTGCACTAGGTCAGTCTTATAAAGCAGAAGGTCATAATGTCAGTGTTGCAAGAAAATTGTGTTGGTGCAATGAATGCAAGCGATGCTTTGCAACTAGGATCCACAATGCTGAAGCATTCCAAAAGAAGCAAGATCACAGAATGATAGAATTGTAGAGCTGGAAGGAACCTTGAGAGTCATCTAGTCCAGCCCTTGTCTTATGCTGGGTACTAAAGGTAAAGGTAAAGGGACGCCTGACATTAGGTCCAGTCGTGGCCGACTCTGGGGTTGCGGCGCTCATCTCGCTTTACTGGCCGAGGGAGCCGGCGTACAGCTTCCAGGTCATGTGGCCAGCATGACTAAGCCGCTTCTCGCGAACCAGAGCAGTGCATGGAAACACCGTTTACCTTCCCGCTGGAGCGGTACCTATTTATCTACTTGCACTTTGACGTGCTTTCGAACTGCTAGGTTGGCAGGAGCAGGGACGAGCAGCGGGAGCTCACCCCGCCATGGGGATTCGAACTGCCAACCTTCTGATCGGCAAGCCCTAGGCTCTGTCGTTTAGACCACAGCGCCACCCGCGTCCCTATGCTGGCTACTAGGCAGCATCAATAAACCTGTTCCATGTAGTGCAGAGCAATGGTGCATTGCTCAATTTCATTGTTCTGTATGGGACAATGACAATAAAGATAGCGTATTGTATCATATGAACAGTGTCACTCCCATGGGGGTAATGGGAGGAGAGAGCTTTCTCCTCAAGGGTATGTGATTCACAGACCCTGCCCCCTACTTCTAGATTACACTTAACAACAGATCACAAGGTGGTAAAGCAGGTATACATTACTTATGATGTTTCTATGATCCACCCAAATAGGTGCAATTCAGCATCCATCATAGTTTCAGTGAAGAGAGCTATTCAAATATATTGTTTAACTTACACTATAAGAATAAATCAAAGCTAAGCATAAAAGGAATGGGGCTGTTACTGTGTTAAGATGAGAGCTCTATGCCCCTCCACCAAATATTCGGCCAGCTACTTACTTGTATAATTTGGCAACCAAAATATTAATTTATATTTGGTGTGTGATGCCTCGAGAACCTCCCCTACAGCTTAAAATCATATCTTAGAGCACCTTTGTCACTCCTAGCAGATGAGGGTGAAGTCCCCGACGTAGTGCCTAAAAACCCTCGGCCACAGGTAAGAGAACCTGTGGTCTTCCCAATGTTTCGGACTCCCATTAGATTCCCCAGCTGGCCTGGCCAGTGTTCAAGGATGATGGGAACCAGATGTCAACAGCATCTGCTGCTACCAGTTCCCCATCCATGGTCTGCACCATGGTGTTGGCAGGGATGCGGAAGGAAAAGCACATTGGCCACATGTGGTTGGGACTGCAAGGTTGCCAGGTGTGTTTACGCTGAGCTATCCAGAATTACAATACAAGTGAAGACTGCACGCCACAGGCTATTACCGTACTTTTATCAACAACAACAATCTTTATTACGGTCCAGAGACCCAACAAATCGTTACAAAGCAATACACAATTCATACAGCCTACCTCCAGGTTAAACAAGCATTTTGTTCAGAATATAGGGATCGTTGGTTCTTGCAACCACCAATAAAAACTTTGCCACTGCTAATGTTCTAGCATTTGTCCGGTCTACCAAAAGGAACCTGACATAGTGAGCCTCTGATTTTCCCAGGAAAGGTACCAGCAAGGGTAATATCAGTTCAGCCCTGGCTTGCTCATATTTTGCACAGTGCAACAAAATATGTTTTATGGAATCGATGTATTGAGCACACGAGCAAAGTCTGTCCTGGTAGGGAACTCCTCTCAACCTGCCATCCAACACTGCAGAAGGAAAGACGTTTAGTCTGGCTTTGGTGAAAAGCCTTCGGTAGTTTGGTACTGTCAGGTTTTTAATGTAAGATGTTAACTTAAAGACATGCCCATATTGTACCCCTACTGCCAGCGGACTACAGACTGCGTGTGATTGAGATCGCAAGTCACTGTGTGCATTATAATCCCATAATCTTTGCTTTAACATCTTTTGGGCACCTTCATATAGGCTATTACTTTTATCAATTTTTGATGGGGTGCAAAAGGACCTTTCACACAAGGAACTGCGTTATATTTCTTGATAATAGCCACCAGGTTTGAAATAGCCCAGCAATGCAAAACTCCAGGCATAGGAGCCAACTCTTAGGGACCCTTCGCTGCCGCCCCCAATAAAATATTTGAGGGAGTTGATGGGCATTACCATTCAAATAGTGTATGTGTGTCTGCTACATTATGTGATCAATTATGGGGGGCAGGGCTTACCAGCCTCCCCGCCCCCCACAATATTTTATTCAAGTTGGCACCCCTGGCTCCAGGAAATGATTCTGAAGAAATTTGGTAGCGGTGAGTTTGGCATCTCAGTTGGGAAGAAAAATTAAACCGCAGACCCATCTCTCTAAAGGCCTAGTCAAACCACAAAGCAGACTCAGTGTACTACCTGAAATAGCTTTGTGTTTTGTATGTCAATAGCAGAAACCCGTGCATAAAATGGCCCTCTTCATATAGATCATTTAGGAAGAGTCTTCTTGGGATAATATATGTGACTTTTTGTTGTTGTCTTGGATACCTTAAGTGTTTTGATCCTTGCTTGTGCTAACACAGCTTTCTGTAATGACCTCTTCTTCTTCTTTGTTGTTGTTTATTTGTCTTGTTTGTACTTAACTATTTTTTAAAAAGAAACCCAAGGTATAATACAGCAATTGTTCCAATTAAAAAGTATAACTTTACCTACTCTAGTATTTTGTGGGTGAATGCAGCAGAAGGGTGAGGATCCTGTTACGCCAATAAGTACAAAATCACCAGATTTGGTCAACCCAGTGGCCACTCTGGTTGGGAATCCTGTCTACTGACAGCAGCAAGACAGATATCCCAAGACCCTACAACAGAAGGAAGGCATAATCACATAATAATAATAATAATAATAATAATAATAATAATAATAATAATAATAATAATAATAATTTATTATTATTTATACCCTGCCCATCTGGCTGAGTTTCCCCAGCCACTCTGGGCGGCTTCCAATCGAGTGTTAAAAACGATACAGCGTTAAATATTAAAAACTTCCCTAAACAGGGATGCCTTCAGATGTCTTTTAAAGATAAGATCGCTACTTATTTCCTTCACATCTGGTGGGAGGGCGCTCCACAGGGCGGGTGCCACCACTGAGCAGGCCCTCTGCCTGGTTCCCAGTAACTTGGCTTCCCGCAGTGATGGAACCGCCAGAAGGACCTCAGTGTCCGGGAAGAATGGGGGTGGAGACGCTCCTTCAGGTATACGGGACCGAGGCCGTTTATATGTTCACATCCTTGGTCTCTACGCCCTCCTCACCTTGCAGTCAGAAGCAGGGGTTTTTTTTATGATGTTCTGATGTTTTATTAAAATTGCTGTTAGGGAGAATGAGGCCTAGTGCAACCAAACCGGCCATGCTCCCCTAAATCTGCCTCTGCTTGGAGGCAGCAGTGGTTGTTCCTAGCTGCCACTGCGACTGTGAACAGAATGAGGAGGAGGAGCCATCTTGTCCTTTGCCCCTAGGCACAAAAATGTCATAGGCTGGTCCTGGGTTAACCCTTTCTCCTCATGTCCCCCCCCCAAAAAAATTCCTCCTCTCCCCCATTAATCTTTCACCAGAAAATGCTATTTGCTGCCCTTAGCATCTGGGGAGAATTTTCTGTAGGAAAACAGCACAGGGTGGGGCAGGATTACGTAACCTCGCTTTCCCCCACACTGTGGTCCCAATTCATTTTATATCTGGAACTTACAATCTGTAAACCACTGAGGAAAAGCAGGGAAGACCAGCTATTCTTTAAAAAGCAACTCAAGCCATGAGATTCCATAGCTCAGATGGGAAATCCGGCAACCTATGAGGTGCATGTATGGGTAGGTAAATATGTCAGTCCCACGTTCGCTCAGCTTTTAATTTTTCAGTCTTAAATTCAATTCTCCACATTTCCAAATCAGTTTGCATTTTGTTTTGTTTTCCTTTTTTAAAAAAAAAGTTATTGTGAAAATTCACCAGCATTGTTGTGCAGAACACATTTTTTACACACCACATTGCTAAGCAACTTTCCCTACTATAAAGCATTTTGGTGCATTATTTCCACCAAAATATATGCCCTTCTATGCACACTTTACAGTAGTACGTGTATTACTTGGCTGAAGAACTGCACTGCCGGTTTGGAAGAATGGCAGTGTTTCATTTCTCACGTGGTTTCAGAAAAATATGAATTAGGTAAGTTCAGCGAGAACTGAATTGATCTGCCATCCTGAGCTGCATGGACCTGCTGCTGCTCTAGGTGTGGGCCGCTAAGCCCTGAAGAGCCCTGCCCACTTCCCCCCACAGCCAAGATTTCAGCCATCAGCCGAATGGTGGGGAAACAATTATTGCTCTCATGCCATTAAGCAGCACAGGAAAGGCAATTTGGACTTTGTGTGGAGTGCCAGGGGAGACTTTGAGCTCCCCCACCATCACTTCCATTGCAGCCCAGATCACTGTCCTCAAAGCTACCTCTATTTAGTAGTAGTCATAGTCCTGGGCAGACCAGGACCTCCATATACGCTGCCCAGACTTGCATCCTGCAGAGGTCACAATGGTGCCTCTAACTCAGCAAAAGCAATGCAGGAGGCAGCAGCTACAAGTTACGCATCTCTGCAGCCACAGCAGGCGCTGCGATTCCGCAGCGTTTTGACTTTCCCCCCTGAGACACACTCGGTTGTCTCTCAAGGCAAGAGTTAGGAAATCATGCCGTGTTTTCATAAATACATAACCAGGTAACTGCATGGTAAAAGGCAAATTCCCAATGGATAACTTGTTTGCTTGTATTCACCCAATATCCAGAAGAGGTAATTGTGTTGTTATACATATATTAAGTTGTTAAGGTATTGTTGCTGGATTTGCAGGACTGTTACTGTCCACCCATTTCCCTCCTCCTCCTCCTCCTCCTTCTGTCAATCCTGTTAATTTGTTTGGACTAGCCGCTGCCCTGTAAAGGAACTGGCACAGTTGATGTCTAGATAGCAGCTGCTTGGCAAGCCACCATTCTCATCACCCAGAAAAATGCAGTGATCACCGGAGAAAGCCATTGTCTGAAAGCTGTAATGGAAGGGCGGGAATTTCCTCCCACAACAGTTTTGTCAAGAAATGGTACCATAACTTGGATCTAAAGATCCCCTTCCATACATATGAAGCCACTATTCTCCTTGTACAAGCAAGGCACCAGATAAAATTAAGCCGCAGCTAGAGATTCTGTCCTGCATATTCTATCATTAGGTGTGTAGCATGGGAAAGGGGTTGTGTCTTCTGTCTTCCAGAGCTACACAGGAAGTATTTTTAGGGGCCGATTCTGGACGCCTCTTTAGCTTGGCACGTCTATGAATTCAGTTGCCTTGAGAATCCAGCATACGAAGTCTATGTGGAGATTTGGAAGGAAAAGTCTCTAAGTGGACAACATTGCTTCCTCTCTAGAATTTGCCTTGTTTCCCAGAGACTTGGGACTGCCGTGGCTTCTTCCGATACTTTTCTAAGCTTTTTGCCAGAAGGGGCAAAACTAGCTGGTAGAACACAATGCAACTGTGCCAGCTGCGCATGTCTGTAGGTGTGCTTTTCAGTCTTTGAACCTGACTGTCCTTCCCCAGCCCCTCATGCCTTGCCTGTTGCATGTTGCAGATAGGTTACATTTGGGGGTTTTTTTGTGTCTTTTTGTTTTGTGTGTGTGTTTTTCTTTTTCTTTTCTTAACAAGGTCAAAATACGAGCTTGAAGTTTAGTCTCCCGCCCCTACAACGTCTCACACTGCGGCGGAAATCTCTGACTGCCACTGAGTTTGATGGAGTAGCCATTGACTATGGAAAGGTAATCATTCACCGTAGACTTTGTATGATAATGATAAGCCCATCTATTTGGTTAGCCCCCACCCAACCCCAACCCCTGTTCCTCGGCTCTCCTGCTACACCTTCCGTCTGCAAATTAGGAGAAAGAGCCAAGGTCTCCTTGCGGCTAGGCCAGGACAATGCGACAGGAGCAGTCAAAATCCCGGGAGGATAGGCTTGAAAACACTCGATCCTGTCCGGCACACCACCTGTACCATACCAGACTGCATCCAGACGTGTGGCTTCTAGTGCTACCCATTCATTGCTCTCCTCTGGCAAACCTCAAGCAAAATTGCAGTTGACTGTCCTCCCTATGAGACTATTGTGCTTTTTCATTGTTGACACATGTTCCATCCACACCCCTGGGCATGGAATAGGTGCTGTGGGCAAGCCCATTTGAAACTCAGCAAGCATCCACCAGAATTTAAATCTGCAAATAAAAATTAGTAATCGAGCGCTGATTTTTTAAATGTTTTGGGAAAATAAAAAATGGAGCGATCGAATGGCAACCGTCACGAAGATTATAGTGAATGTGTGAAGAGCAGATTCCCTTTCCTGATAAGGTCCCAGCCCATGTCAAAAGGACAGAAGAGTAGCACTAAAGTAATTTTTAAACATCATAGAGCCAGATTTCCCCAGTGGGTTTCTTGCGGAGATTGCGCTGCTCTTTCATTCTTCTGGGGGGGAAGCTGGCGTTTTGGGCATCTGAGAAAAGCTGGAAGAAGCACGGGGAAGACAATGATTGGCTGGTGGCAATTCCGCACTAAGTATTTATTGCAGAAGCACTCTCAGGACTCATCCACACTACTGCTTGTCTCATGCCTAGAAATTACGGATCTGAGCAGTTTCCCCCTTGCTCTGCTCCTTTCCCAGGGAAAACCCGCTCTTTGGAGATAAATGAATACGAAAGGCAGTCCGTAGAGAACTTGAATTGCCGTTTGCTCTGACCAAGCTCTGAGGAGCGGTTTTCCCTGGGAGAAAGCAGTGGAACCAGGGGGGTGCATGGATGAGCCCTCAGTCTCTGGCTTGTGGAAGCTGAGGCATGTTGTGATCCCTGAAGCTCCCAGTCTTTTGGGCATGCCCTTGCTTTTCCTGCACAAAGGGAATCTGTAGGAGCTTCTATCCTAAGGCTCCTTGCCTTGTGGCAGCGCAGTTTTCATTGTGGCTGCAGCTGAGGATGGAAGACACATCCTCCAACATTTCTTCGATGAAAATAGCAATGTCCATTATTATTATTATTATTATTATTATTATTATTATTATTATTATTATTATTATCTTTATACCCTGCCCATCTGACTGGGATGCCCTAGCTGGGTGCGGTGGCTTCCAACAGATATAAAAACATTATTTTAAAAAAATTATACATAAAAAAAATCCCCATACAAAGCTGCCTTCAGATGTCTTCTAAAGGAGATACCATATTTTTCGCTCTATAAGACGCACCAGGCCACAAGATGCACCTAGTTTTGGGAGGAGGAAAACAAGAAAAAAAATATTCTGAATCTCAGAAGCCAGAACAGCAAGAGGGATAGCTGTGCAGCGAAAGCAGCGATCCCTCTTGCTGTTCTGGCTTCTGGGATAGCTGCGCAGCCTGCATTCGCTCCATAAGACGCACACACATTTCCCCTTACTTTTTAGGAGGGAAAAAGTGAGTCTTATAGAGCAAAAAATACAGTAGTTACCTATCTCCTCAAGGGTCACATAACTCCATACCCCCCAACATTTCTCCAATGAAAACAGAGACGTCCTAAGGAAAAGCAGGACATTCCGGGATCAAGTTAGAAAGCAGGAAAGCTTCTGTAAATCTGGGACTGTCCCTGGAAAATAGGGACACTTGGAGGCTGTAGGGAAGAGTTAGACCTCCCCTTCTCAAGAGCAACAATCTACATGGAAAATCAGCCCATTCCCTTGCCCACTGGTACCTAGTATTTAATCCTTTCCAACAACCAGATGTGTTTGGAATCCATAATGCTAAAGATGTCTGGTTAGAGCCTAAGCAAGCGCAGGCATTGAGGTTGATACGCTTTTAAGCCATTCTAAATCAGGCCATTAGAGGGCAGCGCATGACACACAAGGCTACTGCCAAGAATGTCGCCAGAGCCGTGCTAGATGGGAAACCGGGGGGGGGGGGGGAGAGATGCAAAAAGGCATGGGGAAGGATGGACTCTTGAACCTTAAATTTCTCTGCAGAGGAAGGAATTGTCAAGCTGCACCTGCCAAAATACCCTAGTCTGCACAACTATTAAAGAACTAGGAGCCCAGTCCCCTTTTCATAGAATCATAGAAATGTAGAGCTGGAAGGGACACCGTGGGGTCATCTAGGCCAACCCCCTGCAAGGCAGGAATCAATTTTGTATCTGGCCACCCTAGATCTGTGATCGGGTTCTCCTGCATTTTTAATATATATATATAATAGTGGGTGGGAATTTGGAACATGGAACTGTGGGAAGAGGCTTTCTCGTCCCCTCTGTGCCATTTTCACAGTACACACACACACACACACACACCTTCTTCTGCTGCTGCTGCTTGCTCCATGGGGTAAAATAACAGCTTTGGCATGTGTGCGTGATTTTAATTGAGAAAATGGTCTGTGAGGGGAGAGGATTTAGAGGGCGGAGGGAGGAGAACCTCCCTTAGCACTGTGATCTTGATCTAATTCAGACTCCCTGCTGGCTGCTGTTATCTCTGTTTAGGAAAAAGAAAAAACAAGGGCAATCTGAATCATAGATTTCCTGAGGATATAACACAAAGCGCAGCAGTCACAGAATCTTAAAAGACAAAGAGAATTGTGTAAACGGAGTGGGGGGGGGACCAATTGTGCTGGTTGATTAGAAAGGAGTTGTGTTGATAAAATTGCATCCCTTTTACCCAGGTAACTTATCATAATAACATTTAGGCACGGACAAAAAGAACTAGAATCCAAACGCTGGCGAACCTATGGCAAACGTCTGCATGGCAGCGACGAGGCTCATGTGGCGTCTTGTTACTCTTCTCTGCACTCTGAGTAAAAATATTAATTAATTAAAAATTAATGGTGCATTCGAAGTGAGAACAATTGTGCCTAGAATAGTTGCTAGAGAAAGAAGCAAGCCTCTTTTTAGCTCGTCATCAGTTTCTTGTTGAGAGAGTGCTGTTATTCTGATCCTCCCGGCTGAAAACGTTCCAGGTAACACCAGACGGGAGGTTTCAGCTGCACTGCCAAAGGTTTTAGGTTTTGTTTTTTAACGAGGATAAAGAAACGCAGAGGATCGCTGCATTTTCTAGAGAGTAACTGGGCAGCTCTGGTGTTGCTTGAGACGTTAGTTTCGGCTATTTGGAATACTATGCTCTGAAGGTATCTAGGATGTAGATTTCCCATAGGTATGTAGAAGTCCCTATCTCTGCATCTCAAGGGTTCTGGACATGGGTCTAGAAGGCTACTCCCCGCCATTAAATGCTCAAGGCATGTTGAAAACAAAAGCACATGGTCTTAGGAACAACACACCAAGGGAGAGGCTGGCAGATTGCATGACATTATACTGAGCTGCGAAGATCCCATGTCAGGGGTGGGGAGCCTGTGGCCTTGCAAATGCTGCTGGACTGCAGCTCCCATCATTCCTGACCATTGGCCATGCTGGCTAAGGCTTATGGGAGTTGGAGTCCAACAGCATCTAGAGGGCCACATATTCTCTGCCCCTGCCCAGTGCTAATAGTACATGTCTTCTTCTTCTTCCTTCTTCCTTCTTCCTTCTTCCTTCTTCCTTCTTCCTTCTTCTTTCCTTTTGGCTTGCTACGGTATGGGGGTCAAACAAATTTTGCAGGCTTTCTTATAGATTCAGGTCATGCTAAGTCACCACCAAAACTAGTCCCCAGTACTGTTACCAGCATTGCTGTGATAGATTTGTGTAGGTTTGATGTGGCTGCCGCAGGAACCTATTGGCTGGTGTCAATTCCCCCAACTACCTGGTTTAAAATTATTTTTAGTGCATAATATCTTTTCTTGTCTTTTTTAAAGGTTCCTTAGGCTTGAAAGTAACAAAACCAGAAACTTCCCATCCAGTATACTTAATTCAACCACTCCACGGAATTAGGAAAGGAGAATTCCATGGGAAGTAGGGAGCTAGCAGGCTTTTCACCTTACCTGGGGTGGTAGAGAACTGCACAGTATTGGAGAAATAGGAAGGTTAGGCTGTTGTTGCTGGGTTTATTTGTTTTTTAAAGGCATTCATATTGAAAATATCAATAAAAGTGCTTGGTATCAGTATTTTCATAAACTCAGAAGGTGTCCATTTGTGCAAACAGACTTATTTCATTTTATTTTATCCAGCCCACCCTCCAATGGGATGAGGGTGGCATACATGATTCTTTGCCACCCCCCATTTTATATTTACAACAACCCTGTGAGCTCGATTAGGCCCAATGTCTCCTAGGGAGCATCATGGCTGAGTGGGGATCTGAACCCAGGTTGCCCTGGGCTGACACTGTGATAACCACTCCACCTCATTGGTTTGCTTATGTGATGATGTAATTTGGATAGCTTAATAATAATAATAATAATAATAATAATAATAATAATAATAATAATAATAAATTTTATTTATATCCCGCCCTCCCCAGCCGAAGCCGGGCTCAGAGCAGCTAACATCAAATGTATAACACATTAACATAAAATCAGACAATCAATTAAAATACATCTTCAAATCAGATCAGGATCAGAATAAAATCCAATCCGATGGCAACCCGCAGATTAGGGTTGGGGACCTTAAACGCTCACCAGGCCCAACAGTTTGTGCTGAACTTATATAGGCCTGTGAGAAAAATTGGGAGACCACTTTCATGCAAGTACTTATGAAAGGGGAGAGGGAGTCAGACTGAACCCCGACCAAAGTCCAGGTGGAACAGCTCTGTCTTGCAGGCCCTGCGGAAAGATGTCAAGTCCCGCAGGGCCCTAGTCTCTTGTGACAGAGCGTTCCACCAGATTGGAGCCACAGCCAAAAAAGCCCTGGCTCTAGTTGAGGCCAGCCTAACCTCTCTGTGGCCTGGGACCTTCAGGATGTTTTTATTTGAAGACCGTAAGTTCCTCTGTGGGACATACCAGGAGAGGCGGTCCCGTAGGTACGAGAGTCCTAGGCCGTATAGGGCTTTAAAGGTTAAAACCATACCTTAAACCTGATCTTGTACCCCACCGGGAGCCAGTGCAGCTGGTATAGCACTGGGTGAATGTGATCTCGCAGCGAGGAGTCTCGCCGTGGCATTCTACACCCGCTGGAGTTTCTGGGTCAGTCTCAAGGGCAGCCCCACGTAGAGCGAGTTACAATAATCCAGTCTGGAGGTGACCGTCGCGTGGATCACAGTGGCTAGGTCAGGGCAAGAGAGGTTAAAGAGATGGTTGCAGGTAATCATTTAACTTCAGCAGCAGTGCAATTTTAGATTTTAATGGTCTTGCATCAGGAACCCCTCTTTAGGTGGTAATGTTCAGCATGCCCTGCTCTGTTTGGGGGAACCGTTCTGATCCTTCTGCAGAGTGTGGCCCTAGATCTCTGGCCCCAAGTCTTGCCCTGACAGCCCCACTGAACTTAAAAACAAATATATGAAATTTGTGTATGGAATGAACAGTGGCAGTACTTGTCTGGAGAACAGAAATTCTAATGTGGAGGAATGGTCTGAGTTTATGCATCTTTTCAGGACCAGGAAAAGGGACAGGGAGAGCCCAGTGATGGTAGGAAGAGGATATATCAGTTGCAGTTTATCCCTCCAAGTGCCCATGTGTGTGGGCTGAATACAGTTTAACTGTATTCACCTTTGGCAGCAAAAATTAAAAGCATGGGAATTGGGCTGTTCCAGTGGCGTAGCGTGGGTTGTCAGCACCCGGGGCAAGGCAAGTAATTTGCGCCCCCTAACCCGTGGATTTGCACCCCCTAACCCTAACCCCCAGATGTTGCGCCCGGTGCGGCCGGCCCCCCCTGCACCCCCCACGCTACGCCACTGGGCTGTTCTGAGCAACTCCAGCTATGAAGTAAGCTGGCTTCTCTTTCCTACCCTGCTTTGCAAAGAATCAGGCAACAACTTGTAAAGTTTAAAAATAAGAAGCATTGGTTCACAGCAACAGTAGCAGTCAAAACGATGCAGGCAAAATACTTATATTTACTGTATTACCAGCTTCAGGCATGTGCCAAAAGCTGGAGCAAGCAGAGGTATGTCTGCACCCAACACTGGCCAAATGAAAAGGAGGGAGGGAGGAAGAAGCAGGTAAACACTACATGCTCCTTCCTCTCCAGGAGCAGAGGGGAAATGACATCACACAGAGCCCTCTCTACCAATTGTATTTCTATGGTCTTGGTATCTGCCTATCGGCAGCGCAGCTCTATGGACGTAGCCCCTTCTCATGCTAACTAGTAAGAAGATGCATTTGTTAGGTTTGGCTTCTAATCTCCCACAAGTTCCTCCTGTGATATTCCAAGGGAGGGTGTGTATGAGTGGAAGCAGATTATCGTTTTCTGCATGGTCACTGCGTTAAAATTGTCCACGGTGCCCGGAAACCTGATTGAGGACTCTGCCTGAGTTATGAGCAGATTGCTACCACTATGACTGCCCCCATATATTGCCGTGTTCCTGCTGCAAACGACTGCATCTTTGGAAAGGCTCCATTCTGCTGCCAGGACAACATGATAGGGAAAGTTGCAACATGTCTTGCTGATGCATAACTGTTTTGGCACAGGTGGTGCTTCCGTTGTCTGGAGATCTTGGTGCTTTCTGTCTGTCCACCGCATACACACCCACCCCAAAGATCTTGGGGTGGGGGTGTGGATACTCTTGCATAGATATTGCAGCCGGGGAGGGGGGGAAAGCCAGATGTCCTAATTTATTTAAAGCAAATCCCTTGGCTCATGTCAAGGCACGGGCTTTTGCATAAGCCCCAGAACTGAACCCTCCGTGAGCCAGGTCTTTCTCCCACCTGACTCATCTGTTTTACTGACTCAGAATTAGTAGGGGAGGCTATTGGCTTTTACTTCCTAAAGAATCTGTGCTAGCTGCAAACACATTCATTTGCAACAAGCCAATATTAATCACACCACCTGTACATTAGCAACAACTGCTAGAGAGCTGCTTTCTTTACGGTAATGAAGGCACCATAAGCAGTGTAAAGATGCCAGGCCCTGGTAGTAGTGATCTTATAAATGAACAGCATTTTAGTAGGAGGGAGACACCTTTTTTCACCCTTATTCCAGTCCCCCCTTTTTTTTTAACTCTCGGAGAGGCTGCATATGGCTAGTGTTTACAGAGAAATGTGGCCACGTACAGGCAGACACCATGGACATAAAAAGCCATCTTCTTGAAATACTTGCAGGTTGCCAGGATAAAACTGAAATTTAGCCATAGAAAATGCCGTGCTAGTTTCAATAATTGCATTCCCTGTGGTCATATCGTGATTTCACCTATGGGAATATGTCTTAAAGAACAGGTAACTGTAGGAGAATTGCAGGGAATATTGACTTCTACTGACATTTTCTCAGTGGGGTGGGGGGACCTGGTTATGTAAATTCACCATTAGTGAAAAAAGTGAATAAGAACTAGAGATGTATTGTTCCTTTAAAGTAATGGTGGCATGCAGTGTACTGATTATCAGAGTATTGTGTAGCGATTAATTCTCCCTGGGTCCGAGACCTTTTCTTGTTGTTCCGTGGCTGCGCCTTGAGGACAGATGATCTTACCCAATGACTCAGATCTTACCAAATGTACAGAAAATCCAAAGACAGATTTTATTTTATCAAGCTTCAATTCATCAGGTAATATCAGATTTTCCCAGGCGACAGTGGTGGAACAACAACAAAAAAGACATTGGATTAGGAGGAATTACTCAGTACATGATATGGTCAAAATGTGGGTCAAGCGAAAGTGTGGATGAGCCTTGAGCTAAAAAACCAAGATGATCCTGGTTCAAATCACCTCTGACACTAAATCATTAGGTAGGCTTTAGGTAAGGCACTGGTCTCACAGTCTTATTGTCCCCATCTGTAATATGGGAGTGATAGTACTGGCCTACCTAGAGAGCAGTTGGGAGGAGATCACTGAGATAATGCATGTGAAATGCTTTGAGTATGTGTAAATGTGAAGCACCAGTATCACATGGAAAGATGCATATTTATGTATATATTGCCTTGCATTCCTATCCTGCCTTTCTTCCATCATGGAACCAAAGGCATCGCCATGCTTGAGGCTCCCAGGCAGTCAGTCACCCATCCAAATATTTGCAACCAGGCAGTGGAATGACTTGCGCTGAGAAGATACTCCAATGTGGAGATCAACCCATTGCCCAGGACCTCCCATTCCTTTTTCCTTCCTTTGTTCCTCCCCTCTTCTGTTGCTTTTAAACATTCAAGAGCTCCTCTTAATGAAACGCTTTCTTCCTGGCTGTCTTAAAGCCTGGAGGGGACTCCTTAAAGCTGAGGGAGTTGAAGACTGTGGAGAACTGTGTCCAATCTGAGACCGAAGCACTGCTGGGGAAGGAGAGGAGATCGAGCCTGGAGACGGCATCTGACACTGAAGTGCGACACTCCGCCCCAGCGCAAGAGCTGCCTTCTCTAGGGCTTCGTGGGTCGCGCCCTGCCAGGGGTTTGGGCCGGTTCCATCTTGGGGGCAGCTTCCATAGCCTCCGCCAGGTCTCCTCCTTGGAGAGTTTGGAGGCTGCAAGGTCTGAGTTCCAGAGAAAATTCAGGGAAAGGAGGGCAAACTCAGGTAGGGGGAAAGCATTCATGCCCAGTACTCATTCTGACTACTATGTGCCATTGGGCTGTTGTTGATTGTGTTCCCTTTTGGGGCCTGATAATCCTTGCAGAAGGCGGCTAGGCATGGGGCTCCCCAATTTAGTAAGCTGACAACAGCGTTGTTATCTGCACACATGACAATGTCTAAACATTTCTTCCTTGGCTTTTAGAAAGCCCTTTTTTGTAGGGAAGCAAACCAACTAAAAGAAGTTCTTGCATATCAAGGGTCCAGTTCATTGTATGGTAGATCTCTCAATTGAATGTTGGGAGTTCTGAAGCAAACTGGAGTTCAGTTCCCTGCCCCTTCTCCCTGTGCCCTACATACAGAAGAAGACGAGAAATGGAGAGGGGAAAGGCACATTCATTCCTGTGAGAGGGCAGGAGCAAATGGGAAACAGCTTCTGGCTCTCTTCCGATTTTGCTCCATGCCCCCAAACATTTACTTGGTTGGAGAGCCTAAACAACAACCAGGAAATGTTAAATAGATGCCATAGCACAATTCATGATTTCATGATTTCACACCCCCCATGCTTGGCAGGGGGTTGGACTCGATGGCCCTTGTGGTCTATTCCAACTCTATGATTCTATGATTCTATTCTAAGACACTGCAAATTAGCCAGGCCAGACCTACATCTTGGATAGGCCCTTATTTTTAATCTGGCACCTCACAGGTCTCTTTTTAATATTCATAAAAATACTCAATGAGCAGCCACCCCGCCACTGCCAAAAGCGATGGACCAAATAACCTCTGTGATTATAAAGCTAAAGGGACCCCTGACCATTAGGTCCAGTCGTGGCTGACTCTGGGGTTGCGGTGCTCATCTCACTTTATTGGCCAAGGGAGCCGGCGTACAGCTTCCGGGTCATGTGGCCAGCATGACTAAACCGCTTCTGGCGAACCAGAGCAGCGCACAGAAACGCCATTTACCTTCCCGCCAGAGCGATACCTATTTATCTACTTGCACTTTGACGTGCTTTGGAACTGCTAGGTTGGCAGGAGCGGGGTCCGAGCAATGGGAGCTCACCACGTCGGTGAGGATTCGAACTGCTGACCTTCTGATCAGCAAGTCCTAGGCTCTGTGGTTTAACCCACAGTGCCACTCACGTCCCTTTCTGTGATTATAGCTGGCACCATAATATTCTCCAGCTTGTGGTGAAGCCAGAATTATTTAATTTAGAAGGGGAAGTGACCAGCCCCTTGACATTAACAGTACAACAGACAGCATTAAACTGGGAGGGAGCGGAAAGGGACAGAAGTTTGAAGAATATCTGCTCCTGGGTTGATTCCACAAAATTATGTATTTTATGACCCTTATCACTTGTGTAACATATTTTCAACTCTTCTAGTATCTGTGAGGGATTTGAGCAAGATGCTTACTACCATTTATTTATAGTAAACTAGATAGGGAGTACTTTATAACAGGGATGGGGCCAATGTGACTCTCTGGATGTTTGACTAGACATCCCACCGTCCTTGACCAGAGTTGAATTTTGCTATATTGTCACTCGTTTCACAGTGCTGTTTCCCTAATTCAAAGTATCCCCACCTCACAGAATAGAATAATCGGTCCCGTATCTCAAAACTTTATATTTCTGGTAAATACCACCAAAGCAAAACCATAGTGTCCCATATGTTGGGGGGCAAGAATGATCTCATGATCCTGTTCTCCTATCTCCTTGGCAGTAGAAAGTGAGTTGTTCTGACTTCCTGCATACAGTATGTGGAGTCCTAGGCACTGATGCCATCAGTTGTGAATTTTATTGACAAACTGGTGATGAAATTTTAATTCCCTTCCTCCTTGTTTCCCCTTCAGAGGCGTCCCATGTCAAGCCCAACCAGAATTCCACCTCAGACTCCGACCTTATGAGATACAGGACAATCAGTCAGATCCCCCAGTTCACCCTCAACTTTGTGGAGTTCAACCTAGAGAAACATCGCTCAGGCTCTACCACGGAGATTGAAATCATCGCACCCCACAAGGTGACAGAGCGCACGCAGAACGTCACCGAAAAGGTCACTCAGGTATGTGGATCCCTCAGCGTTCCAACCACCAGGTTTAGAGTGCGGGAGCCAAAGGTGAATTGATGCCAGGACAAGAAGTAGGCCAAAATGATACAAAATGAAATGAAACAAGGAAGAATGGAGAAGACGTATCCTTAACCACTTCACCTATTAACCTAGTCTTTAAATATCTGGATTATCACCTACTTGGATGTACAGGAACATAGGAGGGAAATGTGAGAGCACACAAGGGCCACAAGCTTAGATGGTGTTGGGTGCATTTATTATTACTACTACTACTACTATTATTATTATTATTATTATTGGTTAGACAGCAATAGAAGGATCCATAACTTTGTTTAATCCAGGGGTGGGTGACCCTCCAGGCTTTGTTGGATTACAATTCCCATCAGCTCCACCATGCATGGTCAGGGTTGGTGGCAGTTGTACTCCAACAACATCTGGAGGAATGAAGACAGAGAAACCAGTAGGAGAACACTTCAATCTCCCAGGACATTCTATACAAGATCTCAAAGTAGCTGTCTTATTACAAAAGAATTTCAGAAATAGACCGGAAAGTGAAGTTGCTGAATTGCAACTTATTACCAAACTTAAAACCATGGAGAGACCTGGTCTGAATAGAGACATTGGATTCTTATCTCATTATATAAAGCTATTTTTAGCCATCTCACCCCTTGCTTTTTCCTGTAAGACCAATTGCAGTCGTTAACAGTCGTCAACAGGTTTACCACACCTATCAGCCAACCACCCATTCCCACCACCCTTCTGAGTAATACCCCTCCCCACCCTCTCACTATATATAAGGGTCTGGTGACTTCTGTTTCGGTGTATCTGAAGAAGTGTGCATGCACACAAAAGCTCATACCAATAACAAACTTAGTTGGTCTCCAAGGTGCTACTGGAAGGATTTTTTTTTTGTTTGTTTCGACTACAGCAGACCAACACGGCTACCTACCTGTAACTAGAACATCTGGAGGGGCAAAGGTTTCCTCACCCAGCCCTGGATTAAACAAAGTCATGGATCTTTATACTGCTGTAGTTGCTCAAGAGAAACTCCCATGTTCAGGGACAGTGTATCCCTGAGTACTAGATGCTACGTACAAAAAACATGGGCAGGGCCAACTTCATACTCACCTGCTTTGGGGCTTCCTGGAGGCACCCGGCCAGCTACTGTAGGAAAGAGGACTAAACTGAGTTTTAGTTTGGTCCAGGAGGGCATATCTTACACTTTTAATAGCAATGGCAGCCTAGTGGACTTCTCACCCATTTGACCTCATGAGGTTGGTCTTAAGCTTTGCTGGGCACATAGCTCCCCCTAAACTCTTTAAAGCAACCTCTAGGGCATGGTGCTTTCTCAGTGCATTGACTTAGACTTTGTATGGGTTGGTGCCAGGGAGCAGGGAGGACAGGAACAGTTGCAGCACAGGAGCTGCTGCTAGGCAACAGGATTGATGCCTGATCAGTAGCGACACCAACTTGTCAATACTGGGTCATTAGCTGGCTGGAGGTGACAGGATTAGAGCTGACAGGACATTGCTGCAGGCTGGACAGAAAGGGCAGAGTCTATGAACGCTCCGCTGTCGTGGATCTGCCACAGTCATCATCATGCCAGTAAACATCAGCCATTAGTTCTGCAGGCGAAAAAGGTTCTAGGAAGATGCCCCAAGATCCTTAGGTAAAGGCACGGGATCTTGATAGTGTGTGGGTCACATAAACTAATATTCAGTTCATATGGAGAGTCTTAGAGATCACTCCCATCCCCAGCATTTGTGGGCTAATAAGCATACACGCAGTTTCGCTAGACAGCTTTTCTCAAAGCTGTGAGGGTTGCTATGATATCGCAGTGCGTAGCTCGCCAGTCTGCTGATTAAGGTAAGGGCACCCCTGACCATTAGGTCCAGTCATGACCCACTCTGGGGTTGCGGCACTCATCTCGCTTTATTGGCTGAGGGAGCCGGCGTACAGCTTCCGGGTCATGTGGCCAGTGTGACTAAGCCGTTTCTGGCGAACCAGAGCAGCGCACAGAAACCCCTGTTACCTTCCTGCTGGAGCGGTACCTATTTATCTACTTGCACTTTGACGTGCTTTCAAAGTGCTAGGTTGGCAGGAGCAGGGACTGAGCAATGGGAGCTCACCCCATCATGGGGATTCGAACCACCAACCTTCTGATCGGCAAGTCCTAGGCTCTGTGGTTTAACCCACAGCACCACCCACCACCCACATCTGCTGATTAGCAAGGAGCATAGAGAGCTGTTTGACAGTGGAATGGACTCCCTTGGAACGTGGTGGACTATCCATTGGCGTTTTTTAAGAGGTTGGATGGCCACCTGTCGTGGACGAATTAGTTGAGATTCCTGCATTGCAGTGGTTTGGACTAGATGGCCCTCAGAGGTACCTTCCAACAATACAGTTATGCGATTCTATGAAAGAAATAGGAATGCGGGTGGCGCTGTGGTCTAAACCACTAGGACTTGCCGATCAGTAGGTGGGCGGTTCGAATCCCCGTGACAGTGTGAGCTCCCGTTGTTCGGTCCCAGCTCCTGCCCACCTAGCAGTTCGAAAGCAAGTCAAAGTGCAAGTAGATAAATAGGGACCGCTCCGGCGGGAAGGTAAATGGCGTTTCCGTGCGATGCTCTGGTTCATCAGAAGCGGCTTAATCATGCTGGCCACATGACCCAGAAGCTGTACGCCGGCTCCCTCGCCCAATAAAGCGAGATGAGCGGTGCAGCCCCAGAGTCATCCGCTACTGGACCTAACGGTCAGGGGTATCTTTACCTTTACCTTTTTATGAAAGAAACAGGAAAGAATAGAAACCCTGTAGGGTCCTCACCATTTCACCAGTGTCTCAGTCTTTATTTTTTAAAGGGCGTGGGAGGAAGGAGCCTGTTCACACAATCATAGGATGTTGCTGCTCAACCTATGATGAGTCAGCTGGGTGCATCAGACACCATGTTATAGAATTATGCTTTTGGTACACTTTCCTGCTGGCATGCCAAAGGCCAAATTCTGCTCATGCTGGTGGATGCATAAAACTAGCAAAACTCTAGACTTCTTGCATGCGGAGATAGGTTTGAGAAGGTCTGCAATTGTAAGTGACAGAAAGTATGAAGGTTTGGGGTTCATCCTGAAATGGAGCTGAAGAGTGTAGACAGGAGTAGCATTGGTAGCGCTTTCCTCAAACGTGGCCCTGGCTTGTTCCCCATTTGAAGAGGCTTTTTGCTGTGCCCTTCCAAAGCATGTGAGCAAAAAATATTTAATGTTGTGATGATTCTGCAAGGAGGTGTTGGCAGCTGGTAGATCAAACTGTGGGTCTTCCCTGCAAAATGTGTGCGGCATTTGTTCTGTGTGTTTTGTATTTCATTCCATCCTGGCCACTTTTCACCAGGTGCATACCTCTTAAGAGGAAAAAGATCACACCGGATCCAGCCTTGCACTGAAAGTTGGGATCTAGGGTAAATGTATGTCTGGGAGTGGCCACTGAGACGATATAACACCGGTCTTGAAAGACCTTCATTGGCTCCCAGTATGTTTCCGAGCACAATTCAAGAGTGTTGGTGCTGATCTTTAAAGCCCTAAACAGCCTCTGCCCTGTATACCTGAAGGAGCGTCTCCACCCCCATTGTTCAGCCCGGACACTGAGGTCCCGCTCTGAGGGCCTTCCGGTGGTTCCCTCACTGCTAGAAGTAAGGTTACAGGGAACCAGGCAGAGGACCTTTTTGGTAGCCCTCCCATCAGATGTCAAGGAAATAAACAACTATCTGACTTTTAGAAGACATCTGAAGGCAGCCCTGTTTAGGGAAGTTTTTTATGTTTGATGCTTTATCATGTTTTTAATAATCTGTTGGGAGCTGCCCAGAGTGGCTGGGGAGGCCTGACCAGATGGGCGGGGTACAAGTATTATTATTATTATTATTATTATTATTATTATTATTATTATTATTATTATTATTATTATTTGTGGTGGAAAACAGGAGAGAGGGTCATGGTATTTGAAGAGTTTCCAAAAGTACTACTAACTAACCCCTGCTTACCACATGCATGCAAGTCGGGAAGCGTGTGTGCCTGTGTAGTGTCTTTCTGAGTGTGATCACAGCTCTTTCCCACCATTCTGGGGAGTGATGTAAGCAACCCAGTGTCTAGGCTAGGGAGCACTGCACCACTCCCCTCTCCCCTCCCTGAGTCTCGCTCCCCGGCTCACACAGGCAGCACTTACTTCCAACACAGAGAGAGAAATGAGTCTGAAACTCAAGCTGAAGCCGGTGAGTGATGAGAGAAAACGGGTTGGAGGGGTTGTGTGCGTATGTGTCGGGGTTTAAGCATCGTTCTTTACACAGGGAGGACAAAAAAAACTTATAATGGAAGCTGGTCATAAGTCAGATTTTCAGGGGGCAAGCATCCTTCATTTTCCATGCAAACCTCACTGCTGTTCTGGGCCCCCTTCTGCACAGGTAGGATAATGAGTTGTCGCTATGCCAAGGCTCAGGTAGGCATCAGAATATCATCAAGAATTCATTGGTGATGATGCCTTCCTGCAGGGTGAGACTCAGTGCAAAAGGACAAGGGACTAAAGTCCTACCCCACCATTTGCCAAAACCCACAGTTATTAGATTTGTGGGACTCCTGTCAAACCCCCGCTATTTATTTCTCTGCTGCATGGTTCTCGCGTTTTTCTAAACCTTTGAGCATTTGAATGAAGACGATTTGTGGGCAAAATAGCACTGGGTGCACACTTCCTGTGGCATTTGCTGCAAACTCCTCTAACTGTTTCACTCATTTTTATAGTGCTGTGTGGATAATGAGAGGAATCAGGGAGAACTTCAAGGCTGTTCACATTTAAAGGCAAATTTGTTCATGAAACAATATGAGAGCCGAAACAGCCATCCTTCAAAACTCGCACTTCTCTGAAATTTGCAGCGCAATTCTCCAGCAAAATAATGTGTACAAACATGCATAGAAATTGCGTAAAATGTGCATGTGCATGTACATGTACGGGTGAAAGATAAGATGAGGAGGTGGTTTGTTTTGGGGGAAAATTGCTTTGCAACGTTGTGTATATCAGGCAAAATTGCATGCAGAAATTGGCACTAACATGCTGATGAATTTTCACGAGGGCTTTGCTAGAAAAATGGAAATGTGGGGACCTGAACTTAAGGGTGGAAAAATGAGAAGCTGAGAGAAACCGAAATTGACACATTCACTCATCCCTATATTGCAACACACGTTTCCCCCGATTGCATAGGAAATTGCTTGTTGCGGGGTCAACACTGTGAACATTATTCGGGTGTAGAGAGAGTTTATCAGTGGTAAACTGAGAAAAAGAAGAAGAATCCCTTTTTAGAAACTACACATACAGGAAGTTCTGCTTATTTCTGGAGGTGACTGAGGAAGAGGGTTTGGGAGAGGAATATAATCATCATATTCATAGTATCCCTGTAGGTAATGCCGTAGAAATCCCAGAAATGCCTTCCTTTTTCATGTGCTTCTAGACGGATAAAATTAGGTAGTAAAGGGGCATAGAGAAGATGCACAAGTTCTTTATGTTTCTGAAAGATTTAACCTGTTAAGAATGTTAGGAATAGTACTCCATAAATGAAAAAAAGAGCATTTGCTAAGAGGGCAAGGCAAGCTGAGCACTTCGGTGAAACTGTGCGCATTTGCAGAGGAGTGGGGCAAGGGTAAGAAGGAAGTCAAAAAGCAAAGACAAACCATTGATGAAATAATGCAGTATGAAAACATTAAGAGAATGGAATTATGCCGCCTGGGTGTTTACTTACTGCTGGAGATGTTGAACATGCTGGTTACTGGCATCTGACCGATATATACCTGTACTAAAGAAAAGAAAAACGTCAGTAAAGAATAGAGTTTGTTTTAAAGAAAAATGCAAAACCATCCATTATTTTATTTTTTTCAATTCAATGTGGGGAAAAGGAAGCCATAGAGTTGGCAGGCAGTTTAATGGGCAGCGGGGAACCTTTGTGATGGCAGTAAATTTCACAAGTTGTGCCATGGTTCTTTTCTGGGATTTTTTTATAGCTGCAGGTTGAAGTGGAAGACAAGCCCATCTTTCTTGCACCATTCTTCTCCTGAATCCCAAACTTAATTTTACCCCCCACCGGGTAAAGGGTTTATAAGTCTCTTTTCCTTCTGCATTAGTCTTGCACATCAAATACAGACTTGTAATTAAAAAATAGAGAAAGAATCTTCCAAAACATCATGGTATATCATAGTGCGTTAAATGTGCAGGGTGAATGTGGCCTAAATCTGGCAGGCTGCCTCATTGGTGCAGGTGTGCTTTTGCAGTCCTTCTGCAGCAGTTAAACTAATGCAATAGTTCTATACCATAGTGCTTCACCCTTGCAGTCCCATATCAAGATCAGGGACTCTCATGTGTGCGTGTATTCCAATTCCAGGGAGCATGGGTGAAACAGTCAGGGTCTGTCTCTGTTACAGTGTGTCGTGATGTAATTTCTCGGGCACCGCAAATATACAAGGCAAACCTCGCTGAAATCAATATGAGCCTTTCAGCCTGCTTCAGTGAGGTTTTTGTGTTCAGAATTTGGCTAACTTGTTATGAACATCTTGGATCTGTTGCCCGGCTTCCCAGACCTCCATGACTCCCATCTCCAGGGTTTGTCACAGCACTTGCGCACTCAACCTTCCCACTGCCTCTTGGAACAATTGGATTTTGGTCACTTTTTCCTATTCCCTGGCCCCTCCCTCAAGAGCCACGAAGCTGGCCTCTTGTCTCTTGATTGGTGCTTTCCTCTCAATCCAGAGACCAGTGATTGATTGGTTTTGATTAATCTCTACCAGGCTACCAAATGCCCTTTGCAGTCCGATGTCTCCTGCATATACGTATATGCTTGTATGAGAGACTGAGAGAGGAGCCATCTCATTTTCATGGATGGGATCTGAACTTGAATGCAGACCCAACAGGGAGAAGTTATTTTACTCTTGCTGCATACCGGAGGAATAATCTACCTGCAAAATGCAGTGCAATGCTGTTTCTTCAGCCATTGCAGTGACACAACCTGTTTCTTAACACCCAGCAAGCTTTGTCACTCAGTATTTTTGTGTTTTCCTAAATTAATACTTAGGCTTCTCATCAGAGCCACCCTGGTTTGTTGCATATGTTGAGCAAAATGGGTCTCATCAGGTACAGGGGTCCAGTGGCATAGTGTGGGTTGCCGACGCCCGCAGTTGGTTAGCTGCTGATGCTGCTGGAGGACCTCCACCAGAGCAAAGCGGGGCTATGGTGCACTGCCTGCCTGCCCACACAGAGGGGAGCTCGGCCGGTCGATGTGGCCCTTGGCAGGCAAATCCCCCTGATGCCTGCAAAGAGGAGTTCTGGGCCAAGCCACACTGCCTACTTCCATCTGTACCCATTCGCTGTGGGCCTGAGCTGCTCTACCACCTTCACCAGGGCGAGGCTCCCCTTGGAAGCTGGGGCCTGCATGGGGGCGCCTGGTTGTACCCCCTCAGAATTTTGCACCCAGGGCCATGGCCCCCTGCCCGCTCCCCACTATGCTACGCCACTGCAGGGGTCACTCAACCATGAGTTGTAGTGTTGCGCCAGCGTATCAAAATACCAAACAAATCAATATGGCCTTGCACAAGTAAGATGTGTGCAAAAATAGGTCAGGATTGTGGGCTAGAGGTAGTCGTAGAGGATATTCTAGGTTGTTGGTATTCTTGAGTAACTAATCGTAAGCAGACCATCCCTCTTGTACTCATGCATGAATGTAAGTTCTTTCATTCTGAAATAAGAGGAAGGCAGTATTAAAAAGTAAAGGTTAGCTGTGTTGGCCCATAAGAAAAATCTGTATGAAGGCAAGGTGCCCCTGTTTCATCTAGGGATTCAGGCAAACCTGGGTAGCAACTGGTATTCCCCCAGTGATGGGGAATCAGACATAGTTATGTTTCTTCTTCCCAGTAAGCCTTTGTCCAATTCAGTAACTGCACAGCACTAAAGGAGCCTCTCCTGATGGTCTGCTACCTCCTCTTGGCTTCTGCCTTAAGACTCTTACAAGAGGGAGACTCTTGGCATTATGATCCCAGCCAGGCCCCCTCTTGAAATGACCATGCTGTAAGATACTGGACTCCCTCCAGGCAGACTGAAGGTGCAAATAGGCGAATAAACCATATTTCTTAAAGCTACGACAGTGTCTGCCGCGTCTCAATTCTCCAAAGGAACACAGACCCTGGGTGAGTGCCTGGGCCCTTGCCACCGTCTGGCATAAAGAGGGGAAGCACCCAACTTTTGTAATGGTATTCATGGTCAGATCAGCCTGGGGGTTTTAACAGTTGGAGATGGAGAACGCCGTTGTGTGTTCCTTGTGAACTTCCTGTGTTGTTCCTGAGCAGGTTGCTTTGCTTCGAATCAGACTCCAAGCCTTTCAAGTAAATCCAATCAGGAATAACTTTATTTAGGTCCACACTGCCTTCCTCCTCTCACTCACCTCTACGGAAAGTTCCTTCTCCAAGTACTTCCCTGGACCCAGGAACTATGTGCACACGTCTATAGGATACAGACAGTGATGGGCAAACCTGTGGGATATTTCAGAAAGGTTTGCCATATGCCCTTGCTATACATCAATTTCTTGGGGCTTGGCGTTTACCCTCTCCCCCATCTCCTGAGCAATAAGAGGCCACAAATTAAGCCTTAAAAATAAATGGAAAACATGACTTTTTTCATAGTATTATAATTGGTATTGTACTAATGTGGCTTTTATTGGATTGTTATAAATGAAAATTAATTTGTAAAATTATAAAAAAAGGAAAACAAATGTTATTTCACAAATCCACCTTGGACTACTGCATGACTCACTGCCCCAGCTGTTGTTCGCACCTTAAAAAATAATGCAATTGCCGTGAAAAATGAATCTACAATTAGCTCTGCTTTAAAAGGTTAACTGGAGTTTTGCAAAGGGTATGTGAAACTCACTTTTGAGCTCTTGAGAATTTGGAGCCTTGAGACAATTGGCATAGCTTATAAACTTGCTCGCTGTTGCAGGAAGGTAGGTGCAATGTCTTAAACTAAGGAGAATGCTTACATTTTAGGAACCTGGTGACAGAGGACCCATCCAAGTGATTTCCCTCTCATCCCATTCTTTCTACGCGTGGGCCCAAGCAGTTTTGTCTTTGCCCCACTGCTTTCCCCTGGAAAACACATGGATTATTTCTAAATTGGAACAAATGGCCATCCGCGGAAAAACGGATTGTTGTTTGTTCCAATTCAGCGCTGAACCCCAGGTTTTCCCTGGGGGAATGTGGCAGAGCAAAAACAAGGGTGGATAAGCCCTTAGATGAAAGGTTTGTTTTCACATGGGAGACTTAAGTCCAGTTTGCTGGGATTCTAATGGGAATGATAAATCTATACTGACAGGCATGTTGTGGTGTTAAAAGAAGACCCACCCTTTGCTAAGTCCTTCCTGGGCTTATGTGCCAAGCTGGGCTGTTGGAGCAATGGGTGGCCACGCCTCCACCCAAAACTTAAGTACCTTCTTCCAACAGCACAAGTGCACTGTCAGGCTTCTGGGAATCGGATCCCTCCCCCGGTGGCAGTAAATAAGCAGATCAAATGAAAGGAGTGTTCTTACCAGTTAGTTTCTTTAATAATCACAGCGAGAGACAAAGGAATGCATATCTCTCTAGAAATGGCGTTGCTCCCAGTAAAGGTTTACTCCCTCCGTCCCCATTAATCTACGTCACTCCTATGTCGGGTAATCTGAGCTTGTTGCCGCTGCGCTCTCTGTTCTATCACTCTCAAAGCCCGTCTAGTCTTAGGCGAAGGGGGTCAGGAATGCTTTCCAAGGACACTGAATCTGCCAGCTGTCTCTCTCCTGGTGTTTCCTCTTCCAGCTGCTTGTCACCCAGTATTTCCCAGCTTTTCCCCTCTGGACTATTCCCCTCTGCAAACCACTGTTCTAAATCAATACTGTCCTCCTGCCCTTGGGAAATTTCAGGACAAGGGGGGGCAGCTCCCACCATTCCTCCTCAGTCCAGTCCCTGACACGCACACAAGCTGCTACTCCTTCAACACAGAAGTTGTGCTGTTCCTGCCTCTTCAAGTCCCTCTTGGTCCTGGGGGACAATGGGGGTGGGGATGAAGGGGATTCCACTTCCCCCTCCTCCAGGCACCATATCTTCCTCCTAGTGCTCCCTGTTCTCCCTCCCCTCTCTCCAACTGCTCAGACCCTTCCCCATCCTCCAGATCCGGTTCGTGGCTCACAGGAGGCACAAACCCCCATAAATTGCTACCTCTTCCACCAACTCCGCCGAGCCCTGCCAGTCCCTGGCACTTTTGTATCAGAGTCAAGCCCTGTCCATTCCCTGCCTTGCTGACAAGAAGCACCAGCCCTCCCATTAGGCAGAGGGGGCACGTTGCCTCAGGCAGCAGGTGCTGGGAGACATGGAGCAGCGGCGAGATTTGGGAGGTTAGCAGTGCGCATGCCTTGCATCTCCTTAGCTAGCCTGTTGCTCCTAGATGCAGTAGGAGGCGCTGCTTCATCACCTCTTCTTAAAATTCAGCTTTTAGCCCCATTGGTTTTTGTACAAGGAATTGGAGCAGCACCGTCTTGTCCACCTTCGGCAGCAAAATGTCTTTGAGCTGGCCCTGCGTGCAAGTAGGCATTGGCTCACAAGGATACCTCGCTCCAGAACTGTTTGGTCCTCCGAAAGGGAGGAGGAGGAGGAGGAAGGCGTGGTGCTGTGACATCAGATGCATTATGTTGCTCCTGGTTGGATGCAGAGCTCCCCTGAGAAAACATCCTGTCTTCTGTTTGGGTTCTTAAATACCCACAGAATTCTATGTTGGAAGGGACCCTGGGGGTCATCTCGTACAACCCTCTGCAATGCAGGAATCTCAATGCAAGTCCCCCATCCAATTCAAATCAAATCAAATATCTTTTTTTTATAAATGATATTTATTGAAATTTTACAGACAATAAAAGGTTACAAAATTAAAAATAAGAAATAAAAAAGAATAACAATAATAAAAGAAAAAGAGATACAAAAATACAAAGACAAAATACATAAAAAGTAAAAAAAAAAGTTAAAAAGAAATCAATATTTTCAAATCTTATATTTCATTTACTTGTTTCCTGACCTCCTCACACACCCCTTTTTTGTATTCCAGTTCACATGGTTAATTCAGCAAATCCTTACCCTCTATCATTTATCTTTACTCAATATCTTAACCTATTATAACTATATATTTTCAACCATTGCCAATCTGTATTTACATATTCTTGTTAATCTTTTTACCAATACCGCTTATTTTCAATCCAACATCCCTTTAACATTCATTAATTTTACAGTATTTCTGCAAGTAGTCTTTAAATTTCTTCCAGTCTTCTTCCACCACCTCTTCTCCCTTATCTCGGATTCTGCCAGTCATTTCTGCCAGTTCCATGTAGTCCATCACAAATCAAATATCTTTATTGCGGTCCATAGACCCACAAAACAGTTTCAAAACAAGATACCGTTAAAACAACCAAGCAACAGGCAAAATAATAATAATAATAATAATAATAATAATTTATTATTTGTACCCCGCCCATCTGGCTGGGTTTCCCCAGCCACTCTGGGCGGCTTCCACAGAAACTAAAAAACACTAAAATATCATACATTAAAAGCTTCCCTGAATAGGGCCGCCTTAAGATGTCTTCTGAATGTCAGGTAGTTGTCCATCACCTTGACATCCAATGGGAGGGCATTCCACAGGGCGGGCGCCACCACCGAAAAGGCCCTCTGCCTGGTTCCCTGTAGGTTCGCTTCTCGTAATGAGGGAACCGCCAGAAGGCCCTCGGCGCTGGACCTCAGTGTCCGGGCAGAACGATGGGGGTGGAGACGCTCCTTCAGGTATACTGAAGTATACTGAGGTAGTCATTTTGTTATGTCTAGAGCGGGGTTTGGCACAGTTTTTGAGGCTTGGGCCGGTTCACGGTCCTGCAGACGCCGCGGTGGGCTGGAATGTGTGAGCATGCATGTGCAAACGCTATTTCTGGCGCTGCTTCTGGCATGGAGGAGGCATACGCAGCTTCCCATTGGCTGCAGGAGCTTCCTGCAGCCAATGGGAAGCCAGCCAGTGTTGCGGAAGGCGGTCCCCACTCTGCTCCACGCCAGTTTAGCGCGGCGCACGGGAGCCAACTGAGCGGACAGCAGGGGTCCCCGAGTGGACAGTGCGGGTCCATGGGCCGGTTAAACCACCTCCATGGGCCGCTTGTGACCTATAGGCCTTAGATTGCTAACCTCTGGTCTAGAGAATGATGGTCTTTGTTTCTTGCGACCTATCATTTGACCTATCCTCCACAAGGTATTTAATATGGGAGGCTTCAGATTTTCCTGGTAAATTTGCTAATAAGGGTTTGATCAGTTGATCCCTTGCTTTCTCATACTGCCCACAATGCAGTAGGACATGGTTCATGCTGAGCTATCCACAGGGAAAGAGTATAAGAGAAGCAGGGTCAAATTGGATCGATTGCATGAACCCATCCAATTTGAAAACATACCAGACCCTGCTTCTCTTATACTCTTTCCCTGTGGAATAGCTCAGTCGGTAGAGCTTGAGGCTGTAATCTGAGGATCGTGGGTCCAAAGGATTCCTGCATCGCAGACGGTTGGGCTAGATGACCCTCATGGTCCCTTCCAATTCTACAATTCTATTATTCAGCTATCAGAAGGTCTGCTGCTGAAGCCTGCTTCTTTCACACACTATCATGACCATAGGCTGTTAGCAGAGTGTCCTATAAAACCCATGGTCTTCCAGACTGAGATCACACTTTGCAGGGTCCAGGCTGGACATCCTTGGCCAACTTAATTTTGAAAGGTTGGAATACCGCACTTTGGGATTAAGCTAACATTGCCTGTTGCTTCCTAGCAGCATGTTCTGTTCTGAGCTGCGCATTAACTCCCCGCTCATGCCATTTGCCATTGATTCATATTACACTTAGCACATTATTTGAGGACGGTTCAGTAGAAAGCTTATAAATTATTGTTGCTTGCTGCCTCAGTCTTCGAACGGTGCGAGAGTCCCGGGTTCCAGGCACTTACCCAGGGTTCATGTTTCCTTTTGGAAATGAGGCACAGCACAGACTGTGGTGTCTTTATGATATATGGTTTATTTACACACACCGGCTCCCTCGGCCAATAAAGCGAGATGAGCGCCGCAACCCCAGAGTCGGCCACAACGGGACCTCATGGTCAGGGGCCCCTTTACCTTTACCTTCACACACACACACAACCTGAGCCTATGATGGAGGGGTTTGCAGCATCAACCCCCCAAAATGGTCTTATTTCTCCCATAGCCACAGCCTTGGATTCAAGCAGAGGTCAGGCATGACTTGCTCTCTGCCTTTCCAGCTTGCTGCCTTTCCCCTCCAGTTTCTAGCGCTCATAATTGCAAACTCTGCTCTAAACCCCAGCTTTTGCCCTGCCCACTAACGAAGTGAGCACAGAGCCCTCTTTCCTTTTGTTCTCTGAATGGCCCATCACCCAGGCAATCGCCTCAACCGGAAGCTAGCCTGGCTTATATATTAACATTTGCTGAATCCAGGGGTTCGGGAAGCTAGCCTGGCTTGGTCAGCTTCAAACACTTACTGGATCCAGGGATCTGAGGGGTTCGGCACCCACAAACTTATAACACTATATAGAGCATTGATGCAGGCATTATAGGCCTACGGTAAAGTAAGAACCTGCATAATTACTTACATGGGTACATACACCATAAAAGCACATTTAAGTTTCTAAAGTGAGTAACACCTTTTTTACTTGATTGGAGTGTTCTGTCTTGACACCCCCACTTGTCAGAGCAGAGATGGACTTGCAAGGCAAGTTACCCGATAGGTAGTGGCAGCTGTATAGGATGTGGAGGCAGTGGCGTAGCTTGGAGAGGAGCAAAAGGGTGGTTGCCCTGGATGCAAAATTGTTAGATGTGCAGAATTTCAACACCCAGTGCTGCCTTAAAACAGCTCCTCCATGTGAACCAGGAATTAACCTATCCAAACAATGGAACAACTATTATTTTCATCTCTGTGGCTGTGATCTCCTGGGTGACGCAGACGCCGTTAGGCATACTCCAGCTGTTTTCCTCCCTCCCTCCCTCCCTCCCAGCCCACTTCACATGGTCCCGGGCATTGGCAACCCATGCTATGTCACTGTGTGGATGTGTGTACAAAGTCCTCTGCCTACCTCAGCCAAGGGATTCCTCACCAGAAGAGGGCCAGGAGGAGCATGTCTTACATCAAGCCTGGGTCAGGCTACACATTGGGACAAGGGTCCTGTAGCAAGACTGCAACAAGGAGGGGCTGTTCACACCCAAGGTTAGTTCTGCCTCTGACTTTGAAGCTGAATGGGTGCCCAGCCGGAGGGACAGGTCATGTGTTAGATGGAAACCAGGCCCATCTGGAGATGTACCCAATTACAGGCAAGGACCCATCCAGTTTAATGGTTTCCTCGGGAGTAAGGCCCTTCTCTCAAGGAGGCATCTGGAGGGAAGGGAGCTGATAGTAGTCAGCTGAAGGTGGGGATGTGGCTGCAGCAGCTCCAGTTCAGAAACCCCAGGGCTGGACAAGCTGCGGAAGTGATGGCTGTGTATTAGCTCTCTCTGTGCCTGGCCTGACTTTGGACTACTCGGTGATGGAGGTTGAGTGTGCTGGGGCTGTGTGTCCCCATCATGAGTTCACTGGCTCCCACCATGTGGCACCTGCGTACGAGTGCCCTCAATGGTGCAACCCCAGAATGACTGACAGAGCAGCAGATGTGACATGAGCCAACTGTGTGGGAGTCATCCTCCACCCAAGCAAGCACTTTGAACTTCCTGGATAAGAAAATGGAAGGTTTTCACAAAGTTGGTTTGCTCCTTGACCTCACTCTTGTGTGTCTTCAAGCTTTCATCAGTTTATTTCACTTGAAAGGGATGCAGGAGAAATATGGGGAAGTGAGGAGAAAGGGAGAGCCAATGGCTGCGCTGCAAAAGGAGCATTATCCTTACAGTTACGTTATTGATTTTTCAACATTTATAAACTGCCTTCTGTACCGATTCCAAGGCAGCTTGCCGCCTTAAAAGACCATCAATAAACACAACGCAGAACCAATAAAAACAAATTACAAGAAGGGCAGATTAAAATGCAGCCATGAAGCCAGTAAGCAGAACAGTTCTCAAGGCCAGGTATCAATAACTCTGTGGCCTAGGTGAATAAATATGCTTTCAAGAGTTGGCAAACAAAGTTTGCGCCCTCTTTATTCCTAGGCTTGGCAAACCCCCAGATTGCACCAAATACCTGGAGAAGTTCTGTGTTCTGCAACTTCTGAACGTGCTTTTTTGACAGAAAATGTCCTACAGTGAGTGCGAAACTATTAGATGTGAAGTTAAATGCATGATTGTATTTGAGAAGTCTAGATTTTTGCAGTGCAAGAGAAGATGATCAGGATCAGGACCACAGTGCATGGTGAGAGGAAGGAATACTTTTTCTTCCTGTCGTGGTCCCCATGAAAATCTACCCCACCCCACCTCAGTGACTTATTAGTCCTGGAAAGGAATTTTCCATTGGCACTTGTGGGAAAACCCATTGCCTCCCCTAGCCCCCATCTGGGCATCGGACAGAAGCCACTTCTCCTGGATCCTTTCAACAGGATACCCTTAACCATGGAGGGGCAGGCAGAGGCTACAACCTCCCCTCCAACCAAGACTAGGCTTACCCAGTGCCTATCCGCCTTACAAAGTTGTGGCGATTGCTTTGAGGTAGGTGAAAACCCAAATGGCGGTGCCAATTTTCCAGATGGGAAAAAACCTGCCCGGCCCCTAAAACAAACGTTAAATAAGTTGGAGTTCTTGTTATTAAATATACCAAGAAAAAAGCACACCATCGAATACATCGAAACAGGGCCCTGTCCTGGTTTCTAATCCATAATTGATTTCTGACTTCTGCTCAATGATTGAAACTAAGACCTCCACGTCGAATCTGACTATGGACTAACATGAACTTATCTCTACTCATAAACTCATATCTCTAATTCTGTAATGAATTATTGTGTTATACATATCTTTATGAGTTTGAGTTTGTGATCTCTATTTGAGTTTGTAATCCTTGTCAGAATACATACTTTTGAATGGATTAGATTAGTTTTTGTTACTATTGACTATTGATTTGCGAGTAGGGACCACTCCCACTATTGAAACTTGAGTTCTTGGTGTGCTTTTTTCTTGGTGTGCTTTTTTCTCGGCCCCTAAAACAGGCGACTGACTTTGTCCCTAGCAAGGTCGTACTATCCACACACAAAAAACCCTAATTTGCGGGAGGGTGGGTGGAAGAACTGGCACTGCAAGAGAGAGGGTGAAAGGCCCCACAGGCCGGGGATTTATCCCATTATTGGTCAGTTGTTCCTGTGCCCAGGCCAGCGCCCCCAAATTCATGCCACCATTGACTGATTTGGCAGCAGGAGGGTGATCTGGTCTGCAATAGACCAGTTCACAATGAAGGCCCCGGGCCCACCTGCAAAGCCACCTACCTAAGGAGGGGCAAACCGACTTGCAGTCAATAAAACACCCATCAGGGAGATGTGGTAAAATGGAAGCCATTTTGAGGCATGTTTGAGTCAATCACCTGGCTGTGGGTCCAGGCTACAGACCTACAAAGCCTCAGGCGTGTTTGCATGTTTCCCCTCAACTTTGTCTCATGAGAGACCATGGCTACCTTTTGTGTGCTGCGTCTTTGTTGTTCCACATTGCTAAGCTTTGGTTCTGCGCGTGTGGTTAGATGGTACAGAAGAGTTCATATTGGTGGCTAGGACACAAATAGACCATGGTGTGTTTTTCTTCTGCCTGCTTTCTTGACCGCAGGCTCTTGAGGCTGTATATGGTCAGGGTGCTTATTACGGGAGAGAGATCTGGGTTCTATTTCGGATATCATTCCCTTTTTCCACCTAGAGGAGGTTTTGCTTTCCAGAGAGGACTTTAAAAAAAAAGTATTTTATTGGTTTTCCCACAGTAAACACAAACAAAACAAAACAAAAACATGTCAATTTGTCAGTTACATCCAGAGAGAACATCCCCATCTTCTGGGAGTAATTTTATAAACCAGATTGGGTTGGATTTCCCTAGTGAGCTACCAATGTGATCATTGGAGCCAACTCCTAGGGGCTAAGGTCCCTTCGGTGCCATAAAATATTTGAGGGGGCCGCCACCAAAAGTTGATGGGAATTGCCATTCAAATATTGTGTGTGTGTTGTGTCTTGTGATTGATTGTGTGGGGCAGGGTTTACCTGGGCCCCACCAATGTTTTATTCAAGTTTTATTCAGCAGACTTTTTCAGCAGGGGGCCAGTCCACTGTCCCTCAGACCTGGTGGGGGGGCCGGACTATTTTTTTGGGGGGGGGAATGAACAAATTTCTATGCCCCACAAATAACCTAGAGATGCATTTTAAATAAAAGGGCACATTCTACTCATGTAAAAAACGCTGAATCCTGGACTGTCCGTGGGCTGGATTTAGAAGGCGATTGGGCTGGATCTGGCCCCTGGGCCTTAGTTTGTCAACCCATGACTATCCTTTCCCGCTTTGTTCACCAGGACTCCCATCTCTTTTCCTTGCAAATGGTTTATTCCCTTCACACAGATACTTGGGTGTGTGCTTCTGCAGGGAATGGGAAAAAGGAAGAGGCTAACTAAATCCCACTTCCTGAAACAAGATAGAATCAAAATGCACCTGTCTTTCAATATTTACCCTTTTCCAAATTTTGGTACCCAGTTCTCCAACCACATACAAAAAACCTGCGTATTTTGTTCATAAAATATGAACATACTGTACAAAAGTGTGTGTTGTTAGGGGAAATGGTTTGCAGACATGTGCATACGTGGCAAATTTGTGTACAAAACTGTGTATATTAGGGGAAACTCACATGCTGGTGGATTTTCATGAGGCGTTCTTGTTGTTTTTAATTGCAAACTGATGTAGAAAAGTAGCAAATTGAACCGGAGATTGGAAAAAAGAGAAACTAACAGAGCCATCCATCCAGAGGGTGCAAACTGGCCTCCATACTTCCATTCAGGTGAATTTCCTGAGCAGTGATATTTGGGGTCATAGCCGGCAAAGGTCTTGAGGTCTGGTATATGGCAGAAAGTTGCTGGGGAAGCTGCAGGGATGACTGTTGGTGTCGCTGTGTTAGTTTTTGTGACTAATTATGTCTTTGTGCCTTTGAGTTTGCTACTGGAAGAAAGTAGGTCAGATCACAAAAGCAGCTGTGGTACTGGGACCAAAAGATGGATCTACTAATCTGGCTTGGGGTGGATGGCTGCAGGAACATACCCAGGGGTTGGCTAGGTTGACCCCCACCAAAGGCGCAGGCCAAGAGGGGCAAAATACATTTCTGGGTGGCTGTTCTTCTAATAGGTAAAAAGAAAAGGTAAAGGACCCCTGGACAGTTAAGTCCCGTCAGAGGTGACTATGGGGTTGCTTTCAGGCCGAGGGAGACAGCGTTTGTCCACGGTTTTACGGGTCATGTGGCCAGCATGACTAAACCGCTTCTGGCACAACGGTACACCGTGACAGAAACCAGAGTGCATTCCAGCTGCAGCGGTACCTATTTATCTACTCTCACTTTTTGAACTGCTAGGTTGGCAGGAGCTGGGACAGAGTAACGGGAGCTCACCCCATTGTGGGGATTCGAACCGCCAACCTTCCAAACAGCAAGCCCAAGAGGCTCAGTGGTTTAGACCACAACGCCACCCGCTCCCCTTGAGTTCTTTCAATATACCGTACATTGAAATAAAGGAGTCAGTATTCGGTAGGCAAGTTTTAGAAGCTGGAGAGGCTATTTGGCAGGACTTCCAGAGGGATGGGAATGAGGACTTCTTTTCTTTCTTTGCATTATTTTTACCTCATGCTTTCTAGGGTGAGACTAGGTTGTCTCTCTCTCTATATATATATAAGGTCTAAAGAGAGCCAGTGTGGTATAGTGGTTAAGAGCGGTGGACTCGTAATCTGGGGAACCGGGTTCAGGTCTCCGCTCCTCCACATGCAGCTGCTGGATGACCTTGGGCCAGTCCCACTTCTTTGAAGTCTCTCAGCCCCACTCACCTCACAGAGTGTTTGTTGTGGGGGAGGAAGGGAAAGGAGATTGTTAGCCGCTTTGAGACTCCCTAGGGTAGTGATAAAGCGGGATATCAAATCCAAACTCTTCTTCTCCTTCTTCTTCTAAATGTTTAGCATGGAAAATAAGATTTTTTTATTATTTTTAAGAAAATGGTGAAGAAGCATTCCATTCTTATGGCCCTCACAGACATTCGTATGGCCCTTTTCTACACAGAGACACATATTTCGCTGCTGTTTCCCAGTGTTTGCTCTTGATCTACAAGTGTATGTCAGATTCCAAAGACTGGAACACACTCACACACCCAGTGCAGGACACACAAACTGTACTACGGCGCAAATGTGCCTGTTTTATATGGATCCTCACAGCTGCCATCACTCACTGATGAGCATTCAACAGCGGAACAGTCTCCCTCAGGAGGTTGTGGACTCTCCTTCCTTGGAGGTTCTTAAGCAGAAGTTGGATGGCCACCTGTCCCTAGATGCCTTAGCTGAGATCCCTGCATTGCAGGGGGCTGGACTAGATGACCCTCGGGGTCCCTCCCAATTCTACAATTCTGTGATGTCTGTTTTTCCTGGCAGGTCCTGTCCCTGGGAGCCGATGTCCTCCCTGAGTACAAGCTGCAGGCACCCCGCATCCACCGATGGACCATCCTTCACTACAGCCCCTTCAAGGCCGTGTGGGATTGGCTGATCCTCCTGCTGGTCATCTACACGGCCGTTTTCACACCCTACTCTGCCGCCTTCCTGCTGAACGAAGAGCAGGAGGAGAATCGCTCGGACTGCGGCTACTCATGCGACCCACTCTACATCATTGACCTCATTGTAGACATCATGTTTATCGTTGACATCATCATCAACTTCCGCACCACTTATGTCAATATCAACGATGAGGTAGTAAGCCACCCAGCAAAGATCGCCATCCACTACTTCAAAGGCTGGTTTCTCATCGACATGGTGGCTGCCATCCCCTTCGACTTGCTCATCTTCCGCTCTGGATCAGATGAGGTAAGGCGGACAGCGGTTTTATTCGTCCACGCTATTTTGCCTTCAAATTTTGGAGAAAAGATGGGTGCACATACTGGAACTGTGAAGGAGTGTTGTTCTGAGAGAGATGTCCCTATACTTAGGGGGTGGGGACTGGGGTGGGACAAAGCTGGCTGTACACATATCCCCCGTGGATCTTTAGGGGGGTCACAGAAATCTTGTGTGGAAAGGAGCTCTTGTTTGTCAAGAGTTCTCTAGGCTTCATCGTGAAGGGCACCTAACACACTTACAGTGGTACCTCAGGTTACATACGCTTCAGGTTACACACTCCGCTAACCCAGAAATAGTGCTTCAGGTTAAGAACTTTGCTTCAGGATGAGAACAGAAATTGTGCTCCGGTGGCGCAGCGGCAGCGGGAGGCCCCATTAGCTAAAGTGGTACCTCAGGTTAAGAACAGTTTCAGGTTAAGAATGGACCTCCGGAACGAATTAAGTACTTAACCGAGGTACCACTGTTCTTTACTTTTCAAAATAAATTTTATTAGATTTTGTAAAAAATATTATTTACAAAGATTATTATCAAATATTTTTTTTGTCCAGACTAAAACATTAATGTAGATAAAACATAGATCCTGAGGAAAAGAAAGAAAAAAGAAGGGGGGAGAGAAAAAGATAAAGAGATAGAGCTAGAAGAAGGATTTAAAGAGAGAAAGAAAGAAACTAAAGATTCTTTGTCTGTCAGCTGTATATGAACATTATTCATCGCATCCACTCCAATATAACACCCAGCAAGACTACTTTCTATAAACCAACATTATCTTCAACCTTCAAACCCAAATATCATTATTTCTTTTTATTTTTCACGCAAAAAGTCTATGAGAGGTTTCCAATCTTTAGTAAATGTTGACAATGACTTTTCTCTGATTAAACATGCCATTCTTGCCATCTCTGCTAAGCCTAATAATTTCAGTAACCATTCCTCCATGGTTGGTAACGATGAGTCTTTCTATCTTTGTGCATATAAAACTCTCACCACCGTAATCACATATTGTAAAGTTGCAGATGACTCTGGGGTTGCAGTGCTCATCTCACTTTATTGGCCAAGGGAGCCGGCGTACAGCTTCCAGGTCATGTGGCCAGCATGACTCTGGCAAACCAGAGCAGCGCACGGAAATGCCGTTTACCTTCCTGCCAGAGCGGTACCTATTTATCTACTTGCACTTTGACGTGCTTTCAAACTGCTAGGTTGGCAGGAGCAGGGACTGAACAACGGGAGCTCACCCCATCATGGGGATTCGAATCACCGACCTTCTGATCGGCAAGCCGTTGGCTCTGTGGTTTAGCCACCCACGTCCCTAAGTACATACTGTACAGCAATCCAAATTCCCAGATCCATTGGCTGGAGGGGAATAGGATGTGGCAGGAGTGCCTCTCTTCCAATGGAGAAGAGCTTCACAAGTGAGGAGACACGTGGAGGTTCCTGATATCCTCACTCAAATAATATTGGGCAGCCACCACATATTGTGTCTTTATCAGCAAGAGCTTGCATTAGACCCTGGAACAAGGCACTCTGGGGATGGGGCAGAGGCAGGACCAAGCTGCCTTCATTCATCTGAGAGGCCCCAGGTTGGTCTCATCACCAGCAATTCCACCTTGGAGATGGTAGAGTTAATCCCTCATCCCCCAGTGGTTTCAAGGGGGAAAATTTTACAAAGCAGAGATCCATTGGGACAAAAAAAAAGACAGGTTCCCATTTCCTGCCCTGGCCAGCATGGGAAAATAGGGCTTTGGAAGTGATGGGCAATGCACAAGTTCACTCGCCGCTGCCACCATGCTGAGGAATGCTCTGCTGCCAACTAGCTATATTTATATAAGGCCATCCAATGACATTTTTTTCTCCAAGGGGCTCAAAAACATAAAATGACATGATAAAATTAAAACGCAGGTCCAATAGCTGAATATCAACACCATAACTTGCAGCCTAAATGTTTGCAATAGAGAGGAGAGCAAAACCAGATGAGAAAAGTAATTACAAAATGGCAAAAACAGGTACAGTGGTACCTCGGGTTACATACGCTTCAGGTTACAGACTCCGCTAACCCAGAAATAGTACCTCGGGTTAAGAACTTTGCTTCAGGATGAGAACAGAAATCGTGCAGTGGTGGTGCGGTGGCAGTGGGAGGCCCCATTAGCTAAAGTGGTGCTTCAGGTTAAGAACAGTTTCAGGTTAAGAACGGACGGATTAAGTACTTAACCCGAGGTACCACTGTATGTCTGTTTTTAAAGGTCTGAGAGAATGACAGAAATTTTCCCCTGGGGCCAGAATGGCCAGAGAGGCATTCCACAAGTGGGGGGGGGGACCCCACCACCAAGAAAGAAGGCGCTTATCCTGTTAGCCACCTGCTTCACTTCACTTTGGTGGGGGGAATCCGACATAGACCCTCTGAAAAGAATTTGGGGGCAAGGTTTGGGTAGCCGTATATGCAGGAGAATGCAAATTTTCAGGTATCCTGTTCCCAAAGTTCCATGCCAGTTATATCAGTAGAACAAAGCGGCTTCCAATCATCCACACTGCTCTGCTTACCTGGAGGAAGAGGGGCAGGGGCTAAAATGCTGGGAGGTCAGCATGGTGTGGGCACAGCAACAGGAGTACTGGATTGGCTCCACCCCTGCTTTGCCCTTCCCCATCTCTCTCCAGATAAACACAGCAGTGTGTCCAGCAGGAGGTCAGGAGTGCAGTCCTATGGTCTATGGATAGGAGTAGCAAAGACTTTGGGGACCTCTGGAACCTGTAAATGGTTTCAGGCAGAATGTGCCAAGTAAGACCAGAATTCCGTGAACTTTTTTTAAAATGTAAGTTTATCCATGGTTGTTGTGTGTGTTTTTCCCCTGTTGGAAAGAGCCCTAAAACTCCCAAAAGTGTAGATTTGGGGCTCAAGAAGTGGTTGCAGGAGTATCATAATAAAGTCTGCACAAAGATGCATTAAGAAATGGAGGGGAAATAAATGAAGTGGGGCTTATAATACACTTCACTTTAGGAGAAAGAAAACACCACAGTGACTGTAGAGTTATGGTTTCTGAGTTTTTTTCAAATTTTTTTAATTAATTTCCCACATTTATAACAAGTATAACATATAAAAAACATAAAACAGAACATCTTATAATACTAAAAGAAAAAGGAAAAAGAATATAAACAGTGATTACTTCCAAAATCCAAGTTAACTTTCATTGTAGTCTGACTTCCTCGATTCCCCCTAACTGAATTTCATTGAATCTCCTTTGTAACAGTTCTCCAAAATCCTCTTTCTAATACAATTAACTCCTTTAACTAACTACCTTCATCTCTTTTCTTTTTTAACTTAAATCCATATTATTATACAACGTTCTTGTTTCAGTCCTAGGCCTATCAGATACTTTCAAGTATCTTCTCATTATCTTATATTACAATCTTTAGCTAAATAGTCTTTAAATTTCTTCCAATCTTCTTGGTACTCCTCTTCTTTCTGATTGCGGATTCTTCCACTCAGGTCGGCCAGCTCCAAAAACTCCAACATCTTCATCTGCCATTCTTCTAAAGTAATGGTTTCTGTTTTGGTGTAGTCATGGTGCTTCTTGCATTACAGTTTTCAGATTCAACACCTTCCTGTTACTCTCACACTTTTTTAAAAATTGCAAATAGTATTCAAATGTCTTGTTACTCTCTCTCTCTCTCTCTCTCTCTCTCTCTCTCTCTCTCTTTCTTTCTTTCTTTCTTTCTTCATCCCCTCTCCAGACAACCACCTTGATAGGGTTGCTGAAGACAGCGCGACTCTTGCGCCTGGTGAGAGTTGCCCGCAAGCTGGACCGCTATTCTGAGTACGGGGCCGCTGTGCTCTTCCTGCTCATGTGCACTTTTGCCCTCATCGCCCACTGGCTGGCCTGCATCTGGTACGCCATTGGCAACGTGGAGCGGCCCTACATGGAGCATAAGATTGGGTGGCTGGACAACCTTGGCGACCAGATCGGCAAGCGCTACAACGACAGCGACCTCTCTTCTGGCCCCTCCATCAAGGACAAATACGTGACAGCCCTATACTTCACCTTCAGTAGCCTCACCAGCGTGGGCTTTGGCAATGTCTCCCCAAACACCAACTCTGAGAAGATCTTCTCCATCTGTGTCATGCTGATTGGGTGTAAGTGCTTCCGAGCCCTTCCCTTGACCCAGGGGTGACGGAGGATTTTCCTGCCTGGGTCACATTCCTTTCTGAATATAAATTTTACCTGCTCCCAGTAGACTTTCCATCTGGGAAATCAAGAGTCACTGTAAGAAGTTAAGGACTTATCCCAGCCAGGCAAAAAAGATTTCTGAATTAGCATATGCATATATCTACACATGGGACACGGGTGGCGCTGTGGGTTAAACCACAGAGCCTAGGGCTTGCCGATCAGAAGGTCGCGGTTCGAATCCCCATGACGGGGTGAGCTCCCATTGCTCGATCCCTGCTGCTGCCAACCTAGCAGTTTGAAAGCACGTCAAAGTGCAAGTAGATAAATAGGTACCGCTCCGGCGGGAAGGTAAACGCCGTTTCTGTGCGCTGCTCTGGTTCGCCAGAAGCGGCTTAGTCATGCTGGCCACATGACCCAGAAGCTGTACGCTGGCTCCCTCGGCCAATAAAGCGAGATGAGCGCCACAACCCCAGAGTCGGTCACAATTGGACCTAATGGTCAGGGGTTCCTTTACCTTTATATCTACATATAGCAATTGCTATGCAAATATGCGCCCTTTCCCCCCTCCCCTTTCCCTTTTGGTGATGAACAAGGGACCAAGAACTCTCTCCAAACATCTGTGATGAAGCTTTGGTGCAGAAGTAGCGAGTCTTATACTCTCCAGATGTTGTTGGACTACAGGGTCCATCATCCCTGACCATTGGTTATTCTGGATGGGGCTTCAACAACTTCTGGAGGGGAACAGGTTTTCCAGCTCTGCCTTACGTTAATAGTAGACATTTTCGAATTGAGATGGTGGGAGTTGGTTACCCTTGGTTTAAGCTTCCAGATCAGGCAGCATGGCTCCCAAACAAAGGTGAGGACTGAGTACTTCAATCTTTAAAAAAATGATCCACCATCTCTCTTAGTGTTCACAAGTGATCTCCTGATGAATCTGTGAGCGCTCAGGGCAGTGTCATCAGTAAAATATTGTAGGCAATACATGCCTAAAATGCATGTTGAGGTGGGGCTCAAACACTTCACACTCGGGTACCACCATCCCAAAGAATGGTCCCTTCGCCCCTTAATGCTTACCCGTGTCCTCTTGTTTCAGCTCTCATGTACGCCAGCATTTTTGGCAATGTCTCTGCCATCATACAGCGCCTGTACTCGGGCACGGCTCGCTACCATACCCAGATGCTGAGGGTGAAGGAATTCATCCGCTTCCACCAAATCCCGAACCCGCTGCGCCAGCGGCTTGAGGAGTATTTCCAGCACGCTTGGTCCTACACCAATGGAATCGACATGAATGCGGTGAGTCAAAGATGATGTAGGTCGTGTAGCAAAGACCTGGCCTTGGAGATGAGAGATGGTTAGCTATGTAACTGGACAGCTCGATAGACAGCCTAAGAGAGCTAGGTAGATAGGGTTCTGCAAATTTCAGAATCCACCTGGATTTTACCCGGGTTCCTTCCTTCACAAGATTGGCCGGAACTCCTTGGCTGTCCAGTCTGCCTCCCAAAGATCTCATAAAGTGCCGTATTTTTCGCTCCATAAGACACACTTTTTTCTTCCTAAAAAGTAAGGGGAAATGTCTATGCGTCTTATGGAGCAAATGCATGGTCCCTGGAGCTGAATTGCCCAGGGGCGAAAAGCAGATCACGCAGTGGCGCAAAAACGTGGTTACAAAGCACGGGTCCACATGGATTCTCAGGATTTTTGCATTGGGCTACCCCAAACTCACCGTCAAATCACATGTCTGTGGCCACAGCATGAACCACAAAAATCATACATCCACTGTTTCGTTTAGAATATTTTTTTCTTGTTTTCCTCCTCTAAAAACTAGTTGCATCTTATGGTCTTATGGAGCAAAAAATACGGTATATTCTCATAAAGTGTAATACTTGACAGCCAGGGCAGAAAATTCTCACAAGATTGACAGCAAAAAAATAAAACAATATTTATTTATCAGTCAAAAACAGAAGACTGTGTGTGGTGGGGTGTCCTCTGTGATTTGGTGTTGTGAAGAGGATTTTTTTACATTTCCACACTGCTTTTTCACTTCAGAGAAAGCACCCCAAGGCAGCTAAGGGGCAAATGCTTGGTCTCAGAGATTGTCACTTGGAGGACTGTGTTGTAAATTTTACATTTATGCATGCAAACCAGATACATTTGTTGACCCTTAAAAGATGAAGAAGTCTGGCAGCAGCATCCAAAGTACAATCCTACGTGTGTCTACTAAAAAGTAAGCCACGTTGTGTTGGCTTATTTGCTTGAAGCATTTTTATGCTGCTCTTCAATCAAAAAAGACCCCCCAGGGCAGCTTCCAGACCAATTAACAAAAAAGAAAGAAAATGAAAGAAAGACAGCCCCTAACCTGAGGCCTACAATAAAAAGGCATAGGGCAAAATTTAAAAAGAGAAGAGAAAAAAAGAGGAAAAACGCAAACTCCGTAACACTAGTTCTTAAAGTTCCAAAGTTGTTACAATGGCCAGCTGGGATGAAAACTGATCCAATGGTCTACTCAGTTAGAATACTTTCCAGCTTTTGTAGGACTGGGCAGAAGATTTTAAATATTATATATTATACATTATTTAATACAAAAGTTTATAAAAAGTGCATACTGCAAGCACCACCTTAGAAAGCGTTCACCCTTCCCTTGTACAGGTATGCATCTTACAACATAAATCTTGTGTGCAAAATTGGCAGATCAGTTAATCAACCAAAACTCGTGTACTCAATCCGTTAAAAATCATTTCATCGAACTGCAGCTCTCCCATTTTTAAAAAAATAAAATAAAATTAAGTTAAAAGGAAAGGCTTATTAAACTGTTTTTCTATCGGATGTAAATTGGAAGTTTGGAAACAATGGAATCTGCACGTGTCCTAAAACCTTTAAAAGGTTGCGTTTGTACTCATTGTAGGGACAAGCCTATGATGTAGTTCATATGTATTTTGTATGGATCGAGGCTGAATTCGGAGGCGGCCGTTTGCCTACAAAACTGCCTTGATACCTGGTCGGCCTTTATTGCGCAAGCATCGTGTTTGGCAGCAGCGTAGTAATGTCTGAAATGCTGTGTGAAGTAAGATGCAAGATGGTTTCAGTATGTGTGGAACTCAGCCCAGATCATAGCTGTCAACCGTCCCTTATTTGGCGGGAAACTCCCTTATCCCAGTGCTGTGTCCCGCTGCTGTCCCTTATTGACGATGTCCCTTAAATTTCCCGGGTTCCATGCTCACCCGGCTCAGGAGGGAAGCAGCGGCTCGGGGTCCTCCGCCATGAGAGAGAGCGCGCACATGAGTTGGCTCTTCCTTTTCCCCCTCAGGGGTGCGTCGTGAGGAGACGGGTGGCGGCAGGCGGGCAGGCAGCCCCTCTCTTGCGAGACTTCCACCACGCTGCCAGAGGCGGCGGCGGCTGAGGAGGCAGCCTGAGGGAGGAGGAAGAGGAGGGGATGGGGAGGGACACAGAAGGGCGGCGCTTCAGCGGCCGCGGCAGCGCTGCAACCGCTTCATGCTGGGCTCGCGGGCGGCGTGGGCGAGAGTCTCTCTCCCTCCCTCCCTCTCTCTCGAGTGGGGAAGAGCCAGTGGAACTCCTTGCGCCAGGACGACGGCAGCCCCGACATGCTGCTTAGCATCCCCTCCAACCAGTGCAGCATCTTAATGTAGTGATTTCCCCCTCTGCAACCCTTTCATAACTCTATTTTTATAAATCAGTCGATCCATAGTTCAAATATTTACTACAAGTTTTCTGTCAATCCTACCAATGTATGTAACTCTTGACAATAGCTTTTCTAATAAATTATAAACTTTCCCCATTCTTTATTAAAGAGGTCCTCTTCCTGGTTTCTAATTCTGCCTGTAAGCTTTGCCATCTCGACGTCGTTCATCAGTTTTGTCTGCCACTCTTCTTTGGTCGGAGTTGTAGACCCTTAGGATCATGTAGCCCAACCCCCTGCAAAACACAGTCAGTCGCAGCCAAAGCAGCCTGGCTCCATCAGTGGTGGATTGATGTATAAGCCAAGCAAAATCTCTTATTTTGGCTGCTGATCCCTTATTTTCGAGGCTGCTGGTCCCTTATTTTCAAATGTGTAAGTTGACAGCTATGGCCCAGATCTATTCAGTCTATATGCTAACTACGCACACATTGATTGTGTGAATTGGCTTGAAACGTAACAAGATGGATATTGGCAACAAACAAAATAAATAGTGCTGGAAGCAAACCGGAGCTGAGGACTAAGTCGGCATCTTCATCCTCCCATTGTGGCTGCAAATCCTAGCCAGAGAAACGTAATTTGAGGGGACCTTAAAGTGATGTTAAGAGTCCCCCGGTCAAGCAGACATGCCTTGTTGAGCCAGTTCGCAAGGAATGACATTGAGGTGGAAACCTAAAGGCTATAATTCTAAGCTGGGTCTGTTTTTTCCTGGGTGTGAGGAAGAGGCTCCAAAGCCCTATTGATCCAGCTTTTCCTCCACATGGCTGGTTGCTAAGCAAAAACGGAATAGGATGGTGCCTAAATAAACTTCAATCCATTTTAATTAGTCTGTTGGGAAAGGGAGTGAAGGGGATCAATAGCAAAGCACAGAGTAGTGTTTGAAGAGGAAGGAGTCACTACACATCCCTTGAAGGAAGGCAAAGCAGTTCTCACTTGGTGGTGGTGGTGGTGGGGATTTTCCACATTACAACCTAAGGCAGCCTTCCCCAACATGGTGCCCCCACTTCAAATGTTTAGGGCTACAAATCTCAGCAGCTCCAGATACCATGATCTTGCTAGTTGGGGTGGCTGTCTAGAATTGTGGTCCAAAACATGTGGAGGGAACAAGGAATGCATTCATCAGCAATACAGTGGTACCTCGGGTTAAGTACTTAATTCGTTCTGGAGGTCCATTCTTAACCTGAAACTGTTCTTAACCTGAAGCACCAGTTTAGCTAATGGGGCCTCCTGCTGCCACCGCACTGCCGGAGCACGATTTCTGTTCTCATCCTGAAGCAAAGTTTTTAACCCGAGGTACTATTTCTGGGATAGCGGAGTCTGTAACCTGAAGCGTATGTAACCTGAAGCGTATGTAACCCGAGGTACCACTGTATGGAGCAAAGGAGATCCCCTGTAATAATGCCAACTGCATTAAAAATAATAATTTATTAGCAATTTCAACATAACAATTTATAAAACCATATAATCACATACATTATCTCCCCCCTTTCCCCCCACCCTCCCTTCCATCCCTCCCTCCCCCCCACCAGAGAATTCCCTCAGCTCCTCTCTCTGATTTCTCAGCACATATTATTCTCTGCATGTTATAAAATTGTACATATCCTTACATTATCTATCTAACATGTTATCAACCAATAAATTTGTGTGTGTTTATTCAAAACCTGCCAAGGAATCCAGTTCATTTTGTTGTCTTTTTAGGTAATTTGTAAAAAGCTCCCATTCTTCCTTAAAGTCACAGCTGCCCTTGTTCTGCAATTTATATGTCAATTTAGCCAACTCTGCATAGCTCATCAATTTTTCTTGCTGCTGTTCTTTCGTTGGGATTTCCTCATTCTTCCATCCTTGTGCTATCAAGACTCTTGCCTCTGTTGTAGGATACATAAATAAGTTCTTTGTTTTTCTTGGCAGGTCTTGTCCTACAATCCCTAACAAAAATGCTTCTGGGTTTTTTACAAATGTCATTTAAAACATTTTTTTCAATTCATTATATATCATTTCCCATTTTTTTTAACTTCTCTACATTCCCACCACATTCCCATAAAGCTGTGGGATAAACCTTGAGTTATGACTTCCAAATGTATGATTTAAGTGGGGGAAAACAGCGATGTTTAAATTTGCCAGAATAACTCTGCACTTTATTTTGCAGCATTTTTTGAATGAACTAATCTGGATTGTTTTGTGTGTGTTTGTTGCTGTTGTTTTCAGGTGTGTGTGTGTGTGTGTGTGTGTGTGTGTGTACACACAGCTAGAAGGCACCAGGATGGGAAGGACTGCTTTAAAGCAAACTCTTGGAAAACTGACTAAACCGAAAACCTTAATTCCAGTTTGCTACTCAATTATGCCTCTCCCCCTGCAATCCACGGATTGTCAAAATGAACCATATGCATCCATCTTTGTCAATATTGCTCAGAGATCTCTATCAGAATTAAATAAGTTGTAAAACTGTAGCTGCCGGGCCCTTTCTATATACTGCAGAAACTGGTTTGCTAAAATAGCGAGTGATAGCATAGATTTGGAAGGTGCATGGAATTTGTTTGCGACAATTAAAACTGAAACCACAAAAATAATTTCATGCAGTGCATTCTTGGTCTGAGGGAACTCATTGCAACAAGACATAGCAATGAGCAAGAAATATAACTTGGCACAGAAGAAGACAAGACAAAAATAATTATTAGCAGAAAACTAAGGCAGACAGCTCTTTCCCCTTTGTTTCTGTGATCCTTAATAAAAAATAAAAAATAAAAACCACTCCGGAATGGCTACCTATTGATATAGACTCCATTCCTCAATCACATTTTCCTGCCCTTGGGTTCCAGGCTCAAGGAAGTTTTGAAGGCAGCCCTGTATCGGGAAGTTTTTAATGTCTGGTGTTTTATTATGTTTTTATATTCTGATGGAAGCTGCCCAGAGTGTCTGAGGAAACCCAGCCAGATGAGCGGGTATAAATAATAACATTATTATTATTATTATTATTATTATTATTATTATTATTATTATTATTATTACTTTTAGTTTTCCAGCCTTTAGGCAAGACATGTGCCATTTCTAACATCCACAATGGATAGTTGAACCTTGGCAGTCAGTGCTAGTTAGAATCATACAGTGGTGCCTCGCAAGACGAAATTAATTCGTTCCGCGAGTTTTTTCGTCTTGCGAGTTTTTTCGTCTTCCGAAGCACGGTTTCAATTTTTTCAAAAAAATCTTCAAAAACCTCAAAAAAGGCTACCACACCGCGTGCTATGAGTTGCTCCCCGAAGTCAAGTCGCAATTGCACCTCTTCAAGCAACGCACCCTGTATTACTGTAACGGTTTTAAGAAAAAGGAAACAAACTTGCAAGACGTTTCCGTCTTGCGAAGCAAGCCCATAGGGAAATTCGTTTCATGAAGCAACTCAAAAAATGAAAAATTCTTTCGTCTTGCGAGTTTTTCGTCTTGAGAGGCATTCGTCTTGCGAGGTACCACTGTATATCTGTAGAGTTGGAAAAGACCATGCAATGCAGGTATCCTTTGCCCGATGTGGGGCTCAAACCGAGAACCCTGATATTAAGAGTCTGATGCTCTACCTGCTGAACAAGTCCTATAATCCCCAATGGACAGAAAGATATGCAACAGACAGGGGAAATATGCATGCCCATATATAATACACAACAACCAATAAAAAACAGCCCACTTTTAAAAGCCCATAAAAATTGATGTTCCCGTATAATATGTACCTATCCTTTCAAGCAAGATCCGTACAAATACTCCAGGGCAGCTGTTATGAGAATTATAAGGTCTAAGATATAAAATAAATGTTAATAAATGTACCAGGCAAACACATACATAAATATATAAACCACATGCCTCAAACATTCCTCTGCAGTTTGGATGGAAATGGGAAAAGCCTCTCCATTGTCTCTGTGCTCACAAATCCTGCCTTAAGGGCACATTTGGGTATGAATAGGGTGAGCCTGTGACCTGGACTCAGGAATTAAATATTTATCATCACAATAGAATGGCCAGGCTGACCAGGTAAACCCATTAACAGGTTTGCTCCCAGACAGGATTCTGCTGTAGACTGCCCCTTATATGATGTATGTATGATGTATTGGGGGTGGTCTTGAGCTACAGGGTGGCAATTTCAAGTCTATATAAGGGCTTGCACACTGTTGTTCTGGGTTCCTCCTCTCACTTGCAAGGGGGGATGAGCACCCTGTTGCAACAGTTTAATAAAGACCATGCTTACTAGCTGTTTTGCTTCTCAATATTATCTGGTTGGCCTCTGTTATTTTCTCCTACCGATAATCTACATAAGGACTCTATATGGGCTCTTCACTACCCCATAAGGGAAAAGGAGCAGTTTTTTCTTGTAACAGCAGCTAAGTCAAATTCCTTCATAATGGCTATCAGGTAACCCACCTTTGCTTCATTTATTTCTTCTCTGAAGAAACATTTTGATCAAAAGCTGGAAATCTAGGGGTGTAGGGAGAGAATATAAAAAGACAGATGATTGGCAAGCAAACAACATTTGGCCTGTGCCTCAGCAGAACAGTTTGGGAACGTCTCTGTGAGCTCATGAAAAGCCTTTGCCTTAGTTCATTAAAGGTAAAGGGACCCCTGACCATTAGGTCCAGTCGTGGCCGACTCTGGGGTTGCGGCGCTCATCTCGCTTTACTGGCCAAGGGAGCCGGCGTACAGCTTCCGGGTCATGTGGCCAGCATGACTAAGCCGCTTCTGGCGAACCAGAGCAGCGCACGGAAACGCCGTTTCCCTTCCCGCCGGAGCGGTACCTATTTATCTACTTGCACTTTGACGTGCTTTCAAACTGCTAGGTTGGCAGGAGCAGGGACCGAGCAACGGGAGCTCATCCCGTTGTGGGGATTCGAACCGCCGACCTTCTGATTGGCAAGTCCTAGGCTCTGTGGTTTAACCCACAGCGCCACTCGCATACCTTCTGCCTTAGTTCATTACAGATCAGCATTTCAAAAACAGGCTTCCACCTTCATTTTATCCGTTTATATACTGCAAGTTGAATCAATTCCTGCAGAGGGCATGGTTGTGGGATAAGTTGGAGCAGTGAGAAGAGAGAGAAAGCATCCCCTTTCATAGATCCCACCCACTCACACAGGCCTGCTTTCATTCCCCCTCAGGTGCTGAAAGGCTTCCCCGACTGCCTGCAAGCTGATATCTGCCTCCACCTCAACCGCACCCTGCTCCAAAACTGCAAGGCCTTCCGAGGAGCTAGCAAAGGCTGCCTGCGGGCCTTGGCCATGAAGTTCAAGACAACCCATGCGCCACCTGGGGATACACTGGTACATTATGGAGATGTCCTCACCACTCTCTATTTCATCTCGCGAGGCTCCATCGAGATCCTCAAGGAGGACATTGTGGTGGCCATCCTAGGTAAAAGAATTCTCTCTGGGAAGGGTGGGCTGGAAGGCCTGTTCATTTGTAGGAAGCAGCAGTTGCCTTTGGGCAGCCGTGGCAAATTGTGTACAATCACAGAACGGTAGAATTGTTTTGTAAATAGTCTTTATTGCATAGAATCACAGAACTGTAGAATTGTTTTGTAAATAGTCTTTATTATACATCAATTTACATAAAACTTAAACAATACACTTCAATATACCATACATACAATACATACACTACCTACATACATACCTAACGTAGACACACCATAAAAATTAGACTTTTTCCCATTGTGCTGTATTACAGTTTGTTAATCTGTACACATTTCATTTTTGTTATTCTACTCCCCCCCTTTTTTATGCAGACAAAATTTGCTATACATTTTCTTTGTTTTCAAGGTTCTATATCTGTCAGGAGATTTACATTCTCCGTGTGATTTTTAAGATATTCTTAAGAAAAAATTACTTAAAAACTTAGAACTGTAGAATCGGAAGGGGTCATGAGGGCGATCTAATCCAATGCAGGATCTCTGAGTGTTTCCCAGCAGGGACTTAATATTGGACATTGAAACCAGAAGAGGCAGCTGGTATATTCCCCATTTCCACCCAGAGGAAAGAATAGCTCTGCTGTGGAGGTTCTCTTCCCCCAGTAAAATCCAGAGGTGCAGCTAGGGCTGGACCTCAGAGCCAAAATCTATGGGCCCCACAGCCCATTTTTGTAACACTTCCATCATCGCTAACACACTTGCAAGTTGAGTGGACTGTTGGTCTCTCTCCCAGAACAGCAGGAAAGTTGTTGCATTCTAACAGGATTTCCTACGTTGTGCAGGGAAGAACGACATATTTGGGGAACCTATCAGCCTCTACGCCAGGCCTGGGAAATCCAATGCAGATGTCCGAGCCCTCACCTACTGCGACTTGCATAAAATCCAGCGCGAGGACCTCCTGGAAGTCTTGGATATGTATCCAGCCTTCTCAGATAACTTCTGGAGCAATCTGGAGATAACTTTCAACCTGAGAGATGTGAGTATCTGGTGGGGCTGGTGGTAGAAGATGGAGGGTTGGCAAGGAAGAGAGAGAGGGAGGTCTGGGGAAGGGAAAGGAAAGCTAACTGAGGCTAGGACACAGCTAAAAGTCTCTGCACGTCAAATTGCTTAGGAGAAGCAGAATATTTAGGCAGGAAGAATGAAGTGAGTGGTATGAAGCAAGATGTAGGGAAACCATGATCCACCAAGTGTCCCTATTTTCCAGGGACAGTCCTGGATTTACAGAAGGCATCCCAGTTTCTGACTGATCCCGGCATGTCCCACTTTTCCTTAGGATGTCCCTATTTTTTATCTGAGAAATGTTGGAGGGTATGGAGTTATGCGACCCAAGGAGATAAGTAATTATGCAACCTTTAGAACAGTGTTTCCCAACCGGTGTTCCGCGGCACACAAGTGTGCCGTGAGACGTTGGCTGGTGTGCCGTGGGAGGGAGGCGGGCGAGGCGGGCGGTGAGAGGCGGCGGCGGCGAGGATCCGTGTCGAGCCGGGGGCGGCTCCGCGGTGGTGGTGCCGAGGTTTCTCTCTCCATTCTCCCCTCACACACACACAGGATCAGCTGACAGGACCCAGCCAATGGGGCGGCGGCGGGGCAGCGCGTGCAAAAGGGAGGAGCGCGAGACAGCGGACGAGGAGGAGGCCGGCATGTCCGGGCAGCAGCAGCAACAACAGCAGCAGCAACTCCCGGCGACGGCTCCTCAAGCCCCGGGCAACCCTACTCCCTCACCGGCCTCGGCCGCCCTCCTGCTCCACCCGCCGCCGCCTCCCCCGCCGCCGCCGGCCACCTCGGCCCCGCCGCCGCCCCCTCCTCCGCCCGCTATCGCCGCCACCACCACAACAGCCGCCGCCGCCTCAGCTGCCGCCGTCCCTCAGTCCCTCGCTTTGCTGCCTCCTCCCCCCCCACCCCCAAAGCTTGAAGGTTCCCCGGCAAGGGGGAGGGGAAAAAATTGAAAACTTTCACTTTCGTGCGTCCCTCCCGGCGTGACGCTGCGCGCTGACGTCACGGGGCTGTAATGGTGGTGTGCCGCGAGATTTTTTTCATCAAGCAAGTGTGCCTTTGCCCAAAAAAGGTTGGGAAACACTGCTTTAGAAGACACCTGAAAGGGATCCAGGTGGCGCTGTGGGTTAAACCACAGAGCCTAGGACGTGCTGATCAGAAGGTCGGCGGTTTGAATCCCCGCGATGGGGTGAGCTCCCGTTGCTCGGTCCCTCTCCTGCCAACCTAGCAGTTCGAAAGCACGTCAAAGTGCAAGGTACCGCTCTGGCGGGAAGGTAAACGGCGTTTCCGTGCGCTGCTCTGGTTCGCCAGAAGTGGCTTAGTCATGCTGGCCACATGACCCAGAAGCTGTACGCCGGCTCCCTCAGCCAATAAAGCGAGATGAGCACCACAACCACAGAGTTGGTCACGACTGGACCTAATGGTCAGGGGTCCCTTTACCTTTTAGAAGACACCTGGAGGCAGCCTTGTATAGTTTTACTATGATTTATATATGTTGGAAGCCACCCAGAGTGGCTAGGGCAACTCCATCAGATGGGCGGGGTATGATGATGATGGAATAGGACATCCCTATTTTCATCGGAGAAATGCTGGAGGGTTTGTGACTATTACTTTTCTCTCTCAGGCAGACAGTGTTCCTCGGTCCCCCCTCAGTGAGGAATATGCATGCAACTATCGTCGAGCCCGGCGCCGTAAGCATTCCCTCTGCAAAGCGAACAAAATAGGTGAGCCAATCTCTCAGGAAACATTACAGGATTGCTCCGTTCAGAGTGGAGCAAGGGAGCGAGGAAGATAGCAGGCCCATTGCTGCCACCTCTTGACCGTTCCCATTACTAAAACTCAAGAGATGTTGTCCTGAGCCAGTTCAAAGGTTCGTCTACTGCCGTCGCCTCTGATAGTGGCAGGACGGTTGCTCTGGGAAAGTTAACAGTGCAGGTCAAGATGGAGTTGGGTTCTACCTCTGCTGTTCCTTCCAATAATAATAATAATAATAATAATAATAATAATAATAATAATAATAATAAATTTTATTTATATCCCGCCCTCCCCAGCCAAAGCCGGGCTCAGGGCGGCTAACAACAATAAAACAGTATAAAAGTATAGCATAAACAACACTCTAAAATCATTCATTATAAAATTAATTAATTCAAGCCACTGGCAACCATTGGGCCAGAGCTCCGTGAAGATTGCCGAGGGAGGGAGTCAGGCTGTGCCCTGGCCAAAGGCCTGGTGGAACAGCTCTGTCTTGCAGGCCCTGCGGAAAGATGTCAAGTCCCGCAGGGCCCTGGTCTCTTGTGACAGAGTGTTCCACCAGATCGGGGCCGTGGCCGAAAAAGCCCTGGCTCTAGTTGAGGCCAGCCTAACTTCTCTGTGGCCTGGGACCTTCAAGATGTTTTTATTTGAAGACCATAAGTTTCTCTGTGGGGCATACCAGGAGAGGCGGTCCCGTAGGTACGAGGGTCCTAGGCCGTATAGGGCTTTAAAGGTTAAAACCAGCACCTTAAACCTCATCCTGTACTCCACCAGGAGCCAGTGCAGCTGGTATAGCACCGGGTGAATGTGATCTCGCAGCGAAGACCCCGTAAGGAGTCTCGCTGCAGCATTCTGCACCCACTGGAGTTTCTGGGTCAGTCTCTAGAGATCAAAAGTATGTGCCTCTTAGCATGGAGAGCCACACAGCTTTCTTGGCTGCTGATAAACCCATATGAGCTTATCTGACTCACTTTAAAGGTTTCTTATATCTGTGCCCATCACAGCAATTCTCTCCACAGGCCTTGTGAGGTTGGGGTTTTTTTTGAAATGTGATGGTTAGAGGAGGAGGAGGAAGTTGCGGAGGGGAAGAAATACACCTTTAGGAGCCAGGCCTTTTGTTGATCTGATTGACATCCTATGCCCTTTTAGAATGTGGCTCTTTCTTGGAGGGGAGGGGTATTACTGGATTGTTGTTTTTATTTTGATTATATATATTGTGGTTTTTATGTCGATCTTTTCTGTGAACCGCCCTGAGACTTCTGGGTGTAGGGCAGTATATAAATTCATTAAATAATCATCATAACTCAGTTCAGCACACAGGTAAAGCCAAACCTATCAAATTTGCACCTGCTGAAACAACGTGCAAAGAGAAACACGGCTACCTTCCAAAATTCGCATTTACCCTTGTGACCCTGTTGTTCAACCAAACAGTATTTACCAAAAAAATGCCTACATTAGGTTGAAGTGTGCATGAAAATGAAGATATTGGCGAAAATAACATACAGTGGTACCTCGGGTTACATACGCTTCAGGTTATAGACTCCGCTAACCCAGAAATAGTACCTCAGGTTAAGAACTTTGCTTCCGGATGAGAACAGAAATCGTGCTCCAGCAGCGCGTCAGCAGCAGGAGACTCCATTAGCTAAAGTGGTGCTTCAGGTTAAGAACAGTTTCAGGTTAAGTACGGACCTCCGGAATGAATTAAGTGCTTAACCTGAGGTACCACTGTACACAGATGCATTATATTAGGGGAAATCGCTTACAGAAATGTGCACTTTAGCCAAAGCTGTCCCATTAGGAGAAATTAGCACTAAAGCGCTAATGGATTTTCATGAGGTATTCTTCATTTTTTTTTGCTGTAAAAAGTGGAGAACTGTATTTAATATAGGGGAAGAAAGGAAGTGGACTTGACGTGAGCATTTTGTTGCTGTATAGATTCTGCAAGCAGCTAGGTCACAGCCATTGGCTCCCCATATTAAGCTTACCCGCATTCTTTGCTGCCTCTGCAGACTCGGATAACTTGGACGCAGGCATCTCAGATCCTGAGCAGTACCACGCGTACTCGGAGCTCACACAGTTGCAGCGTCCGCACAGCAAGGACCATTGGGATGATATGTGCAGCACTACGACACCCTGCTCCCAGACCAGTGAAGAGGAGGCCAAGATGCCTAGCCCCACGAAGAACGAATCTTTCACAAACGGTGAAAAGGCCAAATACGCCCCAGCTGTGGTAAACCTGGTCCCTGATGCCATTGACGTGGACAAACTGGTGACTGATGACAGCCTGTCCTATGCAGGTACGGGTAGCTGGGGGCGCCGGTTGGGTAAATTATAGTAAGATAATCTGCTTGGCCTGAATTACATGATTATCTGATAGTCTGCCTCAAAAGTCCTGCCCTGTTTGTTTGCCTGCTGCGGGAATGGATATGGGATCGTGCCAGCAGGGCACAATGCCACAGAGGATTACTGTTGTACCGCTGAGTGTTAATTAGACATTCCTGCTGCTTTCCATCTGTGAGAGGCTGATGAAATATAATTTTAGGCTCAAAAACATTAAGCTTAAGAGAAGGGTTAAGGAGCTTACAGATTCACTGATAGGCCAGAAATCCTGGAAATTGTAATTTAAGGTGCCCTCTGACGATGCGGCCCGATGGTCATTGCCCTACATTAGTGGTTCTCAAAGGGAGAGGGCGGCTAATGCGGCCGGAAGATTCAAGGGCAATCAAAGAAACATTTAAACGTTTCAGTGTAGTAAAGGACCCCTGGACGGTTAAGTCCAATCAAAGGCAACTATGGGGTGCGGTGCTCATCTCACTTCAGCCGGCGTTTGTCCACAGACAGCTTTCCGGGTCATGTGGCCAGCATGACTCAACCGCTTCTGGCGCAACAGGACACTGTGACGGAAACCAGAGCATACAGAAATGTCATTTACCTTCCCACTGCAGCGGTACCTATTTATCTACTCACACTGGTGTGCTTTTGAACTGCTAGGTTGGCAGGAGATGGGACAGAGCAACAGGAGCTCACCCTGCCGCGCGGATTCAAACCGACGACCTTCTGATCAGCAAGCCCAAGAGGCTCAGAGGTTAAGACCACAGCACCACCTGCTCCCTAGTGAAGTTAGGATATATAGCCATAAACAGTATCCATGGGTCTTTTCATTGGCTATTCTACAGTTCTCCATGACATATTGTTGTGAACAGGGATTTTCAACTCGTGACAAATATGAAAGATCAGAAAACAGAAAGGCTTCTTTGAGTTGATGAGGCGATGAGAGTTAGTTTGTTTCAAATTAGACCTAATATAAATGAGATTACCAGGCAAAAGCAAGATCACACCTCCCTTTGGGTTTGTATACGGACCTAAGTTACATACCGTATTTTTCGCCCCATAGGACGCACCGCCCCATAAGACGCACCTAGTTTTTTTGGGGGGGAATAAAGGGAAAAAATTATTTCCCCCCCCCCAGGAGCGGGGCTGGCGCGGGGTAAGCCCAAGCTTCCCCTGACCCCAGCCCCCAGAACAGGCTGCTGCCTGCAAGCCTTGCGAGCCCAGCGGGACCTCCCGCCCGGCGCACAAGGCTTGCGGACACCTTCCCGAAGCACGGGGTGTCCTCCGGAGGGCGCCCCATGCTGCAGCCTGCTGCCCACAAGCCTTGCGAGCCCGCGGGAACTACCCCGGGCTCACAAGGCTTGCGGATAGCTTCCTGAAGCCTGGAGAGCGAGAGGGGTCGGTGCGCACCAACGCCTCTCGCTCTCCAGGCTTCAGCAAAAGCCTGCATTCACCCCATAGGACGCACACACATTTCCCCTTCATTTTTGGAGAGGAAAAAGTGCGTCCTATAGGGCGAAAAATACGGTATGTAAGAGGCTCGTTTATCATTATATTTTGTGAATGATTCATGTTCTTATGTAGCTGCGTTTGGATGTCCCGTGGTTATATTATAAAGTAGTTGTGTGCTGTGTTCTAAATCAAGCACTGCTAGGAGTTGTTCCATTTTTGTTTTCCGATATGTTTCTTATCAATTTTTTTAAAAAGTGGTGTGGTGTGAGCAAATTTTTATTCTGGAAGCGTAGCCCAGAGAAGAAAGTTTGAGAAAGGCTGCCCTACAAGGTCCTGTGCTTCAACATTCCTCCAACCTACAAAGGAAGAGTTTTGCAGCTCAACCACCAATGGAAAGTGTGGGCATGTGGAGGTTGAGTTCTTGAAGAGCACAGAAGGAGAGACAGCCTTGTGTGGCTGATGTAATCGGAGCCTATGCATGTGGACTTCTCATTTAAGTCCCACTGAGTTTAATGGGATTTATGACCCCGTGACCAGGTGAACTCCCGTTGCTTGGTCCATGCTCCTGCCAACCTAGCAGTTCAAAAGCACGAAGTGCAAGTAAATAAATAGGTACCACTCCGGTGGGAAGGTAAATGGCGTTTCCGTGTGCTGCTCTGGTTCACCAGAAGCGGCTTAGTCATGCTGGCCACATGACCCAGAAAAACTGTCTGTGGGCAAATGGCAGCTCCCTCGGCCTGTAAAGCGAGATGAGCGCCACAACCCCAGAGTCATCCACGACTGGACCTAACAATCAGGGGTACCTTTACCTTTACCTAAATACACATAAGTCTTAAACGACTCTCTGAAAAGGAAATTAATTCAATTACACGATTCCTCTTTTGGAGGCAGTGGGGCAGGTAAGTAATTTTAGACACTGGGTTTAATGGTCTCAGGCAGGAGTCAGCAAACTTTTTCAGCAGGGAGTCAGTCCACTGTCCCTCAGACCTTGTGGGGGACCGGACTATATTTTAAGGGGGGGTAATGAACCAATTCCTATGCCCCACAAATAATCCAGAGATACATTTTAAATAAAAGCACACATTCTACTCATGTAAAAACACGCTGATTCCCGGACCATCCGCAGGCCTGATTTATAAGGCGATTGGGCCGGATCCGGCCCCGAGGCCTTAGTTTCCCTACCCATGTTCTCAGGGAATCACCCCTTTTAGATGGCCATGTATATTGCCACAGCTGGAAAGCGCACAATTCACATTTCTCTTCTTCCTCACTCACTGCTCTTTCATGCTTTCTAACTGTTTCTGTTGCTTCTTCAAACCTGATTTATTTATTTTTTTAAAGAATATGTGCAATTCTGCATTTTACTTGCTTCAATCATAGCACCGTCACGACTGCAGGAATAAAATGGCGTTTGCTTCTGAGGCCAAACACACTAACTTGGGAATAAGTTCAATTGGTCTATTTTTAAAGTAAAAATATTTGTTTAGTGTGATTGTGCCATCTCAGATGCTGGTGTGAGACCTGCTTACCACTGTTTCCATCATCACTGTTGTCTGGGCAGTCATTCCCACTTTGACCCCGACTGTTACCTTCACTAAATAATAATAATAATAATAATAATATCATTATTATTATTTATTATTTATACCCCGCCCATCTGGCTGAGTTTCCCCAGCCACTCTGGGCGGCTCCGAATCAAGTACAGTGGTGCCTCGCAAGACGAAATTAATTCGTTCTGCAAGTTTTTTCTTCTTGCGAGCTTTTCGTCTTGCGATGCACGGTTTCCCATAGGAATGCATTGAAAATCAATTAATGCATTCCTATGGAAACCGCCTTCAGACCAGGTCCGGGGACAGTCTGTCCCCCGACCTCTTCTGAAGGCTGGGGGGGGGGCGTGACAAGGGCTTTTCTTCCCACCCCCAGCATTTTAAAAAACCCCGGGACAGCGGAGGACTTCTCCGCTGTCCGGGGCGATCTTAAAATGCTGGCGGGCGGCATTTTAAAATCGCCCGGGACAGCGGAGGACTTCTCCACTGTCCGGGGCGATGTAAAAGCCCCTGGGAAGGCAGGCAGGGGGGACAAAGACTTTTGCCCCCCGCCCGCCTTCAGAAGAGGTCCTGGACCTCTTCTGAAGGCGGGCGGGGGGCGAAAGTCTTTGCTCCCCCCCCCCCGCCTGCCTTCAAAAGCCGTCTGGGACAGCGGAGAAACGCGCTGCCTTTCTCCGCTCTCCCGGGAAGGCAGGCAGGGGGGAGCAAAGACTTTCACCCCCCGCCCGCCTTCAGAAGAGGTCCAGGACCTCTTCTGAAGGCGGGCGGGGGGCGAAAGTCTTTGCTCCCCCCCCCGCCTGCCTTCAAAAGCCATCCGCGATAGCGGGAAGCGCTTCCCTGCTATCTCGGACTGCTTTTAAAATGCTGGCGGTGGGGAGCAAAGCCTTTCGGCCCCCGCCGGCCTTCCTGGACCTCTTCTGAAGGCCGGAGGGGGGGAAAGGCTTTGCTCCCCACCACCAGCATTTAAAAGAGGTCCCCGGAGATTTCCCTATGGGCTTTCGTCTTGCGAAGCAAGCCCATAGGGAAATTCGTCTTGCGAAGCGCCTCCAAAACAGAAAACCCTTTCGTCTTGCGGGTTTTCCGTCTTGCGAGGCATTCGTCTTGCGAGGTACCACTGTATTAAAAACAATGCAGCGTTAAATATTAAAAACTTCCCTGAACAGGGCTGCCTACAGATGTCTTTTAAAGATAGGATAGCTACTTATTTCCTTCACATCTGAAGGGAGGATGTTCCACAGGGTGGGCGCCACTACCGAGAAGGCCCTCTGTCTGGTTCCCTGTAACCTCACTTCTCACAATGAGGGAACCGCTCGACCTTAGTGTACGGGCTGAATGATGGGGGTGGAGACGCTCCTTCAGGTATACAGGACTGAGGCCGTTTAGGGCTTTAAAGGTCAGCACCAACACTTTGAATTGTGCTCGGAAACGTACTGGGATAAATAAATATAAATTCTCTTTGCCAGGTTCATACCAATAGGACACTGTCTTGATTTTACAATAACGTTTTATAATGTGCAATGCATGGTCTTACTGCTTCTGTCTGTTTTACGGTATCTTTGTATTTTAACTTGTAAGTTGCTTTTTAAAAAAAACCAAATAAATTTAATAAACAGTAATAATAATTATTATCAGGTGTTATAGTGGTAGTTGGCTGAAAACCCCAGCTGACTAAGACAGGTGCTTATTTCATCCATCTCCTTTTCTGTCCCTCAGCAACGCCATTGGATGTCTCCAACCTGTTCACATTCTGGGAAGACAAGAGGCCTAATTCCCTTACGGAGCCTCTCCAGCACATGTCATTGGTTCACAGCCCTTTGGACATGCCTCCCAACTCTGATGACAGACCGCGGCAGATTGAATCCAAGCTGGAGTGCCTGCAGGCACAGCTTGGCAGGTAAATGCCATTGCTTGGAGGTTCCAATAGGGCATGAATTCTATGAAGAACCCCAAGTTGCAGGAACTTAAATAAAACTGCAAGGTAGAAGGTGTGTTCCAACCTCCTATCTAAAGCCAATTACAGTCATACCTCGGGTTTAAGATGCTTCAGGCTGCGCGTTTTCGGGTTACGGACGTACCGAAACCCGGAAGTACCGGAACAGGTTACTTCCGGGTTTAGGCGCTCGCGCAGACGCAGCACTCCAGGTTGCGAACGTGTCTCCCACACGGATCACGTTCGCAACCTGAGTGTCCACTGTACCACAGTGTTCATGAGACCAGGGCCCTGCAGGATCTGATTTCTTTCTGCAGGGCCTGTAAGACAGAGTTGTTCCGCCTGGCCTTTGGCTTGGAGCCAAATTGATTCCCTCCCCCTCTTTCTTTTTTCTTTTCCTTTCTCCTCCTGCGATGAGACTGCATTTTAACATTTAATGTTTCAATATTTTAATGTTGTATTTTAATTTTGTTTTTAAGTTGTATTCATTCAACTTATTTTTATTATTGCTTGTTAGCCGCCCTGAGCCTGGTCTTGGCTGGGGAGGGCGGGGTATAAATAAAAATTATTATTATTATTATTATTATTATTATTATTATTATTATTATTATTATTATTATTATTACCTGTTCCTAAAGCATCCGTGATACAGTCACCTGTACTCAGACATCTACACTGATTGCCAATCTGCTACCGGGCCACGTTCAAAGTGTTAGTACATAAAGCCCTTGACAACTTGGGTCCAGGTGCAACAGAATACTCATTCTACATTTTTAAGAACTTGATCATTTAGTGTGGCAGTGCCTCCTACACTTTGGAACTCCCTGCTTATTGAGATCAAGCAGGCACTTGCATTGCACTTTGTTCAGCACCTTGTAAAAATATTTTAGTCTTTTAACTTTTGTATGTTTTAAAGTAGGGTTGTGGATTTTTCTAGATTTTACCGTTTTATCTTTTGCAGACCGCTTTGAGTTTTGTTTTTATTTTATTTTTTACAATCAAGCAGTACAGTGGTACCTCTACTTACATTCACCTCTGGATATGTATCCTTCGGGATATGTTCATGGCAAACCCAGAAGTATTTTTCCAGGTTTTGCTGTGCGCCATGCGCAGAAGCTGCACCTCCGGATACACACATCTTGGGATCCAACCAGAGCTCCGGAATGGATCCTGTGCACAACCGGAGGTGCCACTGTATATAAATTATATCAAATGAATAAAATTTACTTTTTCTTGCAAACTTCAAAGGCAGGGACGTTTCCTTAGATATCTTACTCTGTTTCTGAGTCACTTATTCTGAATCGCAGTCATGGCTTCCCCTAGAAGATCCTGGGAAGTATAGTTTGTTAGCTATATATAGCACATGAGTTTGTGAACTGCAGCTGCGAGGGGTTTTCGAATCAGGGAAGTACACTTTGCTGCTTCAGAATAATAATAATAATATAATAATAATTTATTATTTATACCCCGCCCATCTGCCTGAGTTTCCCCAGCCACTCTGGGCGGCTTCCAACCAAGTGTTAAACACTATACAGCATTAAATATTAAAAACTTCCCTAAACAGGGCTGCCTTCAGATGTCTTTTAAAAAGAAGATAGCTGAATATTTCCTTCACATCTGAAGGGAGGGCATTCCACAGGGTGGGCGCCACTACCGAGAAGGCCCTCTGTTTGGTTCCCTGTAACCTCACTTCTCACAATGAGGGAACCGCCAGAAGGCCCTCGGTGCTGGATCTCGGAAAGGCTACAAGTTTCTGGCACCCATGTTATATGCTACTCATCCAAGCTGACCCTACTTATATGAACAGTATGTGGCCCAAGTTACTGGACGAACCAGCTTCTGGTAATCTGAAATAAAACCCTTTTTTTAAAAAATAGCCCTCGATGTCGCACAGATTCACCCTGCTGGTTATGTCAGGGACTAACACCTTGCTCAAACTAGACTTAGGCAGTCTTTGGGATAGTCTCACACAAACCTTCCTCGCTCGCTCAGTGTGCTTCAGGCTAAAACGTCATGATCTCTCTTGTAGGCTGGAGTCCAGGATGTCTTCTGACTTGAACCTCATCCTGCAGCTGCTGCAGCGACAGCTGTCTCAAGTGCCACCTGCATATAGCACTATCTCGCCATCCTCCCACAACCTGGCTTTGTATAGCATGAGCATGAGGAGCACGGAACCTGAAACTCCACTAGGAGAAGAGGAACTGACTCCCACAAAGGAGGTGAGTTGCAGGAATCAAAGTCCTTCATTTGCAGTGAGGCTGGTGAGAGGAAAGCGCCTGGCTTCAAAGCTAGGCCGGAAAAGTACAGTGGTACCTCAGGTTACAGGCGCTTCAGGTTACAGACGCTTCAGGTTACAGACTCCGCTAACCCAGAAAGAGTACCTCGGGTTAAGAACTTTGCTTCAGGATGAGAACAGAAATCGCGCAGCAGTGGGAGGCCCCATTAGCTAAAGTGGTACCTCAGGTTAAGAACGGTTTTAGGTTAAGAACGGACCTCCAGAACGAATTAAGTACGTAACCAGAGGTACCTCTGTATTTGGGGGTACATCACGGGGGATAGAAGGACCAAGCTAGTACAGCAATGTGCATGGAACTAAGGGACTACATCAGGGGTCGGCAAACTATGGCTCGGGGTCCGAATGCGGCCCACCAGGCTCGTAAATCCGGCCCGTGGACCCTGCCGCCCGCTTGGTCAGTCCCCAAGCTAAACCAGTACAGCACAGAGGCCTCAGCATGTGGGGACTGACTTCTGCGGTGCTAGCACAGCTTTGGATTAGCTGGAGGAAGCCACAAGGTCTGAGGAACAGTGGACCAGCCCCTGCCCCCCGAAAAAGTTTGTGGACCCCTGGACTACATATACTGCAGCAAAGAACTTTAAATTCCATAGGGGGGTGGGACTTGTGGAAAAGTAGGTGTGAGTGTTCAGTTATCTAAAGAAAACAGAGACAAATGTTGTACTGTGCTCTTCAAAATATACCCCTTGCTGTGTAAACAAGGAGATCTGATAGACTAGTGAAAGTTTTGTATTGAACTTGCCTCCTTGCTACTAGGCAATTAGTGTTTCTTGTGTATCGTGCTTCTATGCGTATTTCTGCAGTCAAGAGTAAGGGTGGAAAGATCTGTCAGTTTCGGTTCTCAGAGTTTCTCATTTTTCCAGTCTTAAATTCAGATTGCCACATTTCTGCGGCAATTTGCGAACCCCCCCCCCAAATAATTCTCATGGAAATTCTTAAGCATTTCAGTGCAAATGTCTCTCATTTTTGTATGCAGTTTTTAAAGTAATGTACACATTTTGCAAGCAGTATCTCCTAATACATTTTGTACATAATTCTCACAAATATATGCATTTTAAGGTACATTTTCCTCTAATATATGCATTTCTGTTGAAACCAGATGGGAAAACTGCATTGGAATAAGTTGGATGAGTGTGAACTTTTAAGGCGATATATTTTGGTTCTCGTATTGTTTTGGAAAGTCAGTGTTTGATCAATTTGTCTCTAAATCTGAACTGAATCCACTTTCTCCCCCCTTCCCAAGCCACTCATGAGGCGTGTAACCCCCCCCCCTTTTTTTCCCCCAACTGCAACTTGAAATTCTCATATTCCTACAGGGGAACTTTGAGCAAACCCAAACACATGCCACTAGCTGGTGCAGGAGTTTTAACCTTGTTCCCTTTCCCCTCCCTCACCAGACTCCGAGCGACTCAGAAATCGAGAAGCTGCAGCTGAAATCCAGGGACTCGTTGTCAAGTGGTGTACACCTGACTGTGGCTTCTGACGAGACCATGACAATCAGCTCTGAGCAGGAGCATTGCTCACAGACCCTGCCAAACCTAGAGCCTCACCGGAGGGCACCGGGCAACCAGGGACTTTTCCAAGGATCCCGTTTCCCTTCCCTTCCTGAGCACCTTGAGGCACCTTCCGAGCACTTGGACATTCAGAGACACCTCTCTGACCCTTTGCTTCCTGGGAGTTAGGAATCCAGTTGAGCCCAAAGCCAAGTCAAGAGGACCCTGAACTGAGAAGTTGCTTTAGCTGTTTTTAATTGTTGCACTTGGAGGACAGTGCTCATAGCTCAAGGTGATGAGTCTTGTTGCCATTCCCTGTCCTGTCTGAAACGGGGGCAGTTTAATAGTGGGTTGGCTTCCAAGGTGATTGATTTCAGAAATGGTACTCCATAGAGTAGACTTCAGGTGCATATTTCTCTTACCCCACCCGACTCCAAGAAGAATGGCTGGTTGACCTTTTCCTCCACATCCCCAATCTTGCATCTGTTAACTGTTGGGGTCTGCCTCTGTCAGTGTTTGAATGGTAACTCGTTACATTGAATGGTAACTAGTATGGCGGGACACTGGAGCACTTCCATAATGTAATAAAGTAATAATAGGAAATTTTGTCTGGAGGAAGACGAGGAGACTGCTAAGAACTTAACCTTCTCTTGGGTTGTAGGAGACCAAAAATGATTGTGTCTTTCTTTGATACTTACAACTCGTGTCTGAAGATTCTAGTCATTGTGCAGGAGGACCCTGTGAAGTAAGGAAGGAAGAGTAAAACAATGCTGCAACTTTGTACATGGGAATATAACGAACCATTTAATGATCTGCCCTAGTGCATATTGAGGGCAACTTCATATATTACATTTTTCTTGCATGGACATAAATCTCTGTTGAGAAAAAAAGAGAGAGTGTACACCTTGACAGATGAAGTGCAGGATAAAAGTGGAAAATGTGTAGCACAATTTCATACGGGGCTGCCAACAAGATTTTGGGCTTGCTGTTTGTACTCAGGCTCGCTTCTGAAGGATGCAGTCCCTGGCCTTCTGACAGCCCCTATGAGCCCTGCCCCAAATTCTACAGCCAACCCCAACATATTAATATGTTGTCTGTAGCCCTGATTGTATTTGTTTACTCAGAGCTATGTTTTGCAGAATCTGGTGGGGCTTACTCCCAGAAAAAAAGCATGCATAAAACTGCATCTTCATTGTATGAAAGTAGCTGGTAAAGTCAGGTCTAGAACTCTAGACCAACACAACAAACACATTTGGGTTTGAGTTAACGGGGTGAATTGTCTCATGTGTTGCCTACCAATTTGTAAGGGGGGCTGAGTGACACTATTCTAACAAACTGGGGTGGAGGGAACCTGTTCTGAAAATATATTTCCCAGACTTTTGCAACATTCCAGATTTACCTGGCATTGGAAAACATTCCAGGAACAGCCAGTTTTGTGGTTAGCACATCAACTTAGCGTAAAAGGTTATTCTGGACAGTACCTTGCCGTTCTTCGCGCGAGCCACTATGCAAAATGCAGGTATGTGCAAGTGAGCTGTAATTTTTTTTTTGTACAGATCTGCAAGGCTGGTTTAAGCACAACTTCAGAAAAGCCTGGAAAGAAGGAAACAAACCAAACAGATCACTTTTTGTATGTGTGTATTCGCCTTTCCCAATTGAATCCCCATACCATAGCATTGCATAGAATCATTGTAACTGACCCCTCAAACCCACCTCATTTTCACCCCTCAGTTAGATGCTGCAATGGCCCTAGGCCACCTATCCAAAATAACATATTAATCTCCCAGTGAGAGTAGCAGGAAAAAAAATAATAACTGTGAGCATTTTCTTTTTTTTCTTCTCAGGAGTGTTAGTGTACACTTTGTTAATAAAGATTATTTTGACACCTACTCTGGCCTGATGGCTCTCTACGTCTGGGCTCTGTAGGTGGGGGCAAACACTGAGAAGGGTTGGTGTTTTTTCTTAAGAGAAGAGGAAGACCAAAGCAGAATCATGTCCTGTAGTTTCCTGCTGAAATCCTGTAGTTTTTCACACCACAAACGTCCCAGGGTGGTGGTTTTGTCTCATTTTTGTTGTGCTCCAGTATAAATCCACCACTGATGTGCTGTTATTGCATCAGTGACATGCTGAAGAACACAACCATTAAAAGCCCTCGTTAGTGGAGCATGATGCTTCTGCAAGTGGTGGGCTTTGGTTCAGACAATTTAAATACAGTAGTGCCTCGCAAGACGAAATTAATTCGTTCCGCAAGTTTTTTCTTCTTGCGAGTTTTTCGTCTTGCGAAGCACGGTTTCCCATAGGAATGCATTGAAAATCAATCAATGCGTTCCTATGGAGACCGTCCGGGGACAGAGGGGAAGCGCCGCGCGCCTTCCCCTCTGTCCCCGGACCTGTTTAAAGCAAGGGAAGGGGCAGCGGGGAGAATCGCTTCTCCCCGTTGCCGCCCTTGGTTGCAGGGCTGGCAACGGGGAGAAGTGATCTTTTCCCCGCCGCCCCTTGCTTCAAAAGAGGTCCGGAGTGCAGGGGCAAGCTTCGTTTTGCAAAGCAAGCCCATAGGGAAATTCGTCTTGCGAAGCAATTCGAAAACGAAAAAACCTTTCGTCTTGCGAATTTTTCGTCTCGCGAGGCGTTCGTCTTGCGGTGTACCACTGTATAGTGGTACCTTGGTTTTCAAACGTAATCCATTCCGGAAGACCGTTCCAAGTTCTGAAATGTTCGAAAACCAAAAACTGAATACGGAAAACTCAATACAGAAGCTGTGTGGCATGTTCGACTTCTGGGGCATGTTCGAAAACCGAAGCATTTACGGCATCCGAAAACCAAAATGTTCATCAATGGAGACGTTCAAAAACCGAGGTACCACTGTAGTTTTACTTTTATTGTGAATATCAGGAAGGAATGCTTCTGTGGAAACCTTTATTTACCTTCAAGGCCCATATAAAAATGAGCTTCCTGAAAAAGAGATCCAACAACAGCCATTACCCAAACTAAATTCTGTCTGGCAGTGCCATCCATTTTACTACCAAAGCTCTGCCAAATCAAGCATTTCAGTCTTACCCAGCAGATCAGGATCCACTTCATTCCAGTCAAAGGATGTCAATGGTGTTTATAACAGAAATGGTGTTTATAACAGAAAGCTTTATATTTTTTCCTGCAGGATTTTAAAGCACTGTTAACCATTAAGGCTCAGACTATGGCTGTGTGAGATGATGATGATGATTAATAATCATTAATCAATATTAATGATTATTATTATCAATATTAATAATATTAATAATAGTTTATAATGTATACCCCACCCATCTGGCTGGGTTTCCCCAGCCACTCTGGGCAGCTCCCAATAGGATATTAAAAACACAATAAAACAACATGATAAAACATGTTTGGAGGTGGGGTACAGTATCTGAGTGGGGGGAAGGGCTATAAGTTTTATAGCAGTAGTGCTGGGAAAGGAGCTGATTAGCATTTTCCAGAAGGACCATTTTTATGGATTCACAGCTATTTCTTTCAGAAGTGGAAAGCAGAGATCCCATAGGTGGGAAAGCAGATGGAGAGAAATCTCCCTGCAAGGTAAAGGCTGCAATCAGCTATTCAATACTCTTCCTAAACTAAGGTTTTCAGATGTCCCCGTTTCCCGGGGACAGTCCCTGGATTTACAAATCAGCCCCCATACAAAATCCACTGAAGTTTAAAAGTGTCCCTGGATTAATTTTAAAATATCTGGTAGCCTTATCCTAAACAGCATTTCACATTAAAAAGAAAAAATCAACCAAGAGACTAAATAATACTACTGAACTATACTTCTCAGCCCCAGATCCTACTTCTAAATTGCAAAATTAATAGTGGGCCGCATTTCAGTGCTGTCATAAATCACTCCTAGCCTCAGTTTGCAATGTGGGGACAAGGGCTGTTGCAACATTGCAGTGCTATTGTTAAGACTCTTTTCTCAGTCATAGCCGCCTAAACTGCAGTATGCGGACAATGAGCTGCATTCGTATTTACATATGCAAAGCACTTTTTTAAAAAGATATTTAAAAACCAAGAGAATTCTCAAATAAAAATCAATTTTCCACAAGAAACGAGGCATTACTTAGAGACAGCATTGAACTTCCACCTTTGAGGCTACTTTTCGTTTTTGCCGGATAGGCTCCTGCTGAATCACAGGTTTACAAAACTCCTAGATTCTACATTTCCTCCGTTTCTTCATATGGGCAGCTGGGGAAACAAAAACGACGCCGAAAGAACCCGCAAGCTCCCATTCCAGACACCCGAGATGCGACTCTACATTTTCCACGTCTACTGCTTTCCTCCCGATCTGGCAGCTGCTAAACCGTCCCCTCGCACAGGCTGAAATTTTTGCCGGAGAGGCGGGCTTAGGAAAAGAGCGACACCTCTCCTCGCTAATGTCCATCTTTCATCGTGGCCAGTACGGGGCGGGGAAACAGATCTCATTGGGCCGCTGGGCTTGGAAGGGAGGAGGGTGTTTGAGCGAGCCGACGCTTACGGGAAGCCAATGAGGAGCGGGCAGCCGGCGGAGTGGCGTCGCGAGCAGCCAACGAGAGCCCGGAGTTTGAATCGACCCCCGATGGAGGAGCGGGGTGGGGGCGGCTTCGCCGTAGTCGTTTGTGTGAGGTGAAGAACGACGGTCGGCGGGGGGAGGTCGCTGGTTGCCGTGAGGGGCTGACGGAGCGAGCCTCGCCCGCCATGTCGCTGCACGGGAAGCGCAAGGAGATCTACAAGTACGAGGCGCCATGGACCGTCTACGCCATGAACTGGAGCGTCAGGCCCGACAAGCGCTTCAGGCTGGCGCTCGGCAGCTTCGTGGAGGAATACAACAACAAGGTGGGCGGGTGAGCGGGGTCCGAGGAGGCCTCGTCAGCCCGGGGGTGGTCGGGGGTTGGGGGCCGCCTCGGGCCTTCGCGCCTCAGTCGGACCCCGGCGGCCCTTCCCTGCTCCGCCGCAGGCTTGCGAAGAGGCCAAGAGCCGCCTGGGGCAGTTGCCCGCACCCCCTCGGCTAGGGTCTTGCTTCGAGGGGCGCCGGCTTGGCCGCGCTCTCCGTTGCCAAGCGCCGGCTGAGGTAACTCATGAGGGGGTTTGGTTGTCCCCCGAAGGCGTTGCGCGGCGGAGCAGCACCTGCGCGCCTTCTGCTTCACCTGCAGATGTTTCGAGGAAGGTATAGGGCGTCTTTGGGGTCCCCGAAGTTATTGGGGTTGGGGGGGGGAGTTGGGCCTCAGGGTCCCTTCCGACTCTGTTCTTCTAGGGCAGGCAAACTCGGCCCTCCAGATGTTTTTTAAGACTACAACTCCCATCATCCCTAGCTAACAGGGCCAGTGGTCAGGGATGATGGGAAGTGTAGTCTCAAAACTGTAGCTCAAGAGCACAGAACCCTAGAACAGGCCTAGGCAAACTTGGCCCTCCACCTGTTTTGGGACTACAACTCCCATCATCCCTAGCTAACAGGGCCAGTGGTCAGGGATGATGGGAATTGTAGTCTCAAAACTGTAGCTCAAGAGCACAGAACCCTAGAACAGGCCTAGGCAAACTTGGCCCTCCAGATGTTTTGGGACTACAACTCCCACCATCCCTAGCTAACAGGACCAGTGTTCAGGGATGATGGGAATTGTGGTCCCAAAACAGCTGGAGGGCCGAGTTTGCCCATGCCTGTTCTAGGGTTCTGTGTTCTTGAGCTACAGTCCCCTCCCCCCCCCCATCCCTGACTACTGGCCATGCTGCCTAAAGAGAGTGAATGTTGCACCCCAGCAGCATCGAGGGACTACAAGGTTCATAAATATAATTCATAGGAGAGTTGGAAAGGGAACCTGAGGGTCATCTAGTCCTACCCCTGCATTGCAGCAATTTGCAGCTGCCCCATGGGGGGATCAAACCTGCGGCCTCGGTGCACACACTAACCAGCTGTGAAAGGCTTTGAGACCTTGGTGTCATCATCGGCACCGCACTCTAACCCACTGTGAAAGGCTTGGTGTAGGGACTCTTGACCATGTGGGGAGGTGGGAGAATTGGGGGCGGGAAAGAGAATAGGTTAGGTCACCTGCATCTCAATACAGTCATACCTTCGGGTTGAGCCTTTTCAGGTTGCGCTCCTCGGTGACCCAGAAGTAACAGAACATGTTTCTTCTGGGTTTCGTCGCAGACGCTCAAAATGACGTCACGTGCATGCGCAGAAGTGGCAGATCGTGACACGCGCAGACGCGGGTTGCATTCGCTTCAGGATGCGAACGGGGCTCCGGAACGGATCCTGTTCGCATCCAAAGGTACCACTTTAGTTGGCTATTTTACTTTTGCCCTCTGGGAGAAAAAATCCAAGGCAGGCATGGACACTTACAAATTATTGCTGTTTATTGAAATGGGGGCGGGCTTTATCTTGCCCAAGGCAACTCAAAGCAACCCCCCCCAAAAAAAACCAGACCAAAAAAACAGCAACAACCCTTTCCACAGAGATACATTAAAACCAAGGGGGGAATTAATACGTTTAAAACATCCCAACCCCTTCTTACAGTTAAAGGCGAAAGGCCTGGTTATAGAGGAAAGCTTTTGCCTGACACCTAAAGATAGGTAATGAATATGCCAGGGAGAGCATTCCACAAGCGGGGAGCCACTTCAGAAAAGGCCCGTTCTCATGTTTCCACCCTTTCGGCCGCTCCTGGAGGAGGCACACAAAGAAGGGCCTCAGATGATGACCGTAGGTTCGCTGTAGGAACCTACAAGGCGAGGTGGTCCTTGAGGTATTGTAGCAGAGTATGAAGGGTTGGGCATCTGTGGCCCTCCAGATATTTCTGAACTGCAACTCCGAATCATCCTTGACCATGCAGGCTGGGGCTGATGAGACTTGTAGTCTAATAACTTCTAGAGGCCATCAGTTCTCTACCCTGAGCTTAATGTTATAGTTTGGTTGATAACTTGCTTGAAATATTTTTGCTTATAGGTCCAACTTGTTGGGTTGGATGAGGAAAGCTCTGAGTTCATTTGCCGGAATACCTTTGATCACCCATATCCTACTACCAAGCTCATGTGGATCCCAGATACCAAAGGGGTATATCCAGACCTTTTGGCAACAAGTGGTGACTACTTGCGTGTCTGGAGAGTAAGTTGACTTGTTTTTATAAGGTGTTTTCCTGGGGCTAGGATAACCAGCGGGCCCTGAGAATGTTGTGTGAGTAGTCTGACCAACTGCTATAAGTAGTAGACAAACATAGTACTTGGTCTGCTTTATTCTATTCGTAAATGTTTATTAATAACTTCTAAATTCAGTGTTCTACAACTGGAGCTGCAGTCTACTCTAATGTGTTATGTAGATGAGCAGAAAATAAATTGGGATCTAGTGGTAAATTGCTGGGTGATTTGCTGTAGATTGGCAAAAGTGTCTGACTCAGTTGTTTTAAAAATAGCAAAACCCATGAGGCTTTCTCTCTTCTCTTTGCCCTATCCTACCCCAGACCTAAATTAGACTGCTGGAATTAAGAAAACTGAGGAGGGAAGCCTTATTGTAGTATTTTATGTGAAAAGATTGTAAGCTCATTTCTGGTACTACAAACAAATTCATGGGAATATGCTTGAAGACAGACTATTGCTTAATTCTAAATTTATATCTGCCCCCTGGCTACAGTTTTTCACCTACCTGTCATTGGTGAACTTTGCTGTTACTAAAAACAACACCACCCAAAGTAGATTCCACAAGCTTAGTCTTCCCACTCCTTGTGTATGGAAAATGAAAAATAAAGCTCCATATCACACAGTTATAGAGTTGGAAGGAACCTCTATTCCTGCTGACTTAATTCTAATTGACAATCGTAACACATCTGTTGGTTTCCTTGACCTTGAAAACATGACGTTTGACATTGTTCTTGTTATGTTTGCCATGTTTTATGAGATATAGAACTTTAAAATGATGCCATATGATCTTGCATTGCCAGTGTGTTGCATGAGTTATAAATTGTCCCAACAATGAAAATGTTCGCATATAGCCGTGGTATTTATCACACTTAGAAGGAATGGGAGCTGACTGTAGTTCAGAACAAAACAGTAACTAGGCTTCCCTTTTAGGTTTAATGTTCTGTAGCCAAGAAGTAGGGTCTTGGTCAAACCTAATTTGATTTACACGTGTCTTAACAAAAATAATAGAATCCATGATTTGAACATAATTCAGAACCTATTTAAATCACAATGATTAGCTGCACTGTCTCTTCTCTTGCACTTTTGCTGTAGTGAAATACTATGAAGATTTGGAATGATGACCAATATTTGTATTTTTTTTGCAGGTGGGTGAAACAGAGACCAGGCTAGAGTGTTTGCTGAACAACAACAAGAATTCTGATTTCTGTGCTCCATTGACATCCTTTGATTGGAATGAAGTGGATCCTTATCTGCTGGGTAAGACTGAAATGCTTAATTTGGCAGAGCTTTGGTAGTAAAATGGATAACATTGCCAGACAGGATTTAGTTTGGGTAATGGCTGTTGGTGGGTCTCTTTTTCAGGAAGCTCATTTTTATATGGGCCTTGAAGGTAAATAAAGCTTTCCACAGAAGCATTCCTTCCTGATATAAGTGTTTTTAATCTAACAAAGATAGCTTGGGATTACGGTATATGCCAAAGTTTTTGAAAGGCTGTTGTCGGGTTAAAGTCTACATCAGATAAGTTTTAATATTAGTTGAATTGGCCAGGAATTGTCTTTGCTATTGTACAGATGATCTAAGCTGTGGTACATTTATAAACCAAAAGACTAGGAGCATTCACCTGTTACGCTTTCTATATGAACTATGTTGTCCAAGAGACAAGCTTCTGTGTTGGCTTACTTTGTGTTTAATGGCTATACCATACTTCCCTAAAGAGCCTTTTCAGTGGTGTTGCTCCAGTTGTCGAATGCGCTGTCCAGAGAAGCTCACTTAGTACCTGTTCAGTGGTCTCTTCACCACCAAAAAAATATTCTCCCAAAATTTTTAGAAAGTGTTCTAGCATTCTTTGAATCTTTTACACAGCTGTTATCCCTGGGTGATTTTATTCATATTATACTGTTTTATGGGCTTAACCTTTATAGTAAGCTACACAGGGAATTTCAGTTATTGGGCAGTATAATTAGTAACTTTAATAAATGCACTTCCCAGTTACATAAAGAGTTGGGCAGAGCAATCAAAACCCTCAGTTCACTGTACTGGAAGGGATTTGGGGCAAGTGGTTGTGTGTCTTCCCCCATCCCACTGGCCCAACCCTTTCCAGCACCCACAGCTTCTGTTAGCAAAGGAACACCATTGCAAAGGAGTGCTGCAATATGCCTTTGTCAAAATGGCTGGTGGAAGCTATCATTGGCAGTATTTCCACTGGAGGGAACTCCCGGAGGGGGGTCTACACACAGGTAACACTGGATCTCAAACTGGCCCTGCTGCTGGCATGTGACAGCAGTGAGCCCAAACCAGGCCTCTTTACTGTACCAGTCAGAGACCTGGTACAATGATGGGGCATTTTTTTCTCCTCCCCCATTGAGATATTCGTTGAAATAAAAAAACAACATTGTATAGGTGGCAGCTTTCTTTTTTACTTCCATAATGGTTTGATTTCATAGCTTAAGTGGTGAAGACCTCTTACTATTTAACCTTTCATGAATTGCAGCAGCCCAGCCCACGCCCCAACAATCTCAGTTTAGGAGAAAATACCCCTTGCTTGTTGTCACTATAACCACAGTTAAATCTGCTGCATCTCTTAACTGTATTTTTCATCTCCCCCCACCATCCATTTTTAATGTAAGTTTTGACTATCCTGGAGTCTAGAGTAAAAGTACAATTATTCACTTTGGTAAATTTTGTTCATGTTGAATTTACATATTGTTATAATAGACCATACAGTCGTACCTTGGAAGTCGAATGGAATCCGTTCCGGAAACTAAAACACAGATTCTGATTGGCTGCAGGAAGCTCCTGCAGCCAATTGGAAGCCCCATCGGACGTTTGGCTTCCAAAAATAGTTCACAAACTGGAACCGTGTCCCAAGCTTTCTGGGGAAATATTTAATTTCCAATTTAAACACTGGATGATTTGAGTTTAAAACATATTTCTTAATTAACACTTGAAAAATGACTGAAGATTACACCTGTATCTTAAAAGGGAATACATTAACTATATCAAACACATCCAGTTAGCGTATTTTTCGCCCTATAGGACACACTTTATCCCCTCCAAAAATGAAGGGGAAATGTGTGTGCGTCTTATGGGGCAAATGCAGGCTTTCGCTGAAGCCTGGAGAGCAAGAGGAGTCGGTGCGCACCGACCCCTCTCGCTCTCCAGGCTTCAGGAAGCTCTGCGCAACCCTCGGGAGACTGGCGCGACTTCTCTCCAGGCTTCAGCAGAGCTGCCTGCAGTCCCGGGCTTCGCGCAGCTCTGCGCAGCCCTAGGTAGCCCGGCGTGAAGTTGCGTCAGTCTCCCGAGAGCTGTGCAGAGCTGCCTGCAGTCCCAGGCTCTGCGCAGCCCTGCCTGCATTCCGAAGCCTGTCGCGCGCTGAAGAGCGCGCCCGGGCTTCGCACAGCTCTCTGCAAGCCTGGGGAGATCGGCGCGACTTCCCGCCGGGCTCCCTAGGCTTGCGGATAACAGGCTGTTCTCGGGGCTGGGGTCGGGGGAAGCTCGGGCTTCCCTTGCGCCAGGGGGGAAATAATTCTTTTTTCTTTATTCCCCCCCCCCCCAAAAAAAAACCTAGGTGCGTCCTATGGGGTGAAAAATACGGTAGTTTGCTTTGTGTATAAAAGGAGAATGGAGAAGGCAAGTCATCTTTTAGGTCAAGCATTATGAATAGCATAAGGTGTTGTGTATTGCTGTTTATTCATTGCATCAAAGAAGAGTTATTAACATTGGTGTTTTTCCTCCCCACCCCAGGTACCTCTAGTATTGACACAACTTGCACTATCTGGGGTTTGGAGACTGGCCAGGTCTTGGGAAGAGTGAATTTGGTGTCAGGCCATGTCAAGACCCAGTTGATTGCCCATGATAAAGAGGTGATGGTGCACTTTTTCTCTTGATTTCTCCATTGTGGGATTTCAGATTTGTGTAATTAGTAAAAATTTGTTCCAGTCTATAAAATGGGAATAGTGACTTACCTGGCAAGTGAGTGTATTTGTGTCTGTGTGTATGCTATTAGTTCTCCAGAACCAAATTCTTCTTTTTTCCTCAAAGTACAGTGGTACCTCGAGTTACAAATGCTTCAGGTTACAAACTCCACTAACCTGGAGGAGTTACTTCGAGTTGAGTACTTTGCCCCAGGATGAGAACGGAAATCGTGTGCCGATGGCACAGCGGCAGCAGGAGGCCCCATTAGCGAAAGCACACCTCTAGTTAAAAATAGTTTCAGGTTAAGAACGGACCTCCGGAACAAATTAAGTTTGTAACTAGAGGTACCACTGTAATTCAGCTGTTCAGGGGGATGTATACAAAAAAATTAAATATTTTGCATAAGAAGTAGACAAAGCTCACTTTCATGGGGAGAGGGGTGGCAGTGCCCTAGCTTCTGATTGTGTTCTCAGCCCCTTTTTTATCTACTTTTAGGGATTTCTATGACATGGCTGCTGTACATCTGGGTTTGCATGATAAAACTTTGTTCGGTGTGAAGCAAAAATCTTGGTATTAGAGGCAATATCATTGTATTTTGTCAATTTTCTCTGCCTTTGGTGTATGAGCAGGTCTATGATATTGCATTCAGCCGTGCAGGAGGTGGGAGAGACATGTTTGCTTCTGTTGGTGCTGATGGCTCAGTGAGAATGTTTGATCTGCGGCACCTGGAACATAGTACAATTATATATGAGGATCCTCAACACCATCCTTTGCTTCGCCTTTGCTGGAATAAACAGGACCCGAATTATCTTGCAACAATGGCAATGGATGGCATGGAGGTGAGCCAGTGTTCTGTGAGGGTGGCCAGTACACTTCTTGGAATTGCACGTGGATGGTATTGACACTCAACACTACTTAGACTCTTGGTCTTGATAGGCATGTTTTCTGGATACCTGTATAAAGCCATGGGACATTTTTGTTTCTGGGATTCCTTGCAGCCTTGGCACACAGTAGCATGGAGGAAAGCAGTCAGGCACGTATCCTTATGTTAAAAAGGAGATAGAAGCCATACTGATGCTGGTAGCTACCATGAACAACTTGAGTCTAGAAGAAGTCATGATCCCCATGTAGACATGTCAGCATGAGATATCCTGCTCTTGGCCACACAATTCTTTTGTGGGGTGGACAGGCTGACTTAGCTAAAGTAATGGGGCATAGTGTCCTGAGCAGGTACTTCAGAAACAGGAGTCTGTATTGGAAATAGCTTTTGTGTTAGTTTCTCAATTTTTAAAAATTTATAATATGTGAACTGGACATAACAATACATAAAATGCTGATTGATCTCAGTTCCCCTTTGTAACATGTGGCTCATCAGGCACTACTGCGCGTGCTCTCTCTCTCTCTCTCTATATATATATATATATATAATATTATGTTTCACTATTAGAGGAGTATAAAAACACTGTGTTCATTTGCAATGAAAAGGGTATACTTACTTGAGGAGATAGGGGTACAGCATATATGCATTGTGCTCTGAAGATAGTATAGTAGGTAATGAAATACCATTCATAAAAAGTCTTTGTGGCTTCATCAGAGGTAGTATAAAACTTCACTATTCTTTGTATTTGTTTCCTCCACTAAGGTGGTGATTTTAGATGTCAGAGTTCCTTGTACACCTGTTGCCAGACTGAACAACCACAGAGCATGTGTCAATGGCATTGCTTGGGCACCACACTCTTCTTGTCATATCTGCACAGCTGGTAAGGATGAATGATTCTTGTAACCTCTTCTTTTCATATGGGTGTTTCAAGTTCCCTTCAAAGTATGTGTATGAACTTAAAATAGTAAAATTTGTTTGCTATAGCTGGTTTAACTATTATTATTTCTCTGTTCACCCATAATGGTTGCCGTTTGTGCTCTTCTCTGATAATTCAGAGTATCTTGTTAGTATACTTTGTATACTTAGTAAGCTAGTATACTTACAGCTACTTTTTATGAATAATTTTCGTGAAAACTTTGTATACTTAGTAAGCTAGCATACTTACAGCTACTTTTTATGAATAATTTTCGTGAAAAGTATAGTCCATTATACGCAGTTATGGGAGCTTTAAAGCAACCCTAAAATGTAAGTGGTGGAAACGAAAGATTATGAAGCAAGTTAATTCACTTGCTTTCATTTAATTAAAAAAAAAAACAAACCATATTGGGTACCAGCCATACGTTGCATATGTTTACAAATGTGGAAGGAGTGGCGGATATGACTCTTCTTGCTCTGAATTTGATCTACAAATGAACATAAATCCTTTTGCAGCAAAAAGATTAGCAAATTTCTAGGTTTTGAAACATTTCCATAAGGAAAGGTGTAAGAATTTTTGGATTTAAAAAACAACCCTTTTTGATTACTTTCCCTTAGCAGTTCAGTCTTACTGTCCATTACAAGAATTAACAAATATTATTAGATAACAGATGGTCCACATTTGAGAAACTATGATATATGTAAAACGTGTTAGGAGTCAAAACCCAATCATAGATAAAAGTCAAATTATACTGCTTAAACTTTTGTTTATGTGGTTTTGTGTCCATTTCATTCCTGAGTACATGGACCACTGAATAATTGTGCGAAAGGTGGTTTCTTTTACCTCTGATTCTACATTTCATCTTTGTCAGCGGATGACCATCAAGCACTTATCTGGGATATCCAGCAAATGCCTCGTGCCATTGAGGATCCAATCTTGGCCTACACAGCAGAAGGCGAAATCAACAATGTACAGTGGGCATCAACTCAGCCAGACTGGATAGCAATCTGTTACAACAACTGCCTGGAAATCTTGAGAGTGTAAAAACAGTTGGGCACTGAGGAAAAAAATGGAACTGGGTGGTGGTCTTTGCTCTCCTATAAATTTTTAAGAACAAAACTCCATCTAGAAAGTGCCACTGGCTATTCTAGGAAGACTCAGAACTGGCATTGATGGGTAAATGTTGCTGTCGTCTCCCTCTTTCCCCACCCCCACTCCCACCCTGTGACTTAAATGCAGGGATATGCTGAGCCTTTCAGACCCTCTGGGAATTTATTATTACTTTCAATTAAAGTTATGTATATATGTCAGCCATTTGTGTTGAGTATTTGTATTGAATGAGTAATGACACCAACTGGCAGAATGACACCCTTGCAGAAATAATATGTTGCTGCTGCAGATGCCTAAAAACTGTTCAGAGTTATAGTAATGGGATGTGAAGTTAACTTTCTGTTAAGTAATTTTTCACACATATCTTCTCTACCCCTTCCCCAGCCCATGGCAAGTCAAATTTCTCTTGATACTAGTGCTGAATCTTGTAAGTTCTCTGCAACTAAAAGTCCATTACTATTAAAAATGTTCTTCAACTATAAGGGAGCAGGAGCAGTCACAAAGCCTAGCTGGCTCTTGCAGAAACTTCCTGAAGCGAAGCTTTAACTTTGTGAACTGCTGGTTATTAGATTTGTTTCTCTCTCTCTCCTCTGTATGACAAAGGCCTCTAAAATAAAACTGTATACAGTGTTGATGCCAACATAGCATCTAGTTGGATAAGTACAGTTCCTAGCTTTGCACTGTGGTTGTTGCCTGCCCCTCACAAAAATGTAAGGACTTCAGCCACAGGTGATCTTACTCGACTCCAAGAGGCAACAAGCATTTTCCTAAGAATACGGTTGCTTCCCACCTTCTAAGAGCAGCTTTTATCCTAGCACTATCCAGAAAAATGCAAAAATCCTTCTTAAGGTAGTGTGGGAAACGTGATGTTTCAGGAGCAGTGACAGGATACAGCTGGCTCTTGCAGAAACTTTCTGGAGTGAAGCTTTAACTTGTATATGATGTTAATATGGGATGGCATTGTTTTTCTTGGAACATTACTATGACCAGACATGTGTAATTCATTATGAAATACACAAGCTTCTCTTACATAGCTATGGTGGGATGTTGCCTCTTATTCCCATATCAAGGCACACTGAGGCTTATGGTAGGTCTTCTATGACACATTAAAAAAGAATGTATTTGTGATGGTTTCCACCCCCTTCTCAGAAGCTCTTGTAGGCTGGCCAAGCTGGCTCCTGCAGAATTCAGAGGGAAGCCCCCAAATGGTGTATCAAACCATTTTTCCACAGTTACATGAGGCACTGGAGGAGGGGAAGTGTGTTGAGAAGACTTTCAGATGTTAACCACCAGTGATGTACATAATGAAATGTGACAAACCTGTTGGTTATTTGTTTTATAGTACTTGAGTACATTAGTGGGGAAATGTGGTAACTGGTGTGTAAATGTCTTTGTTTCAACAGTACTGGTTGTTCTTGCCCAAAGACGAACATGAAGTATGAGAGAGAATTAAATGCCTGACTTTCTCATCTTTTCTCCTCTTCCCTCCCTCAGCCAACTTAACTAGCTAGTACATAGAAAGTAGATTCTTGTGGTGGTAGTTTTTTTAGTCCCGCGGAAATCAAGGGACTAGATTAAATCCAAATGTTAATTTTAATCTGTTAATAGGAGTTGGACAGTACTGGTTAAAGGCACTTGACCATGGGCTGCATAGCACTGGTCCTAAGGCACTTCAAACATGGGCTCATGGGAGACTTAAGGATGTGCTCAGTAAAGAAGCAGGTCTGTAATTCACTAGCAGAGTGGTGCTGGGAGGAGTTATTGGTTATGTGATGGAGTATGAACTCGTGGTATCTGTTTTTTGAAAGGAACAAAGATGTTTTTAGTGTACAGAATATGAATATGAGCTGATTTTTTTTACTAATCAATACTAAACGGTAAGATGTTAACTTATGTACTGTACTCCCCAGTGTGATTTCCGAAAGATGTCAACTTTGTAGCATGACTGTATAAAGTTCCAGACTCATTTTTGCTTTCTTTTGTTCTTTTCAAATAAGCAATAGCACTGACTATACTTGTGTTAATCTTTTTCTTTCTCCCATCCCAATCTTAGAGTGTTACATATATATATATTCTTACCCAGTGTTATTGGGGAAAGTTGTTACTGAACTAGACTTAATCTTACCTTATGTGGCGGACAATAGTTAACTTGTTGCAATATTCCCAGTTGATTTTTATGGAGAAATTATAATGAGATGGACTTATCTTGATCTTTGAACACCTGCTTTCTGGAATTATATTAAACACTGTAAAAATGTAAGACAGTTTTTTAAAAGGTTTGAAGTAGAATGCTGGATTTTTAAAGATACTGATCTTCCTTTCTCTGTATACTTTTGTTTGTTCCATTCCTAGTTTTTGTGTGTATTCTGCCTTTCTTACGTTTTAATAAAATGGAACATTTCTAAAATGCATGGTGATGTAAGGGGGAAGGCATGAATAAAACCCAGACAGTTCTTTTTATCTTGTTAAACATTGACTTAACAAGAGAACAGTCTTAAAAATGTATTTTTCCATGGTTCCAGAAATATGAAAGAGTGCCACTTATAAAATAATCCATCATACAAGTCTATAAATGAAAGTGGCCAGAAGCTTTTATTTTGGGGGAAGAAAATCTAGCCTTACAAATGAATGCTAATGTGCAGGAATTGCATTTTCTGTTCCTGTCTTGCAACGACACATTGCTAAACAAGAAAGAGGCTTATAAAGGTTGTTTATGGTGTGACCCCCAGTAGAAGCCATTCTGAACTTTCTGTCAACTTGAAATGCTGATGTAGAAAGGAGCAGGATCTTTGGCATTGTTAAAAACTTTTTAAAAAACACACCAGAAAGATACTAGTAAGTTTATTATCATTCAGGTAGTATACAGTATTACATCTCTTGCACACCCAGAAGAAGTCCTACAGCAATTTACAGTACCTTAAAAGGCAAAGACACAATATGCAATGGGAAGTTCATTAGAACAATACAAAAACAGAGGTAAAAAATTGTAATAATAATAAAAAAGACACACATGAAATATCCACCAGCTTCCAGCATGAGGATGAGAAAATGATCTGGAGAATAAAGGCTTTGTTGTCACTGAAAAGATGGCAAAGTTGGTAACATGAAAACATTCCATAAATCAGTTAACTGATGCATCTTAAAATAACCTGTTCTACAAGAGTCTTATAAAAGCTAAATGCTTTTGAAGAAATGTATAATAGGAGTTTACCTATTTAGGAATAAGACTTACTGAATTCAATAGGGCTGACGCTGAGTTGGTGTGGTTAGGATTGCAAGGTAACTAGTTCTACCAAATAGATTAATTATTATTATTATTATTATTAGTCGTCGCTGGGTCTTGCCCAAGGCAACCCAAAAAACGCAGAAACCAAACAGCAAACTGATTACATTTGTATAGGGTGTGGAGGCCTCACTATGAATTTTATTGGTGGTGAAGGGAGCTGCTCCTTCAAATATGTACTGATCTTCACTGGCTTAGCGGCCCCCCTAGATCAAGTAAAACAATAGAAATTGACCAATCACATCGGTTCTGCCCTCCCCCCAACAAAAGCCCTGACCCCTCCAACCAAGTCCTGCCCTACCCACCCCCAACAAAAATCCTGGCTAGGAATTCACGAGGATAAATGCCCCTTTCGAGACTTGGGACCATACTGCCCACGTGCGTTTGGGAGGGTGAAAGAGGAGGTGGGTGGGGCGCAAAGGAAATAGCCTGATTGGCCGAGATCTTCCTCCTATTGCCCGCTTCTCTCGTTACAATTGACAGTTGCGGCAGAGGCTCCGCCTTACTCCGCCAATGCGCACGCGCGCTTCCTGCCTTCTCTGAGGGACAGGGAGATAAAAAAACCGTTTCGGGGGTGGGCGCTTTTGTGAGCGCGCGCGCGCGTGTTTCAAGCCAAGGCAGCGCGCATGCGCGAGCGGTTACGAGGCTTTGCCTCAGAACCTCCGCGCCGAGAGGGGAGTCTTTGCGTCGCCGAAGGAAGAAGTCGAACAGACCGACGGAAGACGGGCGCGGGAGGAGGAGGAGGAGCCGCTGCCTTGCCTGCCCGTCCGCCCGCGGCCTTCGGAAGGACTTGGCCGAAGTGGGCACCTGAGGCCCAAGCCTTGGAATGAGGCGGCGGAGGCGGAGGCGGAGGCGGCTGCTGTGAGGGGAGGAAAAGGAAGCGGCGCGGCGCGGAGGGGAAAGACGGAGCGAAGGAAGAGCGGGCGGCGGGGGGCGACCGGCTGACGGCGCCCACATCCCCAGAGGCGCTTCCCCCGCCCCCTCCCCAACCGGCCGCCAAGATGGGTGAGGGAACTCGGCCGGTGGCCGTTGTGAGGGGAGCTGCGGGCGTCAGGCCGACGACGTATTGACGTCAGGGCGGCGTTGTGGGGGGGGGAGTCGTCGTCAAGGAAGCCCTGATGGAGGGGGCTGCCTTTAATAGGGATGGGGTGATGTGAGGGGTTAAATATGCTTCGCTGAGGGTGCGCGCGCTTTCCTGTTGAGGGCACCGCGGGCAGCTGGGGGGGAGGTAATACCGTGGGAAGGAATCGGTCAAACTCGAATAATAATAATAATAATAATATTAATAATAATAATAATAATGTATTATTTATACCCCGCCCATCTGGCTGGGTTTCCCCAGCCACTCTGGGCGGCTTCCGACAAAACACTAAAATGCAGTAACCCATTAAACATTAAAAGCTTCCCTAAACAGGGCTGCCTTAAGATGCCTTCTAAAAGTTTGGTAATTATTTTTCTCTTTGACATCTGGTGGGAGGGCGTTCCACAGGGAGGGTGCCACTACTGAGAAGGCCCTCTGCCTGGTTCCCTGTAACTTGGCTTCTCGCAGCGAGGGAACCGCCAGAAGTCCCTCGGTGCTGGACCTCAGTGTCTGGGCAGAACGATGGAGGTGGAGACACTCCTTCAGGTATACTGGACCAAGGCCGTTTAGGGCTTTAAAGGTCAGCACCAACACTTTGAATTGTGTTTGGGAATGTACTGGGAGCCAATGTAGGTCTTTCAAGTCCGGTGTTATGTGATTTCGGCGGCTGCTCCCAGTCACCAGTCTAGCTGCCGCATTCTGGATTAGTTGTAGTTTCTGGGTCACCTTCAAAGGTAGCCCCACATAGAGCGCATTGCAGTAGTCCAAGCGAGAGATAACTAGAGCATGCACCGCTCTGGCGAGACAGTCCGCGGGCAGGTAGGGTCTCAGCCTGTGTACCAGATGGAGCTGATAGACAGCCACCCTGGACACAGAATTGACCTGCGCCTCCATGGACAGCAGTGAGTCCAGAATGACTCCCAGGCTGCGCACCTGGTCCTTCAGGGGCACAGTTACCCCATTCAGGACCAGGGAGTCCTCCACACCCGTCCGTCTCCTTTCCCCAAAAACGGTACTTCTGTCTTGTCAGGATTCAGCCTCAATCTGTTAGCCGCCATCCATCATCTCCAGAGGAGTAGCATCATCTCCAGAGTAGCAAGGAGGACGGGCACAGTTTGTTTGGTTTTCCCTGGCAGGAGGGGGGAATCGTAGAGTGGGAAGTGATCCCCGAGGGTCATCTAGTCCAACCCCCTTGCAAAGCAGGCATCCTGCTTGCTCCCGTCCCTGAGTGAGCTCGAACCACCAACCTTATAGCCAGAGGCACTGACCTTATATTTAAGCATTGCTATTTGGCGGGGTCTGGTTGTGTTAATGGCCACGTGATAGGGGGTTAAACTGTCACCAGAACAGTAGTGCGGGAACGGGACCTGTGGCTCTCCTGATGCTGGAGGGCAACAGGTTATCTCCATCCTTGAACTAGCTAAACTTTTGGTTTGCAAGCACCCGTTGTTGAAATGCCTTGAGGAGACAATCACAGGCAAAGTATAGTAGTGTACTCTTTTCTCTGTTTGTCCTGGCAAGGATTGGGTAGCTTAGTATGTCTTGTTATGTTTTTGCTGTTTTATTTATTTATATATTCATTATTTCACTTTATTTGTTTCGTAAAATCTACACACCACTTGATTGTAAGGAGAAGGAACTTCAAGGAGATGAAACAATAAAGTTGAGAAAAATCTAGACAGTACTTTTAAAATGTTGGTAGCTCAGCAGATCTTGAGTTCTGAAGAGGTTGCGGATGTGCTGTTCATTTTGTTAAAGGAGTTGCCTAAGGCATATAACACTTTCAGTCAGATTGGGGTGTCTTGCAGGATGGATGAAACTTGAATTTTGGCCTTGCAAAAATCATGTATGTATTAACCTCCCTATGCTACAGTTTGAAACACACTAAATGTGTTTGTGTGAATGAGAGAGAGGAGATTGTATTTGAAAAAGTACTTCAAAGGCTCTAGTCCACTTTGTTTGCATTTTAGTGAAATTGTATATGATTAAAGGGGGTAATAGCACAAAAGTTATTAAATTTTGTTCCTTTGTAGATGTATAGGCTGGAAGTGTTATACTTTTAAGTGAGATACTCCTCAGAGATTGGCATAATGTAATTTGTTGTGGTTTGTGTGAATTAGCTGGATTCTGAGCTTTGGCTGTTTTGCATACTTTGGCTGTTTTGCAAACTGAATCTGTTGGCTAATGCTACAGTGACCTAAAATTGGGATGCACTCTGAACCCAAAGAGGAATGAACTGGTGGGAGTTATGTGCTATGGGAGAGTGACACATGCTCTCTGTTTTAAAATCTAGGGAACCTTCAGAAAATCAGTTCTTTGTAATATGAGGAAGCATGCATTTTCCAACAAAGCTGGCATTGCCCTAAAATTACTTCATCAGGTATAATACAAGGTGTTTGTTCAGATTCAGCTACAGGTTATAGATGACACCACCACTACTTGAAAAATACATTGAAGGTAATAAATCATGTAGTGTTGGTCCTGTGCCTATTAGCTGGGCATAGAAATGGATCCACTCACTGATAAGAAGTGTGTAGAAAAGTGGAAGCTCACCTAAAATACAGTATGAAGAGGACTTACCATGCTTTTTAGTGTGTGAGTAAATCTGTAAGCAAGTACTTTTGTCAACTGAAGGGATTTTAAAATCTACAGTGAATATGCCTTCAATATGGAAAACCTAAATTAAGATCATTCAGAGCTCCTGTGATGACATCTGGTTATATTGGTGCCTTGATCATTTGGAGCTTGCATGTTGGGCTTTCCTCTCGCAAACATTCAACTAATGCAAAATTTTGTGTCTGCATAGTTGGAGACAAAAACCTGATCTAGGTTATGGATGTAGTTACATTTTCATAGCTGTTAGGTGGTTTTGTAATATTTTAATTTAAGAGGCAAACTATTTTGCTTATTTGGGAAACAGTTGGGCATAGATGTGGGCTTTTTGTTCAGTTCATAAACTGTGTGGTCTTGCAGGTGCTACTTAGTCTTTCTGTTAATCATCTTAAATAAAACAATAAATAATTAAGGATGCAAGGGAGGCCTTGCTAAATTGAGACCAAAGGTTCAATCTACGTCCCATAGAGTGCAACAGAACTTTAGTTAGTTGTTAAATTTATATCCTGCCCTTCAAAATAAAGTGCAGGGCAGCTTACAAATCTTCAAACTAATGTAACAGCATACAAAATTATAGCAAGGGGGGAAAACAGTAGAGAAGAAGTAGAAAACCAGATCAAATTGCAAGCTGAAGTATGTATGTGTGTTAAAAAACAACAAATGGGAAGATAAAGGGCTTCAGTTGGTTCACCTGTTGTGCCTGTTCCAGGACAGGGCTAGTCTAGCCCAGGGGTCAGCAAACTTTTTCAGCAGGGGCCAGTCCACTGTCCCTCAGACCTTGGGGGGCAGACTATTTTTTTTGTGGGGGGGGAGATGAACGAATGCCTATGCCCCACAAATAACCCAGACATGCATTTTAAATAAAAGCACACGTTCTACTCATGTGAAAACACCAGGCAGGCCCCACGAACAACCCAGAGATGCATTTTAAATAAAAGGACACATTCTACTCATGTAAAAACACACTGATTCCTGGACCGTCTGCAGGCCGGATTTAGAAAGCGATTAGGCCGGATCTGGGCCCTGGGCCTTAGTTTGCCTACCCATGGCCTAGCCACAGTGATCTGGTAACGTCATGCTTGATGTATATTACAAGGTGAATCTATGTATATTTACTTAGAAATGAGCACCATTGAGTTTATTCTCAAGTATTGGAATCAAAATATGGAGTTGGAAACTGTTAGAAGTTAGGCTGTGTTCTATAATTGGAATACTGCGGTTTTCTCCCATTCATGCTCCCCCTTTGAACAGAGAGAGACTTTTACTCAGTTTTTTTTATTAAAGAACAACAACCCCAACATAAAACCTTCTGGGTTTATGGAAGGGGTAATCAACTCTGACAGGCCATATGCATTTTTTATGTTGACAGATTTTGGATTTTTGCACTGTGGGCTGTATACAACAAAGCTGCTCAGTTAGTACAAAGATTCCCACCATTTCAACAGGACTTTTCTACCCATGCACTGTTTTGGGGGGGGGTTTCCCCTCTAGAGCAAATTTGGAGGGGATGCAAGGAGAGTAAGTCCTTGCACTAATAAGATTACTTCATTGGATACAACCATATCTATTAATAAGAAAGTGGCATCTATATATTATAATTGAATGTTGTATTGGATCATTTCTCATGCATGCTGTTGAATGAGGAAACAAATAAACAAATAATCATTCTGAGTTCTTTATGAAGAAGCCTAGATGCCAAAAATCTGGTTTCATTATGAATTCCAGTTAAAAGTAAATAAAACCCAGTTTAGCTTTTCTCAACCCCAAATGATTGATATGATTGAGAGTTCAGTGACCCCATTTAGGGGGGGGAATGGCTTGGAAGAAGATGGCAGAAAGTGACTTTTTAGGCCAATCTCCTCTCCAACAGCCTATTAGCCCCTTATAAAGAAAATCTTTAATAAAAACAATTTAACAAAACCTTTCCTGAGGACTGTGGTATCCTCCTGAATTTGATGGGCTGTTGCATAGTGTTGAAGAAGGAAAGAGGATCACCTAAAATTGGTGGGAGGCACCTTCCACGAACAGAGTACCCAATAATGTTATTTGGTCATTGACAATGCTATAGACATAGCAAAAAAGAGTAATATAAAAGCTTAAATAATAAAACACATGGTTGGAGTACTCATTCATGCAAGTAAAACACATCAGTGTTCCAATAATAAAGTTGCTGAAATAGAAAGGTATTTCCATGGCAACCATTTTGCTTACCTTCACTAAAGAAAGCAGGAGGTCCAAACTAATTTCCCCCGAAGGTGACTAATGTTCAAAAGACTACAACCTAATTTTTTTATTTAACTATTTGTGAAGAAAATCATGATAAAATAGATGGAAGCCTCTCAGCCAAAGTATTCAACATTGGCCTGGAGAGAAATGTAGAAAATACGCTCAGTATGCAGAACTTATTTCTACAGCCTTAAGTAGACAAACTGCATTGCCAGTGCTGAAATTTAGAAATAACTTTTAGATCTTGAAAAAAATACCTACAAACATAGTTAAATTACAGGAAGTAAAGTGAGTTGAGCACTAAATTGTATTTTCTTGCCTTTTATCAACCCTAAAGACAAAGTTACTTGTCTAGCTATGACAGGTGTCAGTTTTTTATTTCAACAGCTGAGTTTCCTCTTTCAACATTTCAGTCATTTTCAGGGATTTCCATGATATCATTTCTTTATAAACTACTTGCAGCCTCGTACTTGGTGTTGCTTTGAAATTATAAGAAAACAAAACATCAGTGGAATTTAAAACCAGTGCAGTTTGAAAGTTTCAGTCCACCATTTTGATTCAGAATGGTGCCAAACATAGATGAAAACCTGCTTCTTAATCTCAGAAACCATTTTAAGGATATCTTACAAGGTCCAAAAGCATAGTAGACAAACAGCTTTCCAAAATATATAGTAGATCTGGCTATCTTCCATTTTAGACTGAGTTGTTGAATCCATTAACATTAAGATAAATGATATTAAGCTATATTCACAAAAATTAGCAAACAGGATTTTTAATTACTTTCATTAGCTTTACAGTTAATCCTATAATTGATTTAGATTTATAATTATTCCAAGATCCAAAGCTAGATTCCAGTATTTCTTAGTTTTCCTCTAATGTCTCACCGTCCTTCAGTATTACATTTTTAACAGTCTATTTCTGCCAGTAAATTGGAATTTAGTGCACTTTCTGTAATGGCTTAAATGTTTAAAAACATAGTATACATTGCAAGGTCAGAAGCATTTATTTCCATGGGTAAAGCCAAGTTTGGAAACATGGGTTTAAGAATGTCATTCTTTATTACATAAAAGGGGTCAGCAGCACCTCAAATGCATTCCTTTTTCTGCAAGAAAGAAATTTAACTTTCCACTACAGTGTTGAGATTCAGGTCACAATCATAAGCACACTGACTGCAGAATACGTTCCTTGAGATTTACTTCTGAGTAGATATACTAAGGATTGTCCAGTTACTCATCTACTTTTCCAGTCTGTCTATTTAACTTAACAGTCTACAATAATACCTCTCATTACGAACCATCTTCCTTGTGAACGCTTCGGGTAACGAGCTCTGCTAACCCAGAAATAGGTGTTCCTGGAAGCAAACTTTGCCCCAGGATGCGAGTGGAAGTTGCATGCCAGAGGTCCGGGCCTCATGTTAAGAATGGTTTCAGGGTAAGAACAGACCTCCGGAATGAATTAAGTTCGTAAACGGAGGTACCACTGTATAAAGATTAGTCTATTATAGAGCAACAGCTTGTTTACAAATAGCACAGTGTGATTTTAAAGAAATAATGCTTGTCATGAATGTGATTCACTTTCGCATAAAGATGTGACAGTTGTTTGACATAGTTGAGTACTGCTAGCTCTATTTGGTTTATGTCATTCAGGTTCTCACTTAAACAGGATTTGTGATGATGATGAAGATGATTTATTAAATGTATATACTGCCCTTCATCTGAAGATTTCAGAGTGGTTCAGAAGATAATCAGGACAGTTCACAAGATAAAGATCCCATCTCATAAGCATTTACACTTCAAATAACATCATAAAAGCTTGTCCCTACTTTGCTATATCATGGAATACGTCCTATTGAACACAGGGAACTTGCATGAATTGGAGCATAGAGTTAATGTATCTGTGGATTTTATTCATTTGAAATTACATCTGTCTATTTTGTAGGAGGTTCCCAGGTGCCTTAAAGCTTGACTTTTCTGTGTCAGAATTCTTGTAAGACAAATAAATGAATATTGCTCAGTTGAGCAAGTTGGTCTGCAGGCTTCCGGTTTTTACAAAAGTTCTGGAAGTGTTTCTACTCTTGTTAGTTTATAGCTTTGTTAGTTTGCATCCTTGTTGAAGAAGAAATGTTGAGTTCTAAATGTTAACCAAAATAAACATTTGACACAACACAGTAGCTTTCCTTGTATGTACCAGTTCCTTTTTATCAATGATATAAAGTGGAGTGTGGATTTTAAAACATGAAAAGCATTTCCTGAACAACATCATTCCAGCACAAAGCTGAACTGTTTCTCCCAGACCTACTGGAGACCTTGCAAAATTCTGCCTCTCCACACTGTTCAACAACTGCCAAACCTTCATTTATAGTCATTTCTGCATTATCTGTTCATTGTCACAAACATGAAAATGAATCCATGACATTTGTCAGGTTACATGTAATATGTCCCTAATGACCTACTAGAGAAAGCAAACAAAACTTCCTTGGAAGGTATACTTTGATTTCTGTGCAGGCATTAATTGTAGCTGTACATGAAACAGAGGAGTGGGTGAGTATAGCTTTTCATGGGTCAGAAAGTTAATATTGTAGACCAGCAATTATAAGGAAAGCACAAAGAAGCATTTGTGTCCATCACTGTCTTAACAAGATGTTGTTTTAAATGTTCCTTCCCCCACCCCAGAAAGTCAGTTCAGCCATATTACCTTGTGTTCTAGGTTTCTTGTTTTTTTGTAAATAATGATTTTTTGCATTGGAGTGCAAAGTTTATGTTGGCCATGTAGGAGGCGAGTGGTAGAGGAGCATAAGATTAATTATACAGTATAGAGCAGAGGTTGGCAACCTAAGGCCCATGGGCCGGAAGCAGCCCATGAGGGTCACTTAACTGGCCCATGAGCCGCCCCCAAACCAAGCCACCTGCTCGGCGAATCCCCGTGCATCTGTGCATGTCCGCGGTGCCGGAAATTGCTTCTGCGCATGCCCAGACAGCGAAAATAGCTTCTGCGCAGGCACGATTTTCAGTGTCTGGGATCACGCAGAAGCAATTTCTGGTGTCGCACTGTGCTGGTCCAGCCCACAGGATCTCCGGAGGAGTGATCCGGCCCATGCTTGCCAACCCCTGGTATAGAGGGATCTTGTCTCAGCAGTGCTTAGTCTTGTCCTAAAAACAAACATTTTTTTTTCTTTACATAGTTTCAGTCTTAGGATGACTGTGTTTTATTAAGATTATATAATATACAAAGAAACTCACTTTAAAAATACAAAATCCTGTAGTTGGTCATGTCAGTTTCTAATAGTATATTGATGGGAACATTCAGGTCCTTTGTATAGTAGAAAATTGCTTTACTGACAAAACCATGTATGATGAAATGCATTTTACTTCATAGATAATGGATTTTTTGCAGTATAGAAGCTCAGAAATCTAATTTGTTCTCTGTCTGTGATCTAAAGCTAATCTGGCTGAAAGTACATTACAGGTTCCAATTCATTGAGGTCATCTGAGCAAGAGTAGACATGGAGAACAACTTCAAATGCAGATGCTTTAGTTTGTCTCACACTAACTGCCTTGAAGACACAAACACAACGGTAAACGCCCCAAAACCCTGTGGTAAATAATCTTCCCAGGAGACTGGGAGTCCAGCTCCCATGCTTTCTGGTGTGCTCTACCAAAACATCATCTCCTGAAGGCATGAAGGTAGCTGGGTAGGCATCTTCATCTTCCACCTGAGAGATAACTCAAGGGAGCCATTAGAGGTAATAAGGATTTTTTTCAGAAAATATCAGTCTTGTTCAAATGAGAACAAGAAGGGACACAAACTTCGCTAAAAGGAATACAAACTGACAACAAGGAATGAAGAAGAAATTGAAGAGCACATTGCTAAAAACATTAAGCTCTCTGGCCTGTTGGACAGCTCCCCAGTCTAGTTGGTAACAGAAAAATCAAAGCTACACATGAGTGGTGGCAGGAATGGGATAACATGAAATTTGATACTAGATACATAACTAATTGCAGATTAAGCAATTCGCTTTTTAACTGGAATTCTGTCTGAGCCCTCCCTTTATAAAAAGTGGGTCTAGAATTGCAGCCATTGAGCAATTGACAGCACTATAGGAGTATAAAAAGAGCTGGTCCTTTTTCAACACGTGCTGGGGCAGGCTAAATTGTTTTCTGTGGAGGAGGATGGTCCTGAATACATTTTTGAGTTAATACTCATGGTTTGTGACCACAGATCTGCATCTCTGCAGCAGTGAAAACCTTGGGCCTACTTGATATAATTGAGATTGCATTAAGTGTTGCCACTCCTTTGGCATGTCTCTAATATATTACTTCACGTCCCCACTTCTGATTTATGCAGCACCTGGCATAGTGCATCTTCGGTGGTACATCACATATTCTGATGATATACTTTTGCAAGACCTCTTACAATAAGCCTGCCTTTTGCCCTGAACTGTAGGAACCACTTTGATGTAGTATTTAGAATGTTGGACTAGGGCTAGGCACACTCAGGTTCACGTCCCCACTTGACCCTAAAGTTCACTGTGTGATCTTATTGGCCTAATGTACCCTTTATTTATTTACATAGTTATAAGGCCTATAAGCAGCTTACAAATGTAAAAACCAATTGCGCAACATTGTTAAAATGCACCATAAAAATGCAAAATTGTTAAAATACACAGTGAAACAGTTCAATTAAAATATGAAGTAAAACAATCACATTAAAACAGCATAGCAAATTAAATAGGACTGGTTGAGAGATCAAGGGAATGCCTGGGTAAAAAGTTTTTTTTCAATACAGTGGGACCTCTCATTTTTAATCAGGGCATATATTTCACAACATCAGTGCCAGCATTGAAAAAAAGCCCACCACAAACCAATAACTAACCAGGTTACTCTTCTTGATCTTAATGTCTTTACTGGACAGTGAAGAGGAATCCAATCCGAACATGAAAATGGGATCTGGGAACCTACCTTGTTTTTGCGGCATTATTTATGTAATTGCCAGCACAGCTTCACTGTAACCATACTGTAACACACCACCCAATAAACTTTCTAACTTCCCAATTACTTTTTGGCAAAACAAAACCAAAACCCCTTAATTTATATTCCATACTGCAGTTGTGAGATGTTTACTTGAACAGGTGGATTTGCAAAACAATTATTTTGACACTGGGCTGCTAATATGATTGCTTATATAACCATTATTCTAGTACCTGCTAGCGGACAAATAAGCAGTCTAACACACAATCCTATATGTGATTATTCAGATATAAGTTGCATTGAGTTTGGTGGGACTTGTATCATCACTATTGTGAAGAGGGATCATTGAATGCATAAGAGACACAGACTATGTAATTAACTATATGACTGTAGTGCCTCTGTATATTCTTTGATAATGGATGAGCAGGCCATTGAATAAGTATTTTGAAGGGTTTCCTGTAATTAATGAAACAAGATATTGACACAGTGGCTGTAGATCTCTAGTGGAATAAGCATACAGAATACAGTTGTACCTTGGTTCTGGAATGCCTTGCAACTTGAATGTTTTGGCTCCCGAATGCCGCAAACCCAGAAGTGAGTATTCCGGTTTGCAAATGTTTTTTGGAAGCTAAATGTCCGACGCAGCTTTCACTGCTTCCAGTTGAGTGCAGGAAGCTTCTGCAGCCAATCGGAAGCTGCGCCTTGGTTTTTGTCCATTTTCGGAAGTCGAGTAGACTTCCGGAATGGATTCTGTTCGAGGACCAAAGTATGACTGTACAATAAAAATGATGGATGTGGCAAATAAAAAGACATGTAAAAGTAGAAAAATAAAATACAGTGGCAGAGGCAGGGTAAAACCCCCAATAAGCTACAGAAAATAGCCAATTCAATCCCAGTAAACTACAGAAAATGCAGTGCCGCATTCAGTTGTTGCATATGAGAAGAAAAAGGTGGGCCAACTTAGTTCTCAGTAAAACCTCTCCACATACTTGTCTGTAGAGCAGGGAGTTTAGTGGGCTGTTTAGTTGAGTTAGCATAGGAGAGAAATCTATACCACATTGAGTAAAAAGGATCCATTTTCATTGAACCATTAAGGACTCTCCATTTATATGTCAGGTGTTCTGACAATGCAAAGCAAAGATTGTCTAGCTTAAAAGCAAAATGCAGCCATGTGCTCTTGCCGAAAAGAGAAGATGCTCAGACTAGTATTTAATATACATGGCCAACTGTTTACTGCAGATTGCATGGAACTAAGATGTGACCTTGTTACCATTCTTTAGCATTTAATGCCTCTAAAAAGTCAGTGGAAGGCAGCGTTTGATAAAATGTTCTGACAGCGAGTCATAATATCACATTAAAAGGTTTTGAAAAGGAGGTAATATGATGGTATTGGAAAGGCTTTACAAAGAAAAGACCTTAGCTTGATGTGTAGAGAAGTGGGAGAACTGTTCCAGGCTTTGGAAGTAGACTTGCCAGAAGGTACAAAGCAACAAATAGATTAACTGAGTGGAGGGGTGGAAGTACAATAAGGGAAGATAGGGGCATGAATGGAGAGGTGAAAAGCTTTAAGACCTCAGTGTTGTTGTGAAAAGCAAGAGGAAACCTGAGTTGAAAGTTAAAGAGGTTAGTTTCACGTGTACCTGCTGAACTGATCAAAAGGAGAAAGTGCCAAAGGAAGGCTGACTAGGTAGTGTTTTCTAGGGAAAGCACAACAAAGTGCTTTGTTGTGCCCCAGTAGATAGTTAGGAAAAGGCAAATTTTGGCAGTACTGAAGAGGAGGAAGCAGAGACAGGCTAGGATAGATCCATAAGCATAAGAAATGGAAAGTGACCCTAACTAGTGTTGGGTAATATTGAATCAGTCTCACTATTTTTGAGATACAAATGTTTAAAGGTAAATGTAGTTTAGTGTACAGTCATGCCTCGAGTTAAATATGCTTCGGGTTGAGCGTTTTCAGGTTACACTCCACGGCGACCTGGAAGTAACTGAGCGTGTTACTTCTGGGTTTCGCCGCATGCGCAGACGCTCAAAATGACGTCAGGCGCGGAAGCGGCGAAATGCAACCTGCGCACAGTCATGTGTTACAATTTACTCAGGATGCAAACGGCTTCGGAACGGATCCCGTTCGCATCCAGAGGTACCACTGTATTTGCAAGGAATGTAAAAACATCTTTGTGTGATGTGTATTGGACTGAGAGCAGAAAGAAAGAAAGAAAGAAAGAAAGAAAGAAAGAAAGAAAGAAAGAAAGAAAGAAAGATCCCTCTCCATCCAAAAGTTGTCTGCTCAAAAGAATTCCTCATTTATTGTTACAGATGAACAGGAGGCCTTGAAATCTATCATGAAGGATTTGGCTGCACTCAAGATGAGCCGGCGCCCCAGATTGTCTGGTTTTGAAAGCATGAAAACCAAAGACTCTCCACATTCAAACAGACAGGTAGGTAGTATGTTCCTGAAAGCTGCTGCTTTCCCTCCTTGTAATTGGCTGTTATTAACATAATGCCTGCTGAGCCAAATGGATATCACAATTTTATCCTAATAAAAACCAAGGCAGGTCAGAAGGTGGTGCCTTATGTTTGCCGTTTGTTGGGTGGTCTTGTTATTTAGAAATTAGAATGTTTGCTTTGGATTTTCTTCTCCTTTTCCCTGCCTCTGATTTTAGCCTTCCAACTGCTTTTCTTATTATTGCACAGGTAATTTTAATTTTTCCTTCATCAGCAAGCAGGAGACCAGGGCATCAAAGAATTATCTCCTACTCCCACAGATGGCAGTGCCAGCTACTGCTCCTGTGCTTTTACGAAGGTTTTTTTCTTTTCTTATTTAAATTGTATACCACCCTGGGAGTCTCACACTGAAGTGTATCTTATAAATGCAATAATAAATGCTCCAAGCCTTCATGGTTAAACTCCTCTTTCATTTCTAAGCCCTTTGCTCAAAATCTAATCAGTGGCAGGAAAACTCATCTGACCAACTCTTCTGAGATTTTTTGACCATAGTGAAAGTTCAACATAGCTATTCAAACTTAATTCCTTGGCCACTGCAGAGGCCTTCTTTCATGGAGAGTCCTTCAGCTAATACTGTAAACCAGGGCTGACTAATGTGTGGCTCCAGATGTTGCTGAACCACAACTCCCATCAGCCCCAGCCAACATGACTAATGGCTAGGAGTGGTGGGAATTTTAGTTCAGCAGCATCTGGAGGCACACAGGTGAGCCACCTGTGCTACAGCAACTATAATTCCTCTTATCCTAACTTGAGCGCTAAGCCTTATTTTGGACATTCTTTTGCTGCCTGCTTTTCTTGCTTCCAGACAGAGAACATGAGATTCTCTGGTCAGCGGGCTGGAGAGCAGGCAGCCTCACTCACACTGGGAAGACGTGTGATAGGAGAGAGTTGTGCTTGTGTGAGTGCAGTCCCAACCTCACCTAGGGACCAATTGGGATGCCTTTCTGTCCAGAGAGTTCTATCTTTTTCATGTTTCACTCCTGTTTGTCATGGTGGGTTATGTAGCTTTCCAGATGGCTTGAATTATTAGTAACATTGATTCTGCTGAAATTGAGATGGGTCTCTTCCTTGGAAATGAGGTCAGGTTTTTTTCTGCAGCCCCATCTTTTGGACAGGGTGCAGTTAATGCTTGCTGCCTCCTCTCCTGCTTGCTGACCAGAGAGGAACATAATCATAAGTCCAGCTTTCCCTTTTCATTTACAAATGTAACATTGTATTTTTTCTTCCCATTTAAGAAAAAGCACAGTACCAGCAACTCAGCTGTCCTGAGCAACCAGTGTGTGTGTGCAGCAGAGGACAAAAAGGCTCAGGTAAGCAAACTTCTTCCCCGTCCTATACTGTTAGAAATTGAGGAGACATTTATATCTTTAGGTGTGTGTAAAATATGTTAAGGGACACGGGTGGCGCTGTGAGTTAAACCACAGAGCCTAGGACTTGCTGATCAGAAGGTCGCGGTTCGAATCCCCGCGACGGGGTGAGCTCCCGTTGCTCGGTCCCTGCTCCTGCCAACCTAGCAGTTCGAAAGCATGTCAAAGTGCAAGTAGATAAATAGGTACCGCTCCGGCGGAAAGGTAAACGCCGTTTCCGTGCGCTGCTCTGGTTCGTCAGAAGTGGCTTAGTCATGCTGGCCACATGACCCGGAAGATGTACGCCGGCTCCCTCGGCCAATAAAGCCAGATGAGCGCCGCAACTCCAGATTCGGCCATGACTGGACCTTTACCTTCAAAATATGTTAACAAAACAAGCAAACAAGAACATTCCATGCTCAAACCTCCTACCATACCCAACATGAGGAGGCATGCATGAAATATACATTGAAAGGAACCTTGGGCTGTAGATTATGAGGAAGCTGTGGGGTTCATAATCCTTACTCACATGTGACCTCTAGCCAAGACAGTGCCAAGACTAGTTGCATGGCTGAGATGCATGGCTCTCCTGTTGTGCTGCATTTCAGCTACAATTTTTCTGAGATGTAGCAATCTTTCCATGATACTATGCTGGGGGGGCTAAATGAATTTGCTCCACATTTATTCCAGTCCTCCTTGGAATGGAAGCCTTACTAGCACACTCTCCAAAAGCCCCAAAGGTTTGAACATTCTGGGGTCTAGCCAGCAGCCACCTTGAGAACCCCCTTCTTCCTTACGGGACAACACAGAAGAAGGTCTGGTGCTCCTCCTTCAAAAACATTGGCCTCTGATTTCACCCCAATAAAACCATCCATATTCTGAAGATGTGGATGATATTTTTATTTTTTAAAAAAGCATGGTACACTTAGCATCAGACTTAGTTTGACCCACAATCTGGAGCGACATGCCTTTTTTCCCTTCAAAATTCCAAAGTGCCCCGAGACTTAACCTCAGTTTTGCCATATAGTCTTAAGGCCTGTGTTGGAAATTACATTATAGCTTACCAAACAGGGTTCATGAAAGGGAAGAAATTAAAATTAACTGCACAGAGTAGTTACAGCAAATCCAAACAAATCCAGAACTTCTGCTCTGTAGTTAACTCACTAATATATTTTATTGTTTTGTGGAAGGAAGGAAATGCCCAAACATATAGCAGGTGAACTAACAATCTCTTCTTTGGCAGAATGACATCCGGATAAAGTTTGAATATAATGGGGAAAAGCGGTAAGTTTTTGTCTTCTTTTCACATACTTAACTATATTTTGGGTACATTTTGTGTGCTTAGTATAATTTGAATCTGGTTTTAATGAAGGGATTAGTTGTTTGCTAAAGACTCTTGATAACCGGTGATAAATTAGATAGGGATAAATTAGAGGAATCAACATCCTGACTAATACAAGAAAGATCCTGTTGCATTCTTTATAAGGTAGTTGTATTTGGAATCCAGTAGAAATTGCAAATGTTTACGATACCCATTAGATAACATGGCTCAATTTGTTAGGAGAGCAGTGAAAAATAATACAGAATGTACTGTTTGTTTGTGTGTATTTGATTTGTATTAAGTAACCATTTTTATTAACAATTAATAACTAAAAATACATAAGTAGGGTACGTTAGCTGGGGTAATGCTGAACAGTAGCCTTTCTATGGACTTCCAACTCCTAGAATTTCTCTCCTCAGTTACAATATGTTACCGAGTTTGGCTCCTACAGGCAGTGACCTTGATGTATCCTTATTAGCCTGAGCTGTTTTAGTTATTATTATTTATTGAATTTATATACCACCCTAATTAAATAAACAGGTGTCACTTACCCTCCCCTAAAATGTCACCTTAACTCACCTTGTCATTACGACACCAGATGTGGCTCCCTATACCTCCCTGTCATACATAGTTAAAATTAAGCGATATTTGGAGAAGACACCTTGAAATCAGTGGCTGTCCATTGATTTCAGTAGGCCTTCTCTAAGGAAGAAACATTGGGTGGTATCCAGTCTTAAAGTTCTAACTAAGCAAGAAAAGGGTCGGAAAAGATCTGCCCACATTTTACATAAGAACATCAGGGTAGCTCACGCATCAATCCACAATCTTGAATATATGGCCCAAATGTGGATCCCTGTTCTTCTGTGGGGTTATGCGAGGGGAGTACAGAGTAACTGGTATGCAGACTGTTTACCTTCTGATCTGTGAACGCCAGCATTATAGCTTTAAGATGTTGGTTGTGCAGAGCCAACTTCAGTTCCTAGGCACAGACATTTTATGTGTGAGTCCTGTGCAGAAATATTCCAGATTTCTGGGGGCATTTGATATTCTTGACATAGGATGCCAGTAGACATTTCTGTTCAGAAGTAAGTCCCTGTGAGTTCAATACATGTTTATTTGTCTTACCCTCTGAGCTCAATACAACTTATTCCCAAATATGGTGACTTCCAGGGGTTAGTCCAATCCTCATCAGCCCCAGTCCACATGGCTAGTGGTCACAGATAATGAGAGATGTCGTCCAACCATATCTGGAGGGGGCACCATGTTGGTTTACAGTCACATGTTTTGCAGGGATTATACATTTTGGGGCAGATGCTTTCTGTTTCAACCTTTAAACACCTGGTGAGGACTTTTTTATGCTGCCAGGCTTATGCAGACAATTAATAAAATACATTTACATAATAGTCGATGGACTCTGATTTTAAATGTTAATGTGTTTTCATTAAATATAAATAAACTGTAAACTGCTTGTGTGTTTTTTTTAAAGATATGGTGGTACATAAATATTTTTAGGAATCAGAATAAGAGGCCAGATGAAATGAACATAACACAGTAAAAAAAAACCTTCCAAACCCATTCCATACCATAAATATAATTTTTAAGTTAAGTGAGATGGTGGTGGTTTTCTCTGAATATATATACACACACACACACACACACACACACACACACACACACACACACACACATAATTCCATTCAAACATAAATATTCAAAGAGATAATGCAAAGATTGTATGATTAAAAAAAGAGTTTGAGTTGCATCTAGGGTTGGTCATACTGTGATTATAGCCACTGAAGTGCTTGGGCGTGAATAGCTTAGGTAAATTAATTTCAGTGGATCTTGAAGTAAAACCTAGCTGAATGCAACCTTCACTTTGAAATTCAAAATGACAAATATGTACAAGCAGCCACACCCAGGAGATGCTACATTTCCAGTAACATGGGGGCACTGGAAGTTCATTCTTGTCAGCAACAGGAGCAGCCTGATCCACGCTGCAACACAGCACAGTGCTGCAACTAACTTGGAAGTGAAACCCCAGCCCCCTTAGCGATCATCTTGTATGTTTTCCTGGTCAAGCAGGTGTCTTTGAAATGGGGGACTCTGTAGGGTATGGCTGTCTTACATACCCACTGAAAAGAAAAGCTCAATTGTATGCAAGCAGTAATTATGCAGCTATGTAAGACTTGCTCTCAAAATGCATTTCTATGTGTTTGATTTCAGCAAAGCTGCCAGATCTGACCACAAATATTTAAGTCGGGAATGGTCTGCCTAAAATTACCCCAATCCATCATGACTTTGCTGCTCTGAAAAAACCCAGTGGCGGGGTGGGGAAGCTCAAATGCTTATGCGTGTTTAATGAGCTATTTGCCTTTCATAAGGAGTTTCAGTGCAGATGTGAGCCAAGCTGTGTGCACAGTGTCCAAGTGTTATAATTTCAGTTTATTATTGGATTGGTTTCTCATTACTGTATAAAAAATGTTGTAGACTACTGAGTTGTGTGTGGTTTTTTTTTAATAATGAAGACAGCATTTTTAGATGGTTGAACATAGTAGGTTTTTAAGTTAACTTTGCTTTCCATCATGCATGTTATGGAGAGCTCAAGCAATGTTTTTCAAATGCTTGGAAGATCAAGTACAAGAAAGAAGATTCCACCTAAACATTAGGAAGAACTTCCTGACAGTAAGAGCTGTTCGACAGTGGAATTTGCTGCCAAGGAGTATGGTGGAGTCTCCTCCTTTGGAGGTCTTTAAGCAGAGGCTTGACAACCATATGTCAGGAGTGCTCTGATGGTGTTTCCTGCTTGGCAGGGGGTTGGACTCGATGGCCCTTGTGGTCTCTTCCAACTCTATGATTCTATGATTCTAAGTACAAAGCTTAGATCTCAAAATAATAGTTAACTTACCAAAATCTGCAGTGCCAGAAATGGAGAGCTGGAGGTCCCACAACAATAGTAAACTGGTTTGGAAAAATCTGGACAATTATAAATATGATCAAATTAACATACTATCAAAGACCCCAAAATGAACAATAAAACAGATTTTTTGAACTGTGGTCACTATTTAGTAGGCTTTGGAAAGTCAAATCACAATTAGTATACAGCCATATAATATTTTTGCATTACTGCAAGAGTATCACACACATGCTGTATAGAGTAGCATATATTTATTTTTCTTAATTCTGTTTGCTTGCTTTTTCATGTTCGTTGTATATTAATGTAGATACTGTTTATATGCCAGAATATCTTCTAAATTGATATTTTGTCAGTTCTCACGCACAATTATCATATGTGTGAAGCTGATGAGCACCTAAGAATCTCAGCACATGGTTGGTTAACAGTTTAGGGAAAACACTGCTGCTTATGTAATTGCTTTTGTTGCATGGATTGTTTAGAGCTCATTCTGCTTGTATTATCAGTATCTTTCTATCTCATTCAGAATTATCGCTTTTGCCCGGCCTGTCCACTATGAAGATGTGCAGCAGAAAGTGAAAACGGTTTTTGGGCAGCCGCTAGATCTCCATTACATGAATAACGAGGTACCAAAATACGCCCACATTTTGTTCTCAAACAGTGCTATTCAGATCCAAGGAGAAATACCACCACTCTCAAAAATCCAAACACCTTGGCAAGGGTGGGGGCATGAAAAGAGGCAAAAGTAGCTTTTCACATGGACAACTAACACACTTGCCCAGATCAAGGTAGTCCCATGAGGGGACAATATTACCAAAGAGTATTGGCAGTTTGCAAGTGTATTTGTGGGCTGAAGATATGAGCCCTTTACCGGCTCCCTTTTCAGGTGGCAGAGCAGATGGAAACCTTGCCCGTTCATTTGTACCACCGCAGTCTGCAATGTGGCAAATAGTTATACTGTGTTGTATCCAAACTTAGTCATGCTTACAGAATTGAGTTCATTGAGCCAACTCCAAGCATGACTAAGTCTGGATACAACCCACTGACTTACCCTTAACAGGAATGTTTTTTAAAGATTAGAACGAGATAATACATAGCATTTGAAACACTTGAAATCACTAAACAGCTATTAAGTACAGTCATACCTCGGGTTGAAGTAGCTTTGGGATAAGTATTTTCGGGTTGTGCGCTGCGGTGACCCGGAAGTAACAGAGCACATTACTTCCGGGTTCCGCTGCTCGCACAGATGGTCAAAATGACGTCATGCGCAAAAGCGGCAAATCACGATGCGCGGGCGTGGGTTGCATTTGCTTCTGGATGTGACGGGGCTCCAGAATGGATCCCATTCGCGTCCAGAGGTACCACTGTATTGTATCTGCCTCAGGAGAGCGAGGAAAATTCTTAGGGACGACTCACACCCTGGCCAGCACCTCTTTAATCTCCTACCTTCGGGCAGGAGATACAGAAGTATAGTCAGCCGCACCAACAGGTTAACACCCGTGGGCTGTTGGGCTGCTGAATGAAAAAAAATATTAGTGATGCAGTTGACTTCCAACAAGCACACAGAGTGCTAACAAGACTGAGTGTATGGGGGGGGCACGTTTAAATGCACTGCACACAGGTGGTATAGTGACAATAAAGGTCTGTTCTATTCTCTCCTCTCTCTGACCCCCACTCCACCCGTTCTGAGACGGTTTTGAGTTTTTTGCAGTCTATCAAGAAGATTGTGTGGGTGGGATATTACCTGCCCGCAAAAATAACACAACCAGAAATATATCCGGATATTCAGGGGTACTATAACTTGTTTACAGCCTTGAGCCTTTGTAAGTTTAATTCAGAGTAAATCTGTTAGTTCATTGGGCTTACTCTCAAGTAGGCATAATTCAACCTAAGAGCATTTAAAATTCTATCTTGCTGTCTCACTATTTCATCCCTTTGTTGTCTGGAGGATTTAAAATGTAATTTTTTACTGAGTGCCTGTTTTCTTGCATTGTAGTTATCTATTCCTTTGAAAAGTCAAGGTGACCTCGATAAGGCAATAGATCTGTTAGACCGAAGTGCAAATGTGAAACGCCTTAGAATATTACTGCTGTCTCAGGACAGAAACCATGTAAGTAAAAATAACACAATGTGCTGCAGTCTCATTTTTGCTATAAGCCCTTACCAGTCATTAAGCAAAACAGTGATGCCCAGTCCACAAGGTGGGTTTGGTCACCTGTTCCACTCAGAGCCTTGCTGCGATAAATCGAAAACCCAACAATTGAAAGCAGGCTTTATCATCCCAGTTGGAAAGCAAAGGAAACATCTGTGGAGCCCACTGTTTTGTATAGACCACCAAACTACATGATCTGACCCCCCAGAGCAAATGGGAATATATTTCAGACTGCATTTCTAGTTGCAACGATCCTTTTTTCCTCCCTGGGCTGCTTGTCCTTGGAATTAAAATATTAAGTCCCTCCAAACTCAAATTGCTTTTTTTTCCCTTCCTCCCTCCCTAACAGACCAGTTCATCATCCCATTCTGGAATGCCAAAGCAAGTCAGAATCAAAACTTCTCAGTCCATGGGAGATGTGAACACTGCCTTCCAGCCACCTGAAACCAGAAGCAGGCACTTGTCCATCAGTGAGTACTAGTGGCCTGGAAGCCAAATTTTTGACATTAATTTCAGTCTATACTAGCAACAATTCTGTTCCTCCAAACACTTTAGGCTGTCACTTAACAGCCTCTAAAGTTTCCCTTTTTTATCAGATATTTTGAACCGTCATTTTCAGTTGAGCTCGCACACACATATACATGTGGAGAGAAGCATTAAGAAATCATGAGAGGACAATTCAGTCTTCTAGGACAGTCTCTTGCTGCTGACTTGAAAGTCAACATTATTGGAACAAAAAACTTTAGGTTTTAGGTGTCAGGCCCCCATCCCCAAACCCAATGACAGCAACTCTTATTTGAAAGTAAGGAAGAGGTCTTTATTCAGTCTAATAGCAGTACATGTCCACAAGCAAACATCTGGTCCAGGAGTCAAGGTTCTAAGCTACATGAGCAGGGCAAGTGGTTCATATCCTAAAGGAAGCTGTGATGTTGTACCAGCAGTTGATATGCCCCTCCTGCCAAGCTTTTAAAGATGGGAGTGGTGCAAACTCACTTGCAAGACTCTCTCTGCCTGTGGTTTTGCTATGCACACGTATGCGTGCTCTGTCAGAGTGGGTACATCTGATTCGCCTTCATAAGTGACACCTGTCTCTGTGACAATACCGTGTTGTCCAGCTCTGCCAGCACTTCTTCCTGTTCAGCCCCTCCCTCTGGCTGGCCGAAGTCCTTCCTTCTCACGGATAAGGTTCTGCAGCAGCAGCATGGGAGAGAACCAGCAGATCTTCTTCCTTCTCTCTGACATTTGAAACCACAAGAGGAGGACCTTCAAGCCCCCCATCTGCTGCTTCTTCCTCTTGAGCTTGGAGCTGTGTGTGCCGGATCCTGACTGAGCCAAGGGGCCCATGACATTGGGCTCCGATTCCAGTTTTTGTTCCAAATCAGTTTTATTCATCCATATTGGATTACTGCACTGTTCTCTGTGTTGGACTGTCTTCAAATATGGTCCAGAGTCTACAGTTGTTACCAACAGTGGCTACTAGAATGTTCTGGAAGCCAACAATTGTACCATATGACAGCGATCTAATATTGACTACATTGGTTACCTGTTTGTTTCTGGGCTCAGTTTAAAGCACAGGTGCTTATTTTTGAAATCTTTAATAGATTATTGATTTTATTGATTATTTTATTTCTATATAACTTAATATATTCAAAATATCTAAGCGGTGTACAAAAAGCTGAAGCAACAACAGTCAACTTAAACAAAATATTACAAAAAACAGTTACATATAAAAATGTTACATTAAAACAAAGTTGCTAATATATATATATCTCAATTCATTTTCCTTCTGATGCACCCTCCCCTCTCAGCATCCGGGTTCTCACTCAGGATCCAACAAACTCTCAGCTCACTCACAAAAGTCTCACAACGAGAAAAGTTCCCTGGAAACAGCCGGTGTAACCTTAGTCTCTCACTCCAGACTTGCTTTTTATGGGCAGGCCCAAGGTGGCTGATCCTTCTTTAGGCTGCCCACAGCTGTGTCCCATTCAGCTGTACTCTGTGCACTGAGTTCCAGATACAGCAGGTTTACTGAGTTTCCCACAGGGTCACATCTCTTCTGTCCTCTCCTCCTCCAGTTGCTTTAATAGCATTGAACCTGGTAATTTCAAGGGCACCTTTGTTGATATGACTCTGCCTGTCTACCCCCTGAGTCCACCCCCTCCCCAAAGGCACACTCCTCCATTGTCCCCTGAGACAGACAGATGCCAGGAACCTAAGACTGGCCTTGGAGAACCTGCTCTCCAACCTCTTACCATTGGAAGTATGTTAGGCAGGCCTTTTCAGTGGTGGCACCAAGACTCTGGAATAGCAGTCTTCTGGGAGATGCAGCAGGCTTCCTTTCCTTTCTTCATTTAGGTAGATTTAGAAGTCTTATTCACTCAGACAGGCTATTACTGCTCTGCTATTTTTAAAGTTTTCTTGGTTTCATGCTGCTGCTTAGTTGTTAATGTAAGAAATATTTGTGTTTTAACATTTTATTTGCTTCAAGTGCAGGCTGTTATAGAAAAACAGGATAGAAGTAATAATGGATTTACAAGCACAGTTTTAAAGGGCATGGGGAACTAACCCTTAAGCAGATAACATGTCTGCCTTCAAACAATTCGTAAAGAAAAAAATACTTATAAAATAATTTGATACACTCCTATCTCAGTGATCTTCAGAAGAATGAGGGATGGTGCTATGACAGGTCATCTTGGCCATTGTGATGAAAGTGTTCCATGCAAAAAAGAGAATCAACTCTCAACCTGAAAGAGGGCTTAATTCCTTATTTGAAAACCTTATTTCATGGTTTGAAAAGGAGCTTACCCTTGACTCACAACACAATATCATAGCCTCTTGCTTCCTCCATTAGCCAGAAGATGGTGCTAGTGTATTGCAAGTTTTCATTGTAAGGAACAAAAAGAATTCTCTTTGAGTACAGTGGTACCTCTGATTACGAACTTAATCCGTTCCAGAAGTCTGTTCTTAAACTGAGGCGCGCTTTCGCTAATGAGGCTTCGCGCCACCGGTGCCCTTCCACCGTTCCGTTTGTAAACCGAGGTAAAATTCACTAACCAGAACACTACTTCCAGTTTTGCGGAGTTTTTTTACCGAATAGTTCATAAACAGGGCTGTTCTTAAACCGAGGTACCACTGTACATGCTAAATATATATTAACCTTTAAAATTTGGTAGCCTGGAGCTCTTTAAACACAAAATTTTAAGAGAAATCTGCAGGCTTATTTTAAAATTTGAAACAGTCATACGGAGGCAGCTCTGCTTGAGGTTGGGTATTTCAGCATACTGACAATATAAAGTGCGAAGATTCTCAGAACCAGCAAGGCATAGGTGACTTCTCACACAAAGTATGAGGTTGTCTCGGGTAGGGTGGAGAAGGTAGCGATGGCTCTAATCTCTTTAATGTTGAGTTACATTGTGCCCCCATGGCAGCCATTTTGTGACAGGCACCCCAAGCACACTCTTAAAATTCAAAATATGCCTGCTGGTCCGAGAAGGTTGGCAATTCGTTACTTAAATTAATAGTTTCATCTAACTGCTTCCATGTGAATCAAGCAGAACTAAAGAAAAGAAGCCAGAAGGGTTAAATTTGATCAGAGTCAATAGTCAAATGTGAGAACGGGGGGGGGGGGGAGACTACTTTTAAACTGCAGAGCAGCATCCAAAACACACCCTGTAACAGAGAAAATACTTATAAGGGATTTAGACAGCACAACTTCTAGCGTTCCTATGTTAGCAAGAGCCCACATTTGAATTTCCATAAAATAATTGAACTAAGCGTCAAGCGCAGCAGGTCTAAAATGATGTCCTTTTGTTTAGATGAAATGCACACTAAAGAATAGCCTTTTCTCTATTCCAGGGGTGGGGAAGTGAATCCGGCCAATGGACTGGACGCAGAACTGCCCCACCCTCCACAAGTCACTTTTGACAGGTGGGTGGGGCTGCCAACATGTCAATTATCTAATATCATAGGATACACTCCGAGGCTCTCGGTTGTCTCTTTGCAGTTACTCTGAATAACATTGTCCCTGAGTCTTTCAAAAGTGCAGGAAAGAACAATTCTGTCCCTCCTCTGCTCAGGTGCTCTTGACCTTGTGCATCCTTTTAATAAGCAATTCATAATCTTCAGGTTCTCAGACCACAGGTCGAAGTTCACCACCTCCAGGGTATGTTCCAGAGAGGCAGCAACGAATCGCTCGTCAGGGGTCCTACACCAGCATCAACAGCGAAGGAGAATTCATTCCAGAGACCAATGAACAATGTGTGAGTTCAGTAAGGTGCTCCTCATCTTTGAGTATTACATAAGAAGCTGCCTTTATACCATGTCAGGCCTCTGGTCCACCTAGTAATTTCTACCCTGTCAGCAGTTTCTTGTGGTCTCAAACAAGCGTCTCTTCCAGCTTTTATCAGGAAATGCCATGGATTGAACCTGAGACCATCTGCATGTGTAGCACATTCTCTGTCTGAGCCATAGCCCTTTCCCAACTTTCTTGGTAGAGTTCTCCATTCTGCCTTTTCGTATTGTATTGTGTCTTAGATTATATTGAGTTTGACTTTCTGTGACCTCTTCTAGATGCTGGATCCTTTAAGCAGTGCTGAAAACTCTATATCTGGCAGTTGTCAGTCGTTGGGCCAGTCAGGAGACAGGTATGGACCTTAATGGGTTTGGAATTGATTTTACTGTCGTCCAATTTCTCCTTGGCATGTTTGGGTTGCTAATGAATTTTCCTTCATGTGAGATTGACAGGGAACCTTGGGGTGTTTCTCTCTCCAGCATTATTTGTCTTGTCTCATTTGTGTTAGCTCTTTTCTTCATAGAATCGTAGAGTTGGAAGGGGCCACAAGGGCCATCTAGTCCAACCCCCTGCAATGCAGAAATCATTTGCCCAACGTGGGGCTCAAACTCACGATCCTAAGATTAAGAGTCTCATGCTCTACCGACTGAGCTATCCAGATAAATTCAGTTACATCTATTTCTTTGCTCCTGGCACTTGTGGGTGAATTGTAGATACTCAAGGACCCTTAGGAGGTACAGATATTGTTAGTCTATTCCTGGCATAGACCCTGTAGTAAATTAATAATAATAAGAATAATAATAATTTATACCCCGTCCATCTGGCTGGGTTTCCCCAGCCACTCTGGGCAGCTTCCAACAGAACACTAAAATACAATAACCTATTAAACATTAAAAGCTTCCCTAAACAGGGCTGCCTTCAGATGTCTTCTAAAAGTTTGGTAGTCAAAGTCAAAACGGATTTACTTTACCACTAAATTCATTTTATTGGCCTCCATACAGTCCCTTACTGTTGCAAGCATGGGTTCAGCACCTCTACCGCTTCCCTTGAATATGATGAGAGAAATACTAGTCATTGGTATACTGATGACACCTTACTTCAGAGCCCTAGATGACCTGGCCAGCAGTTTCATGTAGATGTTAAAAAGTATGGGAGATGAGATGGAACCCTGCAGGACCCTATAAGCACAGGTGCCATGAGGACAGCAGTATTCTTCCAGCACTACCTTCTGGAATTTAAGTAGGAGTGGAACCACATTGCCCCTAAACCTGTCGGGCCTCAGAATCCAATTCTGATTCCAGAGGAGATAGCTTTCCCCTCTCTTTGGTGCTGGATAACTCTTCCCCATAACTACTAGCAGTCCAAGAGGGGAGCCAGTCTTCCACTTTTCCATTTTTAGGGGACACAGGAAACATTACCCCCTTCTGCAGCACATGCCTATGTCATAGAATACAGCCTCTTTAAAGCACGATCAGGTTTTCTCCTAGGAGACAGGGCTTCACCACTCTCTGCCATACTATATAAAAGACCAGTGCTGAAGCAACACTTGCTGATCTTTGTTTCCAGTATCCAGCTTAGGTGAATCTGATATCCAGCCACATCCCAAAGCTTGCTCCATATGAGCTCTCAATGTTCCTGACTCTCGGCCACCTGCCCTACACCTGAACAGAATGCCCCCGCTCTGTGGTGTCTGATATTGAAAGCTGCCAAGAGGTCCAGGATAGCTAGCAGTCTTTCAGTCCCCTTGTCATATGTTATCGCATTGCATCAGGGTAACCAAATCAGGTTCTTTGATGACAAAAACCAAATGGGAATGGATCCAGATTGTTTAGCTGGATAACTTGCACTACTATAATGAGGAAAGCTGTATTTTGCCCAACGAGGGAGGAAACTGGATCGTATATTTTTAAAAATGTAAAAGATACATTAAAATTTAAAATATATGCTAAAAAATGGATTGCATCTTTGGGGTGGGAATTTTACAGTTAGCTATGTGCCCTGGCTGAATTTTTCTGAAAGTGATACCCAGTTTGTGGATGGGGGAACCCAACAGATTGTGTAAGTTCTCTGTTCAGTTATGCATATGTTTATATGCAGAAATCCCACAATACTGCATTGGATGTGAATAAATGATTGTAATTTATTCAGGTTTAGGCTATCCAGCTTCTTCCTAAGTCGTGAGAGGGGGCATCACATTAAGTTGTAACACAGGCCATTCTTAGCCCAGTTTATAGGTACAAAACTTAATTCTTTCTCCCTCCAAACAGTCTTTCCTACAGAAAATCCTGCATGCCCAGGGCCCAGAGTTTCCCAGACAACAGGCAGGATTTTTCAGGTATGTCTGTATAGTTTTTAAAATAATTATTTGAGCTGATGGTTGTTGACAGATAACAGGAGAAAGAAACTCCTACCTTGTTTGTTTCTCTGTTGTGTGTTGGCTGCTCCTAGTCAAGATTCTATATTCTCTTTTCTGATTGCAGAAAGACATTTTGAAATGTGCAGACAACTCCTCTGTCACTTGCCAGCAGTTACCTGGCTTCTAGTCTAATCAGGGTGGAAGATACTGATGTGGAGCCACATCTCGTTTGCCTCTCCTATTCTTTTGCCACCGATCGGTTGAATGTTGCTGGGTCAGGGAGAGAATTAACAGTTTTCAGGATACGTGCTTATGCATTGGTTTCTCTTCCCTCCTGAAACCACCTGTAAGGAGGAGGTGGACTGAAACTAAGAAACTTATTTTAACTACCAGAAGGGCAAAGATGAAAATAGCTAATAACTTATTCTGTGGGCTGCATTTTTCAGACAAAGTGCTGTGTGCCATCTGCCCTGCCATCTCAGTGGAAAAGGAGCTGGATTTCAGTGATCTGCATATTTCAATGGGTTCTAGAATTTAAGATTTAAATGTATTTAGCAAACCTTTTCTTCCAGTCATGAGACTCGTGGATTTCCCTCCCCTTTGGGTCATTAATCTGTGCATGTTCCTTAAGTTAACTTGTTTTGCTTTGTCTCCCTCTATCCAGATCGTGAGAATCAAATCCATGACAAAGCAGAGAAAGGAGGGACCTACCCTCGGCGTTACCATGTCTCCATGCAGCACAAAGATTATAATGATGGTGGGTGTGCTTGCACTGCAAGAAAGCACCCTGCTTTTTATCTTAATGATAGGGTTGCCCTTAGACATCTCTCCCAAGGGGAACTATCTGTATTTCCCTAGTGGCTAGGCCTCTCTCTGCTTCTCTGACTCACTTTTCTTGAAATTGCTTGGGAGAACTCAATGGAAGCAGGAGGAGTGACAAATACAAGTGAGAATAAGACTTTCCTTCCTTCTCTTTTCCTGTAGTTGAATAGCTCAAGAAGAACAGAGAGAAACTCTGTTTCTTGCATGTGAACCACTGGTGAAGCAAGTTGTTGGCCTGTGCACTACAGGATTAATCCAGAGCAGAGTTGTCCATAGCTTAGGTTTTTGCAAACTCAGAAGTCATACCTGCAAAGGCTTCTTGCTCTGTCCCCAGCCCTGATTCCCCACCCCCACCCTGTAGCCAGACAGTTTTATTTGCAAACTTTGCTTTCATAACGTTTTCTAACAGGACGAAGGACCTTCCCACGTATTCGACGTCACCAGGGTAACCTCTTCACACTAGTGCCATCAAGCCGCTCCTTGAGCACCAATGGGGAGAACCTTGGCCTAGCATTGCAGTATCTGGACCCCCGGGGGCGCCTGCGGAGCGCAGACAGTGAGAATGCTCTCACCGTGCAAGAGAGGAACATTCCAACCAAATGTAAGCAGTCTGTTCCAGATTTGCGAAATGCAGCACTATTGTGCTTTCCAGTGCATTCAAGATGGGACAGAAGGAAGCACTTGTTCAAATTGATACAAGGTTTTGGGGTGGCCACTAACACAGGTGGCTTTTTAACAGATAAAATTGACTCTCAGTGGCTCTACATCCTGAGGGTTTGGAATAAAGCTTCTGTTTACCAGGTACTAAGAATGAACAATAATATGAGATGCTATGTCTTGTAATGCTTATGAGTTTTCCTGGGGCTACTGACAAGATAGAGTGCGACACTACATCAAACTGTTTGATGTTTAATATCAGTTCTTATAAACTACAGAAGGACGGAGAGAAATGTGTGAAAAGCTGATGTTGTGGTCCTAAAGGCCCATCAAGCAGAAGTCAAGTTTTAAGAACTCTTATCATCAGAGCCAAACATTATATGCCACACCTTGAATCTTTGATAGGTGGCATCTCTAGCTTGGAGACTGGAATTATCTCCGTTTCATTTAGTAATGCAGGTATAAATAGCGTCTGTTGACAGGTGTAGAAGACTATTCTTGAGGATGACATTATAAACTGAGAATTCCTTCTGTATTTGGCAGCTCCAAGTGCCCCAGTTAATTGGCGGCGAGGGAAGCTCCTGGGGCAAGGTGCATTTGGCCGTGTGTACTTGTGCTACGATGTGGACACAGCCAGAGAACTTGCAGCAAAACAGGTCCAGTTTGACCCAGACAGTCCTGAAACAAGCAAGGTACTTGAACGATACCACTGGGAACACTGTCTAAAGTAAATGTTCGTATTTTGAAATACCATGCTAAGTAACAGACATTCGAACGAAGCATGATTTGTATAGAGATATCATGGTTGGTTCTTTCCCTTAGAATCCCAAAATGCAATCCCACTGCACTCAAGACTGCCAAATTATTCACAAAACTTCACCACGTCACCTTTCCCTTTCCCATTGGCTGGCACAAGTAACCAACACCTTTCCCCAAGTAGGCTAGAGAAGCCAAGCACTTGCCTGTTTACTGGTCTTTGACCCTTAGTAATCAGCTAATAGTAACCATTTTGTTAATCTGGTTGCCACCCTAATAGAAATAATTCAGTGGAAATTGTTAATAACGTCAAAGTAGTGGGAAAACTAATTTCTAGGCAAGTTCTTGCTGAGAACTTGTCACTGCTGCCAAATTCAAAGGTGGTTCAGTAGTCGGCTGTCTGGACTTGAGTGAGGATCCTGGTATGAAAAAGTGCTTTATCCCACAGTTTTCCCCAGTATGGACATAATGGGAAACTGATTTAACAAACTACATCTTCCTCAATGGGGGAGCATGCAGGCACACACATTCTTAGCGCAATGAACTAACTGGCTCTCTTCACGCCTGCAGGAAGTGAGTGCTTTGGAGTGTGAAATTCAGCTGTTGAAGAACCTTCAGCATGAGCGCATTGTCCAGTATTATGGGTGCTTGAGGGACCGAGCAGAGAAGACCCTGAGCATATTCATGGAGTACATGCCAGGGGTAAGAATTGAGCTAGTCCTCTAGAAAGTGATTGCCGTCTGCTTCTGACCTGCAGTGGATTTGCAAGATTATTTCCTTGTTGTTGAAGCCCTCTTCAATACCTTTCCTGCTTTTCCTGTGAAGGGTTCTGTCAAAGACCAGCTGAAGGCCTATGGCGCACTGACGGAAAATGTGACCCGGAAGTACACTCGGCAGATTCTTGAAGGAGTCTGCTACCTTCACAGCAACATGATTGTACATAGGGATATAAAGGGTAAGAGATGCCCACATGACTTGAGCCAGTTCCCTCAACCTGGTCTCTCTTCCTCTTCTTGGCTCCCCTCTTGATGTATTGACTGTGATCTCCCGGAGACTGAGTGACATTGCCAGACAAGAGGACATAGCCCAGGTAAAACCAGGGATGTTCCTAGGGGACCAGATCTATCGGACCATACCAGCCCCCTACCTTGCAGAAATCCACTACGTGGAATACCGCAGACTTCTTACAGCGGCTAGATTAAATGTCCTTGACTCTGCGATATTGTGGGGAAGGTACAGGGGAGTACCATACGCCCAGAGAACCTGTCATTGCGCCATGGGTGTGGTTGAGTCCACCAAACACATTCTCTTGACTTGCCCTTCTTATGCAGAGCTTAGACAAAATTTTATAGACCCACTTCTATGTCAATTTAGCTCCCTACCCAGAGAAAACCAGGTTTTACACTTGCTGAATAACGTCACTAGAGCTATACCTTCCTTGGTGGCCAAATTTCTTTTTTAGCTTTTAAGCGCCGCAAGACTATAATTGACTGTATTGATATGGGGCTATCTGTTTAGCCCATTTTAGTGTTGGCTAAGCTCTAAAATCTTCTTGGATGTTTTAACTGTGTACTTTTTTCTGACTGACAGTCGAATAAAAGGTTGATGATGATGATGACTGCTAATACCCTGCAAGGTAGAGTTAGTGACAGACTTTGAATCACTGTTGCTTCCCTCTCCCTCTCCCTCCCCATCTCCCTCCTTCCTTCCCCCTTCTCAGGAGCCAATATTCTCCGGGACTCGGCTGGCAATGTGAAGCTTGGGGACTTTGGGGCCAGCAAACGGCTGCAGACAATCTGCATGTCTGGGACCGGCATCCGTTCTGTCACTGGCACGCCCTATTGGATGAGTCCAGAGGTGATCAGCGGCGAGGGTTACGGAAGAAAAGCCGACGTCTGGTGAGAAGTTGCTTTGTTCTGTTTGTTTGGTGCATAGTTCTAGCCAGGATTTCTGTGTAGCTGAAGTCCATAAGCTTTTAACCTTCTTACTAGGAGTACAAGGAACATTTCTGAAAAAGGAAAGTGACATTTTTGTCCAGAATACCCCTGACTCAAATGACATACTTGGTTAGTCTTCCAGCTGCTTGTATCTGCTCTCTGTTTGGGCAGGGACTGAGTTCACTTCCTAGCAAGGATTAATTTATGTGGTAAAAGGTGGCTGAATGGTACACCCTCTGACCACTAACTCTAGATGTGTAAGGGTAGCTTTTCAGTGATAAGGGGCTGAACTTTTAGAACCAAGGGCAGTTTTTCCATCATCATATACGCCATCCTTTCTTCAATTAATTCTGCCTTAAGAAGTGTTCTTCATGCTCAATTCTTGTCTCTCCTCCTAAGAAGCCAAACACTTGAGTGTCTACAAATGTGTCCTTGACACATTTCTGAGTGTGTCCTTTTATTGCATATCTGCAAGGTTAGCATTTAGGCTGCCTCTTACATTTTTTTAATAAAAAAAAAATTAAAGCTCCTGCCAAGGCCACATCTGGAAGAGCTTCAAGCCATTCCTCTGTGGCCTTTTCTTTGAATTTCCAGGGCTGAACTCTGATGATAATAATATATCCTTTATTAGGCATAGCAAACCACACATTATCAAACTCTAATAGAATTAACTTCTGTACGTGTGTACTGTAGGAATAAAATGAGGTGTGTGAGTTCAGTGGATCTCCAGACAAAGCTATTTCTCCAGTTGAGTTATGTTGTAAGAATATTTGTCATTTTCTCTAGCTTCATTCGGAATTGAAAGTTGGATCTGGCGTAGTTTGACTTGGCCAAAGAGATGAAGAATTTTAAAATAATCTGGCTTCTGAGTCACTTGCTTTTTCAGCTTTGTTTGATATTGGTTCTCTATTCAGCCCTCTATGTCCTGATCCTCCTAAATGATCCGCAAAAGCTTATGCCCCAATATATTTGTTTGTAAGGTGCCACAAGCTTCTTTGCTGTTGTTTTTAGGTTGCAACAGGCTAACTCCACTTCTCCTCCTTAATTTATCTCGATTGTGCCCATTGTGTGGGTGTCACGGGAACTCCAGCGCTGCCTTTCGTTTTCTAAAACAGATCATTGAATTCTATGTTCTCCCATCCCCAGGAGCCTTGCCTGTACTGTTGTGGAGATGCTAACAGAGAAGCCACCCTGGGCAGAGTATGAAGCCATGGCAGCCATTTTCAAGATTGCCACACAGCCAACTAACCCCCAGCTGCCTTCCCACATTTCAGAAACTTGCCGGGACTTTATAAAGAGGATCTTTGTAGAAGCCCGACAGAGACCCTCAGCTGAAGAGCTGCTCCAGCATCCCTTTGCACAGCTCCCATACTGAATTGCCCTCCCCAGAAACAGTACTTCTTCCTTGGCTTTTAGCATTTTCTCCTTGGGAGGATGCTGTGCTGTGGCCCTTATCCGAGCAGCAGCTCCAAATAAATGCTGGCACAGCTGTCTTATTTGCCTAGAGAGGCAGTCGGTGTTTGAGGAGCAAGGCAGGGACGTCAGTTGCTTTTATCTGGATAGATTCTTCTTTGGATTGATGCTTATAGCAGCTGTGCAACCTACATCTGCATCTCTGTCCTTACCTGTGCTGCTGCCATGAAATGTTTGGTGGCATGCTTCCCACAAGCATACGAGCTGGGAGCGGCTTAGGAACCACCTCACTTGAATGTAGCTGTGTATCAGAAGCTGGTCCAAAGTGGAAGGGGGCTTGTGGTGTCAGAACTTGTGATAGCTTCTAAAAGCTACAAAAATGTGTGTTGGCTAGCATTCTGTGTTTCGCAGTTCCCCAGGACTATTGTCAAGTGCCACAGAGAACATGGACTCAGTTATTATATATAATAATTATTATATATTTTATTAAGTATTCAGCATCTGAAAGTGTTCAGAAAATATTGATTTAGAAGAATATGTGAATAGTGTTGTTTTTTTATATAATGACAAACCCAAGGAGCTGGAGGCAGAGTTGTACTTTCTTTCTGTTTGCCTTTTAACTCTCTCCTATCCACATTTCTGGATGATGAGATGGGGGTTACGGTGGAACACAAGCACAACGAGGCCTACACAACAGTGGCCCCTGAATGAAACGAGGGAATCGAGCTTCATTTTGACAGGGCTGTCTGAAGGTGCAATTCAGGACTGTGTCTATGCAATAACTGTGCTAACACAGGATTTATTATCTGGCACAAAAATCAGCATCCTAAGATTCAGTATTTCTAACTTTTATTTATTTTAATTTAATTCTTTTCAAAGCAAGTTTCTGGTCTTCATGGCTGCAGAGAAACTCTAAATGTGGAGGGTTTGAGAGGGGCCTGGTGACTTCTTAGAAGTCACTGGGGGCTGAGCAGGATACAGCAGTTGTGGCATGTGCTTAGTGCCCTTGCACAAAGAGCAAAAGCCAAATAAATCATCAAAAACAAGAATATATACAGATTTTTACTTTATTTGCATAATTTATTGAGATCATGGAATGTGACATTTTTATGGATTGTTTTAGCACAGAGTATCACATGCTGGATATAGACAGGGGTTGCCGTAGGACAGCTATTGCTCGCAGCTGATGAGAAAGAGCCCTACATTGGGAGTTTCATATAGCTGGCCTATCATGCAGCTGTTAATAGCTTTCCTATGAAAATGCTGTTCCTTTGAAACTTCAGGCTCTTCTATATCTGTTAGATGTCTTCTTCCACCCAGGTATTTTCTGCAGAACAGCCGCTGGTGCCATACTCAGTTTTTTGCCAGTCCTTCAAACCAAAGACATTTCCAGTGCTGCCAAGGTCTTATTTCAGGGAAAGGTGAAAGACTGCTGCTAAGCCTAATAAAGACATTTGTTTTGAGGTTTTCATGTGATCTTGGATAAAAATAGCTTTATAAATGGAAGACGCATGCCTGAGCAGCACAGGCGAGGGAGATATTTATGCAAAAGCTGTACTTGTGATTGTGTTTTCATAGAGTCACCTAATCTAGCAGTTGTGTGAAACAAAGGGACAAGGCCTGATTTCAAATGTGCATTATCTTTTGGCTAGGAATCCTGGGGATTTTTAAAGGGGAAGTCATGACAAACTTCATTGCAGGCAATCTAAGCAGTATCCTCTTTCAACTAACTGTTTAGCGGCCAAGGGAAATTTGCTTGTTTTGCTGTATAAAACCTCGGACTGGGAACCAGATGCAGTCAGACAGGGCCTATGTAACATAAGGACCTGCTCACATTCCAGAAATGTTCGCTTCAAAAAATGCACTTCCTAGGATAACTGAACAATTTGACCAATGTGTTGTGCTGCAAAAAGAATGTGTACTTCTGTTGTGTCATGCTTCCAATCACCTGTTCTTAGCCTTTAAGAGGTAAAATTTATCCCTCCTCTTTCCAGCCAAGAGTCATTTACGACAGGCACGTTGACACCGTCTTAGGGTAGCCAGCTGTTTTCGTCTCTGCATAGTTGAGGATTGCTACCATCCCTCAGCTTTTTACAGGGCTACAGATGTTTACTTAAATCACAAGCTGGCAGCCTACCAGCTTGACATGTTGATTAACAGCCAACATGCTTCCAGTGGACCTGCAGCAGTATATCTGAAGCAGAATGCAGTCATCATGTGAATAAAATGTAGCAAAGGTAAGAGTTCTTTCCTTGTAGCAGTGATAAGGTGTAAATGTAGCTTCTCTACTCTGTTTAAGGCAGGCATGACCCTGACCACTGGTCCTGTTAGCTAGGGATGATGGGAGTTGTCCCAAAACAGCTGGAGGGCCAAGTTTGGCCATGCTTGGTTTAAGGCTTCCACAATGCTACTTTTAAGACTGGATGCTGTTTTCTGAGGGGAGAATCCAGGATTTAAGGAAGTACGTAGTGTGAGTTGTTCCTTTCAGGTAACAGAGGCTCAAAAAACCTGCAGTGATTCTCTCCCCCACCCCCTTTATCTCACCTGCCAACATGTTTGAAGGACTTGAAGAGAGGCCTGAAATGTTTGTTGTCCTGAAACATGCCCACCCTCAGCCCAAACTGTGGTCTGTGTACCCTGTGACTTGGCAAATGCCCGGCAGCAGGCTTTCCCTCCACCTGTCTCCAATAATGTGATTATTTTGGCTGGGCTCCCCCTTTGTGTGATACACTCCAGAACCCAGACCCAGAGCCTCTGATTAAGCCTAAGAAATAAGCCAAAGCATTACTTGTATGGTCAGCAATGCACTTTTACAAATGTGTGTATATCATTCCCTATTTGTTATGCTTTTTACATCATGTAAACAAATGATGGTGCCTCTTATCTTTTTTATTTATGCTGTATTTGTTGATTTTTATAGATATGTATAGCAACTGTTATGGGATGGGAAAGAAATTGACACCTTCATGAATTTTAAAAGTGGGGAGAGAAGCAGCTGGTTTTGCAGAAAATTTGAATATAGTTTTATAACAAAATGTGTTAAGCCAAAATACCTCTTTGTTTCCTCATGCACCCATTGGGGCAGTGGGAATGTTGAATTCGTTTCATAGAAATAGCATAGATCCCAATAATAAAATATCTGGAATGGGTTGCTTTATGAGCAATCTATCCATAGGCTTTGTCCAGGAGTCCTGGTTAGGTTTATTACAAATCTGATTAAATTGTTGCAGCACAAAGTGTCACCAGTGTAAATCTTACTTAAGTTACTGGATGGGCACATCCATTTGCATAACCTTTATTGGATGTCTTCAACCTGGATTTGACATTGACTTGTTGCATATGGATTGATTTACTACTCAAAACAATTTAGAAGGATTGATTTGTCCCTAAAATTGCAGCTAAATCAATTACCAAAAAATGGCCAGTAACTTACCCCCCCCCCCTTCAACCATTTCCAGTAAGAAAGTACCGTAAATTCCTTCTGTAGTATAAAGCCCCATTAATCTGTTCATACTCATTTTCAAGCACTTTGTGGCCCCCTGATACTTTCATTTGCACTTTTGCTTTCAGTAAGTTTCTTGTCCCCATGGGTGCAGATGAGAAAACAGGTTGCTGAAGGATAAATTGCAAATTTTCCCAGATGGAACTGTAACCATATGTGAGGAAAGAAAATAACGGTGTTTTGGGCTTGGCGTGACGATTCTGTATCCTCCAGGTTCACCCTCTTAATGTTCTGCTAAACAGGATTATTCTGTCTTGGTTACTGTGGGTGTGAATGATTCAAACACATCTTAAAATAGCTTTTTGCATTGGAGAAAGCTACCCTTGCCAGACAGCCTTTATTTCTTCTCTTATTGGCCTTTAGAAGAACAGCTGCATTGCTGGATGTGTGATATGGGGGCTGTTCTAATATCTGATTTCAGGGTAAAGTTTTAGAGAAGAATATACCTTTATTACATTATAGTCCAAAGCAGTTGAAAGGAAGTCCCACTGACTATTGCAGTTTGCTTCTACCAAGATTGCTGCCTCTACAGCACAGCAGCATGATTATGAAATTGCTATGTGGAAGCTAGAAGATTGCACATTTTGCTTCTCAATCTGCTGATCTGTAATCCAGAGTATTACCTATAGATTTAAATTGCCTGTATTGGAATAAGTGGTTTGATTTATTGAAACCTAAATGGGGGGAACTTAAGTATTTTTAACAAGTGGACCATGTGTGCCTCATAAGCCAGCAGTAGCATTGTGAAGTTTATCAACTGAACCTGGAGTGTACAGAAGACCTTGAACCACTTGTGTCTTTCTGTTTTTATAAATATCTATACTGACCGGGGCTTGCAGTGCAAAGCCGGGCCAAAGTATAACTTTTATTTACAATAAAATAACATTTTTGGCTAGTACTGTTTTGTACGTACCTCTGTTGTTTGGATGCTTGGGTTATTTAGAGGCAGCTAAAAGCTAATATGGCAAGGAGTTCCCTCCACCATCAACCTTCCTCACACCTCCCAACTTTATCATGGTATATGCCATTCCCTTTCTGCAAAGTGGAGTGGACTGCAATTTATGAGTGTCTCAACACTAGAAGTCTCTGTAATATCTGATGCCTTATAGACTAACTGGATTGTGGTGGCAGCTCTTGTGGGCATCTACCTGTCTGCCTGCTGTGGAATGCAGACAGTTAAGTTACTTCATCTACCTTATATCTTCCCCTCTCTGCTCCAGCAGCTGCTGCAAAATTTGTCAATGCTGGGTCACCTCCATATTGCAGTCTGTGTTGCATCATAGCTTTCCTTACAACAGGAAACAACTGAGTTGTTTTTTTAAATATATATAAAACAAAATGGCTGCTTTGTTCTCCTGTGCATAATTCATGCCAGTATTTGAATAGGGAAACTTGCATGTAATGGGATAAGTTGTAAATTTCACCACCTCAAACTGTTTCACAGAACAACATGAAGCAAGAAAGGTTCAGAAAACTTATATTACAAAAATAAGACAGCAGACAGCGCAACTCTGGACACAACACCACGAGTTTGTGCTTCAGCTTAACCACGTACCACTGAAAAAGGCAAATATAAAAGATAGACATTGAATGCTTCCCCAGGATTTAAGGCTAAATGTTTGGGCAGAACCGAGCTGATGAAAATGAAGGTGCAAGGTTTGGAATCCCATCCAATTCCTGTTTCGTGTTCAAAACTGGATCGGTATGCACATTTCAGTCATTGTTGCATTATCTCCACACTCGCCCTCTGTTTCTCCAGGATTGCTTCTCCCGCCCTTTCGTCACAATAGAAAACTAGTTGCTCTGGAAAGCAGCATGTTCTCTTTCCATGCTTTCTTAGCAGGACTATCTATGAGTGTGATCTCTGCAGCAGAAGCACACAGTCTCCCAGCAGGAAAAGAAGTACAGGCTAATCTGGGAATGTTTTAAATAAAGGGAGAGGTAGAAATGAATTCTGGCCAAATTAATATTCAGCATTTACTGTGTGCCCTGCCCCATCATAAAATTTCCTTTAAAAGCGGGATTTGTGTTTATCCAGACAACCAGATATTTTAATAGAGCCATTCTCCTTTGCCACTCCATAACTGGATGGGATGGGATTGGATTGTAAACATAAGGTGTAGTAGGCATTAACTAAAGCCTGCTGGAAAAGTTTCTCTGGCCCAAGGTTCTATGACAAAGGAAATTGTAACCTGGCAATTTCCCCAATCTAGGCTGTTTCATGGGATCTGTAGTTGAGTTTGCAAGATGTGTGACAAGTGAGGGGAAAGTTTGCATTCCACATGGTAGTGCACAGGAGAAGGTGTGGTAAACATGTGATCTCTCCTGCTCAGGAGCTTATATCACAGATGCAATCACATTAAAGAAGTCTGGAAATACAAGCCCCAGTATCTGTTGCTTCATTCATGCAACCCCTGTCCCCCCACCAGCATGCTGGTGTGCCTGCTCTTACATGATTTGTTCAAGATCCTCCACTCTCACCCCTCCATGGGCACAGTGTCTGGGGTTCCCAGATACGCAGGTAGCATTGCTCCCACAACACTGGAACCATCCTCTTGTTTCTGCCTGGCTTTCCCTGCTCCCAGCAACCCTTGCAAGCTCCACTGCTTTCCATCAGCTCAGTTCATCCCCATACCAGGGCTCTCAAAGTGGGGAAATTGGGGCCTGCTTCGTCATGCTGTATCGGTCCCGTTCTCCACCTCTTTCTGCAGCCAGAGTTGCTTGTGTTGCTTGCGCCCAAAGCCCTCGTCATAGTTGCCTTTGCTCTTGAATAGCTGCTGGAAGTGTGGCTTGCAGTAGAATTCCCCGTGTAGAGCTGCATAACTACCCAAACTGGAAGGAAGGGAAAGCACATGTTAAAGCCCACCTAGGAAAAAGACTGAAGAAACACAACGGAAGAGAACATAGGAGAATGAGGCACGAAGGCTAGTTTGGTCCCTGCCACTGTCCCTTCTTTGTTAAAAGGCTGAGTTTACACCAGCCTTTTTGTTTTACATGGCAATCTCATCAGAATGAGAGCTCCCCATAACTCTTAAGGTTACCAGCTCTTAAAAATGTGGGCAAAATGAATTGGTCCAAGAAAGTCACATTTGCAAGAACAGTCAACCTCATAAGAATTTATAGAAATTGATTGAATGATGGCAAGGTTTTCATAATTTAAAAATATTCCTTCCAATTAATCTCAAAGTTATGACTTCTGTTCTCCTAATTGTAAGACATAAAGGGTGTCTAGTTGCATAAACTTGGCATTTAGTCTACAATCCTAGATCTACATACCTGAGAGTGAACCCTACTGGACTGTATGGTACTTTTCAACAGACAGGTATGTTTAATCCCTTAATTTGCCCTAATCGCCTTGGCAGAGCAGGGAAGGAAGGAGTAGTGCTCTCTCATCCTACTCTTTAAATCAATGTCAATATTCACAACTACATAAAGCTGAAACAAAAAAAGTGTGGTCTTATGTACGTGCCTTTCAGACCAAACCTCTCGCCCTCTTCTGATCAAGGATCAAACTTCAGAGCAGTTGTCACTGCCGAAAGAAAAACTGTCCTCTGCCTCAATCCCACATTGTGGGCAGACTGCTGTATACCTCAGTACAGAATCTGGAGAACATGAAATTTCATAAAGGAACTAAATGTGTTTCTCATTCAACCAACATTTCTGGTTCGTCTTGTGCTTGCCCCCAGTTCCTCACTGTTTTCTGGGGTTGGAGTAGGCCTACCATAAAGATAAAATTGGTAGGGGAGAGTGTGACATGAACCCAACCACCTAGCCTCCCATCCCCCAAATCCTCTTCACCTTCAAAGTTTTGCTTCCCCTGCCCTTCTCACCTGAGCTTGGTGTGGCAGTGCTTGCAACAGAAACAGCTGTTGTGGAAGACAAATTTATCGGCCACGAGGCGCTCCATGGGATAGACAGTTTTCTGGCAGGCACTGCATGTCTCCTTCACCTGGGCCTTCAAGCTGAAAGACTGAGTGACAGCAGCAAAAGCACAATGTAATCTCACAGTATATCCAAATATATAAAGAGAGTTAAAACAACTACACATTTAAAAACATCTAGAAACAACAACTGCTAAAATAAGTTTTTAATCCAATACAAATACCACCCAGGATAACAAACTCCACTTAGAAGGCTTAAATGACAATAGAGATGATCCTTGAGTGATATATAATGGGATGGAGTTCTGCCAAACTGAAGGCTTGCTTCCAAAGTAATGTGAAGCGGACCTCCTAAGAAGATGTATCCTTTTATGTATCCTGGTTCCATGCTGTAAAGGGTTCTGTATACCAGTACTTGCACCATCAATCAGCCCAGTAGCTAATAGGCAGCTGGTGTAATTCTTTCAGCACTGGTGTAATATGGTAATTTCTGCCCCATCCAGCAGCTGAGTCATCACATTTTGCACTAGCTTCTGAGTCAGCCTCAAGGACAGCCCCAATGTGGAGGGGACCAGCACAAAGACATTGGTGGTCAGGCTATCCCAGCCCAGGAATGGCTGCAGCATCTCTCACTAACCAAAGCTGGTAAGCTCTCCTAGTCAATGAGATCACCAAAGGCTCTAGCAACTTAGATGGAGCCAGAGCAGACTACGAATCTGCTCCTTCAGAGGAATATGGCCCCATCCAAAGCAGGCATTTGACCAATTATCAGCAGATAAAAAATAATGAAAAGGAGAAAACGTCACAAAAACATAATACATGAATGCACACTAAAAATCAAAGACAGTTCAGCTGGTTCTTTCCACCTTGTCAGTTGTTTATCTATTGCTGCCACATTGCAGCTCAAACAGTATTAGAAGCTGCCTTATGCAGGGTGAGGCCATTGGTCTACCACATCAAGGCAGCAGCTCTCTAAGGTGTCAGGCAGAAGTCCCACGCAGCCCTGCCTGGAGATAGTGGGGATTGAACCTGGCGCCTTCTGCATGCCTAGAGCAACAGCCCTTCCCTCTCCGTGTTAGAACTGAAGTTCTGTGTTTCTATTGAGGGGGAGGAGCTTCAAACCCAAAGTAGTCTGTGCCAGCGGAAGCTTCCTCCTGGGATCAACTTGGGAAAGAGGGATGAGTTTTAATTGGGAGTGCAGCATGCAAGGGAATGGTTAGACCCCTCCTCCCACCCCTATATGGCACGGTTTTGATGCCAATCTCCACCAGTGGTAGCTGTATGTCAAATGCATTTATGCATTTCACATATCATCTCTAGTTTGTCCCTGAGGGGGTGCAATTACAATCTGAGCAAGGACCAGAGGGGAAAGGCAAAGGCAGCCTCTTTCTCCATGCACCGCTCCCTCCCCCGAGCTGCGTTACATTCTCAGCAGACTACATAATGTGTAATTTGAGCCTGGGGCTGAATTATTTTGCTTTTGGTACTGTCGCATGCATATGGTGTGCATCCTTTGAAGATCCATAAACAAAGTTACCCCCAACAACAGGATGCAGGAACATGAGCTACAGCGATGGAGCCATTTGCCTTTAAAAAGAACTATGAGGTGATGGGAAAGCTTTAAAGATCCAACTGAGTCAGCAGCTGAGATAAGAACTATAAAGCAATTTATATACCAATAGGTGCCTTAGAAGCCTCTGGAAAGGATAATCAATAACAGGGTTTTTTGCTTCTTTAAAGAAAGATCAAAAAGAATTGCATATTCACTTAATAAGTTCCAAGGATGCTGAGGCCAGTAAAATTGTCATTTTCTACAGCGATGGTACAAGGCTGCTTCTGAAGCAAAGAGGAGTTGCAGGGGTTGTTGTGCTGTGTTTTTATTTGATTGTCCCCACACCCTCTGGGGAAACATTCATGCCCAAAGGTAGAAACTGGGGTGGTAATTACCTTGGATCTCTGCACGGTGGATGCCCCTGAGTTGCTCTTTGCCTCCTAAAGAAAGAGGAGAGGGGAAATGCCATTGGTAATTATACAGAGTAGAGAGCATCATGTTATGATCTGCATTAAGAAACAATGGGGAATAGAAAGAGATCGCAGAACCCATAGAATCACAATTGTAAGCTTTGATACTGCCACTTTTTAAGCAGTTTTAGAATTTCATATTTATGTCCCATTTCCTAGACCATTATGTAATGCACTGTTTGGGCTCAAGGCAGACAACTACCATAAGCAAGTTCTCAATAACCACCTTAAAGGGAGATTATTTCTTTGAGTTGGAACATAACTGTGCGAGTCCTGTTTAACTCACACTGATTTTCCAAAGAATACTAGAATTTGTAGGATTTTTTAAAGAACAGATAATTGCTTCCACAAACTACAATCCACAGGATTCATTGGAAGGATAAGTGAACATAAATTTTGAAAACAACCATGTCTTCAGGCACCTTAAAGGCTGACAGTGCAATATTCTACATGTCTACCCAGAAGTAAGTCCCACTGAGTTTGAATTCAATGGGCTGACTCCCCAGTAAAAGATACGGGATTTCAGCCTGATGAATTTATTATGACATCAACTTTTGTGTAAAAACAACCACAGATCTTGGATAGTATCACTAACTGGCAAAGGAAGAAAAGTGGAGTGGGGAGGACTCCAGGGAACAGAAATGCAATTTATTGTAAGTCCAGTGCATTTCAGAAAACTCCTTTTTCAAGGGCACTGCAAGTATATGAACAGAATGAATAGGATAGTTTTAAGACGTTAATAGCCATATTAAGGTAGTTTTCTGTTTCTAGGATGAATTTTGTTATCATTATTTGTATCTTTTTTAAATTGTTTAAAAATAGAATAAATACAAGAAAATATATCAAATTCGCATTAAGTAAAACTTATCTTTTTTGTAATGTTTGCTGCAACATTTTAACATCAATAAAAATGTCAAACATGCCGAACGAAAAACAGACTCCTTAGAAAGAGAGGAACCCCACAAAAATATTGATGTAACAAAAATCAGTTATCCTGATTAGTAAAACATAAAAAACATACTAAAATATGGTGAGCAGACATGAGAAAATGAACTAATAATTTTTAACGATTCTCACATCCAAGGTTTACTAGTCCTATTGCAAGAAGCATCCAAAATGGAACATTACATCAACTTGAGCCATGTGTCTATGCAGTCAAGTGCTACAAATAAAGGAGAATTCTAAAATGGAAAACTTTCACCAGGTGCAATGCTTAAGGTTAATCAACTGGAATGAAAGGAGGAAATGACCATAAAATGTAAAAAGAACAGTCTGGGGCTTAAATGAATTCAAAATATGCATAATGACCATTCACAACAGCAGTTATCCTAGTACTGCTAACATGCCCAAATGGCTAAAAACTGCAATTCGACACTTCTGCGCATGCGCAAAGCACGATTTAGCGCTTCTGCGCAGGCGCAGAAACCCGGAAGTAACCTGTTCTGGTACTTCCGGGTTCGGCACGGTGTGTAACCCGAAATCACATAACTTGAAGTGTCGGTAACCCAAGGTACCACTGTAGTGAGTTCCTGTCCCAAGCAAGTGTTCATTAAGCAAGCAAGCAAGCAATGCATAGCTTGTGCTATCGTCAATTAACGCTGCTGCTGCTGCTGCTGCAAATGGTCACTGTGATTGTTTTGCATACGTTTAAGTTTTAATTAAATTGTCCCAGACACATAGCCCTTGCGTGGGAGTCTGCAACTGCTATCTGTGAGAAACTTTCCATTTGTTCTGATGAAGTGAGAAACAGGATGCAAAGCAAGCAATCTCATTATCGTAACTTGAAGTGTTTGGAGAAATTGTTATGCAACAGTGGCTACTGCTTATAGTTGTATATGTTCACTTTGCATGTTGCTTTGTTTTGTCAATCTGTAAATCACTTTTATACCTTTTTAGGGTTCCTCTGATTTTGTTTGTTTTTACTTACATCCTTGGGGCCCTTCTCCTTTGTTTTGGTTAAATATTATTTCCAATGGAAGATTACTTTCCATGCATCTGATGAAGTTAAGATTCTAGTCTGTGAATGCTTATGCCATAATAATTTGCTAGACTTTAAAGTGCCATCTTTTGGGTGCTTTTGCTGCAACAGACTAGCATGTCAGTTTTATATTTCATAGAATCATAGAGTTGGAATAGCCCACAAGGGCCATCGAGTCCAACCCCCTGCCAATTTGAATAAGCTTACCTGGGAGTAAATCTTATGGAACTCAGGGGTACCTACTTCGAAGCAGACATGCATAGGATTGGACTGTGGGGCACATGTCATCTCCCCTCAACCCACCCCCAGGAAGTAGCAGCAACCTCTTCAATCTGAAATCTTGATTACAATACATACATTAGTGGAGGCTGTGCTGGCTGGTCCCTTGGCTTGGAACATAACTCTACGTTTCCTCCACACAGGTCTGCAGCTTCACTCCCTTGAGTTGGCCAATTCTATCCTGCTGGTATGGCTTAAGTTGGCGCCTCACGATACCTAGGAGGGGGGGAAAACAGCTAATGCAGCCTCTTGCATTGGAACAATACTTCTGATCCTGAGCTGCAAAACCCAGGAATCTGGTTCACCCTGACATTCCTACGAAAGCTCTGCAGTTCCCACACTGCCATTTATTTATTTTCCAAGTTTTAATGCATTTTGTCTGAAATAGAGCAATAGAATACATAAAGCAGAGTCATCAGTATCTACACAAACATATGAGCATTCAAATACATATCTATCAATATGTAAGCAATCTAATTTTAGTTCATTCATTAATAAATTACTCCTACAAAAACATATCATAAAACAGTAACCATCAAAACATGTATCTGAAGAAGTGTGCATGCACACGAAAGCTCATACCAAGAACTAACTTAGTTGGTCTTTAAGGTGCTACTGGAAGGAATTTTTTTATTTTGACTATGGCAGACCAACACGGCTACCTATCTACCATCAAAACATGAGCAGTAAAATTTCCTAAACTGAATTATCACGCCTATTAATGAGCAAAGTTGGATGGTATCCTGTACTTCATTATTCAAAAACAGCATTTCCCAAAATCCCATTTCTATGCCTTCAACCACATAAATGGAGCAGAGCTCCTCTCTGTCTCCTCATTTTGTTAAGCCTCTTCCCTTTCCAGGAAAACTGTTGCTGAAGCATCCTACCTAGTATCACTTGCCTGCATCCTACTTGCCATTTGACTCTCTACTATTGACTGGTCCATCACAGGTACATGTAAGGAGGTATACTGTCATACCCGATGACACTCCAGTCTTCACAAGCAGATTACCAAGGCCTCCTTTCTTTGCCACCTGGGTCCTCACAATATAGCACTGTTCTGCAAGACTTTCAGGCTGCTTGAGAAATCTGATTCATTTCCGCTCCCTTCTGTGGTTGGCTTGTTGTTTCCTGCTCTCTCTGCTGAGCCGCATGGCTCAAACGTCACACAATCAGTCATGACAAGATCAGAGGTCTCAGGGTTAGACACCACATGGGCAAAAGAGAGGCCAAACCAAAGTCCCCTGCATTTTGCCAATCAAGTAAGGTCCGGAGCAAAAGAGGCTCATAACAAGGCCAGTGACTACTGCCACCACAATTAAAGCTTTCTTAAGCATTAGCGACAGACCACCACGTACAGCTGTACCTCTACTTACGTATCCCTCTGGATACGGAATCTTCGAGTTGCAGCCATGCACTGCGCGCACATGCGCAGAAGCGCTCAATCGTGCCACATGCATGCACAGAAGTGTTCAAGCACACTGTGCATGTGCGCAGAAGCGCGCCTCTATTTATGTAATTTTTGGGGTGTGAACAGACCCCCAGAATGAATTAAGTTTGTATCCAAACTTAGAGGGTCCACTGTACTATAATTTAGAAAGGATAGAGGCAGTACTAAGACTGTGTCAGAGGACCAATCCATATTCAAAATGAAGGATGCAAACTTTCAAGCTACACCAACCCTCTCTGTTAAGAACTTCCATTCTTTCTCAAACAGACATATCCGAAACCTTCCTCTCCGCACAGCTGTTCCATTCTCACACATGCGCTGCATTAGCTTATCTTTCACACATCCTAGCATCTCCACATATGGCAGCATATCCTCTTAAATATTGTAGAGATGCAAAAAAGCAAGAGAACATTGGAAGAGGAGGTGGAGCATTTGGTGAAATGTTTCAGACAAGCATTTATTTAGATCCTATATTTAATGTGTTGAATTGTGTTAAGAAAAACATTTCTGCTGACAAGCAAGAACCAGTATTATATATTCTAACTGTCTTCGCTAAATCTTGGTAAAAGACGACTGAAAAGAACACATTTATGGCCATACATAACAGTTTTTATTTTTATGTTGCTTTTCCACAGCTCAAACCATGCTCAAGGCAGCTTGCAACATGAAAAAACACACTTTGCAACATAACAAAAGTAGTCATAAACAATAAATAAAACATTAAAACACACACAACCAAACTGAAGTATTTCCACATAAATCACAAGATCTAAAATATACAAAACAACAGCTACACCTCCCCCCAAAAATAACTATCTCTCTATAAATATTCTTATTGTATAGCTCTCAAACTGTCCTCTGACTGTCCCTGCAATACAGTGGTACCTCAGGTTAAGTACTTAATTCGTTCCAGAGGTCCGTACTTAACCTGAAACTGTTCTTAACCTGAAGCACCACTTTAGCTAATGGGGCCTCCTATTTCCTACCTAATGGGACCCACTATTTCTGGGTTAGCGGAGTCTGTAACCTGAAGCATATGTAACCTGAAGCGTATGTAACCCGAGGTACCACTGTACACAGATGCTTCTCTTCCACACGATTAAATACCCCTGACACTTCTGGGATTTCCTCTTATTGCATAGTCAGAATAACCTGCTGGGGTGGGGGGGAAATCGAAGAGTATCAGCAGGGAGCATGCAGAGATGCTGGTAAAGAAGCCCAAGGGCAGCAGTGGTCGCTCTAGGAGTGACTGACCAGGAGAAAGAGGCAGTCCACCAGGGCAAAGGAGGTGGTGGAGGCAGGCAGGCGAACTGAGCCTGAGTAAGTTCTGGGCGAGCGCCTTCTCAGGTTCTGTCTGCCTGCGCCTTTGCCATCTGCAAGCAATTTGAGCTGGCAATACATTGCAGCTCCCCAGCTGCCCCCAGCACAGCGCAGGTAGGCAGTCGGATGGGAGTGAAGTGTGCTGTGCTGTCAGCAGCTGGGGAGCCAGCCGCGATGTATTGCCAGCTCAAGAAGTCTGAAACCTGTATCACAATCTGATCATCACACTGGTTTCAGACAATTTATCAAAATATTGCCCAGCTATAGACATGGCATACAATCTATTGTATTCTTACAGAGATTCTGACAGCTTCAACAATATAATTCCCTATTTGGTTTCCTATATGATATATACAGTATCAACAAAAAAATCTACTGAAGATGTACTTAAGGCCTGCAAGAATTTAGAAAAATCATTGCTACACAATGTAAACGAAGATATTAATGCTGAAGATCTGTGCTGTGAACTTATAGCAATAGCTCAAAGATTGCCACAAGACGTATTTCTTTTCATATTACAACAAAAACTCCTGGATAATGTGTCTAACGTTTCTGTTGTTCTAAGGACCCTTCTCACACTTCCAGTGTCGGTGGCAAGTGTTGTACAGTGGTACCTCGGTTTACGTACTTAATCCGTTCCTGAAGTCCGTTCTTAAACCGAATCTGTTCTTAAACCAAGGTGCACTTTCCCTAATGAGGCCTCCCGCCGCTGGTGCCCTTTCACCGTTCGCTTTCCATTTGTAGACCAAGGTAAAGTTCGAAAACCGGAACACTACTTCCAGTTTTGTGGAGTTCGTAAACCAAATCGTTCGAAAACAGGACTGTTCTTAAACCGAGATACCACTGTACACTGCTTCTCAAAGCTCAAACTTATACCAATTGAACATGCCCAGGCATCAGCACTTGACCTGAAGGAACTGGTGACAAAATCTTCAAAGGAAAAGTCATGCAAAGTGAGATTCTGATGTGTTTGAAATTGAAACTTCAAAGAGACTTAACTTTTAATGTCACAATTCACAAGGTTATTCACAATGATGTGTGCGAAAATATTTTCTTTTGTATTTAAGATAATCAAAGGTTGTTGTTATTACCAATTCTTGCAATTTAAAATAAATGTAGCAGTTTCAAGTTTTGAGCTTTTCGTTTTTTCTACAATACATCTGTTTTTGAAAATTTAAGTTGGCATGGGGGGCGGGGGAGGTGCAAGTAGTAAGCCTTGCCTGGGGCACAAAATAACCTGGCGCAACCACTGCTCATAGCCCATTAACTGTTAGCTTAAAAGAAAGAACTCGTTCCCCCTCTGGTTCATGCAAGGGTGATAGCAATCAAAGGCAACCACATGCTGTTCAACATTCTTAATTCTTATGAAACAAAAGACATACCTGCTATTCAGGTCAAGTTTTCCATAACTAATTTTCTGTTGCACTTCACTTTCATAGTCTGCTTATCCTTTTTAACACAAGGGGTTTATTACAAGTAAACGCTTCTGAACGTTCACTGTTCTTTTCCAGGTTACCGGTATAGATTTCTTATATAAATATTTAACCATTAATAGGCACTACAGTTCAAATCCTGCATGACAGTAACAGTTCTGTGTATATAGGAGTATATGGGGCAAAGGGTTTACTGCTCTACAGCCTGCTCCCTAACAGTGCAAGAAGAGTCTAGCTGAAAAAGATGCCTAGGACAGAGCTTCTGCGTAGAGTTAAGTAGCAGTTAGAGGATTGCACCTCACTCTTCAGTCCTTTTGGCTCCTTTTGTTCTTCAAAACAAACTCTCCACTTTATACATGATTGGTGCAGACCTTAAGAACTAACTGGAAATGAGGCTTGGGTTTAAGGCAAGGGTGAGGAACCTGCGGTCTTCCAGGTGTTGTTGGACTCCCACTACCCCTGAATATTAGCCATGCTGGCTGGGTCTAGGAAAATAGGAACCTGTCTTATACTGAGTCAAACTATTGACTCACAATTTTCTTCTCTGACTGGTAGTGGCTCTCCAAGTTTTCAGACAAGGGTGTCTCCCAGCCATGCCTGGAGATACTGAGAACTAAACTGAGCCCTTCTGTATGTAAAGCACTAGGACACAGCTCTTTCATTCTTAAACAGAATTAGACTCCAACAAGACCTAGGGAACCACAAGTTAACCATCCCTAGTTTAAAGACTGTATTGCAGTTTGGGTCCTAAAGACACATAGGCATTTGGCAACCGTGTTATAAAGCAGTGTTTCCCAACCACTGTTCCGCGGCACACTAGTGTGCCGCGAGATGTTGCCTGGTGTGCCGCGGGAAAAATTAAAAAATTTGAAAGATTTTTTTTTAAAAAAGTCAAATTTTCGATTGGGGCGCCGTCACTAGATGACCCCTGGGGTTCCCTCTCTCCCTCCCGCTCTGCGCCTCCCTCCTCCTCCTCCTCCTCCGGGGACGCCCTTCCTGGCTCTCGGCCAAGGCTTGGCGGCTGCCACTCACTCGCTCGCCCACCCGACCCTCCATCCCTGCACCCAGCCTCTCCCCCTCCGTCCCCGGCGCGGGGGCTGCCGGGATCCGTAGTCCCCTCGCCCTTGGGCTCCGCGCCCGTGCGGGGTGCGCGAACTACGTTTCCCAGCGTGGCCTGGCGGGCCGGGCGTTTTGTTTGAAGCGCTCTTCTCCCGGCCATGGAATGAGTGCAGCGGCGGCGGCCGGGCGGGCAGGGGCTCTTCCGCGCAGACCCCACGCAGCCTGCCTGCACCCCCGCGGAGATCGGGCGGCAGGATGGAGCCCGGGGATCCCCGCGGAGGCAGAGCGGCGGCGGAGGAGGCTGCCCCCCAGGTAGGGCTGCGTCGGGGGTTTTTTATTTTTGCAATGCTGCATTCGCGCCGGAGGGGACGCATCGGACCGCAGGGAGACCCCTTGGCGGGCGTGCAAGGCAATGCATGCGTGCAGGCGTTGCATGGAGTGCAGTGCAATGCAATGGCAACGCGGCGCCCTGCATGCATGCATGCAACTTCCACCGGCACTCCGGACTTGGCAGGTGAGGGGGGTCCCCAGTGGGCGGCAGAGAGAGCCGGGAGGGCGAAGGGGAGCCGGGGGGAGCAGCGCTGCTCCCCGAGCCGAGCCCGGGGGGAAACTTCGGCGTCGTTGCGCCGGGTGTTGGAAGCGGAGGCTGGCGGGGGCCCCTCACCTGCAAAACCTGGTCGCCTCTCATATATTTCGTGCATTGCATTCATCGCCCACTTTCTCCTCCAAGGAGCTGCCAGGGGCGCGCGTGGTTCTCCCCGTGTTATCCTCGCAACAACAGCCCTGCGAGGTGGGTCAGGCGAGTGGCCCAAGGGAGCACCCAGGGATTGTCCTGGCCAGGTGGGGTGATTTGAACCCTGCTCTCTGCCCGGTCTTCGTCCTCATTTAGCCCCCACATGTGCATGACTGTGCATGACTGAGGTTTCCCCCCCTTGTCTTGGCTATGGTGTGAGTCTGTGCTGTTAATTAATGGGGTTCTGCCTTCGGAGAAGATGAGCCAGCCCTCAAGGAGGTGATTATGTAATTTGCTAGCAATTCATGTCCCTCCCGGCGTGACGCTGCGCGCTGACGTCACGGGGCTGTAATGGTGGTGTGCCTCAAGATTTTTTTCATGAAACAAGTGTGCCTTTGCCCAAAAAAGGTTGGGAAACACTGTTATAAAGCAACTGGATACAAGCATATAATAGTGATTTAGATAAGATGCACTCAAGTTTCTTGAGAAGTATCCTGGGGCTCCAAGTTCAATCAAGTATGAGACGATGTGTGTATAACTAAGTATACACACAAAGGAATACTGGGTATGGGCTAGCAATCTATTTATCGTAATATTCAAATCAGATTAAGGAACACTGGAAAACAATACATTGAGTCAGCTGTAAATAAAATTTGCTCCCCCAAGTTTTATGGTTTAAATGCAACAGATAACAGGGTCACTTATATTTCAAAATTAATAATTCCAGTCCAATGCAGGGCCTCTATGTTAGCCCAACTGAACGTTTTCCCCTCAGCTTTTGTCATGGGCAGGTATTTAAACATCCCCAGAAATGATAGACTTTGCGGATGTTTTTGAATGTGCCAGACACAGTAAAACATTATTTTCTACTGTCCATTGTACAACCAGCTACGCAAACATGTACTATCCCCATTTTTGGGGTAGTCTAACATCACGGCACAATGAAAGTATCAGATTCTATCTGTCTGACATTAACACGTAAGTAATTGCAAGGGTGGCTAAGTTTTTATCAATAAATAGTATCTCTCAGAGTGGTGAATGGCACTATGTAACAGGAGATACTCCAATGAAAATTCTCGTTATTACATATTTTTATATGGCTGCTTATTTGCATATATTTTAACATTTTATATATGGATGTTTTATGATGGCCTATATTTGTAATGCCTAATAAAGGTTTGGTGAAGAAAGTAAGTTATAAAACAACAAAGAGTCCCGTGGAAGCTTAAAGACTTGATACATTTATTATGGCATTATCAGTGTTAGAAACTGAGATATGAAAGCTAGGAGCTTAAACCTAGGTTATGGGCGCAACAACAGAATGTCTAGGAGCACTTTTTTTATAACAAGAACACAAAGCTGAAAATGAATGAATTGTAGCTAAAATATTATGTTCATTTTTCACATGGTCTAGTCCTTCCTCTGCCCACGCCCCTAATATTCTTCATAAAGTAGCTGGAAGTGGGGAGGCAGAAAAAGGTCCTCCTTTCCTTCCACTTCGCAGTTTTAATCTGAAATTTTAGGTGCAGTACTGTACCCAGAGCTCAGAAACTGCTTGTGCTAATAAAATTCCCTGTCGCAAAATGCGCCTAGAACAATGGGAATTTTGAACACCGGGCATTGTCTTTTGTGAACTACAGTCCATTTCATCAAATGCATGACATGTTATTCGGCGTGTGTGTCTGTGAATAGGGTGGAAGGGGATGTTTTCAGTGAGGTCAGAAGGAAATGTGGAAAATTACAGAGGATGATAACTGCATTCTTAGCAGTGCCATTAAAAAACAAACAAACTGTTGTGTTGATAACACAGATACCCTGCCATTGGTAAGCCACTTAACCCACACAGAATCCTAGAATCGTAGACTTTTAAGGTACCCCAAGGGTCATTTAGTCCAGCCCCAGTACTGTATAATAAAAATCTGTTGCATCAGTTTAGTCCATGTGAAAGCATGTAACCTCTTGATGAACTATAATTCAACAGCTTCCCTTTGATTATGGCCACCTCTGGAGGTCCACTGCAGAGTCCTGTCAAGTTGAAATGTTTCCTCCCTGACTCAACTTAAGAAAGTGAACTGTAATTACTTCAGGTCCAAATGGCACCTAGAAGCCCAAAGGCAAAGTTGCTCTTGGAAAGACATGCCACTTAATAAGTCTCAAAGTGTAGCCATTTGTAAGTAAGACACAACTGTTGTGTCTGAGAGCTACTGGGAAAGCCACAAAGTTTGATTAAGTGACACAGCTAGACTGGGATTTGCTCAATAATTAGTAATTACTAACTCACCAACTACTGAGCTACAGTAGCAAGACCCAAACACATTCAACTAAATGGATTTCGTTCCAAGCAAGGTGTACAAAATGAATAGTTTGAGGGCAAGGGAAGATGGGACTATTTGCCACATAAAGAGAACAGAAGAAAGCATTTCATTATGTACTTAAAAGGAAACAAGATGTTGCTACACATCCTCCTTTCTGGCAGAGGAAAGGGTGTGCTGGAGAGAGAAGAAATCATGCATGCAAAGAGGATCAGAAACCAAGAAGGCTCTGCTTTCTTAAGAACTGCCCTGCTATCGGTAAACTAGCATTCCCCCCCCCCCAAAGTAGCCAGCCAGCTGCCTATGGAATCCCACAAACAGGGCATGAAGGTGATGGAGATACCTGCTGTTTGTCCCCAGAATCTAGTATGCTGAGATGTACTATGCTCTATGAGGGATGAGGCACGTGTGACCTTCCAGATGCTCTTTGACTCTAGTTCCCAGCCAACGTGGTCCAGAATGAGTGGATGTGTACTTCAACAAACAACTGGAGAACCACAGGTTTCCCATTCCTGCAGTAGGCTATCACGGCTAATAATTCCATCCATTCTGCAAACAGGGTGATAGCTATTGATAGACCAAACCTCCTTCACCACAGCTTTATCAAAACAGTTTCACAAGCCAGCATGGTGACAAGAAAGCCACCGATAGATTCAGCAAACGTTGCAGAGAAATGCTGGTCAATTTCCAAAACTCTTTAAGAAACCATTCTCGGCGTCTGCAATGCAAGTGTTCCACGTTGCACATTATCTAGACAAAGATGATAGTTTCGTTAAGTATGGGCAGAGTTCCCTCTGACCATAGTCATTGCTCACAGTCTGCCTATATTTTTGGAGAGCTTTTTAAGAGATCTGTGTCTTTTAGAACATACCGTCATACCTCAGTTCCACTTCCAAAACACTGGGAAACCAAGGTGTGGCTTCCTGCAGCCAACTGCAAGCCGCATAAGCCGCGTCGGATGTTCAGGTTCCAAAGAACGTTTGCAAACCGGAACATTCACTTATGGGTTTGCGGCGTTCGGGAGCCAAAACGTTCGACTTGCAAGGCGTTTGGGATCCAAGGTATGACTGTGTAAGGATAGCTCCCTGTTGGTGCATAAAGGTAAAGGGACCCCTGACCATTAGGTCCAGTTGTGGCCGACTCTGGAGTTTCTGCGCTCATCTCGCTTTATTGGCCGAGGGAGCCGGCGTACAGCTTCCGGGTCATGTGGCCAGCATGACTAAGCCGCTTCTGGCGAACCAGAGCAGCGCACGGAAACCCCATTTACCTTCCCGCCAGCGCGGTACCTATTTATCTACTTGCACTTTAACGTGCTTTTGAACTGCTAGGTTGGCAGGAGCAGGGACCGAGCAACGGGAGCTCACCCCGTTGCGGGGATTCGAACCACCGACCTTCTGATCGGCAAGTCCTAGGCTCTGGTTTAACCAACAGCGCCACCCGCATAGCAGCACTCAAAAGAAAGAGTTGGATACCAAGATACCTGCAGCCCAACCCTTCGACAATCAAAATAGTATTACTGACAGGCGCCTGTCTAACCTTGTGTTTAAAACCTCCAAGGAAGAAGATCTTGCCTTGTCTATGCAGTTTCTTACACTACATTCCCCCCCCCCCCCTATTACTGAACCAAGATCAAAGCCACTTCTTCTTGCCTATAGTTAGACTGGAAACTTAAATATTTGGAAACTGTTAGCATATTGTTTTTGTCAGTTTTTCTATATATTCTACTCTTTCAGCCTCTCCGCATCATATCTGCCCTTTAAAATCAAATTGTGTTACAGCTTTTTCTGACCTGCAATATCCAGAACTGAACACTCCAAATAAGGTCTTGCCAGGACTCATTCCTCAACTCTTAGAACGGTTTACCATGTTGATAGAAGCTTGAGAACATGTCCAAGTGTATTTGCAAATTGCATTCCACTTTCCAGCTGAAATCCTCAAAGCTGCCCACAACATTCATAAAATCTAAGTCAGGATTCCTCAACCTCAGCCCTCCAGATGTTTTTGGCCTTCAACTCCCATGATCCCCTAGCTAGCAGGACCAGTGGTCAGCGATGATGGGAATTGTAGTCTCAAAACATCTGGAGGGCCAAGGTTGAGGAAACCTGATCTAAGTCAATTGTGAAATTAGGATACCATCCCTGAGTTACTCCCCCTCCGATCAGTTTGTTTTCAATCTGTTTTGCAGAAGCAAAAAAGCAACTCTTAGAGGAGTTTGTGCACTAAAATTCATCCAGTTTGGTGCTAGTGGTCTTCACCACCCAGGTTCCATCATGCACTTGCAAATAAGTTGCAGCTTTGCATATTTGTGCCTTTAAAAATGGGTGTGAGACAGTCCTAATTAATTCAACTTTTGAACCAGCTTCCACCGCTGGAGCATGCGATGATAAAGAACCACGCTCCTCTTTGCATATACAAATGTGTCTTCCTCCTCTCGCTCAAAATTCACCAGGCAGAGGCTCGAAGAGCTACTTCCTCAAGCAATATGGAAAACAGAAACAGAAGGAGCATTGCTGATGCTGCGTCTGTAGCGAGCATCAAAGACCGAAGGTCAAAGGCTAAACCCACCCAAAGGAGACCAGTGGTTTCTCTTCGAATCATTTGCCCTGCTCCCTTTATCTTCGACGCCTCCATCCTCTCCTTGCACTGGGCAGTTTCCGGGGACATGGAGTGTGCAAATCCCCGGGATCCCAGGTGCAGCTCCCAGCACCTTCCTGTGGCACTCAGCGCACAGAGAGGCGCAGCAGGGATGTCCCCCAAAACACCATCTCTTTGTGTTCAGGCACAGAGGAGCCCCCTCCCCATCTTTTGCAAGGGGGAGGCAAAACACCCCACCCTACCTGCATACACACCCCATCTCAGGGGTGCCAACTTGGGGGGGGGACCAGGTAAGCCCCACCCCGCATCATCAATCCCATGAGGTAGTGCACCCATGCCATTTGGATGGGAATTCCCCCTCAACTTTTTTTTGGGGGGACCCCCTCGAATATTTTATTGAGGTGGCCGAAGGTGGACCTCATTCCCTAAGAGCTGCCTCATCCTCACCCCAGAAATAACAGTTATATTATGGGCAGGCGGTCCTCTCCCATGAAAAGCCCCCTCCAGCCGAGGCTGGGCAGGGCCGGCCCTGCCGTGAGGCAGGAGTGAGGCGGCGGCCAACGTCCCTTCATCTCGTTGAAACCGTTGAGATTTTTCCACAGAATGGAAGAATTGCCTGTGGTGGGGAGGGGTGCTTTGTTTCCCTCCCCCCTTCCCTTTGAGGTGCCGAAATGGGCGCTGGCTTCGGGAAGAGAAGAGAAGGGCGCCCTTTGGCCGCTCCGCCTCAGGCTGCCAAAGCTCTCGGTCGGCCCGCCGACCCCGGAGGAGCGGCCTCCGCCCGCCGTGAGGGGGGAAAGACGAGGGACTCACGGACTCACTCACCCACCCAGGGGCTCCCCGAGGAGGAGCTTCTCTCTCTCTCGGCCGCCGAGGAGGAGGAGGAAGGTAGGCGCAGCACGGCCCAAGCCGGGTACGGGTGTCCGTGTGAATGCGCGCGCGCGTGTCTTGCCTGTGGCGGCTTCCCCTCAAGAGGTCTCCGGCGCACAAAGCGCGGCGCTCCTCCTTCTCCTCTCGGCGTCTCCTTTGTGCTCCGCGTGCGCGCGCAGCAGCGAACCCCCCCCCCTTCTCACTTTCTCCGCCCCCGACGCCCACCCCCCTTTCATCTCCCTTCTTGCCGCCGCCTCCATCAACGCGGGGGGGGGTTGGGGTGGTGGGAGGGGAGGCTGCTGCTCTTGCTCTGTGGGGTAGGACTAGCCATGGCGAGGGGGAGCAAAGTCTCTCCCCCCCTCTATGGGGACAAAAGGTGGCCCCCGAAGGATGCCCCCGCCCCCCAAGGTCTGTCTCCCTCCCTCCCACACTGCATTAGTGGGGTGGCTGGGTGCCTGCAAGCAAACCGTTCTATTTGGGGGTTGCAATATATATATAGGGTGACAGGCGGGGTGATTTGCAAACCGCCTCCCGCGCCGTCAAGGTGCGCGAGGCGGCGCGCGCAAATTGAAACGCCGAGCGAAAGAATAGCAAGCCATAATGAGATTACCCTGCGTCTAGACGCGCGGATGCTCCCGCTCCTCTCTCCAGCCCACAGATGCCCCTTTGCAACCGATTTCTCTCCACCGCTGGGTGCGGAGTGTGGCCATCGCGACACCCAGCGGCGATTCCGTTGTTCCATGTGCAAAAAGCTTCCTTTCTCCCCTGTCCTAAGCATTTACCGTATTTAGCCAACTTTCTGGGTGAGACTGAATTCTCGAAAAGGCAGGAAATGTTGGCTTTTTGCATATTCGCCTCACTTTTAAACTGAACTGATATGCAATGGATTTTTATTATACTGGGGTTGGACTCGGGATGCCTTGCAACTCTGCAACGCAATAATAACATAATAATAATAATAATAATAATAATAATAATAATAATAATAATACAGTGGTACCTCAGGTTACATACGCTTCAGGTTACATACGCTTCAGGTTACAGACTCCACTAATCCAGAAATAGTGCTTCAGGTTAAGAACTTTGCTTCAAGATGAGAACATAAATCGTGCTCCGGCGGTGCAGCGACAGCAGGAGGCCCCATAAGCTAAAGTGGTGCTTCAGGTTAAGAACAGTTTCAGGTTAAGAACAGACCTCCGAAACGAATTCAGTACTTAACCCGAGGTACCACTGTAATAATAATAATATATCCCACCCATCTGGCTGGGTTTCCCTAGCCACTCTGGCTGCCTTACAGCATATATAAAAACACAACAAAACATCAAACATTAAAAAACAGAATATCCCATTCGGGGAACAAGCCAACCAATAAATCAATAGAAACCAAAAATAATGATGAGTATGATAACAACAACAACAACAAACAGCTTACACTTATACCCAAATTAAAATAACCTCAACCCCAACCAAACATTTAAACAACCCCCACCCAACAAAAACAAAACAGAGGAACCAAAATTAGAACCGTTTAAAACATTGTAAAACTTTTTAGCCAGTTTCCCCAACCCAAGAGTTGTTCCAGCAATGTCCCTCTGGCCTCCCAGAAGCCTCTTTTATCACCATCCCGTTAAAAGTACACCTTTTAAAAGTCACTATTCTTGTGCAGTGCAAATGGAATTTTTGCACGTTGTCGCCTTCAACGATTGGAGAGCACGGGAGGAGAAATCTGCAAGACTTCCAAATATCTCTGAACTGCAAGAGAATAATAGAGAAGGCAGGCTCATTAAATACCCTCATCGTTACTGTATTTATTTAGTGACACTTGGCACTTTGCAGAGTACAAAAGGGCAGGTCCCTGCCCTGAGGAGCTTACAATAATTATAAGTCATGGAAGGAAAAGGGTGTGTGTGTCAGAGTTAATAGGAAAGTATTTGTGGATGTTTCCGTTTAAATTCTGTAGCCTTAGATATTGGCTGAAGTTACAATAAGGCATGGAAACAATATCACATGGAACAAGGCTGCAGTCCAGTTGTGATGTTGTTGAGCTGTTCTACTGTGCTTTTTTTCTGGGGTGGCGCAGGGGTACGCGTACCCCTAAACATTTTGTGAATCTAAGTTTGGCCTCATTGAGGGGCAGTATTTCATTATGAGTAGGGAAATGAGAGTACCCCTAAACATTTTTTTTGGAAAAAAGCACCGGCTGATGGGATATAATATCCACTAACATGCAATATATTTAGAGCAATTTCGCAAACAGGACACCTTGAGTTTTATCTTGCAGGAACCCAACACCCCTTGCTTTCCTCCCCTTGGGTTAGTAACAAACAGATATAGTTACTACTGCTGCATACAGTGGTACCTCGCAAGACGAATGCCTCGCAAGACAAAAAACTCGCTAGACAAAAGGGTTTTTTGAGCTGCTTCGCAAGACGATTTTCCCTATGGGCTTGCTTCGCAAGACGGAAACGTCTTGCAAGTTTGTTTCCTTTTTCTTAACACCGTTAATACAGTTGCGACTTGACTTCGAGGAGCAACTCATAGAACGCGGTGTGGTAGCCTTTTTTGAGGTTTTTAAAGACTTTGGTGATTTTTGAAGCTTTTCCAAAACTTTCCCGACACTGTGCTTCGCAAGACGAACAAAATCGCAAGACGACAAAACTCGCGGAACGAATTAATTTCGTCTTGCGAGGCACCACTGTACTTTCATTGGCATAATCAGTTGCAACTTTATATATGAACAGAAGCAAAGGTGAATAAGGGGAACAGTGAGTTAGCATTTAGGCTATTATTGTGTTCTAGTATATTACCATAACAGGTTTTGGTGTTTTTTTTAAAGATGGCCTTCTAATACTCCCTGTAAATCTTTGTTTATTGAATTTATGTTATCTAAAGCTTCTATCAGTATCATAAAAAGCTATGTTGAGGTTTTAGTATTGTGCTTGTTGTTGTTTAGTCGTTTAGTCGTGTCTGACTCTTCGTGACCCCATGGACCAGAGCATGCCAGGCACTCCTGTCTTCCACTGCCTCCCACAGTTTGGTCAAACTCATGCTGGTAGCTTCAAGAACACTGTCCAACCATCTCGTCCTCTGTCGTCCCCTTCTCCTTGTGCCCTCCATCTTTCCCAACATCAGGGTCTTTTCCAGGGAGTCTTCTCTTCTCATGAGGTGGCCAAAGTCTTGGAGCCTCAGCTTCAGGATCTGTCCTTCCAGTGAGCACTCAGGGCTGATTTTCTTAAGAATGGATAGGTTTGATCTTCTTGCAGTCCATGGGACTCTCAAGAGTCTCCTCCAGCACCATAACTGAACTGAATTTAAATAAATCTGCACAATACTAATAGTGATGTATGGAAGTGAGAGCTGGACCATAAAGAAGGCTGATCGCCAAATAATTTATGCTTTTGAATTATGGTGCTGGAGGAGACTCTTGAGAGTCCCATGGACTGCAAGAAGATCAAACCTCTCCATTCTGAAGGAAATCAGCCCTGAGGGCTCACTAGAAAGACAGATCGTGAAGCTGAGGCTCCAATACTTTGGCCACCTCATGAGATGAGAAGACTCCCTGGAAAAGACCCTGATGTTGGGAAAGACTGAAGGCACAAATAGAAGGGGACGACAGAGGACGAGATGGTTGGACAGTGTTCTCAAAGCTACCAGCATGAGTTTGACCAAACTGCGGGAGGAAGTGGAAGACAGGAGTGCCTGGCGTGCTCTAGTCCATGGGGTCACAAAGAGTCGGACACGACTAAACGACTAAACAACAACAACAACTCTTTCTGGGTTAGCGGAGTCTGTAACCTGAAGCGTCTGTAACCCGAGGTACCACTGTAATCCAAACTGTGTCCTGAGCATCTCAACTAGGTCTATGCGGGTAGTTAGAAATAAAATTAAGACACATGTCAATTTTAATAACACCATAAATACAGGAAGTAGCTGAGAAGGAAAACTTCAGGAGTACCAGATGGTTTACAGCAAACCGTTTTCGATATTAATAAGTTCCTTGGTCTGTAAATAGCAAACACTTTTGACACTTTAATAGGAACATGCTGCACTATTTAAACTGTGAAAGCGGGGGTCCGATTCATACAGCTGTCTTCCACATTTTGCTGCATGGAATAAGCCTCCCCCGACAGGCAGAGGAGTATTCCATCCCGTGACAAGCCTATGAGTTCCTGAATTCAGACCTTCGTGAATTCTGCCCTCAAATATTCCACCCCTTGCACTTACATCCGCTTTCCTATTCCGCACAGCCATTGGTTCCCATATGTGAAATATATTGGCATTGTTTTCAGCTCTCCTACTCCACTGTTAAGCAGAGGTTGGACAGCCATCTATCATGGATGCCTTGGTTGAGCTCCCTGAATTGCAGGGGTTTGGCAGAGGTGACCCTGCAGGTCCCTTCCAAGTCTATAATGCTTATTAAAGGAGAGAGCAGGCACTATACAAATCTTCTTGAGGACTTGTAAGTGTTCCACAAAAGGCTAGTCACATATAGAGTTAGATATGGGGATATTGTCATGGAAACAGTTTATCTGAGCTAGTGAGGTGGGGAGAGGAGTGTTAAAAAGTGCAAATTTCAAATGTCTCCTTTCGTCTTGTTATCTGTTCTCCCTCTTCCTGTTCAAATGCCCCCGCCCTGCCACTTTTAGATGATAACATTAATTCCTTCACTTACTTAATTCAAAATATGGTCAGCCAGTGCTGCCATGCTTTGGAGACGCATATTACTGCATATTGCTTTATTTGGTATAAGTTGTTTATTTTAAAGTTATTATGACTTTTTATATAGGATCTTATTGTTACTATTAATGTTTGATGTATTATTATTATTATTATTATTATTAGTATTATTAGGGTTGGAAGCCACTCAGAGTGGCTGGGGCAGAGTGGGCAGAGTAATAATAATAATAATAATAATAATAATAATAATAATAATAAGCTTGCCCCCACATTTAAAATACTCTTACAGGCCACATGAACTCCAAGTGGGCAAATTTCCAGGGAATTCAGGCACTTACCCAGGGTTCAATTTCCTTTGGAATGAGGCACATAAAGACTGCAGTGTCTTTAGAATATATGGTTTATTGACACATCTATACAACCTGAGCCTAAGATGGAGGGGTTCACAGCATTAACATGCAAAGAGGTCTTGCTTCTAGCATAGTCACAGGGTTGGATTCTTTAATTTATTTATTATTAAAGATTTTCTTATTTTACAGAAGTATGTGTAATGTCTCTTGTATTTTTTCCATGTAAAATTTTTACAAATCAGTTTCATTTGTTGAGGCATTAGGAAGAAAAGGGGTGGAGAGGGGGAAGATGGGTGGAGGTGGGGTCGGGGGGCGATGTTTCTATTTTGCTTAATACATGTAGGGTTTGGTGTCAGCGTTGCTTGTGCAGGTTCTCTGCTGTTCACTTGTGTTCCTTTGGTGGTGAGAGAGGTTGGGGTTGGCCTAGGGTGTGGTTGTTTGTTTGTGATTGGCTGTGGTGATATTTGTTTTTGTGAGTGAGTGGGGTGGGTGGGTGTTTTGGATCAGGTTAGCCATATTGATTTGTATGCTGTTGGTGGATTATTGTCATTGTCTTGTTGGGCTGTGTATGTGATAAAGGGGAGGCGTCTTCTTCTGTTTGTCCCCGTGTCAGTTTCAGTTTACAGTGGTACCTCGGGTTACATACGCTTCAGGTTACATACGCTTCAGGTTACAGACTCCGCTAATCTAGAAATAGTACCTCGGGTTAAGAACTTTGCTTCAGGATGCGAACAGAAATTGTGCTCCGGCGGCGCGGCAGCAGCAGGAGGCCCCCATTAGCTAAAGTGGTCTTCAGGTTAAGAACAGTTTCAGGTTAAGAACGGTCCTCCGGAACGAATTAAGTACTTAACCTGAGGTACCACTGTATTGGTTACTTTTTCTAGTAGGGCTGTTTCCCATACTATTTGGTACCATTGGTCCATGCTTACCACAGGCTTGGATTCTAGCAGAAATCAGGCATGACTCTGACCCCCAGCTTCTGCCTTCTCTCACCTCTCACACACTAGATTATTTCCTTTCTCACTACCAGACAGGCAGGGGAGGGAGGCCCACCCATTTGTCAGAGGGCGCCATCACTTATTTTGTTACACTAATGGTTTTCTTCTCTGGCGATCACTCGTAGCCGAGTAAGATTGTCTTCCATGAACACGGTTTTAACAGTGAGTCTGTAAGTGACTGTGGAGGTCAATTCTGGATCCACACGTCCTTCCACAGTGGGGACGTAGGTTTCCGGGTGGGAGTTGATCACGGTGAGGGTTTGCCAAGCGTGCCTCCCTCTTAGTACATTTCTCCCTTTCGTCCTGAGTTCTAATGGTGGTCCTTAATTGGCAACTTCCCGCAGCAGCTAGACTGGTGACTGGGGGCGGCCGCCGAGACCACATAACACCGGTCCTGAAAGACCTACATTGGCTCCCAGTACATTTCCGGGCACAATTCAAAGTGTTGGTGCTGACCTTTAAAGCCCTAAATGGCCTCGGCCCAGTATACCTGAAGGAGTGTCTCCACTCCCATTGTTCTGCCCGGACACGGAGGTCCAGCTCCGAGGGCCTTCTGGTGGTTCCCTCACTGCGAGAAGCGAAGTTACAGGGAACCAGGCAGGGGGCCTTCTTGGTAGTGGCACCTGCCCTGTGAAACGCCCTCCCATCAGATGTCAAAGAAATAAAAAACTATCTGACTTTTAGAAAACATCTGAAGGCAGCCCTGTTTAGGGAAGTTTTTTATGTTTAATGCTTTATCATGTTTTGAATAATCTGTTGGGAGCCGCCCAGAGTGGTTGGGGAGGCCTGGTCAGATGGGCGGGGTACATGTATTATTATTATTATTATTATTATTATTATTATTATTATTATTATTATTACAACTATGGCCATTTTGTCACAAACAGACTTGCCCAACCAGCTGAACAATGGAATCCCCCATTAGATTTTAACCCTTGCTGGATCCAGGAACCCAGAAATTAGAAGAGGCTCAGGTATCATACAGACTAACCTCCCAAACTCACAGCAGTATTTAAAAGAAGCAAATGTTATAAAAGTAGAACAGTGTGTTATCTCAAGCTGCTCAAGGGTCCCTTCAGGAACAAATAGCAGGAGCACTTCTTGCTGAGCTTCCTTGCTTCTGCCTCCCCTCCGAGCTCACAGGGCAGGTTGGGGTTGGGAGGTGGCTGAGAGTGGGGCACGTAAGCAGAGGCGGTTTTAGGGTAGCGCAACTGGTTTGGCTGCACTGGGCACTAGTGCCACTGGGTGTGCTGCACCAATGATGTAGAATGGAGTGTGAGAGGAGGGCGGTGCCAAATTTTAGCATCACACAGGGCGCTGCAAATATTTGAGAGCCTAAAGTCCACCTGTTAATTACGGCAGCCCTGTAAGGTTGTTGTTACTGTTGCAAACTATTAGAGGGAGCACAGCCTGGCTTGGATTTCCATCCATCTTCCCCACGGAATAAAGAATGCAGCAGTCTACTTATAATTGTCTGCCCTGCCCTGATCCAGGACTCAGTTGTATGTCAGAAAGCTTTTGCTCCATCAGTCAGTATGAGATGCGTTGCATCATCATAATCATAGTAATAATAATTGTTGTCCCACCTTTTCCCCTGACGGGACTCAAGGCGGCTTCCAGATAAAAATAGGAACAGCTAAAAATATAGAAAAAACAATAATAATAAAAATAAGCATTGATAGAATTAAAACTATAAAGAGATATACAGTTGACTAGGATAGCCCAGTTGGCAGAGCATGAGACTCTTAATATCAGGGTTAAGATCTGCTAAAAGCCCAACCATAAAAATAATTACAATAGAAAACATGTTTAAATGTTCGAAAATATCAGAACGACTACATTTCTCCCACATGGCCCATAGTTTAAAGGAGCAGGGAATCGTGTATTTATTGCTATATTCCTCTCTCTTTTTCTTTTTAAGTGAGGGTTAAGATCCCCTCCCCGGATCGCGGCAAGCCTTGAAATCCTTTGCCGGGGGAACAGACGGAGGAGAAGCGGGAAGGATCGCGAAGCGAACTCGGAAGCTCTCAGTTACGTGCGAGTCTACATTAAAAAAATCATAACAATCACATTCCACTACGTCAGAACGATAGAGCCGACGAGCGGTAGAGCGTCGCCTCACTGTCCGTACGCCCAGGTAGAACCTTGGCGGATTGGCCGCTGTTCGGGAGGAGGGGGATAGAGAGGTATCTCAGCTCTTCCGCTTCCGGTGAGGCTTCGTACTTGCGATGGCGGCCCCTCAGCCTGTTTGCAGCTTCCTCTTCAAGAAGCGTCGCCCCGCGCCCGGGAGGGGCCAGCGCAAAAGGCCGGGCAGCGACCAGGAGCCCGGTGAGAGACCCAGCCAGTCGGCGCTGGGGGTGGGTGGACCAAGGGGGGGGGCAGTTAGGCTAAGCTTCCTTGTTGTCATGATGGGGCTGCCATTGAAAAGCGCTCGGAGAACTGTTTTTATTGCAATTATTTGCATGGTATATCCGTGTGTCACACACGCACACAATTTTTGTCCGTGTTTGCTTTTTTAATGACTGCCTTGTTTTTTTACTTGTTGAATTCTTCTATCTTACCCAGGGCAGCCCAAAGCAACTTAACAACCGACCAAAACAAAGGGACAAACATCCCCTCAAACACATATACTGTACAGATACATTAAAAACCAAGGGGGAAATGTAATATGTTAAGAAAAATACCTGACCGGCTTCTAATTAGTGTTTTGCAGGTTGTAATTGTCTTGTTTAACCACTATGTCCATGCTAAAAATAGTTCTAGTCCTCACCTTCCACACATCCATGTACCTGTGGTTCGTTTATTTTGGTTTTATTTTATGTCTCTTGTGTGTTCAACAGTGATCTATAATTGTATATGGACTATGTATATTGTCACCAGATCCTATTGGATAACATTGCTATTTGCATAATCTCCTATAACCTTTTTTTTTGAGAATTAATGAAAAATATATATAGTTATTGGGAGTTTTAGCAGCTGCTGAAATTTTATCTCCTGCACAACTATTAAAGGTGCAGGAGCCACTGCCGTGTGAGCACTGCTCTTAGTTACTCCCCCTGGCAATATAAGACAGGTGTGTACTTGTGTGTGTTTTCTTTCTGTCTCTGGCATAGAAGAGTAGGATATTCTTTGCCATAGGAAAGAGAGTTAGCAGGCTTCTTCGGAACCTGTTGTTTAGGAACAAAAGTAAGCCATTGCCTCTTGAATAAAGCAGCTGGCTACCTTTGTTCATAGGAACATAAACTTATTTCACTGGGGTGGGAGGGCCCTGTAGCCAAACAAGGGACGTAGGTCTTTCATGGGAGATGCAGCCTGTTATAGTACTTTCATAATGCTTGTGTCCCTCCACCCAACAGGGAGCAGCAGTGATGAAGGCAGCACAGTGGTCAGGAAGGAGAGACGCAAGGAAGTTTCCAACCCCATGATTCAGAAGGTGATGCAGTTTCCCCAAGTGCCATGAATATATCCCCTCTTGAATGTTTCTTAGTTAACTCCCACTGATTTTTCCATCTTCTAGACCAAGAAAAGTGTGAAAGAACACACCTCATATGCGTCCAGCAGTAGCGATGACGAGGGCAAGTCTAAAAGAATTGGAGTTGCATATAAGTCTACAAGATCTGCGGTACGAGTGTTTAAAGTGTGCGAAACCAACATTAGGTGATGCACAACTTATTGGCAAGAGCTTCTGACGCCAAGCACTTGAATAATAGCAAGTAAAATTGCAAGGGGTGTGTGTGTGAATCTCTGCCCATGGCTTCCCTGCTGGCATCTGTCCTTTTTGACAGTGGAGTGCCTCTTTGGGAGTGAGGTCAAGCTGTTGGAAGGTTGCAGCACCTTGTTGTGTCTGTAGAGACTGATGCGGGAGAAACATGTTTTGTTGCAGCTGGGGCAGATGAAGGTGTCCAGTTATGCTGCTACAGTTGCACCATGGCATTTCTTCTCTCTGTGCTTTTCCCAGCGGTCATTTGTCCTTTGCCAGTAGCTGATTTCACAGCTTCTATGTTCCTTAACTGCAATATATAGCTATTTACTGGTGGCCTTTGTACACATCTGCGGACCATTTTTATAGTTTTATGAAGTAACCCAGGGATGGTATGTACTTGCCTTTGTAGGTTATCCCAGTGACAGGCTCAGAAGGTGCAGCAGCAATTGGCTCCACCCTCTCCCAAGCTCTACTCTGGTTAGGGGTGCTGGGGTTAATAATAATAATAATAATAATAATAATAATAATAATAATAATAGTATCAGGTCCTCCAAGTCTGAAGTCTGGCAACCCCTGCATTAGAGAGAGCATGCATCTGTTTGATTGAATCACTAGAATAACTGCTAATTCCAATAACAGTTTAATGCTAGCTTAAAGGTAAAGGGACCCCTGACCATTAGGTCCAGTCATGGCCAACTCTGGGGTTGTGGCGCTCAACTTGCTTTATTGGCCGAGGGAGCCGGCATGTGGCCAGCATGACTAAGCCGCTTCTGGCGAACCAGAGCAGTGCACGGAAACGCCATTTACCTTCCTGCTGGAGCGGTACCTATTTATCTACTTGCACTTTGACGTGCTTTCGAACTGCTAGATTGGCAGAAGCAGGGACCGAGCAACGGGAGCTCACTCCGTCGCGGGGATTCGAACCACTGACCTTCTGATCAGCAAGTCCTAGGCTCTGTGGTTTAACCCATAGCACCACCCGCGTCCCTTCAATGCTAGCTTAGTATTGTTCACTTCCCATGCTGCCCTACTAATAACATTCTTGTATCTTAGAAACCTGTAGGTCCGGAGGACATGGGCGCAACAGCTATATATGAGCTGGACACAGAGAAAGAGAAAGATGCACAAGCCATTTTTGAACGCAGCCAGCAAATACAGAAGGTGGGTATCTTTACCATTTAAAGGTTCCTTCCTTTACTACAAGTTTTCATACACCTTCAAGGAATGGACAAGAGTTTCTTAGTGGCATTTCTCATTTTTATTTTGCACCTCTTCCTTATTTTCCCCCAAGAGACTGCTGCTAGCATAATCTTTCTGGCCACTTGTATCACAGCCATCCTCTTCCTATTCCCTTCACAGAAGTGTGACGCGGCAGCTAAAAAAGCCAATGCAATTCTGGGCTGCATCAATAGGAGTATAGCATCTAGATCAAGGGAAGTAATAGTGCCACTGTATTCTGCTCTGGTCAGACCTCACCTGGAGTACTGTGTCCAGTTCTGGGCACCACAGTTCAAGAAGGACACTGACAAACTGGAACGTGTCCAGAGGAGGGCAACCAAAATGGTCAAAGGCCTGGAAACGATGCCTTATGAGGAACGGCTAAGGGAGCTGGGCATGTTTAGCCTGGAGAAGAGGAGGTTAAGGGGTGATATGATAGCCATGTTCAAATATATAAAAGGATGTCACATAGAGGAGGGAGAAAGATTGTTTTCTGCTGCTCCAGAGAAGCGGACACGGAGCAATGGATCCAAACTACAAGAAAGAAGATTCCACCTAAACATTAGGAAGAACTTCCTGACAGTAAGAGCTGTTCGACAGTGGAATTTGCTGCCAAGGAGTGTGGTGGAGTCTCCTACTTTGGAGGTCTTTAAGCAGAGGCTTGACAACCATATGTCAGGAGTGCTCTGATGGTGTTTCCTGCTTGGCAGGGGGTTGGACTCGATGGCCCTTGTGGTCTCTTCCAACTCTAGGATTCTATGATTCTATGAGATTTCCTCCTCCAGGTACATCACATTTTTATTTTTGCAATATTCAGTACTATTCTTGTTTCTGTTTTCTGCTGCTGTCTGGTCTCATCTCTGTTGTTCTGTATCTCACCAGTGCTCTTCTTAGCCGCTGCTTCATTGTACCAGTATGTGGGAATTGAGCTGTTTCATGTGAACAAGCTGCTGCTCTGGTGTCAACCATGCTGTTTTGCTGACGTGGTTTTTCCTCCCTGTCTCTGTTCAGGAACTTGAAGGGAAGGAAGACGATAAGATTTACCGTGGGATCAATAATTACCAAAAGTATGTGAAGCCAAAGGATACGTCCATGGGGAATGCTTCCTCAGGCATGGTAAGGTAAGGCAGGAAAGCATGAAACTTATCCTCAAAGAAAAACATTTTGCAGCACGGTGGCTCTATGTGAATTTTGTGCCTCAGAAAAATCCAGCTGGCTGATTTTTCTAACATTGCATTTTTTCCAATTACAAATCCTGCTCCTATTTCTAAGTTGCTTATGGTGTTGAGAAGTTCTCAGCTTAACTGCACATACATGATTTAATTTGTATGGCACTTTCCCATTGTTAAAATGCTGCTCAAGGCAGCTTACAGCATGAAAAAAAATACTTAATTATAAATAACAAATACAGAAATTATAAATAAAATACAGCAAAAAGTACACAACCAAATTGAAGAGTTTCCACATTAAATCATAATAAGATCTAAAAATAGAGATACAAAAAATAATAACAGCAACAACCCCGCTCCCATCAAAGCCCAACTAAACAGTTCCTAAACCCAAGAATCTGATCAACACCTCAGCTTTTGTAGCTGAAGTCCGTCAGGACCGCACCCTCCCAGGCCAGGTGGGAAAAGGTGTGCAAGGCAGGGAGCAAGTCTCCCAGGACTCACAGCCAAGATGTATACAGTGGTACCTTGGGTTAAGTACTTAATTCGTTCCGGAGGTCCATTCTTAACCTGAAACTGTTCTTAACCTGAAGCACCACTTTAGCTAATGGGGCCTCCTGCTGCTGCTGCACCACCGGAGCACGATTTCTGTTCTCATCCTGAAGCAAAGTTCTTAACCCGAGGTACTATTTCTGGGTTAGAGGAGTCTGTAACCTGAAGCGTATGTAACCCGAAGCATATGTAACCCGAGGTACTACTGTAGTTGTTCTTCATAGATTTGCAGTATTGTGGTGAGTCAACATGCATATCTCTATGCATCCCAGAATGCTCTCTTTGTTCTATGAAGGTCATGCAGTTGACATGCCAGCAATAAATACCACCAAAATATAGCAGGATGACCGAAACAGATTTCCTGAAAATTCCAGATTTTTTAAAAAGCCAGTGTTAAACAAGTTTTGAAATATCATGTGAAGCCACCTTTCTCTTTATCAGATTTGTTCTTCAAATCTTCCTACTTAAAAAAACCTCACCATTCCCCATCTAACTACCACTTGAACCTCTCCTTGCTCTTTCATCACAACTTATTATCTCCTTCTGCACAGCACACCGACAGCTGTTTTAAGACCTTCCTTCTTCATTTCAGGAAGGGACCCATACGAGCCCCAGAGCATCTCAGGGCCACTGTGCGATGGGACTACCAACCTGACATCTGCAAGGATTACAAGGAAACTGGGTTTTGTGGATTTGGAGGTGAATGGCTGTTTCATATACTTTCCTAATAGCGGATCTGTGTGATACCTGCTTAAGATTGTGCATCTCCATAAACGTAGAGGAAGTTGCAGCAAGACAGAAATCACTGACAAATGCTCACACGTTGTATTGGTTTGCTTTTCCGATAGACAGCTGCAAATTCCTCCATGACCGATCGGACTACAAGCACGGCTGGCAGATTGAACGAGAATTGGATGAGGGACGCTATGGAGTTAATGGTATGTTGAGCAATCCTTGTTCTCTTGCCTGAAGTTGTTCACCTTAAGATGTTTGAATGAGGGACTAGGAAATAGGCCTTTCAAATTTGCATGGCACAAAATTTAGAGGTGTAGAGGGCAAGATCGATACTACCTTTGGGCTGCATTGGAGAATAAACTGGATGCATGACATCTAAGCCTTAATTAGAGACAAATTTCAAAGCTTTATTGTTAAATTCTATCAAGTATGCTTACGTGTTTTGTCTAACTTCGATACTGATTTTGAGGACATTGGGAAAATTATTCCTAGGGGATCAGCCTTCCTAAACTGCTTTTTCCTCAACACCTGCTTGCTTTCATCCTAAAACTTTGGTATAAAACAAGGCTGGGGAACCTGATGGCTGGGTTTGATGGGAAGTTGGGTGCCATTCCACGTCGCCCAACCACTGCCACAATGTCCTTTCTCTTGGCAGATCAAAATGAGCAGATGACAGCAAAGGTTGCAAGGTTTTTAGCTGGGGCAATCAGAATAAGTTCCACTATTTGACTATTGATTCAAAACCCTAAAATGTATTTTATATAATTCACTTTTTATTTCTATTCTTTGTATATAGTATTTTTTTTTTTATTGCTATGGCTCATGGCTGACGCAAATAAAGATTCATTCATTCATTCAAGTTGGGTGCCCAACACCAGGAGAAAGCATAACAGAACAGCCACTTCTAGTTCAAAAGATCCTCAAAAGATTAAAAAGTAAATGGATAAATGAGGGTCAGGCAGCCTTTTAACTTGTTTGGGTGATTTAGCATACATTAAGTGTTGCTGTGCAGAGAGATGGATAAGTCAGTTTGAAGGACAAGAGATATTTGCTAATCAGAATTAGCAAGCAATACTAGACTACAAAGTATGAGATAAGTATTTGTTTTTCTCCTTTTGATCTGCAAGCTTTTCAGTCACCTCTCAAGTTTTAACTAATGCTTTTCTGATGTTTCAAACTGCATGTGAGAGATTAAATTGGAAAAAGTGAGGAACCATCCATGTATTGTAGTAGCAGCTATTTTTCTTCTTTGAATGAAAAGATTATAGCAGTTGTTTTGAGCTGGTGTGAGTTTCTTGTAAGATCATTTAGTTGATTAAAAGTGCAAAGACTGCAATACAGCTGGCTTCCTTTCTGTGTTGCCTTCTTGCTACTTGTTGGTACTTCGTCATGGCTGTGGTGCTGTTCAGATGGGCAATTTGCAGAGTTCTCCTTAAGATTTCATCCATTAAGGCTCATGGGTCACGGGTTGCCTTCTCTTTGTACAACCCCCCCTTAGATCTTTGTGGGGCCTCTTCTGTTGTAAAAACTTGGAAGATACTCAGTAGGATTGTGCTTTTATGATAGCCTGTGAGAGTACTGGGAACCAGGCATCTGCCTAGTTAAACTGCTGGAGCAAAGGCACCCCTCCTTTCTCTGTCTGTTAATAGAAAAGGGTGGGCGGGAGGGAGGAGAACAGGAGCAGATGGTTTGAGTGGGCAGTTTAATAAGCTCATTAAACCTAATATTTTCATCCTATGTGCTGGTGGCTTCAAAGGAGCCTAGATGTTGAAGGCTTGCCTATTCTTGGCAATATAGCTTCCTACACAGGGTGGGCAGGAGATAAGTCACATCCCGTTATAGTTAGCAGCAGAACCAAGCAAATGCTTCTTTCTTTTGAGCAGATGATGAAAACTACGAGGTGAGCAGTGACGACGAAGAACTGCCTTTCAAGTGTTTCATTTGCAGAAGCTCCTTCAAGAATCCTGTGGTGACCAAGTAAGATGGCTGGAGGATCCAGACGCTCCTTTTGTTTAAACTTGGAAGCTTTCCACATAGAGCTATGCGGGGGACTTTAAAAATAAAATAAGAAATGTGGCGATGACGCACAGTGAGGATCTTGGCTGGGGTGCCAGCATTCTGCAATTCTATAAAAGTGCAGAAAAAGCACACTTCTTTGTATTGGGGCATGGAGTTAAAAGGTAAAGGGACCCCTGACCATTAGGTCCAGTCGTGACCGACTCTAGGATTGCAGCGCTCATCTTGCTTTATTGGCCGAGGGAGCCGGCGTACAGCTTCCGGGTCATGTGGCCAGCATGACTAAGCCGCTTCTGGCTAATCAGAGCAGTGCACGGAAACGCCGTTTACCTTCCCGCTGGAGCGGTACCTATTTATCTATTTGCACTGGCGTGCTTTTGAACTGCTAGGTTGGCAGGAGCAGGGACCGAGCAACGGGAGCTCACCCTGTTGCAGGGATTCGAACCGCCGACCTTCTGATTGGCAAGCCCTAGGCTCTGTGGTTTAACCCACAGCGCCACCCACGTCCCTAGGGGCATGGAGTTAACATCCCGCAAACTCCGTTGGCAACAACCAGTCACAATAGCGGTATTCTCAGTGTACGACTGTTTGAAGTTGAGACAAAATCAACCTCAAAAAGTGGGGCAAAAATATCAAAAAAGACATTCTGCTAGAAAGCGGCTGGAGCTGACTATCTTTGCTTTATGCTTTTTTCAGGTGTAAACATTACTTCTGTGAGAGATGTGCCCTGCAGCATTATCGGAAGTCTCAGCGATGTTACGTATGTGACAAGCAAACAAATGGTGTCTTCAACCCAGCCAAAGGTACTTTAGCCTGTGCTCGATTATGTCACATTGTGGGGGCGTGCAGCGTAGAAAGGTCTATTATTCTGATTGTGCTACAGCCAAATTACATGTTGGATGAACCAGAGGCCATTTAGAAGTTTTGTAATGGATAGGCATTATGCAAAATATCCCAGGTAATGGCAGAGGCGTCCACATTAATCCCTCAACAGAAAATAAACAGGTTAGCAGCCCCTCAGGTTCCCTGGTTCTAAGCTGAAAGTCGGGGCAGTGAACCACCTTTGACTGCAGGGCCAGATTCCAAAGGGGCCACCCTTCCGTGAGCCACTTTGATAGATGGGTAGCCTCCCCAGTCTGTCAATCCCTTGGCATCAGGTGTTTTCAACTTCAAGCTGCACTTTGCAAAGAAAAAAAATCAGGAATGCATCCCTGAGTCATGTTTTGCAACCATGGCTTTAATTTGGCGCATTTCGAATTTGGGGCCACTCTCTGCTGCCATGCAGGGTGCCAGATTCAAAAAGCACCAAAGCATGATTATTCCTTTGCAGCCATGACTTTTGGTTCGCTGCACTTTGTGTCAGGCACAAGGAAAAGTGTGATTTGCCCAAAACAGACTTGTGGGCCTAATTAGGTTCTCTACCACCGCTGTGAGTTATCCCTTTAAATGTTATTGCTGCAACTAAAGTGAGATGTTTTTCAACATCGCTGCCACCTGCCTCGCACTTAAATGATCTATCCTTATCCAGAGGGAATCAATGACAGAACTGGGAAGGTCAGGTGGAAAGTCTCCTGTAAAAAACCAATCTGTCCTGAGCAAGTAACCTTTGAGGCGGACCAGTGTTCCAAGTGGGGTGGTGCGTGTACTGGCCTTGGCTATTTGCCCACTTCAAAGGGGTACTTTATCCCAAAGTAGGATTTCATAATATGCTCTTCCCTTTAGAAGGAAGTTGTTTCTCAACAAGTTCTACAAACTTCTTAAGCGGTAGTTCCCCCACCACAGTAGTTTGTCTTGGCAGTAAGTGTTTTTCAACAGATGCCTCACCCTGAAGGGTGGAGGTGGAAAGAAACCAGAGGCTCTTACTGTAAATTTTACCCTTAACTCAAATGAATTTAAATATTTGTAACGAATTAAAATAAGGCCTCTAGGGCTGAGGAAAACTTGCCTATCCTGTTGGAAGCAAAAGAGCACTTTAGTTAGTGTTGCTTCTCCCGTCTGTCTTGTCATCCTGTGGGCTGGAATTATTTATATTCAGTGTGTGAACACCAAAGAAAGGGGTTTTCCACTCGTTTCTTGTGACTTGGACCTTTTGTGTTATGAATCTTCACCCATATTTGGTCTTTTGTTTTATTAGAGCTGATAACAAAGCTGGAAAAACGCAAGACTGAAGAGGGACTCCCAGATGATGTGGAAGAGCCAGTGACATTGCTAAGCCCTCATTCTCCACCCCCCTCCCTGCCTTCAGAAACTAGTTCTGTGGCTGAATAAATAACTTATACACAAATAAGTTGGCTTATCAGGCATTGTTCTTCCAGGTAAACTGAATCTGTGTGATAGGGACTACCTTGCTTCTCTACACACAGCTCCTGGCACTTTATGTTAAACAAAACAATTCGGGGGTGGGTGGGGGGAGAGCATTGTTTCTATCCCAGCAGCCTTCACATTTTGAAACCATTTTATAGCTAGCAAAGAATGTATTCCATTGTTCTGCTTTTGTAGCCTGGAGAGTTTTAGCCTCCAATATTGGGCTTCTCCTGTACTGCACAACATCCAGCCTAAGTTCATGATAGTCTACTTAGTCCTAATAAATGTATTATCTTTAAAAAGCCAGTTTATACTTCATAGGACCTATTTATTATAATAAAAAGCAAGGTCATTGCTTTAGTGAATCACCTTTTCCATCTTACCTCCATTCTGCTTCAATAACTGAACTTTGTCTCAGCAGAAACAAGAAGGAAAAGTTCCTTGGTTAAGTTAGCAAGACCAGGCTTTAGAATTCATAGGTTTAGACTGCTAGGCATGACACCCATTCTATATATCCCCAGAAGCTGTGCTTCCAATTACAGGTGCATAAATCCTTTTTGCAGAGCGAAAACAGGAAGACAGCTATGTTACACAAAAGTCCTACCATTTAAGAGTGCATAAAATTTTAATTGGCAACAAAACTAGAAGAGCAAACATGGACTGGGGTTCAAGTACAGTGTAAGACACACAGGCATACATAAAAGTCCTGCATCGGCTCCAACCAGACAGATGCAGCATTGGCTCAGTGCTTGATTGAGTGAAAATGATTAAGAAGAAAACAGCTCCCCTGGGGGTGGGAGAGAAATAGGAAGAAAAGGCTTCACTACACCATTTGGGGAAACTTCAGAACAGCAAGGTGTGTAGTAGACAGGAATACAGGGGGAAGTGTTCAAGGTTCTGCAAGTTTTGTCATCAACCAGCACTTGTCCTAGGTGAAAACTAAAACTGGAGTGGCAAAGCATTTTTAGAATGAAAAGCTACAGTGAACAATGAACACCCATGCCCCTAAGAAAAAGAGGGTAGAATTTTGGCAGAGATACAGAGGAGTTTTTTAAATACGTTCAACCTGTGTTGGAGAGACAGCTAGGACCAGCATCTCTTAAACTCCTTACCCATCTCTTCCAGCATAGTACATTTTAAGTGTTTCTTTTTAAAAAAACAGGAGTGCACAGCACTCAGATCCACAGATGGAGGTGAGCCATTACAGCAATACTTACACTAGGGGAAAATGCTGGCTTTGCTAGAAAGTGATTGAGTCCTGCCTTTCTGGTTTGCTGTTGGAAACTTTTAGCACCATAGGGTTAAGTCTACCATTCCCATCATCCTTTGATTATCCAGTGGGAAGGAGGAAAAGGGGGGGGGTACATTCAGCATGGGATGCAGCTGTTGCAAATACTACCTTCACTTTTGTCTTGCAAAGCTGTTGATTTTTCCATTGGGTAAGAATGCTTTGCAAGTAATATATGAACATCCAAGCTGATCCCCAGCTCTCTCAAAGGCAACCCTCGACTAGGAAGCTACAGCAAGGAACACCCAAATATCCTCCCTAAACCTGGAGCTCTTGCAACAGCACAGATATGGCAGGGGGGAACTGGTTCAATGGGCCATCATTTTGAATGCAAACATACCAAAAGCTGAGCTAGAAGTCACTAGCACCACATCCTTACTGCACTCACTGCACTCCCACAAGTCTATACTCCCTGGGTCTTGCTCCAGTGTGTCATCTAGACCACCTTCCTATGGAAGACGTAAACTGCAGTATAACGTCACGAGTCGGTGAGAAAGGGAGGTGGTGTTACATAAGTAAACCATGCCTGAAGAAAGCTTGCTTTCTGTCAAGAACTTCTGCACTTTATACGCTTCCTTCTGTTGGAGGTCTAGAACTCCCAGTCATCCATCTCAAGCTGCTCCAGATGGGAAACCAGTCCAAAAATAAGACTAGGATCTTGTGCCTGCATGCCTTCAAAGCTGGTGATAGGTGTGACTGGATACAGCAGTTCAGGAAGCGCTTCAGAGGCACGGCGTTTGATCTGGAAGACATGGGGAGAAGGGGAAATGCTAAATTGAGAAGAATTAAGAATTCCAAGCCAGAGTGAAGAGGTTAAGTGTAACTTACACCCGTCTTATTATAGTCATGGGGCAGGGTATACAACTGCACTTTGAATATTTGGACATTCTCTGCACGTGCTGTTAATTTAGTTTCATTGACTATTGTGGTCTCCACTGAAATAATAAAATAGAATTCTGGCTTTCATTAGTTTCATAGCTGCTGGGAACAAACAGAGCTTGGCTGTTGCCTTCATGCCCTGTTTGTAAGTGTCTCTGGGGCATCTGACTGTCCACTGTTGGAAATAGGACAGTGGACTAGATAGATCACCCAGGGCCCTCTTCTGTTAGGGGACAAGGAGGTGGCATTTGTGGAAAAGTCAAGCCAGGTTGAATTTTGTATTGAGTGTTCTATCCAAACACAACTGCTCTTATTTCCTCCAATATACCCTCATATTCATACATTTTCCACCTTTTGCAGCATTTCTGAATGACAACCTCACTGGGGGGGATCCCAACATTTCCCTGACTTCCTGGTAATCTGGTTTCACAGTGTAATCCAAAACAAATCCAACAACTCATTAGTATAGGGGATGGCTAATGTCTGGGCTGGAGCCAAGCAAATTTCTCCCCTCCCCTCCCCAAAATGTCGGCAGTGTCAGCAAAAATTAAAACCAGTGCTGTGGTGTGCAGGGTGGTTTAAACCCATCCACTCCTTCCAGAAGCCTGATGGGGATGCAAATCACCCTCTTCTCATTCATCAGATTAAACATCTGATGAGTGGGGAGAAAGCAGTAGAACACCCCTTCCTAGCGGATCAACACAGATGTGTGCAAGTGAAGAGAGTGGGGTGGTCACATACATCACTGAGGGCTGACCAATGTAGCCCTTGAGCCAAAGAATTGGTTAACCACGCCTGCATTAGAAAAATGGGGGAAATTACCAAATTTTGTATAGCTACAGGCTCAGCACAATACAACAAAATAAACTCTCAAACCCCCCCCCCAACCCACCCACCCCCATCATGCATTGGTATCACTGATAAACTGTATACAGCCTGAGTGATGTGTCTGGCAAGGGACATTACCAAAGGACACTGCTATTTGTTTCAGGCTTGTGACCAGCAGCAAGGCCATTGCAATTACATAAGCAGGATTACATGCATTTTCTCAATAGGCAGACAAACCTGAAAAACAAAAAATTCCTAACCTTCAGAGTAGGATTGGGTCAGTGCTTTTACTAAGGGGTAGATACTTTAGCCTCAGCAAGGCTGGGGGAGAGACAGAATAGTGTTGGAGCAACTCACAGCCAGTGAGGAAGGGGGGGGAGCCCCCAAAATCCTGAGTTGCAGGAACAATCTCCTTGGCTCACTGGACATATGTAGCGAGGTGTGCTTTGTGTTCCTTGCAATCCCTTGGCCCTCTTGCCCACCACCAGATCAAAGTGCCCTCATTCACCCAAGGGTTGTAATAAAATAAAAACCAAGAGCAGCTTCCGAGTTTCAAAATCCTAGAAAAGTCCCATTATCACAGGAGAAAGTTCCAATAGCAACAGGTCCCTCCCCCCCCCCCCCCCGGTTTCTGGAGGCCTACTTTCTGCTACAGCATGATGAAAAAGAGGAAGAATATTACTGGGGCAAAAGTGTTACCTGTTTGAAAAAGGAATGGTTGAGCAGTGTACTTGCGCTTGGCCTGTTCAAGAGAATAACACGAAGGGGTGGCGTATCAGTACAAGAAGGAATAAGGATGGAGAGAAAGCAGTAAATATTACATTTTATAGCTTCAGGATGGTGAAGCTATAAGAAACACTTGCCCACTGTTTGTGGCTTTCCTATCTGCCCCAAGTGAGAAAAAGCTTCGGAACGTCCATATCCAGGTTAATGAAAGAACAGTGGGGAATAGGAACTGCAAGGGACATACAATCCCTGTTCCAACTACATTTGATAACACCTGAAAGCCACCATCCTCTCTATCAACCTGGGCTAGTAGTTCATCGAAGACGTTTCTTGCTGTGGCTACATGTATGACTACATCAACGGCTATCCTGACTGTATCAACACTGATCACAAAAGTCATTCTACATCTGCATATTTGGAACAGGTGAATACATTCAAGCAGAGAGGACATTTACATACTTTGTTATTGCTTTGCACCTTCTGAGAGCAGATCTGTTTGATAAAGACTTTGAATGTTCCCCTTTTACCAGCCAACACTATGAGAATCTGCTTTATAGGTATACACAAACAGCTGGTTTGATTCATCAAGCCCTGCAGGGTGTTTTAGCTCAGTCTCCTCCACCAGATGCTTTACAATTATCAAGTGCACCCTAATCAGGGGGTTTCCAGGCCTTCCACGTTCTGGTGCCAGAACCTAGGTTATGGTTAGAGAATATGGATTCTACCAAGTGATGGTCTTCCTTCTACCATCCCATGAGCATACTATTAGGAAAAAGGCTTCAATGTATACCAAGCATCACATAGGTCTCCCACATCACCAGCCTTTTCAAACCTTCCTCAGTCAGTGAGATTTCTTTGTTTTTGCTATACCTCAGGTCCGGGTTCCTTTGTAGGCATTGCTCCACAAAGTGGTGGAAGGCGGGCGAGAAGGTACGGTGGTATGGATGTGGTGCCGCCTCGCCATTAGAGGCCCTGGCACTGCTGGCTGCCATGCCTTCCCCCAGCCCAGTGCTAACCCCTGAGCGCGATGGCTTCATGGTCAGCTCCTCTGGAGGAATAGTCGTTGTGTCCAGCAGGCAAGGGACAGTGCCATTTAGCTTCTCCAAAAGCATCTGAAGTACAAGAGAGGGGGAAAGCAGGTGCATTTGGGTTACCAGAAAAGCTCACCCTACAGTAACACGGCTAGCGCGGCAATACTTTTAGCTCTGATAATAGTACAGGCGGGGGCTGAAGTAGAGCAGAACATTCCCTACCTGAGTTGCAGGCATATCCTTGAAAGGGACATGACCATTTGCCAGCTCACAGGCTGTTATTCCTACACTGTGAGATGTCAGATTTTGCGTCATAGCCTTGGATATTCTAAAAGGATAAAATGAAAATAAGGTGCTTAATCCATTGTGAGTCCTGTTTAAACTGTGGAGGAAATAATTAAACAAAGAATCTATCACTGCTACCTACAAAAAGACAGTATTTTAGGAACAGAGGAAGCTGCCTCATACCCAGTCAGATCACTGGGTCCTTCTAGCTCAGTACTGTCTATACCAGGGGTTTGTCAACCTGGTCCCTACTGTCCACTAGTGGGCGTTTCAGGATTCTAGGTGGGCGGTAGGGAGTTCTACAGCACAAGCTGAATCCTCCTTCCATCGAGAACTGGTGGGTGGTAAGGAAATTTTACCATCAAGAAAGATGTATTAGCAGGCGGTAGGTATAAAAAGGTTGACTATCCCTGGTCTACACTGACTGGCAGCAGCTCTCCAGGGTTTCAGATACAAGTTCTCTCCCTGGAGACATGGGTGTAGCCAGGATTTTTGTTGTGGGGCAGGACTTTTGTTGGGCAGGGGCAGAACTGACATGATTGGTCAGTTAGTGTTATAGTATTTCTATTGTTTTACATGATCTAGGGGGGCAGCTGCCCCCCACCCTGGCTACACCCATGCCTAGAGAGGCCAGGGATTGAATCTGGCATCTTCTGCATGCAAAGCAGATGCTCTACTCCCAAGCTGTGGCCTTGTACCAATTTTATATGTGCTTTCAGTGTTACTTCCACGTTTCACAAAAGACCCCCAGGATCTGCTCAACGAGGAGGAGGAGGTGACACCCCTCAAGCCCCTCAGTTTAAGCTCAAGCCCTCAGTGTAAGAGTTCAGTGTTTCTTTTAGAAAAGTGGAGTCGGTGAGGTGGGGAGGTTACCTGAACAGCTACCATAGTTGGGGTATTACACAGAACAATTTGTTTTATCAATGACACACATTTGGCAAGCGTTGGTCCTGTACACTCGAGGGCTAAGTAAACGAGACTAAGAAAGATTCTAACATACCTGCTGCAAGACCTCTGGGCTTAGCCATGGCAGAACCTTGATGCTATACTTGGGGAAATCATGAACTACTTTGAGACGCTGACCATGACTGATCATGCTTAGGTTACTGCGCAGGCCAGAGAGGTACACCTTCCCATCTGCAGAAATCAGGACATGACTGGCCTTCACGCTCCTGCATACAAAGAGGATAGAGAGAAAGCAGCCACAAACCCCCCATCCAACCCTACTCAGTTTTATATGTAGGAAATCTAAAGCCTGGGATCCAAGTATATGCAAGTGTATATTGTAACACTACATACTATATGCAAATAGGAAGTCATGTATCATACTCAGCAACCATTTGATTGCTGAGTCAAGGCAAGACTTCAATATCTATGTTTATAAGTGGGAGAAGCCTTGAAACTTTCCTTCTCCCTACCAAACCTAGTAAGACTAGCTGAGCACACTTGTTGTTCAGGTTCCAGTCCATGCTTCTAATGCAGAGTAACAAATGAAAACATGGCAATCTGGACTGTACCTATGTACTAGACTTGAGAGAGAGGCTACCTGGTTCACAATTTAACAGAGTAACCCTAATAAAAAAGATAAAATTAGAGGGACAAAACGACTGACAACTAATTTTCACAGGGACATTTCTTTGCAAGCAGTAAGGGCAGAATGTCTGCATGCATACACGCTGTTCCTACATTGAGAGCCAGGCTCTCAGCTCAGCTCAGCTCAGCTTCCGTATGATAGATTCCATGCTGATGGGGCAAACACACAGTAAACCCCAGTGGTAATTTGCGTTGTGCAGGAGCAAGACAACTTCATTTTGATATTTTAACATTTCTTGTATTGTTTGTCTACACCACAAACTCAAACCAGCTTCAACTCCATTTGACTGTAATGGCTACCAAACAAGCAGTCCAGGAAACTACAGCTCTACCAAGGGACTACGTTTTTTTAAGAAATTGCACTCAAATGACTACAACTTCCTAAATCTTTGTGGGAAGTTGAGATACTAGGCCTCAGTAGAGTTAAAATTTGCTTTCTATTGCTTAAAGGGCTTACCTGTGAACATATCCCATATGGTGAATGTAATCAAGGGCCTTCAAAACACCTTGGAGGATATAAGCCATAGCTAGCTCACTCATCCCATCCATAAAATGTGTACAGATTAAGTCTTTAGCAGAACCTACAAAAAAGGAGAAAAAACAAGATATTTCAATGGTTCCAGAAAAACTAAACCCAGTTGTTTTAACAATTGCTCCTCTCATTATTTGTAGAAGACAGACACATGCATAGACCTGCCTTCAGATGCCAGAGGGAATAAGTTCAAGCACATATAACTACACTTGAGAAGACTAAAGTAACTTCTGGTCCAATTTAATAGAACCCCACCCCAAACAAAACTTCCTCCCTTGTAGAGACGACATCCGTAGAGAGAAAGGTTAAATTTGATTGAACCAAAGGCTGGTTACAAGTACAAAAGCTAAATTCTATCATTACAAAATTCTCTTTTTCCTCAAACAGGGAATTTTTATCACAGAAGATGCTTTGAAACCTTCATTTGCTTTTAAAAGGCTTTCAAGTTTCCCTTCCTGTGGGTTATGCTTATGATTGAGAGACAGAGAGGGAAAGGCCTCACTTGGAATTTCACCACCCACAGCCTAACAGAATACTCTGTCTCTGGGGCTAACACAAAACTTTCCTGGAAAGAGCACATGCAGAGCAAATACTGAAAAAAAGGAAGCTGCCTCACCTCATTTACAGCACCTTAAGTGCATAGGATCATCATGGGGGTCTGAATGTGTCCTCGCATTAAACCTATATCCTGTCTAATGGTGGAGGAAGGTTCAAGTTTTACTTACCATAGGCCATGAAAGCTGTAACAACCCACAGTTCATTGTCGGCTATGAAGGCTGCTTTATATGGCACAAGATTTGGGTGGCTGAAGAACTTTGAGACATGAAGCTCACCCTGAAAGCAAAAAATTATAAGACAACAATTATTTTTTTAACAAATGAGTAAAGGAAACTTCAAGAGGTATGGATACTCTAGGGGGAAAACAATTGGCCAATTGACACCCCTTCACAACTTATATCATGGCTTACTGCTTCTTTTGCCAGTTCAGGGTACAATCAGAATTTGAATACTTAATCCACATGAATTACTGAGACAAATAAAATAATAAAAACACCACTGCACTGTAACAGGAGTAAACCAAACCAAAGGGTCAGAAATAAAACAGCATTTTGCTAGTAATTTTATTTGCTTAGCTTTATTTATACAGCAGGTAATATTTGGAAACAAGCTAATCAAGGTTTCTTATTGTTTAATCTTGTAAACTGCTTGACAGCTTTGACTGTTTTTAAATAACTAGCTCTGCTGGCCAGGTGTTTTCTAAATTTGGGGTGCAGCTCAGCAAAACATATTATGTGAATCAAAAGATACCAGCTTCAAATGAAGGTGCCCTCTCTTTTTACAGGAAAATACATACATACACACATACACTATATACTTTGGCAAGTTTCTTGCTTGACTGTTCACTATGCATTTGGACACTTGTTAAGATATTGTAACCCAATTCTTTATAATGGATCTTGAGATTAAACAGTGGGTTTTCATCTATGTTTGGATACAACTGGACACCATTTTGAATCAAGATGGCGGACTGAACCTTTCAAAATCGTCCTCATTCTAACCACTTCTTTCAAAACTATCAAATTTTTGGTTTCTTGGAAAAGTATGCTGGGTATGAGGCTGCTCATGACTTTCCTCATATAATTTATTCAGACTTGCAGCCTGTATTACTCTTGAGTGTTCAAAGATAACATTTACAGGCACTTCCTAAAAAACAACAACACCTCCTTGATTTCAGTGGGTAAGACTTACATTGGCTATCACCTTTAAACATTTAAAAGTAATAAAATTCTATTCCAAACCAGTGCTTATGAACAATCTGAAACTAAATCCATGTAAGTCATAGTTGACAATGATGGATTATCTATATGTTCTCAGCATTAACAGGATCCCAGTATCTTGAAAGAACATATTTGCAGTCTGTAGTGTCTTCATGACCCAATTTTGCTCCTGGTTTGTCATGAAAGCTTTTCTTATCAGCTACAACTAGCAACTGCCCCTACTTGTTAGATAAAGGTAAAGGTACCCCTGCCCGAACGGGCCAGTCTTGACAGACTCTGGGGTTTGTGTGCCCATCTCACATCTATAGGCCGGGGGCCAGCGCTGTCCGGAGACACTTCCGGGTCACGTGGCCAGCGTGACAAAGCTGCATCTGGCGAGCCAGTGCAGCACACGGAACGCCGTTTACCTTCCTGCTGGTAAGCGGTACCTATTTATCTACTTGCACCCGGGGGTGCTTTCGAACTGCTAGGTTGGCAGGTGCTGGGACCGAGCAGCGGGAGCGCACCCCGCCGCGGGGATTCGAACCGCCGACCTTTCGATCGGCAAGCCCTAGGCGCTGAGGCTTTTACCCACAGCGCCACCCGCGTCCCATTCACTTGTTAGATAGGTCACTGTTAATCTCAAAGATTAATTACTGTTATATACTATCCATGGAGTTGCCCTTGAAGACCACTTGACATTTCAGATGACAGAGAATACAGTGCAATTCATAATGCATTACTACATTATAAGCAGACCAATAAACTACAATATAAAATGAACAAAAATATTGAGTCTCTCTGTGGTGCTTAGGACCTAATGATTCATTCTACTAACTCTTCCCCTCCACATCATGAAGTCATTTTTATCTTACCAGGGACTTATGTCTGAGCAGACATGCATAGGATTACCCTATAAAGGAGCCATTTAAAGCTTCAAATCTTCCAACTGTAAGAGCAATTTAGCAGTGGAAGATGTTATGGAAATTCCTTTCTTGTAAGTTCAGGAGGACAGGAATTTGTCGTCTATCTCAGTGTTTCCCAACTGGGGGTCTTAGGCAGGATATTCCAAGGGGGCCACAGGTGAAAATCACATAAATGGGGGGGCCATAGCATGAGGCTATGGGGCCACAGAGGGACATGAGAAGTGAAGGGAAAAAAGCATTTAAAAACCCTGATTGGCTGGCTCCTTCTTGCCACATGCGGTTTCTTGGAGCAGTCGTGGTTTGTTTCCAGCGGAAGGGGGTGATCACTGAGGCTCCCGTTTGGCCAGCAGAGCCTGTGACCCAGAACCTTCAGGTCAGGTAAGTCTGGGCGAGCCAGAGTTGCGTGTTGCTGCCGCCAGTGCTGGTCCCGAGGGCAGCCTGGGCCTGACTCATCAAGGTGCAGGGTGCAATCCACTCCAGCACCTAGCGGATCAGGGCCTTTGGATGCTGCTGAGGAGCATGGGGCCCGTCGGGAGCGTATGTCCGGCTCTGCAAGGATCGGGATGAAATTCACCCCAGGGCCTAGCCGAGTGGGGTCATCTGGTGCTGCTGACTTGACTGTCTACTCAGAAGAACACTGCACTGAGTTCAGTAGGCCTTACTCCCAGGTAAGGGGGGGGGGCTATAGTGTTTTATCAAGGCAGCCAGGGTTCCTTCAGATGACAAGATCTTTTTGCAGCAGGTCAGTGAGGACCACTTGTTTTTTAAAATTTTCCCATATATTCCGAACTCCCTGTGTGCCTTTTGGACTGTATCTGTAGGTTTCCCCCTCTGTATCAAATAACTCGGGTTAAATAAGTGTTGTTATTTAGGGTTAGAGAGCCAGTGTGGTGTAGTGGTTAAGAGCGGTAGTCTCGTAATCTGGGGAACCGGGTTCGCGTCTCCGCTCCTCCACATGCAGCTGCTGGGTGACCTTGGGCCAGTCACACTTCTCTGAAGTCTCTCAGCCCCACTCACCTCACAGAGTGCTTGTTGTGGGGGAGGAAGGGAAAGGAGAATGTTAGCCGCTTTGAGACTCCTTAAAGGGAGTGAAAGGCGGGATATCAAATCCAAACTCCTCCTCCTCCTCCTCCTCCTCCTCCTCCTCCTCTTCTTCTTCTTCTTCTTCTTCTTCTTCTTCTTCTTCTGTTTACTTTTTATAATAAATGGAAGATGGATCTCCCTCAGAAGGTTCTAGACTCTCCTTCCTTGGAGATTTCTAAGTAGAGGTTGGATGGCCATCTGTCATGGATGCTTCACCTGAGATTCCTACATTGCAGGGGGTTGGACTAGAAAGATGATCCTTGGGGTCCCTTCCAGCTCCATGATTCTATGTTTTTGTGCTTCAACAATATTTCCTTATGTTTTTATCATTTTATGCAATTGTATTTTGTATAAATTATTAAAAAATATTTTAAAAATGTTCTATTTACAAACAAAAACTTTAAATAGCTACCTTTCTACTGGTAGGACGGGGGGCATGAGTGTAGCCAGGCTTTTTGTTAGGGGGCAGAATCTCAGATTTGTATTGATTTTCACTTATTTGGAGGGGCAGCTGCCCCATCCCCCCTCTAGGCTACGCCCATGGGGGGCATAGAAAGGAAACAAATTGGGAAGCGGGCTACAGTAGGATAAAGGTTGGGAAACACTGGTCAATCTAGTCTTAAGACAGAGACTTTGTCAGTTGTTCAGTTCTACAACCCAGCCACTAACAGATGAAACAACGCTACTGTATATAGAATCATAGGGGCCTAAGAAAGTGGAATGTCAGCAAAGGAGTGCCATTTACCATAGTAATTCAGGCTGAACGAAGGTAAGCATCTCCAACTAAGGACAAAGCAAACTAACTGCACAAGATTGCTACCTCTACCTGCAAAAATGCCACCATCTCATTGGTGCAGGCCTCTAAGTTGATCCTCCGGACAGTGACAAACTCTCCTGTTGGTTTATACCGTGCAAGATTCACTATCATTAGCTCCTCAAAGCCCTTGCCTGAAAAGATAAGAGGCATTTTTTTTGTCACAATAACACTTTCCACAAAATCTCAACTGAAGCATTTTCCTGCTGGCAGTTATCTATTTTTGAAATTATGGTAGAATTCAGATAAAACCTATCTTAATCTAGGTTCTAAAGCTGAATTTCTCAGTTTTCTTCCTACTTATTTCATTTTGTTAATACGTTATGGTGTTCATTTATATACAGCTTACTCATTTTCTTTTTGTGCCTTGTTATGTTATAAATTGAACCAATAAACAACTAGCAGAAAACAAAGCAAATGATCAGCTTATTATAACTTCCCTCTGTTAAATAAAATGGAAATGCTAAACTTCTACAACACAAATTTTCAGACAAACAAAAGGGATACCACAATGGAATATCTGGAGGTAAGATAATTTTAACCCCCCCCCCTTTTTGTCAGTAAGCAATGTCTGGAAACAATAATAATCATTCATTATATCACAATGTTCTTTTATCAATGGGGCTTAAGTCCTGGCAAACTTTTCACACTGATTTTAATGGATTCTATGTGTGACTAACTTAGTCCTGCTCTAGCTCACTGTTTTATGATTTAGACTGCATGATAAACCATCATTAGATAAAAAACAATCATGAAGGATGTTACCCATCACAAGGTATGATCTGAATATTCAGGAGGCCATCTCCTTGCTGAAACATAGTAGGTCTGGATAGAATAACAATAACAACAACAATAATACTCCACCCATCTGGCTGGGTTTCCCCAGCCATTCCGGGCTGCTAGTCAGTGACTGAATGAGTGATCACCCGGGAAATAGATGGGCACTGCCTTGAGTTTCATGATGGAAAAAAGGCAGGATATAAATGTAATAAAATAAATACAAATGCACATTTTTTTAAAAAAAAATGTTTAAATTGCTATGTCTCAAGCTACTTTTTCTATGTAATTTTTCTGAAATTAAGACAAAATGCACACCTCACCAATGAAACTCTCCATAGCAAATTTCATGGTGATACAATGTTTGTGTAATACACATGGTTAATAACTGCAGAATGTTAAGAAGTAGTCACACTTCTTAATCCCATTTATTATACTCTTGAAGCTGTATGATGCATAAAATTAAGGAGTAAGATAAGTGAAACAACCACCTTGGAAAACAGTGGGTTGGAAAATCAGCTCAGATTTTTTTTAAAAAGGAAGTCTTCAGAAGACTTTTGAATTTGCCATCTCAGGACATGACAGGTTTGGGGAGAGGGAAGAGGTGTCTGGACAATTATCAGGGTTTACGAGAGCAGGACAGGTTTCACAAATGGAACTTGAATACAGTGGTACCCCGCAAGACGAACGCCTCGCGAGACGAAAAACTCGCAAAACGAAAGGTTTTTTCGTTTTCGAGTTGCCTCGCAAGACGAATTTCCCTATGGGCTTGCTTCGCAAAACGAAGCTTGCCCCCGGGGACAGCGGGTCTTCTCTTTTGAAGCAAGGGGCCGCGGGGAGATAGCGATCTCCCTGCAGCCCCTTGCTGCAAAAGACGTCCGGGGGAAGCGGGGAAGCGAAGCGCTTCGCTTCCCGCTGCTCCCGGACCTCTTCTGAAGCAAGGGGCTGGGGGGAGATAGCGATCTCCCTGCAGCCCCTTGCTGCAAAAGACCGGGGGAAGCAGGGAAGCGAAGCGCTTCGCTTCCCGCTGCCCCCGGACCTCTTCTGAAGCAAGGGGTTGCGGGGAGATAGCGATCTCCCTGCAGCCCCTTGCTGCAAAAGACCGGGGGAAGCAGGGAAGCGAAGCGCTTCGCTTCCCGCTGCTCCAGGACCTCTTCTGAAGCAAGGGGCTGGGGGGAGATAGCGATCTCCCTGCAGCCCCTTGCTGCAAAAGACGTCGGGGGGAAGCGGGGAAGCGAAGCGCTTCGCTTCCCGCTGCCCCCAGGACCTCTTCTGAAGCAAGGGGTTGCGGGGAGATAGCGCTCTCCCTGCAGCCCCTTGCTGCAAAAGACGTCCGGGGGAAGCGGGGAAGCGAAGCGCTTCGCTTCCCGTTGCCCCCGGACCTCTTCTGAAGCAAGGGGTTGCGGGGAGATAGCGATCTCCCTGCAGCCCCTTGCTGCAAAAGACCGGGGGAAGCGGGGAAGCGAAGCGCTTCGCTTCCCGCTGCTCCTGGACCTCTTCTGAAGCAAGGGGCTGGGGGGAGATAGCGATCTCCCCGCAGCCCCTTGCTGCAAAAGACGTCGGGGGGAAGCAGGGAAGCGAAGCGCTTCGCTTCCCGCTGCCCCCAGGACCTCTTCTGAAGGCTGGCGGGGGGCAATAGTCTTTGTCCCCCCTGCCTGCCTTCCCAGGGGCTTTTAAATCGCCCCGGACAGCGGAGAAGTCCTCCGCTGTCCGGGGGGATTTAAAAATGCCGCCCGCCAGCATTTTAAGATCGCCCGGACAGCGGAGAAGTCCTCCGCTGTCCCAGGGTTTTTTAAAATGCTGGGGGTGGGAAGAAAAGCCCTTGTCCCCCCCCCCCAGCCTTCAGAAGAGGTCCGGGGACAGACTGTCCCCGGACCTGGTCTGAAGGCGGTTTCCCTAGGAACGCATTAATTGATTTTCAATGCATTCCTATGGGAAACCGTGCATCGCAAGACGAAAAAACCGCAAGACGAAGAGACTTGCGGAACGAATTAATTTCGTCTTGCGAGGCACCACTGTACAATAAATACCTTGCAATATCCCTTGCCTGAAAATGGAACCTGTTCTTCTCAACATGCAAGGAATGCAAGACAGATATAAAACCTTATCCATTTCAAAGTGACTAGAGGCTCCCGATGGCCGTGCAGAGCCGCCTCCAGTCCCGGGCTCAGCGCAGCTCTGCGCGGCCATCGGGAGCCGGGCGCGAAGTCCCGCCCGGCTCCCGATGGCTGCGCAGAGGTGCCTGCAGTCCCGGGCTCAGCGCACTTCTTCCCATCGCCAGCCCCACAAGCTTGGGGGACAGCGGGGAGGCGGAGCGCGCCTTCCCGCTGTTCCCCGACCAGGTTCTTCCAGCCCCGCACCTGGGGGGAAAATTTTTTTCCCCTTTATTTCCCCCCAAAAAAACTAGGTGCGTCCTATGGGCCGGTGCGTCCTATGGGGCGCAAAATACGGTAGCACAGGTGGAAAGAGCATTGGGCTTTGCTTTACTGCATCAGAAATGGCAAGGGAATGGAAGGTGAACAACAGCAACTGATTAGGACTAACCCCACACGTATGAGTGACCTGATAGATGTCCAATTCTGCATTTTTGAGATTCTGTATTCACCCCAGAACACACTGACTCCTAATCCCAGCTTCACCTGAAATAGCATGGGGAGGGCAGCATTTGATTGCCCAAGAACCAAAACAATTTTCTCCAGACTCAGCAAAAACGCTGAAGCTGGAATGAGAGAGGTGACAATGATGATGGGTGGCCTGGTACCTCCTTCCCAATACCCACCCACCCAGAGGTGTCGCAGTTTCCCTAATGTACTGCATTACAAGAGAATGTTTCTTTTTTAATTATTTGTCATTTTATGGCTTAACAGTACAGTATATGCCTAGAAAGAAAACAGCAGCCAATATCAGTGCTGTTAAAAATAACAGAACCTCAAGAAAGGATAACATTATTCAACTCATAAACAAAGTCAACTAAGGAAATGAGGAGAACTTCAGTACTATGAAAAGTGAAACACCCAAAACTAAAATCAAAACATTACCTATTATGGTCAGTAACTCATAACAATTGCTGTCGGGCAAATAACAGTTCATGGTGTTCCTTTTCGGGGAGGATGCTATAGATTCTGAGCTTGCTTCATTGGTCTGGAAAAGAAAAGAGTAAGATGCAAGAGACTGGAGAATCTCTCCAAAATATCATTTATAGCCTTTTGTAACCTTAGGATACAATCCTATGCACAAGTTCCAATGAACTCAACGGAACTTACTTTTGAGGGGGCATGTATAGGATAATGCTCAGAGTTCAAAAATCTCACTGCTCTCACAGCTTATTATGTATGGTCTCCTTTGCTACCTCGTATAATCAAATTCCCTCCCAGAACACTCTTGTGGCCTGCCTCCTCAAAACCAGCGCACAAAAAATCAAAATCCAAGAAATTTACAATTTTCAGATGCAAACATTTCCACATGTAGATTTGAAATCTGGGTTTAGAAGTGCCACGCAACTTCAAAACTTCCTGTCACCACTTTCTGCCCTACAGGAGGTACCATAATATCTCAGGTTTAATCCTCATCTCCTCTAACTAAAAGAAGAATTAAACAGGGCTAGGTAATACTTATGACTGAAATGTGGAGAGCCACTGTCAGTCAAATAAGGTTCTTAAGCTAGATGTATCAATGGTTCATATGTTCCTACCACAGCTTCCAAAAGGTGCACAGTCATTGTATTTCCTTTGCAATCTTACTGAGAAACCCTTGTTTTTTATTCACTTCCCTTATTTGCGCTTCAATTGTCTGAAAAGCACAATGCACACTGAATGCGCTTCATAAATGGGAAAATGCCTGTAATAATAAAAACAGAGAACCTGCAAAGAAACTCAGATACTGGAAATGAAAAACGAACAGGAAAAGTCAGACTTCAGCATAATGGCAGCTGTGTGTCTAACAGTGCAACCTTAATTATGTTTACTCAGAAGGAAGTCCTACAGAATTCCATGGGGCTTACTCTCAGGAAAGTGTGCTTATGACTGCAGCCTAAAACTCTTTTAAGATGAAGGCAGTTATGTTAGTAAAGCATAAAGTTTTGTATTGTAATAAATAGCTAATCTGCTATTTTTACACATCAAGATCCCCTCCCCCAGTACATTTTATTATGACATTTCCTCCCCCTCTTCCAAAACTTCTTAAGGTATTTTCTACATCTCCACGCAGAAACAGCAACTGGTTGAAAAATTCTATCCATGCAGAGGAACTCTACTGAACTTGGTATTTTATAAACAAGTAAAAAAGCGTAAATTAAAATGCTACTTGTGAAGTACAGCACACAAAAAGTCCCTGCAAGAAAAACAAATACAGCTGCCCACAAGGGTTTCAACACAGGACCTCTTTTGGTGTAAATGGCAAAAATTTAGAAAACAGGAAAGAAAAAACCCTTCTCCTTCTGAATTTATAAAATACTCTAGCCTCTAAACAGATGGCTTTTTGGATACTTAAATTTAGCTGGACCTATATTTTAATAACATGTGTTTGGAAAAATCAGATGTACTTTTACTAGTGTGACTGGAAAAAACAGAGCCAAGACTGGAAAAAGAATCTTGTGTACAAATTAGCAACTCAAGATTTGACCACCTACTCGTCTCTTCTCCCAATCAATCTCTTTAGCATCCTTGGCCCACAACCCCCCAAATACTACCTTGTTCATTCTCTCCATACCAGTATAACACAAGCACCCCATCCCTAGACTCCCATGTGAGATTTTCCCAGCTTCATTTTATCTAGTTCTTAGCCTTCACTAGCCTTCATATGCTAAGATTCTACCATTTTTTCCCACTGCCCACTCTGCCTTGCCTACTTCAGCCAATACCTCTCTCTGCTTTATCCTCACTCAGCTTTCAGCCTGCCTGACTGCTTTATCTTTCCTTCTCTCCCTGTCAACAGTATAGCCCCTTCTACTGCTAGATCATGTAAAATACATCCCTCATTCCGCTTTTCTCATTGGCCCTTCCTTACCTTAGCTTCCTGTCAACTCTTGTCTTATTTTCCTCAAACCTGCACACTGCCTACTCTGCTCCAGTTCATTAGCTACTCTGGCTACCAACTTCCCAACTTTCTGGGCCCTTTTCACAGGCCTCGGCTTCCTTTCCTACTCAATAGCTCCTCTTGTTCCTACATGACATGATTTTCCCCAGTGAAAATGACCTTTCATTTCTCTCACAGAAGCTGCACATTGTCGCAAGGTTGTAAATGCTAATGTATATACCCTGAAAAGCTAGAATATTTATGAACGTTCCATGACATCACAACAGTTCAATAAATGGTATGTGTGTGTTGCAGTCAGGAAGGCAATTATTAGTTTTACACTGTAATCCTATACAGTGGGGCTTTCGTCTAGGTAACTAGGGATAGGAAGGTAGCTGTGGACTACTAGATGTTCCTCATATTCACATTGATATGGAATAGTAATAATCTTAGGTGTCAGCAAATTGGCCAGGTCCCTGGGATTTTTCCAGCTCTGGCCACAATTGTGATAAGATAGTGCAAATTGATTTTGGCAGGCCATTAACTCTTGAATTTGAGCATAGGCTGAGAAAACGGGTGGTTCAAATATTTTTTAATAGCTGTTCAACTATCTTACTTCCAGATTTTCTTTTTAAACAGGCATTTTATTGTTTTGTTTTTTAAAAAATAAAAGATCAGCTGAACAGCCATATAATTTTACATTACTAGTGAGAACAACCATTTAAAATCCAGGATTTAAGGCTAAAATAAATCTACATGCCACACACCAAAATCTTATTTCCAGGTTGAAACCTTGTTCCCACAAATGTAGAGCTGAAAATATTAGATGTATAAATAAGGCAAAATGGAAAAAAATGTCGTAATGTCCACAAATCTCCATGCAATAGGCCACAGCACCACAGCCTACAAAGGTCACTTACTTTTCTCCGAGAGTCACCCGGAGGCTGCTCTGGAGTAAAGAAATCAATCATTCATTCAACTGTGTTTTCTTAAATAGATACCCATCAAGAACAAAACCAGAATCAATTCATTTACAAGAGATATTCAAATAACCTCAAAAGGGTATCATAACCTACACTAGTGTCATTCTGACCACTGCTACTGGACAAAAATAGTAATTCCTTGCTGGTTTGGGGGATCTGATTTATGCTATTTTGTTCCCCTAAAACTTATCCACATAAACAGATTTAAACTGAGAAGAGACTTCAAGCTACACTTCCCTTCCCTCAAGAGGCATAGCGCCATTTGTATAGTGTCCAATTCTCCATCACAGGGAAAAAAAGAAATAGTTTGAGATCCTTGCTTTGCGGCTCCAACATTGTGAGTTGGAGCCTCAACAACCCAACCACAGCCAAGCAAGAGGGAAATATGAGGACTGCAAAACTGGAGCCAGGAGCCAGTTCTGAACTAGCTTACACAGTACAGGCTTACTCACAGTTGGCCTATGGAAATCAATGGATTTTTCAAGCTCATCCATTTCAATGAGTCTACTTTAAATTTGGGGATTTTACAATCCACAAGCACATCTGAATCTGCTTTTTGTAAATAAATCACTTTAAATAGTCAGTGCTAAAAGATATGGGGAGGGAAATAACCTACTGAACCAGTGATAGGAACACTGGAGAAAAATTAAGTTTGGATGGCCGAATTCAGTAGTCAGGGCAGATTAAGTGCAAATAGATGTTTTGTGCTGATATCTAAAAAAGCCATCTGCCCTAAAGTCAAATTATGCCTAGCTTAAAGGAGGGCAGCTCAATAGATGGCCTTGAAATCAGAACTGGATACAAATGCAAAAAAAAGAGGAAAAAGGGAGAGGGTTCACATGAGGCTCAAAACCCATGAAAGAAGCAACATGACATAGTAGACAACTTGTCACCCTAAAATTTCAGAGACCTGGGACAGATTCAGACAATGACTCACTAGGGCTCAATGGTCAAGTCATTACTATTCAGAGACTTTTTGTAAGTTGTAATGAGATGCAATTCAAAATACTTTCCAATCACCTGGCATGAAGACAGCTTTTAGAGGTGTTACGTATTTTTTTGTTTAAAGTTCAGCAATTTCACATTTGAGTACTTTTAGATTTATTTGATGGATGCTCTCCAGACCCAGTGATATTAATGTTTAATTTGTTGAGAAGTCTGGGAACAAGCAATTGCTAGTTTGAAAGTGTCCCTATGTTAAAATTCTGCCTGCACGGGCAAAGCTTACATATCAAGAAGACTTCTACTCCAGCCTTTCCCTTGATATGTTAGCTTTCCAAACAAGCAATCTGGCACATTCATTCTGAAAGGGCATTTGTTTGGCTTGGGAGGTCTCTAATCTCATGCTCATGGAACACTGGAATTGGCTCAAAGAATACAGTTTAATTTCTAACCCAGAATTTTGTTACTGCAGAACAGAATGAGGGACGTATCTGGTTAATTATAGCCGCTTAAGGCTTGAGTATTTAAGCAGAATTTGTGGCGGAAATCTCTTAATATTCCTATGAACAGGTACAGTTTCAAACCAATGTATTAGAGTCACTGGAAATGTCTCTCATTGAAATCCAGTCAAAATAAATGGTAAGAGCACAATCCACATTAGAGAAGCTCCTAGTGGGTACTGCAACTCATGAAACAGTGGACAGATTTTGTAAGCTAGGAGCAGAGAACCTTTGTCCTATTGTCTTTGCCCCATGGGAAAACCCAACTCTGAGCCAAAGCCAACTGAGCAGCATTTCTATCACGGTAGGATTATATAGCTCTCTCTCTGTACAACCCTGTTTCTGTGGGTCGCATGAAATTAAGCCAAGAGCCACATCTTCCCCAACACCATTTGTCTTTGTGAGGTTCCTCCAGGATCAGAACTGAAATTACACCTACAGATGTGCTGTCAAGTATTTAACTTACTTTCACAGCACTGAGAAACATGGAGCACAGCTAAGGAAATAATTGATTCATTTAAAGCACTTACCTCCAAACAGTTCCAACTCCCTCAAGCCCTCAAAAATGAACTTCTCGGACATCCACCGCTAGAAAAATAAACCCCACAAAGGCATAACTTAATGTGGCACCATTTATTTTAATTGCACTTAACCAAAGAAAAAAATCTCTGTTGACGTAAAATGCAGCAACAAAGAGATTGTTCAGACATAATGCCTTGATATTACACCTAAGGCTCCCATGCAATCCCCCATGCAGCCTGCTGTTTTATCTGAACCAGCACACTATGGTATGCAGTGTAAGCAAAAGCTCTAGTGTGCCATTTCAGACAAACAGTAAAACATGGTTTGCCTCAAATCAGGATCAGAGGAAGGAACTGCTATGTGAAAGGGGAGAATGATTTCTCACTGCTCATTCATGGTTTGCAATTTGCAAAAATCTTCCCTTAGTAACAACATCCTGCCCTCTCCCCACCTTACCTAATTTCAGACACTTTTCTCCCACCCTAGCTTCAATTTGGAAAGCCAAGATAGAAAGAATAGCACCTGAAGCAAGGGAGATAAAGTGTTCATTCCCCCACCCACATTTTTCTCTTGATGTTAAAAGTGTGTATGTGATAGAAATATGTGAACAAGCCTGGCTGGCCCCATTGCATCTATTTTGGTCCTGAGTTGTGTCTAACTTGTTCCACTGGCTTCAATGAGGCTAAGTCATGACTAAGTTTAACTGAAGCAGCAAAATCGTTTTGTGGCAACTTGAAACAATCTTACTAAAAATACAAAAATCCCCATGCCTATAAAAAGAATCTGTAATGTGGAGTTGAAGTTTTTTCACTGTTAGAAATGCATTGCTTCTTAAGATTAATTAATAACATAATGAATGAGCACAACACAAGTTAAATTGGGAAACTGGGATTGTTAAAATTCTAGTCCAATCTAAAATCAAACTTCTAATTAACTTTCCTCAGGTGATTTCTAAGAATCACATACATATATATGTGTACAACTCTTCAGGCAAGCTAAAATTACTATGGTAACAGTTTTCAGTGCTTTAATCCCCTCCCCAATCGAAATAACAAAGTTAAGTGTATGCTATTGAGTTGCCATGTCTTAAAATATCTCTAAGTGCTCCAACAAAACTAATGCCAAGTAAATGTCTGGATTTGTTTAAAAATAACATTTAACCCATGCTAAGTGTATGTTGTTGAATTGTTCCTCAAGTCAAATATTTCACAGCTACTTTTCAGAAAAAAACAACTTTCATATATTTATATAGCATGTAAAAATTAAGATGGCACACATTTAGCAAAGAAAAAAAAAGTTAAACATGTTAAATCAGCACTGAGTCTAGCTGCTTAAACTGCATGACATTGTGTTTACTGCTATGGATCTTCTTTAAGATAGCAGTGGCCAGCTTTGTCAAAAATGGTCCACCTACAAAGAACCACTTCACACCCAAATCATAATTTTGAACCGAGTGAACTTATCAGTTCCAGCTTGAAACTAACTGTATCTTTCCTCAAGAACATTGTTTCTTTCCCAGAAAGTACACTTAGGATTGCAATCAATGTGTGCTGTTCCTAACTTCTGTCATCACCCTCATAGGATGAGATGCTTTCTGAAAAGGAAACGTTGTGAAAATGCTTTTTAAAAAACATTTTGAAAAAATATGGGATTTGTCATAGCTCACCATCGCCATCAAGTGTCACATTCGTATATTGCACTTTACAACACACTTAAAACATTTTATTTGCAGCTGTATAGCTGAGTCCAAAGTCAACACAGCTCTGTCTCATAAAGCAAGCCCTATACCTTGAAAGGACGTGCAGAGAAATGCTAATTAAATCGTGAAAGTGTTTGACACTCACCCTAATTCGTTCGGGTTTACTTACAAGGAAAGACATGGAATCCAGACTTGGTAATGCTACTCCAAAGGCATGAAATGTTAAAATAGGCCTGGTAATAACAAAACAAAACAAAAGGCAGAAAGTGATTCAAAAGGCTGTAAAACAAATGGGCTCTTTCTACCTTAATTCTAACCAACAGTACTTTTGTTTGGTAAAGGAAAACTCTTAGTATGGGAGGAACCAAATAAGCAGGGCTCCAAAAGGTGGTGGGAACTGTGCAATGGCTTAAGTACTGGGCTTAGATCCAGGAGCACAAGACACAAATGCCTCTGCAGTCACAAAGCTCACTGGGTTGTCATGCAGTAATAAAAATCACATCAGCCAAATTTAATTACTTAAAGAGCACAATGTGAATGCTGGTGATAGGAACTATCCAGAGAGGGCACGTGTGCAAACAAAACACATACAGGAAGAGTGTTTTGCTAATATTAGCCTTCTCAATATTTCTATGGGTATGCCATCTTAGGACTCCAGACTGAAATGCCCAACAGTAACTTCTACGATGCCCCTACAACTGGAGATGCAGGAACAAAGCACCTTACATAGGTATGCAAGGGGAGGGAGGGAAATCAAGACTTTTAATGCACAAACATTGCAAATGTCTTGCATGCCCCTCTCCCCAAATTCAAATGCATCTTGTTCATCTTATTTGTTCCAGGTAGGGATCCTGCGCTACTGGCAAGCGTGATGACCATGATAGAGCTGGCGAAGGAATACCCAGCACGAGGCTGCAACTGGGGCAAGCTCTGCCATGCAACTGTCTAAAGCACAGGAGCTCTGCAGGAGCAAAAAAAGGTTGGCAAAGCCCAACTGTCTCCCTCCCACTTCGCTCCTGAGGCTCCTGTTGCTTATCTGTTACCAGGGATGAAACTAAGGGTTCCTTCCCACCCCTCACAGCTTATGTACGGTGGTACCTCGGGTTACATACGCTTCAGGTTACAGACTCCGCTAACCCAGAAATAGTGCTTCAGGTTAAGAACTTTGCTTCAGGATGAGAACAGAAATCGTGCTGTGGCAGCGTGGCGGCAGCGGAAGGCCCCATTAGATAAAGTGGTGCTTCACTTTAAGAACAGTTTCAGGTTAAGAACGGACCTCCGGAACGAATTAAGTACTTAACCTGAGGTACCACTGTACTTAATTCGTTCCGGAGGTCCGTTCTTAACCTGAAACTGTTCTTAACCTGAAGCACCACTTCAGCTAATGGGGCCTCCTGCTGCCGCCGCGCCGCCAGAGCACGATTTCTGTTCTCATCCTGAAGCAAAGTTCTTAATCCGAGGTATTATTTCTGGGTTAGCAGAGTCTGTAACCTGAAGCGTATGTAACCCGAGGTACCACTGTATTCTATAGCATTTTATTCCCTAGTTTCGCCCCTCGTACTGACACAGGGCCTTCCCAAGACATTTGGCTGCCCGAGGCGAACCCCCCCAAATGGGGCGCCCCCTTCTTCCCTGCCAAGGGAAGACAGCGTGAGGCAAGGAACCTGGGGGGCTGAGAGTAAGAAAAGATGGACGCCGAGAGCTGTCGACCCTGAGGACCCGGCCGCCTGAGGCGGTCGCCTCACCTGGCCTCACGGGTGGGCCGGCCCTGCTGCGCGCGCATGCGCAGACGAGAGACCCTTTCTTCTCCCAAGGGTCTCCCTGACGGGGCAGGGAGGGAACGCGTTTGAAAAATGAACCGTTGAGAGGGTGGTGGGGGCGGCACGCGCGGCCTCCTCTTCCTCCTCGGCCCCTAACGGCCATCTCCAGCCCTCACTCAGCCCCCCGAGGGCCGCTCCTAACTCACCTCAACACCTCTCGGCTGGTTCCCCTCAGCGGCCCAGAGAGATAAAGAAACGGTGTCCGGTGTGTGTGAGGGGGAGGCGGGGCCAACGACGCCACTGGCACAGCGCTACGCAGCTCACGTCGCAGCCCGGCGCCTTCTCCGCAAGGTAACCCGCTGCCGCTTTGAAGCTGGGGAAGGGAAGGGGCGGAGAAAAGCCCTGCGCCGTCCATAGAGAAAGGGTTGGAAATGGTAGAGTGACAACGCTCGGCAATGCAGATGCGACTTCCGGGTTCCTTTCAGCCCTCCCCCCCCCACCGTTTTTGGGCTTTGCCCTTTCTGCGGCCGGGCGGAAGTGGCGACTGCCCGGGGTAAAACAGAGTGGAATCCATGGCTCTTGGGAGGCAAGGGTTCGAATCCCCACGAAGCCATGACTTTGGGCCACTAGACCGTATCTTAGCCTTACCTACCTCACAGGGTTGTTGATGTGAGGCGAATAATGTACTGCCTCGAGCTCCTTGTAAGATAGAGATGATATATAAATACAATAAATGAGTAATTTTTTGTTATTATTAATAGTGTGACGGTTGCAATTGGGCTGTAGGATATGTAGCGGCAAAGAACACAGGGCTATATAGTTCATGTTCTTTCTCTTATTTCTTGCTTAGGGTGGGTGAAAGAAAGGAGAAATATGAATATGTATACATATAATTATAGAGGTATTATTATTATTATTACCACCCACCTTTTCCACTGACAGAGACTCAAGGCAGTTTACAGATAAAATAGATATAAACATTTTTTGACTGTAGGAACAAACATGTAGTCAATTGGCAGTTCCTGCCCCATTGCATTGCAACCACAGCTGCATTCAGTTGTAATAGTAATAATAATAATAAATTCAATAGCTGCCCATTTTAAAACATTGTCGTTCCACAGGTTTCGTGTGTCTTGGGGTGCTTTATAAGCATTTTTGTTTCCTCGTTGCAAATGAAACACATTTTGTAAAAGATTTGGTAGATTCTTACGTTGTCTTCTTCCTGGTACCCTTTCAAGCTTTTCCATCAAGGTTAAGTCTCAAATATAAGCATACCAAATTTTACATACAAGATAATTTTTAAATATATGTAAGAAAATTGCCCTACCAATGCAAACTATGTTGTAGGTTGGAGGAGATACACCAGTTAGGCTGCAGTGTGGTTTAAATCCCAGTCCTAATGAAATGCCTGGCTGCATGTGCTCCATTGACCTGCATATCAATATTTAGCCAATTTTTTTTTTTTTACAGAAAGTAAGATCCAAATTAAAAAGGGGCTGCTTTTTCAGGGCTGGTCTGGCCCATTCATGAGGCAAGGTGAGGCGACTGCCTTCAGCAGCAGGATCATAGAGCTGGAAGAGACCACAAGGATAGTCCAACCCCCTGCAATGCAAATTGAGTCTTTTGCTCAATTTGGGGCTCGAACATACAAACCTGAGATTAAGAGTCTTGTGCTCAACCAACTGAGCAACAGGGGCAGCAGATCCTGATGTAGATCTTTATTCTCCCATTGTTCCTATTGTAGATTTTCACTTCTTCCTTGGTGGTGAATTAAAAATGGGGGTTTAAGTCAAGGCGCCAGGAAATACTAAAAAAACTGCAGAGGAAGGTTCTTCCTTGGCAACCAGAAACAGGCATGCAAGGCTTGGGACCAGGAACACATAGGGAGCCTTCACTTCCTGCTGGAAAAGCATCATGGAGCTTTCATGCCAGACTGTCTGGTAACACATCTCAAACCCAGAACATATTGTCTATGAACCCACAGGTAAATAAAAACACAAACTGAGGGAATAGCACAAGACCTTTATTATTATTAAATATAATTCCTGAAGATCCGAAGGCACAAGTAGTTATCAACTCAATAAGGTCAACCGTAGTATTTACATTCAATGACAGCTGAAAAAACCCAAAATCAAACAAAGAAAAATAGCAGCATGTTTCTTTCTAGAAAAAAAAGTTTAATAGTCTTTAAGTTAAGCAAAAGCAGGCACACTATTTTAGAGGCTGTTTCAGATCAAACAAGCCTGTTCCTCCTTTGACAACTTTTCCTACCACGAGGCAAGCAGAAGGAGACTGAAGTTCATCATGGGAGCCTAGAAAAAAAGAAATAAAAAACAAATCAATTCTATTTTGGACTTGCTTGGCTTGCTGTGTGTGTGTGTGTGTGTGTGTGTGTGTGTGTGTAGGAGTAGCATAGCCACTTGCTGTTGGATGTAAACTGAGGATCCATCTCATTTTAGCTGATCCATCTTTTATCAAATCAATTAAGTAGAAGCTTAAAAAGTATTAGAAGATGCTATTACTTTATTTTATTTTTAAATTTCTATATCTCAGAGATGACACAGGTCTCCAAAAGGAATTTTTCTGAGATCCTCTTACATCATTTGACTAGATCTGGAGACTACAAAGGCCATTTCACACTGCAGATATCGCAGGGACCAATGATCCTTTGATAGCAAATGACATGTTCACATGACATGGTAATCCAAACTATGGCTTAGTGAGACTCCGTGAATGTGTGGGCTCTTGCAGCGAATTTGGCCCTTCCCAGTCTTTTTTTACTACTGTGCCAGCTCATAGCTAGTTAGAAGAGATCTTAACTATGAGTCCTAATTCTGATGACAAAGCTTTCCAGAAACAAGCACTCCGCCTGAATGGAATTGTCTTTAAAGAAGAAGTCCGGCTTTGACACCTGTTTCGGTTGAGTGGTAAGACTGTCCCCCAGAATTCTCATTCATACTAAATCACAAATGTGATTATCACCAGCAATGCAAATTTAGACAGCTAATGTTCAGTAGAAATTGTGATCACCTGAGGGACAATTGCTTTCGAAATAAAATGTGGAAATGAACCAATAACCAAAAATTTTTTTGCTCCCCGAACCCCACCTCGAAATTCATGAAAAAGACAGGTAAATCCTTATTATTTCAAGATCAGTTAGTCACTTTTTGCCAATGTCAGTGTTGATGGGGGCAGGCACCAGATATGACCATTGAGTAGTTAAACTTGGGGTAAAAGGTAAATAAAGGTAAAGGGACCCCTGACCATTAGGTCCAGTCGTGACCGACTCTGGGGTTGCGGCGCTCATCTCACTTTATTGGCTGAGGGAGCTGGCGTACAGCTTCCGGGTCATGTGGCCAGCATGACTAAGCCGCTTCTGGTGAACCAGAGCAGCGCACAGAAACGCTATTTACCTTCCCGTCGGAGCGGTACCTATTCATCTACTTGCACTTTGACGTGCTTTCGAACTGCTAGGTTGGCAGGAGCTGGGACCGAACAATGGGAGCTCACTCCGCCGTGGGGATTTGAACCACCGACCTTCTGATCGGCAAGCCCTAGGCTCTGTGGTTTAACCCAGAGCGCCACCCGCGTCCCCTAAAAGGTAAATAGCTCCATGCAAAGTGTTCATAAGGGTGACCAGGCTCATAATTTGAGGGACTGATCTTGCACATCATCTATGCCTGCATACATACTTTTTCTCTAGGATAACAGAACGATTCTGACCCCCCAGTGCTGCTGGACTCCTCTTTCCACCTCCCCTAGGCAACATGGCCAAGGGTCATGAATGACAGAAATTGCAGTCCAACACCTGGAAGGCCACATATCCCCCATTGCTTCTAATTAGGCAGATGACAACTATTCTATTTGAGGCAAAGGTGGCAGAGATGGTAGTGGCCATGTAGCTTCGGGTATGCTTGGATAGAGTGGATTATCTGGGTCCTGCAGGCAATCTGGTTTGGATACGGCACTGAAATAGCACGGATTGCCCCGTTTATTTACCCTGCATTGTGGCTTCCTTCAGAAACTTGTAGCTCGTCTCAAATGTCATTTGCTGCAAGGGGGACGAATTGGACTGTATCCCAAACCGATTGAGTGGCTTGTAAACGCCTTCGAAGCACATGTAGTCCGACACCAGAGAGAGATGCCGGGGATCAACCACAATCCCTGTCAAAACAAGGGGGAAGGTTAGAGCTTTGCCTCTTTAAAACGTTAAGAGGGAGATGAAAGGGGGACTTCAATGGAGCCTGTCCTCCAATATCTTCCTTTAAGTCATGCTGGTAAATCTTTACTAAAGCCTCACCATCTCTTTGGCCTGTAAGAGCACACAGGTTACGAGAGAATGGGAAATACAGCCAATACAAGCAGAATTGAGTTTTTTCCTCCCCAAAGCTTGATCGGATAGGCCATGATTTGCATCTACAGTTAGGATCAACTGACAATCTAAAACCATCTTACTGTTGCAGCATTCGAGGAACTTCAGTAATAGTTGCAAGGTAGATATAAGAAATTAGATATATTAAAAAAAAAGTTTAATTATGATAAAAGTGTGTATCGGCAATCAGTAATATGAAATCAAGATATGGAATAGACGGGAGGTTGGGTCTTTAGTGTTAAGACCAATATATGTTTTATTGTTTGTTAAGAAAATTATGTGTCTATGGTTATTCCTGTGTGTAATTTGGTATTTGTGTTTTTTTGTTTTTTCTTGCTGTATCAAGAAAAATAAAATAAAAATACCATCTTACCATATGCAGCAAACACATCTTTAATCTCTTTCTCAAGGACTTTCAAGGCAGCCTCAATGCCATAGGTATTGGCCATCGCGTGAATATCATTGCAATAAAGCCGGTTCACATCAAAAATCTAAAAGAGAGGGGACAGTTGACAGGTGAGCTACTTTTTGAAGTTAATCAAGACGTGTGTATGTAGCTTGTTGGAAAGCAAATAAAAATGCAGCAGCTGGACAGACCGGGGGGGGGGGATTTATTCTAAACATGCCCCTTAAAAACCACACAAACACAGACTGCATGTGACTCAATTACTTAGGGCAGAGGTGTGTATGATGCAGATTGCGTGACTGATCATGACCACACCTACTTGCTGCAATTATCATTTGCATATTCCATTCCAGAAACCGTTACAAGTAGTTTGCTCTAATTTTTCTTAAAACACTTAAGTTCTTCACAGCAAGAGTCAGGAAATATATAATAATAATAATAATAATAATAATAATAATAATAATAATAATAATTTTTTATTTATATCCCGCCTTCCCCAGCTGAAGCCAGGCTCAGGGCAGCTAACAACAATAAAATAAGACAGCATTTTAAAATCATTTCATTTTAATAATAAAATAATAATAATAATAACAATAATAACAACAACAACAATAATAATAATAATAATAATAATAATAATAATAATAATAATAATAATAATAATAATAACTTCAAATCAAATTGAAGGCAACCATTGGGTAGAGTTCTGAGAAAATTGCCAAAGGAGGGGGGGGTGTCAGGCTGTGCCCTGGCCAAAGGCTTGGCGGAACAGCTCTGTCTTGCAGGCCCTGCAGAAAGATGTCAAATCCCGCAGGGCCCTAGTCTCTTGTGACAGAGCGTTCCACCAAATCGGAGCCACAGCCGAAAAAGCCCTGGCTCTGGTTGAGGCCAGCCTAACCTCTCTGTGGCCTGGGACCTCCAAGATGTTTTTATTTGAAGATCGTAAGTTCCTCTGTGGGGCATACCAGGAGAGGTGGTCCCGTAGGTACGAGGGTCCTAGGCCGTATAGGGCTTTAAGGGTTAAAACCAGCACCTTAAACCTGATCCTGTACTCCACTGGGGGTCAGTGCAGCTGGTATAGCACCGGGTGAATGTGATCCCACAGCGAGGACCCCGTAAGGAGTCTCGCCGCGGCATTCTGCACCCGCTGGAGTTATGTTAACACATATTGGTTGAACTCCTTATGGACAGTGCTGTTCCCCTCTCGACTAGTGTGAGCCACTTTCCACTGAATTTCTGTGGCTTCTTACTATCCTTTGACAGTAGCTTTTGCAAATATCAGGCACTCAATTTCCAGGGCACTTTGCCCAAACACAAAAGGAAACGTTTCCTCAAATCTGCTCACAGCTACTGAAGCAATAGGTCAAAAGCGGTTTTATTTTGACAATGGCAAAATCACAATGCTCTACTCAAAAGCAAAAGCTGGGACTTCTCACTGAAATCAGCGGCACAATTATCAGTTTCGCTTTGGTGTGACCGAGATCTGCATAAGCTTCTCAAGCCACCAGGAAAATGCTGTAAGGTAAGCTTAAAAAAAATATCAGACCATTCTCATGACAGACTCCCCCATTGCTTTCCTTCTTTGACACCCTATAGGAAACACAGAGCAGCTCCTCGTTACATACGTCAGCATATCGGAAAAGCTCAGGGAGGTTTATCCCTTCGGTCTGCAAAGTGAGCACCATCTCTCCTTTCTTATTGCTGGTTTCGTTTAAGAGACACCGTGTGATCCCTTTCGTCTCCTGGACAACAGTGTTGTTTGCCAGAGTTGTCACAAGTGAGGCAAGGTCAAAGTACTGCTTCGTTAAAGGAAGTTTCAGTGAGACCTAGAAGGGGGCACAATATAATCCTGTGTTAAAAGGCAGCCTTTTCGATCCACTGAGAAGAGCAAACCTAACACCCACTTCTTAATACAGTGATTTAAAAACCTCCCGATGAGCTAGAGCAGTCGGTGAGCTGAGCTTTGGTGTAGTGATCAGGTGGGATTGCTATGAGTAATTATAACAAATATAGAGTAAGCCATCTGTGTCAGCAATGAAAGCATTGCGTTGACTGGGTTTAAACTATTTTGATATGATTCTTGATCAATCCACACCTCTGCATCCCTGTTCCATTTCTCTTTCTTGACCAGTCACGTACACCGCCAGTTGCTTCTTCACCAGGCAGGCATCCTGGGTCATCAAAGACAGTGGGCAGTTTCTTTGATGTAGCTTTTCTGATATGTTAATCTTAGGATGTTAATCTTAGGGCCAGGAAACAGGTTTCACATAAAGGTGATAGTGATCGCTGTCCTCCTGGCCATCCTCCTTATCATGTGTATTGATTGTTCATGACCTCCGGGGTCGCTGAATGCACTCCTTTATAGTTTTCATTCATTTACTCCAAAAGTATGCATGCCTAACTAGTGTTTGTAGTTTAACTTTGTCCCCACGTGGGGTTTGTTGAAATGCTCAGAAGAAATCTGATTGGTTCTTACAAACACTCTGTAAAAGTTCTTTTGTGAATAAAACGACCTGGGCCGAGGTCTAGAGATTATTATAGGCACCCTTCCCAGAGTCTTGCTGGTTCAAGCCTAGGTGTGTACAGTGGTGCCTCGCAAGACGAAAAGAATCCGTTCCGCGAGTCTCTTCGTCTTGCGTTTTTTTTGTCTTGCGAAGCAAGCCCATTAGCGGCTTAGCGGATCAGCTGATAAGCGGTTTAGCGGCTTAGCGGATCAGCTGATAAGCCGCTTAGCGGATCAGCTGATAAGCGGCTTAGCGGATCAGCTGTTAAGCGGCTTAGTGGCTTAGGATCAGCTGATAAGCGGCTTAGCGGCTTGGGGAAAAGGGGGGGGGAGGAAAAAACCCCCGCAGGAACTCACAAGACATTTTCGTCTTGCGAAGCAAGCCCATAGGAAATTCGTTTTGCGAAGCACCTCCAAAACGGAAAACCCTTTCATCTAGTGGGTTTTCCATCTTGCGAGGCATTCGTCTTGCGGGGCACCACTGTATTCTTATTAATCAGAGTTCAATCCTTCCTTTACTTTGTGAACGCCTCCCTTTGGGACCCGCTTCCACCCCTGAAACAGCTCAGAGCAAATATGTCTGGAGATTCACCCTCTTTTGGAATCGTGGCAAAAGTAGGAGGTCCCCACAAATTGATGTGGGAACACTGTATTGCACAAAGCAAATGGCCACTTCCCCTCCTATTATTTTATCATAGTGTGTAAGTATTTTTCTATAAGATTTCTACTAGCTAGTCATTTTCTTTTCGAGCTTTATCTGCTGCTTTATGCCTATATTTGTTTGTATTTGGTAAATAATGTTTACCTTTTCTTATTTGCAAGCCACTTTAAGGCCTCTGCGATAAAGTGGGCTAAAATGTTAAATAACCAAATAAATAGGTCAATTGCAACATTATGGTTTGTGTTCCGCAGCTTGAACACATCAGTTTTTGGACGCACACACTTCCACCACCTTACCTTACACCACAGTTCATTTTTTATGTCGTAGGCATAACTCTCTATGGAATCGCTGCTCTCCTGCACAGCATTAATTCTCTGCTGTGCTAATTCATCCAAGTTCTTCCTCTTGTTTCGAGTTTGTTGACTAGAGGAAGGCGCATAATGCTCATCCTGAGATTCCGTTCCCTCTGGGCTCCTCTCATCTAACCCTTGTGTCTCTTCCTCATCCGGAATATCATCATCATCCACCTCGTTGTCCTCATCGCTCTCATAATCAACCTGCAAGAAAGATACACTTCAGTCAGAGGCGAACCATAACCAACAAAAAAAAAAAAAAGAGGGGAAAATGTTTAAACAAGTTTTGCATCTCTAAGTACTAGAACCAGTGTACAAGGATAATTTCAAATTTCACTTTCAACTAGGCCATAGAAAAGAATCTTCCATTGATCCTAATGTCCTGATCCCAACCAGCACCCCACACTAGTTTTCTGCTTAAAAACCAACAAACAGCACCTTCGGGGGGTGATTTTCAGAAGGAAAAAAATGGTGAGACCCCTGGAGCAATAGCAGGTTCTGGATCAGGGTCCTATGGATGCTTTCCCTCCAAAGTAAAAGCAGGCAGGTGAAGCCTTGTTTAAAAACATGACTTACACAGGCTGTCATTTGGCAACCAGGATAAAGCTGCTTAGATGGGACGCGGGTGGCGCTGTGGGTTAAACCACAGAGCCTAGGACTTGCCGATCAGAAGGTTGGCGGTTCGAATCCCCGTGACGGGGTGAGCTCCCGTTGCTCGGTCCCTGCTCCTGCCAACCTAGCAGTTCGAAAGCACGTCAAAGTGCAAGTAGATAAATAGGTACCACTCCGGTGGGAAGGTAAACGGCGTTTCCGTGTGCTGCTCTGGTTCGCCAGAAGCGGCTTAGTCATGCTGGCCACATGACCCGGAAGCTGTACGCCGGCTCCCTCGGCCAGTAAAGTGCCGCAACCCCAGAGTCGGCCACGACTGGACCTAATGGTCAGGGGTCCCTTTACCTTTACCTATAAAGCTGCTTTGAGTCATATACTTCTCTAGACAACATATACTCATTACGGAACACTGCAAGCCAAATCTTTAATGAAGCGGATTTATTACTTGGTCAAAATATTGCTCCTTAAGTATTTTGACCCTTCCCTTTATCCCACCTCCCTTTCCTTCTGCTTCAGAAACTGACCTGAGCAGAAGGCCTTTCTTAGTCGACTCTTACTGAAACAAGCAGAGCCTACTGGGACCTAACAGTATATCATTACCTCCTCCTCCTGCTTTGCTCTTCTTTTTGCATCTGTAGCATCATCATCCCCTTCACCTGTTTCAGCATCAGGAGCACCTCCACCTCCTCCTTCCTCACCTACAGCTTCATCGTCACCCTAAACAAAGAGAAAAAGCTGCAAGGGGGAACGGCCTCGAGATTCACACTTTTACATGGGTTATATTGGACGTATCACTGAGAGGCTTGAAAGAAATACTAGGCATAAGAACGCTCTGCATCCACAGAGAACTAAGCTTCCACTGGGCAAGGCTTCCTTAATTTCACACTTGATAGCGCTGTTAAGGTCTAGAAGGTAGATCACCGTATTTTTTGCTCCATAAGACGCACCTGACCATAAGACGCATTTAGTTTTTAGAAGGGGAATGCAAGAAAAAAATATTTTTAAAGGTAGTGCTGAGCAGAGCCTGTATGCTCAGCGCTTCCTTTCACAAGCCGCGTGGAGTGTGTGTGGGGGGGCTTCTCCACAAGGAGGGAGAAGGGCAGCCCGTCACACTCAGCGCGGCTCTCTAAAGGGAGCACGGCTCTTGGGGGCTTTTCCAGGAGGTGGGGGAAGGGACTGAGGGGCTTCCCTCTGTCCCTTCCCCCACCTCCTGGAAAAGCCCCCAAGAGCCGCATGCTCTTTAAAGGGTGCACAGCTCTTGCGGGCTTTTCTACGAGGTGGGAGAAGGACAGCCTGTCAGTGACACGCTGCCCTTCTCCCACCTCGTAGAAAAGCCTGCAAGAGCCGCGCGGAGCTTGTGTGCGGCTCTTGGGGGCTTTTCCCGCCTGCATTCGCTCCATAAGACGCACACACATTTCCCCTTACTTTTTAGGAGGGGAAAAGTGCGTCTTATGGAGTGAAAAAAACAGTATTTCAACAGTCTAATGACTTAACAGAATCATACAGGAAGCAATTGAGAGGCTTTCTATTGCTTTGTAGAATATCCTGAGGAAGCTGACCCACTAGGAGAATCTTAGGGCAGTAAAGCTAAGATCCTTCGAAGGTCTGGAAAACAATCTTAAATCACCAACAATTCAACTGGTCATTCTCATCAATTGCAATGCCGAGACCAGCATTTTGTTAAATCGGTTTTTACCTTGGGCACAACTGTATGAGTGCCTAAAAGCAGCATGAAACATTTCCAAGGGGGAAAAGCTCAAGGAAAAAAGACTTTGATTCAAGGTCAGAAGGAACTATTCTTATACTGTATAACATATCTACACAAATGATTCCTGGACAATTCAAATAACTCCTGCGTACTTAAGATAGCAGTTTACCACTGTAATACGTGAAAAGAATGAATTGCAGGAGCAAAACTATGCAAATAAAAATGAGTTGATTTTTTTACAAAGCCTACCAACGATTCACGCGGGACGCGGGTGGCGCTGTGGGTAAAACCTCAGAGCCTAAGACTTGCCGATCGTATGGTCGGCAGTTCGAATCCCCGTGGCGGGGTGAGCTCCCATTGCTCGGTCCCTGCTCCTGCCCACCTAGCAGTTCGAAAGCATCCCTAAGTGCAAGTAGATAAATAGGTACCGCTTTATAGCGGGAAGGTAAACGGCGTTTCCGTGTGCTGCGCTGGTGCTGGCTCGCCAGAGCAGCTTCGTCACGCTGGCCACGTGACTCGGAAGTGTCTCCGGACAGCACTGGCCCCCAGCCTACAGAGTGAGATGGGCACGCAACCCTAGAGTCAGACATGACTGGCCTGTACGGGCAGGGGTACCTTTACCTTTACCTTACCAAGGATTCACAGTACTAGTAGACTCAAGAGGACTAGACTTTTACCTGGTTTTCTTGGGATACGCCATCTTCCCCATCACCTTCTAAGTCCCTCTGCATTGCTCTTCGAGTGCTCACAGTATTGTAAGATGCCAACTTAGAACTCTTCCTCTTAATTGTTTCAAGTAAAATTTTAAAGAATCTGGAATAAGGAGTAATACATTCACAATTAAAGCCTCAAATTGGATTCCAGACTGTGCATCACTGCAACCAATGCTAGACATGCTTCCTGTCTGGATCCAGACAAGTCAGAGGACAAATTCAAAGGGAATTTCCCTGCCAAGTTGTGCCAGTGTGGTGTAGTGGTTAAGAGCCGGTTCGCGTCTCCGCTCCTCCACATGCAGCTGCTGGGTGACCTTGGGCCAGTCACACTTCTCTGAAGTCTCTCAGCCCCACTCACCTCACAGAGTGTTTGTTGTGGGGGAGGAAGGGAAAGGAGAATGTTAGCCGCTTTGAGATTCCTTAAAGGGAGTGAAAGGCGGGATATCAAATCCAAACTCTTCTTCTTCTTTTATAATTAAAATTAATATAGCTATTGTAATTCTGAAACCTATAGTTTTCATTTCATAAGTAGGAGGGTAGCCTCAAATCATGCAGAATCTGGTTATAGGGCTAGTGAAAAATTCCTGAACTAGGGGTAGCCAGTGCGTGGGGAAATATGAGAATCCAGTTCAAGTGAGATTGTACAGGCAATGCCTGGTCAAAAACTGGAATGAAGGAAAGCAATCTCCTTCTCATTAACGCCTAATCATGTTTAAACAATTAGCAAAGTACATCACTGAGGTTTAAGATCTCTGCAGTCCAAAGATAAAAGTCTTGAGAAGGAAAGAATACAAAAGGACTCACCTCGACTCCATAAAATGCAATATGTCCCTGGGCTTCACACATTTCTCTTCCTGGTAGCATTCATATGGTAAGAAAGTAAATTTGATGGTGTAGATACGGTGCTTGCTTACCATCCCCTCCAAACACAAAGACTCCTCAATGTCAAATTTTTGCAAAACCTGAAACAGTAAGAAGAATGTCTAAATTCTAACACCCTATTAGGAAGATGCCTGTATCTTTGTAAGCCATCTTGCTGCCAGTACAATTGAAGTTTCCCTAGGGTTAGCCTTCTTTCAAACTGAAGTTTTTTTCTAAATAATTTTAGCCTGCTCCGTTTTCAAGAATGCGAACGTTCCGTTAGGAAAACACACACACGGAAAAAAGCAGACTTTCAAATCTGAAGCGCCATTGGGATTCTGAACTTCCACACAGCACAGAAAGCAATTGTCTTGAGAATTTAGAAAGTGCCTTACAGCTGCAGTTATGGGACACGGGTGGCGCTGTGGGTTAAACCACAGAGCCTAGGTCTTGCCGATCAGAAGGTCGGCAGTTCGAATCCCCATGACGGGGTGAGTTCCTGTTGCTTGGTCCCTGCTCCTGCCAACCTAGGAGTTCGAAAGCACGTCAAAGTGCAAGTAGATAAATAGGTACCGCTTCAGTGGGAAGGTAAATGGCATTTCCGTGCGCTGCTCTGGTTCGCCAGAAGTGGCTTAGTCGTGCTGGCCACATGACCTGGAAGCTGTACGCCTGCTCCCTCGGCCAATAAAGCGAGATGAGCGCTGCAACCCCAGAGTTGCCTGTGACTGGACCTAACGGTCAGGGGTCTCTTTACCTTTACCTTTACAGCTGCAGTTAGTGAGTTGCACACCATGAAACCTCCCTCCCTGCCCTTTACAAGATGGCTTCAGGAGGAAGGAAAAAGTAACTATTTTCACTTTCCCGCTCTCCAAAAACCTCATCTACAGTCCACTGGAGAAGGATATGTGTCATGATGTTGTTTTAAAATCCAAAACACATTCTGAGTTTTCAAAACGGGGTAGAGGAAATAAAAAAACCACACCACTTCTCTTGCTGCACTACATAGTAATCAAGTGCTCATGCTCAGGTCTGCAACCAGCTCCAAATATGATCCCTTTGTTACTTTAAAATACAGTGGTACCTCTGGTTAAGAACTTAATTCATTTCAAATTAAGAATTAACCTCCAGAACGAACTTAAGTCGTTCTGGAGGTCCATTCTTAACCTGAAACTGTTTTTAACCTGAGGTACCACTTTAGCTAATGAGGCCTCCTGCTGCTGTCAGGCTGCCGCCACACGATTTCTGTTCTCATCCTGAAGTAAAGTTTTTAACCCGAGGTACTATTTCTGGGTTAGCGGAGTCTGAAACCTGAAGTGTCTGTAACCTGAAGCGTCTGTAACCCGAGGTGCCACTGTACCAGAAAGGAAAGGCTTCAGGAAGGGAGAGGGGAGGTATAAGACTTAGATGCAAAGATACACACTGCTCACCCCACCCACCAAAGTCTCTGCTCATGACAGTGTCTCCACGACCAATCAATCCATATAAAGAATGACTTGCCTCGCCTAAGCATACTCTGGTAAGGTGCTTCTTCAGCCTCTTCACCTTCTTGTGAGCTTTATTGGTATTAAGTACAGGAACACTCATCATCGGGGTTTTAATATTAGCACTAGCCACCATCAGGATCTCCCGCAACCTGTAGCAAAGAATTATTGAACGTTTAGACACACGGATATTAAAGAAACATTTTTTAAAAAAGAGAGTTCTTACCTGCTGAAAGTCTACTCTCTTTATAAGTGGAACAGACACTCAACATTGCGCTAGTTCCTGCCCTCTGTGGACTGGAGGGAAAGGCTGAAATTTCCCCAGAAGGCAGGAAGTACTCAAGATGGCAGAGCAGTGAAAAAAATGAAAGTAATTATTTTCATTTCCCAATGAAAACTAAAGTTATTGTGGGGGGACTGGACCATAATGGCAAGAATAAAAAAATTAGCATATTCAATTTTTCATGATAAGGCAAGTCTCTGCCTTTTTCTATCTGAGAGCCAGTGTGGTGTAGTGGTTAAGAGCGATAGACTTGTAATCTGGGGGACCGGGTTCGCGTCTCCGCTCCTCCACATGCAGCTGCTGGATGACCTTGGGCCAGTCACACTTCTGTGAAGTCTCTCAGCCCCACTCACCTCACAGAGTGTTTGTTATGGGGGAGGAAGGGAAAGGAGAATGTTAGTCGCTTTGAGACTCCTTCGGGTAGTGATAAAGTGGGATATCAAATCCAAACTCTTCTTCTTCTTCTGTATTCAGTGCAGCACAGCTTAGAGAGAGAAGTGGTTAGAAGAAAGTACAAAACAAAACAACACAACATTATCTTACCTCGGGATACCGAGTGTGACATTCATTTCGCCTCTTCCAGCGAAGTGAAAGGTGTTCAGAGTCATCTGCGTGGAGGGCTCTCCAATACTCTGAGCAGCAAGGAGACCAACAGCTTCTCCTGGGTCACAGAGCGATTGCTGCCACTTCAAATGCAGCAAGTCTTTTAACCTGAGGACACCCGAGTAAGGAGCTGGTTTATGAATTTGGTATCCTGCCTTTCTGTATAAGATGTGCTCAAAAGTTACTTATAATAAAACAGAAATGTCAAAACGACAAATTGCACCGGACTAACCTTTCAAGGAGGCAACCAATTCTAACAAAACTCCCTGGAAAAGCATAGCCTTCACTATTTCATAATCAGGGTGCTGTGATTTTGATGCCTAAAGCAGAGTCAAAATGACACCCACCCACATCCTATGCCGGCGTAAAGGCTATAAAAGGCCTTGGTGCATCATTCAAATAGCAATTCCTGTTTTCATCTATCCTACCTCCTTCCTTAAGACTACAACTCCTATGCGCAATTACCAAGGAGTAAGTGCAATTGGGGGACGCGGGTGGTGCTGTGGGTTAAACCACAGAGCCTAGGGCTTGCCGATCAGAAGGTTGGCGGTTCGAATCCCCGCGACGGGGTGAGCTCCCATTGCTCGGTCCCTGCTCCTGCCAACCTAGCAGTTCAAAAGCACATCAAAGTGCAAGTAGATAAATAGGTACCGCTCCAGTGGGAAGGTAAACGGTGTTTCCGTGCGCTGCTCTGGTTCGACAGAAGCGGCTTAGTCATGCTGGCCACATGACCTGGAAGCTGTACGCCGGCTCCCTCAGCCAGTAAAGCGAGATGAGCGCCGCAACCCCAGAGTCGGACACGAATGGACCTAATGGTCAGGGGTCCCTTTACCTTTAAGTGCAATTGAATCTGGAAGGACTTACTTCTGAGCAGACCTACACAGTATCAGGCTGCACATTCCTCTATCCCTCTTTGCCTCTCTCTCAAAGACGCATATATTTTCCAGCTCCACATAAGATTCAGTGCCAGTGTCTTAACTCTCTCTGCAGCTGTTACCTGGCAAGTGTAGCATTAATGATTCCTAAAGCCTCCTGTTACTATTAAAGAAGTAATTCTTGGAAGATAAACAGCCAGTCGTACAAGTAAAGACAGCAAAGAGGGAACCCTAAACCAGAGATAGGAAACCTGTCACTCTCCAGATGTGGCTGGACTACAACTCCCATCATCCCCAATTCCCGAATTGGTTTGGACTGATGGGAGTTGGAGTCCAGAAACACCCAGAGGGCCATACACATTCCTCACTCCTGTCCTAGACCACTGGTTTGTGTTGGATGGCAAGTAAGCAACAACAAAAAATGTATTAGGTTTATTATTTGTGAATTAGTAAAGGTAAAGGGACCCCTGACCGTTAGGTCCAGTCGTGGCCGACTCTGGGGTTGCAGCGCTCATCTCGCTTTATTGGCCAAGGGAGCTGGCGTACAGCTTCAGGGTCATGTGGCCAGCATGACTAAGCCTCTTCTGGCAAAGCAGAGCAGCGCACGCAAACGCCGTTTACCTTCCCGCAGGAGCGGTACCTATTTATCTACTTGCACTATGACGTGCTTTCGAACTGCTGGGTTGGCAGGAGCAGGGACCGAGCAACGGGAGCTCACCCCGTCACGGGGATTCGAACCGCCAACCTTTTGATCAGCAAGTCCTAGGCTCTGTGGTTTAACTCACAGTGCCACCCGCATCCCTATTTGTGAATTAGAGCACTGTTAATCTTGAAGATTTAGGCTCTCTTTTTCAGGATTATAAAAACATTTCAGCCCCACACCGGGAAACTATTGTAGCATTCTGAAGGACAGTCACATGCTGACAACCTGTTCAGAATCTGCAGCAACTTTGTGATGCAATCAATTGTCTCTTCACAATAAGTAGAGACCTAAGATGTCGCTTAATAGATACTTAAATGCATAGACGAGGCATTCTGGACCCTAAGACAGAAGCAGCAGTGCTTGCATATGCCTTAAAATGAAAATTGCTACCTCTGAGAAGAAAGTTCAGATTTGCTGTAGCTCGTGTTGTTCCGAGCGTCCCACTCTCTGAGGAAATTCTCAACTTCTCTTTCAAATGTTTCCGATACCGATGCAAAATGGATGTCTGGCCGCCAGACAGCAAGGCTAGGATCAGGACATTTCGATGCCTTCTTTTGATACTTCTTCCGCTTCTTCTCGCTCAATTCATACCACATCTTTAACAACTGAAATGGGTAGCAGAATTAAAGACAGCACAAGTCCCCCCCCCCCAGTATTGTACGCAGATTTCCTGCACTTGAAAGAACAATTTTTTAAAAAAACATGGCACAGAGGCAAATCACCGTATTTTTCGCTCTATAAGACGCACCAGACCACAAGACGCACCTAGTTTTTGGAGGAGGAAAACAAGAAAAAAAATATTCTGAATCTCAGAAGCCAGAACAGCAAGAGGGATCGCTGTGCAGTGAAAGCAGCAATCCCTCTTGCTGTTCTGGCTTCTGGGATAGCTGCGCAGCCTGCATCTGCTCCATAAGACGCACACACATTTCCCCTTACTTTTTAGGAGGGAAAAAGTGAGTCTTATAGAGCAAAAAATACGGTATTTCCCTTATAACTACAAACACCATAAACCACACAAACCTTTGCATTCACGAATCGTTACAATCAACTGCAAACCACCCAGACAATTGGACAGTATATAAATATTATTGGCATCCATCTCAAGAGACAATAGAGTGCACCTCTGGGGGTGAAGTCAAACCGCAACATTAGCAGCACTGAAGCGACCTCCCTGGGGTGCAAGCCTGGGCAGTGTGTATGGAGGTCTTGGGCTGCTCAGATGACAAGACCTCCCTCTCGGCCTTGCAGATGTGGTCCAATGGAAAGCAGAGCAATACATTTGGCACCAGCTTGGCTGCAGGAGTTGCCAGAAGGAGGCATACAAGACACCATCCAACCACCTTAGGGACTCCACTCTGGACTTGTGTAGGGTTTAATCCTTAGCCTTTTCTTCTTCCAAAGATATCCTGCAAGGCACTGGAGCAGGCTTCCTCAGCCTCGGCCCTCCAGATGTTTTGAGACTACAATCCCCATCATCCCTGACCACTGGTCCTGCTTGTTAGGGATCATGGGATTTGTAGGCCAAAAACACCTGGAGGGCCGAGGTTGAGGAAGCCTGCACTGGAAGTTTAGGATCAATTTTCCTTCTCCAGACAGAAGAGCATATTTACAGCTTTATTCAACGTAGATCAAAACAAGGGAAAACCATGACTGCTTGCATCCGTGTCCAGGAAAACAGCCGGAACAAAAACTATATACAAAACGGAAGTTCCCCGAGAGAACAGTGCTGGGAGTAAACAGGAGTATGTCAGGAGTGCTCTGATTATGTCAGGAGTGCTCTGATGGTGTTTCCTGCTTGGCAGGGGGGTTGGACTCGATGGCCCTTGTGGTCTCTTCCAACTCTATGATTCTATGATTCTTCTATGATTCTAGGCATGTGACACACAACAATCATGCCTGACCATTTAAGGTGGAACGGAACTATATCCTAACATGATGGGCTACCTTCCTAGGTTGACAAGCCCCACCTGTATTGAAAATTACCTGCAGAGTTTCAGGATCTCGCCCATTCACAAGTTCTCCTGCAGGGATCTGTGCTTTTACACTAGCCAACATTTCCTGAGAAAACAGCAAAAAGCCTCCTTCCCTCCTCAAAGACTGCTGATGCTTGCCCTGCCATCTCTTGATGGATCTGAACTGGCTGTCTGCTTGCTGGGGGTCCATTTTCGGCAACACTTCATCCAAATGCTTTGATTTCTCTATCACCTGTAAGAAATATACAAAAGCAGTTGATGGGGATGGAACACTGGTCACTTACCATGAAAGGGCCTTTTCTGACAGACAGCGCTATGCAGCCATTGCACATACAGTGGTACCTCAGGTTACATATGCTTCAGGTTACATACGCTTCAGGTTACAGACTCCGCTAACCCAGAAATAGTGCTTCAGGTTAAGAACTTTGCTTCAGGATGAGAACAGAAACTGTGCTCTGGCGGCGCGGCAGCATGAGAGGCCCCATTAGCTAAAGTGGTGCTTCAGGTTAAGAACAGTTTCAGGTTAAGTACGGACCTCCGGAACGAATTAAGTACTTAACCCGAGGTACCACTGTATTTCATTTCTCCCAAAAACCCTGCAACATGCCATTTTCAGAATAAGTCCTTTTTAGAAGAAGATACACTCCAAAGTCTACGGAAATAAATGGAGGCAGAAAACCCAACCTTGTGGTTATCCGTGATGAAAGGGAACTGCTTTGAATGCAAGAACTGTGTCTTGGGGATGTCTAGGCCATCTTCTCCATAGAGAAACTGGACTAGGCTGCCATCGCTGTCTCGCACAGTCAGGTCATAGTGAACTATCAGCCCTTCCAAATGTTTTATGATACACCTGCACAAAGATTAGCGTGACAAGAGGAGGAGAATGTTAGGGGACCCTGAAGTCAGTGTCTTTAAAAGATTTACTAAGAAACTTTAGAAATGCAGCTGCTGGATACAGCACAACACAATGCCTGCTCGCTAATGATCAATTTGACATGAAAGAGACTTTATTTAAGACGGCTAAATAGTTTCCTCCTTGCTGATTAGAAATAGGCGGTACAGTGGTGGACTAGGGGGACTAGGTTAGTCCCCTAAATGTTCCCGGTAAAGGTAAAAGATAAAGGACCCCTGGATGGTTAAGTCCAGTCAAAGGCAACTCTGGGGTTGCGGCGCTCATCTCGCTTTCAGGCCGAGGGAGCCGGCGTTTGTTCATAGACAGCTTTCCGGGTCATATGGCCAGCATTCTGGCACAAGGGAACAACATGACGGGAGCCAGGGCGCACGAAAATGCCATTTACCTTCCCGCCACAGCGGTACCTATTTTTCTACTTGCACCGGTGTGCTTTCGAACTGCTAGGTAGGCAGGAGCTGGGGCAGAGCAATGGGAGCTCACCCCGTCGCGGGGATTCGAACCCAGTAAATTAGAATATTAAAGTCTGGTGCCTCCCTCCCAAAGCCCAGGAAGCTTCTGCCCGGTTTAGGGAGGGAGGCACAATGCTCCGTCAGGGTCCAAAAGCCCTCCCAGACCTTCCCAAAGCCAAGTAGACTTTGGGAAGGAGGCAGCAGAATTCCAGCATCCTGGCGCCTTCTTCCCAAAGCCTTAGGGAGGGAGATGTGCTGCTCACGTGTGCAATGTTGCCCCCTGTTCCAATCGCCCTTGCAAGCTGGCACCCCTGGCCCTAACTGTTCCCCTATGAAGAATTTCACTGCACGCCACTCACTGAGGCAGTAACATTGGTAAGTGTAAAAACAGAAACACTGTAATAAAGCAGCTCTTACCTTTGAAGGTATCCAGACCGACTGGTTTTGACAGCTGTGTCCACTAGACCCTCCCTACCAGCCATACAATGGAAGAAGTACTCCTAAAGCACAAATATAACCTCTGTGAGAAAAGGACTCTTGCCCCACGAAACTAGGCAGCAGCACGCTATGTAAGGCTCTGCTTAAAACTGGCCTTCCAGAAAGCAATATCCAACAGAACAGAGACAAAATGGTATTAGATTATGTCAGCTTGAAGGTGTTAGGATATTTCCGTTCCACCTTAAAAGGGAGCAGGCTTTGAGAGTCACAGAGTCTGCGTATTTCCTGTTCACAGGATGTTTATGTTTCCTATTGCTTTCGTTTTCTCTCTGTGTCTGGAGACAGTGACGCAGGCAGTCATGTCTTTCTTTGTTCTGATCAACGCTGAATAAAACTTGTAAATAATGCTCTCCTGAGTGCGACTTTTGCTGTGCATTATCTGCTGATAGAGTGTGCATGAGCTCTGGAATGTGGCAAGATATTTTCTAGAAACTCATGTCGCTAATTGCTGATACTGCGTGCCTACGGGAGATCGATGGATCGTCCGGCAGACGGCTTGGGGCCATGATGGACTTTGTCTCCCTGGCAGTATCCCAACAGAAGGTACATTGAAATCACATGAGAGAAATGTAGCCCAGAGAAAAAGAGTCAAGGCGGAAGAACTTACGGGCGGTTTAATGCCAGTGAGGAATCTGCCAGCCACAAACCCCCCTGATCTGGGGGGAAAGTCATAAGGTTGGAAACATGGCAACGATTTGCCGGATGGCATCAAGGGAGGCCTTCGACCTTCCAACTCAATCTGGCCCAGCAAGCAAGAAATCTTTAAGAAGCCAAGAGAGACACAATGAGATACAAGAACAAGATCAGAGCAGAATTAACTAGCTTACTTCTTTGACTTCTTCAAATAAAACTATAGCTCTTTAAAAATATGCTGAGTTAAAGCATCATTATTATTTTCCTTATATTCAAGTTCTGTCATGTAACCTGCAGTTTTCATCCCACTAGAATAATCTAAAAAGATCCCTGTCATTTCTCTCTGATATTTATGCATTTAAATGCCAACAAGAGGAACTGAAAACATCTAGACGGGAGTGGTGGCTAGCTAATCTTCACTGGTGTCCTAAAATAAGAATGTTCAGAGCAGAACAATTTGTAGTAATGAATGGTCACAAAATGAATCACTGCTATCACTTGGCTATGCACAGCACTCCTGGGTCAGATTCTGGACGACGTGGAAGGTATATTGATCTTTCTTTGCAGATTACAGCTAAATTGCACTGTCTGAAAACACTACCTGCATAGTATTCACAGTAGAACCTTTGGCTCCTGACTGCACCATCAGCTGCAAGTTATTCTCTGGGAAACGCCGGTGAAGTCCAAGAGGCATGCACACCTACAGTTTTTGGGGAATAAAAGAAGAAACAAAATCACTGTTTAAGCCAGGACGACACTACCAAGAAATAGGGGGGATATAAGAAACCAATGGGGAAAATAAAGAACCAACTCTCTTTTCTATGCCGTGGTACCTCTGGTTGCGAACGGGATCCATTCTGGAGGCCCGTTCGCAATATGAAAAGTGTGCAACCTGAAGTGCCGTATCTGTGCAGGTATGCACTGCGATTTGGCGCTTGTGCGCATACGCAAAGCGCAATTTAGCGCTTGTGCACATGCGCGAGCGGCGAAACCCGGAAGTAACCCTTTCCGGTACTTCTGGGTCACCGCAGGACACAACCTGAAAAAATGTAGCATGAAGCAAACGTAACATGAGGTATGACTGTATATTGTTACTGGAACTACAATTTCTTTAGTGAAAAAGCAGTACGAATTACTCTGTCAAGAGCTAGTGTGGTGAAGTGGGCAGGAACCCGGACTACGAGCAGGAAAGGTCGAGTCCCCAACTCCCCTTGCTATCTATAAGGCCCACTGGGCAGGCCTGGGTCTAACCTAAGCCACTTTATTGCTCCAATCATAAAATGGGAGAACTTGTATATTACATGCCCCTGAGCTCCTCAAACAAATGTATTTAAGCATCTATATCTGTATTTCTGTAGACTGCACAGGAATTATAAGAAGTCCAATACACGAACCAACGTTATGTTAGGATGATCTCAAATTTCTTGATGCAAACCTTGTTAATCTCATTGCTGTAATGGTTGACTTCCTCTTTGAATTTCAGGTCAACCATGTTAAAATCTCTCTGGTCTTTGTGAAGATGGGCGTCTTGCCACTTCCCTCGGACCTCCTCATCCAATGAGGTTTGAGGCAAGTTAAACGCAGCTTGAACGGCCTGAAAAGAACAAGGCGGTGTTAAGGGCCAAGGCAGGTATAACAATGCAAGGCGGTTGGGGAAGTGAGACCCCCCCCCCAAAAAAGTATCAGCTTACCTTTGTGCCACACCGGGTGCTTTCTTTAATGATCTTGCGCCTCTTGTGGTCTGCCCGGTGTTTGACCAAGATATCTTCAACTCCTAGAATGAGAAAATAGAACTGAGTGCTCATCCTCTCCAACTTGAGATTCAACAACAGTTTCTTCAGGGGGTTTTCCCCTGAAAGGAAGCTCTTCTCTGCTAAACCCAGACAGACTTTCTGCTCTGCTTGGCTTAAGGTAAAGGTAAAGGGACCCCTGACCATTAGGTCCAGTTGTGACCGACTCTGGGGTTGCGGCGCTCATCTCGCTTTATTGGCCGAGGGAGCAGGCATACAGCTTCCGAGTCATGTGGCCAGCATGACTAAGCCGCTTCTGGCGAACCAGAGCAGCGCACGGAAACGCCGTTTACCTTCCTGTCGGAGTGGTACCTATTTATCTACTTGCACTTAAACGTGCTTTTGAACTGCTAGGTTGGCAAGAGCAGGGACCAAGCAACAGGAGCTCACCCCGTCGCGGGGATTCGAACCGCCTACCTTCTGATCGGCAAGCCCTAGGCTCTGTGGTTTAACCCGCAGCGCCACCCGCGTCCCTTAAATGCAGATTACTTTCAAACAAAGGATCAGAGAAGAAGTGTCATTTTAGGAGATGTTTTCATTAATATTTTGGGTGCTGGAACAACTGTGTGCTTCTTTTTACGAGAAACAGGAAAGAGAACTGGATTACTCACCCATTGTAAAACCTCTGTAGAACTGCAGGTAGGCAGTGAAGAGCCGAGCCAGAGCTGTGAGCACCTTTCCACCGGTCTCACCACCATAGACCTCATGGCAGCAGTGGACCAGTCCATAGGCAGAGCTACCATAATGTGCCTTATCCAACACCCCACAGAGCAGCTCTCCATTTCTGATGACAACCTGGCAGATATAAAAGACTTCCAAGTCAAGACTTGACTACACCCACTCCGAAACCTCCTCTTTTAGTGCACTTTTAGATGCCCATTTTGGTTTTACCAAAATAGCACAGATCCTTGACCTGCATTTATACTGTAAACAGCTCTGTGATCCTCAGATGAAGAACGGTATAGAAATTTAATTCATTATACAGTGGTGCCTCGCAAGACGAAAAGAATCCGTTCCGTGATTCTCTTCGTCTAGCGGTTTTTTCATCTTGTGAAGCAAGCCCATTGACGGATTAGCGGATTAGCGCTATTAGCGGCTTATCAGCTTATCAGATCAGCTGATAAGCGGCTTAGCGGCTTAGAAAAGGGGGGGGGGAAGGAAAAAAACCCCGCAGGAACTCGCAAGACATTTTCGTCTTGCAAAGCAAGCCCATAGGAGATTCGTTTTGCGAAGCACCTCCAAAACGGAAAACTCTTTCGTCTAGCGAGTTTTCCGTCTTGCGAGGCATTCGTCTTGCGGGGCACCACTGTAGTAATAACAATGCCAGGGTGGACAGACAGGGCCTGGAGCCTCAGAGGTGCAGACAACCCCCATCTGCTCATGTTCAATATGTGTGCGACTGCACATATGTGCATCATGCTGAACCCAGAAGTGACCCAAAAACGTCACAAAAAGGGGCAGCACAGGGCAGAGGCGAGGTAGGATTTGCAGGCTATTTCAATGATGTTTCAAATATACACAATTTCACTTAAACGTGCAGTGCTTTGGAATATAACCCCTGCATAAATGGGGAGTTGCCTGTATTGATCAGGATATACTCATATGTCAATAAGGACTGTCCTGTCTGGCCAGCAAGGCCAGCCAAAACTCTGGGACCCTTGTCGACCCTGTACATTATTAAACATCAAACCATACCTGCGATTCGCACATAAAGGCAAGACCCGATCCATGAATTCTACTGGCAGAGCCTGTCATCCAGGCTTTTCCATCAATCTTGGCTTTCCCAAGCAAGTTCAGTGGAATGTGATCCTCTGGAATTACATTTATTAACAATGTAGAAACAACCTGCGATGGAATACAAAGTTTGATTACAAATAGAAAAGGAATTCGTTCTGATGTGCAGTTGGTCCCTTCAAGGCGTTGACCTACCCCCTACGTGTTGGCAAATGGTGCATTCACCTTTGTGGATAGAACAGCAGGAAGCACATACATACAACGCTGAACTGCACAAAAACAACAAGGCCTTGGATGCAGGCAACCTATCAAAAGGATCTCTGTGTTTTAGCCATCTTCACCCATCTTATTGTTTTTTTGTGGGGGGGGGTATTGTCGTGTTTTCACTTTTTCATTTTGTGCTTTTGCCCTGTATTTTTATTTTGTGAACCACTCTGAAATCTTCAGATGAAGCGCGGTTTATAAAAGAAAATAGTTGAAAATATATTTAGAAAGCACCTATTATGCTCTAAAGGGAGGTGCTGCATAAAAAACAACAACAAACAAGCCCTGCTCACAGAATCGAATTCCAGGGGGGAAAGGCGAGGGGAGCTGGAGGAAAATGGGGGAAATTGTGATGGGCGGGGGAGAGAAGAAAAGACTGAAAAATATGGAAGGAGGCTGGACTTAATACATAATGGGGGCGGGTGGGGAAAAACATAATGGAAAAGCCCAGCATGTTAAAAGGAAAACTGGGGAGTCTCCAATCCCGTTTCAGCAGGCAGCAACACAGCCAAGAGCAGCAGGAGGGATGGGGCAGCTTGACTCATTCCTCTTGTTTCTATCCAAGTATCAGGTGTATAGCTAACAGATTGCTCCTTCACACTATCAAGGGGAAACTGCATTATACAAACAAACAAAAACCACAATCCAATAACTCCAGAGATGTAGATAGATAGATGTACGTATGTAAGTATGTATATATGTAAGTAAGATGTATATATGTAAGTAGTACCTCTACTTACGAGCACCTCTGGTTACATATCCCTTCAGGATACACACGCGGCAAACCCAGAAGTATTTTTCCAGGTTTTGCTGTGCACGCATGCACAGAAGCGCTCTGCTGCGCATGCACAGAGCAGGCACCCCCAGTTGCAAAAACCTCGGGATCCGACCAGAGCTCTGGAACGGATCCTGTCCGCAACCGAAGGTATCACCGTATATGTATATATATGTATATATGTGTACACACACACACAAAATGTGCCCATTATTTCAGTGAAAGGGCAAGCCTTAAATCATACTGTTCAACTCTGAACAGACTATTTTATTTAAGGTGTACTGGTTAACCTACCTGCTTCCCTGTCCACAAGTGTTGCGGCTTTATAATGGCTGGAGGGAGAAGCTTCACCATTCCTTTTTTGTCTACCAGCCCTTGATACACAAGTTCCACATACTGTTCTCTAGAGAAGAAGCAACCCCGTGTGGTCATACTGGTACCAGAGATCATGTGATCTTGGATCAAACCTGCCAGCGGCTGCCCATCCTGTGAAATACACCAGACAGAAAAGAAAGCGTCAAGCAGTATGTTAGCAGGTCCAGTGGGAAATTCTAGGAGTCTTGGTTGACCACAAACTTGACATGAGCCAACAGTGTGACGCGGCAGCTAAAAAAGCCAATGCAATTCTGGGCTGCATCAATAGGAGTATAGCATCTAGATCAAGGGAAGTAATAGTGCCACTGTATTCTGCTCTGGTCAGACCTCACCTAGAGTACTGTGTCCAGTTCTGGGCACCACAGTTCAAGAAGGACACTGACAAACTGGAACGTGTCCAGAGGAGGGCAACCAAAATGGTCAAAGGCCTGGAAACGATGCCTTATGAGGAACGGCTAAGGGAGCTGGGCAGGTTTAGCCTGGAGAAGAGGAGGTTAAGGGGTGATATGATAGCCATGTTCAAATATATAAAAGGATGTCATATAGAGGAGGGAGAAAGGTTGTTTTCTGCTGCTCCAGAGAAGCGGACACAGAACAATGGATCCAAACTACAAGAAAGAAGATTCCACCTAAACATTAGGAAGAACTTCCTGACAGTAAGAGCTGTTCGACAGTGGACTTTGCTGCCAAGGAGTGTGGTGGAGTCTCCTTCTTTGGAGGTCTTTAAGCAGAGGCTTGACAACCATATGTCAGGAGTGCTCTGATGGTGTTTCCTGCTTGGCAGGGGGTTGGACTCGGTGGCCCTTGTGGTCTCTTCCAACTCTATGATTCTATGATTCTATTAGCTCCTTTAAACACTGCACTTAAAGGATTAAGTTACAAATTAACTTGGAAAAGACCTTGGACAAAACCAACAGCCCACTGTTATTATCACCATGCTACAGGCTGGGAGACTGTGGCTCAGAGGGGCTTACAAGTGTGAGGCAATGCAACCATCCTGGGGCTTAGGAGCAGGAAGGTGCATGGACCCTTTAAGGAAATAAGCATTAGGGCAGGCTGCAAAGTTAATGGCAGGCAGGCTGAGGAAAAGACCTTTCCCCACAGGCTGCTTCTGCAATAAGCACTACCATCCACTTTCTCCCCGACGTGGAAAAAGGTGAAAGGCCTCTCCAGACTGCAACGCATCTTGGAGAGGGAATTTTGCTCCTCAAAATGTCATGCAGCAAAAGGGCTAACTCAAGCTTCCTCAAACTCGGCCCTCCAGATGTTTTGAGACTACAATTCCCATCATCCCGGACCACTGGTCCTGCTAGCTAGGGATCATGGGAGTTGTAGGCCAAAAACATCTGGAGGGCCGAGGTTAAGGAAGCCTGGGCTAACTGCTCTTCTTCCCACCGCCACCCCACACAATGCCACTGCAATCAACTTTGGTATCCCCTCCCTTCAAGACATCACATATACCCTCTGGATTTTTACAATTGCTAAACCATGCTTTCCCCTTCATGGATCACTGCCTTGCCGTGACGAAGAGGCTTGAATAACTCAGAGAAGCTATGAACTATGCCAAGCAGGGCACCCAAGATGGGCAGGTCATAGTGGAGAGTTTTGACCAAACGTGATCCACCTGGAGCAGGAACCGGCAAGCCACTCCAGTATCCCTGCCAAGAAAACTCCATGGACAAAGACAGGAGTGCCTGGCGTGCTCTGGTCCATGGGGTCATGAAGAGTCAGACACGACTAAACAACAACAAAACCATGCTTTAAAAGGCCACGGTGGACATTATTATCAGACCCCCCATCCCAAAGCTGGTCAGTTTGCCAGTCGCTACCTTAGATTTTATTTTCAAAAGCTCCACCCCCCAAAAAACACCCTACCTCGAGTTGTACCACAGCTCGGTTACAAAATTATACCACCCTGGCTCACTCCCAGTGCATAGCCAGCGCTGAATTGCATTCAGAGGCCTTGTGCTCCATTGATTGGCATGCAAATTGATTGCAGCTGGACCTCCCAGAGAATCCAATGGGAATTCCAAAGACTGGCAATGCATGCCCGCCAATATTTTTTGTAAGTTCACAATCCTGTTTCCTCCACTGGCAGATCAAGAGTTATGCAGCACCTAACTTTCCTACCACCGCACGGCTGAAAAGCAGAGAAGGAAAACGCCAAGGAAGCAGGGGGGAAATCAAGCAACGTCCAACACAATTTGCTCCCCGGTTCACCTTGGGGACAAGATACTGTTCGTCAGTACACGCCAGGACGTAGGCTTCAGCTCTGCCCAGTTCGTTCTGAGGGAAGTGGGCATTCATTTCATCGCCGTCAAAATCAGCGTTATAGGCTTTGCAGTTGGCATAGTGAAGCCTCAGGACCTTCTCTTCGGGCAGGATCCTGGCTCGATGAGCTTGGATGGAAGGTCTGTGAAGGGTAGGCTGCCGATTCAGCAAAAGGACATCTCCGTTTTTAATATGGCGGCACACCTGCAAGAGGTTCAAGTTCAGTCACATATTAAGAAATCTTTCCAAGGGAGTTAAGATCCTTTCTCAATACACAGTAGGAGACAGAGAGCCTTTCTTCCCTCCTAAAGGCTAAGAAACTGCAACCTGTGTCTCTCCCTTCTTCTTCCTTGATGGTGGAATCCATTGACTAATAATAATAATAATAATAATAACTTTTATTTATATCCTGCCCTCCCCAGCTGAAGCCGGGCTCAGAGCGGCTAACATCAAATGACTAAAACTAATAGGGCACAGGACTCTCATGGAATCCATTGCAGGCCTGAGCAATTACGTGAGATTGGAGCCAGTGGATACAGGGGAAGGGGAGGAAGGAGTCTTGTTATGACAACCTCCTAGGAAATCTTCTTTTTATTCATGGTCCGTTACTTGTTTCGTTTGTTTAATCTGTATACAGTGGTAACTCAGGTTAAGTACTTAATTCGTTCTGTAGGTCCATACTTAACCTGAAACTGTTCTTAACCTGAAGCACCACTTTAGCTAATGGGGCCTCCCGCTGCGCCACAGGAGCACAATTTCTGTTCTGTTCTCATCCTGAAGTAAAGTTCTTAACCCGAGGTACTCTTTCTGGGTTAGCAGAGTCTGTAACCTGAAGCGGATGTAACCTGAAGCGGATGTAACCCGAGGTACCACAGGGTAGTTCACAACAAGATGAGAACTCAAAATACACTATTAAAATGAAAACAAAGCAACGCCCAAAGCATGTTTAAAAGGACACAGCCAGCCAAAGTGGAAGGAGAATTCACAGAGAAGTAAGGAGAACCCAGAATCTGCCTTTCACCTAGTGGTCCAGTACCTTCTGTTCAGACTATCAGATACTGGGGCTTCAGAAAGCAATGCTCCATTTGCCTAAGGAGAGAAGTGTGTTCCCTCGACTGGGGAAGGTGTTGAGAGGGGACCAGGTTATCCTGCACCCCTTGCTCTACGTTTTGGACCTGATGGAGCCAGCTTGGCGGTGGACTGCTAGAAGTCCTGTAATCTTCAATGATGCAAGCTGAGTCATCTAGCCAGGGAGGGTTGTGGGGGTTTTTTTGTTTTAAGTCTTTAACCTCATCATCCTAACTTCTAGGTCAGGGGCATTATCCAATATGATGCCCTCCACCTACAATGGTCAGGGATGATGGGACTACAACTCCCATCAACCCCGACCACTGGACCCCCAACCATTTGGAGAGAACCATGTTGGCTGTCCTGAAGTGCCCTTATGTGTGAAGCAACTCTACTCACAATTTTTATCCCTGGTTTTGGTGCCCCTGTGGAAGGAGTCAGAAGTTGCTTGGCTATGGCTTCCCTCTGGGTCTGACTGGCTGTGCTCAGTATCGTCCGAGACCCATCTTCGTTGATAATCATGGAAGCACCTGGGTGTTCATTGGGACCATTGATGACCGCCTGCCTCAATTCTTGGACATTCCAGGGAGTTACAGGCTGAGGATAAGTCAGCTTGGTAGCAAACACCTACAATGAAGAAAAATCAAAGGCAAGGGTCAAGTTCTTGTCCGTGGTATCACAAGAGCAGAGATTCACTTCCATTCTCCTTACTAAGACTAAGTAATCAGTGTACAGTGGTGCCTCGCAAGACGAAAATAATTCATTCTGTGAGTCTTTTCGTCTTGTGATGTTTTTCGTCTTGCGAAGCACGGTCCGTCGCAACTGCGCCTCTTCAAGCGGCTTTAAGAAAAAAGTGCAAGACGTTTTCGTCTTGCGAAGCAAGCCCATAGGGAAATTCGTCTAGCGAAGCAACGCAAAACCGAAAAACCCTTTCGTCTAGCGAGTTTTTCGTCTTGCGGGGCACCACTGTACTAGCGAGATAAATATTATTCACTGTCAAAGGCCTTTAACTCTCACCCACAACTGTAGCAAGGTCAAAATAAGCTGGCCCTCCCTTTTATCATTCCTTCTTCTTCCTCTTTCAGTACATCCTTCTCTGTAAATTTAGTTTGTTGGCTCCATGTGGGTCCTTTTTTTGGCTGATGTTACTTTGCAAAGTGCTGTGTATATTGGTGGTGCTACGCACATAGTCACTGAAAATTATGTGTTCCCAATGAAGCCTACTTGACCAATCATCACTGCAAGATGTTTCAGAGGAAATATTATAAGAAGACACAAATTCTCAGCTTTAGAAGTAAGGTCCAGCTCCAAGGGCCTTCTGGTGGTTCCCTCACTGCAAGAAGTGAAGTTACAGGGAACCAGGCAGAAGGCCTTCTTGGTAGTTACAAGGCCCCTGTAGAACACCCTCCCATCAGATGTCAAAGAGCAAAACAATTATATGACTTTTCATAGACATTTGAAGGCAGCCCTGTTTCAGGAAGCTTTGAATGCTAAATGTTTTGTTGTGTTCTATTACAGTGGTACCTTGGTTTAAGAACAGCTTAGTTTATGAACAACTTGGATTAAGAATGCTGCAAACCCGGAAGTAGGTGTTTCGGTTTGTGAACTTTGCCTTGGAAGCAGAACATGTTCCGCTTCCTGTTGAGTGTAAATTGAGTCCCCCACTGCTATGGGAAAGCACACCTTGGTTTAAGAACAGACTTCTGGAACGGATTAAGTTTGTAAACCAAGGTACCACTGTATATTCTGTTGCAAGCCACCAAAGTGGCTGGGGCAACCCAATCAGATGGGTGGGGTACAAGAACTATTATTATTATTATTAAAAAGGATAACATCTTCCAAAATTACGGAAGGGTATAAAAATGCCAACCCCTAAAATCTCCACGATGATAAACCACCTTCTGTACTAAGTAGGCTTCTCTTACCATAGGAATGCCAATTTCATTGGTCCGAATGTACATGTCAGGGCAAATGACTGACCGAGCTGCATAATCCACTCGCTTTCCCATCATATGCTTGCGGAACAGGCCATCCTTTTTCTCCAGAAACTTTATTACAAATGTTGGGGGGGGGGGGGAGAGGGAGATAGAGACAGAGACAGAGACACTATTTCACTATTTTTTCAAAAAAAACAACAAACCTCTGGTTATGTGAAACATATTCAATAAACACACAAGACGTAACCGGCTGTACGTTTGAAAAAATAAGATATACTTATTAATTGTATTGAATTGTAGATTTCAACAGAAGCAGCTCATAAAGTTCAACGAAAAAAGGAGAAGACCCAGTGGATCAGTTCATTCTTGTCTATTTAGGTTTTCAGCATCAAAGTCCAAGGAAATCTACATGAAACCGCTGGGGAAGGTCATCTGGTGAGGTGCCCTCAATATATGAATGACACCTAACTCAACTTATCATTTACATTCAAGTCAGGTGAGATGGCGCAAGTTCTGAACTGTTGGATGGGGGCCAATAATCTAAAACTCTGTCCTTACAAAATGGACATTTGGTGGATATGTGGTTTGTCTGCTCAAGGAAATGGTGTTCAGCAGATGAGGATTTACTCCCCCTAAAGCAGGCATAGGGGGAACTCTGGCCTCTCAAATCTTGGACTCCAGCCAGCAGTCAGGGATGGTGGGAGTTGGAGCCCAACAACATCCGAAAGCATCGTATTGGCTATTCCCATGTCCTTAAAGATCAGGTTTATGGCCTGGGGATGCTCCTAAACCCAACTTTGCCACTAGAGATTCAGGTGGCCTGTATATCATTGTGTGACTTTCATCAGCCAAGAGTGGTATGGGGCTGTAGCCTCCTGGCAGAGATAACTTGGCTTTGGTAATCCATGCTCTGGAAAAATCCAGAATTGGATATCGCAATGCATTATTTTCAAAAGCTGCTTGAGAATTACACTTTTAAGCCTAGCAGCTGTATTCTAAACTAACTGGGACTGAAAGTTGGAACCCTATCGCGCCAGCACTTACAAGAACTGCACTGGCTTCTTGTTCGTTTTAGAGCACATTTTGAAACATTGCTGCTTACCTTCAAAGCCTTAACATGGCTTGGGACCTGAATACCTGAAGGAAGTCTGGTCCCGTATCAGCCAGCCCACCTGAAGGAGAACTGGTGGAGAACTCTCAACTAGGTGGGCTCCCCAATATGTTTGAGATGAGATGGGTAGTGACTTGACAGACCTATTTTTGGTGCTGGTACCTCATTTATGACAATCCCTCACCACTCCTTGGGCCCTCCTGGTTAGGCCTTCTCTGCTATCTTTTTTGGCTCCAAATGACTGTTTTTTTTCATTCTCCCAGACTTTTAAACTTCTGTCTCTTAACTTAGCTTAAGTGCTGCTTGATTGCTGGCTTTATTAGGACTGGTTTGTTTTGCTACACTGTCTTGATATTCTGTTCTTTGTATTTCATTGTGACCTGTGCTGGGAGCTGTTTCGCTGAAGAGCATTTTTAAAATATGCAAAATAAATAAGTGTCAGGAATACAGTCGTACCTTGGAAGTCGAACGGAATCGGTTCCGGAAGTCCGTTCGACTTCCAAAACGTTCAGAAACCAAAGCACAGCTTCTGATTGGCTGCAGGAAGCTCCTGCAGCCAATCAGAAGCCCTGTTGGGAGTTTGGCTTCCAAAAATAGTTCACAAACAGGAACAGTCACTTCCAAGTTTGTGGCGTTCGGGAGCCAAAACATTCGAGAACTAAGCCGTTTGAAAACCAAGGTACGACTGTAGTTCACAAGGTATCAACCCCTTCCAACAACTTCAGAATACTCAACCAAACACTGAATATTTCTGCAGCTCTCACCTGACGTACACCAGGGTACTTTTCAGACATTAACTTATCCATGTCGCTGTCGAACACAATATTTACATGGCTCTGAAGACGAATCCAAATGTTGTACAGCTTATCTGCAGTAGTCTGCCCTGGGATTGTCACCAAGACAGAACGGTCCAGGGGATCCACAGGCTGTTTATTTGTGTTTATCTGTGAAACATAAAAACAAAACTACTGAGGTCAAAAAGCCTCACTGAGGTTTTTTTATTATTATTAATAAGTTTTTATTGTTAAAATAATTCATCATTAACACACATATATTACAAATATACAAGCATACAAACATACATTTCATACAATCCTTAAAAGTCTTCAAACATACTTACACTCAATCCCACAGATAATTCCTTTTCCCATCACCATCCACCACCCCTCACCACACCACCTTTGTGTTAGACTTCCAATCTACTCAATTGCAATTTCTTTCCACTTGTTTATTCTAATAGGAGCTCTGATTTTTCGATATGGTTTTGCAAGTATCTTTTAAACACCTTCCAGTCCCTATCTATCTTCTCTTTTGAGATCCTTCCAATTTCTCCCATTGTTTTGGATATATTGTAGTACTCCAATAATTTGGCAAGCCACTCTATTTTTGTTGGTACAATACCACTTTTCCAGTTTTTCGCAATCAATAGCCTTGCGGCTACTGTTGCGTATAAATATAAGCCTCATTGGGTTTTAACCACATGCGTTTTCCACTGATACAACAGACACTGAACAGGTCCTCCTGACCTTACCGTCTTCAGGTCTCCTTCTTCAATTTGCAACGACTGACACTGTTCCTGAGCTATGAAAGCCAGAAGTTTCCGAGTCAGAAGAGCATCCTTCATCACAGCTTGCAAGTTCACTGTCTGACCATTTGCAAACATCTGGTCTGCAATGCGATTCACGGGACGATATCTATAACCAGAGATAAACAATGCCCTCTTTCTAGAGCTGATACAAATCACAACTGTAAACCAGTAAAACCTTTCAGGATCACATTGTGAAATTAAGTCCAAAAGTGCTTCGTTACCTGGAAGGTGGAACAACAAGTTTGTCGAGGAAGAACATATCAGGATTGAAACTTGAATCACCAATGGCTGTCATGCCAGAGAGAAGCTTGCAAAGGAAAAAACCTAAAAACAGGAAAAAGAAGCATTAGCACCTTGCTACATTTAGGTCAAAGCTGTCACACACAAAAACAGGTGTTAATACAAATTGTTCGCAGAACACACACCTACAAGATATGTTTTCCAACAAATCCATTTGATAGTTTCCTGTGTATTCATGGCTGTGAGCACAGACATAATTTATATCCCCCTAAAACCTTTGAAGGGACGCGGGTGGCGCTGTGGGTTAAACCACAGAGCCGATCAGAAGGTCGGAGGTTCGAATCCCCGCGACGGGGTGAGCTCCCGTTGCTCGGTCCCAGCACCTGCAAACCTAGCAGTTCGAAAGCACGTCAAAGTGCAAGTAAATAAATAGGTACCGCTCCGGCGGGAAGGTAAACGGTGTTTCCGTGCGCTGCTCTGGTTCGACAGAAGCAGCTTAGTCATGCTGGCCGCACGACCCGGAAGCTGTACGCCGGCTCCCTCGGCCATTAAAGTGAGATGAGTGCCGCAACCCCAGAGTCTGCCACGACTGGACCTAATGGTCAGGGGTCCCTTTACCTTTACAACCTTTGAAACTGCCATTATAAATCTTCTAGTGCCACCCAATAACCCACAACCAAAAAGCAACAGGGTCAGATGCAACTATGAAATAAGATGATGGGTGGCAGACTGGGGAACACCAAAATCTAGCACACAAGACAAAATCCATTGGGACTGAAATAAATGGAAGCTGCATGGAACACAACTTTTGCACAGCTCTCAACTATTTTAATGATGCCTGCTCAGGAAAGCATCCTGTTGGACTGTGTGCCATGTTAACTAGCAGCAGTTCTTGAACTTTCTACTCCGGGCACGACGACATCTGGGCTGAGCCCTGGTGTACACTGTAAATAATTTAGATATAGCACAAGTTCCTCAACTTGAGAAGTGAGACACATTTTCAGTTCTTTCTGTTGAATGGTCACTGTAAAATGTGAGGGTTCATTATTGTTTCACAAGTTGTGTATGTCTTTAAGGGCCAGGGCAAATAACGAGACCCAGTCTTGCAGCTGTGAAACATAGCAGGTGCTACTAGGTTGTGTTAATTAAGCTGTGTCAGCATTTGGGCATAGTATATAAGGAGCAGCACCTAGCTCTCTCATTACCCTGGGGGATGGGTTGGTGGTTGGCTCATGTTTGTTGTTGTTATCTTTAGTGTAAAAGGAGTTTCTGTTTTGTTATTAAAACCTTGTTAAAGTTATTTTTGAGTTCCTCGTCATGTATGGTCTCCCCAGCAAGCTCTCTGCAGCGCTACTAAACTGAAAATAGCCAACACTTTCTACCCACAGAAAAGACCAGATACTGATGTCACAGGATACACCCTTTCGCAGTATTTGGAAGAGGCAAACGTAGCACCTCTCAACCATCTGAGATGTCTCGATGCCAAGAGCAAGGAATTCTCAAAAAATAACAAAAATCAAACCCACAACAGGAATTCTTCTATATGCTGTATCCATAAATATGGACAGACACAACACACACCCCAAATATAAATAGGGACCAATCACTTACCTTCATTCTTCCACAAGGCTTCAACATGTTTTTTGGCAATAGCAGGTGTCATATAGCCACGTTTTCCCAGCTGGGTTTCATCTATGGCTAAGGAGTTAAAGTTTAAGGATTGGGGGAAAAACCATACAAATTCCATCGTAAGTTATTTGTAGAATTTCATACAATTGAAACACAAACTAATAAAAACTGCACTTGTTCAATACCAGCAGCAGTCAGCTACAGCCAATCCCAGTGGAAAGCTGCACACACAAATGGTAAGCTAAACTTCTAAATATTCTAGCTATGCATCCACCCACTGGGTCTTTGATATAGCCAGTCTCAAAGGAACAGCTCCAAGTAAATAAAGATAAGTATTTGGGAAGCTGTTGAAGAAAGCATATAGTATTCTGCTAGAATGGGAAACAAAAGACGAGGAAGTCAAATCAGTTATGATCAAATGGGCACAGGATATAGGACATAATATACAATTTGAGGAACGGGGAAAATTGTGGAAAGTAAATTTGAATTTTACAGATTGTTCTCTTTTGAAAGAAAATTATATGAAAATGATGTATAGATGGTATACCATACCAGTACAGATAGCAAAAATGTACAAAACCGGGTCAAACGTATGTTGGATTTAGATTTAGATTTTAGATAAATTTATTGTCATTGTCATACACAGTATACACAACAACGAAAATCAAACACCCACCCAAAGACCGGGTTCACATATACATTTGCACGTATCTCCGAACTCTCATCCTATTTAGACATAATCTATAAAACATAACATAATCCAGAATATAGCATGACCTATTAAAAACATAACATAACCTAAAACCTATCTCATTCCTTCCACTCCCTACTTACTAAACCTTGCAACTGGCCCTGAGATCATTATCTAGTGCAATCAGAGCTCTTGGATAGAAACTATTCAGAAGGCGTGTGGTTCGTGTTTTCATTGTCCTATATCTTCTGCCCGAAGGCAATAGTTCAAAGAAGTTGTGAGCAGGGTGGGTGGGATCTCTCAGAATATTATGTGACTTCTTCAAGATGTGAGACGTGAAGATCTCATCCAGGGTTGGTAGTCGGAGCCCAATAACGTTCTGGGCAATTTTAATTGTTAGCTGTAAAGCTTTTTTTATCTGTTTCAGAGCTGCTCCCATACCACGATAATATACTATAGGTTAGGACACTCTCGATGGTACTATGATAATAGGACAGGAGTAGGTGCTGGGATAGATTCAGTCCCCTGAGCATTCTCAGGAAATACAACCTCCCCTGCACCTTCCTCACAACCATATTAACATTTGCAGTCCATGAGAGGTCCTCCGAGATATAAATGCCCAGGTATTTAAAACTACCAACCCTCTCCACTTCCTCGCCATTTATGTGCAATGGTAACAATACACTTTTCTTTCTCCTAAAGTCAATTATGAGTTCTTTGGTTTTTTTGGTGTTAAGCATAAGATTATTTTCTTTACACCATTGAATTAACCCCTGTACTTCTTTCCTATAAGCATGTTGGACATGTAAAGAAAAAGAAAGGCCTTTTTATCATATGTGGTGGGAATGTAAAGAAGTTTAAAAAAATTGGGAAATGATATACAATGAATTGAAAAAAATGTTTAAAATGACATTTGTAAAAAAACAACCAGAAGCATTTTTGTTAGGGATTGTAGGACAAGACCTGCCAAGGAAAACAAAGAACTTATTTATGTATGCTACAACAGCAGCAAGAGTCTTGATAGCACAAGGATGGAAGAACGAGGAAACCCCGGCAAAAGAACAGTGGCAGAAAAAATTGATGAGCTACGCAGAGCTTGCTAAACATACAAATTGCGGGACAAGGACAACTGTGACTTTAAGGAAGAATGGGAGCTTTATACAAATTATCTAAAAAGACAACAAAATGAACTGGACTCCTTGGCAGGTTTTGAATAAACATACACAAATTTATTGGTTGATAACATGGTAGATAGATAATGTAAGGATATGTATAATTTTATAACATGCAGAGAATAATATGTGCTGATAAATCAGAGAGAGGAGCTGAGGGAAGTCTCGGGGGGAGGGTTTGATGGGGGGAAAAGGGAAAAAATAATGAATATGATATGTTTTGAAATTTTGTTATGCTGAAATTGCTAATAAAAATGTTTTTTAAAAAAATAAACGAAGGCTTTTAAAGTAAATGAGAAGTTATACTTTCTCTGAAAATACATTTCAATGCAACGACATACGTACTTGCTGCTTCCTCCACTACCATCTGTTTGCCTGACTTGATTACTGTGGTAGGGTAAGTCACAGTGAGCTTGCTATTGTGCTCTTTTCGGACAAGTGATCTTCCCGCTCTTGGAGAAAGAGTAAAAAAGGACAACATTGCAATTGTTAAAACCAGTATACAGAATTCTAGCAGTTATTGCTGGGGAGGGGAAAGAAACAGCCCTTATAAGGTTAATTGGCTTCTGATCAAATGGATATACTTACTTGCAGTTTGGACATCTCTTTGAGCCCATGTGCGATTTCCAAAACTGGGAGATAAGTTTGCTTCTATACTCGCATACGTTTTTTACCTAAAAGAGGGAAAAAATAACAGCTTCATAATTCACTGTTGGCTTGCACAACTCCCAGTAGCCTACATATTAATCACTTTCAATTCAAACATTCATCATTCACGTAGGTGGTGGCAGTCTTCCACAAACAACAGCAAATGTAATGTAGAATTGGACCATCATGGTCACAGCCATTTAGTGCAATTGTAAATATGATTGTAACCATCATAACAGGATGGTTACTGACCATACCTGTGATCACCTGGTTCACACATTATATTTGACTGTACAAGTTTCCTTATTTCATTGCACTTAAAAGTTTCAAAAACATACTTAATTCGTTCCGGAGGTCCGTTCTTAACCTGAAACTGTTCTTAACCTGAAGCACCACTTTAGCTAATGGGGCCTCCCGCTGCTGCCGTGCCGCCGGAGCACAATTTCTGTTCTCATCCTGAAGCAAAGTTCTTAACCTGAGGTACTATTTCTGGGTTAGCGGAGTCTGTAACCTGAAGCATATGTAACCTGAAGCGTCTGTAACCCGAGGTACCACCGTACTAAACATTTTTGTTCTTGGGTTAAAAGAAGTTTCAACATTTCACAGTCACTACACTCGAGTACATTGATCCAAACAATTTTTATGCAGAAGACTCTTTTAATGTTTGGAATGCTGAGCCCAGACTATACCGTATTTTTCCGTGTATAAAACGCCCCCATGTATAAGACTATTTTTGGAAGAAAATTAAGAAAACCTAGTCTTATACGGTAATACAAGACTAGGATGGATAAAAATGTATTGCACTGACACATACTCAGACATTACCTAAGTAGACTAAGACTAGCTACATAGTGCATTTTGTATATACTAAATTCTCTTTGATGCGCTGGTTTGTCAATGGACCCAAGGTGCCTTTTTTCCTGTTGTCAACATTTTGTCTCCCAGGTATATCATTTTTGCAGAGTTCATGCCTGATCAAGGCTGTCCAGATTGGGAGGTCAACATCTTCTCAATTTGACTACAGAGATATTACAAAAGCAGTAGCTCTTGTGCTCACTATCCCCTTCCTCATCATTTTACCCAAGGATACAATTTGACTGATGGTTAGCTAAGCAACTCAGCCCCTGCAACATCAAATTTGTATATCCTTACCTGTAGGTTTGTAGTGATTTAGCTCGTGTCTGTTCACCTGCCCTACTAACAATGCAATCCTTTGCAAGTGCCAGGTAAGTGTGCATAAGAATTCAGATGAACTATATTTCACTTTAATATGTTGTGATCTTATGGTGTGAAAGTTATTCAAGAGATAATAGTATGGAAATTGATTTTTAAAACCACACCTGAGTTAATTGGAGAAAGAGATACAGTAATCCAAAATTCACTTGGCTTCTACTAAAAGCTAATTTTCTTTAAACAAGCAACAAGATATGTTCTCCTACAGTTGTTAGCCGGCCGTTATGTTGCATTACTATGTGATGTAGAAAGTTAGAAAAAAAGCAATGCTTTTATTAATTTCATTTCCTATTTAACATAATTTGAGTAAATCTGCCACTGCAAATTTTTCAAGAACTAGTCCAGAAGAGTGTTTACTCTAAGATAACCTCAAAACGGCAGGCACTTTAATAAAGAGGAATTGCAAGCTTGTCTCAAACATGGAAAGGGATGCGGGTGGCTCTGTGAGTTAAACCACAGAGCCTAGGACTTGCCAATCAGAAGGTTGGCAGTTCGAATCCCCACGACAGGGTGAGCTCCTGTTGCTCTGTCCCAGCTCCTGCCAACCTAGCAGTTCGAAAGCACGTCAAAGTGCAAGTAGATAAATAGGTACCGCTCTGGCGGGAAGGTAAATGGCATTTCCGTGTGCTGCTCTGGTTCGCCAGAAGCGGCTTAGTCATGCTGGCCACATGACCTGGAAGCTGTACGCCGGCTCCCTCGGCCAGTAAAGCGAGATGAGTGCCGCAACCCCAGAGTCGGCCGCGAATGGACCTAATGGTCAGGGGTCCCTTTACCTTTACCTCAGACATGGAAGCAAGAGCAGACTGCTTATTCAAAGCCCCATAAATAGTGGTCTATAATACTGTTTCGTCTTACTTACGTGTGCACCATGTTCTCTGAATTGGTTATTTTGGAGCAATTCCTTTGTGTGCAAGCTCAGCACTTCTTCCACATCTGCACCTGGTGCGTCTGCATTGTCATCTAAAAACTAAAATAAAGATTGAATTAGAAAAATGCTGGATGCTCTCAGACAAAAACGAAGAGGAGCCAAACTTACCCTGCTTAGGACGGCCTCAAGATCATGGGCTGCTTGAAGCAACCCTACTTCCAGAAGTTTCAGCTGGTTAAGCAGTAAATGAATCACAGCCCGTGGACAGGTCAGGTGGCCACAGCTCAAGCAGGAACCTCGTATCAAAAGGAATAATTTCTGAAGAAGATATAATAGTTTGTTTATTATCACACTACTAAATATTTCATTAACGTTTCAAAGCACTTTTCATATTTAATCTTGTTTAAATCCTTCCAAAAACCTGGAAAGGTAGAACACTATACCGTATTTTTCGCTCTATTGGACGCACTTGATCATAGGATGCACCTTGTTTTAAGAGGGGGAGAACAAGAAAAAAAATTCTCCCCCTCTCTGCGCAGCGCCCCTTCAGCGAAGCGGCAGGAGAAATGGAGCCCCTTCCATTTCTCCTCCCGCTTAGCTGAAGGGGCACTGCGCCTTAGCTGAAGGGGCACTTACCCTTCAGTGAAAGGAACCCAAAGCCTCTGGAGCGCAGTGGGAGCTCCGGAGGCAGCTACCTTTGAAGCCTGGAGAGCGAGAGGGGTCGGTGCGCACTGACCCCTCTCGCTCTCCAGGCTTCAGCGAAAGGAACGCAAAGCCTCCGGAGCACAGCAGGAGCTCCCACCGCGCTCCAGAGGCTTCAGTGAAGGCAACCCTTAATTTTTGGAGGGGAAAATGTGCGTCTTATGGAGCGAAAAATACGGTAATTGACCAATGTGAAGTGTTCACACCATACACTTATTCTTCACACTGCCATAACTTCAACACTGAAGCAGCACAACCACCCATCCCATAGAATCTAGAATATGAGAAATCAGGAATGTCATGAATATACTTACATCAAAAAAGAGAGGATTGTAGACAGTGAGGGGCAGTTCTATGTGACCCAGATGACCTGGGCAGTTGTTGAAGTCCTGCGTGCAAGTAGCACACACTTCTTTGTTGTCAGTTGGCCCCAAAGACAAATCGTACAGTCCATTTGGTGACGGAGTACCCGCATTATCCAGGAAAAGGGGGTTGGTTATAGATTTTACACTCAGATTCCTACACACAAAAACAAAGTTAGATATGTAGCATCAAAGCCATTTTTGGATTGCAGTTCCCTGAACTCCATGAGATAACAACTTTTTTTAATCGTGAAGTTAGGAGAGAGGAGAACTCACTACATGTTTGTGGTTTTGCAAATGGTACTAGTGTTGCCTGTATCAAACCTTTTTACCAATAAGAACAGCTATCAAAGATTTTGGGTTGCATCACACATTGCTGTCCCCCAACTCTCTGGAGCAGATTTTGAGGGTACAGGGGGTAGGAGAGGAAGGATAAGACCCATTGCACTAGTGGAATTCTGCTTGCACAGAGAAGATTGTTCATTCAATAGCCTTTGTTACTGGAACGCTCCCAGCTGGAAGAACACACCAAGATATGTGACACAGAACTATTCTTCAATTGCCTCAAAGCAGGCAACATTTCCGGCATGTTTTACTGTTTGCTGCTGCAACAAACTCTGACACCTAGAAAGGTGGTCCAAGATGTAAAGGGAGCAGGGGAATATGAATTTTAAGAGTCCATTTTTACATCCTTGGGTATGCTGTTAACAGCAGCACAACTGTATAGGCGCGATTTTTTTAACGGGTACCTCTCCCATAAAGGTAAAGGTACCCCTGACCATTAGGTCCAGTCGTGGCCAACTCTGGGGTTGTGGCGCTCATCTCGCTTTAATGGCTGAGGGAGCCGGCGTCCAGCCTCAGGGTTATGTGGCCAGCATGACTAAGCTGCTTCTGGCGAACCAGAGCAGCACATGGAAACGCCATTTACCTTCCCGCCGGAGCGGTACCTATTTATCTACTTGCACTTTGACATGCTTTCGAACTGCTAGGTTGGCAGGAGCAGGGACTGAACAACGGTAGCTCACCCCATTGCGGGGATTCAAACTGCCAACCTTCTGATCAGCAAGTCCTAGGCTCTGTGGTTTAACCCACAGCGCCACCCGCGTCCCTACCACAGCACCACCCGCGTCCCTACCTCTCCCATACCTGAGTAGTACTGTACACAAATTATGGTGCACGTTTTCCTCAACTGAATTGGCTTGCACTACATTCAAAGATGGTGACAGCAGTCACAAAATTAAAAGACGCCTGCCCCTTGGGAGAAAAGCAATACAAACCTAGACAGCATCTTAAAAAGCAGAGACATCACCTTAACAACAAAGGTCCGTATAGTTAAAGCCATGGTTTTCCCAGTAGTGATGTATGGAAGTGAGAGCTGGACCATAAAGAAGGCTGATCGCCGAAGAATTGATGCTTTTGAATTATGGTGCTGGAGGAGACTCTTGAGAGTCCCATGGACTGCAAGAAGATCAAACCTATCCATTCTGAAGGAAATCAACCCTGAGTGCTCACTGGAAGGACAGATCCTGAAGCTGAGGCTCCAATACTTTGGCCACCTCATGAGAAGAGAAGACTCCCTTGAAAAGACCCTGATGTTGGGAAACATGGAGGGCACAAGGAGAAGGGGACAACAGGGACGAGATAGTTGGACAGTGTTCTCGAAGCTACTAACATGTGTTTGACCAAAGTGGGAGGCAGTGGAAGACAGGAGTGCCTGGCGTGCTCTGGTCCATGGGGTCAGGAAGAGTCGGAAACGTCTAAACGACTTAACAACAACACATTCAAAGAATGCCTGTATCTGCACCAACAGCTCTGCTGGCACATCTGCAGTGGCACAAACAAAATGATCTAGAATAACCAAAGGGGGAGCGGGGTCCCCAAAAGCACCGCACAAAAAAGTCAGGTATGCTACTAGCACCCCATAGTTGAGCATGTTGTTGGGCACACGATTCCTGCATCGCAGGGGGATTGGAGTAGATCTTGGCTGGGGAGGGCGGGGTATAAATAAAAAAAATATTATTATTATTTATTATCAGATGACCCTCGTGGTCCCCTCCAAACCTCGCTTCTCGGCCTTTCGGCTCAGATCACGCGTAGCACGTGTGCATCTACAACCCTTGACTCTCAATCTCAGGCTCGCAGGTTCGAGACCCACGTTGGGCAAAAAAAGTATCCTGCCTCGCAGGGGGTTCGCCTAGATGACCCTCGGGGACCCCTTTCCAACTCTCTCAACAGTATTGCTACCCAGCCGCGGGGCGTACCGTATCTCCTCCTCCGTGTACATCCCGAACGACAGGCCCGTCAGCCGCCGCCACGGCGCCTCCTTCGCCGCCGCCATGGCCCCGGGAAGAGGGGTCGCCGCCCCTGCGAGGAGGAGGAGAGACACGGGAAGGAGCCTGAGGGCGAGGGCCGCACGTGTGAAGAGGGGAGGAGGAGCAGGAGCGAAGCGCCACTTCCTCCCCGGCTTCTCCTCCCTTTCCGCCCCGCGAAGGGCGGCGCAGCGTGGACATGGCGGCGCGGTGCCTGAGGCGGCTGGGCTTTCCGCGCCGTAGGCCGCTGCCGCACGCGGGCCAGCCGGGCTCGGGGGCGGGAAGGGGCGCCAGGTGAGGCGGGAAACAAACGGGCAGGGGGTGGAAGTGGAGGCGGACAGGCCTCCTTGGCAACGGACAGGCCGCCCTAGCAACGGCGAGGACGAAGCGCCCGGGGAGGGTGGAGAGGCCGGAGCGCCCCCTCATAGAATTGTAGAGTCTGAAGGGACCCTGGTGGTCATCTAGCCCAACCCCCTGAGATGCAGGAATCTTTTTGCCTAACGTGACGCTCGAACCTTGAGGTTAAGAGAGGCGCCCCCAAACTCGGCCTTCCAGCTGGTTTTGGAACTACAGTTCCCATCATCCCTGACCACTGGTCCTGTTAGCTAGGGATGATGGGAGTTGTAGTCCCAAAGCAGCTGGAGGGCCGGGTTTGGGGATGCCTGGGTTAAGAGTCTCAGGCTCCAGAAACGTAGAGTCGGAAGGGACCCTGGTGGTCACCTAGCCCATCTCCCTGAGATGCAGGATTCTTGTTGCCCAACGTGATCCTCGAACCCGCGACCTTGAGATTTAGAGTCTCAGGCTCCAGAAGCATAGAGTCGGAAGGGATCCTGGTGGTATTCTAGCCCAAGCCACCGCGATGCAGGATTCTTTTTGTCCGACGTGGGGCTCGAACCCGCAATCCTATAGGAGCGCAGGAAGCTGTTTTATTATTCTGAATCGGACCACTGGCCTGCGCAGCTCAGCATTGCCTACTACTCTGACAGGCAGTGGCTCTCCAAGGGTTTCAGGCAGGAGTCTCTCCTTGGCCCCCGTAAAGGTAAAGGGACCCCTGACCATTAGGTCCAGTTGTGGCCGACTCTGGGGTTGCGGTGCTCATCTCACTTTACTGGCCGAGGGAGCCGGCGCACAGCTTCCAGGTCATGTGGCCAGAGCAGCCATGGTGAACCAGAGCAGCGCACAGAAATGCCATTTACCTTCCCCCAGGAGTGGTCCCAATTTATCTACTTGCACTTTGACGTGCTTTCGAACTGCTAGGTTGGCAGGAGCTGGGACCGAGCAACGGGAGCTCACCCCGTCGTGGGGATTCGAACCGCCGACCTTCTGATCGGCAAGTCCTAGGCTCTGTGGTTTAACCCACAGCACCACCCACGTCCCTTTAGCCCCCCTAGTGACCCATTAATAAAACTATTACTAGGCTAGGGCATTTGCAAACCTGAGTAGGGTCCGGTGTGGTTTCACATTGGTTGCAGGACTGTGTGTTGGGATTTCCTGTATTGCAAGGGGGTTGGACTAAATGACCCTTGGGGTCCCTTCCGATTCTATGATTCTGTCTGGAGATGCCCTGGATTGACACCCCTGGGACCTTGCTGCGTGCAAGGCAGACGCTCTGATGTGGAAATAATAAGGCCACCCCCACCCTAAGTGTCTGGATGCAGGGAGAAGGTGTGTCTATATCTAGCTGGCTTTGGGGTTGAGAAGGGGTGGAGGAAGTGGGCAGTTGAACGATATTTTATTTCTTTGCTGCAACTTCAGAGGTGTGGGTATTTTCTGTGGTGGAGTCTCTTTCTTATTACAGTGGTACCGCGGGTTACATACGCTTCAGGTTACAGACTCCGCTAACCCAGAAATATTACCTCGGGTTAAGAACTTTGCTTCAGGATGAGAACAGAAATCGTGCTCCGGCGGCACGGCAGCAGCAGAAGGCCCCATTATCTAAAGTGGTCCTTCAGGTTAAGAACAGTTTCAAGTTAAGAAAGGACCTCCAGAACGAATTAAGTACTTAACCTGAGGTACAACTGTATTAGAATAATAGAATTGCAGAGTTGGAAGGAGCCCTGAGGTTAATATAGTCCAACTCTGCAATATCCAATACACTTTTGCCGATACAAAAATTGATGCCGGTAAGAACTTCGAACCAAATTTCTAGCCCTCCTGGGAAGGAGGCATAATGTGCAGGTACTTTACCAGTGATTTCTGTGAAATGGGAAAAATATATCTTGTATATTTTTCTGGATGCTGAGGAATGCTCCCTGTTGCTAGGATCATTGTGTGTGTCTCTATGTTTGGGAGAGAGAGAGAGAGAGAGAGAGAGAGAGAGAGAGAGAGAGAGAGAGAGAGTCAGCTTCATAATAAAGACCAACAAGACATTGCTGACTTCCCATAGTAAGCATGAGGTTCGGGGTGGTTGTCTCTGTAGTTTTGTGTTATGCCACACACCCTTCATGATAGTCATTTTGTGCCAGGTACCTCCAGCACTCTGAAAATTTGAAATGTGCCTACTAGTTCAAAAATGTTAGTGACTGTGTGTGTGCTTTTAAAATCCATGTTTCATGGATGCATTTGATTTCCGTAGGCCCTGCTCAGGAAACGCAGCCCTTCAGAAAAAATCACCTAATCTTGAAGGTACAAGTATTTTTGTCACTAATTCTGAGCTGATAAAAACAATGCTTTGCAGCAGTGAAAAGTTTACTGTGCTTCCTTGAGAAAAGTCTGCGATTTTAAGCTTATTTCTGTGGGGAAATGTCTTCACCAAAAAAAACTGGACTTCCATCTGAGTAAATGCAATTAGGATAGGGCTATTTGTAGAACTGGCAAAGTTTGATTTTGATATAGGCAATGTTTCAGCTAAAGTGGCTATGCATATGAATGATTGTTTGCCAAATTAAGGCTTTCATAGTTGCAGTCTATTCAAATATGCATATCCTTTACTAACATAGTTGTAATAATGTTCTTTTCAAAGTTGACGAAGGAATTATTTCTCTTCCAAGAAAGAAAACCTGGTGAGTAGTTTTGTTTAATGCTTTATTTGAGAAATTTAGAGAAATTTAAAATAAAAAAATTCCTTCCAGTAGCACCTTAAAGACCAAAAGGTGACTATGGCAGACCAACACGGCTACCTATCTGTAACTGGAACCATGGAAGGCACCACATTGAGCCGCATGAAATGGAAGTCCATCAACCTCACCATGGTCTTTAAGGTGCTACTGGAAGGAATTTTTTTATTTTGACTATGGCAGACCAACACGGCTACCTATCTGTAAGAGAAATTTAAAGAAGGGATGAGGAATCTTCAGATGCTGTTGGACCCCGGCTCCATTTTCCCCAGCCACATGGCCAGAAAATGATGGAAGTTGCAGTCCATCAATATCTGGAGAGCCACAGGTTCCCATCCCTATATTAACAAGTTGGGAGAATTGTATGGGAGGAGACAATCTCTTGGGTATCCTGTTCCCAAACCATTTAAGGAGTCAAAGGTAATAAGCAGCGCTTATTATTGGAGGTTAAGAGGAAACAAGTATAGCTATTGTAAAATGAATTGATTTATTTCGGTCACTGACCAGAGTGTGCTATTGTAAAACGGATGGGAACCATCTTGGCCTGCCAGGGGTTCCCAATTTGGCCCGCAAGACCATTTGCCCCCTGCAAACCATGACCATCTGCCCTTCAGCTGACATCACTGTCTTGAAAGAGGAGCGGAAGGAGACTTGCAAAACCTTTCCCAAGTCTGCCCCCTACTCGCTTTTAGTTTGTGATTTCAGAGGCTAAAAAGGGAAGCACAAGGTGCCTTGGAAAAGGTTTTGTGAGCCTCCTCCAGTTCTTCTTGTAAGCCTCTTGAGATTGGGGACTGGAGGAAGGGGAAGATTCACAGAGTCATGCCCATCTGTTGCATTTGGTTCACAAGGCAGAGTCTGTAAAGGTTATGGCCGGTGGACTCAGAAAAATTCCCCAACCCTGACATAGATACTAAAAAGCAGGGGGGGGAGATGATAATATGGGGCAGAAGCCAAGGAGGCCCCACCTTCTGGAACTGCAGAACATATACTGTGCTTCACTACTTCATAGTGGAAACACTTTAGTATGATAAGTTATATACTAAAAACTGAATATTTAATTTTCTTAAATTTAGGGATAAGTTAGCAGTTCTTCAAGCTCTTGCATCAACTGTAAAGAGGGTAAGTGCTTTTTTGAAATGATACAATGCTTGGTCCCGTCCCCCCCCCCCCCATGTAAAACTCTCCCAACAGTGCAAAATCACTCCCCACCACCCACCAAGTTTTCAAATATTGATTTTAATGCTACTGTCTGATAGAGGGCATGATGTGTGCATATTATTCTATCCAAACTGAAGTAAGCATATTATTCCAACAAAGTAATTTTGAGATCAAGAGTGCAAAAGTGACCTCAAATGGACTTTTGCACCAGTTTAGAATGATGTGCTTGGAGCACACAAGAGCTCATGCAGTGGTACCTCTGGTTACGTACTTAATTTGTTCCGGAGGTCCGTTCTTAACCTGAAACTGTTCTTAACCTGAAGCACCACTTTAGCTAATGGGGCCTCCCGCTGCCGCCATGCAATTTCTGTTCTCATCCTGAAGCAAAGTTCTTAATCCGAGGTACTATTTCTGGATTAGCGGAGTCTGTAACCTGAAGCGTATGTAACCTGAAGCATATTTAACCCGAGGTGCCACTGTATTTTCTGCTCTCCTGCAAAAATCAGTAACAGAGCAGCATACAAGGATAATCCTTGAATAGTGCCAACTGGAAAAATTATTGCTGCATTGGTGCATTTTTTATGGATGAATAAGGCACCCTAAATAGTGTAATGCAGTGGTTTTCAAACAGTGTGCTATGGCACCCTGGGGTGCCTTGAATGATGGTCAGGGGTGCCGTGGGCAATACTGGCCTCTGTCCCTCTTTCCTTCCCTCCCTCCTCTGATTTTCTATTGCGTCTCTGCCTCCCGAAGGCTTTTCACATCTGTTTGTTGCCACAGCCCTGGCTACAAGCTCCTCAGGCGAACAGTGCCTCTGGGACTGGCCAGGGGGTGCTTCCCAGACCCCTATGGGGCAGTGTGAGGAGGCACCTTTATTTGGGGCAGGGAGAGGGCAGCTCAGAGACCAGGGGCGGCAGAAGCAGCTGCCCAGAGGACTCCCAAGGAGAGGGGAGAGGAGAGGAGGCTGAGGGAACACTCCACAGGATGTTCAAAAAAGGGTGAGAGGCTGCCAGTTTTGCAGGCAAGGGGTGACATAACTGGGCTCCCAAGCCCTACAGGGGTGCCGCAGAAAGAATGTAGTTGGTCAAGGGAGCTGTGGACTCAAAAAGGTTGAAAACCTCTGGTGTAACGCATGTATGGTTAATGCATAGTAAAAGTAGTCCTTTCTTATTGAAGGGGTTTTTGGTGTGTGTTGAAGCAAAATGTTTAGACACTATTTTTAACCTCAGCAGTGCAGGAAGATGAATCTGTCATGTATCTTGTCAGTGCAAAAGCTACAATTTAAACGCTTCATCCTCCTTTATTCAGGATCCCACAGCTCCTAACTACATGTTTCAAGACGACCCGTATCTTATTCCTAGAACCACTACTGAGTTTGTAAGTAACGCTCTTAAAACTGATTTTGCTAGAAAAAAATGTTTAGTGGGCTGGTCCACAGTTAAAAGCACTTTAGTATGCATGGAAGATTCCGTTGCCACTTACATTCTTGTAAGTGTGTTTTTAGGGTTTTCCCGTTTTGTCAGCCAAATTGACAGTAAGGGGACTGTTAAGGCTGTGTCTGAAGATGAAATGCTGGTTTTGTGTTGAATTCTGTGACAGATCACTTCATAGATTACTCCCCACCCCAAAATACTCTTCATGTAACAAAACACGGCAGCACAAGTTGTTTTGGGGTCTCAGGTGCATGGGGTAGACAGCCTGCCTGCCTGTCCTGCACATTATATCTAATATTTGTGTATTAAGTCATACTCCTTAAACATCTGTGATATATTTTCAGAGGCTTGTATCCACCAAAGTCACCCCGTTAACACAAGAATGTCTGCCTGTACAACAGGACTTTCTCCACGTTCCTCCCAACCTGTTCTGGGTTTCCCCTCAACCCTCTGGAGCAGAGAAGAGGGAGAGAAAGTTTCATTGTGCAGGTAGAAGCCCATGAATGTAACAGGACAGCTTCATTGGGTACAGAACCAGAATTACTGCTTTTGTATTGAGGCAGTGGGGAGATAGCTCTCTTTAAATTCCCTACCTAGAAATATTTATCACTTCTTTCCCCCCAACCCATTTCTCATACGGACTCTTTCTTAACATTATCGACAAATGTAAAAGAAATTCCCTGGTTCAGGGTTCAAGGCCTAGTGGCAAGCCCCTCCATAAATAAATTGAGCAACACCACTTGTTTTCATCAAAAGCCCTGCTCATATTAAACTGACTGACCCTGGTTTCTGGGGAGAAAAAGAGAGGTGCTTTCTTTTGCTTTTGCAAAAAGCACCAGCAGCACCTCACTGCTGCTTCCTGCAAAACAATATATATAATGATTGAAATGTGATGGCAAAAGCTTTAAAATGGAAATTTGACTTGACGGTAGTAAGAATGAGAGAGGAAAAGGACTAAATATTTGATTCAGATGCCCTTTGGTAGTATCATGAATGATAACTTCTACTTTTAGTAAAGAAAATAATATGGATACATTCTTTTTCTAGCGTTTATTTTCCTTATCAAAAGAATCTGGGAAAAATGCAGCCAGATATATTCTTGACAAACATCCTAATCTTTTTGAGATTGACATAGCTGAACCTCATGTACCGGTAAGCTTTATGTTTTTATTATCATACACATTAATTCTTGTTCTTAAGAAAAACGTCTGTGTCCTCTGAGCATTTCGTAAAATTATTCCATTGTCTTGAACACAGTTAGCAGAACTGAACTTGAATCTGCCATCGAAGGATCCTGTGTAGACAAACCTTTTTCTATGAGTTGTGACAGGAGTACAATAGAGAGCATCATGCACACCCTTGCCCTGGCCCTTGCCTGATCAAGTGCAGTGGTACCTCTGGATACGCACACCTCTGCTTGCATATCCTTCAGAATGCGAACGTGGCAAACCCAGAAGTATTTTTCCGGGTTTTGCCATGCACGCATGTGCAGAAACGCTCTATGCGGTAGACTCGTAATCTGGTGAGCCGGGTTTGCTTCCCCGCTCCTCCGCATGCAGCTGCTGGGTGACCTTGGGCCAGTCACACTTCTCTGAAGTCTCTCAGCCCCACTCACCTCACAGAGTGTTTGTTGTGGGGGAGGAAGGGAAAGGAGATTGTTGGCAGCTTTGAGACTCCTTCGGGTAGTGATAAAGTGGGATATCAAATCCTAACTCCTCTTCTTCTCTACTGCGCCGCACGCATGTGCACAACAGGAAACTTTGGTTGCAAATTTCTCAGGATCCTACCGGAGCTCCGGAGGTACCACTGCATTGCTGTGTTGGCTATAAATGCTAATCTGGACTTAAACGGAAAACAAAGCAATTAAAAGGCGATAAAGGGCACAATCACTCCTCCATTTTTTTCAAGACAGACAAGGGGCTGGTGTGTGTGGAAGGTGGAGTGGATTTTTTGCACCTTTGTTGTAGATCCAAAGAAATGCTCATTAGACACTAGAGGAAACACTTATGAATTCCCTTTTCTTTAGATCATCTGAAAACAATTGCCTTCTTTCCCCCTTATTTTAGTGTCTCATGCCAGAAAAATTGCCATTGCAACTTGAAGAAGTGTGTGAGGATGCACTTAAGTATCAGATCTGTTTCAGAAAACTAAAAGCTTCGGTGGACATGTATGATCAACTCATGCAAGCAGGTACTAGCTAAAGCTACAATCCTATACACCCTTCTTGGCAAAAGGGCCTGGTGAACTCCATAGGATTGCACTGTGAAATTACTTAGAGCACTTGGCTGAAGCTGTTATGAAATGTGGTTGGTGTTTCCTATACTGAGGTGTAGAACTATTCTCTGCTAAAACTTCTCCAAAAAGACTAGGTCTGACAAAAAGGCTAATTCATTTGTTACACCGTCTGAGAACTGAGGAGGGAGGGAGGCAGCTTGTTCAGACCTTCACAGTTTCTCCTTCGTCAGCCACCAGAGCTGAAAACTATGAGAGTCAGCTCCAACAGCCCAGGGAGGAAGCTCTGACCCATAGAAGATTCTACAGCAGAGATGCAGTTCCATCTGATAATTAGGTGGAAATGCATGTTTCTCTGTTTTATAAACAAAGATTATACTGCTTAATATAATAAGTGGTACCTCGGGTTAAGTACTTAATTCATCCCGGAGGTCTGTTCTTAACCTGAAACTGTTCTTAACCTGAAGCACCACTTTAGCTAATGGGGCCTCCTGCTGCTGCCACGCTGCTGGAGCACAATTTCTGTTCTCATCCTGAAGCAAAGTTCTTAACCCGAGGTACTGTTTCTGGGTTAGCGGAGTCTGTAACCTGAAGCGTATGTAACCCGAGGTACCGCTGTAATCTCTTAAATGGTTTACATAAACAGTAAAAATTTAACAATATTCAATAAAATTTCCTAACAGCTAGATTTAACATGAGATAAAAACGCAACATGACTGGATGTCACAAATAAAACTGAGCACTGTTCAAGGCAAAAAAAGTTTAAAAGTCCAGGAAATCTTGGGTAGATCCATAAGAGGCATTTAAAAGTGATTACTGATTTAGGGCAATTTTTAAATGTTGTACTTTTATTCTTATGTAAACTTCTTAGATTTTATATTGAGCAGTATTAGCAAAATAACGCTCTGAAGGATAGTTCACACACACATGTCCATATCTTGATAACTGCATCGTATTTGCAGCTGTTACATCACAGGACATTATATTGCCTGATACCCAAAAAAAAATTGATACTTGTCCATAAAGACAGTTCACACGTTCTGCTCAAAGACATTGAGCTCCAAGTGATGTAATGCATATGTGAGCTAGCTAGAAACCTGGCTTCCACTTTACTTTCCTCCCCATCTGCAGGAACTTCTGTATCTCTGGAGACATCAAACAGCCTTCTTGATCTCCTATGTTTTTATGGCGATAGAGAACCTGATCAGCTGAACTCTACTGAAAATAACAGCAAATTGGAACAACTGGTAAGCAAGTATGGTAGAGGGTGGATGTTGTTTCACCCAGATAGTATCGTATTTTTCGCTCCATAAGATGCACCTAGTTTTTAGAGGAGGAAAGGGGGAAAGCCCTGTTTTTTGAGGATCAACTCAAAGTTGTGCAGCTTCTTTTGCAAAGGGGAAAAGCCCGTTTTTTGAGGATCAGCTTAAAGTTGTGCAGCTTCTTTTGCAAAGGGGAAAAGCCCCTTTTTTGAGGATCAGCTCAAAGTTGTGCAGCTTCTATTGCAAAGGGGAAAAGCCCCTTTTTTGAGGATCAGCTCAAAGTTGTGCAGCTTCTTTTGCAAATGGGAAAAGCCCCTTTTTTGAGGATCAGCTCAAAGTTGCGCAGCTTCTTTTGCAAAGGGGAAAAGCCCCTTTTTTGAGGATCAGCTCAAAGTTGCGCAGCTTCTTTTGCAAAGGGGAAAAGCCCCGTTTTTTGGAAGATCAGCTCCAAGTTTTTATGGTTTTCAACTCACAGTTCTGCAGCTTCTTTAGGAAAGGGAGCTGTTTCTACAGCTTAAAGACAGATAATCTAATCAGCCAGTCACATGTCGCTGGGGAAACAAACAGCCTCCGTCTGCAGAACATTTAACAATGGAGGTCTGGGCAAGGGGCCGGGGCCAGAAAGGGAGCCAGCGATCGACCACACATTCGCACAGACATTTCCCCTTACTTTTTAGGAGGAAAAAAGTGTGTCTTATGGAGCGAAAAATACGGTATATAACATTACAGAAAACAGGACTTGAAATAAGATCAAGGTATTTCTAAATTACTGTGATGTATCTGTAATCTCAGAGATGGAGTGCTTGAGAGGGAAGAAAGCGCCCACCTTTTCACACGTTTCCATAGGAACTCCTGCCAGCTTTCACCTGAGGGAGGAACATTAAAACTGCTGTCAAGATATCTAGCTGTCTTGATTACTCTTTGTACCAGTCCTGCATACTAACTTAGATAAAATGCTTTCTAAGCTTTTGAATGCAGAGGTGATTCTGGCATGCTAGTAAGACTGATCCTGGAAATCTTGTTGCAGGAGGAAGCTTCAGAAGAAAGGGAAAAAAGGAGAAACTGGCAGAATGGGAACCGTGGGCTAAAGTGGAGGTATGAAAAATGACACCAGTTCCTTGGTATATACCGTATTTTTCGCTCTATAAGACGCACCAGACGACAAGACGCACCTAGTTTTTGGAGGAGGAAAACAAGAAAAAAAATATTCTGAATCCCAGAAGCCAGAACAGCAAGAGGGATCGCTGCGCAGTGAAAGCAGCAACCCCTCTTGCTGTTCTGGCTTCTGGGATAGCTGCGCAGCCTGCATTCGCTCCATAAGACGCACACACATTTTCCCTTACTTTTTAGAAGGGAAAAGGTGAGTCTTATAGAGCAAAAAATACGGTATTTATCTGTACTTGTATTAGGTAGTCCACAATATGTTTTCTATGCCGTTTAGCCCTTTTAAAAAAAGATTAACTGTGGGGCAAGGAATATTCAGACCACATAGTGGTAGGTAGCTGAGTATAAGCATGGTGTACTGTTTAATCCTCAGAGTAAATTCTCAATTTTATTTATTTAAAATGTTTATAGTCTTCCCTTTATCCAAAGATCTCATGGCGTGGGAACAATACAACTTCATTTAAATTGGAAAATCCATAGCAAGTAAAAACTATAAAATCCATGCTACGATTCATCAAGTTTTGCAAACGTCTTTTTGATTTCCAAGCAATCAGATGCAATTCTGATGCACGGAACTGTGACCAAAATGTGAGCAGACTTTTAAAAATATCATGTATAACATTCCTGAAATGCCCATTCCTGAAATTGGACAAATAGATAGCTGAATATTAAGGATACTTTTCTGGGGAAATTGTGAAAGACTTTTTGGCATATACTCATAAAAATGTGTATACTGAATGTGCAGCAGGACAGCCGTTTCATGTCCTCAGGGACATGGTAAAGCAACAGAAGAATGACTATACTCATACTTGATTGACCATCTGTGCCATGGTGTCTAAATTTGCAGATTTGGTGCCATGTATTTGCAGATTTTTATCCATGTTGCCTGAAATATATAGTCTTTGCAGTTCCTGATTTTAAGGTCGTATTGTATGTTGCACAACAATGGGTGCAATCCAACTAAGTTGGGATTTTAATAAAAAACTGATATCGCTTACAAAAAAAATAATACACAGTGTGCATGCTTTCGAGAAGGTGTAAAAGTATATTGATATAAATCACGTTGATACAAGTAATGTTTTCCAATTAATAGGGAGAACAATAACGCTGAAAGAATATTTAACCTAATGCCAGAAAAAAATGCACATTCGTATTGTACAATGATCAGAGGAATGGTGAAGGTACAGTTAACATTATTTATTCCGCACTTGCTTCTGTTATTTCTCCAGATTAATAGATTGGTTTTTCTAAGTTTATTTTAATTCTAAAAATCTAACTCCTTCCCCTCCATATCTTTCCAGCATAGAGCAGCTGCAAAAGCTTTTGACATGTACACTGACTTATTGAATAACAGGCTTAAGGGTAAGTTCTAGGATTTTTAAATATACATATATTCCACGCATCACATTGTTGAAACTGTACACCTAATGACTCGGTCCTGCCTTTGTAGTACATGCGGCGCAAGATAAGGCATGATGTGGAGAAATCAGGCAGAGAGAAGCTTTCTCTGTCTTGCTTTTCCATCTCATGCTGGAACCCAGTGCCATCCACTGAAGCTGAACACTGGAAGATTCAGGGCAGACAAAAGTACTTCACATAATGGACTTCGTTCCTAAAAGATGTAGTGACGGCCACCAGCTTGGATGGCTTTAAAAGGATCCTTTAGCTGAGATTCCTGCATTGCAGGGGGCTGGGCTGGATGACCCCTGGGGTTCCTTCCAACTCTACAAATTCTATGATTCCATGAAAAGAGGATTGGACAAATTCATGGACTTTCAGAAGGCAGTATTCTTCCTACATGCTGAGAATGGCATGTGGGAAGAATGCCTTTTGGGGGCTTCCCATGGGCATTTCTATGGTTCATGAAAGCTGGACCATAAAGAAGGCTGATCGCCGAAGAATTTATGCTTTTGAATTATGGTGCTGGAGGAGACTCTGGAGAGTCCCATGGACTGCAAGAAGATCAAACCTCTCCATTCTGAAGTAAATCAGCCCTGAGTGCTCACTGGAAGGACAGATCCTGAAGCTGAGGCTCCAAGACTTTGGCCACCTCATGAGAAGAGAAGACTCCCTGGAAAAGACCCTGATGTTGGGAAAGATGGAGGGCACAAGGAGAAGGGGACAACAGAGGACGAGATGGTTGGATAGTGTTCTCAAAGCTACTAGCATGAGTTTGACCAAACTACGGGAGGCAGTGGAAGACAGGAGTGCCTGGTGTGCTCTGGTCCATGGGGTCATGAAGAGTCGGACATGACTAAACGACAACAACAAATGGGCATTTGGTTGGCTTCAGGATGCCCAGCAGTGTCATCTGTACTAGAACTTTCAGTGGTGCTTTCAGCGTCACTCTCAATGTCAGAATCTACATCTGTGTTGGCATTGATGGGGAAACTGCAGAGAACCTCTCCTGTCCTGCAGTGCATTCTGCATTCCTAGTTAAGGATCACTGTGTCAGAATCAGGCAACAAAACTCTGTGCTGACCTTTCTCATAGCCCATGAAAATGCCCTGTGCACCTTTTGCACCTTGGGGTGTTTCTACCTACATGTGAGACCCAAAAACTTGTAAGAGCTTGACAGAAGATTTTCTCTGGAACAGTTTCTCAAAAGGAGAACTTTCCATACCTGCTGAAACCTTTCTTACCCATGTCTCACGCTCTCATACACTCAAACGATATAAGCAAATGTTGTGCCACTGCTGGAGCAGCACGGGTGGTTAAAAATCCTAACAAGATAGGCCTTTGTTCTGATCCAGCAGGACCCCATATTAAGTCTAATAATAATAATAATAATAATAATAATAATTTATATACTGCCCATCTGGCTGAGTTTTCCCAGCCACTCTGGGCGGCTCCCAGGAAATATTAAAAACACAATAAAACATCAAACATGAAAAACTTCCCTAAACAGGGCTGCCTTCAGATGTCTTCTAAAAGTCAGATAGTAGTTTATCTCCTTGACATCTGGCAGGAGGGCGCTCCACAGAGCAGGTGCCACTACCGAGAAGGCCCTCTGTCTCGTTCCCTGTATCTTCACTTCTCGCAGGGAGGGAACCGCCAGAAGGCCCTCAGAGCTGGGCCTCAGTTTCCAGCTTACTGTGCTTTGGTATGCCCCACGGAGGACCTTAAGATCTGCAAATAATAACACCCTGAAGATCCCAGGCCCCAGGGAGATTAGACTGGCCTTGACCAGAGCCAGGGGCTTTTCGGCCGTGGCCCTGGCCTGGTGGAATGCTCTCCCACAAGAGAACAAGGCCCTGTGGGATTTGACATCTTTCCCCAGGGCCTGCAAGATGGAGCTGTTCCGTCAGGCCTTGGGTTCAGACTGATTCTTTTCTTTCTGTATAAGAACAAGCATTAAAGAGGCCTCTTGGCCCACCCACAGGTCCTTTCTTTATAAGACCAGTGGTAACAGTTGGCCCTGGAGAATATTAACCACTCTCAATTTTACCCATGGACTGCCATCTGTCCAGATTTTAGTTTACTCTGAACTAATTTTAAGATGTATTATAATTAATTGATTGCCTGTTTTTATGTTCTTTGTATACTGTGTTAGTTTTATGATGTTAGCTGCCCTGAGCCTGGCTCCGACCGGGGAGGGCAGGGTACAAATAATTTTTTATTTTTTTAATTATGAGTGGGACTTTCCTTCTCATTCCCTCCCCCCTGTGTGTCGTGGCATGTTACCCGAAATATATGGCCACATTTCACGCACATACATTTTTCTCCCTTTGGGTGGTGCTTGGATGGACGCCTGCCTTTCTGACACACTGGGTTTCCGTTTGCAGCAATGATGATTGGCGCAGGGGTACGGACCTCAGCTAGATCATGGGAGCTGATTGTGAGCTATCTGCGTTCCGGCGTCGCTGGCGTGTGGCTGGCTTCCTGGAAACGGGCTTGCAAGAGAATTTCGCCTTACACTGAGCTGCCTTACAAATAATCGGGGGGGGGGTGGGGTGTAAAGCCAAATACGAAGAAAGCACAGGCTGTTCAGTACAGTTGCTTCAAACACAACTTTTCATTTCATCCTTATATTACCCTACAGGTTGCTAAATTCCTAACAGCCGTCCTCTCGTATAAGAGACGGAATGGAATGTTAGCTGATTATTGATAGTTATAAGAATTTTCTATAATGACGACAGACATTGATTTTAGCGTAGTGCCTAAATTTTAATCTCAATCTTATATTTTTCTTTTGAATTGCTAATATCTGTCCTTGTGAGCTGTGAATTGTGTTATATTACTTGTGGCTTGTACGAGTCCGCTGTTTTATTTGATTTGTTTTGTTGTGTGGTGTTCTATGATGGGCGTAAAGCCGAATAAACATTTTGATATGATATGAACTTTTCATTTCTTCCAGCTGATGTGCACACCTTCAATGCGTTAATTGTAGCAGCTTCAGAAGTACGGGAAAAGTACACTGAAAGATGGGAACTTGTTGAAGTAAGGAGCAATAACTAATTTTTATGTATCTTTGCCATGCCAAATATTTATTTAGGTGAATTTGTATCCTGCCCTTTCGTTATTCGGCAATATTCAGGGTGGTCGAGGGACTCAGGGTGGGTTCTAAAGAGGCCTAAATTTCAACTCTTGGTTTGTGTGTGTGTGTGCGGGTGGCAGTGGAGAGAAATCCCTGCATCTTCATAAAAGCTTCAGTCCAGTGCTTGCTTTGTTTCATCTTGGTTAATAGGACTTGCTGAACCAAATGGCTCAACAGAAGATACAGCCAAATTTGCTCACTTTTAATTCTGTCCTGAAGACTCTAAGGTGGTGTGGTGCCTTTGGCAAGAGTATGGCCCTTCGCACACTAAATGAGATGAAGGCACTAAATATAGGTAAGTTCTCAGCTGTCTGTTAAGATTGTCCCAACACAGCTTCTCTAGTGGTGAATATGTAGGGCACGGGTCTCCAAGCTTTCCTTGCCTCGGGCCAGTGTCTCGAGCGACGATCGCACGGAGGGCAGGGGAGCGCGTGTCCATATGCGTGCGCACACGCTATTTCCGGCGCACATCCAGGTCAGAGGAGGCCCATGCGCACAAGCTATTTCCGGTGCTCCTCTGACCCAGATGTGGGTCCCTGTGCCGTGCCAGTAAGAGCGGGCAGTGGTGGGGGTCGCCGCAGGCGGGATAAACGAGTCCCTCAGGCCTTATCTGGCCCCCGGGCCATAGGTTGGTGACCCCTGATATAGGGACTGCATATACGCAATTCATGTAGTTCCCTCACACACACTACCTGCTCAACAAAACTGGAATTCTGGGAGCAGTTTCAGTTTCTATTAGGGGGTACTCAAGTGAGCAGAATATGAATTAATGGATTTTTGTATCTCGGCCACATTGTCAGAATTGGCTGGTTCAGTATATGCCTCTCTGTTTGTTTGTTTTTAGAGCCTAGCCTTGCAACCTTTGACCATCTTCTTGGCATCTTTTATAAACCAGGTATGTGATTCCTAAATTAGAACAATATCTAGTCAATTTGTTTCTGTAGTCTTTTGACGTTTGAACCGCAGCCCTCCAAGGTGCTGCTCTGGAGTCTCCTTCTGGCTTTGCGCTAAACACAGGAATCTTCCCCCGCATGACTCCTGCATTCTGACCCTTCTTCCTAAGCTATAGCATAGATCTGTTTAACCGAAGAGGCATCTGAGTGATGCTGCCCTGCCGCAAGGCTGAATTTTTAAAATAAAAATATTGCATCCAAAATGTATGGTGTTTGTACCACTTATTGGAGAAATTGGAGTCTTATTGGAGTCTTCCTGAAGACTAGTTTCTCTAGAGGGTTTGGCCAATACTGTTAATTAAGGTATAAAACTATTATGTGTGTTACTAGCGTGTAGTGGGAAAGCTATTGATAATTCGGCCCCTCTTATTGCTAGGCACTTTGGTAGCTCTTAGGGCCTTCTTGGCATTTGACTGTCCCAAAACCTTGTGAGGTGGAATGACTGGTTGCTACGGCAGTCACATTTTCATTCGGCATTCTCAAAGTATAGTATTTCCTTCTTGGCCAGCTGTTCAGCAGTCCTCAGCTCCAAATACGGATTACGTGTTGTAGAATCTTGTCTACTGAATGTGTGTTCTTAATGGCGCCATGGCGTGTCTTGTTATTCTACAGCGGCATCTTCTCGAGGTGAAACAGAAATGATCTATGAAGTAATGGATGAGATTAAGGGAAAGCGTTTTTACCCACAGGACCCAGACGATGGTATGAATTCCCTCCTATATTCTGTGGTGATCTTGCGTTATGTGGGACTTACATGAATGGAAAAAAATTGCCTTTAAAACTTTGTGTGAGTGGTGGGCTAATGATTGGTTTTCCGTGCAAAATAAAATATTAGGTCTGTGTTCTTCACAATTCGTTGTGGGTCTATAAAAATAGCAGTCTAGTCCACGCACACGCACACACACCACAATAATTATTGGGCTCCATGATCACTGCAGATGGTGACAGCAGTCACGAAATTAAAAGATGCCTGCTTCTTGGGAGAAAAGCAATGACAAACCTAGGCAGCATCTTAAAAAGCAGAGACATCACCTTGCCAACAAAGGTCCGTATAGTTAAAGCTATGGTTTTCCCATTCGTGATGTATGGAAGCGAGAGCTGGACCATAAAGAAGGCTGATTGCCGAAGAATTGATGCTTTTGAATTCTGGTGCTGGAGGAGACTCTTGAGACTCCCATGGGCTGCAAGAAGATCAAACCTATCCATTCTGAAGGAAATCAGCCCTGAGTGCTCACTGGAAGGACAGATCCTGAAGCTGAGACTCCAGTACTTTGGCCACCTCATGAGAAGAGAAGACTCCCTGGAAAAGACCCTGATGTTGGGAAAGATGGAGGGCACAAGGAGAAGGGGATGACAGAGGACGAGATAGTTGGACAGTGTTCTCGAAGCTACCAGCATGAGTTTGACCAAACTGTGGGAGGCAGTGGAAGACAGGAGTGCCTGGCATGCTCTGGTCCATGAGGTCACGAAGAGTCGGACACGACTAAACAACTAAACAACAACAACAAAAACATGCAATGATTTTTTGGTGGGCTTGTGGTGCCCTCATCTAGGTCATCTTGCCTGCTTTACTCTGCATAGTATCTGTCCTGGACTGGCTGGCAGAAGAATTGTGGGTGGCACCAACTGGGGAACCCCCAAGGGAAGAAGGCTCAGAGCCTGGGAAGTGGCGATGGGATGACAGTGAGTGGTCAGAGGGAGAAAACTGGGAAGAAGAGGTATGGAAGCTGAAGGGGTAACAGGGTTTAGTGAGTGGGGAGAGTCTGTGCCAGAGAGCAGTTCAGAAGCTGAAGCAGGAAAGGAGGGAGGCTAAGAGGCAGATGAGCCGGGCCAGTGAAGAAGCCAGGGGTCTCCTCCTCCTACTTTGACAAGCTCCCCTCCCTCCAGTCTCCCAGGACCAGAAGAGGTAAGAGGAGGGAAGTGCAGGAACAGGCGGTGTAGTCTCAGGTTTCTTGCAAAGGACCCGGGAGAGGAGGAGACTTGGACAGCTGTGGGAATGCAGGGTTCTTTAGACTCCACAACTGCTGCCCCAAAGGGGCAGGACCTACCAAGAAGAGTTGCTGTGCTCATTAGGCCTGGCTCCCCTGAAGCAGGCCTTGTTTCTCCTAATGAAGAGTCAACTTCACGTACCCCATGTGATTTATTGCTGGCTTGGCTCACCCAGCTTAATTGAAGGCTGCTCATTTTAAAAGGGCCATCATGGTGGGTAGCAGTTGCATATGTACTGTGCCTTTGTTATTCTGTTAAGTGTTAACAGGTTGTCATATATCTCATGGCGGCGGGGGGTGTCTACGCTATGATCAAATTAGTTTTAAGTTGTCTCCTCTTCCCAGGAAAACCTGGGAGTAGTAGTTGAGAGCGAGGACTAGGATTCTTTTACACTGATTTCTCAGCACTTGGCCAAGCTACGATGGGACAGTATTCTGTGGTCAAAGCCGTAAAATAGTATAAAGCTTGTATGTTTGCCATGTAGATGTGATCTTAGATATTACCTTGGCTTAAAGAACAGTTTTACCAGACTTGTGTTGGTTTAGACAGCGGTTTGTTTAGCTGTTCCAATTTATTTCAGTAATGCTAGGAAGCCTGACAGATGTGCTTATCTTCCGCACTGCTAGATGTTGAAGATTAACATGGTTTGCTATTTCTTCTTTTTAGGCAACTTTTTTCCAAGTGCCATGAAAATAGTAAGTGGATTTGGTTCCTGCTTTCTAACACTTAATTGTCTACTATAATGGCTTTCTAGCTACCTGTGAATTCCCTTGAATAGTTTATAGTAAAAAAGCAAAACCTCTAAATCTGTTCCACTACTCAGATTCCTCTTTATCCACAGCTGCACAATTCTTCCACATATACCTCTTTCTGTTCCTTCAAGTTGTTGGTTTGATTTTACAATCCATTATTCCTTGTGATGCTCCATCATGCCCTTTAACTCACCGTATTGGAACAAATAACCTAAATGGACATGGAGCAGATTCAGCTTCCAAACGTTGGATGGAGGAGCAGAGTTTGATTATATGGGGATGGTGGGAATTGGGATCAAACTGACCTAAAGCAGGTTTCATATTTTACTTGTATTCGTAAAACCTTTTATTGGCATCACATACAACATCCAAAAGGAACGCAGGTGGCGCTGTGGGTTAAACCACAGAGCCTAGGACTTGCTGATCAGAAGGTCGGCGGTTTGAATCCCCGTGACGGGGTGAGCTCCCGTTGCTCGGTCCCTGCTCCTGCCAACCTAGCAGTTCAAAAGCACGTCAAAGTGCAAGTAGATAAATAGGCACCACCCTGGCGGGAAGGTAAGTGGCGTTTCTGTGCGCTGCTCTGGTTTGCCAGAAGCGGCTTAGTCATGCTGGCCACATGACCCAGAAGCTGTACACCGGCTCCCTCGGTCAATAAAGTGAGATGAGCACCGTAACCCCAGAGTCGGCCATGACTGGACCTAATGGTCAGGGGTCCCTTTACCTTTTACAACATCCAAAACAAAACAAATCATTACAGAATTACTTCCCCAGTGGCACAAAACATTTGCTAAAAGAAAGGAGACAGAGCAATTATCATCACATCTCTTGGTCTCCAGGGAGAGCAGACGTCTGCAGTGTATTTCGACGACAAAAAACCAAATAGAGATATTTAGCCACTAACTTGGTGAGCTCCTGATCATTCCCCAGCAATAGAAATTGTATGACCTCTGACTCTGGTTTCCATTTGGAGATATAGAGTTGATCTAGAAATTGGTGGCGGAGATCAACATATAGTTTATAATTGACAAATATTTTGATGTTCCACATTTGACGTGGGAGCACAATTGCTTTTCAAACACAATCATTTGCCCTTAACTGCAGGGCACTTGGGAACCAAATATAAATATACATGGGTTCCTCCCCCTTTGATGTACAATGTTAAGATTGGGAAATGGATGGTAATATACCCCCCAAATTCCTGTTAGACTATTGGTGCCCTGCTGAGCCAAAGAAATAAAAAGATAGCTCCTTGTAGCTCATCTGAATCTTCTTTCTTACCCTAGCAGTTTGGGGTGGCTGTTACGTCTTGCCGTTTCATGATCATTTGCAAAACTTTGCTTTGGGAATACCCTTCTCTGCTTGCTGATGAAAGTGCAGGGAGCTTTTGTGTGGTGCACTGTGTGGCAGGCTGCTGCATGTCTTTAATATGAGTGCTCATGCTATGTGCCTTGATTGCAGTGCCTGGACCTCAAGGATATTCAGCTCGCCTATGAGCTACACAAAGTGCTGGAGACAGGAGAGAACAGGAAAATGTTGGGAGACATTGGACAGCAGACTACTTACTGGTATTTATTGTTTGGTACTCCCTGGGGTTACACAGGAACAGGAAGATGAGAATATGTGCTGTCAGTCTGGATGCAATTGTACTTCTAGGCTCAGTTGAAGATGTTCGCTTTTGCAATGAAAGCATTTTATGTGGGCATAATACGTTGGGGGACATAATAGGAACCAGTTCATCTCCTAAGAGAGGGACGCGGGTGGCGCTGTGGGTTAAACCACAGAGCCTAGGACTTGCCGATCAGAAGGTCGGCAGTTTGAATCCCTGTGACGGGGTGAGCTCCCGTTGCTCAGTCCCTGCTCCTGCCAACCTTGCAGTTCGAAAGCACATCAAAGTGCAAGTAGATAAATAGGTACCACTCCGGCGGGAAGGTAAACGGCGTTTCCGTGCACTGCTCTGGTTCGCCAGAAGCAGCGTAGTCATGCTGGCCACATGACCCGGAAGCTGTATGCCAGCTCCCTCGGCCAATAAAGTGAGATGAGTGCCGCAACTCCAGAGTCGGTCACTACTGGACCTAATGGTCAGGGGTCCCTTTACCTTTTACATCTCCTAAGATGTATGGGAGAGGCCATACTTTGAGTCTCTTCTGTTTTGAGAGAGCGAAATTGTAACAGGGAAGAAGAAATGTTGAACAGTGTTGTTTTTTGAATCCCCTTTCTCATGGAACACTCTCCAGATCACAACTGACTTGATCTGACAGTTTCTAGAAAGTAAAGCAAGCCGTCCTGGTTCCACCAAGCCAGTTGAATAGTTCAGGTTATATGAGCTGCCTGTTTTAACTTGGATAGGCAAACCACATAAGCTTAATATTAAGTGTTGAGGATGTTACATATCCTGTATTTTAAGCTTTTGAAATCTCAAGTTGTGCTGGGTTTTTGCTTATTTTATTTTTCTCCTCTTGCTACAGTGGAAGGTTTTTTACCTTGCTGTGCATGATGGAACAGCTTGACGTTGTAATGAAGTGGTATAAAGAAATGGTCCCATCAGTAAGTATTAGTGTGTTGACTTTACAGCTTTTTTAAAAAAAAAAAGTTACGTTGAAGCTGCAGTGGACCAAAATATTTTGCTTGTTTCATCAGATGTTTTACCCAAACTCTCAAGGGATGCTGGATCTTCTTTATGCACTGGACACAGCGAACCATTTGGAAATGATTCCCCAGATTTGGAAAGGTTAATACTTTTTTGTGTTCTATTTATTTCAATATACATTAGTTGGTATTAACTTTTCTAGAGTTACCAAACTTTGAAGATCTGGTCTGATGAGAGCCACTGTTTGGTGTCACCAGCCTGATGAGGGGAAGTTATCCCCTTTGCTCCTCCTTAAGATAATTCCAATCACATTTTTTGCAGCGAAAAGGATTACTTCTACATTTCTATCCACACTGTGCATAGTAATGTAAAAGAAACGAAAAATCCTTGCTCCCAGATGCTGCTGCACTTTCAGATGAGTTGGGTGGTAGTTTCAAAATTTCCCATTATGGGGCGCTGTGGGTTAAACCACAAACCCTAGGACTTGCCGATCGGAAGGTCAGCAGTTCGAATCCCCGTGACTGGGTGAGCTCCCATTGCTCGATCCCTGCTCCTGCCAACCTAGCAGTTCGAAAGCACGCCAGTGCAAGTAGATAAATAGGTACTGCTCCGGTGGGAAGGTAAATGGCGTTTCCATGTGCTGCTCTGGTTCGCCAGAAGCAGCTTAGTCATGCTGGCCACATACCCCGGAAGCTGTATGCCGGCTCCCTTGGCCAATAAAGCGAGATGAGCGCCGCAACCCCAGAGTTGGTCATGACTGGACCTAATGGTCAGAGGTCCCTTTACCTTTACCTTCAAAATTTACCATTAGCTTATTGCTAAAGTTCATCTGTTCTCTGTTATTAGAGCGGGATGCAAATACTGCTAGAATAATAGGAGTTTAAAAATGTGGCCTACATCCAAACCACTGGGATTGATGGGCAGGAAGCCGCTTTGCGTGGCTTTATTTCTGATTGCCTTTTACCCTACCCCTGCACAGATATCAAGCAGCTTGGACATGGCCACAGACCTGCTATGACAGAAGAGGTTCTGGCCCTCATGGCCAGAGATACGCAGCCTCCAGAGGTGAGTCTAGGTGAGGCTCTTGCGGTCTGGAGAGTTGGTTCATCTGGACCAACAATAGTCACAGCGTAATTTACAATAGCATATTGTAATACAGTGGTACCTCGGGTTAAGTACTTAATTCGTTCCGGAGGTCCGTTCTTAACCTCAAACTGTTCTTAACCTGAAGCACCACTTTAGCTAATGGGGCCTCCTGCTGTCACCGCTTCCGGAGCACGATTTCTGTTCTCATCCTGAAGCAAAGTTCTTAACCTGAGGTACTATTTCTGGGTTAGCGGAGTCTGTAACCTGAGGTGTATGTAACCTGAAGCGTATGTAACCCGAGGTACCACTGAATTGAAACATACTACAAAATAAAAGCATTAAAACAGTTCTCATAAATTGCGTAAGCAGCTTGAGTAAAAACGGTGAAGTTACTCAGCCAATCAGCTACTAAAAGCCCAGCAAAAAAGGTGGGTTTTTATCACAGAGTCTGGGAGAAATGCAACTCTGGATATATTTCAATATACCGTTGGTATATTTCAGTAGCTTCTCTCAGCTACTCACTATTGCGAAAAGCTTAATGGGAAGATGTTTTATGCAGTATTCCCAGTACTTTTGGAACTTTCCCCCTACTTATTCATTAGGTAAAAAGTGAATTTACTTGAATGCATCAGTTTCTAAAAGCTACAGCATAAAAAGATCCTTGTGTAGCTTCCTCTGCCTTTGTGAGCTTAAACATTTTGGTTTGTCTACTATTTTTCAGACTCGAGTAGCGTTTGCTGACTGTGCTGCAGATATAAAATCTTTCTTTGAGGCACAGGAAAGGAGACAATCAACCCTAGAATGGACAGCCACTTCGCTGGGTAATTGTACTATATTGTTTGCCAGGGCTGGGCGAATGCAGGAAGCCTGGTAAGTAAAGCAAGGGTAATTCATTGGTGACCAATGTAACATTTGTAAGCTTATTTGTATCATATTTCAGGTTTCAGTTAATATTTAACTCCAGTGACATGTTAACTGCCTTGATTTTCCCTACAAAATTAATCAGGAAGTATGTCACAGGTAGTTTAAATGCTTTTTGTTTTGGTTTAGAAATATATGACTAATGTAGCAGTTTTGCAAGCTTGAGAATTTGTCGGTAACTTGGATTTTGCCACCTCCCAAAATCTGCAGAGCGGTGAAAAGATACCAGGGAGTTTGAGGCACTTGTGTTTCCTTTAGAACAACTAGGCACAGCGGGGACTGCAGTGTCTTTATGACATATGGTTTATTTACACATATTAGGCCTTTTTGGGAAAGCCATGGCCACCCATGTGATTCAGTACTTAGAAGGATGTTGCATACATTGAAGGGACCTTCAGTGCATCATGTTTTACTTTAGTAGCATGACTTTTGCATTCTTTTGACTTGAGTGCTAAATTCAAGATGTGTACAATTGAAAAGGGTTCAGAACTTGTGTTTCACAGGCATAGTTCCTTTTTGACCGAATGCATTTTTTGCAGTAGGGGTTGATGAGAAATGGGTTAGGTCTGATCTAAGGACTGAAACAGTTCATATCCTGCCCTTAATTAAGAACAGAACTTTTTTTAAAAAAATCAGTGCAGTTCAGAACTTTTCTCTCCAAATAGGAACATGCTGGAGCTGTTTAAGAAACACAATCGAATCCCCAGGTAAGTTCATCTACTGCCTAAATGCCCAAATGCTACTGTTGTTTACCATATAAAAGAGGGGGTACTTTAAATCTGTCCCTGTTCTTCCCTTTCATTATTTCTGCCCCACAAAAAGACCTAAAAACCCCCAGCCCTTTTTCCCCTTAGTTAACTCTTTCCGCAACTCCGAATGGTGCTTTCTGCTGGGCTCCGCCACATGTGGAGGACAAACCCAAGGGCTTTCCTGACTTGGGTTATGTTCACAAGCATACTATAATGAGGTGTTCGCAGCTGCTGCATCAAAAAAAATCTGTATTTCTTTACACGTTGCTTGTGTTACGTTGACTGCCTGGTATGCCTGTAGTGCAAACTGAAAGTGAAAACAGCAATTGACATGTCTACTTAAGAGTATGAAGAATTGTATGTTGCACCTTGATTAGCATCTGCCCCTAAATACCTTGAAACCTGATAGGCAGAGACTTCTGCATCTTGAGTGCTTTGCAGAGACATATTTGGATCTGAAACAGTGCACATTTGGTGAGCTCTTATTTCCAGTACTTAATTGTAAAAGAATTTAAGAATCCCTGTACATAGGGGAGTGAAAGCTGGAGTAGACTGCAGTGAAAGCTAGTGTAGACTCTTGTCCCAACACCTTCTGCACAAAGAGCTAAATTCCATTATGTACTGTTGCTGCTCTTCTAACCACAACCACTTCCTCATGCCTAGGGTTTTTGTAGCCTTGATCTTGGCTTTCTCTAAATCTGGTGCCTTCAAGTCGTTCTGGACTACCAGCTCCCATTAGCTCCAGCCAATAGTATAGACCAAAACATCTGAACGCTGAAGCAAGAATGTCTTAGCACTGTATGAGCGAGCTCTGCATGCAAGAGTAGCGTAGCTCAAGCTGGGAGTTCCTGCCAGCAGATTTGCTGTATAATCTTTGTCCCAGCTTTCATACAGAGCTTCTTAAGAAAGGAAGGTATCATTTTGTTTGGTTGGATAGACCAAACCTCTGCTTGCATAAGGGGCAAAGGGGTGCATTTGGTACTGGTAGCAAATGGCACTTGCATATAAATATGTCAAGAAATAAATGAAAAAAACTTGGCTGAAGTCCCTGGGTCAGAAACAATTGTGAAATTTTTATTTCCCCCCGCCCCACCCCCAGTTAAGATTGTAGTTCTGGAAATAAAATAGCGTGTTAAATGCAGCCTTACCATGAATACCATCGGAGCATGCATGCTTCTTTTTCTCTATCTCATGCAGTGATTTGGTGATGGATGAAGTCTTGAATTGCATCAAACAAAGCAAAGAGCCAAGTCAGGCCCTTGACCTGGTAAAGTTTGCTGCAGACTTCAGCTTACAATCAACTTCAAAGCTTGCCAGGAGAGCGCTGGAAGAATTTCAGCTCTCTGAAGAGCAAAGGTGAGCTTCAAGAAATGGGTGAACCGTGGATGAACACTTTTGAGTTCAAAGCAGTGTCCAGTCTTCACTCCCAACTGCCTCTTATATTGCTCCTGCCTCTAACCATTTTTAATCAGACACTGCTCTGCCAGAAACAAGAGGGTTGTGCCAGTAATTTGATGGGGCTTTATAATACCCACTTAACAATTTTATCTCTGAGCTCTGTACTTTCTTCCTTACAGGAAAGCTCTGGCTGATATGACAGCAGAAAGCAGCGACAACAGTGATGGTGAATAGATGCCAGGAAGGGACCCCTTTCTCTTTCCTGAAAAAAGGGATGCCTTTGATCTGGCATGTGGCAGTCAAAATTCACTGTCCTGATTGCTGACTAATCTGTACTGGGCATCTGTACTCATGCATGTCCTGTGTTGGAGAGACTTGACCCCTTTGCATGTCACCTTACTCTGGAAAGCTAGAATTTCCTACCTGCAACAGAGGAGCAGACCAAAAAGACAGTAATTCCATTGCCTCTACAAAAATGGTTAAAAATAAAGCGTAATACAGTTTTCTTGCTTCCTATTTATTATTATGATCTTGACAGAATGTGCGGCAATACGTACCTGGTGGGGATTCTGGTGTATGAGACATCCAGGATTTTGTGCTCGTTTCCTCAAGGTGGGGACATGTCTTGGAAATCTGTATAGGCTTCCTGCTGCTGCTTTAGTCGCCTGCCTAAAGGAGATGTGAATCTTGCTGTCTTCGATCTGACTTGTGCTTTGGTTTTAATTTGCTATTTTCCTTGCCTTTTCCACTACTTTTATTCTAGTACTTCCCCCTTATTCTTTCTCTGTCCCTTTTTTTTTTTTTGGGGGGTGTCCCTCGGTGTTTTTCCAGCCCCTATGTTCTAATGTTCAATTCATGAAGCATCTCCCTGCAGGCCCTGGCCATTGTTGGGAAGGGGATAGCTTCTGGGCCATGCTGAAGAGTCGTGCTGCATCTGACCAAATCTAGTCCCACTTTCTCGGTGGCCAGTCTGTTGGTTATGAAAAGTCACAAACAAGGCAAGGAGCACCTCCCTGCTTGTGTGTTCCAAGAACTGGATTTCAGAGGCACGTGGTCTCTGCTAAAGGAGGTAGTGCATAGCCTTATCCTTAATGAATCTGTCTAATTTGATAACTTATGTGCTGTGTGAAATAGTACATGTGTTCTCAATTTCCCACCGTTCAGCTTCGTAAGATGAAAAAGGTGGGGTAAAAATAAACTAGTTGACTTGCAACTTACGTGCATTTAATTTGCATGATCTTTACAAGCTTGGTGGCCAGCCACCAGCTGAAATCGCATGAAGCTAACACTTGCAAGGTGCAAAAGCACTTTCCGCACTGGGATCTCACAGGAGTAGCGCCCATTAAGCAAGATCTTGGGGGGCGAGGTCTGCTCAGTGCATCAGCTTCAAAAATGTAGAGATGCTCACATGGGGGCAGTTCCAGGGTTGCTTTTGACTATATGTGATTTTGGTTATGCACATAGTTCCTGGAGTGTAACCCCTGTGCACTCTGCAAGTCAACTGTATTTTTTCTACACCCAGTATAACCTCTATCATGCCTGTTTAAACAAAAAAAGAGCCTCTAATGTAATCTTTCCTTATTGGGGAGGTGCTCAAGGGCATCATTTGCACCATGCTCTGGCATGCTACCCTTAAAAGATGTATCTGACAAGTTATCAAAGAGCAATATTTACATTAGGTAGAAAAGAAATCAAAAGTTGCTGACCTTATCAGGAATCTTAATCCTTTCAACAAGGATTGACTACACACTTCAAAGTATCTATTCACAGTACTTTGTCCAGAAGTTGACATTTCCTGCACTCCTGAGAACTTCAGAATTCCCAGCCCCATTATCACATTCCATCTTATTAGGGTTGTAAGGAGTAGACCAACCCAGTAAACATCCTAAGAGCAACTATTTTCTTTCAGGATATTACTTATCTAAGCAGAAATGGGGGGAGGAAAAGCAAGATGGTGGGTTTAACACCATTTATTTAAGTGCACCAAGTGGGTGAATCAGTAATAGAGGTTATAAACATTATTTTGGTTGGCTCACAAGCCTGATCAGTTACCTGGAAACTTAAAATTTTGTTATGCAAGTTGCAAAAAAACCAAAACATTCCAGACATGATAAATGGCTGAGGGGGGGGGAGGGGAGATACAAATGCAACCGGTGCTAAGTGAGAAGAAAACTAGAGACAGAACACCACGTCTTGCCAAGTGACATCACAACTCTGGTACGGTTTCCAAACCACCTAGATCTAAACCTTTGGTTTCCTCCCCGGCACTGTTAACGAATCTTGCATTTGTGTGGTTCTGAAGATACGGTAGCCTTGCATAGCTCATCTGCATCAGTCCACCTGAGTTGTTCCTAAACCCACAGCAGTGGCATAGGCAGTCAGGATATCCACCACTTGCTTTGCCTCTAGCGTCATCCGAGCTTCATTCAGCCAGTCCTGAGCCACTCTCCTGGATTCCCCTTTCAACTGATTGACAAACTTAGCTGCCAGCTCCAGGTCTCCATGTTCGATGCAATAGGATGCGTAAGAGAGCAACTTAAATGTGTCCAGGTCTTCGGGGCCTAGCTCAGAAGGCGGCTTCAGCTGCTGAGGGTGCATGAGGAGAAGGGATTGAAGGTAAGAGAGGAAGTATTGATACAAGCTGTTTCTCGTTTCGTCTATCAAGGCCACCCTCTTCGCCAGCTTTTCGACAGTGTGGAAGCGTGCCCTTAGTGCCTCTTCTGTGTACACTCCTCGACTGAGTGATTCCCGCGGAAGCGCAGCTGTTAAGGCCTGGGTGAACGTGTTGTCAGAACAGCTGGCCTGGATGGCTTCTACGGCACTCTCCAGGGGCTCGGTGGGGCTGTCTCCAGAAGCAGTTTTCATGCTTTGCTTCAGAGCTTCAACCGAAAGCCACAGCTGATGGGCCTTCCTGGCTTCCTCCTCAGCAACAGCATGGCCTGTAACATAAAATCCCACAGTGGCTTAACAGCAAGTCGACTTTTAAACAGTGATTAAGTGGCTCATACATTAGCTCAAGAACCCCAACAGAAGTAACTTCATAGGGCAAGATTAGTACAGTGATATCTCTGGTTAAGTACTTAATTCATTCCAAAGGTCCGTTCTTAACCTGAAGCACCACTTTAGCTAATGGGGCCTCCCGCTGCTGCCACGCCGCCGGAGTACAATTTCTGTTCTCATCCTGAAGCCAAGTTCTTAACCCGAGGTACTATTTCTGGGTTAGTGGAGTCTGTAACCTGAAGCGTATGTAACCTGAAGCATATGTAACCCGAGGTACCACTGTACTTCAGTGCATGGCTCGGACAGAATGATGGCTTGCAACAGGATACACCTAAGCCAGTGACATCACAAATCAAATTTCATATCCCATGCGCTGCACCAGCTCTCAAATTAAGGTGGGCCTTAGTTTGCTTAAAGCTGTTTATGTATAGCAGGCTCCGCCAACCTGTCTGGCTGATGGGAGTTCTAGTCCAAAGCCTGGGGGAACCAGGTTGGCAAATCCTGCTGTGCAGACTGGTCATTTGGCAGCCTGCAGGCCTGCAGAAGCAAGCAAAGCATCTACTGAGATCTGGCCTTTCCAAGTTGACCTATGGATGTTATCTACAGAAGGGAAGCACCTTCCCGCCACATTCTGTCACAGAGAAGAGGGGGAAAGTGTGCCTGAGCCTCTGCTGATTTGGTCTGGCAATTCTCTTTAGTGGCTGGAGATTAACTCTTGAGGCCTCCCCTAAATACATCACATACGATGGAAAAGAACCAGAGTTATCCGGGTCTAGCATTTTCAGCTTGAGTGTATCACATTGTTGCAAAGTCCTTCAACCCGCTCCCAATTCACAAAGGGTCATGCCAGAATTTTGGTGTGGAGCAGACTCTCTGAAATTAATAAGTTAGGTCCAATAAGATCATTGGTGTATTCAGTAAAATATACAGTGGTACCTCTGGTTAAGAACTTAATTCGTTCTGGAGGTCCATTCGTAACCTGAAACTGTTCTTAACCTGAGGTACCACTTTAGCTAATGGGGCCTCCTGCTGCCGCTGCACCGCCGCGCGATTTCTGTTCTCATCGTCTGCAACCTGAAGCGTATGTAACCCGAGGTACCTCTGTATATATTCTGAATTTAATAATTTAATGGTACTACCGTACCTCGGGTTACAGGCGCTTCTGGTTACAGACTCCACTAACCCAGAAATAGTACCTCGGGTTAAGAACTTTGCTTCAGGATTAGAACAGAAATTGCGTGGCGGCGGCACGGCGGGAGGCCCCATTAGCTAAAGTGGTACCTCAAGTTAAGAACAGTTTCAGGTTAAGAACGGACCTCCAGAACGAATTAAGTTCTTAACCCGAGGTACCACTGTAGTTGAATACCATCAGGAGCAGAGAGGGAGATCACAATTTGTTCCCACAATCCGTGCAAGTGGTAGCATCTGCCTCTTTGTGCACGACAAAGAGATCAGCTGCAGGGACTGCCTCTCACCATTCCAACCAACCACACCAGGTTCCAGGGCGTATTGGCATGCTTGGAGCTAGTATGATAGATCAATCAGGGTTAAAGGTAAAGGGTAAAGGGACCCCTGACCATTAGGTCCAGTCGTGGCCGACTCTGGGGCTGCGGCGCTCATTTCGCTTTGCTGGCCAAGGGAGCCGGCGTACAGCTTCCAGGTCATGTAGCCAGCATGACTAAGCTGTTTCTGGCGAACCAGAGCAGTGCACGGAAACGCCGTTTACCTTCCCGCAGGAACGATACCTATTTATCTACTTGCACTCTGACGTGCTTTCGAACTGCTAGGTTGGCAGGAGCAGGGACCGAGCAACGGGAGCTCACCCCATCTTGGGGATTTGAACCGCTGACCTTCTGATCGGCAAGTCCTAGGCTCTGTGGTTTAACGCCACCTAGATCAGGGTTACTCAATCAGAAAATGAAATTAGCCAGACAGCACACGCCTGTCAGATTTCCCATACTCACTTTCAACGGCCTGCTCAATTCCCCTCAGCCTGGCATAGGCTGTGTTGATGTCCAGAGTGAAATTGTCAAGCTGTTCCTGAGTAAGGCGTTTATACTGCATTTCTTGTTCACTGAGTTTTTCCGACAAGTCCTGAAACCAAACACAGTATCAAAATAAGCTTTCACGAACGCTATCATCTTCCCAAGGCGAGTATACCACAGTGTTAGAAACTGAGATATGAAAGCTAGGAGCTAAACAGCACCTTAAACCTAGGTTATGGGCGCCACAATGGAGTGTCTAGGTGCACTCTTTTATAACAATACAAAGCTGAAAATGAATGAACAGCTAAAATCTTATGTTCATTTTTCACATGGTCTAGTTCTCATTGTAAGACTGCAAAAAACATACTTCCACTGCCCCCCCTTAATATTCTTATGAGGGTCCCTTCTCCAGTCTCCAGAGAGTGGCTGGAAGAGGAGGCAGAAAAAGGTCCTCTTTACTTCCATCAGTGGCAGTTTTCTGAAATTTTAAGTGCAGTACTGTGCCCAGAGCTCAGAAACGGCTCAGAATAATGAAATTCCCTGTCGCAAAACGCGCCTAGAACAATGGGAGCTTCGAACGCTGCTACACCAGCGATCATCTTCTTAAGAACCATTTCTAAAGATGTCAGATTTTTAGTGCCTATTTGAGCAGGGCAGTGTACTTTGTAGCATCAAAAAACCGTCTTTTTTCCATTAATATTTAAAATGATTTATGATAGAGCCTGTCCTGATGGAGAAAAAAGCCACGGTACAACAAAGAATTCTTGCCACCTTTGTGCCTAGAATCAGATTTAGGACATCGAGTATGTAATAAAACATATTGTCCCACATATACTTGGAATTAAATCATGTGTTTGCTGAGGTCAGCGGAAATAAATCCACAAATGTACAGTCTTAAGCACTTACATAGAAACAACTTCAGCTTAGATCAATGGCACTTCTGCATTATCATGGCTGGGATCAAGATTTTAAGAAGGCAATAATAATAATAATGGTTCCAGTTACAGATAGGTAGCCGTGTTGGTCTGCCATAGTCAAAATAAAAAAATTCCTTCCAGTAGCACCTTAAAGACCAACTAAGTTAGTTCTTGGTATGAGCTTTCGTGTGTATCTGAAGAAGTGTGCATGCACACGAAAGCTCATACCAAGAACTAACTTAGTTGGTCTTTAAGGTGCTACTGCAAGAAATTTTTTTATTTTAAGAATAATAATTTAATATTTATACCCCACCCTTCTGGCTGGGTTTCCCCAGTCACTCTGGGCGGCTTCCAACAAAAGATTAAAAAAGCATTAAAAATACATTAAAAAGGCAAGTCTTTTGAGACTAGTGAAGCAAAATGCTGCACTCAAAGCCAACGGACCCTTCACAATCATATCCCAAATCCCACCTGGTCAAATTGCAGCTTGAGTTCTTGCTCTTGGATTTTGAGCACATCTCTCAAGTGATCAGCATGTGCAGCAGCCTGCCGGCGGAGCTGAGTCCTCATTTCAGTCTCCATTACTTCTCTGGCTTCTTCAACCTGCCAAAAAGTCACTAGCAGTCACCACTTTGTAGCCTATTAGGGGCCAATGTAATTAGCTGGTTTTACAAGAACAGATACCCACACCTGAGCCACTGGACGCAATTTTATCTAAGAAATGGGACCTATTCCCTAAGAGATCTACAAAACCCTGGTAAACAGTGCTGTGTCACGTAAACTAATACATTGCTGAACTTGTCGCCACAACAACCATTTTGAAATTTCTGACTGCCTTCCCCATCTTTAAAAAGAGCTAAGAGTGCTTTTGAAAGCAAAACAGGCTTAAAATGAATCTGTCCTCTGAAGTCTAATTTAAAAAGTTGCAAAAGGTAAAAAAGGTGTCTCATTGTGAATATGCTGGGGAGGTTAAAGGGAGTGCATACAAAAAAACCTGTTGAGCACTTTCTTATGTTTCCTTCTTTTACAATAAAATGCAGGTACATTATTTTCTTAAAGGAGCAGCTTTTTCAGGATTTTTACAAGACTTATTAGTGACTGAAGAAGACAGTTAAAAAAAGAGTTTTTAGATGGGTGCATGGTCATACTGGTTTGATGATGCACAGAGTATGGCCTTTTCCCATAAATTTATTTCTGAACAACCCGCATCACAGCAACTGCTTAGCTGTCTCAGTTGCTGCAGCCAGCTCCACTTATTAATTGGTCCAAATGCTTCCCTTGACTGTGTCTGCTGGTAGATGGATCTTGTGTCTAAGCTGGGTCCCTGGGCAGTGCAACCGAGTAACTGAAAGTATGTACTAAAAACCTATCGAGAACCAGATCCACAGTATACAAAGCTATACGGAGATCTGCTCATATTACTCAGCAGAATTAATGTTCTGTGTTGTTCCCTTTCAAACGACTAAAAATGTGTGTGCAGCTGCATGCATACATGCACAGAGAATGTTCATGACAAGACTGAAAAATAAGCACAGTGCTTACCTTCTTTTCCTGTTCACTTTGGATTTCACTCTTATGACGTTCTAGTGCCTTTGCCACTGCTGACTCAAAAGCTTTTTTATCTTCCAGTTTCTGCTTTTCCAGGGCTGTCTCAATGTGCTGCTGTTCTCGGACTCTCAACTCCACCAGCTCCTTGTTGAGTTGGTCTATACGTCGGTGAGCATGAGCAATGAGAGAGTTCAAGTCGTCTGTTGTCAGCTTGCCAGCTGAAGAGAGAAGACGGTTAGATACAGCAAACTGTAAAAAGGACATCAGACCTTTGTAATCTAATTATCTGAATGAGCAAAGCAGGTAATTTTAAACTGATGTGACTGGTCAAATATGACTGCTTATTCCCCTTGGTTCAGAACACAGGATAATGCTGTTCATTCAAAAGAAAGCTGCTGGGTATGAAACCCAAGAGGGGTTTCTGTGCTTTTCAAAGAAAATGTTCACCAAATTAAGCTTCTCTCGTTATAGTTCTTATAACTAGAAGCAGGACGTCATCTGTGCTGAGTCTAAAATTTCAGGATACCTTTTGGGGCATGGGACTAGTATTAAATGAAAGGAGGAAAAAAGTGATGCCCACTGACCTAACCAGATAAAAGCAAAAATATACTTATTCAGGGATTTCTGAATGGTCTCATGGAGTCAACCAACTACCGTTAAAACAATAATGTTAAGAAGTAAAAAGAGCCAAATGAAACACTGGAATAGCTGAAAAGAATACTGCAGCAAATATTTTGGGCTGAATATAAAGGATGAAGTCTGCCGGCAAAAGCATTCGTGTTAAAACTGGTTTGATATTGGAGATTCTTACAGCACACAAGTATCTAGTTTATCCTAAGCAAGCCTCTCTCCAATGTCAGCTATAACTTAACTTTGAGAAGCATGAACCACCCGATGCATAGTATTTGTGTAGTATGTGCATGCGTGATATACAAGATGGGCATTTACTGCAACATGCTCCCTACTGGTCAATTTGCTTAGTCTACAGAGGGGTTGGTGTAAGCAGAAACTTTTGGGGCTTTAATAGCTGACTCTTCTGCTATAGTAGATTTTCTCAAAGGGAATGAATACTGGGCAGGCTGGGTCGTCCTCTTATATACCTGCTGGGATGACAAGGCATCTGACCCTCACCTGAATCTCATAGCTCTCCTGTAGCTGCCTAACAGTGACCGTTTTTTACGTTCAGTCCTACATTCCAGCCATCTGTAAAACAGTCATCTGCAGACAGCTTAGGGTATATGTTTTTACTCATGTCACCATCACATATGACTAGAGGTGCACTGATGATTATCTACACTCAGAGCCTTGTGACTGTCAAAACAGATCATCTTTTTAGTAACACACCAAACTAGAGCCTCTAGTTACTCTTAGAAGTAAAAATCCAAACAATTGATGCAACTTGGATACATGTACTTGCCATCCCATTCCCAAGAAGAAATGCACAAGGCACATGGCGTTTACAGAAAGCAGAAATGAGAAAAGAACTCACCGATATCAGTTATCTCTGCAAGAGAAAATGAAGGTTTGGAAAAATTAAAGCATGTCCACAGAAGCAGATCAACGAGCTGTTAGAAGCATGCAGGAGTGGAAGAGCACAGGTGCAAGCAGACAATTCAATCATTAATAAAGGATATACTTGAAAGTACAGCACGGAATGGTTCATTTCATAAAACCATCTGGGCCATGCTGAAGTGTGGAGGCTTACAATGATCTAAGCTAATTACAGCCATTAATTGGAGAGGGCGAAGGGCGCCTGGTGTTTCCCCCCCTCAAAAGGTCTTCTGTCCTTCAGAAAAGCTTTATCAGACCCCACCAAACTCAAAAAGCCCAGGTTTCATGCACTTTTTAAAAAGTGCAAACAGTGCTAGAGTGTGCATACCCACCTTAAAAATATTATTATACTCCCTTCTGAGAAGGTACAACTTAGTGTCCCAATTCAGATAAACTGAGAGCACAGGCACACACTCCCTTCAAATGTGTTATTCAGCCATAGTTTATCTGTTATTCCTTTACCCTTTCTATTAAATACTTAGATGAGAGCAGAGTGAAGGAAACAAACTCTCATAACTACTGTTCCAACAACAATGTATTCTATTTATTAAGGAAATGTACATCCTGTCTTGTTTTTTCCTGTAAAACAATCAGACTTTATCTAGGTTAACAAACACACTTTTTCTTTTACTTCTAATTTGTGATTTTTAAATGCTTTTAGCTTTTCCCCATTTTAATTTTTAACCTTAACCCCCTCTGCTTATTAAAAGCTCAAATATATAAGGCAGCAAATGTTTTAGCCATGCCCAGTATATGTGTGACTGTGCACCAAGCCCTTAAGTTCCCAAACAAGGAAAACTATAATAAGCTGATCAAAGTGACAAGAGAGCCCTGCTTGCAGAGGAACAATCAAGAGCTCCCTTTAAGTTCCTAATTATTCCTTTGTAACTGTCTGTACCTGCCCTCACACCTGATATCACATATTATGTTAGGTGTGTTTTGTGAGGAATGGGCTCCTGGGCCAAACTGGGAAATCAATGAAAGTTTTATTTAGTGCTCTAAACTTTGGCGTACCAGTAGAGATGGTCAAGACCACAACTAAACATATTACTTACTTAGTCCCTTCCAACCAGACTGAACTTCTGGAGTAACACTATCAAGCTCTTTCTGAAATTCTTCTCTTGCTTTGGTTACAAGTTCATGGTACTGAGTTACTATTTTAGCTTCTGACTGGGCTGCTTGCACCTAAGGAATAAATAGAGAAAAGGGAAAAATTCTTAAGGCAGGCACTGCAAATATTTCTAGCTGGCAACACAATGAAGATTAAAAATGAAATAATAGTCTAATACTCATCCAAATTCATTAACCACTCTTTATAGATACCAGAAGTCACTGCATTATATATTCAGCTGGAAATGAGGGCAAAGGTCTAACTGTACATACATGTAGTTAAAGCAGGGAGGGGTAGTTCATCTGAATGTACTTAATGTTCAGAGCAGAAACAAAATATTTGATATTTTCTAACTTGAAAGACCTAAACTAGGACAACTACATTTGCATTGCATACAGAATCTAATAAAAGAAAGGCAGAGGAATCACATTTCAACAGAAAGCCTATACAGTGGTACCTCGCAAAGCGAACGCCTCGCAAGACGGAAAACCCGCTAGACGAAAGGGTTTTCCGTTTTGGAGGCGCTTCGCAAGACGAATTTCCCTATGGGCTTGCTTTGCAAGACGACAGCCCATAGGGAAATATCCGGGACAGCGGGGAAGCGCAGCGCGTCTTCCCCACTGTCCTCAGACCTCCTCCGAAGCCGGGCGGTGGGGCGGGAACGCCTCCTCCCGCCGCCGCCGGGCTTCAGAAAGCTGCTCCGAAGCCGGGCGGCGGGGCGGGAACACCTGCCCCCGCCGCCCGGCTTCGGGACGCTGCTCCGAAGCCGGGCGGCGGGGCGGGAACACCTTCTGAAAGCGGGCGGGAGGCGAAAGTCTTTGTCCCCCCTGCCTGCCTTCCCAGGGGCTTTTAAATCGCCCCGGACAGCGGAGAAGTCCTCCGCTGTCCCGGGGTTTTTTAAAATGCTGGGGGTGGGAAGAAAAGCCCTTGTCCCCCCCCCACCCCAGCCTTCAGAAGAGGTCCGGGGACAGACTGTCCCCGGACCTGGTCTGAAGGCGGTTTCCCTAGGAACGCATTAATTGATTTTCAATGCATTCCTATGGGAAACCGTGCATCGCAAGACGAAAAACTCGCAAGACGAAAAGACTTGCGGAACGAATTAATTTTGTCTTGCGAGGCACCACTGTACAGGCAGACATATTATCCCTCTTGAAGAGAGAGGAGATAAGGAACAGGGACATTAAATTACTGCACAGCCCCTAACTGGTTCATTGGTTTAAACATTTTTACTCTGTTTGGTACATTACAAAAATCAGAACCAAAACGCTTTTTTAAAAAGTTACAAAATAAGAGCAGCTAAAACAAAATTGGCAGAAGTCTTGCCTGCATACTTTGGCAGTGAAAATACCAGGAAATTCAAAATTAGCCACATTTTCCCATTTCATCCAAACCAGGAAACAATGATTAACTGGCTTCTGAACAAGCCAGGATATTCAACTAAGGTTTATTATTAGCTTCTTCCAAAGCTGGTAACCATAGTTTTCCAATTTGGGTGAATGGGGGGGTTACGGTTAATTAGAGGCTTCGTACTTGTTTGGTGCAGAGGAAGGAGCAAAGCGGCTCCACGCACAGGCAAAAGGCTTGTGCTGTTCTCAGCTTAATAAACAGATTACCTGAACAAGCTTACTAAGTTAAATCACAAAGAGCAGTTCTAAAAAGAGATGTAGTCTCTCCTGTTTCCAGAAGCTTAAGAGAGAGATGCACAGAGAGCTACTGTGCCTGATCACAACTGGTTACTAATACTTCATTAGCAACCAGCTGTAAAAGCCACAGCCCACAACATTGATTTTGAAATATCTTAAGGAGAGTGACAAAGAGCTGAGCAAATACAGGTAACTCCCAATTTATCCAGAAGTTTAATTCCAAGGCACCACACATTCAAGTGAAATTGCGTATATATGAAATATAATTGAAAAATTCTGCAAACACCCTGTTCTGCCCCCACCACGCCCCTTTTGGAGTCGCTTCCAAATTTGGCGCAATACGTGTGTGCACAGTTGCACACATATTGAACATGCGTAAATGGGAGGTTGCCTGTACTCAAAAAGATTCCCTGAATCTTAGGCTCGAGATCAAGAAAAAGCAGCATAATGCCATCTCTGAGTATAGCCGTGCCTTTATGTGCTGTACCCAATGATTTTTTCTGGGGGGACACATACCCCTAAACATTTTGTGAATCTAAGTTTGGCCTCACTGAGGGGCAGTATTTCAATATGAGTAGGAAAATGAGAGTACCCCAAACATTTTTTTAGGGGGGGGAGCACTGGCTGTACCCAATGACTATCATTGCCTCAAGCCCTGTACAACTCATATCACAGATTCTGCCAACGTAAAAAAGTCATAAGACTTTTTCACCACTCTCTACTTCCTTATGGTTCAAATACAACAGTTTAGAAGATGTGGTTAGTTCTCAGATGCTCTGGTATCCCAAAGACAATCTCACAAGTACTTAAGTGCTCTGTTATATTCATAATGTGAATAAACATACAACTGGAAATCATATTCATAAGCATCCAACTGGATAGTCATAAGCATCCAATTGGAAATCATTAAAGCTAATTTGGCCAAAGTTTACCTTTTTGACCATATTGTCCAGATCAACAATCATATGACGAAGGTTCTCTTCTGCAGCTTGGATGTGAGGCTTGGCTCCAGGAATCTGAGACTTCTTGGCACCATCAATCACTTCCTTCGTTTTCTCCAATTCTTCTCTAAACAGAATCAGAAGCCACCAATTAGCTATATTAATATTCACTGTCTGTTAAAAGAAAAACGTGAAATATAAAATCTGTCAGTCCATGGCATGTTTGGGAGTGATTTTGGGGTGAGGGCTGAGCCTACCATTCCTAACCACTGAACATCAAGCTTGATGTCTGCATAAAAAGCTATTTTACGTGCGTAGCCCCATATTAGGCTCCATTAGTCACATTTAAACATTTTATTATTATTTTTATAATCTTAATTTCATAAAATCCCATTGTTTGCTTTCTACCGGATTACTGCTGAAGCTAAGAACTCTTACTTGGCTTTTAAAAGGACATCTGCAGCTTCATCCACAGCTCTTCTACGATCCTTCAATGCTTCCTCCAACGTCCTCCACTGAGTTGCCTTTTTATCACTTGGAACCTAGCAAAATGCACAATCGTCCTCAGTTTCTCAGGTTTCCAACTGCTTGTTAAGAAATCAGCACACACTTACACAAGTTGCCAAAAATCTATCAGATGCCTCCTCATCATAAATTCTACACGTTTACAAAGAACATGGAAAATGATTAGAGTAGTTTGCCATCAAATTTGTTGTGCAACATGTATTTTTACAAACGTTTCTCTACAGAAGCAGAAAATAAGTCTGCACGATGTAACACAAGCAGCAGAAAAGGAAGATCAGACCTACATCATGCTCTGATGAAGCAGTATATACAGAAACAGGTAACTCCATCCATCCATCAGTGAGTAAAAATGTCCAGTTATCATGAGAGTCACCTTCTCAGATATAGTTGAAGAAACCAAGTACAATGGTACCTTGGTTTGCAACCACTTTGGATTACAACCACGTCAAACCCGGAAGTGTGTGTCCCTTTTTTTGGATTACAACCCTTTTTTTAAAATTACAACTCATTTTTTTGGGAGGCCCCATTGGTGAAAGCGCACCTTGGGTTACAACCTATTTTGGTTTACAACCAGACCTCCGGAACAGATTATGGTTGTAAACCAAGGCACCACTATATGAAAATATCAAAATGAAACCATCATAATCACAGAAAACTGTCATAGGAAGACAGCAGGGCTTAACTAGCACCCACATCCATTAATGGCTGAGACCAATCATTCTGGCTAGGACACTAGGTCATGTCTGCAACTGTGATGGATCCAGACCTCTCCATCTTCCTCTCTCTCAAAGAACATCATATTCTCATCATATGAGACATGCTGCTCATCCGCAGATGGTGCTGAGGTCTTGTCGGAGAAGTTGCACTAAAGCAAATAAGAGTGAGAGTCCTGAGGTTGAACGTTCTTAATGTCCCAAAGGTACTGTGCAGGTTTTCCAAAAACCCTTCAATCGAAGGTAGTCATGGAGGCACTTGAGGCAAAGTCAGACTGGAGGCTGGGATTAGCACCAGGTGGAAGGCCATTATACTGACTAAAAGCTAGTATTAATCAAGGTAAATAAAGACACAAATACAGTATTAAGAACTACCCATAACATCAGTCCTTGGAACCAAAATAACGAGCGGATCCTCAAGTGTTGATGACAGAAGATACCCAGGATTGTCAGACAGTGGACACAGGAAGGAAGGGAGCATGGGTGATTGTAGCAGCATGGATAATAGGAATCCTGCCAGTAAACAACTTGACACCTATCTATAGGTATCTATCAAGAAAAGCCTTCTCTTGGCAACAGTTGTCCCATGGAGAAACATCATAGTAACAGCAAAGTAGGGTTGATTCCTTCAGTCCTGATCGCTGCAATAAATAAGGGCTTCCTGACAGTCATGTTCCTAATCCCATGAAGGGCGAGTGGTATGGTAAAGCGAATGACAGGTCTCTTGTGAGCAATCTTGGCAAAGAGGGGTCAGATTTCATCCAGCTGTTTACTCATTGCACAACTACACTTGGGTCAGATGAAAAGGAGAGCTGGATGAAGCCTGCGTACAGACCATACTCAATTCCAAAACTCTGGATGACTTATCCTGGCAGATTCATACAGATCTTAAATAACACACACACACACACACACTTCTTTTTTTGTGAAGTCCTGGCAAAATTCCTTTCCTATATTACAAATAACTATGACAACAATGACATTTACCTCACTTTCCTATTAGAAAGCCAAGTAGCTTTGGATTTATTTAATTATAAGTCACATTTTAAAGTAATTAATTAAACAAACAAACACACACACCTCAGAATTATCCATAGCCTCTCTTAACTTCTGGGCATGAAGATTGACAGCCTGCACGGCAGCCTCCTGGAGTGTAATCGCATGCACGGTTGCACGAGCAGTGCCATTCAAAGCACTTTCCAAGGTCGCTGCAAGAGCTGGTGAGAGAAGAAGTAAAACAATTTGGCTTGTCCACTTCTCACCTTGCATAGCAGGGTTTTGTATTTCTTTCTTCCCATACGCGCCTGGTCCACGCCACTGGCTCAGATTATGGCAGCGAGGGTGCTTTTGGGGGCAAACTACCACCAGTTTGTGGGATTTGCACTGGCTGCCCAATCTGCTACTAAGCCAAGTTCAAGATGCTGGAGCTAACATATAATTTACTGTATTTTCTTGATTAAATTTATTTACAACTTCATCTTCATCTGAAGATCACAGGGCAGCTTACAGCATAAAAATGCAAAATCAAAATTAAAGAAACAAACTCCCACACTTTGAAAAAGGCCACAGATTTTTTAATCAGACAAAGGCCTAGTTATAGAGGAACATTTCTGCCTAGCACCTAAAGATATGTAATGAAACAAGTAGGCAAGCCTCCCTGGCAAGAGCATTGTGCAAATGGGAAGCCACCACAGGAAAGGCCCGTTCACATATTGCCACCCTCCAGACCTCTCATGGAGCAGGCACATGAAGAAGGGGCTGAGATTATGATCACAGGGTCTGGGTTGGTTCATATGGGGAAAGGTAGTTTATGTATTACAGTGGTACCTCAGTTCTCAAATGAAATCTGTTCCAGAAGACTGTTTGGCTTCTGAAACATTCGAAAAATGAGGCATGGCTTCTCATTGGCTGCAAGAGGTTCTTGCACTCAGCAGAACCCACATCACATGTTCAGGTTCCGAAAAGCATTTGAAAACGGAAGCATTTACTTCTGGGTTTTTTGGTGTTTGAGAACCAAAACGTATGACAACGGAGGCATTCGGGAACCGAGGTTCTACTGTATAGTCCTAAGCCACACATATAGCCATGTACAGCTAAGGACTAGGTTACTTAAGAGACCAGGTTATTCCTATATACCCAGGTCATTGCAGTCTGGAGAACTTCTCCCACAAGTTCCAAAAATACGATAAACCCACTCCACAGCAATTTGGATAAGAGCTTTCAGTGCAGCTGCTCCTATTACGTGGAACAGCATTCCTTTTGAGATATGACATGTGCCCACTATCTGCACTTTCCAGAAACAATTGAAGACATTTTTGCTTTGATGGGCTTTCAAATGAAAGACCTGGGGGACCTGGGGAAAAGCATTACTGCACACAGCCTAAGCTGCGAGTGAATATAAGGTGTGAAACTGTAAAACAGGTTCCACTGCTTACATGGCATAGCAGGTAAGGGCGGGAATTGAATAATTTGTAAATCTATACACTAAAATAAGTTGCAGTTACATTCTGGGAGGGCAGAAAAATGGTTAGAGATGCTTCCGCTCCAAAGGAAAATGCTTAAACTACTGCAACTCAGACATTCTTCATAGGGTTTTTCTGAAAACATGGGCAAAGTATACCCCTCCCCAAGTAGATCATTTTCATGCCAAGACAAAGCTGACAGGGCAAAGTGAAATTTTATGAAAACAGCTTTCAGTGATAGAATGCTTCAAAAAAACTAGCCACCTTTATTACACACCTACTCTTGCAGCTGAAAAGCAAGCCGAACTTGAAATTGCCAAGGTATACTGTTTGCCTACATACCAGAAACCTTTGCTTGTTCCTCTTTATCTTGCTTTGCAAGACGAGCAGCAACTTCATCAGCTGGCCTCTCTTTTACACGTTTTTCACCTAGATATAAAGGTTTGCATTTTAATAAAACACTGAAAACTAAAACCAAGATTGATATAAGTTTGTTCACGAGGCAGCTATTTCACTGTTAGGAAACAGCCGAGAGGTCAGTGTTCTAGAAGTGTATTTTGCCAACAAACTGATCCCTTGGCTGGACATGCTCCATGATTAAACCAATCCACCTACTGTATTTTTCGCTCCATAAGATGCACTTTTTCCTTCCTAAAAAGTAAGGGGAAATGTGTGTGCGTCTTATGAAGACGGGAGGCTCTGCTCAGCGCTCCCTTTAAGGAGTCATGTGGCGCATGTGTGCGGCTATTGGGGGCTTTTCCTCGAGGAGGGAGAAGAGCTGCTTTAAAGGGAGTGCGGCGCTTGGGGGAGCCTTCATCCCCCTGCCCGGGAGAGGCTGCGCGCAGCTATCCCGTAAGCCAGGACAGCAAGCGGGATTGCTGCACTGCGATCCCGCTTGCTGTTCTGGCTTCTGGGGTTCTGAATTTTTTTCTTCTTGTTGTTTTCCTAGGTGCGTCTTATGGTCTTGTGCGTCTTATAGAGCGAAAAATACGGTAGCAATAATAAATTCAGAAAGGTGACAATGCGCTCGGCCAGGACATTACATTCAGAAATCAGCGAGAACTTAACACTACAACGTAACCACCCATGTTCCATATTTCTGTTTGCCCCAGCCTTCCTCTCTAGCTTCGAAAATGGGGTCATCTCTGCACCACTTCAGACCTCTGAAGGGTTGCTCTAACAAAAGAGAAAATCCCTGCCCACTTCAAGGTAGAGGGGTATATTGAGGCTGCCCATTTTGGTGGTGGGTTTTCCTCTGGCCCCAGAAGGCAAACTGGACCTGAGTGTGGTGGGCAGCCAAGATGCTGAGGGCACATTGGTTAGTCAATGCCCAAAATGATTGCCTGTTCCCATCTCCAAGATATGGACCTGAGAAGAAACTGTCTTCAACATCTCATGGAGGCACAGCATGAGGAAGTCACCTGTGCTTTCAACTCTACAGTCATTTCCTGGCCTGGGAGTAAGCTTTATTGGGCAAAGAAAAATTACTTTCTTCCAGAGAAACATGTACTGTATTAAGATTGTTTGAAGGGCAGGAGGAAGGTACTTATAACAGAGATTCTGGCAAGGCTATTGAAGCCAATCAAAATGTCTGGACCCCTGGTGAATTCTATCATCACTTACAAATATATTCTCTTTTCCTTCATGTATCTTAATTAAAATTTGATACAGCCACAGAGGGAACAATGGAACAAACAAAGGATTCATCAGAACTTAACTCTAGTTTTGCAAAGTTCTTTTCTTTCAGAATTTCAAAAGTAAAGAAGCCGGGAGTTTGCAAAAAGAACCAAACAATACCTAGGTCAGGAGGTTTGTGTTTTCCTTCAAGAGGCGCATGACTTTTGCTCTGTTCTGTCTCCTGCATGCCTGGAGCTGGAACAGAAACAGCTTCACCTGTTGCTGAAATTATCTGAGCCGCTTCTGAACATGCTGTAATTATCCACATGCAAACAGAAATTAAAACCATGGCAAAAATGTTATAAACTGACATACCATCTGAATGGAGTAACTTTTGAAAAAAGAAAAAGGGAAACGATTTGAAGATTCTAAACCTCTTTTATTTGGTCCTTGCTCTTCTTTCTTGAGGTTTTTGAAAAACTTTATTCAGAAACACAGTTTGTGTGATTCAAATGGCAACACCAATAAACAAAAAAATAACAAGAACTATATGACAACCCAGAAAACATAATATTCTCTGCCATTGCAGGTATAATAAAGAAGAAGGAATCCATCAGTATCGTATTCATCAGACAAAGATGTGTAAGGAATATGCAAACATGAGATGGTCGTACCTTCCTGGACACTCCAATCATTAATTATTTTTCCAAAATGTGTCATGTGGTGCTGGGATCATCCTTGTACTATCAGGCTTATTTGCATGAAAAATAAAAAATTTCATTCTGCAAAAAAGACATCCCATTCTACTTGCCCTTCAAATATGTGGATTTGATGTCTAAGCTTCCCAGTGTCTATTTTCCAAAGTTCACTATACCCAAGAACTACAGTAGGGGATCTACTTCACTTCCACAGTTATGTTATCACATGTCTGGCTGCAACAGGTATGAATATCAAATCTGCAAGTATTATAATCACACACCCACAGATAAAACAATGAAAAAGGATTACTTTTCCTGTTTCAACAGTTGTTTGTCCAGTTACAATGCTGATCTCCTTAGCATCTCATCGCGAAATCTTTCTATCCGCGGGCATTTCCACCTCAAAGGAAGATAAATGCCATGCTGACCACAACCCTTCCAATTTTGCCAAGCACGTGTCAATCTCACCAGGCTATAACCAGATTGGCTGGGCATAAATTAAAAGTGAATGTCCAAATTAACTGGCTTATTTCTCTCTCAATTGTTCCATAAGTGGATGGTGGTGATATAGGAGCCCCTACACCAGTACTGTACAGGCCTCATTTTCTATACTGAGTCAATACTGTAGAAGGATGGGTTATTTAATACAGGTGTCAAGAAGAACCGCCTGCTGAAAACGTTTTTGTTTCAGTGTGCTTATCCAGACTGATGATTTGGTTACATGTTTCATTGTGTTTTTAGAAGTTTTTAATGCTCTTACAATGTTTTATGTGGGGTTTTTAAAAATTGTATTTTTATTGCAGATGTTGGCCATCTTGGCTTCTTTTGGCGGAAGGGTGAGATATAAAATTTAGTAATTTAGATTGGCATGCTTTCTGCACCATATGAACACAACACAGAATTTTGCAACTGTATGTGAGTTTTTGGAAGGAAAGGTTGCAAAGGAACATTCTTTAATCCTGCAGCCAATCAGAAGCTGCACTTTGGTTTTCAAACGTTTTGGAAGTTGAACGGACTTCCGAAACGGATTCCGTTTGACTTCCAAGGTATGACAGTAGTTTCAAGTTCCAAAACATAAACTGCTCATAAACAAGTCAGCTCTATCCTGCATATTTTTATAAGGTCCATAGCTATCATATCTTACCTTCTTTTTTCTCACTAGCAGCTGAAGGTTCCTCTGTTTTACTCTTTGCAATTTTGGCAGCAGGTTGTTTAGATTCTTTCATTACCTCTGTTACAGAGGAGATTTTCAATGGACCCGACTGTATCTGTGAGTAGGGGGGGAAATCTCAGTGAATTGCATACTATGAAGAATGCCTGTAAGACAGATATACCACTTAAATATGCAAAACTCCTAGACTGGGGTGGATAACTTGTGGCCTTCCGGACATTGCAGAATTACAACTCCCATCAATCCCACCCTGCGCAAGATGGAAGAAGCAGTTTGGGGCAGTGTAAGAAAAGCAGCAGAAGAGAAACAACATTTCAAAGTGACAACATATCCCAAGGCTAGATTATCTCTTTCAGTGCACAGCATGTCAACACACTGAAAGGTCGTGTGCACATGTGAAGGCACTCACAAAGGGCACTCATTGTCAACACGAGACTACAAGGGGAACAGAAGGCACTTGGTGAAATCCTGTCTTCTCTGAAACTAATAAGCAAGCACTCTCTCAGAACTGGAATCTGACAATTCGCCAGTTTATCCCAATGAAAACGTGTATAATGCTATAAAGTGTGGCAGTTAACCAATCTATTTTGATAGGAGTAAAAGAATCAGGAATAGAAGTGTGCAAATGCAGCTTTAAACAGCATACATTTTAAGTAAAATGGCAGTATATCTTCATAACCCATGCAATCACAGCCTCTTTCAGTATACCCATGAAAAGCTTACAACAAGAACTCTGACCCAGCAGTTGAATCACAGTTATGAAGCCTGAGGACAGTGAATAGCATATCCAGCTTTCTAATCAATTATGTTTCTCAGTGGCATTAAGCATGCAAAATCTATAGCACAACTTAAGAATTGGAAAAATGACAGATGTGTTATTAAAGCAAAGATAGAAACTTACTGGCTTCTTTGGTGTTGGAATACTAAAAGAAGGACCCAGTACCATGTCAAAGACGTTGCTGGAATAAGGGATGGTCTTCTCTACATTTTCTCGGAAGCGTGGATCATACTTAGCATATAAAATAGTTCCGCCTACCCCTCCACCAACAAACAAAACACTGGCTCCTATGATTTTGCCTGCAGAGACACTGTTTAAAAAGAAAGTCCATGCTGATATACAACAATAAATTTATAGTACAAGTCAGAAAGCATCAAGGATTACAGATGTTCAGTACCTAGAGCTACAGCTGTCTAATATTTTCTAAGCCAATTAAAATCATGTTGGCCCTTTAATTAAGGAGGCTGAATCAGGATATGCAGAAAGGGATTTAATACAAGACACTAAAATAGGCAGGATAGTTGTAAATAAGACGAATATCTTATTACAGTTTCTATTCCATTACACCACCCAGAGATCCTTTGATAAAGGGTGGTATAAAAATTGAATAAATAAATAAAATGTTTAAGGTAAAGGTACCCCTGCCCGTACGGGCCAGTCTTGCCAGACTCTAGGGTTGTGCGCTCATCTCACTCTATAGGCCGGGAGCCAGCGCTGTCCGCAGACACTTCCAGGTCATGTGGCCAGCATGACAAGCTGCATCTGGCGAGCCAGCACAGCACACAGAACGCCGTTTACCTTCCCGCTGGTAAGCGGTCCCTATTTATCTACTTGCACCCGGTGGTGCTTTCGAACTGCTAGGTTGGCAGGCGAATAAGATGTTTAGCCTTGTACATTTAATAAGCCCAAGGGCTTTCTCTAACACCTTGGGCTCCTTTGGGAGGAGGAACAGGATATAAATAAATGTAATTAAAATAATAATGATATTGTATCCAGCCACTGTCAAAGCACCATCAGGGCAGAAGCCACACAGCTCCGCAATCAAGCTACCACACATAAATTCCTTTCACACATTCACACGACATGATGTGCAGAATGGCCTCGGCTGATCTATGTGGAAGGGGCACGATTATATGGCAAAAGACTGTCTCACACTTTATTTATTGTTCACTTTTTTGACTCAATGAACAAAAAATGTTTTGCTAGGCACTGGTTTATCTAGCAAAAGGAATACCCTACTGAGGATTTATTTTTTTAAAAAAGATCTACCTACCCAGATTCTCCAGATGTAGCATATCCACGACCCAGACGTAATGGACGGGCTGAACTTCTGCCACACAGACAAGTCTAAAGGAAAAAGAAGAAACTTGTGGTTAACAAACCCATTCCACGTAGCTCAAAAAGAACCACGGAATCATTGTTTTGTTGCTGCAGCTTTGCTTTTTGTTAAGAGGAGACTTGCAAATAACATTATCTCATTATCCCTTCTGCCAACACATACCCATACAGAAAATTTGTGGCCCACTCTGAAGGAACACCAACCATTAACGTCCTTGTTATTTAATAAAACTACCTTGTCTGGTCATCCGGAAGCCATTTTTATTTGCCACAGGTAACCAAGCAAGTGACTACTGATACAGTTGCATTAATACACTTAAACAAACTTAGCGGCATATTTTTCTAACTAACTCCATTGCAAGATCATGAAATATTGTAACCTCAGATCCAGACATGCTAACTGAAAATTATCCAAAGCAGATTACCTTTTATCCCTCATTCCACGATCTTAAAAAGCTTACAAACCTTATTTACTATTGAGAGGAAATCTTGCAATCATGATATAACACTATCTCATTTCAAGAGGTCTCTTTCAAAACGATTGATAAATTGAGTCACTCTGAACAGTATTGGTATCAGTTTACAGAACCTAAATTGACACACACATAAAGTTTGCAGGGTTGTAAATATTGGCATTTAAATATTAATAGCAGTATTAAATTCAGTCAGACACAGGTTAGTTTTAAAACTTAATTAGCTAAAAACTGCAACTACTTACTGAAATTAGAATTCCCCTCACTGAACTACTACAATGTTATATAGAATATTCACACGTGCCTGTGATATTCTGGCAATCACTTTTAATATACCAATCTAAAAAGGTTTGCCACTAACAAGCAAATATCTTTCTGTGGAAAAAAACTAAAAAAAAAAAATCCCCACAGTACAGTAATACTGCTTTAAAAGTGTTGGCATAACTCTGGTTTTCCACAGGAAGAACAGATGCCCAAAACCTTCATTAATACCATATGTGAAGTTAGGAAATAGAAAACTCTGGAAGTCTGTTTTCCATGCCACACCCTAGCTCAGGAGTTTCCATCAATTGAAAACATAACTTTGAAAATGCCAGACAGATTGGCATCTAGAATTTGAACACCCACGCTCAAAAGGTCAGAATTGGCATACAGTTGTGAGACTTCAATGGCTTCAAAATAGTCACACAATAAAGTATTTGGTCAATTTGCGTGAAGGCTTTTACTCTGCATGCTAAGCTCTGTTGTTTAGTAGCTTGTATTTTCCAGCCCAATGTACCCCAAGGGTGCCCCAGAAACCTAGAATACAGAAATGCAATAATCTCACTTTACAATTCATTCATTTATATGCAACTTTATAGTGCACAGGCCTGAACTTCTCTCTCTGCTGAACTGTACAAATGATTAGAGACCAGATGGTAAGATTATCTTGTAATTGAACAGCAAGAGCAAAACATATGAAAGTTACCTATGGTGCTTAAAAACTTATTTTGAGTACCGTATTTTTTGCCCTATAGGACGCACCTAGATTGGGGGGGGGAGAAATAAAGGGGAAAAAATTATTCCCCCCCCCCCGGTGCGGGGCTGGGGCGTGGGAAGCCCGAGCTACCCCCGACCCCAGAACAGGCAGCTCTCCGCAAGCCGTGGGAGCCCAGCGCGAAGTCGCGCCGGGCTCCCACGGCTTGCGGAGAGTTGCGCAAAGCATGCTCTGGGAGCATGCGGGGCTGGGGGAGGAGGATGCCCGAGCTTCCCCCGACCCCAGCCCCCAGAACGGGTCCCAGAGCGATGCCGAAGCTGCACACAAACCTTGCAGGGCTGGGGGCGAGGGAAGCCCGCCGCCAGCCTCCAAACCACGTCGGGAGACAGCGGGATGGTGCGCTGTGCCTCCCCGCTGTCCCCCGAGCTTGTGGGGCTGGCGGTGGGGCTCTCCTGAAGCCTGGAGAGCGAGAGGGGTCCCAGAGCGATGCCGAAGCTGCGCACAAAGCTTGAGGGGTGGGGGCGGGGGAAGCCCGCCGCCAGCCTCCAAACCACGTCGGGAGACAGCGGGATGGTGCGCTGTGCCTCCCTGCTGTCCCCCGAGCTTGTGGGGCTGGCGGTGGGGCTCTCCTGAAGCCTGGAGAGCGAGAGGGGTTGGTGCGCACCGACCCCTCTCGCTCTCCAGGCTTTAGCGAAAGCCTGCATTCGCCCCATAGGACGCACACACATTTCCCCTTCATTTTTGGAGGGGAAAAAGTGCGTCCTATAGGGCAAAAAATACTGTACTTTCTAGAGGTCAGAAAATTCAACAAAACGACATATGCAGCTACATGCACATTTACCGAAGTCCCACTAACATTTAACTTGAGTTACACCAAAGTATGTATAAACTGGCTATGTTTTACAGTACAATCCCATGCATATTTATTCAGACGCAAGACCCATTATGCTCAATGGGGCTCACTGCTACTAAGCGCATATAGGATTACAGTCTTGGTCATAGTCCCAGACATTTTCACAGCTGTCTCTTTGAATTTCCCTTTTCGCCTTCTTTCTAAATAAATCAAAAAGAACAACTCCGTAATAAGCAATCTGGGGCTCCATTCCAACTTCATTTTCGAGTTCCTTTTCTAACAGGATTCACAAAAAGAACACTTTAAGAACACCCACCAAAGCTCTTGCTTCACTCATCTAAACATCAGAACTCAGTGGGCAGGAATAAACGAGCAAGTGAGGCTCTTCAATTGTGGCACCCTGACTGCTTGATGCGAGCACCACATTGTCCATCTTTAGAATGTTAGAAACAGGGCTGATTTCAGTGGGTGTTCTTATGGCAAGGTCTTTTATCGGCATAATCCTACATATGTTTACTCAGCAGTTAATGACACTTTACTCAGCAGGGCTTACAACTTGGAAAGTTTTAAGTATGACATTGTGTCTTTTTTCACTACCACTTTAAGCTGTTCTTTTTGATGCATGTTTTTTCATGTGTTTTTTCCCCTTTTAATACAGGTACATTGTTTTATTGTTCACCATTATCTTAAAGCTTATAAGGTGCTCTAGATTCACATTACCGCAGAAAATGTGTGTGTGTGTGATCTTATAATGATCCAGTGTCATCTTTACTGGTTACTAATTTGTCTCTGGGCTCAATTCAAAGTGCAATTATTATTAACTTTTGAAGGCATAAGTCTAGGACCAGTTTAGTTCAACAATCACCTCAACAGAAAGGAAACTCCCCAGGCATTAAGATCTACCTCTGAGGCCCTGCTCTGAGTCCCCCACAAACATTAGAAATGTGGTGGGTGCGCACAAGAAAATTTTGGGATTTTGTTTTGTTTTTGCTGTTATGCTGGCCAGAATCTAGAACCTACCCTGACAGAAGTTTATCTGGCCCAACTGCTGCACACTTTCCAGCAAGACTTTGTTTCAACAGGCATTTTTGGATGCTGCTTCTTAAATGATAAACACGGGCTGTTTAAGCTTTGAAGAAAAACCCAGCAAGTATGAAGCTCCAACACCACTACACTTTCCAAAACTGTTACTAGTTAATTAGAATAGTAGTTTCAAGGTCTCTAAATGGATAATGACAGAAGAAGGTGGGGCAACCAGGCCTTGCTCTGCAACTAGGCTCAGCCCTAGAATCTCTTTTTGACACTGTGGCCTGCAAAACAAACGAACATCTCAAGAGTAAGTGCATAATGTTTTCTGCCACCAAAGCCTGCTTAATATGTACGAGGAAGCGGACTTTCCAGCACACTTCTCGCCGCAGATATTAAACAGTGTAATCTTTAGGACACAGAATAATTAAAGCAAGGTCATGTCCTTCTACCAGCTATGAGAAGGGACTTGCCGGCTTTAAAAAAAAATAAAAATGGATCAGCGCTGCTTGCCAAAGGACACACCCCTAGTTCGCTGCTTCACGTGAAAACCCCAAGAAGTGGTGAGGGAAACCCGTGGAGCCCGAGGCCCTCTTTCTGGGTTTAGAGGTGACATCCAAGGAGCCTACAAGACCCAGCAGCCCTCTCTCCGGTGGCGACCCTACGGCAACTGGGAGCGCCCATCCACAGCACCGCCTCTGCACGCGAGCACGCGTTCTCACGAGCGTTTCATAGACTCCGGCTTCGCTCTCTTCCGCCCGCCTCTGAGGCAATAAATAACTACAAAAGCCCCGGTTAGACTTCCAGCCACGCATCTAGCCAGAGATACGGGTAGAAATATAGATATAGAGACAAGACCCAAGCGTCCCGCAGTGCATGATGGGAAATGTAGTCTTGAATTTATTCATGAAAAGAAGGCAAACCACGCGAGTCGCCTCGGCTGCCGACGCCCCCGGCTGCCCACCCACCCCCACCCCAATATGGGCCAGCCAATGGGCTCCCTCGCGGGTCTTCCCTCCTCCTCACGGGCCAGGCGCGGGCTCATGGTCGCCCTTCGCCTCCGCCACGCGCGCGAGGAGGCTCCTGCCGCCCGTTCCTTTTCCCCTCACGCCTTTCTCCTTCCCCTCACCTGAGCCGCTGTGCTCCCCGCGCGGTGACAGGCCCGCAGCATGACGCCGGTTCGCTGAGGGAGGCGCTCGACGGAAAGCGGCGGCAAAGCGAGCCTCGGGCCTTACGCTGCGTGCGTGCTTGCGCGCATGCGCGTCTGTCTCCTCCCCGCCCCGCTTTGCGCGCAACCGCCCTGAGGCCGAGCGCCTGAAGAGGCGGGGCTTGCGGCTCACCAATCCGGACGGAGGGGGCGGGCGGGGAGCGAGGGAGCGCTTCTTGCCGCGGCGGCCAATCGGAAGGCGAGCCGCCATCAGCCCGCCTACCTAGGTAGCATATAGAGCAACAATGGTAGAGTAGGCGCAGCCTTTCGTTGTCTGTGTGTTTCTGGGTCCTTAGGAGAAAAGAGGCCGTGTTATTTCTTTCTCCTGCTGCTGGACGGCGGCGGTGGCGGCTGCTGGTTATGGGGAAGTTTGCCAGTATTTTAAGAAAAACGCTTGATAGCTCAGTCGGTAGAGCATGGGAATCTTAATATCAGGGTGATGGGTTCGATTGCTGCATTGCAGGGGTTGGGCTATAGATGTCCTTTGTGGTCCTTTCTAACTTTGCAACTAGTGAAGTGCCCTTTCAGGGTGTGTGTTTTTCTGCAATCGAGCGGTATAACATCAAATACATAAATACATAAACTGTTTTAACATCAAATCGCTAACATCAAATCGCCAACCCAGACACAGTGTGGGGAAAAGTTACCCCATCTCACAACGAATTTGTATTTCTTGTATTTCATAAAATGTATACATAATTGTAAAAAGCCAACAATAGCAGCAACCTCAAAGTGGTTTACAAAAAGATAAAGCTACGAAATCGGGGTGGGGGTGGGGGGTGGGATCTAGTACTTTAAAACATTCAAAGTGTCAAAATACATAAAACAGATTAAAATTCAGACCAGCACTTCTTTTTTGGGGTGTGTGAAGAATACTATCTAGGTACAGAATACAGTCATACCTCGGGTTGAATGTGCTTCAGGTTGAGCACTTTTGGGTTGCGCTCCGCGGCAACCCGGAAGTAACAGAGTGCATTACTTCTGGGTTTCGCCGCTTGCGCATGCGCAGACGCTCAAAATCATGTCACGCGCGGAAGCGGCAAAACGCGGCACATGCAGACACGCCATTGCGTCTTATGTTCCATTCAGGATGCGAACGGGGCTCCAGAACGGATCCCGTTCGCATCCCGAGGTACCATTGTAGCTGCCGGGAGTGACACCTCAACACCTTCCACATGTTAGGAAGGCTTTGGGCATTCCAACATGACATAACAGAGTCTCAAATAAAGATATGCTCTCCCAAGGCCCCATTCCCAGCATGTTCACACTATATCAAGGATGTGCTCTATGGGGTACTGGGCCCGTTGGCAGGCAAACTCTGCGTTGCATATATTTCTGCAAATTCTGGCAACACCAACCCTGCCAGGTGGGAATCGCTTAATGATGACCACAGCACCTGGAGACAGGCAGTCAGGTTGAGTATCCACAGTACAGTGGTACCTCAGGTTAAGTACTTAATTCATTCCGGAGGTCCGTTCTTAACCTGAAACTGTTCTTAACCTGAAGCACCACTTTAGCTAATGGGGCCTCCTGCTGCTGCCGTGCCGCTGGAGCACGATTTCTGTTCTCATCCTGAAGCAAAGTTCTTAACCTGAGGTAATATTTCTGGGTTAGCGGAGTCTGTAACCTGAAGTGTATGTACCTGAAGCGTATGTAACCTGAGGTACCACTGTAGTGAGGAGGTGACAAATGTCCGCTGGGAGAAACGCAGAGAGAAGAAATGCCATAGTACACCTGTATCAGCACAACCGGATGCCTTCCTCTGCCCCATCTGCAACAAAAGGTAAAGGTAACCCTGACTGTTAGGTCCAGTCGCGGATAACTCTGGGTGCGGCACTCATCTCGCTCTATAGGCCGGGGGAAGCCGGTGTTTGTCTGCAGACAGCTTCCGGGTCATGTGGCCAGCATGACTAAGCCGCTTCTGGCGAACCAGAGCGGCGCACAGAAACGCCGTTTACCTTCCCGCCAGAGTGGTACCTATTTATCTACTTGCACTTGACATCCTTTTGAACTGGTAGGTGGGCAGGAGCGGGGACCAAACAACGGGAGATCACCCCGTTCCAATCGGCAACCCCTAGGCTCTGTGGTTTAGACCACAGCGCTACCCGCATCTCTGCAACAAAATATATCTCTCCCCTACCGGCTGCTACGGACGCGGGTGACGCTGTGGGTTAAACCACAGAGCCTAGGACTTGCCGATCAGAAGGTCGGCGGTTCGAATCCCCTCGACGGGGTGAGCTCCCGTTGCTTGTGGCTCCCTCGGCCAACAAAGCGAGATGAGCGCTGCAACCCCAGAGTCGGCCACAACTGGACCTAATGGTCAGGAGTCCCTTTACCTTTATCTTTTATCATCGGCTGCTACAGCCACAGCAGGCACTGTAACTCTCCAATGGATTGCTTTCCCCTTCCCACAACCAGGTGCACTCTTCCTTGACTCCTAAAACAGATGCCAACCTTTAGCAGTGCAGATATTTGTCGCTTTTGAGTCAGTAGCAGTTATTGGCAATATTGATGGACACAACACATCATGTAACAATAGAGCAAATAACTATTTATCACCACCACCCCAACCCCTACCCCCAATTATTATTTTGTTAGCAATCCACACACATTGCATATTCCAGAATAAAAAGTAAGCAAAACTCTATTACAAGCTGGAGATAAAGAAGGTAAATAAGGCCAGGAAAACTGATCACGTGACAAGCTATAAAAGGATGAGGTCCTCGCCCATAAACGCAATGAAGAACGTGGGAAGAACGCAGTGCTGAAACATCAGTACAGATTTAGTTAAGCGTGCCAGATTCAGGGAGGGTGCTGTAAGAATGGTCTATTTGTTAATTATTTTTATTTTTGCATTTTCAAAAACAGTAACAGGGAGCATATTTAGGGAAGGGGGGTGGTTAAATAATTTCCTAATTCTTAACGAAAAATAGCTCCGAGCGGAACCAAATTTGCCATGTTAAGTTAAATTAACTGACAACAGCTTGCAAATACTTAATTGGCTTAGGATTTTATTTATGTTAAGGGGTGCATTAATATGTTTAATTTCATAATGTGAAGATCTAAGGATGTTAACGTCTAAGTTAAATTTATTAAGAACTGTGATTTGGAAAACCGTTAAAAGGATACGCAGGAATTCAACCAAGGGGAAGCGAGGAAGTCACCTCACAATGTTAATAAGTGTAATTTTCAATAAGGCTATGATTTATGCTTGTTTGTCTTATGTGTTTGTTTATAATGTTGTGAAAAACAATTTTAAAAAATTGGGGGGAAAAGAAGAAGAAGCAAATTTGCCACGCGCAAAAATCGATTTCGGGGTCTATCGTTTCCCAAACTAAAACCGCAAAAAGCCAGCATTTCTAAGCTGAGCCGGGAACGCTTTCCCTTGGCTGGCGACGACCAGCCGATCCTCCCTTGATAAGGCAGCGAAGGGGGCGGGGCCAGGAGCGGGGGCGCGCGCGCCTTTGCTTTCTGCTTCGCATTGACCCTCCGTGGATGCCGTAGCGGGCGGGCGGAGGAGCCAACATGGCGGCGCTCGCTGCGGCGCGGAGGCTCCCAGGTCAGTAATGGGGGTCGGGGGAAGCAACGTTGACTGAGGGTCGCACGGGGTGGGGCGGGTGTCGTCGTGTGAGTGACAGGCGGGGAGAGAGTCAACGCTCCTGCATCCCCCCTTGGGCTGCACTGCAGGCACCGCTTTAGCGGTTGCCTCGCTTTAGCACCGAGCCAGGAACACGCAGGAAGAGAGAGAGCGCCTATAATAAATCGTTGGCCCTATCTAATTATTCGGATTATTTTGTTGCAGGTGATGCTTGGCAGTGGGACTTGGAGCTCCTGGTTAGGAAAATAATAATAATAATAATAATAATAATAATAATAATAATAATAATAATTAATAATAATATATTTATACCCCGCCCATCTGGCTGGGTTTCCCCAGCCACTCCGGGCGGCTTCCAACAGAATATTAAAGTACAATAACCTATTAAACCTTAAAAGCTTCCCTAAACAGGGCTGCCATCAGATAAAAGTCAGATACAGTGGTACCTCGGGTTACATACGCTTCAGGTTACAGACTCCGCTAACCGAGAAATAGTACCTCAGGTTAAGTGCTTTGCTTCAGGATGAGGACAGAAATTGTGCTCCAGCAGCACGGCAGCAGCAGGAGGCCCCATTAGCTAAAGTGATGCTTCAGGTTAAGAACAGTTTCAGGTTAAGAACGGACCTCCGGAACGAATTAAGTACTTAACCCGAGGTACCACTGTAGTTGTTTTTCTCTTTGACATCTGGTGGGAGGGCGTTCCACAGGGCAGGTGCCACTACCGAGAAGGCCCTCTGCCTGGTTCCCTGTAACTTGGCATCTCGCAGTGAGGGAACCGCCAGAAGGCACTTGGAGCTGGACCTCAGTGTCTGGGCTGAACGATGGGGGTGGAGAAGCTCCTTCGGGTATACTGGACTGAGGCCGATTAGGGCTTTAAAGGGTGGTATGGGGGACTTGCTGGTTTGACCCCGCTCGGACCACACAGTTGCCAACCGATTTTGGAGCTACCTCCACAGGTCCAAATTTGGAAGAAAGGCTGGCCGTCACTAGGTCACCCTAAACTAGCTATTGCAAAAAGAAAGAAAGAAAAAGAAACGGAGGCCATAGGTATAATAGCATTGGCTCCCAGTAGATGCTGAAGCAGGTTAAAATGATGAGCAGCAATAAAAGTAGGACCTGAAGACTTTCATCTTAAGGTTGCTGCTGTTTCAAGCAGGAATGGGGGTTGTGATGAAATCTTGCAGAATAACAGCAACGCAATGCTGCTTTTGGAAATTGACCATCACTTTCCTTGCGTCTGAGTGTTAGTGCTTTGACTAATCATAGCAGTTCGCTTAATGTGAAATGCTGTAAGCAAGAAATCTCACCAACTTTGAGTCATATTATTAACGATTACAAAAGAAAACTGGCATTGATCTGATGAAGTCTTGTAGTGGGTTTATTATTATTTAAATAATAAAGTCCTATTAGCACACACTCATTTGGTTGATTGCCCTTCCACATTGACTCTTCACCCCAATATATATTTTTAATTATTATCTTCATCAATTTATTTATAGTCTGCCTTCCATGATACTAATCCTTCCAAGGCAATTTACAAGAAACATTAAACTACATTAAAGAAAAACCCCACAATGAGCCATTAAAAGCCATTGGGATCCTTTCCACAGGACAGTTGACAGCCCCAGACCATCCTTTCTCAACCTTGGGTCCCCAGATGTTATTGAACTCCCCAGATGTTATTGAACTGCCACTTCCATCATCCCTGACCATGCTGTCTAGGAATGATGGGAGTTGTAGCCCAACATCTGGGGACCCAAGATTGCCTTAGACAATCTTCTAGGGCAGCAGGGTAGGAGAAGCAGGCTGTGAGGTCTGACTTCTGAGGTAATCTTTGCCTGCCTCCTGCTCTCTCTCTTGGCGAGAGGAAAATTAAGCTGGTAAGCTCTTGAGATAGGTCTTCACCTGGCTCCATCAGTCTCATAATAATCAACACTCACTTAGAGAAGTCCAGAACAGGGAGAAGCCAGATGAAGGCAGTTCCTGGATCCATTTCTTGATACATGGTCTGCTTGCTTTTCATAATGTTTTCTCTTATTTCTCTAGGGGTTTTAAGATCCTTCTGCCCTTTGGTCCCTTTGGCCAGTAATAGTTCTTACAGCATCCGCCCGATTTCTTGGTTGTCTTCACTTCACATCAGCCACAGGACGATAACAACAATCTCCACCAGAAAACCTCTTCTCTCCATTGGAAGTGGGTCTTATGGGCATTCAGTCTCAATTTTGAACAGGTAGACACAATTTAACAAAATTTAATCCTGCATACAGATTTTGTTTTAAACCTTTCTACCTGGTTCCCAACCATAAAAAAGTCAAAGTATGTGTAACTGTATCCTGCATGTTCTCCCCTTTTCACTGCTGAATTTTAGATTTTTACAGATTTTGAGCTGGAGCTGATATTTGCTTGATTGTCCGTAAAAGCACCATGTGTTCCATTATATAGGCATAATAATAGTGTAAAATGTTGGGATAGGTCCCTGTTGCCTCAGTTTCCTTACTAATACAGTGGTACCTCGGGTTACATATGCTTCAGGTTACAGACTCCGCTAACCCAGAAAAAGTACCTCGGGTTAAGAACTTTGCTTCAGGACAGAACAGAAATCACACGGCGGCAGCGCAGCAGCAGCAGGAGCCCCCATTAGCTAAAGTGGTGCTTCAGGTTAAGAGCAGATTCAGGTTAAGAATGGACCTCCGGAACAAATTAAGTATGTAACCAGAGGTACCACTGTAGTAATAACAGGATTCCTAGTGTATTGCTGGTGTGTTTAACAACGTATTAGGTTATATGCATACTTTGGCTAAGATGTCAAAATATCAACAGTAGTTAGAGGTGATTCCTCTGAGCTTGATTCAGTTTGGGACTAGTAATTTGCGTGAAACTACAACACACTGAAGAAAAAATATTTTTCCCTTACGAGTTCTAAGTGTACTGGCAAGTCTTCAAACCTCCTACCTAAGAGCCCCTGGTGGTTGCTAAGCTTGTGACTGCAGTTCCTCAGTCGTTTGGGGTAGGGCTAATGCTGTTTCCCCAGGATGCCTCTCCCCCCCCCTTCCATCTCTGCTTTCTGGAGCTTGGGAAAAGTACATATTCCAATATTATTCATACTGCAGCTGCCAAAGCCACATAAACAAGGAAGGACGCATTAGTCCATTTTCTTTCTTCTTTTCCCTCCCATTTGCCCACTGGGTTGTTATTTGTGCCAGAAGCCAATTATGGGGGTAGGACTGGCCCGTTGGTAGGCATGTATTAGTGCACCGAATTTGCATTCTGAAGCAGGTATTGATGAGGCTTAGTGTGAGTATTAACAAAGTAAGATCCCAGTTCCTTCTCCCCTATGTGCATGCTAGAGCCGTTATGGGGATGCATGCTCCCACCTCCCATATCTCAGGCAGTTTCCCCCATTTCTACTGTTCAAGGAACATGAGAGTAACAACATGGGACAGAATTGTGTTTGGTCACAGAGAAGCGGGCAAATTTTGGCTTTGCACAGGGTACAAAAGTCTGCCACTTTGGTAAGGTAAGGGTGGGAATTAATGGAAGCAACAACAATATTGTGGTGTGATCATACAAACATACTTTGGAGGTGAGCATGTGTTACATCCTCTTCATCCACGGTGCACTAGTTTGAATTCTTATGTAACAGAAATAATTTTAAGGAGATATTTGAACATTTTTGTGACTTCTGCTATTCATGGAGCATTGCTGAGATGTTTTTAGTTTTTTTCTTTTCAAGGATCTTGGGATAAGGTTTCTGTGCTATTGAGACACTGCTAAATTAAACAGGTCACAGCTATTAGATCTAACTTCATATTTTCTTGATTTTCTACAAATTTCAGTGTAACACCACTGCTCCCAAGTATCCTTCATCAGCAAGTAAGGACCCTCATCAAATTCGGCTTGCGAAAAGGAAAAAGGAAAACTGTAAAACCTGTGATTCACAGATTTCTCAGATTGCACTGTGGCCTTTGGCTAAGGAGAAGGGTAATATTTTCTTCATTGAATGTTATTGTCTTGACAGCATGATATGCCAGTGTGTGGGAGAGATGCTGCTTTTGTAATTGTAGCTTAGAAAAGTGCAAGAATTAAAAAATGAAGGACAGAACAGGCTATATGAAAATCTACTTGCGTGATGATTATGTATTTATTTTGTGGATAGCCATTCATACGTTTGAAGAATTAAATCTTTTACTCTTTGATGACAGGCTGGTTACAAGAAACGGCTGTGGAAAAAAAATTATAGGCGGAGGAGGCGCTTGAGGGAACATGTGTTCTGCAATAAAACACAGTCTAAGCTCCTTGATAAAATGACATCTTCCTTCTGGAAAAGAAGAAACTGGTACATTGATGACCCCTACCAAAAATACCATGATCGTACAAACTTGAAGTTATAAATTGTCAAATGCACACCTGCAGATCTTTGTATGCCAGTCCAAATATTAATGGTTCAGGTTGATTGCTTTTCCATACATCTGTCTAACAAGCAAATGAACAGTTTATGTTAAATTACTGGTGCAAAATAAACCATTGATCTGATTACTCTAAAGACTGATTGCATAATTCTTTTGTTTTATTAGCAAAGGGTGATAGCTGCAGAATGTATAAATATACTTTCCTTGATTGTGGAAAATAAGTTATATGCCTCAAAACTGTTTTAAATAGTTATATCTACGGTTTTAAATCTTGGGACTGTATAAAATAAGCATTTAGCCTTGCTCAGCCATGGTACATTTATTCTTTCTGCTGAATAGAAGTGCAAAATTTAAGCACATGGATTGTCTTAAAGGCAAGCTGATAAAGTCTTTGATGAGTAATTAATGGCTGGCTTATAAAAAATTTCAGCTTTGCAGTAATTACTACTTTTAAATGACAAGAGAGATGCTGTAAGTCCTTGGGCAGTCGTGGAAATGATGAAACTTCCACTACTGATGGTTGTCTTGTATTATAATTTTCTGTTTAATAGTTAATTTATTTATATGTGAGAACACAAATAGACACACACACAAAAATGTGGGAATGTATGTACTTGATACCTGTTTCAAATGATGTATCAGAACCATTCAAGATACTAGGTTTATCTACCACAGTAGAAATCTTCAGTCATCTTACCAACTCGAGGCTTTTACTGATTAATGAAGTCTTCCTTCTTTCCATCAAGACAAACAAATCCCAGCCATTTCCTCAAGTATCCTTGCAATTATTCACAAGGAGTTCCATTTGACATACATGATTTTCCTTTCCCCACAACAAATGGAATAGGTTAGGTTGAGAGAGAATGACTGGTGCAAAATCACTCAGTGAACCTTGTTGGCTTGAGGTGAGGGTTATCGGAACCAAAATCTCACTACTGTAGAACACTGTCGTAGTAGCAGACCATCAGTTTGCTAATCTGTTAAGATTCCCCTTACAACAAGGGTCAGCAAACTTTTTCAGCAGGGGGCCATTCCACTGTCCCTCAGACCTTGGGGGTAGCAGACTATATTTGGGGGGACGGACGAATTCCTATGCCCCACAAATAACCCAGAGATGCATTTTAAATAAAAGGACACATTCTACTCATGTAAAAACACGCTGGTTCCCAGACCGTCCACAGGCCGGATTTAGAAGGCGATTGGGCAGGATCCAGCCCCTGGGCCTTAGTTTCCCTACCCATGCATTACAACGATAGCATATAGTGGAGATAAACAACTACAAGAATTAGGACACTACAAACAACTACAGAAATTAGAACACTACAATATTATTATGATACTACAATATTAGAAGTGTGATTATAACAGTTTCACCTACTTTGAACAGAAGACCCATTCCTTTTTTTAAAAGAAAAATTTAAGACTTTATTTTCAATATGTATATCAAGCATTATAACAAAACATTGACCTTTGGAATACTGTTGTAGTATGTGATCTTACAATGCATTTTTCAACGTTCTAGCCTAGCATGTCTTTGCTATGGATCAGTGGAAACAAACAATATTAAGTGCCCCGTTACCAGCCTCAGATATTGGCCACTTGTGTTACTTTCTAAAATACAGTGCTCTTGACAATTTCAAATAGTGTGCCAAGTGCAAAGCAGGTACTCGCAAAAAAATACTGCAAAAGAGACTAATTAACAAGCATTTAGGCACAAGTACATGTATCAGCTACATAAGAGTAAAATTATAAGAGTACAGCTTGAAGGTAGCAGGTTGTTTACAACTGGCTAGACAGCATCCCAACTTTATGTTCAGCATTCCTCCCCCCCCCCAGTGTTTTAGTTTTAAAACTGGTGAAGTTCTTTGATTTACATTGAAATAAAATATTTTTCCTGCTGCCACCAGAAGAAGAGGAGTTTGGATTTGATATCCCGCTTTATCACTACCCTAAGGAGTCTCAAAGCTGCTAACATTCTCCTTTTCCCTCTTCCCCCACAACAAACACTCTGTGAGGTGAGTGAGGCTGAGAGACTTCAGAGAAGTGGGACTAGCCCAAGGTCACCCAGCAGCTGCATGTGGAGGAGCGGGGACGCGAACCCGGTTCCCCAGATTACGAGACTACCGCTCTTAACCACTACACCACACTGGCTCTCCAGTAGCTAGATAGGCCAATGTCTGACTTCACAGAATTGTAGAGTTGAAAGGGACCCTGAGCGTCATCTAGTTAGACCTTGTGCCTCATACCAGAGTAGACTCAGTACTGTCTACACTGGCAGGCAACAGCTCTCCAGAGTCTGTGGCAGAGGTATGTCACATGAACATAAACTGGAGGGGCCAGGGATTGAAACGGGAACCTTCTGCAGGTAGAAGGTGGAACCGAAGCATGCGCTCAACCGTTGAGCTATGGTCTATCCCCATGAATAGTGACGGGTGAGAAACTTTGGTAATTAGATCAGTACTGATACGTGGGCATACGCAACTAAGCCATAATAGCCTGTTCTCTTGTGAAGTTGGCTATTTTCCTACCATAAATAACATTTTACAGTTACATGTTTGGGAACCCTCCCCATAGTTTTACAATACTAGAATTGTATCAACAGAAACAGTCTTTTGCTGGAGAGCCACAGTCCTTGTGTGGTTCACTGTTCTCTCCCTGGGGTCCCTTCTAACTTTATGATTCTATGTAGCACTGGATTTGGGGTGATGCAGGCAGTTCCCCGACATAGGGCAATGAGCTGAGTGGGTACAAAATTGAGAAGAACCACTTGGGGCCACCAAATTTGGGGCTCTCGCAGGACGCCCTGTTACCAAAGAGTACCAAAGTCCGCCTCTGTTCTATGGTTTTACATCTGTAATGCAAAAACAAAAATTGGCAGAAACAGAGCATTGTGGAAGCTAAAGTTGGCTATGCAAAGCTGACCCCCAGTATTGGTCCGAGGAGGTAAGACTAGAGAACCAGAGCAAGACTGTAGAGCGTATTAATCTCCAATGTGTACATGAAATTAAATTATATAGGAGCCTTCTACTGAAAATAAAATGGATAGCCCTAGTAAATTGGTAGAGAGTACAAGTCTTGAGTGTTCAAAATGCTAGAAGCTGATATGTTTTGGTGCACATGTCTCAGCCAAGGCTGTGAACAACCTGCTTCCATTGTATTGCAGATTTAAAAAATGTATGGAACATAAGTGCTACACTTATTTAGCCATTCATGTTTCTCACTGATCTATATACAGATAACACAGTTCAACTGATTGATTAGCACAACTACCAGTGATTATTTTTTTTCTTACAGTGAATTTAATTTGAGAGATAAGGCAATTCAGAGAGTTTCACCTTAGCACTAAACAACAGGAACTCCAGAACAGTCATACTTGTCAGTAAAACAGCAGGTCAGATAGACATCGGTTTGCTTTAGGTAGAATGAGCATACAAGGAGAAATTTACAAATGTGTCTTTTTGGCATAATTAAATACAAAATTGCCACTTTCTCTTTTATTCTGTCACACATAGCGGTATATACTGGCAAAAGCTACCTGCTTGTAAGATGATGTTATTTTGCTGATGTCGCAGACAACTTTGAATTCTGTGCGTGAATGTATACAGACTTCAAAAAACTGCTCAACAAATATGCTAGCCAAACTCCCCTAAAATTGAGCTTTTGTGCTACAACTGAATATTTTCTAGCTGCCATCTAAATTATTCATTTGTTGACTGAAATGGCAACGGATCCAAATATGGTAACTGTTGGAGGCATCTGTTTTTTGTTTTCTTGCACAGCAGTAACCATGCTGATACATGCTTATGCAACGGTTGGATTTTTTAAGGCTTTTCAAAAAATTTAAGAAGTTCCAAATTAACATTTAAGAAGCATGAAGGGAGGCTAGGATATGGATTCTTAAACCCCAAACAAAAATATTTAACAGACATTTCATAGTGCTAATCTTGGAACCTGAAACACAGCCACCTAAATCCCTGCTACACATTTAGGAGGTCAGTAGTATCATTTGCAATCTACCCATCTGATCTCAGTGGCAAGATCTTTTATATTCTACAATATTAAATATTCTAATTAACACATACAATTGTCTACAGAATTAGATTTTACATGCTCAACACTTACAAGAGACACCAATCTGAAGCACGAATACACAAATCCTAGTACGGTTTCCTCGTTTTGTACCTCTCTAAAATTACAAACGCACCAAGGGATCTACAGACTATTGTGAACTCTGCCAGAAGCTAACTACAGCCAAAATCTTTGCATTACGTGAGGGAGTTTGGTTACAGTCTTCCACTATCTTTCTCTGAAAGAAATGCCTACATACCTGGTGGGAAAATGTTAGGATTAAAATCCTATGTGCAGACCTGGCTGACTTTCACATAGGCCAACTCACACTTTGCTAATGTGATTCTGGTTTACCTCCTAGCATTTATTATGACTGCATGCTGTAGGCATGCTCATTAAGTTGGCCAAGAGTTATAACGTTAGTTTCTTTTATGCATAATATACTTAACAATGCAATCCTAATTCTGTTTACCAAGTCTGACTGATTTCAGCATGACTTTCATCTGGGTAAATATGCTTAGGGTGTCAGCCTCAGCCAATCACTGTCGTCAAAGCCAAAGTGCCTCTGCTCCCATATCTTGTGATAATACGTACATGTGTGTATGTGTGCGCACGCATCTGTGAGTTCCTCCTCCTCTAAAATCCTCTGGCTCTATTTTTTCAGGAGTACACACAGTATCTGAGTTACAATAAATAAAATTTACAGGGGGCGGGGAGGGCGATTAAGCTCATGTCTAACACCTGTACAGTGAAAAGAATTCATGATTTGTCATATCATTCACAGTCTTGTAATAAAGATATGATGGTGAAAGCATGGGTAGAAAAATCTGTGGCCCCTGCCACTCTATACATTATGAAGCCCAAAATAAATAGGATGGATGCAAGTATTTAGAACAGGTGAATAATTATTTTCCTGGTTGCACTCACAGAGCTAAAAACTAAGCTGATGTAAGGAGTAATTACAAATGTACAGCCTCACTAGCATAGCTGAAAGAACTGCTACTCTGCAAAGAAATCCAGGGGGGTTGCTTTTGCCTTCTGGGTTTGCAATGCCACAGAAACGGTCAGGGAACCCACAGCAAATGGAAAGGGAAGCGAGAAAGGCCATGTTTATAACGTTGCAGTATCAAAAGCACATCCATCTCACCACTGTTTTTCCCCCTACATTATTAACGGAGTAGATCTTTTAAGGCAGAAGAGAGACATTCCGTGGATTTCGGTGCTAATGGCTCATCACGCTCACATGGTTTCAGTGGTCGAGGATGAGGTACTTTTTTTCCTGAAACGAGGTCTAAGGCTCCTAGGCGGTGCCTGTCAAAAACAAAGTGCAGCGTTGGTTAGTCTTTCCATTCATTTAGCCACCGGAGATGAGAGTAAATTTGTGCAGGAATTTAGCAAGTGAGGATCTTCAGCTCCAGAACAGGGGTAAGGATGCCTCCACCTCCCAGAACGGTCGTGGTCCCTTCCAATTCTACAGCTCTACGATTCTAATGTTTAGCACCAAAATAATGTACTCTGCGCTGGTATAAATCCAAGGTATCCCAAAAGATGGAGGTGGAGTACTTTATTGGATCTTGTCACGCTGATAAACATAGAGCTACAGAATAATAATAATAATAATAATAATAATAATAATAATAATAATACAGTCATACTTTGGGATAAATGTGCTTCAAGTTAAGTATTTTCAGGTTGCGCTCCATGGTTTCGTCACGCGCATGCATGGAAGCGGCAAAACACGACCCGTGACACCCGGACACGGGTTGAGTTTGCTTCAGGATGCGAACAGGGCTCCGGAACGGATCCCGTTCGCATCCCGAGGAACCACTGTAATAATAATAATAGTAATATTTTTATTATTTATACCCCGCCCATCTGGCTGGGTTTCCCCAACCACTCTGGGCAGCTTACAGCACATTAAAAATGGCAAAACATTAGACATTAAAAATTTCCCGATACAGGGTTGCCTTCAGATGTCTTCTAAAAGTCAGATAGTTGTTTATTTCCTTGACATCTGATGGAAGGGCACCAATACCAAGAAGGCCCTCTGCTGGGTTCTCTGTCACCTCACCTCTCGCAGTGAGGGAACCGCCAGAAGGCCCTCGGAGCTAGATCTCAGTGTCCGGGCTGAACGATGGGAGTGGAGATGCTCCTTCAGGTATACTGGGCCGAGGCCATTTAGAGCTTTAAAGGTCAGCACCAACACTTTGAATTGTGCTCAGAAACATACTGGAAGTCAATGTAGGTCTTTCAGGACCGGTGTTATATGCCGCTCTCAGTCACCAGTCTGGCTGCCGCATTCTGGATTAATTGTAGTTTCTGGGTCACCTTCAAAGGTAGGCCCACATAGAGCACATTGAAGTAGTCCAAGCAGGAGATAACTAGAGCATGCACCACTTTGGCGAGACAGTCTGTGGGCAGGTAGGGTCTCAGCCTACGTACCAGATGGAGCTGGTAGACAGCTGCCCTGGATACAGAATTGACCTGCGCCTCCATGGACAGCTATGAGTCCAAAATGACTCCCAGACTGCACACCTGGTCTTTCAGGGGCACAGTTACCCCATTCAGGTCCAGAGAGTCCCCCACACCTGTCCACCCCCTGCCCCCCCAAAACAGTACTTCTGTCTTGTCAGGATTCAACCTCAATCCATTAGCCACCATCCATCCTCCAATTGCCTCCAGACACTCACACAGAACATTCACCGCCTTCACTAGTTCTGATTTAAAAGAGAGGTAGAGCTGGGTATCATCCACGTACTGATAAACACCCATTTCAACCCCCCTAATGATCTCTCCCAGTGGCAGAAGGAAGAAAGGATAAGAGTGGACTTAACAGCTTGTTGATTATCTAACAAATTTGCTCCTTTGAGCACCATATTGGCAGAGAATCCAACATAGTGAGCCTCAGCCTCATAGCACAACATGGAAAGGAACACAGAACTTTCCCCCTATTGCTATTTTGCTTTATTCTCCCTGGTACCTCAGTCCATGTATACAGAACATCTCCATGCACTTGATAAATAAGCAGGTGCCTTTAAGAGTGAAAGCCATAATAAACTAGTTGGGGTTATTGATTTCTCAGGCCAAAGAAATGAATTCCCTGCCACTGACTAACTTTGCTTCCTTCCAGAACTGCAGTATGTATTTTTAAAGTGGTGTACCACTGTAAAAGGGACTCGGGTGGCGCTGTGATTAAACCACAGAGCCTAGGGCTTGCCGATCAGAAGGTCGGCGGTTCGAATCCCCGCAACGGGGTGAGCTCCTGCTCCTGCCAACCTAGCTGTTCGAAAGCACGTCAAAAGTGCAAGTAGATAAATAGGTACCGCTCTGGCGGGAAGGTAAACGGCGTTTCCGTGCGCTGCTCTGGTTCGCCAGAAGCGGCTTAGTCCTGCTGGCCACATGACCCGGAAGCTGTACGCCGGCTCCCTCGGCCAATAAAGCGAGATGAGCGCTGCAACCCCAGAGTCGGCCACGACTGGACCTAATGGTCAGGGGTCCCTTTACCTTTACCTACCACTGTAAATGTACAAAAAGTAGTAGTTTCCTACCATCACCCCACTCCCATTTGCTTGCTTACTTCTCCTCTCTCCATTCCAGTGTACTTTCACATGGATATATTCTCAGAAACTTCTCCGTCCATATCTGATGAGGCCGTGTCATAATACACTAATTCCATTTCAGGTTGCTGACTTTTTTATGAAACAATGCTAACATAGCAATGGTTCAAGAATGGCTTTCAGTGACAGCTACTCCCTCCTTAAGTGTCATTACAACAGAATATACGTTACTGAAACAACTTAACCTTGCATTTGCTGACATCTCCGACTGTATACATCTTCACTAACAGAAAACAGACTAATATCTGAGTAGCTAAAAAAAAATTTACTTTTGTTCCTTAGGGCTCAAAATATGACATTTGTTTGAACGCTGTCTTCAGCTACTTAATTAGAATTGGATGCAGACTGAATGGTTAGGTTAGGTGCTTCATTTATCAGAATCTTTTATTCTGATAAATATTGCATTATATTAATTCAGAAAGGCTCCTCAGACAAACCTATTTGCCACACAAAGAGCAGAACCTGTCCATCAACATATTACCATTTTTAAACTCATATAACAAATTTTCTCCCATACTATGAGCTTTCGGGAGGTATTTTAAATACTGGTGCCTGTGGGTTTTTTCCATGCTATGGATATTACATGGTTTTTTGGCAAGTTGTAAATTGCACAGCGAAGGCCTGTTATTAAACTAAAGATGCATTGAAAGCAAGCATTCAAACCAAGAATTAGACCAGGGGTCTGCAAACTTTTTCAGCAGGGGGCCGGTCCACTGTTCCTCAGACCTTGTGGGGGTCCGGACTATATTTTGGAGAGAGAAAAATGAACCAATTCCTATGCCCCACAAATAACCCAGAGATGCATTTTAAATAAAAGCACACATTCTACTCATGTAAAAACACGCTGATTCCCGGGCCATCCGCAAGCCGGATTTAGAAGGTGACTGGGTCTGATCTGGCCCCCGGGCCTTAGTTTGCCTACCCATGAATGAGATGGCAGGACAATCTTATGAGCTAACCTCAGCTAGCTGCTGCTGTGCTGGGGCTTATACCAGCAGGATTAGAATTGTAGGCTTTCCCACCAGCTACAATGCCAAAGCATAATAATAATAATAATACTAGAATGGAGAGCTAACACAGCCACTCCTACAAAGTCCATAGCAACAGTCTCACCATAATCACAATCACTTCTAATGCCCCCACAAATGGAAGGAACCAAGCAGCTATGCAGGTACACTTTTATGGTATCACACAACACACTCCGTTCCCTTTCCCACACATGAGGGACAACTGCTGTGGCTCACTGATATTAGGTAGGAGATCAGATGAGACTAGCGAAGCATTGCACCATCATGAGTGCTCACAAGGAGGGGCAGCTGTGTTCCCTGGATAAGCCGCAACCCCTTGATTCTCCGCTTTCTTTCATTTAAAATAAAGTTGCTAGCACTTGGGGGACCCAAGATGTGAGGCAAAATGTACGGGCAGTGTTCTCATTTATTTCGTGAGAAACCAGGACGCTGCTCACACCTTTTCACTGTCTTTAACCAATGCTGACGTCTTAGAATGACTGAGAAAAGCAGACCTAGCCAATTAGACAAAAGAGAAGGCTACAGTGAAACACCCATTGCCCAATAGACTAGAGAATGAACATCTGGTTCATTTGATGACGGCATTCAGAATTCAAGAATATTGTAGAGGCCATCCTATCAATGGTCTGCTGAAAATCTTATATACAGTCATACCTTGTGTTGCAGACGCTTCAGGTTGCATGTTTTTGGGTTGCGCACGCGCCAAACCCAGAAGTACCGGAATGGGTTACTTCCGGGTTTCGGCACTTGCGCATATGCACTAAATCGCACTTTGCGCATGTGCAGAAGCACCGAATTGCGACCCACACATGTGCAGATGCGGTGCTGTGGGCTGCGAATGTGCCTCCCGCACGGATTACATTCGCAACCCAAGCGTCTACTGTACAGTGGTACCTCGGGTTACATATGCTTCAGGTTACATACGCTTCAGGTTACAAACTCTGCTAACCCAAAAATAGTACCTCAGGTTAAGAACTTTGCTTCAGGATGAGGACAGAAATCGTGCAGAGGCGGCGCAGCGGCAGCAGGAGGCCCCATTAGCTAAGGTGGTGCTTCAGGTTAAGAACAGTTTCAGGTTAAGTACAGACCTCCAGAACGAATTAAGTACTTAACCCGAGGTACCACTGTATTACAAAAACATATGAGGAGCAGAGACCAAGATGGCTGCCGAGTGCTTGGAGCAGGGTTTAGAGCTCTAAGGTCAACTCTAAGGCAAATCTCTGCTATATAACCAATTCTTAGCACCTGTTTTTATTCCCTCTTCCGTTTTACTTTTTAATTCCTTTCAGTGCTCTTTTTTGTTGTTTTAATTTATTGTTTTATTGTTCTAACGCCCCTTAAACTGCGAGACTGCATGAAGCTGGGCTGAGTACTTTGCGTATGAGGTTTCTTCTTCTTCTTCTATTATTATTATTATTATTATTATTATTATTATTATTATTATTATTATTTGCAAACTGATCCGCTGTACGAGCAAGTAATGCAGCAGGTGTGATTGCCAAACGGAAGCTGCGTGGAGCCTGCTCCCCAAAATAAAACTATTTGTCCTGAAGAAACTGCAGCAGCGGAAGCCGGTAGGCGGGGAAGGGGGCAGGATCCCGTATGAGCTGTAAGACAAAGGGAAGGAGGGGAGCTGCCAGGCCTGGCATCAGCTCCTGACACTCTTGGGCAGCTGCCAAGGCCACAAGCTCTCAGGCAGGGCCTGCCAACACCTGACACTTGCCCTGATGTCTGTGAGTCACCGTTTTAATTTATCGCAATGCCCCGCATATATAGTGTCACTCCAGAGGAATTTGAGGGAACTCAGTGGCCACCTGCTGCTCTCACCCTCGCTGCCAGGTAAGTCCACCCATGTAGGCAGGGACGACTGCTGCGCACTTTGCTGACGGCCTCCACAAACGTAAAGCTGGATATAAAGGAGAGTTGGGAGAATTCATACTGATCAATTCATCTCTGTGTTTATTCCCCACCTTTAAAATGTATATATCAGGGGTAGGCAACCTAAGGCCCGGGGGCCAGATGCGGCCCAATCGCCTTCTCAATCTGACCTGCAGACAGCCCGGGAATCAGCTTGTTTTTACACGAGTAGAATGTACGCTTTTATTTAAAATGCATCTCTGGGTTATTTGTGGGGCATAGGAATTCGTTCATTTTTCTCTCTCCAAAATATAGTCCGGCCCACCACATGGTCTAAGGGATGGTGGACCAGCCCACAGCTGAAAAAGGTTGCTGACCCCTGGTATATATGTTTCCTAAAGGTAAAGGTAAAGGTAAAGGGACCCTTGACCATTAGATCCAGTCGTGGCCGACTGTGGTTGTGGTGCTCATCTCGCTTTATTGGCTGAGGGAGCCGGTGTACAGCTTCTGGGTCATGTGGCCAGCATGGCTAAGCTGCTTCTGGTGAACCAGAGCAGCACACGGAAACGCTGTTTACCTTCCCGCCGGAATGGTACCTATTTATCTACTTGAACCTTGATGTGCTTTCGAACTGCTAGGTTGGCAGGAGCAGGGACCGAGCAACGGGAGCTCACCCCGTCGCAGGGATTAGAACCGCCAACCTGATCAGCAAGCCCTAGACTCTGTGGTTTAACCCACAGCGCCACCCGCGTCCCTCTGTGTTTCCTACAGCGTAGTTATTTGACTCTTATAACTTCAGTGGCAGTCCATGGTTTGGTTCATTTCCTCAAAGGGCGGTGAACACATTCTGTTCTGTGATCCATCAGTGAGTTATCACAGACTGCAAACCAAGAGAAGAACAGTCTAACATTCCAGGTTTGTTGTTAGTTGCTCTGACAGTTTTAGGCTACTTTATTGGGGCATTATGGGGAAAACAATGGTCTAAAATGTATGCACAGCACACCTCTTGAACATTTTAGACAAACTTAATGTAACTATTTAAACATGGATGATAGAAGAAGAAGACGAAGACGAAGACGAAGAAGAAGAAGAAGAAGAAGAAGAAGACAGCCCAACCAACAGGGTTGATAGAAAGTTTATTGTGATAATGTATGTGAACTGCTTTTAACACCTTCAGGATAAATGCGAAGAATTACAGAGCCAGAGTGAACTTCACATTTGCTGTTGCCTACCTCTCCTGCTCTCAGAAAATGCTCATTTAGTGCAGGGAGTTCCCTTTTCAAAATCAAGGAAATTCCAGGATTTTTTAATTGTTTTTAAGAAACCCTTCAATGTACAAGAAAAGGCTACTGCATATTCACCCATGTCCCCCAACCATAAAAGCTGCCCTATTATTATTATTATTATTATTATTCCCTGCCCATCTAACCGGGTTGCCCCAGCCACTCTGGGCAGCTTCCAACAAATATAGTAGCATAATAAAACGGGTACAATCAAGGTCTTATACAGGATCAACTATTGTGCTCATTTACAATTGAGGCTCTAGGCACCTATACTTTCCCCCCTTGTTCTTTCAGACCCAGTCCTCTGCCTTTGCAGTCTGGATAGTAGCGTCACTGAGCAATGACACTACTATAGGCCTGAACTGTGTACCTTAAGATAATCTTTATAAAGGTTTGGCTGGCACTTAAAAAGGATTACGGGCAGAGCAAATCCACAAGCTTGCTGCTCTTGATAATACTTGAACAGCAGCTATGCTACTTTTACTTCTGCCTAGTCATGAACAGAACGGAACTCTTGACATCTTGGTGGCTTTTGCATATGCTTCCCCTATATATTTCCATAGGAAGCAGACAGGGCCGGCTGAAGACAATTAGGCACCCCCAGGAGAACCACAAAATTGTCTCCCTGCGCCAGGGAAGAAGGGAAGGGGGAAATAAATTGGGGACAGGGGAGGCGGGAATGAAGATACACATCAGGAACAAGGTGGGGGGAATCAAATCAACCTTACCTGACAGTTGAAGTGGGGAGCAAAGGATGTTGGGGGGTGGGGGGGGGGAGGAACCCAGGAGACCCCAGAGGGCAGCCACCACCATTTCTTCTCCTGAGGTGGGGCAACACCAGCAGTGCCTCCTATTCACTAAGAAGCCATCACAGAAGAGGCACTGGTGGGGCTGCCAAGAAGTTGGCAGATCTGGCCTCCAAGAAGCATGTTGCAGCGGGTGAGGGTTCCTTGGAGACCAGATATGTTGCCCCTCTAGATCCCGTGGCCTGAGGCGGTCACCTCACTTTGCCTCATGAGAGGCCCTGTCCTGGAAGCAGCTGCAGCTTACTACAGTGGTACCTTGGTTCTTAATCCATTCTGGAAGTCCGTTCAACTCCCAAAACCGTTCAAAAACCAAGACGCGCCTTCCGATTGATTGCAGGAGCCTCCTGCACCCAAGCGGAAGCCGCATCGGACATTCAGCTTCCAAAAAACTTTCGCAAACACTTACTTCCAAGTTTGCGGCATTTGGGAGCCGATTTGTTCGGCGACTAAGCCATTCGAGAACCAAGGTAGCACTGTATTTTTAAAAAGGTTGCTTGTCAGACACAGAACTTTTAAAAAGAGAGGTGCTTGTACATTTCAACCATTTATATGTCTGTGACCCCAACGTCATTATTACTGTGCTTGCAGGCAGAGACTGGAGCTAAAAGAGCAAGGCAAAACCTAAGTGCATGAAGGCTAAATTGCTGCCAAGCATAATATGTGACATTGAACGGTTTCTTTGCTGCTTACATGGCACAGATGATAAGGAAAGGCAAGAGCCTTAACCGTTTTCCACACCTTTCGGTGGTGGGGAGAGTGGATTTGAAACAGGGTTCTCCCTTAAAATGAAGGTTTTCCAATCCTAGAACATTGGTAGTGTTAAGTTGTGGGCGAACATATCAGACGACACAGCGATTCTTCAAACAGCTCTTGTTTATTCAGAGGCCTGAACTGAACTGAACTGAACTGAAGAGCTCAGTCAGCCTGCTTATATAGAGCTCCAGAACAACGTAACTGTAGCAACTTTCTAAAAATATCCAATCACTGAACGTCACTTTCGATCCTTCATTTGCATACAAACTATCCAATCACTGAACGTCACTTTCGATCCTTCATTTGCATAACTATCTACAGTATCCCCCTGCTGGCCCAGGGTGAGAACTTCAGTACATAACAGGTAGATTGAGAAAAAACCTTTTTAAAACGTCTCTATACTATTTAAATGTGAGGACATTCCACTCCCATAATTCAAAGGACACATTCCAGTTCTGGATAGATGTGTCTAGGACAGGGGTGGGGAATCTGTGGTCCTCCATATGTTACTGGACTCCAACTCCCATCAGCCTCAGTCAGCATGCTTGCCGGGGGTGATGGGAGTTGTAGTTCTTCATCATCCAAAGGGCCACAGGTTCCTCACTCTTGGCCTAAGATGACCTACATGCAGTTTTATAATTCTATTGGATTCGGGGCCAGCCTCAACAACCATTCCATCGCAAAAAAAAAAAAAGCATTTGTGGAAGTCAGGCACCTGTGTTCTTAATCCCATTTCCAATGTGAAAATACCTCAATGACCGGATCCTTCTTTTTAGGTGTTTTAGCCTTGGATGTGCCATCCAATGAGTCGTTCTCTTCATCATCTGAGAACACAACTTCCGTTGGTTCACAGTTTGCCTCAGGTGGCCTTTCACTCTCTGCCTCAACCTCTAGTTCAACCACTTAGAACAGCCATTTAAGATCTAAATGGTGAAGAGAAAGAGGAGATGGAAAGGTCAGAGATGGTTGTCAGCTAATGGACTAACGCCAACAGTTGCCCCACCCATGCATTTGCCGGGGTTAATAATATAAGCGGGGTTAAAAGGCACACACCAGGAACAATTTTTAGTTGTCAGCTTGAGTTGCTTAAGAAGATTTCAATGCAACACCCATGATTATTATGAATTTAGGCTGTCACCCTGTGCTAATTTGGGAGTAAGTTCTATTGGACTCAATGGGCTTACTTCTGAGCAGGTATGTTTAGGATTTAACTGTTAGATGCCTTCATTTATTTGTGGATTTAAAAGGGGGTCATATAGATGGCTAGATCGGAATAATTTTAGTTCCTGTATAACAAAACCAAATGGAGCATAGTTTACTGAACTGACAAAATTAATCAGGAATAATTGCCTAATCTAGTATAGTGGAACAAAAAGTGCCACTGGGCATATTTATGCCATCACTACCTGCCAGATGGATTATCAGTGCTCAATTATAGTCCAGGCAAACACTGTTGACAAACAGAGTGCTATAAAGTGTTCCTGATGGCATGAACAAATTCTGAATAGTGTGTTCTGCGTACAATGTAAAGATTAACCTCTCATAGCAATGGGTATTGAGAATAATGCTGTGAGTTTGGCTGTCTTGAAGACAGCCATTGGGTGGTCAGAGTCTTCAACAAAGAAACACTGGTGTTCCTTGATTGGCTTTTCACTCCTAACTTTGGAGGGTGTTACTTTTCTGCTGATAGGAACCAAAGACATACTTTGAGTCAGGGAATGCAGAGAAAGCTGAGCGTTATTACATACTTAGGGTGGAGTTACGTTCATCAGGAACCTGATGTGAGTTTAGATACAAGCTGTTTTCCTATTTAGAAATCTGCTTGCTTCCGGTTGTGAAGACCCCGTAAATTTATGAAGACACTGTAGGTGTCCAACGCTTCCTCTTATCCAAAGGAAACTAAACACTGAAGCACTGTCCCTAGACTGATTAGGGAGGTGGGAAGCACTCAGGGTGGCCCGGAGCCATACTTTTCAGTCCTCTGTTTGAAGAGCTATCCAATCTACGTCCAGTTTAATTAGAAAAAACTGTAAGGAGAGCAAGGGCTTTGAATGTGCCCATCAACAAACAGCTGAACAGCAGACTGAGTGAACACACAGACCACTTAGCCAGAAGTTTATCCAGTTATGGTGGAATGCATTGCATTCCTACTGAAATAACGAGTAATAATTGCTTAAATTTGCATATAAGCACACACATGCAAATGTCCTTTTTTGTGATGCTGTTCCTGTTTTTTTGCAATATGCAAGTAACCTTCTTGGCATCAGCCCATATTTGTTATGTCTAGACCCACTGAACTGGCACGAAATTGGCCTATATAGCAACATAGACCAGTGTTTCCCAACCTTTTTTGGGCAAAGGCACACTTGTTTGATGAAAAAAATCTCGAGGCACACCACCATTACAGCCCCGTGACGTCAGCGCGCAGCGTCACGCCGGGAGGGACGCACGAAAGTGTAAGTTTCAATTTTTTTCCCTCCCCCTTGCCGGGGAACCTCCAAGCTTTGGGGGTGGGGGGGGAGGAGGCAGCAAAGCGAGGCAGGAAGGAGAGCGCGGCTTGGCTGGGTGAGCTTTGGCAGGGGCAGGGAATGAGAGCCGTGAGGCGGGCGCTGCGGACAGAGGCGCTGCCCGCCGAGCTCGCAGGCAGCCAGGCAGGCAGACGGCGAGAGCCCCTCGCTGGGCGGCCTCTCCTCGCCGCCGCCGCCCCGCCTCTCGCCGCCCGACTCACCCGCCTCCCTCCAGGCAACATCTCGCGGCACACCAGGCAACATCTCGCGGCACACTAGTGTGCCGCGGAACAGTGGTTGGGAAACACTGACATAGACAACTAAATAATCCAATGAAACACACAAACAGTACAAAGATAAAATCTGATTTGCATATTATTTCTAAAAGGTGAACAATATTAATGTCCACTCTCTTCCTATCCTTCAACACAGCAATGTTCTGTATGTTCTGCATTAATGTCAGTTTCCAGCAAGTCAAATTTCACAACCACAGCTGTACAAAACTGAACCACGGTGTCTGTTAACAAAGCAGAATCCAAAATGTTGCTTGTGGACATGAATCCACAAACTGCCTGAATGCGCATTTGCATTATCGTAAGTCTGGTAAGAAGAATTTGGTTGCCAGTGCTCTCTGCCGTGTAAAAGCTGTGAAAACAGAAGGAGCATAGCCCTGGGGGAACATTTGCCAGGAACACCAAGACTGGAGCTGTGTGCGTTGTATCAATTCAGGGGGAAACATCATTTCATTCTACTTCAAACTTCAATAAATTGCAAATGAGATTCAGTGCAAGTATAAGAAACGCACATTGGGTGAATTAGACTGTTATTGGAAGAAAGGCTAAAGTACTTGGGGCTTTTGCTTTAGAAAGCCAAAGGCAATTAAAGTGGGGTCTTGATAGAGGTTTTTTAAATTATGCACTGGGTGAAGAAAGCAGACAGGTATATTTTTTTCCTTCTTTAAAACTTGATCTCCGAATCGCCCGTGAAATTGACATAAAGTTCTTTTACCACACAAAGCAGAAACTAAGTGACTTTTAAAATGGAGGACAGGTGTATGACCAGTTATTATCTATGATTTTTAATGAAAATAAACCCCATGTAAACAATATGCCTGGCCACTGTTGAGAATAAGCTGCTGGAGCAACTTTGATTTGACAGCAACGCTCTTCTTAGGGATTTACTTATAAGATTGTCACTTGTGTGTGGCTGAAGGACTTACTTTGCTTTATATGTCATCAGTCTCTAATGAATGTAGGTAAGTTCATATCCAGGAGCTAAAGGGCTGTAAAGGGATCAGGCACTATAAACAGGTGTTACATTTGGATTTCTATGCAGCAGTAAGTCACATATGAAAGCCTCATGCTTTCTGCTCCTCAAGTCGCCAAGAAAAACAAAATCTAGGCAGATTTTCACACTTCAGTTAGGCTACAACAAGCATCAGTTTCCTACATAAACATTGCTGGTTCACATAGCGTAATATATACTTTGATCAGAAGAAAACTACATAAGCCATTTGCCTACAACCACTTTGCTGGTAAGCCAAAAAGCCAGCACAGAGCAGTCAGATGAAATGAGGCCCATCTATTAGAACAAAATAAAATCTAGAAAGTCAGTGATTAGAGAAGGATTTCCGGGCACACTGCACACAATTAGGAACAACCTATATACTACTAAAAAAATTAAGGGTGAGAAAGAAGCAATTCTTAGTTGAGCAGTGCAAACCCTATGACTATTTACTTGGAAGTCTCTCCAAGCCATGCAAACCAGTAACACTTACATCCATATCCCAAAATATTTACATAAGGAAAGAAAGAAAAAACAGTAAATAGAAAGTACTCAGCAGCAGAAATAGCATCATCAACTGAACTCAATAGTCTTTTTTTATTTTTTTAGAGATGGCCACAAATAGCATTCATTTTAAAACTATTCAAGTCAACTCAATTTTACTATTTTAGCCACTGCCTTATCAATAAGATTTCTTATCAGCTCATTCTACAGTATAATAGAAAATATAGAGGATTAATTGAACAGCTAAAACATTTAAGTTAGGAGTCACCAGTACAGTCAATAGCATTACTTTAAACAAAATAGCGTCTGTATTTTGTGCAAAGAAAGCAAATGAAACCACTCTTCATGCCTTGTAGAGATCAGCATTTTCTAACAAGAGGTGTTTACTTAACAAACAGAGATGGTACTTTTTTTTATATATAAAAACATCTGTTACCCTTTTATGTAATTATCAACAATATCTTTTCTCTTTACTAGATTCTAGACAAAACAAACTAAGCAAACACTAAAGTATTTTAAGGCTAAAGAGGTTTGGAAATGATGTCATCATATTTCCATTTGCTTCCCCATAAATGAATCTTTTCTAAGTTTTGTCTCAAATATAAAGGCTTTTAACAACAATGGATGGGATCCAGATTTATAGCATATAGCTGCTCATTCTTATATTGTAATCTGGTGGTGTCAGTTTGGACATTGCTGGGCCATTTTCTTAATATCTGCCACAAGTGAACTCTGAAAAATGGATTCCTAAACTGAATATTCATTCAGATTATACCCAGAAGTAATCATCAGCTATAATGCACAATGGTTTCCAATACTTTCCCACTGGAACAGCTCTTCCTAAAATCACTACTGATGTAGGCTAAATCCCAGATTCACTTTCCAGCCCTTATTTAATCTAACCATTCCTCTTGAAGCCTTTGCAACGCTTCTCATTTATAATAATGGCCTTGCTGAATTAGACGAAGGTCCATCACATTTGACATCCTGTTTCAAACAGCAAGAGCTAGGATGGCAAAATTCTAGTATTCAGGTGAGCTTCAGGGGCAAAGCCTAGGTATGTCAAAGTGTGCAGCTCAGCAGTAAACTCTTTAAATTACACATGTGCTTGCACAAGTCCCTTGATACCATTTTACAGGTGGGTCACACTGAGACCAAGAGCTTCTATTCCAAAGAACAGGTAGTGGATTCATGGCAAAGAACTCAAACTCATGCAAAGCAAGTCATGCAAGGCAGTGAACCAAGTCGCAGACCAAGAGGATACATGGAAGGGAACTCAACATCAATGCAAAGTAGAACACCAAGGGAAATTATGCATATTATGACAACTAATTTAGCTCATTTCAAGGAATCAAGTGCCTAGAATATTTACCACCTACCGTATTTTTTGCTCTATAAGACTCACTTTTTCCCTCCTAAAAAGTAAGGGGAAATGTGTGTGCGTCTTATGGAGTGAATGCAGGCTGCGCAGCTATCCCAGAAGCCAGAACAGCAAAAGGGATCGCTGCTTTCGCTGCGCAGCGATCCCTCTTGTTGTTCTGCCTTCTGAGACTCAGGATATATTTTTTCTTGCTTTCCTCCTCCAAAAACTTATGGTCTGGTCTTATAGAGTCTTATGGTCTGTTCTTATAGAGCGAAAAATACGGTACTTGCAGACACAAAAACAAACACACACAAAAACCCCCACACTTTTATACCAACACCAAGAAACACATGCTTACCCATTCCATTCAAACACACAGAGCTCTCACATAGCTTAGCCAAATGCCTCCAGTGAGGAGTCGCCCAATGTGCCCACCCAAATGATAGTCAGACGAAAAAAGGAATTTCAACAACAACAACAAAGGAAGCAGAAATTTCTGTGGTCTGTGTATTCATCTGTGGTCAGGAACAGAAATCAGTCAGGCAAATGCAACTGGCATTCATTCACATCGTTGTTCTTTTTAAGTCTGCAAACAGTACATTACTAGAGACTGGGGTGTTTTTTTGTTTTGTTTTTAAACGGTTTCAGTGCTTCCTTTACATTGAAATGAACGTATGTTAAGAAAGTTATGTAAATAGTTACACAACATATCATGCACGTCACGCAACTTATATCAGTGGACAGCGAGATGAATAACAGTGTTTGGCAGAAACTGAACTGCAGCAGAACAGAAGCAGGGCTGATTGTGATGATTACTTTGGAACAGGAATCATCACTGCCTTCTTCCATCCTTACTTAGAAGGTACTGGCGCCAGTATCACTGCCAACAGTAGCCAGCAGAAACCCCTTAAACTGGGGGATTGATTCCAATCCTTGATGCCAACAGGCCTAATCCAGGCCCCTTCACTGTGCCAGTAAACTACGGTGCCCAGAATTCTTTGAGGGAAAGACTGTGCTTTAAAAGGTATTGTGTGTACGCAGATGCAGATATTTGACTTTAACAGCAAGACAGCCTCCCTCCTTACATACACAATTTGTTTAACATCCAGCCCGAGGAAGAGTTCTGGAGAAGATGAAAGCTTGCTCACTATTTTGTGACATCTTGTTTCATCCCAATAAAGGTTGTGCCCTACAGTAGATTTTGAAACACTGGAAACCTTTGCAAACAAGCGCCTTAATGCACATGTTGCACATGCTATCAGGGGCCGTTTTTGTGACTGGATCAATTTGAAAGAGGCTGCAAAATCTAAAGCTAATATTAAACCATCCAAATTCAAGCCAGCCATGACTTTGTGATGGCACCTGTTAATCTGAGTAATCCTTCCTTCAGCGGGAATTAAAGCAAAGCACATACTAAACATCAGTGTTAAAATACCTTATGAAACAACCCCATTTTTCTGCACAATGCTTACACAAAAACAACACTCCGAAGTCTCGGCCAGGCACACAGCTCATTGCAAAGGGCACCTATTAAAACCACATGCATTAAGGTGCATACATTTGAAATTTGGTTGTCAGTAATAAAACCCCCAGTAAGGGCACAGCAAATGCAAGGAACAGGAACTAAGGTTTCACAAAGGGCGCATGGATTTCAGAAGAGGAATCCAGTACTCACCTTGGACAATGCGGCAAACCGAACAACATGCACACGCTGGAAAAGGAGCCATATATTAAGAGCTTACCATGCCGAGATGGGAGGGGTGGTAAAGCACTTAAGTTCATTTCCCCCAAAACCATTTTGGAGGCCGAAGAACCATGGTGTACCATGGTGAAACGTTAAGCTATGCACCATTTATATACTCAACTACGTAAGAGACGGATACGTAGCATTTGCCCCATGTTAATTAAGAGTGGAAATAGCTAAGTGCACACGGATACGATGCTATTTGTCAGAAGGCAACAAAGTACTCATACAATTATTATCTCATTAATTATCAAAGTGGGGCAGGCCAATGGGTATTATTGTTACCAAATCGCAAATAAAACAAACTGGAGAAGGAGCGACTTGTCCAACGCTGATTGAAGAGTCCCGGCAAGTTCTATCATCCATTCGGCCACAAAAATAAAACACACCCAGAAATTCATTCTGCAAGCCTCTATAAAGCTCATTGACCCCCTGAGTCACACCTAATTGATAAAAGTATAATTGTGCTTTCACAAACTGCAAGGCTTGCTTGAGTATCTATTTTACCCAACATTATAACCATTTGATTATGCTGAAGGCATTGACAAGCAGTCTTTGTGTATGGTATCTCACACACAGGTATTTTTTTTACATCACCGAATACTTCAGAGAAGTCTGCTCAGGATACCAGAAAAAATGCAGTTGGGTGTTAAAACCATCTTTCTTTCTTTTTTTACAGCAAGTAACAAAACTGAGGCATTAAAGAATCAGATTTTGGGGGCCGGAGCAGGGCCGAAAAGAAACTGAAAGTCCCACTGTGCAAGCAAACTGACACCACCCATTCATATGCTTCAATCAGCCAACTCTTTTGATACGGGCTTCTGGTTATTATCTATTTACTCTTATGGAGAATGTGAGATAATATGGAGAGACAACCTATTTTGTATGTATGTGATGGGAACAATGCATGCACCTCTAGTATGAGCTGCTCATCTTTGCCTGCCCATATGGACAATAAAACGTGGCCTGCGTTGATATGTGAAGATTGATATCATCGCACAATATTTCACAGCCCACTGCATCTATTCCCTCTGAATGTTAACCTGGGCTCCATATAAAGCGTGCATTAGCTGAGCAGTCAGGCTGCTGTAGAACAGGCATAGGCAAACTCGGCCCGCCAGATGTTTTGGGACTACAACTCCCATCATCCCTAGGTAAGAGGACCAGTGGTCAGGGGTGATGGGAGTTGTAGTCCCAAAACATCTGGAGGGCCAAGTTTGCCTAGGCCTGCTGTAGAAGAATATCCACCACAGGACCCAGAAGGACATCACTAGGGATGAGCTGACTGGCTGGCCCCAGCAATGTCACAAACCCTCCACCTCTGCTTATTCCACATGTTGTTTGGCATTTTTTAAAAAAAACGGATTTCCCTTTTCTTTCTTTTCTTTAAGAAAACAAAACCGACAGCTGAACATTCAAATGAATAAACGTTCAGGGGATGCAGAGAGCATGGCAGGAGCAAAAAAGCAAAACAGAATGACTGAATCAGCATTCAAATCACTGATAAGTACACATGGCCAACGCACTGTTAAGGTGGGGTTCACTCCACAGAGTTTGGAAACACAATATTCAACCAAGTATAGGGGAAGTTCTTTTATTGTTTAACACTTTATCATGTTTTTATATATGCTGGAAGCCACCCAGAGTGGCTGGGGCAGGCCAGTCAGATGGGCAGGGCATAAATAATAAAATTATTATTATTATAAATTTACTCGGAGCAAATCCAATGCAATTAATGGACCTAACAGTCATGTCCATTAATTGCAGTGGGTCTGCTCTGAGTGAAACTTAGTCTTGTTTACAGATGTACTTGAATGCACCCTGTATGCAGTTGCTTTGTACATTTAACACTCCCTTTAAAGGCAGAAAAACAGCTGCAATGAGCCTGGTCAGCAAATTATTGTGGCTCCAGATAGATTACTACCCAGGGAAGGGGAGTGACAGTGACTTTTTAAATCTACTTCTGGATATCAGGGAGCTTGTCACTACTGCACAGTATTGAGTATATTCTACTTGTCTGTGTTTTGTCAGCATCTTTGTCACATTTTGAGTGCCTAAAATTACTAGGTGCTTCACCGTAAATTTGGTTTTGCAACTCAGGTCACCTTTAGACTTGCAGCTATACTGGATTTAGCAAATCAAGTGCCATTTACGTGTAGTTTTGCCCAGTGCAACTTGCATTACAAACACAAAACCATCTGCTCCTTTTCATTCCAGGGACAGAGAAAGCAAACCTTATCCCCAAGTTCTTCAGTCCACAGCAACTGGAGTTCTTCAGTTGAGATGTCTCTGGGCATAGCCACTTCCGGACCTGGCCAGGAGGTGGGGTTGCGGGCTTCACGCCCACCCCACATGAGCAGGGGAATCCCGGCGGCGTCATCCACAAAGCCAGCCAATCGGGTGGCTGGGGGGGCGTGGCCTGCCCTATTTAGGGCCGGCACGGCCGGGGCTCGCCCTCTTTTGCTGGCTAGCCCCCAGTTGACGTGCCTCAGCAGGAGACTCTCCCTCTATGGTGTTAACCCTTCCCGTGTCTCCAGCAAATGGGCTGGAGCCAGATAGTCAATAGGACCAATGCCTAAGCCAATGCCTCTCATTCCTGAATTCAATAAAGTTGTGGCTTAATTCGCCCATTTAACCTTAATTCTGGTGTCTGGTGTCTTTATTTATCCTTGGTGGGGGGCGGAAACTCACCACGAAAAATTAACTTCTGAACCACCCTAAGCACAATGTGGGCACTATATGAATTTTTATATTATTATTATTTTTAAAATTTGTATACCGCCCTTCACCTGAGGATCTCAGGGCAGCAAAAGCCCTAACCGACCCAGAACAACAGTGATAACATTTTAGAAAGAGCAGGTGAGCATGTTATTTCTTGGACCAGATTAAATTTAGTGTTTTGGTAGGTCTCCTGAACGTGATAAATATAGAAGAGGAGGCAGAAGCCCAACACTGCACCCTCCTAGCCCTTACGGACCTGCTAAGTGAATACTGAGATAGATGGCTGCAAGCCCATAGAGTGAAATTTTGTGGTAAGACAGCGTAAGTCAATGTGCAACAGCAAACATGTAAATATCAAAGTCTAAAGTTACTTTTTATGAATTCTAATTGAATTAGATTTTAAGTGGCAGGTGCTCAAATGGTCGCCTCAGTCCTATAACCATGCCCTAGATCCCAGGGTGACCATTGACGGATTCCATTTGAAACACAGAGTTGCCTTATGTCTCTCCAATACAATATTATCCAACTAAACAATTTTTGCATTTTGCAAGCATAAAAATCCCAACATCGTTTGTGGCAGCAATAATATTGTATCCAACTATGTAGTAGGTAACATCGAGGCCCCCCTCTCCCCCCCCGAAAAAAACAACAACAATGGGATGAATGACAATGGAAACATGTTATTTGGACTTCTTTACTACAAAAGTTAATATATGAGAACAGTTTGGGTCTTCAGTTAATGGGCAGAAAAGGGGGAGGATGGCAGGGCTAGAGCTGAATATGGTAGGAGATTGCACTTTCCAGGTCCACTTTATTCCAGTCTGTAAAATTCTACCAAAAACATCACAATTCAGCTAAAACATCCCAATCTGAAAACCAGGGGAAACCATTGAAAAATGGCAGGTGTATCAATGGAAAGCTCTTTGGCAAAGAATCTCAGGTTTGAAAGGCCTGTCTGAAAAACAGAGGGTGTGTGTGTATAGGTATAGGTGTGTTGTGTGGTGTGTGTGTGTGTGTGTATGGGGCATCTACCGTATTTTTCGTTCTATAAGACGCACCAGACCACAAGACGCACCTAGTTTTTGGAGGAGGAAAACAAGAAAAAAAATATTCTGAATCTCAGAAGCCAGAACAGTAAGAAGGATCGCTGCGCAGTGAAAGCAGCAATCCCTCTTGCTGTTCTGGCTTCTGGGATAGCTGCGCAGCCTGCATTCGCTCCATAAGATGCACACACATTTCCCCTTACTTTTTTAGGAGGGAAAAAGTGAGTCTTATAGAGCAAAAAATACGGTAAATACGAACAGGGATGACTCTTGTGGAACCTCTATTGGCAAGCAGCTCTACGGGGAAGGGGCTGCCACGCAAAAAGTTCAACCCCTTGGTAAAGACCAGAGGTATGTGGGGACTACCCCATAAGTTGTCTACAGTTCTCGTGCTTAATTCTTGCTCCTTTTAGGTAACAAATACAGAGAGGAAAATATTAACTCTTGCACTGACCTGAGCGTCCAATACTTTCTGATGCACTTTTGGACGATTTGGAGTGACTCTGCTTGCTACTTGTCCGTGCTGAAACTGAGGGAGCAGGAGGTGGCGGACTCACAGTGCTGCTGCTGCTCTCTCCCCTAATTGTGGTGAGATCTTGCATGCTGAAGCTGCGGAGCCTCTCCGACAGAGCGCCCTGGCCCTATGAAAACGGACAAAGAGACACGGGGTACCTTAAGCGATTTATTTACTGCATTTCTGCACAACTTCAGAACATGAAGAGGACAATAAATATAGCAGCAACATACAGACTTACACTGAGACAGACCATTTTTTCCTGGATTACCGTATTTTTCGCTCTATAAGACGCACCAGACCACAAGACGCACCTAGTTTTTGGAGGAGGAAAACAAGAAAAAAAAATATTCTGAATCTCAGAAGCCAGAACAGCAAGAGGGATCGTTGCGGAGTGAAAGCAGCGATCCCTCTTGCTGTTCTGGCTTCTGGGATAGCTGCGCAGCCTGCATTCGCTCCATAAGACGCACACACATTTCCCCTTACTTTTTAGGAGGGAAAAAGTGAGCCTTATAGAGCAAAAAATACGGTAAAATTGAAAAGGTAACATAAAACATGTTCAATGAATTCCTCTTTATTATTCCAACAGGCACAGATGTCTTCTGAATCTTTTTATTATCTTACCAGGCTGTTCCTGAAAAACAGCATGTTTTCAAGGTGTGCAAAACTCTTTGTCATCTGAAATAGGTGTCTGAAATTTCTTTAGTTTCAGTTCTGAGATGGTTGCTGTACAAAGCAACACCATCTTCCTCAGGACTTATTTTTCCTTATGCCTGGGATAGTACTGAACTCTTTGCCATATTAGTGCTGGGTTAAAGTATTCAGCCCAAATTTTGTGCAGCATTTGGAGGTGTGATTTTTTTGGGGGGAGGGGTACCTCTAAAGATGGTTGTGTTCCAATATATGATTACAGTGGCGAGATTTTAATATGCACAAAGATTGAAAGACTAATTGTCAACTATGGAGGAATGGTTATTAAAATTATTGGACTTAGCTGATATAGTGAAATTGGTATGTTTACTCAGAGAAAAGCCATTGTTAATATTTACTAAAGATTGGAAACCTCTCATAGAATTTTGCGTGTAAAAGAAAATGAATTAAGGACATTTGGGTTTGAAGGCTGAAGATAATGTTGGTTTACATAAAGTAGTCTTGCTGGGTGTTATATTGGAGTGAATGAGTTGAATAATATTTATATATACCGTATTTTTTGCTCCATAGGGCGCACCGGACCATAGGGCGCACCTAGTTTTTAGAGGGGGAAATCAAGAAAAAAAATCTTAGTCTTGTTCTCCCGGCTTCAGCTAAAGGAACCCGAAGCCTGCATTCGCTCCATAGGACGCACACACATTTCCCCTTCATTTTTGGAGGGGAAAAAGTGCGTCCTATAGAGCGAAAAATACGGTAGCTGCCAGATGAAGAATCAGAAGCTCTTCAGTTTCTTAACTTCATTTTTTAAAAAATCTCTTTCAATTCTTTTTCTATCTCTCTCCACCTCCCTCTTTCTCCTTCTTTTCTCTCTCTTCTTTTCCTCTGGATCTGTGTTTTTATCTAGATTAACATTTTAGTTTGGATTAAAAAAGATATTTGATGTTAAACAAAGATCATTGAGGGTACCGTGATTAAAACCAGATATAATACACAAAAGGCACTATATATATATATATATATATATATATATATATATATATATATATATATATATATGCAGGTTTTGGTGTCTTCGGGTGTCTTCCCGTGTAAGAGTTGGGGTGTCTAGGCGACGTTTCGACGAGGTCTCACTCGTCATCTTCAGGCTGGTGCTTTCGGCTTCTTGTTACTAGAACAGAGCAGGATCTCAGTGTTTGAGTTCCTATAAATACTGTTGAGGGGGTGTGGTGTATAGCCTCCAACGTTCTGGGCAGAGAGGGAGTTCCCAGGTTAGTGTGCCTTTTCTTCTTTTGTTCCTTAATTACTTGAGGGATATCTTACTGCACAACTAAGTGCAGTACAGCCATCTTCTCAGAAAAACTTTTCACAAGCTCAAGAGGTCAAGACACGAAAGCTTTAGCAACTAATCCACACCTAATGACCCTCCTAAGTGGTACTCAGAATATCACTCAAGAAATCACTCAAGATATCCCTCAAGTAATTAAGGAACAAAAGAAGAAAAGGCACACTAACCTGGGAACTCCCTCTCTGCCCAGAACGTTGGAGGCTATACACCACACCCCCTCAACAGTATTTATAGGAACTCAAACACTGAGATCCTGCTCTGTTCTAGTAACAAGAAGCCGAAAGCACCAGCCTGAAGATGACGAGTGAGACCTCGTCGAAACGTCGCCTAGACACCCCAACTCTTACACGGAAGACACCCGAAGACACCAAAACCTGCATTCCTGTACCCGTGAAAATCTACGAAAGCATATATATATATATATATATATATATATATATATATATATATATATATATATGGTACATTTCTATGCAAACTCCTATAAAACAGGCACTGCACTGAATGGGGCTTCTGCAAAAGAACTTGCTGGTGGATTGTGCTCAGAGGCTCCAACGAAAAATGCAATGTGTAGCACAAGGTGAAGTAAGGGCTTCCTTCCTTCCTTGCTGAGTTTAATCCATGCTTGAATCTCCCAGTACTGAAGTCACTTCAGTAGGGAAACCTTCATGTAACTTGAATTTCTTCTTAAGGCACATGTGCTCCTGGGAAATCTAATACAGAGGCACCTTGGTTTAGGAACAGCTTAGTTTATGAACATCTTGGATTAAGAACGCTGCAAACCCGGAAGTAGGTGTTTTGGTTTGTGAACTTTGCCTTGGAAGCAGAACATGTTCCGCTTCCTGTTGAGTGCGTTCCATTTGTAAATTGAGTCCCCTGCTGCTATGGGAAAGCACGCCTTGTTTTAAGAACGCTTTGGTTTAAGAACGGACTTCCGGAACGGATTAAGTTTGTAAACCAAGGTACAGTGGTGCCCCGCAAGATGAATGCCTCGCAAGACGGAAAGCTCGCTAGACGAAAGAGTTTTCCGTTTTGGAGGTGCTTCGCAAAACGAATTTCCTATGGGCTTGCTTCGCATGACGACAATGTCTTGCGAGTTCCTGCTGGTTTTTCCCCTCCCCCCCCTTTTTCTAAGCCGCTAAGCCGCTTATCAGCTGATCTGATCAGCAGATAAGCCACTAAAAGCCGCTAATAGGCTAATCTGTCAATGGGCTTGCTTCACAAGACGAAAAAACCGCTAGACGAAGAGAATCACAGAACGGATTCTTTTCGTCTTGCGAGGCACCACTGTACCACTGTATGTGGAATACACCCTTTGCTGGGTTGAACAATGAACATTCCCATCTTTGACAACAGACAATTAAATGTAAGCCAATATTTCTAATGAATCTTCTTGCCATACATTGAAAGCTGTCCCCAGCTCTGTATTTTGGATCAGAATAGAAGTAATGGTTTGCTTTTGCTAGAAAAACCCGAGTTAGACTTTAAAGCTGAATACACAAAAGCCACAGAAGGGAAACTAAGCCAAAATCAGTACTCTGTTAGTTCCAATAGTGACCACAACACTTTTTGTTGTTGTTGTTGTTGTTATTTTGTAATAAATGCTACAACATTTTCCAATCATGGTGGTTAGTTTAGCAGTTAACAGAAACACTGACAGGGTTACCTGCCCTTCTTTCAGGTCCAAATACAAGAGAAACTGAAGGAGTTGGGAGATCTGGCAGGTGAAAAAGAGACCCCATTGTGGCAACACATGACGACACAGAGAAATTCTGAGAATACTCCACAGCAAAGGTGAAAGAAGTCACAGATGGACTTTGGCGCTAAGAGACTGTGGGTGATCTTGCTGCTATCATTCCAGGTTCTGTTGCTCGTGTGGCAGTGGCGTAGCTCTGCACTCGGATTTTCTTGGCCTAATATTATCTGTAGTCCACTAGAATGTTTAGACCAGGCATAGGCAAACTCGGCCCTCCAGATGTTTTGGGACTACAATTCCCATCATCCCTGACCACTGGTCCTGTTAGCTAGGGATGATGGGAGTTGTAGTCCCAAAACATCTGGAGGGCCGAGTTTGCCTATTCCTGGTTTAGAGTAATGCTGAACGTAATACACTGGAGGCGCCCCATCTTTATATCTACTTACAGTACTTAAGGACCTTCAGGCATTTTGGAAACACTGACCGCCTCAGGTCACTTCCAGGTGACCTGTTTATTGAGAAGCCACTTTGGTTTATTTACAGGCAAGGCCGGCACAGCCATTAGGTTGGGTGAGGCCATGGCCTCCGGTGGAGGAAGCCCTCAAGGCGGTGCCCCCGTGGACATCTTGCCGCCTCCACATCTGGCAGAGAAGCGGCGCTGATACCACCACCAATTTCAGGAGAGATCTCACTGAAATCACCCGATTTCATGAGACCTCACCCGAAACCGGTTCCAATGTCTGTGCAGCTTCTCTGGCGGCGGCAGTGGGTGACACAGGCAGCAAGGGAGGGAAGCACCTTGTTCGCAGGGATGTTGTAAGATGTCACATCAAACAAGTATCACCACAGAATTTTTGGTACATTTTCCTCTCCCGTTCTTTACTACAAGAAGTCACATTTTGGGGGAGGGAGCAGGAGGGCCAAATCCACTTTGACTCTGCAACCTGAATTTGCCAGTATGCAACTGAATCCCACCCGCAAAATAGTGGCAACCTGGAAGTGGCCAGAATGTCAAACTGCTTCCCTACAGGAAAGCATAATTCCACTTCGTAACAATTCACGAAAAGCTTAAACACAGTGTCAAGGGGTGAATCTATTAACAGGGATGGGGGGGGAATCTCAGGTGCCAAAAGCAGCCCTCAAGACCTACTATATGTGACCCTCAAGACTCTCCCCCGGCCACACTCTTCATTGGCTAGCCTACTATTCAAAGTGTACATTCGTTGATCCTCTCACTGTCAACTATGACTCCACCCACCACTGCCATGTGGCCTCCAGAAGGTTGCCCAGAACGCAATGTGGCCCTCTGCCTGAAAAAATGCTCCCCACCCTGATATATATCAAACCCTTAGGCCCTCTACCTCGTATCATAAATTCTTCAGATAATTTTTTTTGCATTTGCAGAGTCTGCAAATCAAATGACAAAAGCAACCTTGCCTAGAATGCTTCTTCAGTGTGACAATCTCTGTTTTACATTGACAGTGTGACAATCTCTGTTTTACACTGACAATACAGTGGTACCTTGGGTTACATACGCTTCAGGTTACAGACTCCGCTACCTCAGAAATAGTACCTCGGGTTAAGAACTTTGCTTCAGGATGAGAACAGAAATCGTGCTGCGGCGGCGCGGCAGCAGCGGGAGGCCCCATTAGCTAAAGTTGTGCTTGAAGGTTAAGAACAGTTTCAGGTTAAGCACGGACCTCCAGAACGAATTAAGTACTTAACCCGAGGTACCACTGTATTGACTAGTAATAGCACCACATCTCAGGCTAAAACTAATGTTTCCTGAGGTTTCTTAACTTGAAGCGTGAACACCCTTTGCCAAAGGGACAAAGTGGCCATATTAAGAGGAGACTCTCCTTTATGCCAGCAGGTGACCATTTCAATGGACCAGAGTTGTATCATATTTAATTGCAATTATTGTAAGAAGTAATTACTAATAAATATGTGCAATAAGTGCAGTTTAATAAAATTCAGTTGTATCAATTAACTAATACTCTAGTATTGTTAGACAAGAGTTCATATGATCGATTCCAGTTTCTGAAAGAACCAAGTGTTTCTCGGTTGGATTTGTGTACCATTTGGGCTACATTCTGTAAACTATCTCTTTATAATTTCTGAGCCCAGTAAAGTCATTGTACGTGTTTTTAACCCTAAATCCATTTTTCTCCTGCCAGTTATCCAAAAGGACAAGTCAGCAGAAGTCTGAATGAGACTGGGACGTTTGTAAATAGCATCGCTTCCCTCAAAGTATCTTGTGAAGTGTAGTTTCTGAAGGGTACTGATAATTGTTAGAAGACTTCTGTTCATCTCACAGAGCTACAATTCCCTGTGTGGTTTAACAATAAAACCCTCTACCCAGGTAATTTTTGGAGTTGTAGCACTGTGAGGGGAAAGGGGGCCTCCTAACAACTCTCAGCGCCCTTAACTAACTGAATTTCCCAGTCAAAATAAAAAAATTCCTTCCAGTAGCACCTTAAAGACCAACTAAGTTAGTTCTTGGTATGAGCTTTCGTGTGCATGCACACTTCTTCAGATACCTTATCTGAAGAAGTGTGCATGCACACAAAAGCTCATACCAAGAACTAACTTAGTTGGTCTTTAAGGTGCTACTGGAAGGAATTTTTTTATTTTGACTATGGCAGACCAACACGGCTACCTATCTACTACTGAATTTCCCAGGATTCCTTTGGGGGAAGCCATGACTGATTATAAAGAGGTTAATCCTGCTTGAAATAGTGCAGGTGGTGCCAAGATTGAACAATTCCAGATTTCTATATTCTTCCTCTGTTTATTAGTCACAAGAGGTCTGTACATAAAAAGTTAAAGAATTAAGAGCATTCTGCCCTGAGCGTTATGTCTCAGGCACTCATTGCCACTGGCTAGAAACATAGACTTGTGATGTTAACACAACCACTGTATCCTTTGTTATCCCACTGGTTACCTTGGAAGCTGCCATCACAGCAGCTGTGGCTGCAACATTTAGCCCCCGCTTCCCAAAATGCACCAGGGCATCATAGCTTCGATCTTTTGCTTGGACTAGGCAGTCATCTATTTCCTATTATGGAAGACAAAAAAATAGATAAATAAAATAAAAACACAATCGAAAGGGATTTCGCCTCCAAGCTCCTCCAAAGTACTTTTGCATTCATTCTCTGTCCTCAGACACCTTCAGAGACAATTCTAGGTCGAACCACTTGCAAGAAGGGCAGCCATGCTTGTTTATTCATGTGTCTCCCCAATTATTACGTAAAGTGTTGAGGGATTTTTATATTCCAAAAGGGTGTGCAGGTGAGGGGAGCCGAAGCTACCTTCTTTTCTCTGCTGTTGAAGCAACAGAGTGTGGAAAAGGTAAGATGAGAAAGAATTCAGCTCTCCTCATTAATGTTTTCCATATGTTGTAAGCATTAGAACTGACACACTTTAAATGAGGCTTTAAAAAAATAAGAATCACATGTTTGCCAATAATCTGACCATGAGGGAGAGCCTGGGGCCTGTATAGGTAAAGGTAAAGGTAAAGGGACCCCTGACCATTAGGTCCAGTAGCAGATGACTCTGGGGTTGCGGCGCTCATCTCACTTTATTGGCCGAGGGAGCTGGCGTACAGCTTCCAGGTCATGTGGCCAACATGACTAAGCCGCTTCTGGCCAACCAGGTCAGCGCACGGAAACGCCGTTTACCTTCCCGCCAGAGCGGTACCTATTTATCTACTTGCACTTTGACGTGCTTTCGAACTGCTAGGTTGGCAGGAGCAGGGACCGAGCAACGGGAGCTCACCCGATTTGAACCACCGACCTTCTGATCGGCAAGTCCTAGGCTCTGTGGTTTAACCCACAGTGCCACCCGCGTCCCTGGGGCCTGTATAGATACAGGTAAATCAGAAGGCTACCTCTGGGGCTTTGCATTCTCCCAAGCCTGGCTGAGGCCCAGTCTGAGAAGGAGCAATCTTATAGCCTATCTTGAGGAAGAGGTTTTGGCACCTGCCCTGGAAGCGAAGCTGATACTCACATTTACCAAGCTGTTTGATTATTTATAAATAAATAAAAAAATAAGGGCCCAGAGCAGTTTACATAAAAGAATAAAGTCAAACCAAACACCTTCAGGTGACAAAAACTATGACTAAACCATCAAAATAAACAAAAGCAGAATTGAAAATCTCCAATCATATTGAAAGCCACAAGGAATGATTGTTTTTACCGCCTGCCTTGCATGTCACAAAGGATGGAGCTAGCTGCACCTCCTTTGGGAGGGAAGTCCATAGCCAAGACAAAGCCAGTCAGATTCCCACCAAATGAACCTCTTTTGGTGGTGGAACATATAACAAGACTTTGAAAGAGAATTTCAGTCTATGGGTTGGTTCATAGGAAATGAGCTGGTCTTTGAGCTATCCTGGCCTTAAGCTCTTTACAGCTTTAGCGGTTGGCTGTGATATATCGAAACTAATTAATGATATACAAGGCTCTGAAATATGTTATGACTTATTAGGATTATAATTATGTTATTTTATGTGGTTTTTAATTCTATTAAATGGCTGCCATAGAGAAATTTTGAATGGTGGCCTGTACATTTATTAAACCAATAAAACGATCTGTGGATACTTTATTTTTATTAGAAATCAAGCTACCAGACCACCTGAAAGTGTTTAAGTCTAATAGCTCCAGGCACATTTGACCATCATTTCCTCATCTCAGTAGGGACAATTTGTTCAGTAATGATGTTTATTTGTGAGAAATGAGTAGTTTTGGATTCAGCAGCTCTGAGCTTTGCAAAGCAACACAAACCAGATAAAAAAAACTGGCTGAGGGGAAAGAACTACCTTATCAAGAGAACATTTAAATAATACATGAAAATGACATATGCCCTAGACATATCTACTCAGAAACAAGCCCAACTGGGCTTACTCCAAGATAGGTATGAATGGAATTGCAGCCTAAATTGTTCTTCTAAAATAATCACTACCCCCAACTACAGTAGTGAGAAACAGTTGCAATTACCTTTTCTTTCGAAGACAATGTGGGGTGCACAAATTTCCTATATAGGAGGCTGGAGCCCTTTGTGTAAGGAGACAACAGCCAAGCTACAAAAGCTATTTTGAGTTCGTAATAAAATGGAAACCTGCAGGAAAAGAAAAGAGTAGAAATTTGTACATTTAGGCCTCCTCCAACATTTAAGAATCAACACTCTTGACAACCAGAGTATAATCCAGGATGAAAATCTAGCACATCAGATATAGAGATATAGATATACAAAATAATAATAATAAATTTTATTTATACCCCACCCTCCCCAGCCAAGACCGGGCTCAGGGCAGCTAACAACCAATAATAAAACAAGTTGACTGAAATACAACTTAAAAACAAGATTAAAATACAACATTAAAACATTAAAATGCAGCCTCATCACAGGAGGAGAAAGGAAAAAAGAAAAAAGAGGGGGAGGGAGTCAAATTGATTCTAAGCCAAAGGCCAGGCGGAACAACTCTGTCTTACAGGCCCTGCGGAAAGAAATCAGATCCCGCAGGGCCATGGACAGAGCGTTCCACCAGGCCGGAGCCAGTGTTGAAAAGGCCCTGGCTCTGGTTGAGGCTAATCTAACTTCCTTAGGGCCCGGGACCTCTAGGGCAGTGTTTCCCAACCGGTGTTCCGCGGCACACTAGTGTGCCGTGAGACACCGGCTGGTGTGCCGTGGGAGGGAGGCGGGCGAGAGGCGGCGGCGAGAGGCGGCGGCGGCGAGGATCCGCGTCGAGCCGGGGCGGCTCCGCGGTGGTGGTGCCGAGCGGCGGGGCAGCGCGCGCAAAAGGGAGGAGCGCGAGACAGCGGAGGAGGAGGAGGCCGGCATGTCCGGGCAGCAGCAGCAACAGCAGCAGCAGCAACTCCCGGCGACGGCTCCTCCTCCGCCCGCTATCGCAGCCGCCGCCGCCTCAGCTGCCGCCGCCGCCTCAGCTGCCCTCGCTCTGCTGCCTCCTCCCACCCCGGCAAGGGGGAGGGAAAAAACTTTCATTTTTGTGCGTCCCTCCCGGCGTGACGCTGCGCGCTGACGTCACGGGGGCGGGGCTTTAATGGTGGTGTGCCGCGAGATTTTTTTCTGGTAAGCAGGTGTGCCGTTGCCCAAAAACGTTTGGGAAACACTGCTCTAGGGTGTTGCTATTTATGGACCTTAAGGTCCTCCGTGGGGCATACCAGGACAGGCTGTCCCGTAGGTACAAGGGTCCTAGGCCACAAAGGGCTTTAAAGGTCAAAAATAGAAGTATATTACATTGGTTTTGAAATATGGTAGCATTACTTTAAAAACAATAATCTTGGAGTGTCAAGTTACATTTTGGTGCAACCATCCTTCCACTTAATCGAGAGAGAGAGAGCCAGGAACTAGAGGAGGATATATTGCCAGTGAGTTTCTTGGATAGCTGCATTGATACTTGTTGAAAAAGTGCTGACCTGTTCCTTTTCAAAGGCAGCATTACGGTTGTTGTTTTATGTGGCCAATTGCTGATGGGACCAAATGCGTTTATAGCAGGGGTGGCTAACCCACGAATTGTGCTCCACCAAGGCTCCCCCGAAATCTGTCCTTTTAAAATCTGAATTTAGTGACGGATACCCAAAAAGGATTTAAAATAGTGTAAAACAGCTTATAAGAAAGCCTTTCAGAAGGCAGCTTTGAGAACTATGGTTTCCATGTTGCCTATTATTAGGTTTTGGCTGCACCCATTTTCACGCTTCAGCCATGCCCACGTGGTTGATGGAGGGTTGTCCACTGGTCAATGTGGCCTCTGCCTGAAGAAAGGTTGGTCATGCCTGTTTTAGAAGTTTCTCCCCTTCTCCCTCCCCTTTGCTGGTATCTTTAACTCTGTTAGACAAATCAAGAATCCCTTAAAGGTAAAGGGTAAAGGGACCCCTGACCATTAGGTCCAGTCGTGGCCGACTCTGGGGTTGCGGCGCTCATCTCGCTTTATTGGCCAAGGGAGCCGGCGTACAGCTTCCGGGTCATGTGGCCAGCAGGACTAAGCCGCTTCTGGTGAACCAGAGCAGCGCACGGAAACGCCGTTTACCTTCCCACCGGAGCGGTACCTATTTATCTACTTGCACGTTGACGTGCTTTCAAACTGCTAGGTTGGCAGGAGCGGGGACTGAGCAACGGGGGCTTACCCCGTTGCGGGGATTCGAACCGCCGACCTTCTGATCAGCAAGTCCTAGGCTCTGTGGTTTAACCGACAGCGCCACCCGCTTCCCGACAAGAATCCCTTAATTGATCTCAAAAGTTCAGTCATCTCTTCATATTGTTCTCCATCCCCACTCAAATAACAACGAAACAAGGTTCCTCACAGCACCATTTCTCTCTTTCTTCTTCTAAGCAATTCAGGCCTTCTTGGCTGATGATGCAACTGCAGTCTCATAACACATCTAAATTATAGCTCTCTCCTCTGCGAGTGTAAGACTGACTTTGCAGACCTGCCATACATTTTTTATTTTATTTCTAAAAGGTCTAGGAAGCCAACAAATCATTTCCGTACATCCTAATGTACAGCCAAAGCACCTCAGCACAAAAACAAATATATCAGATTCTGCAGGGCTGTTATAGTCTTCCTCTAGGCCAGGGGTGGGTAACATGTGGCCCTGCAGCTGATGTCGGACTCCCACCAACCCCAGCCAGCATGGCCAATGGTTACAGTCGGGTTGATGGATATTATAATCCAGCAGCATCTGGGAGGCCTTCAGCTCATGCTTGAAAGAGAAGGCAAACAGGAAGCTCCAGTTTGTTCAGCTTGCAGTGGTTTGACGGACTGTTTCCACCACCACACCAATAAACTCAAACGTCTATCGCAACAGGGAAATGGGTGGGAGAACAAACTAACTCAATAGGTACAGGCAAACAAGGAATGGAAAACAGAGCACGCAGACAAAAAGCACAATATATTTATCCTTGTTTGTGCCTTTTCTCCCTCCTCTCTGCTTCCTTCTTCAAGAGCCCTATCCTAATAATAATAATAATAATTTATTACAGTGGTACCTCGGGTTACATATGCTTCATGTTACAGACTCCGCTAACCCAGAAATAGTGCTTCAGGTTAAGAACTTTGCTTCAGGATAAGAACAGAAATCGGGCTCTGGTGGCACGGCAGCAGCAGGAGGCCCCATTAGCTAAAGTGGTGCTTCAGGTTAAGAACAGTTTCAGGTTAAGAACGGACCTCCGGAACGAATTAAGTACTTAACCTGAGGTACCACTGTATTTGTACCCCACCCATCTGGCTGGGTTTCCCCAGCCACTCTGGGCGGCTTCCAACAAAGATTAAAAATATATTAAAATGTCACACATTAAAAACTTCCCTGAATCTTTCCTTCTACCAGCTCAACCTGGGAAGGTAGCCCATCTAGGAGAAGGAAAGCTCTGGCCCTAAACCTCGGCTGCCTTGCAGGATATCTTTGGCAGAAGAGAAGGCTAGGGAGTAAACCCTTCAGAAATCCAGAGTGGAGTCCCTAAGATGGCGCCTTGTATTCCTCCCTCTGGCAATTCCTGCAGCCAAACGAGTGCCAGCAACCTGCCTGCTCTCCACTTCAGATCCTCATGTTCTCTTCCCACTCCCCCCCCCCCCAAGCACCTCCTCTTCCACCACAGCCTGCCATGACTTTCCCAAGGCCAATTAATACTATAAGCTTGGGGCAGGAAAAGTCAAGGGTCGCTCTCCATGGCCTGTTTCCTTGATGCTTTTAGCACATATTCATGCAAACAAGCACACACACACAAGTTAAGTGTACTGCAGCTATGTCAGAAGGGAACTCTGATCACCACGTGGGCCTGGTTTGAATAGTTTCTAAGGCCCAGCCAACTTTTTCTTCCTTCTGGCTCTGTTCCAACTTCGCTTGTCACTGCCAGCCCACCCACCTGGGAGGTCAATGGATCAAGAAGAACGAAGGGTGGCTGTGAAGACAGCACCTTGTCTGTTTACTGATTCTGGCCACAGGTGGGATGCAATAAGGTGGTGGGCATCTCCTTCCCAGTAGCTGGGCTTGGGCTGCTTCGGCTATTTCTCCCCACAATTTGATTTGAGTTCTTTGTTCTACTACAATCATCACTGAAGGATGGTAAGATGCAACAGTGGACCATTCTTGGGCAACGCTAGTGAGTTTGCTGATGGCAGAGAGGGGGTTCTCCCTTCTGTGTGAACTCTGTTCCATTCTCATTTATTCTTATCATAGATACAGTGGTGCCTCGCAAGACGAAAAGAATCCGTTCTGTGATTCTCTTTGTCTAGCGGTTTTTTCGTCTTGCGAAGCAAGCCCATTGACAGATTAGCGCTATTAGCGGCTTTTAGCGGCTTATCGGATCAGCTGATAAGTGGCTTAGCGGCTTAGAAAAAGGGGGGGGAGGGAAAAAAACCCGCAGGAACTCGCAAGACATTTTCGTCTTGCGAAGCGAGCCCATAGGAGATTGGTTTTGCGAAGCACCTCCAAAACGGAAAACTCTTTCGTCTAGCGAGTTTTCCGTCTTGCGAGGCATTCGTCTTGCGGGGCACCACTGTACAGTTTTTCTCCTTGAAACTAGATTCAGCCTCAGACAAATGTTATGCTCTCCCACATATGACTAAACTAAGAGTGGTGCACTTTTCCTGCTTTGCCCTTTTTAAAAACTAATCCTCCACAACCCACTTTGCTGAGTGCTCTCCAGTACCAGTAAAGGCATAGGGACCCCTGACCATTAGGTCCAGTCGTGACTGACTCTGGGGTTGCGGCGCTCATCTCGCTTTCTTGGCCGAGGGAGCCAGCGTACAGCTTCCGGGTCATGTGGCCAGCATGACTAAGCCGCTTCTGGCAAACCAGAGCAGCACACAGAAACGCCGTTTACCTTCCCGCCGGAGCGGTACCTATTTATCTACTTGCACTTTGACGTGCTTTAGAACTGCTGGGTTTGCAGGAGCAGGGACCAAGCAATGGGAGCTCACCCCATTGCGGGGATGCGAACCACGACCTTCTGATCGGCAAGTCCTAGGCTCTGTGGTTTAACCCACTCAGAGCCAAATGTGGCAGCAGGATTCACAGCTTCCCATTCACTGCAGCAGACCCATCACATTAAACTCTTTGCAGCCATTTCCCTGCATAGCATTTCCCATCCAATTTATTACACACATCCCAAACCCCTCATGTACCACACTAATGTGGCATTTCTGACAGAGGAAGTGTCCAGCTTTTAAAGATAAGCATCTGATGCACCTGGTGCCATTGAGCAACTTTGAATATTATCTTGCACTTTTGCTCCTTTCAAAAACATTTGTTTTTCCCTGCTTTTGTTTTTTTGGGGAGGGAGGGAGGGAAGGAAGCATCTGGGAGGGATACTAACCAGCAAAGAAAAATGTCCGTGAATGTCTCTGCTGTTGTGAAGAGTGCAAATATGATCCAATACATCATCCATTTTACCTAGGAATAAAGCACAAGAATGGTTATAAGCAAATGTTCGTTTAGCACTTCCTAACGATTGTGGGTATTGCTTCTTTCTCCCAGGACTCATTCCCTCAGGGCCAGGGCCAGTCCTACCATTGGGCCAAGTCATGTTGGTTTACCTCAGGCGGCAAATTTTGAGGCACCAGTATTATTGTTTTTATTACTATATACTCTGTAAGCATGAGGCACAGGTGCCTTCAGATTTTCTGCCTTGGGCACCAAAATGTCTACTCTTAGGAATAAATGAAAAAGAGTGATTTGAACAAGGGTCATTTGGCACAAGAAACTATGGTCACATCCACAGCACACGTTTAGAGCATTCTCGTTCCCCTAACAGACATGAAGAATCTTGGGAATCCAGCTAAGTATTACGTAAGGATGACTGATTGAAATTTATGGAACTTGGTCATGTTCATTAATTTCAGTGGGTCTACTTGTGAGCAACACTTAGCTGAATACCACACTGTAGTTTAAGGGTGCTGAGAATTGTACCTCCGTGAGGGCCCTTAACTTCAGCTCCCAGAATCCTTTGGGGGAAGCTATGACTGTTACAGTGGTATAACAGTGCTTTACCGTATTTTTCGCCCCATAAGGCGCACTTTTTCCCCTCCAAAAATGAAGGGGAAATCGGGGTGCGTCTTATGGGGCGAATGCCTGCAAGCCTCGCGCGCCCGGCAGGAGGTCCCACCGGGTGCGCGAGGCTTGGGGCGGCAGCCTGTCGCCCGAAGCACGGGGAGCCCTCGGGAGGGCTCCCCCTGCTTCGGGCGAGTGTCTGCAAGCCTCGCGCACCCGGCAGGAGGTCGCACCGGGTGCGCGAGGCTTGGGGCGGCAGCCTGTCGCCCGAAGCACGGGGAGCCCTCGGGAGGGCTCCCCCTGCTTCGGGCGAGTGTCTGCAAGCCTCGCGCACCCGGCAGGAGGTCCCACCGGGTGCGCGAGGCTTGGGGCGGCAGCGGACTGCTTGCGCGCACCTAGAAGCTTAGGGCGCGCTGAGCTCAGCACGCCCCAAGCTCCTGGTGTAGCGCAGCGATCCGCTAGCCCTGGGAGAGCCCCGCGGCTCTCCCAGGGCTAGCGGACTGCTTGCCGGCACGCAGAAGCTTGGGGCGCGCTGACCTCAGCTTGCCCCAAGCTTCTGGATTAGCGCAGGGGTCCGCTAGCCCTGGGAGAGGCGCCCGGCTCTCCCACGCTAGCGGAGACCTTGCCGGCACGCAGAAGCTTGGGGCGCGCTGAGCTCCGCACGCCCCAAGCTCCTGGTGTAGCGCAGCGCACCTGGGGGGGAAATAAATTTTTTCCCTTTATTTCCCCCCAAAAAATCTAGGTGCGTCTTATGGGCCGGTGCGTCTTATGGGGCGAAAAATACGGTAATTATATGCTATGAATGTGTCCTAAGACCCAAGAAACTGATAGGAAATGACATAGATGAAATAGAGGCTCTGAACTTGTTTTCAAATTGCACTGAATTGCATTTAGATTTATAAATCATATTTCAACATTCTTGTGGAGGAGAGGTCAAACTCACACCATTCACCAAATTTCAATCTAGGTTACTTGTACAAACCAATGCTTCATTTTGTAATGCTTTATTAAGCTTAATAGTTAGTTCACACTGTTTAAAAATTAAGAACTTGAGTTTTCATTATTAGCCTAGAACTGTTTTTAGAAAGTATCTAAAAACTGTATGCAGTGCCTATATAACAAATACATCAGTTCAAGTGAGTCACTAAAGTGCAGGCATTCCTGGCCATTATTGTGTTTCAAGAGTTGTACAAGAGTCTTGAATTATCTTTAGATTTACTCCTAAGTGACGGAATGGGAAGAGGGCACTGGGAGCTATCTCCAGTTACAAATGTGGGCCTAAAAGAACACAGTTTATACCTCCAAGAAGGAGTAAACTATAGGCAACTCATCTCCAAAAGAAGTGTTCACAGAGTAAGGCTCCTGGCCACAGCATTTGTTGGTGCCACAAGCGATCACGTCTGCGATTCTGAATATTCTCTGTGCACTCTTATGCTGAAATGGATATGATAATCCTAATTAACCCCAAACCTCTCCAATGACAGCTATGCAAAAGTTACAAGGATAAGTCCTTATATTACATAACACCTGCTATTTATATACCTCCATATTGCACAATATTTCTATGATCCCCTCTCTTGTAAACTACTGAGAATATTTAGCTATTCATTCATTTCAGCTTAGCTACTTAGCCTCAATCTAGCCTTGCCTTGTAAATACGACTATCACAATTTCAGTGAATTCCCATATCTGTTTTGTATCATTGCACCCAGTATCGCAAACTTTTTTTACTGTACCCCAAAACCTGGTTACTACAAAATTAGCTACTGAATGCCTAATTCCTGCTATCTGAAGGTTAGAGTTGGGTATACCAGCCCAAATGTATGCTAAGAGGTGCAGTTAAGTTCACTGTAGTTGGGAAGGGCCATGGTAATAATATTTTTTTAGCATTAACCGGCAATAACTGTTCATGAACTCTGTATCGAAGGTTCTTGTTTTTTAACTAATGACAAAATGGCTGCCCACATTGTGTTCAGCACTGGTGTTAACATCCAATACACCTCTATAAATTACCTAAACCACCATGATGACCCTATTTAAATTGAATTTGGGAATACAGAATTTAACCATTTAAGTAGGGAGTTGAAGGCATACAAGAAAGATGTACGTCATGCAGGCTTCCCACTACTTTTTGTTTTTTAATGGGATTTTATGCAAGAGCTACGCAAAAGCATCATTCAATGGGACTTTATACCTAGCATATGTGTTTTTAAATAGTCTCCAGGTTAGCTATAGAAATTACTTTTACAAAAATTTCTTCTTTTCTCAGGTGAGGCAAAATGGTGGAAGATGTACGCTGATTATTTAGCACCAAATATACATATAGGGAAATCAAATCTGAAACTCTGAAGCATGTTAAGTTTTTCATTCTGCCTAAAGAGCCAGGTAAAATCTACTGGGAGGCATTTTGTGAACAGAAACCTAGGTTTACCTTGATAATCCCAGAAGTGATACTTACATATTCTTTAATATCCTTTGATTTTACAGCTTTGTATGAGTAATATGCAGGATAAAGAGTGCCAAACACAAGCCTGGAAGAGGGGGAAAAGAGCAAAGATCATTTTCTGCCACCGGGAAATGTATCTTTTTGAGAAGTAATGACCACTTCAGGGACATTTTCTCTGAAATATTTTACTCTTAATTCCTGCCTCAGTTTAACTCCTTTCAGTGAGAACAAAACTACATACGTGTAGAATCCAGATTAAATTAAATTAAATACTCTCCTCAGAGTATTGAAGAACAATGTCAATCAACATTTGATGATCTCCTTCTACTGGTCAACAATAGAAAGTGTCCTTTCATACTGCATCACGGTGTGGTACGCTGGTTTGACATCAACTGATAGGAAGTGCCTACAGAGGGTGGTGAATACAGCACAAGATATTATGGGCTGTCTCGTGAATCTGCTGGATGAAATAGCGAAAGAACGTTGCCTGAGGAGAGTGAAGAAAATTCTCAGGGATGATTCACACCCGGGTCGGCACTTTCTTGATCTCCTGCCCTCAGGCAGAAGATACAGAAGCATGATTAGTCGCACCAACAGGGTAAAGAACAGCTTCTATCCGTGTGCTGTTAGGCTGCTGAATGAAAAGATAACAACAGGGCAACTGAATTTTGGGTTTGGTGGGTGTGCGTCAGTAAACGAGGGGGATTAAGAATAAGAGAGCTGAGTGGGGGGTGCTCGTGTAATCTCACTGTATACAAGTTGTACAAGTGACAATAAAGTATTTCATTTCATTTCATTCATCTTTTAAAAGTACATCCCACTCTTCCTCCCAAGTGTCCAGTGCAGCAAATGAGTGTGAAAAGGATAAAATTATCTTAAAAACAATTCAGATGCAGATGCAAACTGGGAAAGATCTTGGCTGAAATGACTTGTTGAAAGATTCAGCAGGTGCCAAAAAGACTCCAGAGATGGCTCCTGTCCAATTTTTCATGGGCAGGGAATTCCAAAGACCAGGTGCTACTATACTAAAAGCTTGGTTCCTACATTGTGCAGAATGGACCTCCAGAGAAAGATGGCGTCTGCAGGAGGCCCTCACGATATATATGGGGTGAGATGATCTATTGGGTATCCTGGTCCCAAATTGTACAAGACATCATACACCAAAATCAACACAGTGAACTTAGCATGGTAGCTAATTGACAGCCAGTTCAATTATTTCAACTGCGGGGTAATGTGTTGACAATATCCTGCCCCAGTGAGCACCACTGCATTTCACACCAGCTACAGCTTTCAGACCCTCCACAAGGGCAGCCCCATATAGAGTACATTGCAGTAATCCAGACTGTAGGCTTCCAGTGAATGGACGACAGCGGTAAGGCTACCCTGGTCCAGAACTGCTGCAGTCGTCTTACTAGCTGAAATGGATAGAAGATATTCCTGGCCACTGAGGTCACCTGGGCCTTCAAGAGCATCCTCAGATGCTCATGGGGACAGTGCAACCCCATGCAAATAAGTAATCGGCTCAGTAACCAACCACCCACAGTGCTTCTGTCTTGCCGGGATACTGGTCCTCACCCAGTTCTCTGTTGAGTCCAAGCACTGGCTCAGGCTTTGCATAGCCTCACCTGATTCAAATGTTGCAGAGAAGTAGAGCTGGGGGTCATCAGCATACTGCTGACACCTTGCTTGACTTCTCTCCCAATGACCACTCCCAATGGCTTCATATAGATGTTAAATAGCACTGGAGACAAAGCTACCCTACAGCACAACTACCAGGAGGCTGAAAGACCATCACCCAATGCTATTCTCTGAAGCTGATCCTGGATATAGCATCAGAACCACTGTAGAACAGTGTGTCCAATACCCATCCCACTACGTTGGCTCAGAAGGATACCATGGTATCAAAAGCCACTGAGAGATCAAGTAAGGATAACACACAAAGCTGCACTTACCAGGAGAAGAACACTACTATACCAAGCTGTCCTGGCAAGCTGCCAACACTCCTTTTCTACACATATATATTAGATGTACAGATGTTCTGCTTGATCCTGTTCATCTTGGTTTCTGAAGGCTTACCAAGGCAATCAGTCAAATTCTAACTTGACTTTCACTAAGGAAGACCAGCTGTTCTTCAAGGAGGAGTCATAATCCCATTAAAGAAGGCATTCTCACATCCCCATGGTATTAGGGAATTATAGCCCAGCTTTTAAGTAATCATTCCCAGCCAAGTTGCTGAAGCCTGACATAGCAAATCAGCTCCAAGTGCTTTCAGCTGAAAGTGATTGTCTAGATTCATTTCCGTCTGGCTTCCGGCCAGGATTCACAACCGAATCTGCCTTGATCACTCTGGTAGAGTACCTGTAATGGCAGGGATGGTGTGACTCGGTTGAGTCTCCTGGATCTCTATCTAGGTGGCTTTCAGTATTGGGTCAGCATACTGATGACACAGTTATATTTCTTCTTTCTCTTTGTGTCAAGTAAGGCAGCGTCACTCTGAATGACTGCCTGAGGTCACCAACAGACTGAGTAAATGTAAGCTTAGTCCAGGAAAATGGAGACACTAATAGTGGCTGAGTAGTACACAGCTCTGGCTATAAGGCACATGCCTTTTCTTAATGGGGTCAAACTCCACACCAAGACACTGGCTCCGTGCCAACTAATGAGTGCTCTACAATCTGACTGCTTTCAGCAATCCAGTTGATGGCCATGATCAAGAGTATTTGTTTTTCAGTATCTGCTGTTCTACTGCTAGTTTATTACTGAAGAACACTTAAGAACAGAACATGTAACAAAGTAAGTGCATTAAAACTGGGCAGGAAGTGCAATAAAACAGCACCCCAATGCCCAAATATGACCAAACTCCGGTAAATAAAGCAGAAAGCCATATATTATCCTGGAACTTACCATTCCAGGATGTTTAAGATGTTCTTGTTGATGCCTCCCTCAGAGGTTTATATTAATGAAGTTCTTTTCAACGTGAGGCAAGCAAAAAAAAAAAAAAAAAACTGTGCATAAATTTAATTCATGAAATCTATGAAAAATTCTAAAATTTTGACTTAAGAAAAATTATAGCCATGGGTTGCCCAGACCTACAGTTCAGTAATGCTGGCTAGAGTGCTTTAGGATTTGATGTAAGTACCCTTACTAGTGTCTTAGCAGAAGCATATCATCAGGGATACATTAGTGCAACACTATCCCAGATTATTCCCATTTCCAGTCCACACTGTGATCAACTCCCGCCTGGGAACCAATGTCCCCACTGTGGAAGGACGTGTGGGTCCAGAATTGGCCTCCACAGTCACTTACGGACTCACTGTTAAAACCTTGTTTATGGAAGACAATCTTACTTAGTGATCACCAAAGAAAAAGACGCAGCTACCAAAAAGCCATGCTAGATGTCTTACAGGGGAGGAGCAAGCTTATGCTAAATTCTAAACTTCCTTAGATATTGCTCTTGACACCATGTCAGTGTAATGTTTACCAATAAAAGGGGTACCTAAATATGTGAAAATGAAAATGACCCCACTGAATTCGTCAGCAAGCTAAAAACAACAAGGCAAAAGGTAAAGGACCCCTGGAAGGTTAAAGTCCAGTCAAAGGTGACTATGGGGTTGCGGCGCTCATCTCGCTTTCAGACCAAGGGAGCTGGCGTTTGTCCACAGACAGCTTTCCGGGTCATGTGGCCAGCATGACTAAACTGCTTCTGGCGCAACAGAACACCATGACAGAAACCAGAGCGCACGGAAACACCGTTTACCTTCCTGCCACAGCAGTACCTATTTATCTGCTTGCACGAGTGTACTTTCGAACTGCTATTTGGCAGGAGCTGGGACAGAGCCACAGGAGCTCACTCCATTGCGGGGATTCGAACCGCCGGCCTTCTGATCAGCAAGCCCAAGAGGCTCAATGGTTTAGACCACAGCGCCACCCACGCTGAATTCAACAGCAAGCTAAAAACAACAACACCCACTGCTCTGCCCCTTCATGCCATCATGATGGAACACAGGATTCAGACTAACTCTGCAGCCAATCACAACACAGCTATAGCATGGTGAAAACTCTTTCCAGGGAGCCCATTATGCAGATGACAGGATGGAAAATGCGGGGCTATTTCCCGGTGGCCTCATAGTGTGCACACAAGGGGGGATTTTTATAATAAGAACCAGGAAGAAAAAGGAATTTTGCACAAATAACCCGTCCAAACACATATGTATAATGACAGCAGGTTGCTAATACTTGGAATTCGCCCTAAGCATTGTGGAGCAAGATGCAAATCACAGTACAGACTTTACCAGAAGCAGTCACTCACTTAGTGCTCTGTGAGCCTTGTTTAGATGTTACAGCAAGTACAATGAATGTGCACTGGGGGTGGAAAGACGGTAGAAAGGGGTGGAAGCGAAGCATTCTGTCAGCTGCTGCTGCCATCACTCCGCAGCTACAGAATAGGTAAAACCCACAGTCTCCAACAGGACAGAGCCAGTCGGAAGAGTGGAAACATAGGATTTGCATTACCAGATCTTCCTTCCCTTAAAGAGCAGGCAGAAACTGATTATTATTATTATTTATTGAATTTATAACACCATTCTATTCCCGGAGGTCTCAGGACGGTTCACAGAAAATCAAAATATAAAACCACAAAATATATAATCAAAATAAAAACAACAATCCAATAACCACTCCCCCATTAAAAAACCACATTTTAAAAGGGCATAGGATGTCAATCAGATCAGTCAAAGGCCTAGTAAAAAAAAAGAATGTTTTTGCCTGGTGCCTCAAGGTGCATAATGAAGGTGTCAGGCGAACTTCCCTGGGGAGAACATTCCACAGACGGGGTGCCACTGCAGAGAAGGCCCCGTTCTCATGTTGCCACCCTCTGGACCTCTCAAGAAGGCACATGTAGAAGGGCCTCAGAAGATGATCTCTGGGTCCAGGAAGGTTCATATGACAAGAGGCGGTCCCTGAGGTATTGTGGTCCTGAGCTGTTAAGGCTTTATAGGTCAAAACCAGCACTTTGAATTGGACTCGGAAACTAATCAGTAGCCAGTGCAGTCGGACCAGGATCGGTGTAATATACTCAAACCATCTTGCTCCAGTAAGCAACCTGGCCGCTGAATTCTGCATCAGCTGAAGCTTCCGAACCGTCTTCAGAGGCAGACCTACGGATAACACATTGCAGTAATCTATCCTCGGGGTTACCATGTTCCCACAACTAGTGTGGCTGATGATGCAATTTGGGCACTCTGGCCCACACCAAGAAAGCTGGGATTATATTCATTTGCTCCCTTACTTTCTCTTCTCCGTTCCGCCCCCCCCCCCCATTACCTTTTTTTTAATATATGGGTTAGCACTGACAAGACTGTGAAGGTACTGACCTGACCTCCCCATACTCCATCATTTCAGGCACTTTCCCACCAGCCGGGCTCCAATACCGAAATTGATCCGGGAAGGGAGGCGGGAGAACAGTTATTAAACAGAATGCACCAAGGTAAAGGGATCTGCCCCTCCTTACTTCCTGCACACTCCTCTCCTTACTTGGTATGTGAAAAAGCACATCTGACCAAACAAATGTGGCAGTTCTGTCACATCCAGTTTGCCCTAAGGGTGCATGTTCAAAACGGCTTAATGCGGATTAGCTATCCTTGCTGTACAATCAATCTGGTACAAGTTCAGCAAAAAGATATCTTTCTCTCCCACCCTGGTTGGCAGTAAAGTTCAGAATTTAATCAGAGTCAGTTACTGTCAGTAGACACATGGCGGTGGTAAAATAATAATAATAATAATAATAATAATAATAATAATAATAATAATAATAATAATAATAATAATAATAATAATAATTTATTATTTATACCCCGCCCATCTGGCTGGACTTCCCCAGCCACTCTGGGCGGCTTCCAAAAGAATATTAAAATACTATAATACATCAAACATTAAAAGCTTCCCGAAACAGGGCTGCCTTCAGATGTCTTCAAAAAGCCTGGTAGTTGTTGTTCTCTTTGACATCTGGTGGGAGGGTGTTCCACAGGGAAGGCGCCACTACCGAGAAATATTTATACTGCATTAATTTATATAAAATAAAAGAACGTTTTATCAAACGTTCTACTTATTCAAAGTTACACAAGAGGGTTTGTGGCATAGCAGAGACATTGCTCAGAACAGTTAGCCTCGCTGTGGTCTAAACCACTGAGTCTAGGGCTTGCCAATTGGAATGTCGGCAGTTCGAATCCCCACGACGGGGTGAGCTCCTGTTGCTCGGTCCCAGCTCCTGCCAACCTAGCAGTTCGAAAGCACGCCAGTGCAAGTAGATAAATAGGTACCACTCTGGCGGGAAGGTAAACGGCGTTTCCGCGCGTTGCTCTGGTTTCGCCAGAAGCGGCTTAGTCATGCTGGCCACATGACCCGGAAAAACTGTCTGCAGACAAACATCAGCTCCCTCGGCCAGTAAAGCAAGATGAGCCCTACTTAACTGTCAGGGGTCCTTTACCTTTTTTTAATAGTGAAATATCTATCCCAAACATTTGTTTAAATGAAATCTTACACCCCAAAGAAGCATACAAGGCCTCTAAAAAGCCTGACCAGATTTCTCTCTCTCTCTCTCCCTCTCTCCTTATTTATAACTGTACCACACTTTTTTCCAGTTCATTTTTCTCCTTCATGAGCTTGGCTTGTTGCTATCTCATGTTCTTGTTTCCTGCAAAATAAGACTCCAGCGTTTGACAACTAACATTTGCTTCTTTCGTTTATCCTAACAACAGAAACTAACTTGGCCTTACGGAGACAGCTGGATTTATAGGCCCTGTGGAAAATGGTTATATATGGCAAAGCTCTGGACTGTTTCCCATTGAAGAAGTGTGAGGATTGCTCCCTGATGTGTTTACATATGTCTCTAAGAGTCAGACTACATGTTACATTGGAATTCTGTGACTGGAACTCCGATGCGATTTTATTTTGCTTTCCCAACAGTAACAATGGCTCAAAAGTGACTTCTCTCACATACAGCACCCTCAGGAGGGAGTTATTTGTACTGGTCTTTCAGAGGAAAAATGTTCCCCACTCCTCTAACAGTGTATGCGGTTTGTGCATACTGTTTGTGACAGGGAGAAAATATAGCATGAGAGGGAAAGTGCAAAGGAGTGTAGATGGTAAAAGGGGACAGCAGTCAAGCAAGGGGGACTTGAGGTAAGTCGCCATGCAAAGGAGTTGAATCAGGGGACATTTTGCTTTGTGGGCATTTCCACACACCCCCGGCAATCTGTTTCAGGGTACCGTGAAAGGAGGTGAAAGGATTTGGCTACTTAATTGTTGTAAGGTATCTCAAAGATTTGTGGGGTTAAAAAATACAGTGGAACCTCAGTTGTCGAACGCCTCAGAAGCCGAACAATTCGGAACCCAAACGCCGACAACCTGGAAGTGAATGCTTCTGTTTTTGAACGCGCCTCGGAAGTCAAACAGCTTCCAAGGTGCGTTTCTCCATTTTTTAAAAGGAATTGCGCTATTGTAGTCAAACGGTCTTCCGGAACAGATTACGTTTGACAACTGAGGTTCCACTGTATGTGGCATGCAAGTGTTTTAAGTAAACAATGGGTACATTTTTTGCACTAGGCCGTGCCCAATCCTGGTGAGGCTGAGCACGTTGAAAGATTTGGAGAAAGCAGCTCCAAAAAGTGGTCTAGTCATTGATGCCAAAGGCAGTTAATAATGCACAGGCTAGATCAGGAAACATGAACTAGAGCCCAAGGGTCAGGAAACTTTTTCAGCAGGGGCCGGTCCACTGTCCCTCAGACCTTGTGGGGGGCCGGACTATATTTCTTTTGGGGGAAATGAACGAATTCCTATACCCCACAAATATTCTACTCATGTAAAAACACCAGGCAGGCCCCACAAATAACCCAGAGATGCATTTTAAATAAAAGCACACATTCTACTCATGTAAAAACATGCTGATTCCCGGACCGTCTGTGGGCCCACTTTAGAAGGCGATTGGGCCTGATCCGGCCCCCAGGCCTAAGTTTGCCTACCCATGAACTACAGTCATACCTTGGGTTAAATATGCTTCAGGTTGAGCGTTTTCAGGTTGCGCTCCGTGGCGAACCGGAAGTAACAGGATGTGTTACTTCTGGGTCTCACCACTCGCACATGCGCAGACGCTCAAAATGACGTCACGCGCATGCGCATAAGTGTCAAATCACGACCCGCAGACACAGGTTGCGTTCGCTTCAGGATGCGAACGGGGCTCCGGAATGGATCCTGTTCGCATCCAGAGGTACCACTGTACTAGACAAACAATGTCAACCAGACACAGGTTCTTCAGTACCGTGGACAGTTCACAGCAAGCAGACAACTTGTTCCAAGGAGACCCACTCAACGGAGAGCTTATATTATCCCTCCTATGTTCCTCTCCTTCCTGAGGATGGAAAGGGGTAGCCTTGTCACTTGGAGCCTACCACTCCATCTCCTATTTCCCGCAAAGTGCCTTGCCTGCTTTGGTGAGCAGGGCCTGGGGTGAACTCTTTGGCGGTGAAGGTGTTGGCCTCTTGGGGGAATCTGACTGGAAGGTTCAAGCCTGGAATCGGGGCCTGGGTGCAGCACCTCTGCAATCCACATCAATGGCTTCCGCAACCTAGCTTGGCCCACTCGCTATGTGTCAGTGTCCAAGTCACTTTTGGCGGGGTCACAACAGATTGTGTGATCAGGGAGAGGATGAACACGGCCCCACTGTTAAAGCAACCAGGCCAATGCTCCCTCTTGTTCTGTTGGATGCTAAACTGCAAATACAGTATGGCAAGACCCAGCATTCATTCCCTCTTCTATTCTGAGGGGTGGCAAGGTGAAGGTTTTGTTCTCCGTGATGTTGTCTCATAGACGTATCTGAATGGTTATGCGGCCCCATTATGTCAACACATTTACACTATCCTCAGTTGCCTGGGATCACCTTGTAAGGAAAACAATTAAAAATGGGCCAAAGGAGAATAAAGAGAAGCTGTAAACAAAATTTAAACGATTTGGGTACATTTCAGTTTTTCCTGGGTGTGTGTGTGTCTGTTTTGTGCCTCCTCAAAGAGCTTTATCAAATGTGAAAGAGCTACACCACTGCTCTAGCTGCAAGCTTAATGCTGAGATTGTCTTCTTCTTGAACAGAGATGTCGATTACTACTATAGCTCACAACACCAACCTAGAGTGCCTGCTAATATGCATTCGTCATCTAATTAAACATTCCTCAATTATTAAATTATTCACTATTTAATTACGTTTTGCTTTAAACAAATTACTGGAATGTTTCTGAAACACACTGAATAGGCATTCATACAAGTCCACTCCCTGTTTGTGAAAGAATCTGCGATGCTGTGCTAAGAGGAACACCAGTCCCTTTTCCCTTAGCACTTTAACTCAGAAAGTATGCAAAGCGATAAAGGGGTCTTAACCAAAATACACAAGCACAATGTATGCAAAAGGATTTGTTGAAGAGAAACCCAATAATCTGAAACGATAAGCTTTAGCAGAACAATTCCTGTTCTTAAAAACCACCATTCTCACAGACTCTCCAGCAATAATACACAATATTACCGTATTTTACCTGTGCCAGCCTAAGAACAAGCAAGGCTACTGCCCTGCAATCTCATGAGGAAAGTTCAACCAAAATATAGTTATCAAAAATATAGTTAACAAAAAGAAAAGAAAAAAGTCATGGTCAATGCCAGCACTCTCTCCACATTGAGAAATTCTAAATAATTGTGTCATAACGTGGTTTTGAATTTGATTGGGTGGGATTCTACACTTTAGCTTATAGTTAATTCTGGACTGCATAGCCACTGCAGTGGAAACCGGCCTACTAAACTGAGTAAATTCCATAAAAGAAATGTTTCATGGCTTTCCTAATGACACCGCAACCCATCTGAGCTTTGCTTCCCTGGTTGCCATGGTGGTGGAACCTCTTGGTAGTTGAGCTTCTGAGAGCCTCCTAAGTTTACAGCACTGCTGGGATAACAAATTCTTCATAGGTTCATGGCAAAACAAAATTGTGCTTCCCCAAAACCAGCACAGAGAAGCTGTAAACTTCTCATCTAAACAAATGCTGCTGCAATATTTCAGTTTGTGGTCTGGAGGGTATGTGCTAGCTGCAGCCAAGCTATGAGTCCCCGTTTCCTATTACCAGTACCATTTAAATTTGTTTGTTTATATCTCGCCTCTCCCCTAAAACTGGGACTCAACACAGCTCACAAAAATTAAGACAAATACAGATAAAAGGCACACAGCTAACCATGTATACAAGATTATTGTTAAGAAGTAATTTATCTATGGAATCAAAACAGTGTAGAAAGCCGTATATACTAAAATGCAGATAATAATAATTTTAGAAATGGTACAGTGGAACCTCAGTTCTCGAACGCCTTGGGAGCTGAATGTTCTGGCTCCCAAACGAAGGAAAACCAAAAGTAATTGTTCCGGTTTTCGAACGTTCTTTGGAAGCCGAACACTCGGTACGGCTTCTGTTTGGCGACAGGAAGCTGCTGCACTTGGTTCTCAAATAGTTTGGGAATTGAACAGACTCCCGGAATGGACTCCCGGAATGGATTAAGTTCGGGAACCAAGTTTCCACTGTACAGCACACTGTTAAAGAGTTGTTTTCTTAAAAGCAGTTAGTTCCCAGAATCCTGCTGGAACAAAAGGACAAGAAGGGAATTAGTCTAGCTCAGAGGTCGGCAACCTAAGGCCTATGGGCCGGTTCTGACTTCCGGGTCAGAAGAGTGCTGGAAATAGTGTGTGCGCATGGGCACTCCTGCATTGCGGAAGTACGCCTGAAATAGCGTGTGCGCACGCACCTGTACACATGTGTATACGCTATTTCCGGTGCGCATGCTCATGCACACACGCTATTTCCAGCGCTCTTCCGACCCAGAAAAGTGCCGGAAATAGCTTGAGCGCATGCACAGGCACGCATGGGCACACACGCTCCTGCCCACTGAGATGTCTGCCGGGGAGTGAACTGGCCCGGCCTCAAAAAACGTTGCCGAGCCTTGGTCTAGCTCCTCTAGGAAAGGAGTTTCAAAATATACTCGGAGTCCTGTAGTGATTTCATGCTCTTTATTGCAGATTGTAAAACAATGATTTAATTGCCCCCCCAAAACTCAGGCTTTTATATACATTATTTACACAATGAGTCCCGTCTGATTGGCTGATTCTGCTTCCCTCCTGGAGCCTGATTGGTCTTTTCCTGCAAGCCAATCAGTTGTTGCATTCTAGGATTCTACTTCCTATTGTTCTAGGATCCAAGGTTAGTACATAACAAGTTTCAAAGCCAGGGAGCAGCCACTGAGAAGGCCCTCTCCCACATTCACCAGACGTGCCTGTGAAGGTGACAGAACTGAGAAAACGGTGTCCCCTGGATATCTCAGAACTTGGGCAAGTTTGTATGGGGCAGGGGGAGATATGGTTCCTTTGATACCATTCTGAAGTTCGTAGCAGAAGTAATAATAATAATAATAATTTTTATTTATACCCCGCCCTCCCCAGCCAAGGGCTCAGAGCGGCTTACAAGCAATAATAAAAACAAGTTGAATGATTACAACTTAAAAACAAAATCAATATACAACATTAAAATATTGAAACATTAAAATATTAAAATGTAGCCTCATCGCAGAAGGAGAAGGAAAAGAAAAAAGAAAGAGAGGGAGGGAATCAAATTGGCTCCAAGCCAAAGGCTGGGCGGAACAACTCTGTCTTACAGGCCCTGCGGAAAGAAATCAGATCCTGCAGGGCCCTGGTCTCATGAGGCAGAGTGTTCCACCAGGCCGGAGCCAGTGTTGAAAAGGCCCTGCTCTGGTTGAGGCTAATCTAACTTCCTTAGGGCCCGGGACCACTAGGGTGTTGCTATTTATGGACCTTGAGGCTCTCCGTGGGGCATACCGGGAGAGGCGGTCTCGTAGGTACGAGGGTCCTAGTAGTTGCTTTTGGAATGTGCGTGCAGTGGAGCCTCCTCCAATAAACATTCAGCACTCTAAATAAGAATTGTATATATATATATATATATATATATATATATATATATATATATATATATGCTTTCGTAGATTTTCACGGGTACAGGAATGTAGGTTTTGGTGTCTTCGGGTGTCTTCCCGTGTAAGAGTTGGGGTGTCTAGGCGACGTTTCGACGAGGTCTCACTCGTCATCTTCAGGCTGGTGCTTTCGGCTTCTTGTTACTAGAACAGAGCAGGATCTCAGTGTTTGAGTTCCTATAAATACTGTTGAGGGGGTGTGGTGTATAGCCTCCAACGTTCTGGGCAGAGAGGAAGTTCCTAGGTTAATGTGCCTTTTCTTCTTTTGTTCATTAATTACTTGAGGGATATCTTGAGTGATTACTTGAGTGATATTCTGAGTACCACTTAGGAGGGTCATTAGGTGTGGATTAGTTGCTAAAGCTTTCGTGTCTTGACCTCTTGACCTTGTAAAGAGTTTTTCTGAGAAGATGGCTGTACTGCACTTAGTTGTGCTCTGGCTTGGCTTCGTGTATAGGGGCGAGCTGTGGTTTTGTGCCCTGTGCCAGCCAGATCTGTGTAGGGATAGCAGGGGGGTGCAGCATCCGGAGGTGCCACTATGGTTTGGCTACTGGATGGTGTCTGTAATTTATCTGTGGAGAGGGTCTGGGTTTGGGTCTGGTGTGGTTGATTGGAGATGGCGTTCTGTGTGCCTCTGGTTCTGGTGTCGGTTTTTGTGGGGAGGGCTAATTTCCAGATGTCTGGCAGGCGGGACGTGTCGTCACGCTTGTTCATGTTGTGAGGGTGTTTCTCTATCTCGATGGCTTCCATGATTATTCTCTTGTGGTGATGTTCCATGTTAAAGAGCAATTTGGAATCTGCAAAATTAATTTCGTGTCCTGTTTCTTTCATGTGTTGGTAAACCACATGTGTTGGTCAACCACACCAGTGGTTGGTCAACCACATCATGTGTTGGTCAACCACACCAGACCCAAACCCAGACCCTCTCCACAGATAAATTACAGACACCATCCAGTAGCCAAACCATAGTGGCACCTCCGGATGCTGCACCCCCCTGCTATCCCTACACAGATCTGGCTGGCACAGGGCACAAAACCACAGCTCGCCCCTATACACGAAGCCAAGCCAGAGCACAACTAAGTGCAGTACAGCCATCTTCTCAGAAAAACTCTTTACAAGGTCAAGAGGTCAAGACACGAAAGCTTTAGCAACTAATCCACACCTAATGACCCTCCTAAGTGGTACTCAGAATATCACTCAAGTAATCACTCAAGATATCCCTCAAGTAATTAATGAACAAAAGAAGAAAAGGCACATTAACCTAGGAACTTCCTCTCTGCCCAGAACGTTGGAGGCTATACACCACACCCCCTCAACAGTATTTATAGGAACTCAAACACTGAGATCCTGCTCTGTTCTAGTAACAAGAAGCCGAAAGCACCAGCCTGAAGATGACGAGTGAGACCTCGTCGAAACGTCGCCTAGACACCCCAACTCTTACACGGGAAGACACCCGAAGACACCAAAACCTACATTCCTGTACCCGTGAAAATCTACGAAAGCAAATATCTCACCTCTACGGGGAGGAAACCTTCCAGCTGACAAGAACCTACGAGAAACTAGAAATCCGAAGAGCCACCATCTTATGTGATCTCTTGTTCCTACGCAACTGCCGAGACAACAACTTAATTCCCACATGCTTCCAACTTAAATTCCACTCTAAAACCCCAGCTACCGAAAGGATCCTGAAACGAACTGAACTATCCCTAATCAGAAACGAACTACATAAGAAAAGATACCTACTAAACCAAACCAACAAAGATCTGCTCACTCTTCACCTCAAACTCTGTAACAAAATCCACCCTGCACTCTGGGACAAATGCAAACAACTAGCCGTTTGGAGAGCTGAAACAGAGTCCTCACATAAGACAGACATACACACCAACAAACTCCACAAACTAGAGAAACGCCAGAAGCCCAGCCACCCTCCACAACAACCCATGAAACAAACAGTACATAACATATCAGACAGGATCCTCACCTCAACTGAAACCAAAGTACTCTCCAAAGGTTTCAACTTTGCAGTCGCCCCGAGACGCATCCCCACGGAAAACATCATATGCGGAGTCGAAGCTAGCCTAACCAAAATCAACCCAGATGAAGCCAATAAAATCAGACTTGAAGTCACCAACATCCTCTGCTCCAGCAAACCACCCAGAAGCAATTTACACAAAGAAGAACAGAAAGCACTCACCAACCTGAGGAAAGACAACAACATAATCATTCTCCCAGCAGACAAAGGTAATGCCACTGTTGTGATGAACACATCGGACTACCAAGCAAAACTATCAAATCTACTCCAAGACCCTACCTACCAACCTATAAAAACAGATCCCACCACCTATCTGGAAAAAACCACCAAATCCAAAATAAAAGCCTCTCCTATCAGTGAAGAAATCCAGCTAAGAATCATCCCCAGAGAAAAATCATCCAGATGCCCCAAACTCTACGGTCTCCCCAAGATACACAAAGAAGGAACACCACTCAGACCAATAGTCAGCTCCATAGGCTCACCTCTACAAAATCTCGCTAAATTTCTCGCTAAGCAACTTCAGCCCTATGCAGAATCTATCGCTTCACACGTTACAAACTCCTTCCAGTTCATAGAAACAATAAAGAAGCAAAACCTACATCCCGATGACCTACTTGTGAGCTTCGATGTTGTATCTCTCTTCACACAAGTGCCCATTAATGAAGCCTTGACAGCCATTCAAAACAAATACAATCCCCCCGAATACATCCTGGACCTGACCAACCACTGCCTAACCAACACGTACTTCATCCACAATGGACAAAGATACAAACAGATAGAAGGAGCACCTATGGGATCACCCCTCTCACCGGTCATCGCAAATCTGTACATGGAACACTTTGAAACCAATGCTTTAGACAAGTCAGAACACAAACCCAAACTTTGGCTCAGATATGTTGACGACACCTTTGTAATTTGGCCACACGGGAAGGAAAAACTAGATAGCTTCCTCACACATCTCAACAGCCTACACCCCAAAATACAATTCACTATGGAAATAGAAGCCAACAACCAACTTCCCTTCCTTGACGTCCTAATCTACAAAAAACCTGATGGCTCCCTAGGACACACTATCTACCGGAAAAAAACACACACCAACCGCTACTTACATGCACAATCACACCACCACCCTGCACAAATAAACTCCGTAGCCAAGTCTCTCATCTCCAGAACCAAACGCCTGGCTGACAAAGACCACTTGACAACTGAGTTACAGAATCTCTCAAATGTGTTAATCGCCAACGGATACCAGCAAAACAGGGTTACGAAGCTAATCCAAAAAGAAACACCCCCCAAAAACCAAGACACAGAAGAAAACAATGGCATGGCCCTCCTTCCTTATATCAAGGGCACTACAGATAAAATTAGCAAAATCCTCCATAAACACAATATCAAAACAGCCTTTTGCACCAACCAAAAAATAGCCAATATCCTCAGAAACCCAAAAGATAAAATCCAGTTAGAAAACCAAGGGGTCTATGAAATACCCTGCAAAGTCTGCCCAGCCACGTACATTGGACAAACAAACAGACGAATAAATGCACGTATCGCAGAACACAAGAATGCCGTCAAAAAAGAAGAAAAAACTTCCTCTCTTTACCAACACATGAAAGAAACAGGACACGAAATTAATTTTGCAGATTCCAAATTGCTCTTTAACATGGAACATCACCACAAGAGAATAATCATGGAAGCCATCGAGATAGAGAAACACCCTCACAACATGAACAAGCGTGACGACACGTCCCGCCTGCCAGACATCTGGAAATTAGCCCTCCCCACAAAAACCGACACCGGAACCAGAGGCACACAGAACGCCATCTCCAATCAACCACACCAGACCCAAACCCAGACCCTCTCCACAGATAAATTACAGACACCATCCAGTAGCCAAACCATAGTGGCACCTCCGGATGCTGCACCCCCCTGCTATCCCTACACAGATCTGGCTGGCACAGGGCACAAAACCACAGCTCGCCCCTATACACGAAGCCAAGCCAGAGCACAACTAAGTGCAGTACAGCCATCTTCTCAGAAAAACTCTTTACAAGGTCAAGAGGTCAAGACACGAAAGCTTTAGCAACTAATCCACACCTAATGACCCTCCTAAGTGGTACTCAGAATATCACTCAAGTAATCACTCAAGATATCCCTCAAGTAATTAATGAACAAAAGAAGAAAAGGCACATTAACCTAGGAACTTCCTCTCTGCCCAGAACGTTGGAGGCTATACACCACACCCCCTCAACAGTATTTATAGGAACTCAAACACTGAGATCCTGCTCTGTTCTAGTAACAAGAAGCCGAAAGCACCAGCCTGAAGATGACGAGTGAGACCTCGTCGAAACGTCGCCTAGACACCCCAACTCTTACACGGGAAGACACCCGAAGACACCAAAACCTACATATATATATATATATATATATATCCTCCTCCCCACAAATCTCAAATCCACACTCTCTTTCCTGTTCCACCCACATTTTATAGGAAATCAAAACAAGATCAGAATAAAATCAGCAACAGAGAACAGTTAGTGTTCAAAAAGCACTGAAACAGGCTGCTAACCTTACACTTTACAGGCTGCTAACCTTCGTCCTTTGATCTTTTGCTTTAGCTTTGGAATGTGAATATTCAGACTAAGTTTTTGCTTTAAAATATGTGTGTGTGTGTGTGTGTGTGTGTGTATGTCTGTGTGAGTGAATGATGTTCCAAGATATGCACATGTGAGCTATTTAAAGGGGGAGGGGGGAATTACCTGTTTAGTGAATGTGTGAATATTTGCAAATATAAATAGATCAATCATTTGACTAACATTATGGTGACTAAAGGTAAAGGTAAAGGTACACCTGCCCGTACGGGCCAGTCGTGTCCGACTCTGGGGTTGCGCGCCCATCTCAAGAGGCCGGGGGCCAGCGCTGTCGGAAGACACATCCGGGTCACGTGGCCAGCGTGACAAGCTGCATCTGGCGAGCCAGCGCAGCACACGGAACGCCGTTTACCTTCCCGCTAGTAAGCGGTCCCTATTTATCTACTTGCACCCGGGGGTGCTTTCGAACTGCTAGGTTGGCAGGCGCTGGAACCGAGCAACGGGAGGTTTTACCCACAGCACCACCCGCGTTCCTATTATGGTGACTAATATTTCATAAATCAGCTTGCAACCCTAACAGAATGTAAAAGAAAACTAATATGAAATGGTTTGTAAAGCAATGTGGACATGGGAGAAAGCTGTGTCATTTAATTAATTACAGGATTTAAAAAATTACAGTAATTCCTCATGGCAGTCACAATAAAAATCTCTGGAGGAAGTTCAGAGAAGATGTGATGATAAATATGGGGGGGTGTATATTTATCGCAAATAAAACCAATACTCTAAAGCAGTTGTTCTACACGAAAAATTACCCCTATGGAATTTTATTTCTTTTTCTAAAAATAATTAAGAAAACTGCCTTTCCTTTTCACGATCTTTAGCTGCTTCAGACACCTAGCCCCTAAAAGCTCAGACAGCTAGAGCTGAAAGGGAAACCTGTTTCTAATTTAAGCAGCCACGGCTGTCTTGAAGCAGGACCTGTCTTTTAGAAGGGGTCTCTGCATCATTCTGACTTGAGTGACTGGACATCAGTTGTTGGACACTGGCGAACAGGTGAGATTGTCCATTCAGAGGTTATAGACACTGAAATGACCTTAGCCCACCCCGTTCTTCCCAGTCCATCTGAGAGCCAAGCTTCTCGTCTTAGCTTCCACTCAACCCAACGCCTTTTATGCAGAGCAGAGAATTGAATTACCCTTCCCCAGAATTCACATATGGTTAAAAGCAAGCTGATGAAGAGCTTCTTTGCTGGAAAGGGCTGCCTCTAGCAAATCTGAAACAAGACTCATCTTCTTCGTCACCCAAGCTTTTTTAAAAAAACCCAGCCTCCTTTAAATGTTTCAGGAAAGCAATAGTCACACATAAATTAATGTTGTTTAGATTTCTCTGAAGACATCTGAAGGCAGCCCTGTTCAGGGAACTTTTTAATGTGTGACATTTTAGTGTATTTTTTGTTTTTGCTGGAAGCCGCCTAGAGTGGCTGGGGAAACCCAGCCAGATGGGCGGGGTACAAATAATAAATTATTATTATTATTATTATTATTATTATTATTATTATTATTATTATTATTATTATTATTATTTCTCTGAAAGAAAAAGCAACTCTCTTTCATTACTATTATTATGATTAATTAATTAAAACTGTATGCCACCTTTCATCCAAAGACCACAGGGCGGTTCACAACATAAAAATACAAAATTTGAACGCGTCGTAAAAATCATAATAGGAATATAAATCCAAATATAAAGCCGAAAAGGTAGGAGAGAATCCTGACAACAAGATTTGCATTTCAGTCATTTAGAAAACCTGAAAGTTCCTTCCTAGGAGATAGGAGATGAAATAAGCAGATCAGAGACGATTTACCGTATTTTTCGCCCTATAGGACGCACTTTTCCCCCTCCAAAAATGAAGGGGAAATGTGTGTGCATCCTATGGGGCGAATGCAGGCTTTTGCTGAAACCTGGAGAGCGAGAGGGGTCGGTGCGCACCAACCCCTCTCGCTCTCCAGGCTTCAGGAGAGCCGCAGCGCCAGACCCACAAGGTCGGGGAACAGCGGGGAGGCAGAACGCCGCCATCCCGCTGTCTCCCAATGTGGTTTGGAGGCTGACAGTGGGGAGATGCGTGCTTCTCCCCGCTGCCAGCCCCACAAGCTCCGGGGACAGCTGGGAGGCGTAGCGCGTCTTCCCGCTGTCCCCGGACCTGGTCTGCAGGCGGGCGGCGGGGAGAAGAGCGCTTCTCCCCGCCGCCTGCCCCACAAGTGCCTGGGGGGGAAATGTTTTTTTTCCCTTTACTTTCCCCCCCAAAAAAACTTGGTGCGTCCTATGGGCCGGTGCGTCCTATGGGGCGAAAAATACGGTATGTATGCTACGACTGCCGCCAGAATCTTAGTAGCCCAAAAATGGACAACTCAGGAAATACCAACACTAATGGAGTGGCAGACAAAAATGGCTGAATATGTAGAATTAGCAAAACTGACCCACAGGATCCGTAACCAAGAGGAAACAAAGTTAAAAAATGGAGTAAATTTGTTGAGTATATAGGCAATAACCATAGAAGCTTAAAGACTGTAGTAGGATTAAAATAAATTTTGTGATGTGTATAGGATGCTACTAAGAACCTGCGAAAAAGAGGAAATTCAATATGAAAGCCTGTTGAAGGGAGGGAGGGAAGTCTGCACACAACAGAGTATTTAGAAAATAAGTAGACATATGATTGTTGAATTTTAGAGTATTTATTTTGTTTGTGTATGTTAAACTCAATAAAAAGCATTTTTTAAAAAAGAAAACCTGAAAGTTAAAGAAGATGAAGGGTTAAAAAAAAAAGCATTTTGTGAACAGAATTTCCAAATAATGTTGAGCTTCCCATAAGTGCTCTCCTTCCTCAGAAGTCTGTATCTTCAGTCTTCAGGAGACTAGTAAACATTCTTTGTTTTTAACCAGACAGCTCCTTTCCTTTTTTGGCCATGCCCCACCTAAGCATCTCTAAAATCCTGATCCCACCCCCCGTGAAATACAATTCTTAAATAATAATAATAATAATAATAATAATATTTTTATTGTCATTGCCCCCTTCGGGGACAACGAAATTACTTGACTGCTCCATAAAAACACTAATTAAACACTACAGTTTAATACAGCAAGGGAGATTAGATGACTTTCAAAGTCCGGGCTTCCCATTCAGGGCCGAGATCGCTCTGGAGAAGAAGCTGTTCTTAAGACGGCTCGTTCTTGTCTTCATCGTCCTGTATCTCCGTCCCGACGGCAAGAGCTCGAAGAGACAGTGACCAGGATGCGATGGATCTTTTACTATGTCCAGTGCCTTCCTACGGCACCTTGTGGCATAAATCTGCTCTAAGGTGGAGAGTGGGCAGCCAACAATGCTCTCTGCTGCCTTAACAACCCTGCACAACCCCATCCTGTCCTGGGTAGTACAGCTTCTGTACCACACACATAAGCCGTAAGTGAGCACGCTCTCAATGGCACAGTGATAGAAGGCAAGCAGCAGTTTCTGCGGAAGATGGTTTTTCCTTAGTATTCTCAAAAAGTACAGTCTCTGCTGCGCCTTCTTCACAAGCCCCCTTGTGTTGACACTCCAGGACAGATCCTCTTGTAATTCAATGCCCAAAAATCTGAACGTTGCTACCCTCTCCACACAGACCCCATCAATCAAAAGTGGCTGGACGTTGCTCTTCTGTCTCCTGAAGTCCACCACAAGCTCCTTTGTCTTCCTTGTATTTATGAGTAAGTTGTTAGCTCTGCACCACTCTGTCAGCCGCTCCACCTCATCTCTATAAGCCGTTTCACCCTCCCTTTCAGGGATGAGCCCAATCACAGTTGTGTCATCTGCAAATTTGAGAACCCTATTACTAGGGTGAGTAGCGACACCATCATACGTGTACAGAATATAAAGGAGCGGACTGAGTACGCATCCCTGTGGTGTTCCTATGTTAGTCTTAAGCATATTAGAGGTATAAGGGCCCAACCGAACCCTCTGGGAGCGGTCTGACAAAAAGTCCAATATCCACCCACAAAGTGATAACGGAAGCCCCAGATCTTCCAGTTTAGACATCAGACGTTGTGGTACAATGGTATTAAATGCCGAGCTGAAATCTAAAAAAAGCAGTCTGGCATACCCCCCCCTCCCCGCTGCTCCAAATGTGCAAGGACGGCATGGAGGGCAATCGCCACAGCGTCCTCTGTCAATCTTTTCGTTATTACAGTGGTACCTCAGGTTACATACGCTTCAGGTTATAGACTCCGCTAACCCAGAAATAGTGCTTCAGGTTAAGAACTTTGCTTCAGGATAAGAACAGAAATTGTGCTCCGGCGGCGCGGCGGCAGCAGGAGGCCCCATTAGCTAAAGTGGTACCTCAGGTTAAGAACAGTTTCAGGTTAAGAACGGACCTTCGGAACGAATTAAGTACTTATCCTGAGGTACCACTGTATTCAAAAAGTGAACTCCTATTCATGTGGAGGAAGCCTAAAAGGCCATTAACTGTTAATAACTCATTCTCGAATTGCCCCCCTTAAAAATCAAATTGCCCCACACTGGAAACCACAGGGTTCGAGGGTCCTCATCAGTTTCTGCTTTTTGTTCCAAGGACCCTAGGCATAACAGAGAGTCAACATTTAAGCAAAATGAATCTCACTTATAATCAAAATGTCTCGGAGTGCATTATCGTTGCTACCACATTTATTACTCTTGTTGTGTTCACTGGGCTTCCAGACATTAGCAACAGAGACCACAACTGGAAGCAAACTGGGGGGAAAGTCGCCTTATCCAGGTCAAACAATTCTACCGATCCACCTAACCTGACAGTCCAGCAGCTCTTCCTTCTGGGGGTTCCCTCACTGCGAGAAGTCAGGTTACAGGGAACCAGGCAGAGGGCCTTCTCGGTAGTGGCACCCGCCCTGTGGAACACCTTCCCATCAGATACTAAGGCATGGGTTGGCAACCTAAGGCCCAGGGGCTGGATCCGGCCCAATCGCCTTCTCAATCCGGCCCACAGACGGTCCAGGAATCAGCGTGTTTTTACATGAGCAGAATGTGTCCTTTTATTTAAAATGCATATCTGGGTTATTTGTGGGGCCTGCCTGGTGTTTTTACATGAGTAGAATGTGTGCTTTTATTTAAAATGCATCTCTGGGTTATTTGTGGGGCATAAGAATTCGTTCATTTTTTCCCTTCAAAATATAGTCCGGCCCCCCACAAGGTCTGAGGGACAGTGGACTGGCCCCTCACTTAAAAAGGTTGCTGACCCCTGTGCTAAGGAAATAAACAACTACCTGACTTTTAGAAGACATCTGAAGGCAGCCCTGTTTAGGGAAGTTTTTAATATTTGATGTTTTATTCTGTTTTTAATCTGTTGGGAGCCGCCCAGAGTGGCTGGGCAGGGTATTATTATTATTATTATTAATAATAATAATACCAGCATTTTCCACACTTCCAGCAGCAAATATTACTATTTCCATAGAGCTTAGCTTGTGTTAAAGAAGCCATATGCCACCGCATTCATTTTTGTGTGTGTGGTATCCTTCAGAATACGTTTAATCAATAGCAGGCCTGCACAACTTGTTATTCAGCCAATGCAGCCCTACAGCAGCAATGTGGCCTTGCCAGGTGCATAACAACTGCTGTCTTTTCCTTATCCAAGGTTGGCAGCAAAATCAAGAGGTTTTAACAGCTCAGTAGGTCAAAGCAGTGCAGGCGTGATATACACAGACAGCTTTGGCCTGGCTGCCTGCCTGCTCTCTTCTTTTTCTTTTTTTATATTTCTTTTTATTTATTCAATCAAAAGCATACAGTTCAACAACATACCGAAACAAAAAACAAAGAGAAGGCAATACAATTCCATGAAAATTGAAATGAAACACACACACACACACACACACAAGATACAAAATTAAGTTGTTGCATTCACAACCCCTGGGAATATTAAGAATACTGTTGACATTGGAGGGTGGTAACATGTCCTTAAAAAAAAAAAAGAATTTGCTTTGTTTACCCCTGCATCCATAATGCATTTCTGAGTGTCTGGGTGTTATCCACCAACGATAACTGTGAAAAACTGAAGTCTAGAAACTATGTACTCAGGACTGACAATGCACTTTTGAAGAGCCTTTTTGCACTGATAATTTGTGATTTGTATCAGATATATCATTACTCCCCATATATTCTATTGCAAAACTTCTTTTAAAATGGCTTCCATATTTCCTCAACAGATTTATTTACATCACTTGTAGCTTTCATAACATAGCTATCTTGTTTGTGTGCAGAGCTTCCCAAGACTTACTCAACAAACGGTTAATTGTGAAAACGTCAACTGGTTCTACATCCTTTCGATATTAAATTTCACAGTTGTTATTAAATTTGCTACCAATTCTGTATAAAATGCTTTCAGCAGAGTCATAAGATGTGGAAAGAAGAGTCAACACAGAACACACAAGTTCTCTTCGAGAACACTAGTAATCTGCAATACTGAAAGTATCTAGTTTAAATTACTCCATGTAGGAATAACCCCAGGATTCCAGTCTTAGATCTTCTTCATAGATGGGAACCTGGCCTTACGGTTTGACTTTGAACTTACAGTGGTACCTTGGTTCTCAAACTTAATCCGTTCTGGAAGTCCGTTCCAAAACCAAAGCATTCCAAAACCAAGGCGCGCTTTCCCATAGAAAGTAATGCAAAATGGATTAATCCGTTCCAGACTTTTAAAAACAACCCTGAAAACAGCAATTTAACATGAATCTATCTATACAAGGCCATTGATCCATAAAATGAAAGCAATAAACAATGTACTGTAGTCACACAATCAATCAATCAGTAGCTGAACTGGGTTCCACACAGTCACAAAAACAAAACAAAAAAGCCGCAAAAACAAAAATGCAAAATAAATAGCAAAAACAGACAGACCTCAGCGTAACGCTCAAATTGGAAGTGTAACATTCAAAACGGAGCATGTTCAGCTTCCGAAAAAAGTTCGCAAACTGGAACACTTGCTTTCGGGTTCGCAGTGTTTGGGTTCCAAGTTGTTTGAGTACCAAGGCATTTGAGAACCAAGGTATCACTGTATCTCCTTGTACTGTATTTGACCATTGGACTGTTCCGACTCCTCTCTAGTGTTGCCCTTGGGACTATGTGCAATATTGGAATTTACCTTAGAGTAAAACACTGGTCACAGGTATCTACTGATTTATTGTTCCTGACCCTCTCAGACGGTCCAAAAACACCTTCTTCCCTACCATGCTCATACCATCTTGAGAACTTTCTACAAAGGCTATAATTTATCATTTCATTTCATTTTTAGGAAGCGGAACGCTCCCCACTATACCTTTCCAGTAAGGGAAGTCATCATGCGTTACCAGTTTAAAGGAAAAACAATGGCGAACACCAGAAAAGCAACCCCCAGAACAAATGTTTGTGAACTTAAACAAAAAGACACCATTGTAGATCTCCCCCTCTGGTGCTAAAATGTACATCTACCTGGTGTTTCTAAGGCTTTTCTGGGTAGCAGAAAATTACAGACCATTTCTTCCTTCCTTGCAGTTTCCAGTAATGCTTTTAACAAAAGCAAGCATCACTAAGATGAGATCATAAGCAATCAATTAAGCTCCGTCTCCTTTACATAAATATTCACTCTCTTTCCTAAGCTATCTCTGCAGCACTGAAATTAGAGTAATGTAATCACTCTGGAGGGGAAGAGAGGTTAAAGCTGCAATCCTGTGCGCATTTACTTTGGAGTAAGCCTTAATTAGCATAGGACTTCAGAGCAAGGTTGCATGGGCCTTGCACTGCAACAAGGTAAAGTAACAGACAGTTATTCTGCTTCACTGGCAAAAGGGAATGTTTTAGTGAATAAAATCTAGCATGCACAATCTTGCACATGGACTGGGATCTGCTTCTTAGGGAGATGGGTGCAGAGCCCCAAAACAACCCCGAGGCAACAGATATTGTTTTGTGCATGGCACAGAGAGACATCTGCCACCTGGGAAGAAAGCCGCTCATACAAACATTGGAAGGCAGTAATTGTTATGATGTTCCCTCTAATGCTCCACTAAAAAAAACTTGTGGCGCTGCCAAGAATACATTTCTCAGTCATTCTGGTTATTTCACTTGCAGCAGCTAGCTACTCAAGCCTGTTGGCTTATTCTGATGGAAAGCAACCTCACCCCTCCCCGCATTCCTTATTTTTCTGAATGAAAACTTTTTAAATTTTAAATGCTTTATTATTCATTTTCCATATATAATTATACAATACATAATCATCTTCATTTCAGTCAGTAAAATAAAGATATCACAAAAAATATATACAGCTTCAACTATGTGCTTTCTACACAAACCTATGACTTCCCATCCTCTCCGTATTTTCCTTTACATTAAACATCTTGCTTTAATTTATCATGACTATTTTGTAAAAATTCTCTTTTCTATTTCGATATCATATTCCATCATATGTATTATTTACAGAAATCATTCAAAGGCAACTACCGTGTTTAGATTACAACTGCTTTTCAAATAATTTTTGAAAATCTAGAATGAACTCCTGTCTGGGCTTGTCTCCGATTCTTTCCGAAAGAGAGGCTAATTCCGCATATTCTGTCAATTTGGATAACCATTCAACTCTGGTAGGGAGTTTGCCATTTTTCCAATTTGTCGCAATAAGCACGCTCGTCGCCGCTGTTGCATACAATTTTTTTCCCCTTGGGGATGAATGAAAACTTAGGAAACGTAGCTGTGTTTTTACAACAACCCTGCTCCTTCCTCGCCTACACAATAGCTACTTAAAAAAAACTAACTAACCCATGGCTCTCTCAGAACACAGAGATCATCACTGAGCATGATGTTCTCCCTACAGATGGTACTTTGGGGGAGATTTCTTAGGGTGACACACACACACACACACACACACACACACACACACTAAAGCTTCTCAGTCAGCATACAAATGTCAATTGCACAGCTGAAATTCTATTCAAAGGTAAAGAGAAGACAAAAACGGATGCTCTCATTATCCACAGCACGGAAGGGTAATATTTCTTTCTGTCAGGTGAGACGTAGCATTGGAACTACAGCTGGGACGGTCACAATAATATCTAAATCACCATAGAGCAGAGCAACCCTATCCTTAAAATGGTGGACCAGGCAATGACAGCAGGCCTCAACTCACCTCCTATCAGCCGGTGAGACCAATTTCTGGACAAACTGCAAAAGTTACGTTGGACGATTACTTGGCCTCAGTGGAGTCGGCAAAGAAGGACTTATTCACTGCCCTTATTACCATATGTTAGGCACAATTATGGCCTCTAACCAATGCTCAGTCAGCCTTGGAGTGAGATCTATACCACCGACACTCTTGGCAGTCACACAACCTGTTTCAACACCCACAGTTCCCTTGGACACAATTTGGATTGCAGGCCCCCTTGGCATCAGGGAGGGCACTCAGGAGTGATCAAGAACCCTCTGCATCTCAACGTTTTGTAAGGAGACGAGATCCTCAACAACATCATTTGCTCTTCCCAAGGGTAGATGCCCCAGAACGTTCAGGAATCCGTCAAGATCTGTAAGTCCCAACAGATGGCATAATAAAAATTAAAAAAACAAATTTACGGGCTTGCAACAAGAGGTCAGAAGAACCCCTTTGGGGAACTGTCTTCCTCAGCCATGGGGCTACCACTGAAAAGGTACCCAAACTAATTAGGTCTCATGGGCAAGTACAGGCGCAGGTCTTCTGAATACAATATCCAAGTGAGGAAAATTTGATAATGGGTGAAGGTACTCCTCCTTTCCTGGTGAAATATATACTCTGAGTCGAGAGTGGATTTCATGCTCTTTATTCAGCTCATAGTGGTGAGGAGGAATGAATGTCCCCTCAAAGTATCTGCTTTATATACATTATTTACACAATGGGCTGCACGTGATTGGCTAATTCCAGAATTCTCCTGTAGGCCAATCAGGTTGTGGATTCACTTCCATCTGGAGCCGGATTGGGTGGCTCCTGCAGACCAATCATACTGCTGCACTGTTCTAGGACCAATCAGACTGCTGCATTCTTAATCCTATTGTTCTAGGACCAATCAGACTGCTGCATTTTGTATCCTATTCACTCAGTACATAACAACTGGGAACAGTGACACGAAAAGAAAAGGTTGGCCCAAAATAAATTTTAAGAAATCTACATTAGGGAGCTACCATCTCTTGGCCAACCAAAACACTTTACCCTGATGTGGATTTACAGGACATTTGGGTTTCCAAAAAGGGGGGGGGGGAGACCTTCTTTTCCTTCTTACCCTCCTGAACCAACATCACCCACTCTAATTGTGCTACGTAACACTGAAGGATTCTGGCTTGCAGCTGACAATCGGATCCAAATGTGAGGACTTTATTACCAGGGGGAAGGGAAGGGGAGCAAAAGGATTTCAGGAGGGCGTGAAGAGGCAAACTCTCCTGAAACCTTCCTCAGAAAGCTATATAGTGCTACCGAGCTCAGGCTATGCAATATTTATCAAGCTAATTCCCAGCATTCCCTTGCCCCAGCCACAGCGATGACTTCAGTGATGGATGGCAACAAGGACAGGAGCAATGGCGGGGGATACAGATGGTCCGTGCAGAGCAGATGAGTACGGAGCGGCATAAATGATGGGTGGTCCCATCCCTTCTTCCCCTCTCCCCTGTCCATCAAATTAACTAGATTATAAATAAATAATACATAGACACACAAACCATCCCCATCAACATTTTTGCTCTCTGTCACCCTTGGGGCTTTTGCAGTCATTGCAAGAAACCGAAACCTACAAAGAGATGGAAAGCAGGCTTATACCATTGGCCTACCTGGCTCAGTACTGTCAACTGACTGGCAGTGGCCATCCCACGGTTTCAGGCAGGGAATATTCCTTTTCCTAGCTGGAGAAGCCAGGGGTTTAACCTAGAAGCTTCTGCATGCAAGTCATGGGCTCTACTACGAAGCTACGGCCTGTTCCCAATTTAATATGCTTCCATTCCATGATCTTTGTTGGCAAGGAAGACATTTATTTGAGACGCATTAGTCCCAACCCATGGGATGCGGGTGGCGCTGTGGGTTAAACCACAGAGCCTAGGACTTGCCGATCAGAAGGTCGGCAGTTTGAATCCCCACGACGGGGTGAGCTCCCGTTGCTCGGTCCCTCTCCTGCCAACCTAGCAGTTTGAAAGCACATCAAAGTGCAAGTAGATAAATAGGTACCGCTCTGGTGGGAAGGTAAACGCCGTTTCCGCGCGCTGCTCTGGTTCGCCAGAAGCGGTTTAGTCATGCTGGCCACATGACTGTACGCCGGCTCCCTCGGCCAATAAAGCGAGATGAGTGCCGCAACCCCAGAGTCGGCCACAACTGGACCTAATGGTCAGGGGTCCCTTTACATTTACCTTTAGTCCCGACCCTCTCCTAGGTTTGGGAGAACAAGGAACCACAATAGTTCAACTGGGAGGTCAGACAGTCAGTCCTTCCTAAACACAATGCCAACATTATGAGGGCAAACATTTCAGGTGTTATGTAGTGTAGTTTCACCCTGGGCCAACAGGGGGATACTGTATATAGTTTTCACTCAGGTCTGTAGATAGTTTTCACTCAGGTCCGCGGCAGTTAGTTTAGGCGGGAACTCTGAGCTGTTGTGGTCACAATGTTGACAGCCGGCTGCCTATAAATACAGGCCGGCTGAGCTGTTCACAGTCAGTTCTATTCTAGCTTGTCTTAATAAAGAGCTACTTGAAGAAATCGCTGTGCCGGCTGCTATGTCAACCCACTACTTAATACTGGCGACGAGGATGGGATGGATGGACATCAGAGCACAGCCAGATGCGGCCAGCCTCTGAACTGAGCTGAATCACAGAGCGAAATCACTGAGCGAAATCACTGAGCGAAATCACTGGGCAGAACCAATTCAGAGCTGACTGTTCTGGCTAGAGCACTGTGTTCCATCCATCGCCCTTCACGCCGGCATCGGAATCATGGCTTCACTTGTGCCTCTACCGCTGTTTGCGCCAGCCTCTGAGTCATGGGACTCCTACCTCGCTCGGTTCGACTGCTACCTCCAAGCCAACGAGCTGACAGCAGTATCAGTGGATCGGAAGCGGGGCCTATTTCTCAGCCTCTGTGGGCCTGAGGTGTTTGAGACGGCCCGAGCATTGGTTGCGCCTGAAGCAGTCCAGGCAACACCATGGGACACGATCCAAGAGAAGCTCCGCAACCACTACGCACCAAAGCCGTCCAAGATTGCTGCCCGCCATGCATTCTACCACCGGAACCAGGCAGAGGGGGAGTCAATCAACAACTACGCCACCGCCCTGCGACAGGCTGCAATGCACTGTGAGTTCCGAGACTTAGACGATGCCCTGATGGATCGAATCGTCTGCGGAGTCCGGGACATCCATCTGCAACGGCGTCTCCTAGCCAAGCCAGACCTCACGCTACAGAAAGCCATTGAGGAGGCTGTGGCCTCAGAAGCTGCTGAACGCTCCGCCCAGGAGATCTGCAAGTCCAGCAGCCCGCGTCTTGCTAGGGGGCCAGTTCCGGTGCATCATGAAGAGGCCAGCAGTGATGAGGCATCCTCCAGTGAAGACGATGACGTGCACCAGACAAAGCGGGAGCGCCGGAAGCTCCAACAGAAGTCCAAGGGCCAACCGGAATGTGCTGGCTGCGGAGGCGACCATTCCCGTGCCAAGTGTCGATTCAGAGACGCCATCTGTAGGAGGTGTTCCAGAAGGGGCCACATCGCTAAGGTCTGCCGATCGGCTCCGTCTGACACCCCCCCTTCATCGACTCGCAAGTTCAAGTCTTCACTCCAGTCTGCCAAGGGAAGTTGTTTCGCTCTCACCAACTGCCGCTGCCCGTCTGGAACCACGATTGGCCAAACCGACTCGTCTACGCGACGCAAGCTGAACGTCACGGTGCTCATTGAAGGAGCTCCATGTGACATGGAGATCGACACCGGGTCTGCCCTGTCCGTCGTGTCATGGAGCACCATCAAAAGACTGGTACCCAGAGTATCCAAAAGGCAACTCGACTCTCACCGCGTACACCTGAGAGACTACCAGGGAAACGACATTCCCGTGGTAGGCGTTGGCCGGTTCCGGATCGCCTTCAAGGATTTTTCGGGCCTGCTCCGGTTGGTGGTGGTCGAAGGTCAGCGGCCAAGCCTCCTAGGGCTAGACTGGTTTGATGCCCTCGGCCTGGAAGTCACCGGCATCAACTGCATCTCTAACGCAGAGACTGAGGGTCTGGTCAAAGACTTTGCCGAGGTTTTTGATGGCACCTTGGGACAATATACTGGTACGCCCATTTCCTTTAGCCTTGATCCACAAGTCGCCCCCATCAAGCTTAAGCCACGCCGGGTTCCCTTTGCTCTCAAGGCTAAGGTGGACGAACAACTGGACAAACTGATCGCCCAAGGAGTTTTGGACCCCGTTGACCACGCAAAGTGGGAAACCCCCATCGTCACGCCTGTCAAGCCAGATGGGTCGGTGAGAATCTGCGCTGACTACAAGTGCACAATCAACAAGGCACTTCAGCAGCACGCTTATCCGGTTCCTGTTGTCCAACACCTGCTGCATTCCCTGGGTGAGGGTAAGGTCTTCGCTAAGCTGGACCTTGCCCAAGCCTATCAACAACTGCCAGTCGATGATGCCACTGCTGAAGCCCAGACGATCGTCACCCACCGGGGGGCATTCCGTTGCCGCCGGTTGCAGTTCGGGGTAAGTGTGGCTCCTGGCATCTTCCAAAGCCTTATGGAGCGTCTCCTGCAAGGCCTTCCGGGCGTGGTACCATATTTTGATGACGTCTTGGTGTCTGCAGAATCACACCAGCAGCTGTTCGAGCGCCTCCGTGCCGTGCTGACCAGGTTCCAGGAGGCCGGGCTCAAGGTAAAGAGGGAGAAGTGCCTGATTGCCGTTCCACAGGTAGAGTTCCTGGGCTATCTTATCGATGCCTCCGGCCTTCATCCAACCACATCCAAGATCCGCGCTATCCAGCAGGCCCCCACCCCGAAGGACAAAACGGAGTTGCAGGCATTCCTGGGGCTGCTGAACTTTTATAACATGTTCCTGCCCCACAAAGCCACAGTGGCTGAGCCTCTTCACCGACTCCTTAGCACTAAGACGCCTTGGGCCTGGGGTCATCGAGAGACGGCGGCCTTCAACGCGGTCAAGGCTCTCCTTTCTTCAGACAGTGTGCTGGTACAGTACAGTGAATCCAGACCGCTGGTCCTTGCCTGCGACGCCTCACCTTTTGGCATCGGTGCTGTCCTTAGTCACTGTTTTCCAGATGGAAGAGAAGCACCGCTCGCCTACTTTTCCAGGACACTATCTCCGGCGGAACGGAATTACAGCCAGCTCGACAAGGAGGCATTGGCACTTGTGGCTGGAGTGAAGAGGTTCCATGAATACCTCTATGGCAGGACTTTTGACCTCATCACTGACCACAAGCCACTCCTGGGCCTCCTCGCCGGTGATCGTCCAACTCCACCGGTCCTCTCACCACGCATGCTGCGATGGACTGTTTTCCTGGCTGCCTACCACTACCAGCTCATCCATCGCCCGGGGAAATCGATGGGCCATGCCGACGCCCTCAGCCGTTGCCCTCTTCCAGCATTTGTGGAAGACCCGGCTCCAGCTTCATCGCTCCTTCTGATTGAGGATCTTCCGGCAGCGCCTGTATCGGCTGCCACTGTGGCCTCCGCGTCTGCCCAGGATCGCACCATCAGCCGGGTGCTCAACTGGGTGTGGAGGGGGTGGCCACAAGGGCCTTTTGCATCGGAGCTCCAGCCCTTCGCAACCAGACAACATGAACTCTCAGCTCATCGCGGCTGTCTGCTGTGGGGAGACCGCGTCGTGATTCCCCAGGGACTCCGTCAGCGCGTCCTGGAGGCTCTGCACGTTGGCCACCCGGGAATTGTCAAAATGAAGGCGTTGGCTCGATGTTACGTCTGGTGGCCTAATATGGACGATGCCATCACTGCCTGGGTATCCGCCTGTCAAGCGTGCCAAGAGTCGAGGCCTGCACCACCGGCAGCTAAGGGACACACCTGGGAGACGCGAAAGACACCCTGGTCGAGGGTGCACATCGATCTGGCTGGCCCCTTTCACGGCCGGACCTTTATGGTAGTGGTGGATGCCTATTCCAAATGGCTGGAGGTCGCCCTGATGCCCTCCACCACTACCGAAGCTGTCATCCGGGTGCTGCGAGGCCTGTTTGCAACGCATGGGTGTCCTGATGTCCTTGTCTCTGACAACGGACCGCAGTTCACGTCAGGCACGTTTGAGCGGTATCTTTTGGGACTGGGCATCCGCCATGCCCTAACGGCACCTTTTCATCCATCCAGCAACGGGCAAGCGGAAAGAATGGTGCGCTCGACAAAAGAGGCACTGGCGCGCCTGGACCGGGGAGACTGGCATGAGCGGGTCGCCGAATACTTGTTCGTGCAGCACATCACTCCTCATGCGGCCACAGGGAGGAGTCCTGCTGAACTGCTTATGGGCCGCCGCCTCAGGTCACCGCTCGACCGGCTACACCCAGACTTTGCCGTGGCTGAACCCCCAGGCTGTGCCAACGCACCACGGTCATTTGTCCCAGGAAACCAGGTCTTTGCCCGGAACTATGTGGGGGACATTCCTTGGGTGCCAGCCACAGTAGTGGGAGTCACTGGACCTCGCTCGTACCAGGTGGCACTCGAAGACGGACGTTTGTGGCGACGGCACATAGACCAGCTTAGGCGCAGGGTTGGCGACTTAGACACTACCGAGGTGCCCCCAACTGCGCTTGCGGCTCCAGAAGAGACACGTACAGATGGCGAGGCCCCACCTACACCTCCCTCGCAAACTGCCAGCGTGGAGCCGAACCAAGCCGTCTCAGAACAGACTCAGACCACTCCACTTGCGGAGGCTCCACCCACAGCAGCGGATCCAGGGGAGTTGGTTCCAACGCCACCTAGGGTCGCACCACAGCCTCAGCGAGAACTGTGTGGCCCTCCGGACTTGGCTACCAGTCCCCGGCGGTCTGGCAGAGTTTCCAAGCGCCCAACTCATTTAAAGGACTACGTTGTTGGACAGGTATCACTGTTGGTCTAAGTATGGGAAATGTAACCGATATGCTTTTGTGCCTAATTGAACCATTACGCGTAGTGCTGTATATAAGGAAACCATTACGATTGTAACTAACGCCTTATCTCGGTGGGGAGGGGTGTTATGTAGTGTAGTTTCACCCTGGGCCAACAGGGGGATACTGTATATAGTTTTCACTCAGGTCTGTAGATAGTTTTCACTCAGGTCCGCGGCAGTTAGTTTAGGCGGGAACTCTGAGCTGTTGTGGTCACAATGTTGACAGCCGGCTGCCTATAAATACAGGCCGGCTGAGCTGTTCACAGTCAGTTCTATTCTAGCTTGTCTTAATAAAGAGCTACTTGAAGAAATCGCTGTGCCGGCTGCTATGTCAACCCACTACTTAATATCAGGTATTTCACTTCCCCCAAACTAGGAGGTGTCTTTGCCCCAACCCATTCCCATCATTAATGCAGCTGTTGAGTTGGGGAGGGAAGCAGACAGGAGAAGTTTGTTGAGTGTGCGGCAAAGCTGAGAATACAAAGGAAATCACCACCCCTTTCTCCTTCCACCTTCTGGTCCTCCCATCCATCACCAAGCAATTAAATTGACAAAAGACTAGGATTTTGACAAGCGTGTATGAAGAATGAGGAAATTCCCAAAAGGGACAAAAGATGATACCCCTACCCAGTTCCTATCATCTGGTTTTTGAATGATATGAAAACTCAGATCCAAGATCAATCAAAGGCTCAGGAAACCTTTGGTTGAAATGGAAGAAATTTGTATCCTTTTAACATCTATACTAGGGTAGTAATGTAATGAACATAATCTGTTAGAATTAAAAGCAATGGCACTGCTGCGAGTGAAATTATCTACAGAAGCTTGACATAAGAGGGTAGGTTTGATTAAATTTACTATTACGTGGTGCTGGAATGTGCTGTGTCAACATAATATGGCATGATGGGGACTGCCTTGTCTTATCAACTTCCAATCCAAAGATGCTTCAGGGAAACCTAACGTAATCCATCGCTCAGTGAACAGGATAGTAATTGCCATAAGCTCCACAAGCAATCTGCAGTCCTCAGAAAGATAGAACAGACTTCCAACAAAGCAAACATAAATTTTTAGCCATAGTTCCGAAATCAGTTTCTGTCAGCTGATCTGTTTTATTAAGGGTGCAGCTACAGGATGGAAGAGACCAGAAATCCGTGTAGGTTAAGACCAGACCTCAGCGCACATGGAACATATTAAAAATTAAATCACACAAAGAAAGACAGAGGCAGTTTAACTGAACGGGGCTCAGATTGCCCTACATTTCCTTACGGCGTCTCCACAATATTTGAATAGACCATCGATGCAGCGGAATCCAGACAAGGATACAGATTTGAAAAGCTAGCTTTCATTTGCAGAAAGCAGATATAGAGGAACGTGATTAAATGCAAAAATGATTGTGCTGGGAGTAATGGAAAATCAGAGTGGGGAGGGGCTCACTATGGTACACATTACACAGCCTTTCATCGCCTTAAAGGAGGCTCCTGTTAGGAGCCCATCATTCTTCCCAGTGAACACAGAGCAGAGGTTGCCAATATGGTGTCTGAGGGCCCCAGTATGCTCACCAGTACCTCCTATGTACCTCCACGAAATTAAAAGACGCCTTCTTCTTGGGAGGAAAGCAATGACAAACCTAGACAGCATCTTAAAAAGCAGAGACATCACTTTGCCAACAAAGGTCCGTATAGTCAAAGCTATGGTTTTCCCAGTAGTGATGTATGGAAGTGAGAGCTGGACCATAAAGAAGGATGATTGCCGAAGAATGGGTGCTTTTGAATTATGGTGCTGGAGGAGACTCTTGAGAGTCCCATGGACTGCAAGAAGATCAAACCTCTCCATTCTGAAGGAAATCATCCCTGAGTGCTCACTGGAAGGACAGATCCTGAAGCTGAGACTCCAATACTTTGGCCACCTCATGAGAAGAGAAGACTCCCTGGAAAAGACCCTGATGTTGGGAAAGATGGAGGGCACAAGGAGAAGGGGACGACAGAGGACGAGATGGTTGGACAGTGTTCTCGAAGCTACCAGCATGAGTTTGACCAAACTGTGGGAGGCAGTGGAGGACAGGAGTGCCTGGAGTGCTCTGGTCCATAGGGTCACGAAGAGTCGGACACGACTAAACAACAACAACCTCCTATGACACCTGCAAGTAGCCTCAGTGAACTTCCCCACAAAAAGCCACCATATGCAATGGTTGACACTGCCTCGCATTGACACATTCCCTTAAACAGGTTCACATGACATTGGATTCCAGGACTGGACCTCCCTTTCTTCTGTTCTGAAAAAAGAGTATCTCTCTCTGAGTAAGGGCAGCAATAGGTGCCTTTTTGCCCCTTTTCTGAGAATATGCGGCTCTCTCTTGTCTGCTTTTAGATGAGGCAGCCATTTTGTGTGATGCCACACTTCCATAGCAGCCATTTTGTGTCCGGCGCCCACGCCACTTAATAAAATAATAATAAAATTTTATTTATATCCCGCCCTCCACAGCCAAAGCCGGGCTCAGAGCAGCTAACAACAGTAAAATAATACAGCATTCTAAAATCAATTCATTATAAAATCAGTTCAAATCAAATTAATGGCAACCATAATGAAAATTCCAAGTGTGCCCACTAACTCGGAAAGGTTGGCTACGTACAGCCTCACTCCTAAAACTTGTAAAGCCCCCCACCCCAAGGGTCTGGATAGTTTTAGGTAGGTTGAATGGGGCTACATCAGCCTTCCCTCGCCGACTGCCCTTCAGCCCCAGACAGCCTGGCCAATGACCTAACCATCTAGAGGACACCAGGGTGGGGAAGGCAGGACTAGACGCTCCCAAAATCAACTGGTGGGTGACATAAATGGCCTTTCCTCCCTTCAGAACTTCCTACTTTGGCCCAGGGCTGCTGCTAGATATTTAAAGGGTTTACATGGCCCATGATTCAAATTTGTACAAAATTTGCTTATTCTACTCATTGATACAGGATGAGGCCTTCAGATGATGACTGGATGGCTCCCTGGCAATATACATTGCAGCAAGTCCAGCTGTTCTGTTAGCAGGTTTTTTTAAAAAAAAAGGAAAAAGAAAAAGGAGCGAAGACAGGCAATATGGTGCCCAGAGCCAAAGATCAGGCCTCATACCACTCCTACCGCGGGTGGGGGTATAATATTGTTTTTGTTTGTTACTATGCTATGCATTTTTGTGTTTTTGTATTGTAAACTGCCCTGTGATCCTCAAATGAGGCCAGGGAGGGCGGGATATAAATATAAATTATTATTAATATTAATATTAATTCAGGGACGCGGACTTATAAAAAATATTGGGGGGGGGCCCGGGAAAGCTCATGAATAATAAATAAGCTCATGAATATGCAAATAAAGTGGCTCCGGCCCTAAATAGGGCAAGCCACGCCCCCCCAGCCAGCCGATTGGCTGGCTGGGAGGTGTGGCCAGTCGGGATTCCCCTGTTCTCGCGGGGGCTGAAACCGCCAGGAGGAAGGAAATTCCCCCCGGCAGTGCCTTGGCAGTGGCGGTGGTGCTGTGAAGCAGCGAGGCAGGAGCCCCCACCCCCGGCGCTCTGCTGGAAGGGCGCCCGAGATTATTGGGGGGGCTGAGCCCCCCAAAAAAATTTTTTGAGGGGGCTCGAGCCCCCTCAAGCCCCATGGAGTCGGCGCCTATGTATTAATTTAATTAATTATTATTAATAACAACAACAACAACAACAACAATACTTCCAGTTTGTCTGGTTTTGGCCATTGTTGCTCATAGCTCCCAATGTAGGAGTTCAGCTTTGTGTCCATCCTGCGTTGCCAAATTCCTGTTCCTTCCAGTTCCAGTACCTTGCTTGTCTCCTAATTTTCTGTACAGAGCAAGGATGGGGATTCTGTGGCCATCGTGAATGTCCATGGGGGTGGGGTGGGGGGACACACAGTCGCTCTGCTCCATCAGATGAACTGTGATTCCCCAGATTCCCATTTTTTTATTTAAAAAAATAGTTATAAACTTTTAGCATTTGCATAACCTGAGATCTGAGGCAAAATGTCCAGGCACTTCCCCCCCCTCGTTTGTTTTTCAAGAAACCAGCCTGCTTCCACCTTTCAGTGTTTTTAGCCAATGAATGAAGCCACAGCAATGACTAAGATTTAGGAAAGCAGATCTAGCCAATTAGGGAAGGCTGAAGAGGAAAGCCCAATATAGACCCTTGCTTTGCTTTTAAGCATACAGTGGTACCTCAGTATATGAACAGTCCTGTTTACGAATGATTCGGTTTACAAACTCTGCAAAACTGGAAATAGTGCCTTGGTTTGAGAACTTTACCTCAGACTAAGAACGGAATCCAAACGGTGGAAGGCCTCATTAGGGAAAGCGCACCTCGGTTTAAGAACGGTTTTGGTTTAAGAACTGACATCCAGAATGGATTAAGTTTGTAAACCAAGGTACCACTGTATTCTGCTGGTCTTCCCTACTAGAGAAGTGATAGCTGCTCCATAGAGCAGTGTTTCCCAACCGGTGTTCCCCGGCACACGAGTGTGCCGTGAGACACCGGCTGGTGTGCCGCGAGATGCCTGGAGGGAGGCGGGCGAGTCGGGCGGCGAGAGGCGGGGCAGGGGCGGCGAGGAGAGGCCGCGCCTCCTGCTGCTGCCTGGCGCTCCTCCTCGCAGCCGGCAGCGCTGCCTGGGCGCCTCTGCGCGACTCTGTCTCGCTGGGTTTGGTCTCCCAGCAGAGACGGGTCACACGCGCCCCTCCCTCCCTCCCTCAGCCTGCGCGGAGGCGGATTGAGCGCAGCTGAGAGGAGCTGCCGAGGGAAAAAACGTTCACTTTTGTGCGTCCCTCCCGGCGTGACGCTGCACACTGACGTCACGGGGCGGGGCTTTAATGGTGGTGTGCCGCGAGATTTTTTTTTAGTACACAGGTGTGCCGTTGCCCAAAAACGTTTGGGAAACACTGCCATAGAGAACAAGTCAAATATCTAGGGTTTTATTGTAGCTATGACAGGGAAGCAGTGTGTCGACTCCAAAAAAAAAAGTAGCAGCAAAGTCAAGAACTCGTGTTCTTTCCAGCTAAAGCCTTATTTCCTACCCCCCAAAAAGTGTGATTTCCTTTTGACTTGATAAATATTTTATAAATTGCTCTGTTAATGCCAATGCAGATAAAAGTCCACTGTTACTATACCCATGTCGCAGAGAGCAGGACTGTGGCTGAGAGAAGGAGTGTTACGCCAGCCCAGAAAAGCAACCCAGTGTTGCTTTTGCTGAAGATGGGGAGGAGACAGAGTATGCCAATCCTAAAGCGTAGGCTGGCATTGTTAACCTGGCACTTTGGGGGTTCGTTTTTACGAGAACTGCAGTGAAGAGAGAGCTGTGAAGTTGACTGTAGCAGCAGTCCAATGAATTAATGGATGGAGACGGCGAAGGGAGCCTGGGAAATAACTGAAGGTTTCAGCAGTGAGTGGGAAGATGTCCTGATGCCAGGTCTGCCAACATATGGACCACAGGTTTACCCATTGAGAACCAACAGAGAGATAGACCTGAAATACAAAGGCCAGGACTACCCAGGTCCCACCATGGCTACGTCACTGTCACCAGGTCAATCAGTGTCAGGAATGAGCCAGCTCCTAGCGAAGGTTTGCAGCCAACTGCAGAAGGCAGCCATGAACAGAGAGACTTAGGTGTTAGACAGGCAGGGGAGAGCCGGCAGCTGCAGACTTCAGCTCTTGCTGACCTTGAAGGGCAGGCTGATAAGGCAGTAGCTGAGAGCAGAGTAGAACACAAAGCTTGCAGGAAGCCCAAACAGGTGCGAACAAACACACAGATAGCATGTTCAGAACAGGAAGAGGTTGGAGCTAAACCAATAAGTCCGAAGAGTCGGCGAATGGGAGGGCTACTAGACAGGAAGCAAAACAAGAGACGTAAGAGTCGTAAAATCAATATCTTCTGTCAACACCGGAAGAAATCTTCAGAAGGGTCATCTTGAGTGATGACTTTGTTAGAACCGTCCGGAGCTATCTGTTTGTTTTTGCAATAAATCCTCCTTTTTAATTACCTACGCTTACTGTGTTATCGGGCTGGGAACCTGGACTCCTGACAACCAGAAATGGTAGATGTCTGTTCTCTGGTGCTAGTTATGCTGATTGTCTATTTAAGAGTTTGGTTTTTTCTTGTGGGGCAACTCAGCTATGCTTTAGCTGAGATTCCTGCATAGCAGGGGGACTGGACGAGATGACCCTCTACAATTCTATGATTCTACAGTTTCCTTTGATTATTGCATTTCTCCCAACTGCTGCTTTAAGAATATTCCCAACATCAGGCTTCAGAGCCAACAGACCCTAGCTGGGACTCAACCAGCACTTTAAACTTTTAGAATTATTGTGCATTCCTCCCTTGGAACTTTCCACATTTGCTTCAAATGGCCCTGCTCTGAATTAGCCATATGTTCATTGCAATGGGCTAATGGGGAGCAAGCTTTGGAGGCTACTTCGATCAAATGCTTATATTTCGGATCAATTCCATTTAAACCCTAACCCAAATTTGTATGACCTGAAGACTGCCTTCACACCCCATTAACACACAACCTAGCACATTCAGAAAGGGAATCTAGGGGTGGTCTGTACTAGAAGAAACCATTTCCTCTATGTCATGGGTAGGCAAACTAAGGCCCAGGGGCCGGATCTGGCCCAATCGCCTTCTCAATCCGGCCCACGGACGGTCTGGGAATCAGCGTGTTTTTACATGAGTAGAATGTATCCTTTTATGCATCTCTGGGTTATTTGTGGGGCATAGGAATTTGTTCATCCCCCCCCCCAAAAAAATATAGTCCGGCCCCCCACAAGGTCTGAGGGACAGTGGACCGGCCCCCTACTGAAAAAGTTTGCTGACCCCTGCTCTACTTAGTATTTAATGAGGGCTATTCTGCACCATCAAGCAACTTTGTGTTTTATTCCTACAAGTCCTGATGTCGCGTTATACTTTTTCTGCTTGCGGACCATGTGCAACAAAGAACTGTAGGTGCACTTATGCTGTTCTCTTCCTCACCCCACCCCACGCCTTTCAAACTGTGTGATGTATGACCTCACTCATAATACGACCGTTCCTTGGGCTGCCTTTGTTTCCCAGAACTACACACCAATCGGCACTCTTTCAACAAAGCTTCACAAGATGGGAGGAGGCAAATACTGTATACAGATTAATACTAGACGTTTAAAAATGAGTCTGAGTTTAAAAGTCAAATGAGAGACTATATTCGAAATTATGCCAAAAACAAAGAAGAGTGGAACAGCATCTTTAAGCACGAGCTTAGATATACTATGCCAATCACACACTTGGAAATACTATGTAAAATATGTGGAGAAAACACAGCTTTTCAGAACAAAACCTTGAAGTGCCATCTTATTTTTAAAAAAGATCAGCAAAAGACTTATCTTGTTTGCAAAATACCCATCTGATATTTAACATGGTTCACCCTAGCAAAGTGCAAGCTCAACCACAGAAAATGACAGCTGCAGATTGGTCAGGATCATATAACTTGCCGGCTTCTGTTCTTACAACCCTTGCCATGATCCGCCATCAAAAGGCTCGCAGAGAGGAAGCTCAAAAATCAATCCCACCCTCTTCCCATCTTTCAGACTGCTGGGCAGAGACAGAAGCCAGGTGGATGAACCGGGTGTTATCCTAGCACATCTCTCCAAAGGTGGCGCTGGGCCTCCAACAACAAATTGCCTTCAGCATCCTAGAACAGGAAGCCCAAGGAAAATCCACATTCGGGTTCATTCTGTTGCTCTCCTAACTTTGGCAAGCTACATTTCTTTTACAAAAGCAGCATCTATGAGGATAGCCAGCTTGATGTTGCGGGCACATGTTGTAGGCCGACTCCCTTCCCTTTCTGGATGCAAATGGTCATGGAAACGGACTCCATTGTTTGCTTCCTGGGGAGAATTTCCCAGGGATTCCTGTACGGCTTGCCTGGACACCCCATGACATGTGAAGCCTATGTTGAAGCAGGAGAATGCTCCACTTTTCCAGAAAGGCTTTTCCAGAAAGCCTATGGGTTTTTCTTTTGTTTTGGTTTCAAAGAGAGGGGAACCCCACAGATCCTCCGCCCCCCATTTTAATCATGTAAGGTAAACAGTGCTTAACCAAAAAATAAATTAGGACCCCCCTCTCTCTCTGCTCCCACCTCCCATGGGATGGCTCCAGACAGCGCCCTCTAGCGAGCCCCCACCCCACAGAAATAGGTATTGCCAGCAACAAAGCGTCAATTTCCCTGCCGCCCTTCCCAATACAGTATTCGATTTTTGTCCCCATTTGCAGAGGGGAAACGCTGCAAAAAGCAACCCCGCTTTCGCGTGCATCCGTCCTGACTTTACCCCTACCCGGCAGCGCCGAGCCAATATAGGATTTTGTGGGGTGTTTTTTAAAAAGCAACCCAAAAACGCACATCTTCCCTTTGCTGTATTAAAAAACAACAACCCCAAACCCACGCCGATCTCCTGCTGCGGAGCGCAAGAAAGAAAAGGAAAAAAATCTAGGCACCGGCGGCAGCCTGTGAAGGAAAGGCTATAATTAGATGGGCAGATATTCTTAGCCCGGGGCGCGTTGGGTGGAAAGCTGCGTTGCGCACGGGAGACAGAGACGGAGACCCACAACCCCATGCAATCCTATGGCCCACCACGCTTGCAAAAAGGCTGGGGGTTATCCCAAAAGCGCAGGGCGCGCGGCAGGAGACACCCCCGCGCGGGCTACTCACACCACTAGCCTGGAGATGATCCAGGAGACCATGGCGCTGAGGGGCTCCGGTGACAGCAGCGGCGGCAGCAGCAGCAGGGAGTGGGTCCGCTTTCCCCCGCCCGGCTCGGAGCTGCCCGTCTGCCGTCGCGGGAAGAAGGAGCAGCAGCAGCAGCAGCAGCAGCGCCAGGCGCCTCAGCCATTCGGCATGCCCACGCCAGCGCGCAGCCTCACTGGGGAGCGGCCGGAAGCGGCCGAGGGCCGCACGAGCGCGGCTGGGAGGGCTGGGCGCGCGAGGGACTTCGCACCTGCCCTGATTCTGTGCGGAGCCTCTTTCATCATCCAACCAGGCCTTTGGTTGACCTGATCAACATCCCATACACTTTTTTATTTATTTTATTTTTTAAATAATGTTTATTAAAGTTTCACAAACAATGAAAAATTTCAAAATCTAAACATAAGAAAGACTACCAAAATGAAAAAAATACCAAACACAAAACACATAAAAAACACAGTTACGGTACAATAAAAAACAGTTAACAAAAGGAGGTAAGGAAAAAAGGAAAGGAAAGGAAAACCAAAAAAAACAAACAAAGCAGAAAATAGATTAGTATTTTCATATCTTATACTTCATTCACTAGTTTCTAGACCTCCTCACACCTCCCATTTTGTATTCCAGTTCAAATATTAAATTCAGCAAGTCCTTACCCTCTAGCATTTATCCTTTCTCAAGATATTAAAGGTAAAGGTAAAGGTACCCCTGCCCGAACGGGCCAGTCTTGACAGACTCTGGGGTTTGTGCGCCCATCTCACTCTATAGGCCAGGAGCCAGCGCTGTCCGCAGACACTTCCGGGTCACGTGGCCAGCGTGACAAAGCTGCATCTGGCGAGCCAGCGCAGCACACGGAACGCCGTTTACCTTCCCGCTGGTAAGCGGTCCCTATTTATCTACTTGCACTCGGGGGTGCTTTCGAACTGCTAGGTTGGCAGGCGCTGGGACCGAGCAGCGGGAGCGCACCCCGCCGCGGGGATTCGAACCGCCGACCTGACGATCGGCAAGCCCTAGGCGCTGAGGCTTTTACCCACAGCGCCACCCGCGTCCCTCCTCAAGATATTAACCTATTATAAATATCAATTTTCCAGTTATCAATCCTTTTTTACATTTTCTTAAAAATCTTTTTACCAATACCACTTATTTTCCATCAGACATCGTTTTAACATTCCTTAATTTTACAGTGCTTCTGCAGGTAGTCTTTAAATTTCTTCCAGTCTTCCTCCACCTACTCTTCTCCCTGGTCACGAATTCTACATCCCATACACTTTTAAAATGTGGCTCTTTTGTAGGGGATATTACTGAGCTTTTATTTTTATTTTATGTACTGTGAACCGCTCCGAGACCTCCGGGTATAGGGCGGTATATAAATTCAATAAATAATAATTAATAATAATATGCATCATAAGCCATATAGAGTAATTAACAAATCCTCAGTGAAACAATTACAACCTTTAAGCAAAAAAATAAGCTAAACATCACAATTATATAATCTATTCAACGATATTAACGGCATTAAAACATCAGCCAGAAAAATAAGCTAAGCACTTTTTTGTTTGCAAACTCTCTATCCATCCCATGACCAGTGTTTTTTCTTTCTTTCTGGGATACTCATTGGTACACAATACCAACATTTTTCCCCCCTAAAAGAAAAGCACTGGTTAAAAATGTGGCACTTACTGTAACAACTGAATGGTGAGAACCGGCATCTCTTTTTTTCTAGAATAAAAACACTGCCCATGACTCATAATCTTTCACACTACAGTGGTGCCTCGCAAGACGAAAAGAATCCGTTCTGTGATTCTCTTCGTCTAGCGGTTTTTTCGTCTTGCGAAGCAAACCCATTGACGGATTAGCGGATTAGCGCTATTAGCGGCTTTTAGCGGCTTTTAGCGGCTTATCGGATCAGCTGATAAGCGGCTTAGCGGCTTAGAAAAGGGGGGGGGAGAGGAAAAAAACCCGCAGGAACTCGCAAGACATTTTCGTCTTGCAAAGCAAGCCCATAGGAGATTTGTTTTGCAAAACACCTCCAAAACGGAAAACACTTTCGTCTAGCGAGTTTTCCGTCTTGCGAGGCATTCGTCTTGCGGGGCACCACTGTACAGTGGTACCTCGGTTTACAGATGCTTCAGGTTACAGACTCCACTAACCCAGAAATAGTACCTCAGGTGAAGAATTTTGCTTCAGGATGAGGACAGAAATCGTGCTCCGATGGCGCGGCAGCAGCGGGAGGCCCCATTAGCTAAAGTGGTACTTCAGGTTAAGAACAGTTTCAGATTAAGAACAGACCTCCGGAACAAATTAAGTACTTAACCTGAGGTACCACTGTATTCATCTCATTAACATATGTGTATGAATGATACCCACAGGCAGCAACTTCATCTGGCGGGAGGTGGGGCAGCACAGGTAAACCAACCGTCCCTTGATGGCAAACGGTCTCTCTGCCCTCACAGTGCTTCCTCTGAAAACAGTCCCTTGAAGAAGGATGTTGACAAGCTGGGACATGTGCAGAGGAGGACCACCAAAGATGATCAAGGGTCTGGAAACCAAACCTTATGAGGAACGGTTGAAGGAGCTGGGTATGTTTAGCTGGGGGGGGAGGAGACCGAGAGGATATATTATTGTTATTGTTGTTGTTTAGTTGTTTAGTCGTGTCCAACTCTTTGTAACCCCCTGGATCAGAGCATGCCAGGCACTTCTGTCTTCCACTGCCTCCCACAGTTTGGTCAAACTCATGCTGGTAGCTTCGAGAACAGTGTCCAACCATCTTGTCCTCTGTCGTCCCCTTCTCCTTGTGCCCTCCATCTTTCCCAACATCAGGGTCTTTTCCAGGGCTGATTTCCTTCAGAATGGATAGGTTTGATCTTCTTGCACCCCATGGGACTGTCAAGAGTCTCCTCCATGGAGGAGGAGGAGATATGATAGCTAAATATTGTGATATACCAATATATCACGATGTTTGAAATAATGATGAAACTACATAAAGGGGAACAGTAGGGCTGGGTGATGGCTGGTTTTCAACTTCACAATATAAGGTAAAGGTAAACGGACCCCTGACCATTAGGTCCAGTCGTGACCAACTCTGGGGTTGCGGTGCTCATCTTGCTTTATTGGCTGACGGAGCCGGCGTACAGCTTCTGGGTCATATGACCAGCATGACAAAGCTGCTTCTGATGAACCAGAGCAGCGCACGGAAACGCCGTTTACCTTCCCGCCAGAGAGGTACCTATTTATCTACTTGCACTTTGGCGTGCTTTCGAACTGCTAGGTTGGCAAGAGCAGGGACCGAGCAACGGGAGCTCACCCTGTCGTGGGGATTCGAACCGCCAACCTTCTGATCAGCAAGCCCTAGGTTCTGTGGATTAACCCACAGCGCCACCTGCGCCCCTATTGTCAGCTAAATATTGTGATATACCGCTATATCACGATGTTTGAAATAACGATGGAACTACGTCAGTACAGTGGTACCTCGGGTTACATACACTTCAGGTTACAGACTCCGCTAACCCAGAAATAGTACCTCGGGTTAAGAACTTTGCTTCAGGATGAGAACAGAAATCGTGCGGCGGCAGCGGGAGGCCCCATTAGCTAAAGTGGTACCTCAGGTTAGGAACAGTTTCAGGTTAAGAACAGACCTCTGGAACAAATTAAGTACTTAACCTGAGGTACCACTGTAGAGCCATAAGCTGACTTCACGGTTTCCCCCACATTGTGATTTTTGCCGGTGCCTGCTCTTGTGATGATGAGGCAGGGGAGAGCTGCGCTGGTAGAGTTAACAGGGGCTTGCAGGAATCGAGAGAGGTGATGTATGCTACAACAGCAGCAAGAATACTCATCGCAAAGTATTGGAAGACACAAGATCTACCCACCTTGGAAGAATGGCAGATGAAGGTGATAGATTATATGGGACTGGCAGAAATGACTGGCAGAATCCGAGACCAGGGAAAAGAGACTGCGGAAGAAGATTGGAAGAAATTTAAGAACTATCTTAAGAAACATTGTAAAATTAATGAGTGTTAAAATGATGCAGCTTTAGAAAGTAAGTGGTTTACAGCTGTAAAGATTAAGTTAAAAGAAAAGAAAGGTTAACAACTAGATAAAATTAAGGGTGAGGATTTGCTGAACTAAATATTTGAAATTGGAATGCAGAAAGGGGAGGTATGAGGAGGTCGGTGAAGTAAGTTTTAAGAAAATAAGGATCTGAAATAATACTTGTTTTTTCTTGTTTGTGTTTGTTTGTATTGTTGTGTTTGTTTATATAATTTGTGAAATTTTAATAAATATCTTTTTTTTTTTAAAAAGGAATCGAGAGAGGTGTTGGCTGGCTTCACGATTTCCCCCACATTGTGATTTTTGCACAGCACCTCCCCCATCACGATTCGCGATATATTGCCACGTCAAAAATCACGATACTGAAAAACCGTGAAGCCAGCCAATAACTCTACATAGCTCCATCCGTATGTCAGACATTGCGATTACATCGGTATATGCAGTGGCGTAGCATGGGGGGTGCAGGGGGAGCCGGCCGCACCGGGCGCAACATCTGGGGGTTAGGGTTAGGGGGCGCAAATCCACGGGTTAGGGGGCGCAAATTACTTGCCTTGCCCCGGGTGCTGACAAACCACGCTACGCCACTGGGTATATGTCAAGCATCAGAGGACTCAACTCCCACGGCAGGCTGCCAGAAGCAGAAACAAGGGGAAAGTCCTTACCGTTGTCTTTTATTCAATATTCAAAGGCATGGAAGAAAGAGGGAACAAGCTTGTTTTCTCCTGCTCTGGAGGGTAGCCAAACCAATGGCTTCAAGTTACAAGGAAGGAGATCCTGACTAACATTCAGGAAGAACTTTGTGACAGTCAGAGCTGTTCCACAGTGGGGCAGTCTCCCTTGGGAGGTTGTGGACTCTCCTTCCTTGGAGGTTTTTCACCAGAGGTTGGATGGCCACCTGTCATGGATGCTTTAGCTGAGATTCCTGGGGTCCCTTCCATCTCTACTATTCTGTGATTCTATAAAGCTTTGATGGCAGAACTAGGAGCAAAGATCTAGAGGCAAGTAGAGTAGACTGTGCTTTCTTCCCTGGCAGCAGACTGATACACACAAAAATGATGTTTCTTAGGATGCAATTCATGAAGCAGAGTCCCTTTTTTGTTTGTTTGTTTGTTTGTTTGTTTGTTTGTTTGTTTGTTTGTATGAATGAATGATTGCATAACAGACCGGATATATTTGTGGAAACAGAAAATAAGTGACATTCACACAATGACGACGTTCTTTGTTCCCCAGGACTCAGATCTGATGTATTTTGTATCTGACTTGCGTTGTCCGAGCAGATATGAGCCCAAATATGGAAATGCCCACATTCTACCTAAATATATATGCTGAAATTAATGAATGTATTGCTTGATTATAGCAGTCAGCTGACCTCTTTATCAACCAGGAGCACATTTGAGAGATATGCTTGTAGCACTTGCAGCAGAAAGTACAAGGCTTTGTAGAAGACCAAAAGTGATTTCGTTTTTCCCCACTAGGGGGAAACTTTGTCACATACCTTTCGTATGGGAACAAATAGCACTAGACAGGAAAGCGGGGGAATCTCCCAACTACAGTACTTAGATGACAAGGACAGCAAAAAATGCATTTGATGATACGTATTATTAGCATGGTGAATGCTGGTAATACCATACCAATACTGTACAACCCTGCAGCCGAATCAAATTACAACTGACTGCAGAAACTGGATTCTGTCGGCTGCCCGCAGGTTTTTCTCCCTGCATTCATAAGATGTTTTTGTCTTTGCAACAGAAACAAACGTAAGGGCATGCATAAAAATATCCTTTATTAATGTACACATAATAGTGCATACATTGGTATGCACACATTAAAACAAGCTACTGATTTACAAAGAGGATAAACTTGAGAAACTTAACTCATTTTTGTTAGGTTGATTAATAATAATAATAATAATAATAATAATAATAATAATAATAATAATTTATTTATACCCCGCCCATCTGGCTGGGTTTCCCCAGCCACTCTGGGCGGCTTCCAACTGAATAGTAAAAACAATACAGCATTAGACATTAAAAACTTCCCTAAAGAGGGCTGCCTTCAGTTGTCTTTTAAAAGTAAAATAGTTGTTTATTGCCTTGACATCTGCTGGGAGGGCGTTCCACAGGGCAGGCGCCACTACCGAGAAGGCCCTCTGCCTGGTTCCCTGTAACCTTACTTCTCGCAATGAGGGAACCGCCAGAAGGCCCTCGGCACTGGATCTCAGATATAGAGGGAGGAGAGCAGTATCGTGGCATTCATTACAAAGGGGTGAATGTCCTGCAGGCCTGTGGGAATCTACCGTATTTTTTGCTCTATTAGATGCACCAGACCATAAGACGCACCTAGTTTTTAGGGGAGGAAAACAAGAAATAAAAAAGCAATGCAAGGCATCCTGAGCTAAGAGGGATCGCTCCTCCATCTTCCCTCAGGAGGTCTTGTGGGGCAATCCCTGAAGCCAGAAGAGCAAGCGGGATTGGTGCGCACCGATCCCTCTTGCCCTCCTGGCTTCAGTGAAAGCAAGCCTACTGGCTCCCCCCCTCCCTTTAAAGGGAGCGCGACTCTTGGGGGGCTTTTCTGGGAGGTGGGGGAAGGGACAGAGCCGCACGCAGCTAAGCCAGAAGCTAGAACAGCTAGAGGGAGTGCTAGCTGTTCTGGCTTTTGGATAGCCCCACGAAGTCTCCGCAGGGCACGGGGATGAAGGCCCAACGTGCCTTGCATAGGCTTTGCGCGGCTAGGCCAGAAGCTAGGACAATGAGCGGGACCGCAACGCAGCGATCCAGCTCACTGCCCTGGCTTCATCCCCTGCCCACGAGAGGCTGCGTGCGGCTAAGGCTCCCCCAAAAGCCGCGCTCCCTTTAAAGAGTGCGCGGAGTGTGTGTCCAGATCTTGGGGGCTTTCCCCCTGGGAGCGCCATAATACGCACACACATTTCCCTACTTTTTAGGAAGGGAAAGGTGCGTCTTATAGAACGAAAAATATACCGTATTTTTCGCCCTATAGGACGCACCTTTTCCCCTCCAAAAATGAAGGGGACATCTGTGTGCGTCCTATGGGGCGAATGCAGGCTTTCGCTGAAGCGTGGAGAGCGAGAGGGGTCGGTGCGCACCGACCCCTCTCGCTATCCAGGCTTCAGGAAGCTATCAGCAAGCCTGGGGAGCCCGCGGGAGTTCCTGCAGGGCTCCCTAGGCTGCAGATAGCAGCCTGCTGCCCAGAGCGCGGGGCGTGCCGAAGCAGAGCACCCCGCGCTTCGGGCAGATATCCGCGGCTGGGGGGGGGGAGAGAAATTTCCCCCCCTTATTTCCCCCCCAAAAAACTAGGTGAGTCCTATGGGCCGGTGCATCCTATGGGCTGGTGCGTCCTATAGGGCGAAAAATATGGTACTTTGTTTTTTAATCGATCCCCAAGGCTCACCACCAGAAACCAAGTGCAAAATAGTGATCCGAGGGAGGAACCACTTAAAATCCGGCATATCTGAGCCACATGCTTAAGCCCAGGAGTGATTTCAGTATTAGGAATCACTGCATTCCTTTGACACATAAATCCATTTCCTTTTCCCTCAAGCTTCCTTCATGTTGGCATCTTGGCCTGGGTAGAGACCTTTTCATTATTGCTAATGTTAAAACAATTGTGAGTCGGAAACCATTATGGATCTACTGGAAATCATCTGGAAATCTTCCGGGAGATTCAGATCTACCTTCTGTTCACCTGTGGCCTACGCCCCTCAAATTTGTCACTCTGCGGTACGATTCATGTTCCTTTTGTGAATTCCAATCCTTCTGTTGATTACTTTTCCATGCAACGTAAATCTTGATGTATTTATGACTTTTTGCTGTACCTGCATATTGATTTCCTGTCATCTGCGCTACTCGAGCATGATTTGGAAAACTGGATGGTGGATCGTGACAGTGGTACCTCAGGTTACAAACGATTCGGGTTACAAACACTTCAGGTTACAGACTCCACTAACCCGGAAGTAGTGCCTCGGGTTAAGAACTTTACCTCAGGATGAAAACAGAAATCGCGTGCTGGCAGTGCGGCGGCAACGGGAGGCCCCATTAGCTAAAGTGGTACCTCAGGTTAAAAACAGTTTCAGGTTAAGAAGGGACCTCTGGAACGAATTAAGTTCTTAACCAGAGGTACCACTGTAATTTAATTGTGATATAAAAAGCTTTCTGGAAATGCATCCTTTGTTATTTAAAACTGCACTGTGCCTATGGCTTATTGTAATGTGACACCTCCATTTTGATGAGCTTTTGACTGGATTACCCGGCAAGCTTTTTTACAAAATCTTTAAGAATATAAATAAAAAACAGGTTTTATGTACCTAAAACTGCTTAGTGACACAGAGTTTTATTTTACTTGTACCATTTTGGATCCCCCCCCCCCCGTACTTTGCTGCCAGGCCTTTTTTACTATTTCAGTATAGACTTCTTCTTCTTCTTTTACATATAACTTTTACTTGCAGGAGATCAACTGTATTAAGCTAATCAGAACTACACTTTGTGGCTGAAGAGTTTATTTGGTTTTTAATAACTGGCAAGAGGTTTGTGTGTTCAGTCCACATACTTGAAAGAAACTACCAGCTCACCAGGGACTGCAGGAAAGTGTTAAAAACTGTTTATTAAAATCTAGTCATACTGTTTCAGAAATGTACATAACGCTGTTGTTGCAGGTACAGCCCGCAGAAGACAGTACGTAAAGCACAAGCTCGTTCAAATAGGTTTTTATTTTATTTTTTGTTTGAGAATACATATGCCATCCCTTCTCCATTCCCCAAGAGCGGTTTAGTGTTGGGCATAGGTTGACAGAAAAGTTAAAAATAATATCTCTGAAGGCAAACCCACAAAAAAATAGATATAGGAATATATACAGGAAAGACTTTTGAATGAAGTTTTGCACTGTTAAAAGGCGTGACAGGGCAGCCTGTGGAAAAATGCACCAAACTGCAAAGCCAGTCTACATTTAGCTACGGAGAGTCGCTAACCGCGACTGCATTGCTGCAATATCTTCTTCTTCATCTTCATCAACAACAGCTGCTGTAGCCCCTTCGGGCTCATGTTCTGGCAGGGCGTCGGTGACCTTACTGGGTGCTTTACCCAAGGCTCCTGCAAGAAAAGGCAAAGCACACTTGCAGTTGAAAAAGCAGTGCCAAAATATAAAGGCTCGACCCAGAACAATCCCAGAATTCTAAGCAGGGTGGGATTACCGTATTTTTCGCCCTATAGGAGGCACTTTCCCCCCTCCAAAAATGAAGGGGAAATGTGTGTGTGTCCTATGGGGCGAATGCAGGCTTTCGGTGAAGCCCGGAGAGCGACCCCTCTCGCTCTCCAGGCTTCAAGAAGCTCTCCACAAGCCTTGGGAGCTCCGTGGGAGTTCTCGTCGGGCTCCCATGGCTTGCGGATAGGAGCCTGCATCCCGAAGCAACCCTGCGCCCCGGGCTTCGTGCAGATATCGGGCAGCCCCACAAGCTCGGGGGACAGCGGGGAGGCGCAGCGCGCCTTCCCCCTGTTCCCTGACCTGGTTTGGAGGCTGTTCCCCGACCTGGTTTGGAGGCTGGCGCTGGGGAGAAGCGTGCTTCTCCCCAGCGCCAGCCTCACAAGCTCGGGGGACAGCGGGGAGGCGGAGCGCCGCCATCCCGCTGTTCCCCGACCTGGTTTGGATTCCCCGACCTGGTTTTGGGGGGGAAATAAAGGGGGGGGGTTTCTTTATTTGCCCCCCAAAAAACTAGGTGCGTCCTATGGGCCAGTGCGCCCTATGGGACGAAAAATACGGTAGGTGGGAGTGATTGCAATCACAAACTGCAAATAAGTCATAGAAACCACTGACAGGGCCTCATCCCCTCCCCGAGGACCAAAATATTATCAGTCTTGCTCCGCTTAGAAGAGCTCTGCTTGCTTGACAGTTCTGAATGACGCAATGTTAGGGAGAAAATGAAGTTTCTTTTAGAATTCCTGCTCCATGATTGCAGTCATGCGATTTTTGTCTATCACATGACAGTATATGTTTTGACTCCATGGAGTGGGAAGTGACGGAGACAAGATGTTTGTGTTACTGTGTTCCGTGAAGTGGGACTATTGTCATTGTCCTTTGTTCTTTCTCTCTTTGCTGTCTGATGCTAGAGAGAGAGGGAGCCATGTTGCAGTGCTCCGTGTGTGTTTATATGTAAATAAAGTAGATTAGCCAAAATGCTGATTTGTTGAGGTCTGTCACGCTAGCTGCGAAGACTCTGCAGATCCCTAAGTGTGCCAATGTCTGTTGGCATCGGTCGCTGTGATGTTTGAGTAGAAGAAAGTTTTTGAAGCCCCCAAATGAAAGACCAGGAGGGAGAGAACATGCCAGTTGGGCATGTGTCTCTGCCAGCATCCTACTCGAGTGTAGGACGAGCTCCTGAAAGTTTCTGTGCCGCCATGACGGAGTCCCTAAAATGGGCTCCGCTTTTTCATTGCTCTGAGCTCTCTGGAGAACCAGGGAGAATTCAGGCATGATAGCTATCAACCACTCAGGCCATTCCCTCAGTCTAGAGGCTAAGCAAGGCATCTAATAGAACTGGCCAGACACAGCAGATTCTCTCCCAGCCAACGGATTCCTTCTCAGTAACCCATGTGGATCTGCCAGTCTTCAGAGGTAGGTTGTTTCAATAGGCTCCACCACTGTTAAGGGAAGGACTGAAGAAGACCCAACCCTAGCCGACAAGGATCGGCCATGGCAGCAGAACCAGATTAAGCTTCTTCATCATCCTGTCTACCACAAAACTTTGCCAAGGGTCCAACTTTTCATACCAAGTGGGCCGCAAGAGCACTTCAACCTGGAACCCACAGGCAGCACACTGTCTTGTCGTGTGGGAGGTGGAGGGGAGAGCAAGGCCAACATCTGACACCCATCACTCAGCCCCCCCAAAGTTGGGTAAGCAAGGCGCTGGGCTTTGGGAAGGAGGTGCAAGGCTCTGGTAGGGTCCTAAAGGTAAAGGGTATAGGGACCCCTGACCATTAGGTCCAGTCGTGACCAACGCTGGGGTTGCGGCGCTCATCTCGCTTTATTGGCCGAGGGAGCCGGCGTACAGCTTCTGGGTCATGTGGCCAGCATGACTAAGCCGCTTCTGGTGAACCAGAGCAGCGCACAGAAACGCCGTTTACCTTCCCGACAGAGCGGTACCTATTAATCTACTTGCACCCTTTTGAACTGCTAGGTGGGCAGGAGCTGGGACTGAACAACGGGAGCTCACCCCGTCGCGGGGATTCGAACCGCCAACCTTCTGATCAGCAAGTCCTAGGCTCTGTGGTTTAACCCACAGCGCCACCCGCATCCCCTCTGGTAGGGTCCTAGGGCCCTCCCATCTCCTTCCGAAAGCTGGGAAAGTGCTAACTAGGGTTTGGGAAGGAGACAGGAGGACTCTAGGACCCTGTCAAAGCCCCCATCTCTCCTTCCCGGCTTTGGGAAGGCAGTACAAATACAAGCAAATACAAGACATGCTGGCCAAGGAACCATTGGGAGTGCACTTCAAGACTCCCAATGGTTTATTTGCTGCCAGGTCTTTATCTACCCTACATACACATATACAGTGGTGCCTCGCAAGACGAACGCCTCGCAAGACGAAAAACTCGCAAGACGAAAGAGTTTTCCGTTTTTGAGTCGTTCCACAAGACGAATTTCCCTATGGGCTTGCTTCGCAAGAAGAAAGCCCATAGGGAAATCTCCGGGGACCTCTTTAAAAATGCTGGCAGTCGGGAGCAAAGACTTTCGCCCACCGCCGGCCTTCAGAAGAGATCCTGGACCTCTTCTGAAGGCCGGCGGTGGGCAAAAGTCTTTGCTCCCCCCCGCCTGCCTTCCCGGGACAGCAGAGACTTCTCCGCTGTCCTGGGCGATCTTAAAATGCTGGCGGGCGGCAGCGAAGCCTTCGCTGCCGACCCCCAGCATTTTAAAATCCCCCGGGACAGCGGAGACTTCGCTGCCGCCCGCCAGCATTTTAAAATCACCCCGGGACAGCGGGGGTTTTTAAAATGCTGGCGGGCGGCAGGAAAGCCCTCCTGTCCCCGGAGCTTGCGAGGCGGGAGGTGGGGAGAAGGGCTTTTCTTCCCACCGCCAGCCTTCAGAACAGCCTTCTGAAGGCTGGCGGTGGGAAGAAAAGCCCTTTCCCCCCCCCCCCAGCCTTCAGAAGAGGTCGGGGGACAGACTGTCCCCGGACCTGGTCTGAAGGCAGTTTCCATAGGAACGCATTGATTGATTTTCAATGCATTCCTATGGGAAACCATGCTTCGCAAGACGAAAAACTCGCAAGAAGAAAAAACTTGTGGAACGAATTAATTTCGTCTTGCGAGGCACCACTGTATGATGTCTGGAAAACAGCCTTGCGAGCTAAATTTTGACTGCTGTCTAGCCTAGTTAGGCTCATGGTTTGGAGGTTCCCCACCACTGGACTAGGTGGGAGAACTGGAAGATGAAACAGCCATTTAACTTCACTTCCTGAAACATAACGAAGACTCAAGAGAATGCTTAAAAGCGGTGGCATATAACTCCAGGGTTTCATTTGCTCAGCAACACCTGTTCAGAGTCAAGCTTCCATTTAATATTACAGGAGAGCTGGCGCTGCAAATGAAGGTGGCCAGTTTTGCCAACAATAAAAAGTAGGACATGGCACATACGTTTATCTATAGACACTTGTGCACACTTCCACTCACCAGCTGTAAGGTCAAACAAAATTTTGTCGATCTCCATTTCTGCTTCCTCTTCCATCTCTTCTTGGTCTTCCATACCTTCAAAAGTATCCTCCAGCATGTCTTCGATAATACCTGCCTAAAGAAAATGTAAATGATGGAAAATTAAGTTATTTGTATATACAGACCAGGATCATACACATGTAGACCTGGAAATTGGGCCCTAGTTTTCAGCCACAGCTTGGACTGTCCCAACAAACAATTGCATGAAGCTAAAAAAATAAATAAATCCAGAGAGACAACGAAAATTTGACAACTGATCTCCTTCGGACTGATGTTCATGTGGCCTCATCTGGCAAAGAGAAGGCAGGAGCCAGGAGATCAACAAACAAGGCAACAGGGTAACAGTGATCTGAAGCAGGTACTATCTCTTACATGCTAGACTGCTTTCCTTGCTACCATTTTACACAGCCAGATCATACAAAAAAGAATTAAGAGAGTAATCTTACCTTCATCATTTCTTTGGACAGCTCCCGCATTGTAGCCTGGATTTCGGGGATCTTTACTAAGTTTTGCATGGCTTTCATGACTTCTGAGCTCTTTTGTAATGAGCCAGCCACTCTCAGGACAGCTGTCAAGAGAAGTCATGGAAGACTTTAGATTAAATTCAGACCAGCAGAACATCAGCTTGGGCTGTTCCCTGCCATCAGTTCAAGGTTCCTATTCAATTCAGAGGGGAGTTGAGGGTACCTAAGATTACAAGATGTCCACCTTTTCTCTCAACCTGATAGAAACCCAACAATAAGAGGGTGCATAAAGAACAGTGTAATATTTTCCTCTCTGCTTCTGAAAAAGACCCCTAAAGATTTTCTATGGTAAGGATGTGATCAGAGGCCTGCAATGTTACATCAAGGATTATCTGGTCCAGCATCTTGCTTGTGACGCATTCAAGTACAGTGGTACCTCGGGTTAAGTACTGTATTTTTTGCTCTATAAGACTCACTTTTTCCCTCCTAAAAAGGTGTGTGTGCATCTTATGGAGCGAATGCAGGCTGCACAGCTGTCACAGAAGCCAGAACAGCAAGAGGGATCCCTCTTGCTGTTCTTGCTTCTGAGATTCAGAATTTTTTTTTTCTTGTTTTCCTCCTCCAAAAACTAGGTGTGTCTTGTGCATCTTATAGAGAGAAAAATACGGTACTTAATTCGTTCCGGAGGTCTGTTTTTAACCTGAAACTGTTAACCTGAAGCACCACTTTAGCTAGTGGGGCCTTCTGCTGCTGCTGCGCCGCCGGAGCACGATTTCTGTTCTCATCCTGAAGCAAAGTTCTTAACCTGAAGCACTATTTCTGGGTTAGCAGAGTCTGTAACCTGAAGCGTCTGTAACCTGAAGTGTATGTAACCTGAGGTACCACTGTATACAAATCCTTCCAAGGCCGCTTGATTTTTGTAAAAAAACAAAAAACAAACCTGTGATGATTAAACCACAAGAAGGCAATATCACATGACACTGTATCCAATGGTGGCTTTATTTGTACATAACACTGCAAGAATGAGGAAGCAGGTGGGTGCCTGGAGCAAAAGATCACAGTCACTTTGCTCCACCCTAGTCCTGCTGCCGCCAGAGCCAAGCTATGTGTGGCCTAGCCTTGCATGCAAACCTGACCTCGTGGTTTGCCTCCCTAGCTCTTTTATTTGGAGTGACATAAGCTACAAGTTGAGGTTCATGCAGAACGCCACCGAACTGCAAGGAAAAGTGCTCATCCTCTACAAAACCTTAGTTACCTTCCAAAGCTCCGCAGACCTCCAATGTGTAGCAAGGTGGAAGACTTTTGGGAGAGCGCTTTTCTAAATGGGAAGTCCTGGGTTGAATACTGCTATCATGTGGAAAGAAGAGGTGTACTTTCCTACAACTTGCTTCTTTATTCAAACATTACTGACCTTTGCTACCTTTGTGGGGCTACCTTTGAAGGTGACCCGGAAACTACAACCAATCCAGAATGCGGCAGCTAGACTGGTGACTGGGAGCGGCCGCCAAGACCACATAACACTGGTCTTGAAAGACCTACATTGGCTCCCAGTACGTTTCCGAGCACAATTCAAAGGGTTGGTGCTGACCTTTAAAGCCCTAAATGGCCTCGGTCCAGTATATCTGAAGGAGCGTCTCCACCCGCATCGTTCTACCCGGACACTGAGGTCCAGCACCAAGGGCCTTCTGGCAGTTCCCTCACTGCGAGAAGCCAAGTTACAGAGAACCAGGCACTCGCCCTGTGGAACGCCCTCTCACCAGATGTCAAAGAGAACAACAACTACCAGACTTTTAGAAGACATCTGAAGGCAGCCCTGTTTAGGGAAGATTTTAATGTTTGATGCATCACTGTATTTTAATATTTTGTTGAAACCCACCTAGAATGGCTGGGGAAGCCCAGCCAGATGGGCAGGGAATGAATGAATGAATGAATGAATGAATGAATGAATAAATACTATTGCTACAGCCCAGCATAAACATAAATCTATGGTGTGAACTGTTTAGTCCTCCAGTCTTCACAACAGTCTTCTATTTCTTTCTGTATTGTTGACCCTTGATCATTTTATGCTCATTTGGTCTAATGAGGTTCAAAGCCTTTATTTCCAAGCATCATTTTATTCCACAGTCTTCTACGGGAGAGAAAGACTGCTGCAGCATTGCACCACAGCTCAGCTTCAGCACGGATTGCTTGAGGTGGGAGAATTCTGGATAAATGTTTGTCCAGGGCCCCCTTTGCACATGCACCTGGCACTGTGAGAAGAGCTTCTGCAAGGTGTGAGCCTGTGCTTCAGGGGAATATAGCTGAATAACACAGCTTGGTGGACAAAGACTATTGCATGGGTATTCCCTAGCCCACTGCTACCCTTTCATGTGGTTAGAGTAGTACCAAAAGAATAAGATGATAGATAGATAGATAGATAGATAGATAGAGAGAGAGACAGACAGACAGAGGATAGCTTTCTTTTGTATTCAGTTGCCTGTCTGATTTGGTGGAAGAGAAATTGAAGTACAGTGGTGCCCCACAAGACGAATGCCTCGCAAGACGGAAAACGCACTAGACGAAAGAGTTTTCCGTTTTGGAGGTGCTTCGCAAAACAAATTTCCTATGGGCTTGCTTCGCAAGACGACAATGTCTTGCGAGTTCCTGCTGGTTTTTTTTCCTCCCCCCCTTTTTCTAAGCCGCTTATCAGCTGATCCGATCAGCAGATAAGCCGCTAAAAGCCGCTAATAGCGCTAATCTGCTAATCCTTCAATGGGCTTGCCTCGCAAGACGAAAAAACCGCTAGACGAAGAGAATCACAGAACGGATTCTTTTCGTCTTGCGAGGCACCACTGTAACCATTTTGTTCCATCATGACAGGTGCTGCTGTGGAAGCCCAACTCCTTACCCAGCTGATTCTTCATCCCCATCAGCACTGAATTCATGTGGGCTTTGGAGGCGTAGAGTTTGCTCACAGCTTTCCGCGAACGAATCATCTCCTTTGCCAGGACCACGCAAACGTCTTTCTGACCCTTTTTGGCGGCATCTTTGATGGATCTTTTTACCTTTTCCTCTTCTCGCTGAATATCTACAATGCAAACAAGAGTAAATGGCGATGGCGGAAGCTTGGGGCTTTAAAAATGAGCCGTGATTTTCCTTGGCGTGTGAATACTACATAGGAGAGGAGGAGAGGGACTCATCTGTCACCTCAGTCCCCCTACACTAGCGGCCAAGGACTTAAGAAGACCTTTCTGAACGAAAGGCAATGTTGGGGGGGGGGGGGCTCTGAGAACATGCATATATTGGCTGCTCTCATCTGGGGCAAAAGTCAACCAAAATTTGGTAGCTGCTAAGGTTCTACCTTACTTCCCAAGAAGTGAAGTCTTGTCCTTGACCTCAAATGGCAGCTCCAAACCTTTGAGTGAACTGTGTCTCGGATCAGGCATAGGCAAACTTGGCCCTCCAGATGTTTTGGGACTACACAGCCTGACTCCCTCCCTCGGCAATCTTCGCGGAGCTCTGGCCCAATGGTTGCCAGTGGCTTGAATTAATTAATTTTATAATGAATGATTTTAGAGTGTTGTTTGTGCTGTACTTTTGTACTGTTTTATTGTTGTTAGCCGCCCTGAGCCCGGATTCGGCTGGGGAGGGCGGAATATAAATAAAATTTATTATTATTATTATTATTATTATTATTATTATTATTATTATTATTATTATTATTATTATTACAATTCCCATCGTCCCTGACCACTGGTCCTGTTAGCTAGGGATGATGGGAGTTGTAGTCCCAAAACATCTGGCGGGCCGAGTTTGCCTATGCCTGTCTTGGATTGTAAGTCAATCAGTATTTCCTACTTGCCAGATGTAAGTTCCAATCTTAGTATAATATACTCAGCAACAGTTGCTGACAAATATTCCTGCCAATGAACAGCTTGGGGTAGAAAGTGACATTTTTATATTTTATTTTATTACAAATGTCAAACAATAAATAACCCACATTACACTTGCTTGCACTGTGTGATGGGAGGAATTCAACTGAAGAGGAAGGGCTCTTAGAGAGGTGGTTTGTGGGTAGAGCATCATTCAAGTAACTAGTCGTACCTTGGCTCTTGGACGAAATCCATTCTGGAAGTCCGTTCGACTTCCGAAACGTTCTAAAACCAAGGCGCAGCTTCCGATTGGCTGCAGGAGCTTCCCGCACTCAAGCGGAAGCCGCGTCAGACGAAAAACGTTCAAAAACCGGAACACTTACTCCCAGATTTTCGGCGTTCAGGAGCCAAAGCGTACGACTACCAAGGCGTTCGAGAACCAAGGGACGACTGTACTAGTAAACCATGCTAATGATATGTTTGCAACCATTGGGGGACAGTTACGACAACTTCGTATATATTTCCTTATTGAAAGGCTTGGATAACTTGCTATACATGTAGCTTTGTGTAAAGGTTCCTACTGGCAGCTGCTTCCATTTTAAATATTTCAAGCCCAGTCAACTAAACACCTTCCATACAAAGGGCCACCAGGAAATTCCCCTGCAAAAGTGCCACTCCAATGAATGGGAGCTGAGTGCTGGCACAGCCTGCATTCATTTCAAAGGGGCTTGCAGAGGAGAACTTTCTAGAGGATGGTGCCCCCAGTATTTCAGGCAGGGGGTGCCTGGACTGAAATTTTGAAGCTTGCTTCCTCTGCTCCCTTCTACTTCTAAGGAAATGCAACGGAATCATCAAGAAACCAATTAGGGTCCAGCTGAGGTCAAAACAACAACCGCATAAGGCCTATCCCACATGAACTTTAAACTGATATTCAGTCAAGCTTGCAAAAATATATCATTTGCCAGACAATAAGTGTTGGAAATGTAAAGAAACTGAAGGAATATTCTTTCACCTATGGTGGACGTGCCCAAGGGTTAAGGCTTTCTGGGAAATGATATATAATGAACTAAAAAAGGTATTTAAATATACCTTCCCTAAGAAACCAGAGGCCTTCCTTTTGGGCATTGTTGGCCAGAGGGTGCTAAAGGAGGACAGAACTTTCTTTATGTATGCGACAACAGCAGCAAGAATACTCATCGCAAAGTACTGGAAGACAGAAGATTTGCCCACTCTGGAATAACGGCAGATGCAACTGATTGACTACATGGAATTGGCAGAAATGACTGGCAGAACCCGAGACCTGGGAGAAGAGACAGTGGAAGAGGACTGGAAAAAATTTAAGGACTATTTGCAAAAATATTGTAAAATGTATGAATGTTAGAATGATGCAGGATACAAAGACAACATGGCATTAGTAACCCAGTTGAAAGAAATATGAAAATAATTGAACTATAAGAACAAAGATGAAATTTGAATAATATTATGTCAAGTTTAAATATCTAGATATTTGATAATAAAGGGTAAAATTGGAGACATAATAGTTGAAATGTTTAACTTAAAACAAACTCTGAGAGAAGGTGAAGCATTGCTGAACATGATTTGGTAAATGGGAACACAGGAAAGGGAGATGTGAGGAGGTCAAGAAAGAGGGTTATGGAAATTTGGTTTAACTATGTTGTATGTTTTATGTCTGTATTTTTGTATTGTACTGTTTTTTGTTTTGTGTGACTTTGTGCCGTGTTGTTTTCTTTGTTTTTTATTGTGAAAATTTAATAAAATATCTTTAAAAAAATAAATAAACTGATATTCAGATCCCGCATACAAACACTGCTTTGACTGATATTTTCTCTTGATATAAGCCCCCCCTCCCTCATATTTCCCAAGCAAAGAACAAGCATCTTCTAATCCCTTGCAGATGAATTTAGTGGTCACTGAAGAAGCCACCATGGGCTGCCTGATAAAGGCCAGCACAGTTTGGGTGCTGATTTTTGCATTATTGGGTCCAGGAGTGCCAACTTGAATAAAATGGGGGGGGGGGCAGGTAAGCCCCACTCCATATAATCAATCGCATGATGCGGCACATGTATACCATTTGAATGGCAATGCCTACCAATTTTGGGGGGGCCAGCCCCTCAAATATTTTTTTTGGGGGGGGCAAGGGACCTCAATCCCTAGGAGTTGGCTCCTTTAACTGGGTCACAGGTTGCACTGGGAACATTCGAATCAGGGAGCCCTCCGTCAAAGGAAGTGTGCTGGTGTGTGGAATAATAAATAGCTATACAGTGGTGCCTCGCAAGACGAAAAGAATCCGTTCTGTGATTCTCTTCGTCTAGCGGTTTTTTCGTCTTGCGAAGCAAGCCCATTGAAGGATTAGCAGATTAGCGCTATTAGCGGCTTATCTGCTGATCGGATCAGCTGATAAGCGGCTTAGAAAAAGGGGGGGGGAACCCCGCAGGAACTCGCAAGACATTGTCGTCTTGTGAAGCAAGCCCATAGGAAATTTGTTTTGCGAAGCACCTCCAAAACGGAAAACCCTTTCGTCTAGCGGGTTTTCCGTCTTGCGGGGCACCACTGTATAGCATAGTTCCCCACTGATATGTTAACCATTTGCTGTGGGATCCAACCATACAAAAGCAGAACCCACACCATACAAGCAGCTCCTAGATGTCATCAGAGCTGTGTCTGGGCATAAAGCTATACACCATTTAATTGTGTTCTATATGCTGAAGTTTATTAAAAACATTTAAAATCTTACTGGTGCTTATTTGGGGTATCTGAAAGAAGAGCAATTCAGAGAAAACCCAAGAGAATACAGACCTCTAATCTGTCTATCAATCACCCTCATTTCTTTTCGTATCTTCAATGACCACTCATTGACCTGAAAAAGAAAGATAGGAGATTTGAAACTGTGCCCTGCCCAGAGGTTGCAGATGTGGCCCAGCGAGTTAGGTAGTGCCAACCGAATGATCAGTGCTGTTTGGATAGGGGTCATTGAACCCAGGGCAACTGATAGTATTGATCATGCCCATAGATCCTGATATAAAGCTGCAACATGTCGCTGGTTCCTGAGAACAAGTATCTGTGGGTCAGGGCTTTTGATTATTAGCCCGATAGTCAAACTGACTGACACGTACACATTACTGACGGACAACATGAGAGAGGATTTTAATAAAGGCAAATGAGCAACTCTGTATATGGTGAGCCTAATGTCGTTAAATATGAAACATTACTTGAAGAAATTTGGAATTATCAACACATTTGTGGCTGTAATCAACTAACATTTACTCAGAGTAAGGTAAAGGTAAAGGGACCCCGACCATTAGGTCCAGTCGTGGCCGTCTCTGGCGTTGCGGCGCTCATCTCACTTTATTGGCAGAGGGAGCTGGTGTACAGCTTCCGGGTCATGTGGCCAGCATGACCAAGCCACTTCTGGCGAACCAGGGCAGCGCACAGAAATGCCATTTACCTTCCCGCCAGAGAGGTACCTATTTATCTACTTGAAATTTGACATGCTTTCGAACTGCTAGGTTGGCAGGAGCAGGAACCGAGCAACGGGAGCTCACTCTGTTGCGGGGATTCGAACCGCTGACCTTCTGATCGGCAAGTCCTAGGCTCTGTGGTTTAACTCACAGTGCCACCTGTGTCCATTTACTCAGAGTAGACCCACTGTAATTAATGGACCCCTGTTAGACATGCCCATTAATTTCAATAGGTTCACTTATTATGTTAGAAGACAACCAGGGATATGTATGCTTTCTGATCTCTCGAGTTAACCTGGCAATGTGGGGTGGGGTGATTGAGGATCCTTCAAACTTCTCCAATGTTGCATGGATTTTGCCATTCATCCTGCACACCTTATTACTATCATTATATATTTATTTTCACCCTGCCTTTTTCCTTGACACGGACTCAAGGCGGTTTATAGATAAAAAAGAACAGTATAAAACACAGGTGAAAAAACAATTAAACACACACACACGTTTGTACCGACTGCTGAGAAGCATCAATGGAAGAGTGGTATTGCCTTCAAACAGGATGCTGCACCTTTGTTCTATCTCAGCAGGGCTCTTATATTTTAATCTGGGATGCCCAAACTTCCACATTCTATAAGTACCCAACCTACTGCAGTGCCAAGTGATGAGACACTGAATCTGCTGCTTTTAGCATCTGGGAACAGCAGCCAGTCATTCTTAGAGAAGACCCGTTGAAATCAATGGGACTTCAGTTGATAATGACTTAACAGTGTCATCCTAACCACATCTAAAGGTAAAGGAAAAGGGACCCCTGACCATTAGGTCCAGCCGTGGCCGACTCTGGGGTTGCGGCGCTCATCTCGCTTTATTGGCCGAGGGAGCTGGCATACAGCTTCCGGGTCATGTGGCCAGCATGACTAAGCCGCTTCTGGCGAACCAGAGCAGCGCATGGAAACGCCGTTTACCTTCCCACCGGAGCAGTACCTATTTATCTACTTGCACTTTGCTGTGCTTTTGAACTGCTAGGTTGACAGGAGCAGGGACCGAGCAACGGGAGCTCACCCCGTCGCGGGGATTCGAACCGCCGACCTTCTAATCGGCAAGTCCTAGGCTCTGTGGTTTAAGTCACAGCACCACCCGCATCCCAACCATATCTACTTAAGACTAAATGAAGCCCCTTTGATTTCAGTGGGGCTCGCTCTGTGTTTTCTGCCATGTGGGACTGGAAATTAGCTGAGATCCCTGCACTGCAAGGGGGTTGGGCTGGATGACATCCCCACCCGACCCCTTCCAATTCTGCAGTTTTGTGAATCATGCAAGCCCTTCCTCAACATGGGGCTTGATGCCCAGACCCGCAGAAGGCGTGTCAGCTACTCAACCAACCCGTCAGGCAGGTGCAAACCCTACGCCCATCCTCATCCCAGCCTCCCCCCCCCCCCCAGTGTGGTGTAATGGTTAAGAGCGTTATCGGGCAAGGACACGGGAGAGCAGAGTTCGAATCCCCACCCGACCCATGAAGCTCCTTGGAAGCCAGTCACCATCTCTTAGCCCAGGGGTCAGCAAACTTTTTCAACAGGGGGGCTGGTCCACTGTCCCTCAGACCTTGTGGGGAGCCGGACTATATTTTGAAAAGGAAAAAGAAAAAAGAACGAATTCCTATGCCCCACAAATAACCCAGAGATGCATTTTAAATAAAAGGACACATTCTACTCATGTAAAAACACGCTGATTCCCAGACTGTCCGTGGGCCGGATTTAGAAGGCAATTGGGCCGGATCTGCCCTCGGGCCTTAGTTTGCCTACCCATGTCTTAGCCTGACCTACTTCACAGGGTTGTTGTGGGGGTGAAATGGGGAGGAGAACCACGTACACCACACCTTCAGCTCCTTCGAAGATAAAGGTGGCATGTGAACGTAATAAATGAATACAGTGGAACCTCTGTTTATTCTGGAGGTCTGTTCTTAACCTGAACACGTACTTAACCTGAAGCACCACTTTAGCTAATGGGGCCTCCTGCTGCTGCCGCACAATTTCTGTTCTCATCCTGAAGCAAAGTTCTTAACCCGAGGTACTATTTCTGGGTTAGTGGAGTCTGTAACCTGAGGTATCACTGTAATGGCTGAGGAAACCCAGCCAGATGGGCGGGGTCTAAATAATAAATTATTATTATAAATTATTATTAAAAAAATTAAACTCCTGCCTTGGCTCATCCCAGCAGCACCATTTCGGGGGGGTGTGGCGGACGACTCCCTCACAAGGCACCGAGAGGCCTAATAATAATAATAATAATAATAATAATAATGCCCATACAGTGGTACCTCAGGTTAAGTACTTAATTAGTTCCGGAGGTCCGTTCTTAACCTGAAACTGTTCTTAACCTGAAGCACCACTTTAGCTAATGGGCCTCCTGCTGCTGCTGCTGCACCCCCGGAGCACAATTTCTGTTCTCATCCTGAAGCAAAGTTCTTAACCTGAAGCACTATTTCTGGGTTAGTGGAGTGTGTAACCTGAAGCGTATGTAACCCGAGGTACCACTGTATTTATAAACTGTGCCAAAATGAATTATTGTGGAAATAAGAAATATTTAGTAGGATAGAGGCCAAACTTTGTCCTCGCTCAGGGCGCCCTACTCCCAAAGTCTGCCCTTTCTCCCAGCCTCTCCCTCCCTCCAAGCGGCCTTTACCAGCTCCTTGGGCGGCTTCTCCTGGGTCTTCCCGAACAGCCCCATCTCCGGCCAGCGGCACCAAGTCCTCCCATCCACGCGCTACTTCCTGCTTCCGGCCCTCTCCCAGGGAAACAAGGAAGTGGCGCGCACCATAGAGACGACGTGGGTAGAAGGTGTGATTAGCCGCCGCTCCGATTAGTCCAAGGCCGTTTTTCCTCAACCGAAGCGGCTGGCCTACAACTCCCATCATCCCTTGCTAGCGGGACTGGCCGTTGGGGGATGATGGGAGTTGTAGGCCAACAACATCCGGGGACCCGAAGTCAGGAAAGGCTGGCTTCAGGGAGGCAGGGAGGAGCTTTAGGACGCGGAAGCCCCGATCTGCTTACTGGTTGGTTGCCCGCAAGTGACAGACAGGTGATGGTAGCCTTTCCCCGCCGCCGGAGGCAGCCACGCTGCCTAATGCCATAGAACAGAGTCATAGACTCGTGGAGGGTCCCCTAAGCTAAGGGTCATCTAGTCCAACCCCGAGCGATGCAGGTCTCTGAGTTAGATCATCCCTGACAGGTGGCCATCCAGCCTCTGCTTAAAAAGCTCCAAAGGAGGAGAGCACACCACCCCCAGTTCAGACCTCATTAAGCACCTATGTGACGCTTACACGTGTACTCAGATATAAGCCCCAGTGGGACTGGTCCCAGATGAATGGAGGCAGTATTGTAGTTTCAGGTTCATAAGCTGGTGCAAGACACATAAGGAACCAGAGAAAATAAAATGTCACTCGTTATTAAAATAGGGACAGGCAATTGATTATTTTAGAATTTTGCTTTGGAGGATAATATTGGCACTTGGATAATTTTGAATTATATTCACCGGGATTTGACTTGGGTTTTTTTGTTGTTGTTCTTGGTCAACTGTGACTCCCCCTTCAACTGTTTAACCAATACAGTGGTACCTCGGGTTAAGTACTTAATTCGTTCCGGAGGTCCGTACTTAACCTGAAACTGTTTTTAACCTGAAGCACCACTTTAGCTAATGGGGCCTCCTGCTGCTGCTGTGCCGCCAGAGCACGATTTCTGTTCTCATCCTGAAGCAAAGTTCTTAACCTGAAGCACTATTTCTGGGTTAGCGGAGTCTGTAACCTGAAACGTATGTAACCTGAAGTGTATGTAACCTGAAGCGTATGTAACCCGAGGTACCACTGTAGTCCATTTGAAATTTGCACACAATGAACTCCCATTGAAATGAATAGACACCCATATACATTAGCCTTTGAATTCTTCTAGCCCCGTGCTAGGCAAAGGGCATTCACATGACAGATTGGAGCCTTTCAAAAGGACAGTAACTGAAAAGAGAGGTCTAACCTATTCTGATTTGTTTTACATTCATAATCTGACATGACTCAGCACTGACCACTGATCAATATCCTGTATAAGGAGAAAATGGCGGATTGTTCAGAGACATTTTTGCTTTGAAGCTGTACAGTGGAGATAGAACAAGCATGCCTTAAGAAATATAAATAAATTGTGTAGGCAACAACCTTCTTGCCCGGGGTGTAAGGTAAGTGCTCAGGCTTGCACCCTAGGAAGATCACTTCGGTGCTGCTAATACAGTGGTTTGACCTCACCCATAGAGACGAACTTCATTGTCTCTCAAGACAGATGGATGTCAATAAGAACTAAGAGCCCAATTGACTAATTAGGTAGGACAGAAATGTATAAATAGTGGCTGATGAAGTTTTATACAGTGGTACCTCGGGTTAAGTACTTAATTTGTTCTGGAGGTCTGTTCTTAACCTGAAACTGTTCTCAACCTGAAGCACCACTTTAGCTAATGGGGCCTCCTGCTGCTGCCGTGCTGCCAGAGCACAATTTCTGTTCTCATCCTGAAGCAAAGTTCTTAACCTGAGGTACTATTTCTGGGTTAGCGGAGTCTGTAATCTGAAGCGTATGTAACCTGAAGTGTATGTAACCTGAGGTACTACTGTATTTCATATTTCATAGAATCATAGAGTTGGAAGAGACCACAAGGGCCATCGAGTCCAACCCCCTGCCAAGCAGGAAACACCATCAGAGCACTCCTGACATATGGTTGTCAAGCCTCTGCTTAAAGACCTCCAAAGTAGGAGACTCCACCACACTCCTTGGCAGCAAATTCCACTGTCGAACAGCTCTTACTGTCAGGAAGTTCTTCCTAATGTTTAGGTGGAATCTTCTTTCTTGTAGTTTGGATCCATTGCTCCGTGTCCGCTTCTCTGGAGCAGCAGAAAACAACCTTTCTCCCTCCTCTATGTGACATCCTTTTATATATTTGAAATTAATAAAGCACTATTAATGTATATGAAAGTCAAATCAAGAGATAGGTCTGGAAGCATTTAGGAAATGGATATATTCTGCCTGAGAAACCTTAATAAGTTAAGGTTACCAGATTTTTTTCAATGAATCCAGGGACCCTTTTCAACTTCAATGGATTTTGTATGGGGACTGCAGTAAATATGTAGGAAGGTTACAAAGGACGTAAATCCAGGGACTGTCCCTGGGAAATGGGGACGTCTGGTGACCTTACAATAAGTTCCAGATTTCTTAAGGAAAGTGTAGGATGCAAGCATAAGAAGTAAAATTATATTTTGAGTTGAAGACCAAGTGAACCACAGGTACAAAAGCGCCATTGGAACGATTGATAGGACAAATTATTAACCTTCTTTTAAAATAATTTATTTTCATGGATTTGTTTTTAAATGTATTCTCACAGACCATACATTATTCAACAAAGGTGTGCTGAACAAACTCTAAAAGAAGAAACATTTAAATAAAACAATTATTGTATGTTAAAATTTCCATGTTCACCCATAGCCTATCCTGTCATGTTAAAACATTTCCTGAAATATACTTTTGTTGACAAATATATATGATTTTTGTGCTTACAAAAAAAAAAAGCAAACGGAAAATGTTAACTTTTTAAAACTTCCAAATGCTGTAAAAGGAAAGGTGTCATTGTACAATACGTATTCATTATTTCAACATACAAGGCAACCAAATGATTCTGTCGTCGACATTAGCATCATGTTTATTTTTTACTTCACTGCACTAACATTTAAACTAAAACTTTTAAACCACAAGGTCTGTTTTGTGACTAACATTTAAATGGCAAGCAGTAAATATGTAGGAAGGTTACAAAGGACGTTATCAGCACACACCTAAGACGGGCTATGGTTTGACAACAGCTGCTGACGCGGATATGGCTTCTTTTTCTTGTAAGAGGCCCATCTACAAACCGGGCAGCAGTGCTGACCCCCGGCCAGCCACACCACAATGCAATTCTGGTGAAAGACGTGGCCGCACGGTAAGCCCATTAACAAGCATCCGTTTCTGAAATTCTCTAGACACACGACACATTCCGTACAGTGCAACATACCAGCAGGCCAGACGGACCAGTCGGGCTCCGTATCTTCCGTGGAGCTTTGTGAGCCATATGACCTGGCTTTGGCACACGAACAGGTTTCGCCGTTGCACGAGGGCTCCCCTTCGCAAGGGCTCTGAAGGGCGCTTTGCTCGTCCTCAGCTACCGCCCGGCCGCTTATCGAGGCATCTTTGCATTCGCTATCCGACTCGCTTTCGCTTTGAGAGAGCTCCATCATCTCCTCTTCGGAATGCCCGCCGGCGCATTTAAATCGCCACATGGGCAAGTTTTTAATGTAATCGGTTGGTATCAGGGGGTGGAGCCACAAATCGGGGAAAGCTAAGCGCTCAAGGAAAAGGTCTGGGTCTTCATCCCAATCAGATTCAAAGGGGAAGCGCTGAAACGAAGTGATGGGGTGGAACAGATAGCTAGTGTACCAGTCCCAAAGGCTAGATAGCCACTCTAGGTTGTTGGCATTGACTTCGTCGCTGTTGTTATTGTGCCGTCTCTTTTTCTCAAAGTAATCTATTAATAACCCATGGCCTAGGTAAGTGCTGAGGAACAAGGCAGGGTGTGAAGAGTAAAATATCCAGTCAGCTCTCACCCATGAGGCTAGGGCTGTTGTATTTGAATACCGGAAGAGTTTTAAACTGTATTCATAGAAACTGTCTAAATAAGGTAACTGCAAAAAACCCAAGACTGGTAGCCAAGAAATAATTAGTAGAGAATTATAGGTCCCTAAAGTGCTTATGAGAACAACGAAGCGCTTGATAGTAGCACCCTGAGTGATAAATAGGTCCATCCAAGCCATTAAGTTAACTAATACCAGGCTTAAAACAAATAAATCATTAACTTCTGGCTGTAAGGAACGCAAGAAGGAGTCCATGGCACGGAGGGAAATAAATTCGCCAGTATTATTCCCATACCTGTAAATTCCTTCGGGAGTTCTAAGTATGTAGGATGGGGTCTTATAGATGCCCATCTCTGCTATGTGACTCTTGTTGTCCCAGTTTTCTACATTCACAAAAATAAACTCAACTCTGCCAGTAAACTTTACACTTAGTGCAGAGAAGAAAGCTGGAGGCTGGTCTAACTTTGCAAACAGGTATATTTTCACCCTATACTGATAACTTTTGTTCCATTCTTCCTTCAAGTGTTCCGATTTGAAGATTGTTTTGATCCGGGAAGCTGCATGGGCTGTTATCCATTTGAAAATATGCTCCGTCTCGATTTTACGCCCACCGTATTCTTTCAGCATCACTTTGCCTTTGGACGTACTAGTTTGTGGAACGGACATGATTAATGTGGATCTCACCCAGCCTCTTCTCCTGCAGTATCTACAATGAAAACATTGGGTAAAATCAAGGAATGTTTGAAAAAGAAAGAGTTTTCACTATCATTTGCCGCACTGAACTTAAGCACTCCAGAATTAAAGAGGTCTTGCAAACATTTGCAGATGTGATGGACATCTATATAGAAGCATTTTGTTTGCAGTAGAAGCAGCAAACATCCAGCAACTTGAACAGGGATCATAAACTTCTTTGTGTACAGTGGTGCCTCGCAAGACGAAAAGAATCCGTTCCGCGAGTCTCTTCGTCTTGCGGTTTTTTCCGTCTTGCGAAGCAAGCCCATTAGCGGATTAGCAGGCTTAGCGGATCAGCTGATAAGCGGCTTAGCGGATCAGCTGTTAAGCGGCTTAGCGGCTTAGGATCAGCTGATAAGCGGCTTAGCGGCTTGGGAAAAGGGGGGGGGGGAGGAAAAAACCCCGCAGGAACTCGCAAGACATTTTCGTCTTGCGAAGCAAGCCCATAGGAAATTCATTTTGTGAAGAACCTCCAAAACGGAAAACCCTTTTGTCTAGCGGGTTTTCTGTCTTGCGAGGCATTTGTCTTGCGGGGCACCACTGTATTATGAAATGGAGAAATTCGTATTACGTAGCAGGCAATTATGAATTTCAGCACGGTCTTTTAACCACTGCGAGTGAAACTGTCTGAAATCGAATACAGTAGCAGAGCTGCTCATGAAATTGCTCATGAAATTATAATTAGGGCTGCTCTTCTACCAATTCATGACATGAATTTAGACACAGAGAAAACATACAACCCCCATTCCATTGGGGTTTAGAAGCAAGGAAGAGGAGCATGTGAGTCATTCAGGAATTTTCTGCTGCCATTGCTGGCTATTGAGCAAAGCCAGTGAACAGAGAAATTATTTCTGCATTAACAATATTTTAATATTGCCTAATCTATAGGAATTATCTTCATAAGTTTATGGAAACTGTGAATATTTTATTCATGCATATGTACCGATATATTATGACCTACTATCACATATTGTCGTTTTGTCAGTTTTCTTCTCCTTTTCCTGTATTGCTTATGTCAGAAAATAAATGATATTTCTATACTGCTTTTCAACAGGGTGTTCAGGAAGCAGTCAACATTACAGGTGGTACCACGTTATAGAGGCAAAACCCACTACAACAACTTCAATAACATACCTGGGGTCACTGGAGCAGTTAAAAGTGCCTGTTCGTATACCAAACCGCGAGACTTTCTTCACCATTTTCTCCCAGTGGACTCTTCCCATTAGAGGGCTTCTATCGTTTGCTATGACCTGTTTTTCAAACAGTAATAAAAAAACTTTGTATGAGAAGCTACACATTTAAAGAGCACCATATAGCAAACTGGTTTGTGCATGACTTTTCATTATTTATTTTTATTTTTATACTTCTATTCAAGTTTTATACTTTTAGACGTTACCACAGTGGCTTCTGATAACACTCCCATTTGTGGAAAAACCAAACACGTATGTTCCCGCTGTAAAAATGCTTATCACCAACATTACTAGAGTTTACCCAAGAAAGTTCTAAGTTTAACTCTGCCGGGGGTGGGGTGGGGTGAATAATCAGGGAAACGCAATTACTCTGGAACAAAAGCCAGAGTCCATGGGTAGTTACTTGTGTAAGGTTACCAGATTTTTTTCAATGAATCCGGGGACACTTTTCAACTTCCTACTAAATACAGTGGTGCCTCGAGTTACGAACTTAATTTGTTCCAGAGGTCCGTTCTTAACCCGAAACCGTTCTTAACCTGAGGTGCGATTTCGCTAATGGGGGCTCCTGCTGCCGCTGCACAATTTCCGTTCTCATGCTGGGGCAAAGTTCGCAACCCGAGGTACTACTTCCGGGTTAGCAGAGTTTGTAACCCGAAGCGTTTGTAACCCGAGGTACCACTGTAGATAGATTTTGTCAGAGGACTGATTTGTAAATCAGTAAATCTGTAAATCAGGATTGGACATGTAACATCTAATTCCTTAAAAAATCAGCACTGGCACACCACAGGGATGTGTGCTAAGTCCCTACCTGTATTCATTGTATACATACGATTGTATATCATCTGGCACGTCTACTGCAAATATTATGTTTGCAGATGACACCACCATAATGGGTTTAATAACAGGTGGAGACGAATCAGCGTATAGAGGGGAGGTCCAAAAAATATCTACATGGTGCCTAGGGAGCAACTTGCACCTTAATATCAGCAAGACAAAGGAGATAGTGTTGGACTTTCGGAGGAAGAGAGGAGAACTAGCCCCACTGTACATTGGGGAGGGCTGTGTGGAGAGAGTCTCTTCCTTTAAATTCCTAGTTTATCTCAGTGAAGACCTTATTTGGAAAATAAATACAACCCAGGTGGTTAAGAAAGCCCAATAGAGACTCCATCTCCCCAGAGTATTGCGGAAGAACAATGTCAATCAACATTTGATGATCTCCTTCTACCGGTCAACAATAGAAAGTGTCCTTTCATCATGGTGTGCTACGTTGGTTTGACATCATCTGATAGGAAGTGCCTACAGAGGGTGGTGAATACAGCACAAGATATTATGGGCTGTCCCGTGAATCCGCTGGATGAAATAGCAGAAGAACGTTGCCTCAAGAAGAGTGAGGGAAATTCTCAGGGATGATTCACACCCTGGCCGGCACTTTCTTGATCTCCTGCCCTATAGAAGCACGATTAGTCGCGCCAACAGGGTAAAGAACAGCTTCTACCCGTGGGCTGTTAGGCCGCTGAATGAAAAGATAACAACAGGGCAACTGAATTTTGGGTTTGGTGGGTGTGCGTCAGTAAACGAGGGGAATTAAGACTAAGAGATCTGAGTGGGGGGTGCTTGTGTAATCTCACTGTATACAAGTTGTACAAGTGACAATAAAGTATTTCAAATTTCAAATAAATCCGGGGACTGTCCCCGGAAAACGGAGACATCTGGGAACCTTATACTTGTGCCCAATGGGACATTGCCACACATGATTCCAAACAACTGCTTTGCGTTTCTTGTTTTTTAAAGAAGCCAATTGGTCAACATGCACACTTTGTGATCCTAGCAATCAGCAATAAATCTCTATCATGTCAAAAACCCGGGAAGAACTGAAACGCAGAGTTCTGCAAATCTTTCATGAGGCACATTCAGAACCAATCTGGAAAATCTTTAACGGTTTGTAGCCACAGAATAATCCCTGGCGCAATTCTTGCGCACACATACATTTGAACACAACTTGTACAAACAAGTTATCCATGTAGGTTTCTCTTGAATGGCCATGTGACCATCTATTAAATCTAGCTACGTCTCACAGAATTCTCCATAAGCCCACTGCAGGAATGCTCCATGCATATGAGGAGTGTGAGAAACTGAGATATGAAAGCTAGGAGCTAAATGGCACCTTAAATCTAGGTTATGGGCGCTACAATGGACTTTCTAGGCATGCTTTTTTAATAACAAGAATACATAGCTGAAAATGAATGAACTGCAGCTAAAATATGATGTTCAGTTTTCACATGGGTCTAGTCCTTCCCCTGACCAGCCCCCTATATCCTTAAGAGGGTCTCTTCTCAGTCTTCAGAGAGTAGCTGGAAGTGGGGAGGCAAAAAAAGGTCCTCCTTTCCTTCCACGCTGAAGTTTTAATCTGAAATCTTAGGCGCGGTACTGCACCCAGAGCTCAGAAACTGCTTGCGCTAATGAAATTCCTGTTGCAAAATGGGAGAACAATGGGAGTTTTGAGCACTGCATGTGAGCCGATTTCTCATGTATGCAAATGTGAAGGTCTGAAAAAACTGGGGAAACCTAGAATATCTGTGATAGGCCATGAATTAAACTGCCTGCTATTGCAAGTATAATCTGTTACATAAACTATTTCAAGCTAGGATTTTAGAATTTCATTGTCAATTTTGTTGGTAGGGCGTTCAAAATTTCAACGGAACTGTGAAATAATACCACCACATAGCCATAGCTGTCAACTTTTCCATTTTCTTGCGAGGAATCCTATTCAGAATAAGGGAATTTCCCTTTTAAAAAGGGAAACGTTGACAGTTATGCACATAGCTAAAACATTGTAAAAAAAATATTGCTGCAGCAAACACAACAGAAAAGCTGGGGAAATTGTTTTTCTAATCAATTTATAGACTGCTTAACATTGTCCCTTAGTATAATATTAATACAGATTATCATCCACTTGGGAATGTGGATTGATAAAAGCAGAAGAGTGGGGAGGATGAAAGGCAGGCATTTGCTTTGCCTTACAGGCAATTTAAATGACATGACTGATCACGCATGAGTCACTGTGCCCTGCAGTTTCCACATACTTTTTGACTATTTTAGGAATGTGTCACGTGATTGAAAGCTGATTGGTTGAGCAATAATTTTAAGACTTCCTTTTAGATCTCTCATTTGATGCAGAGTGAAATGCGTCCCGACCTTGCAAAGAGTTCTTCTGGATGAATTGCCGCCGCTGCTAAAATGGCAGGAATGGAGAACGCAAACCAGAACACAGAGAAACCAACACTACACCCAGAAAGTTCAACATCCCGAAAAGCCATGATTACATCTCTATCCAGAATAGAAAAAAACAACAACACAAGGCTGTTAAGAGGACAATGTGTTTTAACATAAAAAGAATCAACAAATGTTTGCCTCTTCGGTCACCATTCCAAAAGCTACATTAGGTGTCAGTCAACTGTCATTGTGCCAATTGAATACCACTGCAGTTTTATTCTTTGCACTGAATGAAGTTTCCCAACAGAAAGGCATCATTTATAAATGGGAGGAAAACAGATCTACTGTTACAGCCAGTTAATTATTTGCAGAACTTTTTCTTTTCCGCTTGCTACACAGTGTTCTAGTTGCACGCTATTGCGAAGTGAAGTTTTGCAAAGTGAATGCTTCTCTGGTTTTTAAACTTGGGAAATTTTCATCCCGATCCCTCAGAAGCACGTCCCACTGCTGTGTGAAGGGAAATGCTTCTAAGGTATTTTAGAACTCAAAGCTCAACAGTTGCTGCTATCCCAGTTCTAAGCATCTCAAAAGTTATACTATCCTGATGGCAAAGAGCTGCCACATTAAAATATAGGGGAAATGTGAGCATCAAGGAGGTATTGCTGTTCTGTACACAGTAGAAAGGGACGTGGGTGGCACTGTGGGTTAAACCACAGAGCCTAGGGCTTGCCGGTCAGAAGGTCGGCGGTTCGAATCCCTGTGACAGGGTGCGCTCCCGTTGCTCGGTCCCTGCTTCTGCCAACCTAACAGTTCAAAAGCACAGCAAAGTGCAAGTAGATAAATAGGTACCGCTCGGCGGGAAGGTAAACGGTGTTTCTGTGTGCTGGTCTGGTTCGCGGCTTAGTCATGCTGGCCAAATGACCCGGAAGCTGTACGCCGGCTCCCTTGGCCAGTAAAGCGAGATGAGCGCCGCAACCCCAGAGTCGGCCACGACTGGACCTAATGGTCAGGGGTCCCTTTACCTTTACCTTACACAGTAGAAATGATTTCAGGTATAGGCCCACAAAACACGACTATGCACATAGGTATAATTATTTTAAAAAAATAATAGTGGGACCTGCAACAAAATATTGCAGTGTTTCCCCAACCCGTAAGAAGAGTGTTCTGGGCTTCAGTCCGCCTTGCTGTTTCCTATGGGGCTGTTGGCATGCTTACAGCCTGCCAGCAAATGCATGGTGGCATCAATTTTATGAATGGAATGGTGGGGAACTCAATGCTATTTTCATTACTGTTTGAATACTGGGGACTGTGTTAACAGCATTAAGAACACAAGGCAACCCCTGCTGGATTGGACAAAAGGCTTATCTAGCCCAGAATCTTGTTTCCTACAGTGGCCATCCAGATGGGAAGCCCACAAACAAGACATGCATTTTAGCGTCATGCCACCAGGTCTCTCAACCATCGCAACTCAGAGCCACAGATAACTTATCCTACACAAATTTGCCTAATCTCCTTTTAAAGCTGCCTTAAGTTGGTGGCCATTGCCAAATCTTGTGATAGTACATTCCATAATTTAACCATGAGCTTGTGCAAAGGTGTTTGTCCCGCCCTGAATCTCCCAGATTTCCAAAACTTCCCAACTTTTTGCTAGCAACCTGCGTCTGAGAGGGCCTTTTGCGAAGGAATGCACTACAGAAGGAAATGGAGCAATAAAAAATGGGTTTATAAAACTATGAACAAAGATGCCCTCCAGTACAGTGTAAATTAAAGTTATCTGCACATGAGGTACACTGAAAAGAAAAATTGAAATGTGCCATAATAACACTAAAGAGTCTCTCTAAGCATGTAAATGACGAAAGGACCGTAAGAAAACGGGAAGCCCTCTCCCTATTTCAGCTGCTTCATCTTCATGAAAGACAAGATAGAAATAAAACTGGAAAAATCATGCCTTGCCAGCATTCCATCTTGAGTGTTTCGGGTGCCCTGTGTCTTCTGCTGCTGCAATTTTCTTACATTGAAAAGCAGGAAAAGGCAATAAGCCACAAACCTTTCCTACACTGTTATAGCCAGAATGACATAATGCAGTGGAATCTTAAAATAACACTGTTCAGGTGTTGGGAAGAATGGTTATTTTATAAGCTTCACCTGTAGCCAATGTAGATGGAAGAAGACTGGTTTAGGGTGGAGGTAGGAAGGAGTAAAAGGGACGTGGGTGGAGCTGTGGGTTAAACCACAGAGGCTAGGACTTGCTGATCAGAAGGTTGGCGGTTCGAATCCCCACGACGGGGCGAGCTCCTGTTGCTCAGTCCCTGCTCCTGCCAACCTAGCAGTTCAAAAGCACATCAAAGTGCAAGTAGATAGATAGGTACCGCTCCGGCAGGAAGGTAAACAGCGTTTCCGTGCGCTGCTCTGGTTCGCCAGAAGCGGCTTAATCATGCTGGCCACATGACCCGGAAGCTGTACGCCAGCTCCCTCGGCCAATAAAGCGAGATGAGCACCGCAACCCCAGAGTCGGTCACGACTGGACCTAATGGTCAGGGGTCCCTTTACCTTTAGGAAGGAGTAAAGTGTGCATCATACCCCACAGGTGCTGGTGTTTGCATTATTACCATCAGAAACGTTTTGTAAAGGTTTGCGACAAAGCATCTTTTCGAAGCGTCTTGAGTGAAATATGGCGCTTGGATGCTTTTAGGTAATACTGATTTTGTGTGACCCAGCTGCCACCCTAGAAAAAGGCAACTGAAAGCCAGCAGCTAAAAAAACCTTGCGCTAATACCCATTTACAGGGACAGAACAGAATTCCAGAACAAACATATCTCCAACTCAGTGGATGTGAGACAAGGAGGAAAAGTTCACTGTAATGCGAATTCACACCGGCTCATTTGTGCTATACAACCCCTTGCACCTCATTAAAATGGGGAAACCGATTGTGAAGAATAATCCAGAGGAAAAGCTGGTACTGAGGCAGGATGCACAGGGAAATGTGAAACAGCACAAGCAAACGGTGATATAAAAATGAAAGGCCTTGAATGATTGACTGGAGTTGACGAACACCTTATCAGCAATTTTATGTACATTGACCTGGGAGCAAAACTCACTGAATTCAATGGGACTTACTCCCTAGTAAATGCGCACAGGATCAAGCAGCTAGCCTCTTTTCATGTGCAACAACTTAGTGGAAAACAAAGAATGGCACCTCTTTGATCCTAGATGAGTAGTACAGATTCTACTTACTCAAAGCAAAGCCATGACATTTGCAGCCCAATTTTAAGTACAGTGGTACCTCGGGTTACATACGCTTCAGGTTACACACTCCGCTAACCCAGAAATAGTACCTTGGGTTAAGAACTTTGCTTCAGGATGCGAACAGAAATTGTGCTCTGGGGGCGCGGCAGCAGCAGGAGGCCCCATTAGCTAAAGTGGTGCTTCAGGTTAAGAATAGTTTCAGGTTAAGAACGGACCTCCGGAACGAATTAAGTACTTAACCTGAGGTACCACTGTATGTCTATTGCGAAGCAAGTCTTGCTTCAAGGGGGCAGGCTTTCCAGAAAATGTGTTTTGGATTGCAGCTTTAGTTGTGTAATAATAATAATAATTATTTTACTGCCCATCTGAGTGGGCAGTAATGTAGCATCATCTTCATGTATACCACTCACTGCGCCTTTGGGATAAGTACACTACATGAAATGTGAACCAACTGAGGGGCTCGTTTCACTGTTAAAAATAATGTATTTAGTACCTGCACTAGCCAGATACCATCCTTCGTATCTTCTACCAGCTCATAAAAGTGCATTTCCCCACTGAAGTTTGTGCTGGAAACAGACTCAGAGGCTTCCTCTTCCTTGAGAGCAGAATAAAGTTCGCCTTCCATCAGGTCTCCTATGTAAACAAACAAAGGAACACTCATTACAGTAAATGCCAAAGGTTGCAATTGCCAAAAGGATTCCGGAACAGCAGCAGAATAGATATTGTTGGGAGACGGCTAACATACATACGAACATACAACGTATGCTGCTTGTAAAGCAAACTCCAAAGTGATAAAGATTGCCAATGCTTTCGAGTTAAAATGCCACTCAGTTGCATAGTGGGGGAAGGTCATGTAAAATACAATTAGTTGGAACACCTACCATATTTTCCGGCGTATAAGACGACTGGGTATATAAGATGACCCCCCCCCCAACTTTTCCAGTTAAAATATAGAGTTTGGGATATACTCGCCGTATAAGACTACCCCTCTTCCAACGCACATCAAATAAAAATTTAAAAAACCAGTCTCCAGTCCAGCTCAGAAATCCGCTCCACTTCCCAGTGGTTGGCGGCTTCTGGGACCAATTTGCAAGCGTATTTTTGCTTTATCTAGAGAGCTTGGTGTCCTCTGATTTAATTTGCTGTCATTTTATCCTTTGGTGGGGAGTTGCTGCAGGAGCTGCTGCTGTAGCCGGCGTATAAGACAACCCCCGACTTTTGAGATTTTCCTGGGTTAAAAAGTAGTCTTATACGCCAGAAAATACAGTACAGAGAAATATTTATTCTAACTTTAATTAAAGCAGACCATTTATGTAAACCAGCCCAAAGCTTTATAGGCAGCCCTTCAGTTTATGAAGGACTGAAGAGTTCCTGCAAATGCCTGATAAAATAAGGCAAACAATATACTGCTGCACCTGAAGCAATCCAAAACCTTGAGGGCTGGGGCAGCATAACTGCCAACACTGCACGTCTCCAACTCAAACCTCATCGGATGGTCGCTGGCCACTGATCTCAGAGCCCCAGGCCCCATTCCTCTGCTACCAAAATACAGGGTAGATAACCTTTAAGGGTTGTTAGCAATGATTAGATATAATATACCCAAAGTGCACTCAAACTTGAATGCAATTATGTGGAAGCCCCATTGTGGGTAAAGGTAAAGGGACCCCTGACCATTAGGTCCAGTCGTGGATGACTCTGGGGTTGTGGTGCTCATCTCACTTTATTGGCCGAGGGAGCCGGCGTACAGCTTCCGGGTCATGTGGCCAGCATGACTAAGCCGCTTCTGGCGAACCAGAGCAGCACAGGGAAATGCCGTTTACCTTCCCACCGGAGCGGTACCTATTTATCTACTTGCACTTTGACGTGCTTTCGAACTGCTAGGTTGGCAGGAGCAGGGACTGAGCAACAGGAGCTCACCCTGTCGCGGGGATTTGAACCGCCGACCTTCTGATCGGCAAGTCCTAGGCTCTGTGGTTTAACCCACAGCGCCACCCGCGTCTCCCATTGTGGGTACTGGCCCATTAAAAATCCTGCTCTCCCTAATTCTCCCACTTCTAGTAGTTACACCACCCCTCTTTTGATCTGGTGTTGCTTGGGTCTGCAAGGTCCATGACACAATTTACCCATTTGCAGCAATGGCTGCCCAGAGTCAGAGAAGGCAACACGGGGTTTGGATTCCCCTAGCATGTAATGCGAAATTCCCTCTTTAGCCTGAAAGCTACAGAAACGCAGCGGGAAAAGAAAGAATCTGCATGCAGGTCCTTGGAAAGGGTTGAATATTATCGCCGAGCTGAAATAAGGGCAGTGTGAGCATTCTGCAAAAAAAAAAAAACCTTTCTCCCGGAAAAATATACCCCACCTAATTTTGGTGATTCTTTGCAGGAAGCCCTGCAAAATGGAGCAAACAGGTTCACTCATTGAGAGTGAGTGTAGGAAGCACTGAAACGTTTAACAACTGATCATTTTCTCAATATGAAGCCTCAGTGCTTCTTTTAAGCAAGGATTTATTTCCAAGGCAATCATGTAATCCAATCTGATAATCAAGGTGAGAGCATCATATCACTGGGACAATGTAACTGCTAGCTGGTTAGGAACACTTAAGCTCCCCGCCCCCCTCCTTTTAAAAATGGCAGCAAACTGTTCGGGAAAGAGGGTTTTTTAAAAAAAATCCAAGAGAGGAGGTTTTCATTAAACTTCTCCCAAACCCTGCTTTCTGCCTTAAAAATGTATGGGGTGAAAATTCAGCATAGCTCCAGTTGGTTATTTCATTGCAGGGATAGGAGCCTGAGCCAAAGCCAAATATGCAGTATAAAATTATTGCACACCTATCAATCCCAGCTATTCCATGACGCTTTTACAAACGTTGGTGGATAAATTCCAGAAGAGAAACCAACCTGTAGGAGCAAAAACTAATATGGTGCTTAAGTGCTGAAAAATCCTATTTTCATGATATGGGACGTTCTGCTTTTTTAAAATTTATTTTCTGACAATAGCATACCTTTTATAAGATGCAAACGCTTAAACTAAGTCAAAGGAGAAAAATGCACAACCAGAGCTTTGCTTGCTTTCACCAAAGCAATTCCTATTCAGTTTGGTTAAAAACTGGCTTTCTCTTCCATAGAAGGAACTGTGTCGCTCTTTTCTGTTCACATGGGCAACTTCTTCCAGCTCAAAACTCTGTTTTACTTGGAAATAAGTCTAAGTCCCATGGGGTATAGCCACATGCAAGTATGGTGTTTCAAGAGCTCAATGTGCACTAAAAAGATTTCCTTCTACTCTCATTTAACTTAAGTCTGCAAATATGAACATTAAATTTCCTTTAGGATTCTGTATTTTGTTTAGATCATCATTAGTTTCCTCTCTTTACTTTTCTAACCTACTTCGTATCTTAGACATTTCTACAAAGGAGCTGTTTCTTTTAAATGACCAAATTAGCTTTGTTCCAGTAGTCTTCTGAGAGCTTCCCTGCAACTCAATACATTACTGTGCAATCCCGTACATGCCCACTCAGAACTATGCCCCATTGAGTTCAACGGGTTTTACTCTCAGCTGAGTATAGGATTGCAACCGAAGTGCTTACCAACCTCAGGATGACTGTATATGCATTGACATTTCAGCTCTTAAAGGAAGATGGGAGGTCGGGGTACAGAACGAAGGTGCTATTATACTGAGAATTATGGGGAGCAAGAGTATGGCCATAGTTGAAAGAAAAGTCAAAACAGAAGAATGTCAGCTAGATAACTTTTCATTTTCTTCCCAAGCAAGGATGCATATCAACTGGTTGAAGATATTTTCTTAAAGCTCAGTGTGCTTTACCAGTTGAATGTACGAAGACAGAAGGGGTAGCACCACTGAATTCAACGGAGCTTACTCCCAGGAAACAAAGCAATCGGGATTGCAGTCAATCGAATCCTAATTAAGTGGGCATTATGCTATGTACCACAGCTCGTGGGTGTATATTCATTTTATTATACCATGGATCAACACAGCTTCCTGCACGTTTTGAGTATCTGTGGAGGCACAGCTATGGATCCTCTTTTGGGGTGTGTGGCTGTCATGCTGAGCTTCAGCACTTTGAATTTGGTAGAGTGGATTTATGAGAACCCCAAACCTCTACTATTCACTTTCACCAGATTCAGATGAACCAAAACATATTCAGATGAACCAATGCCTGGGATTAGTACAGGACTGGAAGAGGGTCAATAAACTGAATCGTAGAGTTGGAAGAACCCCCAAGGATCATCTATTACAACTTCCATCATCGCTAGCTAACAGGACCAGTGGTCAGGGATGATGGGAATTGTAGTCTCAAAACATCTGGAAGGCCAAGTTTGCCTATGCCTGCTGCTAACCATAGATCAGATACAATTTCCTTGAGATGATCTCAAAAAGCTGAGGATTTCGGTGGTTGCACACTGGTTAGCATAAAATAAAGAGTTTGTACAAGCAGGTACACAATTAGCCAGTCTTACTCATTTATCTCACCTGGCTGCACTTATTACTGTTTGGTGGACCAAAGCATTTATTCAACCAAAGAGCACCACTGTTATTATCTTTATAGACATATGACTTTCTGAAGGTGTTAACAGTCAGGTCAGAAATATGCTTACAATAAGGTATTTTTAATAAGATGTTTGTTCTGAAGCAGCCAAACCTTCAACTTCTCACTCGGCAAACAAAAGCTAACACTGAGGCAAACCTTTGCCATGCATTTCTCTGACATTATTTTACTTCCTTGAGTACATAACAAGGCCTTGCTACTTGTCTGAAGCATATAATAAATTAATCGGCAAAACAGTGATCCTTTCTTTTCTGAACAATGTGTTGCACGAAAGATACAATCTTAATGCACACCTACAAGTGAGTAAACCTCATTAAGCTCAATGAGGCTTACTTCTGAACAAACACGCTTAGAATTGCGCTGTTTTAAATTACTTACGCACACTTGCTTGCATCAAGGCCAATAAGATTTACAACCAAGGAAACATGCAAAGAATCTGATAGCCAGTATCTTAATAAACTTGTGACCTAACTTGTTACCCGTCCTAACAAGATGCCAGGCACTTTCTGATCAATGTAGAAGATCTTTCATGCTAGTTTTGGGTGCACGTCAAAACATCACATGCCACATTTCAAATTCTGATTCTTGCTGGCATGTCTTAGATAAAGCCAGATATTACATCATGGTTCCTGATGATTTTCATCTGGACAACTCCCCCCGCCCCCCCCAATCTCTCTGTTCTGTTGTATATTCCATGCTAGCCTGCTGCTGCCCTGCGCTTCTTCAAACATTGCCACATTTAAGCAATTCTCCATAAAAAGTTGGAAGGCATTCAAAGCGTGAGGTCACATCTGAGATTATTAAGCACATTTATTTAGTATTACTCCTTTCCCCTGCACATTCTCTATGACTGTACACAATAGAAGTTATTGCAATATAGATGCTTAATAAAGGGGGAACGGACCTATTCCGAAAGTTAAAATGCCAGCGAACAGACATTTTTTCTTACCTGACTTCTCAACCAGTTCCCTGACATCCTTCTTTTCCAGAAGCCCCGAGTAGCCGAGCCCCCTGCACTCCAAAATGGTCTTCAGCTTCTTGAAGCTGAGCGCCACCGGGTCCACCAACTGGGTGGCGAAGAAGCCCGTCTCGTACCACACAATGGCCTCGAAAAACCTGGCCAGGATGAACAGGACCAGAAAATAAAGAAGCAGGAAAAACAGCTTCAGCCACATCTTTCCTCCGCGCGGGGGGCTCCTGACTCTCTGCGGAGAGAGTCAAGTCAGTCCTACAAAAAGAAACGAGAGAGAGAAATGTCTGGAGGGAAGGAAAAAAAGGGGAGCAGATATCCACATACCCCAAAACAACAACAACACAACCCCCAGTTTGGTTGCTACTGTCAAAGAGTCCCTTCCCCATTATCCCCTCATTCCTATGAAAAGACACAATGGCGGTGGGGTGGGGTGGGGGTGGGGGAGAGGATAACACCCACTCGCCTAGAGGGAACCCGGATATGGGGTGGGGAAGAAGAAGCACCCCTTCAATATAGGGCACCCCATCATTTTAGGGAGGCAGTGTGTAGGTGGGAGCTGGGTATTTGTGGGGTGCTGAGGAGAACCAAGTGAGAAAGGTCTCTTAGGAGGGCGAGGAGGCGGCTGGGGGTGGAAATAATTTGGGGTGGGGTGGGCTCGCCCCCCAGCCAGGAAACCATCTCATTCGGGGGGCACGAGGCGGGGTGGCGCTGGTTTGGGGGGTGAGGGAAGCCTTCAGGGGGTCGGGCAAGGACGGGGCTCGGCCGGCCAAGGCGTCTCCTCCTCCTCCTCCTCGCTTGTTTTACCCCGTCCCGGGCAGGCAGGCAGGCAGGCAAGCGGCGGCCCTACTGGTGTCGGGGCCGCCGCGGGCGGTGCTGCTGCTGCTGCTGCTGCGCTCGGGCTTCTCGGCGCGCCGTCGTCGTCGTCGTCGCCTCTCCGCGGCGGAGCAGAGCCCGGGCCGGAGGAGACATAACAAGTGACGTCGCGCAGCCGCGGCCGGCAGCCGAGGGAGGAGGAGGAGGAGGAGAGGGAGGCGCGACGGTTCCGCCAGGCCGGGGTGGGGGAAGAATCCGGCCCCGGCTCCCCCCAAGGCGGGCTCAGCGCTCCTTTACCTTGGGAAGGTCCATTGCCGGCGCGCGCGCGCAAAGGCCCGGGCCGGGCTCCTCCCCCCCGCCACCAAAAAGGATGCTGCCTGCCTGGGTTGGCTTTCGACGCCGCCTCTTTTCTTTTTCGGAGGCGTCCGCTCTCTCGCAGGTTTTGGCTCCTCGGGAGAGAAAGTCGCGCTGGCCTGTTGTTGTTGTTTAGTCGTGTCCGACTCTTCGTGACCCCATGGACCAGAGCATGCCAGGCACTCCTGTCTTCCACTGCCTCCCGCAGTTTGGTCAAACTCATGCTGGTAGCTTCAAGAACACTGTCCAACCATCTCGTCCTCTGTCGTCCCCTTCTCCTTGTGCCCTCCATCTTTCCCAACATCAGGGTCTTTTCCAGGGAGTCTTCTCTTCTCATGAGGTGGCCAAAGTACTGGAGCCTCAGCTTCAGGATCTGTCCTTCCAGTGAGCACTCAGGGCTGATTTCCTTCAGAATGGATAGGTTTGATCTTCTTGCAGTCTATGGGACTCTCAAGAGTCTCCTCCAGCACCATAATTCAAAAGCATCAATTCTTCGGCGATCAGCCTTCTTTATGGTCCAGCTCTCACTTCCATACATCACTACTGGGAAAACCATAGCTTTTACTATACGGACCTTTGTTGGCAAGGTGATGTCTCTGCTATTTAAGATGCTGTCTAGGTTTGTCATCGCCAAGGGGCAGGCGTCTTTTAATTTCATGACTGCTGTCACCATCTGCAGTGATCATGGAGCCCAAGAAAGTAAAATCTCTCACTGCCTCCATTTCTTCCCCTTCGATTTGCCAGAAGGTGATGGGACCAGTGGCCATGATCTTCGTTTTTTTGATGTTGAGCTTCAGACCATATTCTGCGCTCTCCTCTTTCACCCTCATTAAAAGGTTCTTTAATTCCTCCTCACTTTCTGCCATCAAGGTTGTGTCATCTGCATATCTGAGGTTTTTCTTAATTGTATTTCAGTTGAACAATTACTTCGATAAAATACATGTTTTGTTATGTGCAAATGGCTTTGGATGCTTATTTGGTCCATAAATTACCATATAGTATATATTCAACACAAAAAATAGCAACAATTTGTTGTTGACACAGGACAGCTGGACATATAAAGGGCCCCATTACCTTCAGTAGCTTAGGGTCTCATCAGACCTAAATCTGGCCCTGGGTGAAGGGTGGTATACGGATCGAATAAGTAATCCTTCTTGTTCCTTTTTAACCAGGCCTTTGGTTGATCAGATTTATATCCTATGCCCTTTTAAAATGTGTGTTGGGGGGGCTATTGGGTTATTGTTTTTATTTTTATTACATATTTTGTGGTTTTACATCTTGCTTTTATTCTGTGAACTGCCCTGAGACCCCCTCTTCTGGTTGCAGATGGCACTGTGATTTTGTAGTGCAGCTAAGTGGATGAGACTTTGCATGTTGTAGGCATTTAGGTCAACTGCCCTGGGGTCTTCAGGTGAAGGGTGGTACACACATTTAATAAATATAACAACAAGAAGAAAAAGAAGTCTTCCCAATGTCTTTAGAAATCTAGTTACAGAAGGTGTGAAATTTTGTAGTGCAGCTTAGTGAATAAGACTATGCACATTAGTACACATAAACCTGTGGTTTAGAAGTGGAGGTTGGTTTATGCAGCCCAGCTCCCCATAAAGATCCATTGAGGTCCTCTATCGGTCAGAGAAATAAACAGAGCCAACAATCAAGTATAAGAACTATTACACTTGTCGTTTAAGTTCTATTGAATCTAAACAGGGTGTCCTGCAGAGCAGACACACCCCATGTTCATTTATTTTCAGTGTGACATCACAATTTATTTGATATACACACTTCTGAGTAGACTTGGTTAGCTATGAACCAAGAAGTCCAGAATTCAATTTCCTCTCCAAGTCGCCTTAGGCCAGAGTTGGGAAAACCTGTGATCCTTCAGATCTTGTATTTCAACTTGGCCGTGGCCAGCGAGAAAAGGTGATGGAAACTGAAGGACAACAATGTCAACAGGTTCCCAATCACTGTAGCCTTACCTGCACCACCTACAATATGGGGATAAGAATACAGATCTATCTTATAGGGTATGTGAAGCATTGAAAGTTCTGTTAAAAGATGCATGCATTTGCCACCAACATCTAGAATGTCCAATATCCCAGTTTCCCAACCCATTGGGATATTGGCAATGCTATTTTTCAAGAAAAAGAGGTGCCGGAGATCACCACAAACACCTCCCTCATTGTCTTAGAATGGCAGTGGTACCCACCTGAGAGAAGCTGCACCTGAGTTCTGGCGAGTTCCAGTTGGGGGGGAAAAAAAGCCCTGGGTATTGGCAAGTGACAGGGTCATGGACTGTTTTACCTTGAGGTTATCTGGTGCTATCAACATTTTGCAAGAACAGGCTCTAGGCTCAGGAAGCCAGGAATCTGTATTCCTGTATTCCAGGAACATTGCTAGGTAGGTTTACTTGCCTACAATGCTTTTCAGTTTTTGTTTTTCAGTATGCTACTCAGGGGTTGGTCTAAGAGTGTTCCACCCAATCATTCATATATATATATTCTAAAAAAGACACCGCTTGTGGCTGCACCACACAGTTTAAATGAATCCATCCCTAAGTAGTCTTTCATTAATAAGAACTGCCTTCTAATTAAAGGGGGGGGGGAGATTCTGATTGTGCATTTTATTTTATTTTGTTTAAGCTGTTTGGAGGTCTACTGTCAGGCAGAAAAGTGGGATACAAATATTTTAGATTTTATTTAGAGTCCTGAGAACTTAAGCTGCAGGTTTTGACTCAGATGACTGAGGCAGCCCAACAGCAATATCAAGTTCTGTGGATCAACCTACCACGTGCAGGTGTTATTGTAGCTGGTTTACCTGTGCAAAGAAGTGCTCACACAAGTAGTCTTTAGACTGCAATCCTATCCATAGATTACTAGGGAGGAATACTAGGAAAAGTTATAAGTAAATTGGTTTAGAATTTAATCCAGCCTTGTGTGAGAATTTTCACAGAGGAGAATCAAAGGCGTTGGCTTCTTCTGTAGCGGTAAAAAAGAAGAAGTTTGCATCCCTTGCCAATCCTGCTTTTGCCTCCAGTCGATATTCCTCATCAGTTTAGATGCCAGACCAAAATGTTTCTCTGTTACCCAGGTCTTTAGCTGAATGAACATTTTGTGGGCTCTTGGATGTGTTTTTGGGAAGGATGCTAATAGTTTGTTGGTTATTTTAATATGTATTTTGTATTTTCATTTTGTATTTTTATGCTGTGATGCGCGCTGTGATCTTCCTATGAAGGGCAGTATACTAATTTAAGAAATAATAATAATATTAACAGTCCCCTTTTGCGTCTTTTCTAAAGAGCCATGACAGCATGTAAAGAATAACAAGAAGATGCAATCTTTGCAAGCATTTATACATTTGTAAAAACGACAACGAAACTAGGAGCTCGTTGGGCAGCTAAGAGTCCCAGACGCAGAACCAGCAGGTTTAACAACTCACAGAAAAACAAATAATCACGTGATGACCTATACGTAGCCGACGCGCGACGGAAGTCGGAGCCATGGCAGAAGGACCCCCAAAACGCTACTTCCGCTTTCCCTATCTGTTTACCTATGACATCTCATGGTAAACAAACCCGCCCCCTCCTCTCCCCACCCTCAAAAAGGCGATAACCGTACTGCCTGATTCGCCTGTTCAAAGAGGCTGCTTTCATACAGGCCCTGCCCAACCTGTTATTATGCAGAAATGACAAAATGCTTGTTTAGGAGTCTCAAGAAGGCTTATGAGAGGAAACGACAGTCTGAGGTGTCTAAGTTGCTGCCTGAACGCACCTCGAGTGCTTTCAAACGGTAAAAACAATAGACATAATAATATCAGACTTACACAAAGCTTCTAATTTCCGAGTTCCTCTTAGCGCCTTTTTTTTTGTCTCGCTGAGACAGAAGTGACAGTTGTCGATAAAAAAGGCGGAGAACGCTGCACATACACAGCGTTCTATATATATTAACTCGCCAAACCGACATATCCCTTCCCCACCCCCAACTTGGAATAAGACCTACATTACAAAGCGCGAATTCCTGCAAGAGGCAGCGCTTTGAAGGAGCGAGGAAGAGCCTGGCGGCTCATTTCCCTCCGCTTGAGCTCTTACTGAGCTGCCGCTTCCGCCTCCTGAAAACCAAGCAAAGGAACCCAGCAAGTTTCACCCTCGTCTGCGTCGGCGCATGCGAGCTCCTCTGCACTATTTTCCTACATCTACGCACGCGCAAGCCTTACCCAATCACGCGGGCGCTCCTCGAGGACCCCGCCTGGGCTGCCTCGAGCAATCGCCTGCGCCGCAGTTCCAACCTTCCGCCGGGGAGGACCCCCCACCTCCTCCTCCTCCTCCGGTCCGTCCGGCGCGCTGCCTGCAAAAACAACAAGCCTCCCTCCCTCACACGGCGCAGGTTCTCCTCGGCCCGGTCGGTGGGGCCGCCGCCTCCGCCGTCGTCCGGTGGGGCCAAGGCCGGGCAGCAGGGGCCTGGGGTGGCCGGGCGTCGGGCGGAAGAGGCGATGGACCAGTGCGTGACGGTGGAGCGCGAGCTGGAGAAGGTGCTGCAGAAGTTCTCGGGCTACGGGCAGCTGTGCGAGCGGAGCCTGGAGGAGCTGATCCAGTACGTGGCGGGGCTGCGCCGGGAGATCCTCCAGAGCGAGAGTATGTCCGTAAGAACCAGGCGCTTGCCTTTTCTCTAAGCAGCAGGCAGGCAGGAATCCGGCAGGTGAAGCTTTCCTTACCCCCCATCCCACTGAAACTGAATTTTTAAAATATAATTTTTTATTAGTTTTTTTTTAACATATCGTTTTCAACAGTAATTAAACATACTTTTACATCTTATTCAAATTTTTGACTTCCATCAATCCTGCCTGAAAACTGAATTTCGACTCCCTTTGAGGAAAGTGCCTGCCGCACAGAGTTTCCCGACACCGCTTTGGGCGCTTTGTTGTTCTTTGGGGGGAAATACAGTGGTACCTCGGGTTAAGTACTTAATTCATTCCGGAGGTCCGTACTTAACCTGAAACTGTTCTGAACCTGAAGCACCACTTTAGCTAATGGGGCCTCCCGCTGCTGCTGCCGCGCCACCACCACGTGATTTCTGTTCTCATCCAGAAGCAAAGTTCTTAACCCGAGGTACTATTTCTGGGTTAGCAGAGTCTGTAACCTGAAGGTACCACTGTATTACATTACAGTGCCGAATTAAGTACGTATAAGTTAAAGAAGGTATAGTTTAGGGCCCCACTCTCTTGGCGCCCTCCCATTAAAGGATAAACAACAACCTGGATTCAGGTGGCGCTGTGGGTTAAACCACAGAGCCTGGTACTTGCCGATCAGAAGGTCGGCGGTTCGAATCCCCACGACGGGGTGAGCTCCCGTTGCTCAGTCCCTGCTCCTGCCAACCTAGCTGTTCGAAAGCACGTCAAAGTGCAAGTAGATAAATAGGTACCACTCCGGTGGGAAGGTAAATGGCATTTCCGTGCGCTGCTCTAGTTCGCCAGAAGCGGCTTAGTCATGCTGGCCACATGACCCGGAAGCTGTACGCCGGCTCCCTTGGCCAATAAAGCGAGATGAGCGCCGCAACCCCAGAGTCGGTCACTACTGGACCTAATGGTCAGGGGTCCCTTTACCTTTACCTTTATTACATTACAGTGCCGGATTTACGTATAAACTAAAGAAGCTATATCTTAGGGCCCCTGTCTCTTGGAGGTCCCCCCAAAATTAAAGGATAAACAACCTGGATGTACATTTCCTAAATATAAGATAAAAAGCAAATAAAATAAAGCCTACATACAGCAACAGTGTTTTGTGTTGTGTATGGACCTATTAGGTCCACAAATTCCCACATCATATATTCAACACAAAACAACAGCGGCAATTTGTTGTTGGCAAAGGACAGCTGGGTATATAAAGGGTCCCATTAGCTTCAGTAGCTTAGGGCCTCATCAAACGTAAATGCGGCCCAGCTCACAAAAGAAAAGGGAAAAGAAACCCTGTAAGTCTACTTGAAGGAAAGCTTCCAACTGCCGGATTTCTGGGTGTATTTGTTTTTTGGGGAAAATATGTGTCAAATTGTTTTTTGGGGGGAGGGAGGATACCCTACAACTCTACGTGAAGGAAAACTTCCAACTGCCAGGCTGTTGTTAAGAAAACTATGGTAACTCCGTGCCTGTCTCAGTTTCCCTTCCCAATGCCTCACAGTATCACTTTTATCTGTGTCTGGTCAGCTCTCGCATAGTCTGCCTCTTGTTTTGAGACACCATTCAGTTCCCTATGATCCAGCTTGTTTCCTAGATGGGTATGTGGGGTGTTAGGGGAGGGGTAGTACGTCCGGTGGGGCAGACATTGTGCTCCCTCTGGGGTAGTTTGTTCACCTTTGGTCGCTACCCTGCACTCAGCTCTCACCTGTGGCTCCTAGAAAATGTCAGCATTTGACAGCGATCACACTCCGGGAACAGCTTCAACTAGTCAACTAAACCAGGTGAGGGTTGCTTATGGGTCTCGAACCCTTCGTGAGTTAGGGACTTCCCCAACATGTAAAGACAGGCACCTGCAGATTGAGGGGACGAGACCAATCGTGGGTCCGATGGTCAAGTGGTTTCTGCACGTGAGGGGCAGATGGCTTGTCAACCTATGAAAGTAGCCCTTCTAGGAGAAGGAAAACTCTTACCCAGGTGTCAGCAAACTTTTTCAGCAAGGGGCCGGTCCACTGTCCCTCAGACCTTGTGGGGGGCCGGACTGTATTGGGGGGGGGAATGAACGAATTCCTATGCCCCACAAATAACCCAGAGATGCATTTTAAATAAAAGCACACATTCTGCTCATGTAAAAACACCAGGCAGGCCCCACAAATAACCCAGAGATGCATTTTAAATAAAAGGACACATTCTGCTCATGTAAAAAACATGCTGATTCCTGGACTGTCCGTGGGCCAGATTGAGAAGGCGATTGGGCCGCATCCGGCCCCCGGGCCTTAGCTTGCCTACCCATGCTCTTACCCTAAACCCTACACAAATCTGGAGTGAAATCCCTAAGATAGTTGGGTGGTGCCTTGTACGCCTCCTTCCGTCGACTCCTGCAGCCAAGCTGGTGCCAAATGTATTGCTCTGCTTTTCTTTGGACTACATCAGCAAGGCCAAGAGGAGGGTCTTGTCGTCTAAGCAAAGCAGTTTGACTTCACCACTGGAGGCACGCTCCATTGTCTCTTGAGAGAGACAAATATCAGCAACTGCAACAACTGGTTGTAGACACATATTTTTTTTTGTCCCCTGAGAATGGTATGTTCCATGTGGCCTTAGTTTCCCTGTGTCAAAGGGCTGGGGTCTGTTACAGAGGGTGTTTCTATGTTCTCTTCCCATAGCTCTTGTCTTCCTGCTGGGCTGGCTTGCTTGCTTGGTGTGTGGAACATACAGTTTGTATGTAACTAGAGAGGAAGGATCTCTTTCTCCCTTCTCTGCGCCCCCTCCCCAAAGGTTGCAAGAGAGAGGGAGGTTCAGAAACAGACATGGCAAAGCCTGTAGTATTAATTTGCCAGGATGTGATTCATGGGTCTGATGAGCATCGTCTGACAAATTCTGTCCTCTTGGCATCAGCTACTTTACCTGAAGGGCCACTTTGAGAAGTGAGTATGGGGTGGTGTCCCTTCACCTCAACTCCCAGTTGCTTGTTTGCAGTTCGTAATTTTTCTCATATGCATCTCTTGTTGAGTCTTTCGCCTTCGGTCTGTCTGCTGGAAGGCCTCTCAGCCACCAGCCCCTATTCTGCCTAAAGATTTAGATGAATTTGAAAAAGGCAGTGGCGAGACTGGCTTTCCTTCTTTGGATACTGTTCTTCATATTTATAAGAAATATTTATACACAACTAGTTCATAAAAATATACCACAGTTCAGATCAGTATGAAAAAACCAAACCAAACAATAACATGACGAGTTAAAAATAAGTTAAAAACAAAAAGAAATTAATATCAAGCACAAGTAGACCATTGTAGGGAATGTACTCTTAATTGCCTGGTGGAATAGTTTTCCGTAGGCAATTAAAAGTTGGCATAGAAGGCACCCACTGAATCCCTGTTCTCATTTGTTCCACAAGTCTTGGGCCAGTGACACTGAAAACTTGATTTCTCATTGTTGTCAAACGAGCCTCACCAACTTGGGGAATTGAAAGAGATGATGTGGACAAAACTACTGCTGCTGTATTTTGGGAAATGATTTTCTAACAACTATAATTAAGTAACTAACTAACTATCAGCATGGCTTTCTTGTATTATATGGAGGAGAAGTTTTCCCTCTTCCCAGACGCAAGTGCTTGGCTTTGTTATTGACTGAGCAAAAAGAGCTAACTTAATTTGCTTACAGAGTTTTGGAAGATAAAGGGCTTTAGTTTTGAGATGCAGGAGGCGATGTTTTGTTTTGACATCTCAGGACTGGGCAGTGATTAATCTATCCTGCCCTCTTTGGCCTCTTGTAATGAGTAAAAAAAAAAGGAAGCCTTAATCTATTTCCACACCGGCAGGCAAGTTTACTCTTTCACACTGAGTAATAATGGCATTAGTCATTGGTGGCTTCTAAATGAACATCCCATAGAGCAAATGTAAGCAGAGTTTACAATAACAAGTTTGCTGACTTTCCTATAACTGCGGTCTAATGTGCAACTGATATGTGTGTGTGTATACACACACACACACACAGTCTGTTGAAATGATGAGGCCATATATGTAATTCTGTGCCAGATTTCAGTGAGGCTATTTAGGAGTAAGCATTTTATTTGGAAATACTGTTTTTATTGGCACTTCTTTCCAAGTAAATATGTTTAGACTGGGTTTAAGCTGGGTGTTTATTTAAAAAGGGAACGTATAGAAGTTATCATTGAAGGCTGACAAAAGAGACCTCGCAACTTGGAACTGGGTCATAATGCGACTATCTCAAATGTTGGAGCATGGGCTGGCAAACTAAGGCCTGGGGGCCGGATCTGGCCCAATCACCTTTTAAATCTGGCCCGCAGAACGGTCCGGGAATCAGCTTGTTTTACATGAGTAGAATGTGTGCTTTTATTTAAAATGCATCTCTGGGTTATTTGTGGGGCATAGGAATTCGTTCATTCCCCCCTCCCCCAAAAAATATAGTCTGGCCCCCCACAAGGTCTGAGGGACAGTGGACCGGCCCCCTGCTGAAATAGTTTGCTGACTCCTTTGTTAGAGAGCACAACTTGCGTAGTACACACATCTGAAAGCCCCCACACACCTGAGGGAGTGCTGATGACATTCTCACAGGGGGGCAGGAATTGCATGGTGGCACCAGTTTTATGAATGGTCAGTTCCATGTTGCGGCTGTTGACGTAACCCGTGCTGTTTTCATTGTTGAAAGCTGAGAGCTGTGGTCATTTGACACAAAGAGACTAGTGAGTCATGGGGCATTTGACATCTGAACAAAGGATAAATCTCCTTGAGGCTTGTGGATTTTTGTAGCTAAATGAGAAGATAGAGGGAATTATTTATTCAGTATCTCAGTAAATTTAAAGGCAGGTACACCGCTGCGTCTTGATTAGACAGTGAAACATAGTTCTGCGTTTATGTGGCAGAGAAAACAGTTAATGGGAATGGTTTGCTGCAGCATGGAAGCGGCTCTTCTGAAGTGGTGCTTGTGGAACTGGACACTACAGATAAACATGGAGATAAATCAGATCTGGTGGACCAGTTTCTCCTTCCCTTTTTTCAAATACCAGACTGGATGCTAGCACTTGAGATTTTTCTAGCTTCTGTAGTACTCTGACTAGCTTAGCTCCATGTTGTTGTTTTGTCGTTTAGTCGTGTCCAACTCTTCGTGACCCCATGGACCAGAGCACGCCAGGCACTCCTGTCTTCCACTGCCTCCCGCAGTTTGGTCAAACTCATGTTGGTAGCTTCAAGAACACTGTCCAACCATCCCGTCCTCTGTCGTCCCCTTCTCCTTGTGCCCTCCATCTTTCCCAACATCAGGGTCTTTTCCAGGGAGTCTTCTCTTCTCATGAGGTGGCCCAAATATTGAAGCCTCAGCTTCAGGATCTGTCCTTCCAATGAGCACTCAGGGCTGATTTCCTTCAGAATGGAGAGGTTTGATCTTCTTGCAGTCCATGGGACTCTCAAGAGTCTCTTCCAGCACCATAATTCAAAAGCATCAATTCTTCGGCGGTCAGCCTTCTTTATGGTCCAGCTCTCACTTCCATACATCACTACTGGGAAAACCATAGCAGCTTAGCTCCATAGTTTTCCACAATTACATTTTTTTTTAATTTCTTGCATGTTTCAGAAACTATTGTGCCTTGAGGTTTGAAAACGGAGGGTAGAGTTCCAGAAGTGTATGCTGTTCTTCATTTTAGAGAGGAGATAAACAAAGTCTGCCTTCTCCTGGGATGCACCATAAGCCAGGGGACTGCTCGGTCTGACACAGCTTCTGAAGATACCTGAGCTTGCAGCGCTTTTACTTGCTTCGCCAGAGAGAAGAGACCAGGGGATGAATAAAGGGGTGAAGTCTCCGATTCTTCCCTCCTATTCATCAACGCAAGTGGCAGCTGTTCTTCTGAACTGAGCCTGCGTATTTCTCTGGAGAAGGACTTCCTAGACCTTGGTTGGGGAGTGAGTGTGTGCCTTGCTGTGCAGGCAAATGGAAGTTGGTAGCATAGTGCTACACTTGTTTTGTATATACAGTGGTACCTTGGTTCTCAAACAGCCTAGTTCACAAACAACTTAGAACCCGAACGTCGCAAACCCCGAAGTGAGCGTTCCGGTTCTCGAATTTTTTTTTGGAAGTCAAACGTATCCTGAGCTTCCGTTTTTAGTGTTGCGCTTCCGTTTTTAGAGAGATCGTGCTGATTGGGCCGGTGAGGAGAAGTCCCAGCAGCGCTCTGCAGCCCAGGCACTTTGCCGAGAGAGAGATCAAGAGCGAAAGAGATCTCGAAAGATCGCACTGATTGGGGTGGTGGGGAGAAGCGCGTTTTAGGGGTAGTTTTTCAACAGCCTGGAACAGATTAATCCGTTTTGCATTACTTTCTATGGGAAAACATGCCTTGGTTTGGAATGTTTAGGTTTTGGAATGGACTTCTGGAATGGATTAAGTTCGAGAACCAAGGTACCACTGTACATATAAAAGCAGCAGTTGCCTCAAAAGACAATACATAAATAGGCTTTCATAGACCCATATCTCTGATTTTCAGAGGATGCCGCCGGTATTTCCACCACAAAACATTGTGTGGCTTCCCTCTCCCTCTGAGTTAGGCCTTTTAAAATGTCATACTGTATTAGCCTAAGATTTCCAAATACAGTGTAACCTCTGTTTTCAAATGCCTTGGCTGCTGAACGATTCAGAAGCCGAACGCTGAAAACCCGGAAGTGAATGCTTCTGTTTTCGAACACGCCTTGGAAGTTGAACAGCTTCCATGGTGCATTTTTCCATTTTCACCATTCACTTTGCCTACAGCCCTTTGATTTTCGGTTTTCGAATGGACTTCCGGAACGGATTACGTTCGAAAACCAAGGTTCCCCTATATTCACTCTTGTTTTAGCTTCCCCCCCAGTATGGTTCTGCTAAATGTAATTTTCCTAATTAAAGGCAGAATTGCCACTGAATTTTTGTGCTATATCCAGGTAAATTTGTCAGAATTACAGGTAACTGAATGCTGTGTGGAATACTTCCTTGCCAGGAGAAAAGACTGGTGCCTTGTTCTTCGTTAGACCTCAGCCGCTTGAACGTACCGCTAAGCTATCCTGAATTGCAGATAGTCCGTCATCACAAAAAATACCTCTGCTTTGTTTCCATGAAGAAACACAACTGATCTAGGGATTTGCATGTGGTCTTCTGCACCCACCTTCACAAGGCTCTGTTTTTTCTCGTCATCAGATGTGATGGGTATTTGGGAACGAGTAACCCTGATGGAAGGGATGCGGGTGGTGCTGTGGGTTAAACCGCAGAGCCTAGGACAGAAGGTCGGCGGTTCGAATCCCCGCGACGGGGTGAGCTCCCGTTGCTCGGTCCCTGCTCCTGCCAACCTAGCAGTTCGAAATCATGTCAAAGTGCAAGTAGATAAATAGGTACCACTCCGGCGGGAAGGTAAACGGCGTTTCCGTGCACTGCTCTGGTTGGCCAGAAGTGGCTTAGTCATGCTGGCCACATGACCCAGAAGCTGTACGCCGGCTCCCTCAGCCAATAAAGTGAGATGAGCGCCGCAACCCCAGAGTCGGTCACGACTGGACCTAATGGCCAGGGGTCCCTTTACCTTTACCATTTAACCCTGATGGATATTTCTCAGTCAGTGAAAACCGGGCAGGACCTCTCGGAGAGGAAACAGAGGTTTCTTAACCGTCTACAAAGTCATTCCAGAGTGACCCAGCCTAGTTTGCATCTCTCTTTGGTCTTTTCAAGTCTTGAGAGGGTTGAAACGAACAGAGGGAATGTAAGAGAGGTCTGCAGAAGCAAGACTTTTGCCTCTATAAAGATTCAGATGCTGGATAGAATCTCATGACATTGTGTGTAGCTGCTGTGCCTTGTTACAGTGTACACTTGGCAAGGCCGCTTTGCGAGAACTGCTTTTCCAGGTAAGCAACCAACCATTTAGCGATACAGTGGTGCCTCGCAAGACGAAAAGAATCCTTTCTGTGATTCTCTTCGTCTAGCGGTTTTTTCGTCTTGCAAAGCAAGCCCATTGACGGATTAGCGCTATTAGCGGCTTTTAGCGGCTTATCGGATCAGCTGATAAGCGGCTTAGCGGCTTAGAAAAAGGGGGGGGAGGGAAAAAACCCCGCAGGAACTCGCAAGACATTGTCGTCTTGCGAAGCAAGCCCATAGGAAATTCGTTTTGCGAAGCACCTCCAAAACGGAAAACTCTTTCGTCTAGCGAGTTTTCCGTCTTGCGAGGCATTCGTCTTGCGGGGCACCACTGTAATCTGAAATAATACACTGAGTACAAGGCTGCGATGAAGCTGGCTTCGAGTTATGATTGTATATAACTTGCTGGGCATGCTACAAATTATGCCAGCCAATCCCACAGGAATAACATTTCCTGACACCAGAGGTGGGGGGTATATGGCCTCTCAGGTGCTGTTGGACCCACAAGTCCCTTCAGCACCAGCCAATGTAGCTAATGATCAGGGATGATTGGAGCCAAAGTCCAGCAACATCTGAAGGGACATAGATTTCACCCCACCAGTGTCTCCTGTAATCCATTTTGAAACTACTTACGACTTTTCAGAAGTGAAATTAAATGATGGTGCTTGGGCCCTTTGTTTGCAGAAATTCCATTTCTTGGGAATTAGTGTTTCTTGCTCATAATGCAATTAATTATTTGTTTTTCTTCTCTTCTGTCTAGATCAAGATGGAGATCTATCGGGGACGATATCGCTTGTTATGACCCAGTGCTGCAAGCGAATAAAGGATACCGTTCAGAAATTGGCCTCGGATCATAAAGACATTCACAGTAGTGTTTCCCGTGTTGGGAAAGCGATTGACAAGGTATTTAGAGCATTCGTTTGGTTGTGTCTCAATGCTTGGTTGTGGTTTTTAAAAACTTTGTATGTTTAAAATTTAATGTGAGTCAGCACTGCAGACTCCCCGGACTTTTGCAACTAGCTTTTACAGAGATGAAGGATCTCTGGCCTTCCAGATGTTGTGAGACTCCCAACTCTTATCAGCCCCAGCTACGTAGCCCAGGGTCAGGGATGATGTAAGTTGTTATTTAACAGCATCTGAAAGGCCACAGTTTCCCCATTCCTGCTGTAGGTTGTTTTCAAGAAAGCTCAGTGGATGGGTCTATATTTCTGTATGCAAAACCATATTCCCCAGTTTCGACCCCGTCAGAAACCAAGTGAAATAAAGAACCCAGAGGTAAAATGTAGCCTTCATCTTGAAAACCGGCCTTCTGCGAAATAGATTGCCACTTTAGATAATTAGATTAAGACTAATGCAGCAAAATATTTAGTCTTGGGTACATTGAAACTAAAGGACGCGGGTGGCGCTGTGGGTTAAACCACAGAGCCTAGGACTTGCCGATCAGAAGGTCGGCGGTTCGAATCCCCGCGACGGGATGAGCTCCCATTGCTTCGTCCCAGCTCCTGCCAACCTAGCGGTTCGAAAGCACGTCAAAGTGCAAGTAGATAAATAGGTACCGCTCCGGCGGGGAGGTAAACGGCGTTTCCGTGCGCTGCTCTGGTTCGCCAGAAGCGGCTTAGTCATGCTGGCCACATGACCCGGAAGCTGTACGCCGGCTCCCTCGGCCAATAAAGTGAGATGAGCACCACAACCCCAGAGTTGGCCACGGCTGGACCTAATGGTCAGGGGTCCCTTTACCTTTTACATTGAAACCAGAGTGTTTTAAATTTATCTAGAACCATATACTAACTTGGGTCTCCTTCCAAAAGGTGCAGCTACTGGGCCTTTGCCAAAGGAAATGTGTTAGATCTGCTTGGGGCTCCATACCCCTCCCGCAAATCACCCACAGGAAATATGCCCAGCAGCTTTTTTGGAAGGTCCAAGTTAGAATTAATATGGTCCTAGATAAATTTCTGGTGACAGATGATTTAAATGTCTTAATAGGCCATGTTACCTGTAAAGGAGAAGCTAGAGGAAGAACAGGGTAGAGAGTACTATTGAGCTTTGTTGATTGCCAGGGAAGATTATTCATTTTACTATCTTGGAACCCATCAAACACAGACAAATATGTGCAAAACCTACATTTGGCAACTCATGAGCAGATTCTAACCTGGGGAGATAACAGCAAAGACCTGATGAAGAGAGCACAGCAGAGGTTATATCTTCTGAGAATCCTCCGGAAAAATAATCTCTCAAAGGACCTGTTGATGGCATTTTACCATTGTACTGTTGAGAGTGTATTAATTTATGGTCTCTGTGTGTGGTTTGGGAGCTGCACAGTCAGGGAAAAAACAATGCTGTCCAGGGTTGTAAAGACTGCGGAGAGAATAATTGGGTGCACTCTTCCCACCTTGGATCAAATCTATGCTTCCAGGTGCCATAAGAAAGCTGCAGAGATAGTGCAGGATAGTGTTTCAGCTTCTGCCTTCTCTTTCAGCTTCTGCCTTCTGGAAGAAGGTACAGGGTTATAAAGACTAGGACTAGCCGCCTGAGAAACAGTTTCTATCCAAATGCGATTTTGGTTTTAAACGCAGTGTAAGGTAGTCTCTATGGGAGTATATTGTACTTAATTATGGGGTATCAGAGTTTTTAGGGGGCTAACCAGGCTGGGATAGCAGGCTTGTTGGTTTTTGAATGTCTGATGTAGATTTTCTCAGTTTCGTTGTTCTGTATGGGACAATGACAATAAAGATTGTATCGTCTTCTAATAAGCAGAAAACGTAAGAGGAATTTCATAATTTTGAATCTCTTTATAGAATAATGTATCCTGCCTAATAGAATTGGCATCATGCGTAATGGAATATTGCCCTTTGGTTTGTTATAAAGGGTTCAATTCAAAATGCTGGTTATGTCCTTCAAAGCCCTAAACTGGGTTGGGATCCGGCTACTTCTGGGAGCACCTTCTCCCATATGACCATGTCTGCTTACTAAGATCTTCTGGAGGGAGAGCCTCTCTATCTTACCCTGCCAGCCTCTGAATTGCATTTGTTCAGGATGCAGGACCGGGTCTTCTCTGTAGCTGCAGCAAAGCTTTAGAACTTCTTTCCTAGAGAGGTCCATCTTACTTCCTCATTTCTCGCCTTCTGATGGCAATCTAGCCACCTGGCTAAGCTTCCAATCTGAAAATTCAGCTCCTAGTTTTTATCTTACCTTTTTTCCCTGCCATTTTACCGTCTTACTTTAATTTTTACTGTGCGAGTTGAGCATTTTTATGGAAAAGCTGGATAGCATTGTTTTAAAAGTGAAAAAAAAACCCCTTCCTGTTTTTAATCTTTAGCACAGTGACTGGATTTTAGGGAGTTTCCTGAACCGATAAGCTCTTGAGAGGCAGTGGCTGGGTTCCTGCCTTTAATTATGAGTTGTCAATGCAAGCAAATTTTGCAACAGAAGACGCTGCCTGAGTCAGGGGATAGGCCCATCTAGGTCATTATTGCCTACACTGACTGGCAGTCCCTTTCCAAGGTTTCAGGCCAAGGGTCTTTACCTGGAAACACCAGGGATTGAATCTGGAACAGTAAGCTATCACCCTTCTCCAATTTTCCCTGATTTTCACATGGTCAGGCGGGAACAACCCCTGGGATAATCTTGCATCTCATATCTCTTGAAATGATTTACACCCCCACACCTTGCTTGCTTCCCCCCCCATTTGCACAAAGCACCAAGCAGGTTATGTCATGCACAGCATGAATGTTAATGCCACCTTCACCTTTAGCCAGTGCTAAACAGGACAGTTCACAGGATCAGACTAGAAGAGGTGGGAGTCTTTGTTATCATGTGAATGCGGATGATACCCAGCTCTACCTCTCTTTCAAATCAGAACCAGTGAAGGCGGTGAAGGTCCTGTGTGAGTGTCTGGAGCCGGTTGGAGGATGGATGGCGGCTAACAGAGAGGTTGAATCCTGACAGGACAGAAGTACTGTTTTTGGGGGACAGGAGGCGGGCAGGTGTGGAGGACTCCCTGGTCCTGAATGGGATAACTGTGCCCCTGAAGGACCAGGTGCGCAGCCTGGGAGTCATTCTGGACTCACAGGTGTCCATGGAGGTGCAGGTCAATTCTGTGTCCAGGGCAGCTGTTTATCAGCTGCATCTGGTATGCAGGCTGAGACCCTACCTGATTGGAATCCCTGTCAGCTGATAGTCAATCTCCTACCATGCTAAAGCTTAAATACAAGGCCACTTTTATCTGATTTGCTGGATGTTTATGTCTGGTGGCTTATATGTGGTTTTATAGATTAGACTTGTGTTTTGGGGGGCTTACTGTACACCACTCTGAAGGACAGTCTAGAAAAACATGTAAAGCAACCTTCTAAAAGCCGACATGACTTATGCATAATAACTTCATATTCTGATAGAATATGTATTGCATTACCTTCTGGTAATGAACTACACCCTTTCCTATCTTTAATTTCTTAAAATTTGTAAATATAGAATGTATTAATGGTTACCAGAAAGAAACAAAATGGTGTCTTCTTTTTGTATAAAGGACGTAATGAATCATGTGAAAGGAATACAGTGGTACCTCGGGTTAAGTACTTAATTCGTTCCGGAGGTCCGTACTTAACCTGAAGCACCACTTTAGCTAATGGGGCCTCCTGCTGCCGCCGCACCACCAGAGCATGGTTCCTGTTCTCATCCTGAAGCAAAGTTCTTAACCCGAAGCAATATTTCTGGGTTAGTGGAGTCTGTAACCTGAAGCGTATGTAACCTGAGGTACCACTGTATCTTAAAAGACAAGAAGAAGCGAAGCAAGGCAGTTCAGAAATAGGCAAAAGCACTTCTGAGTGGAGATTTATATAATTTGCCTAATGGAAAAATAAAAACATAAGAGCTTGGTTTTTTCTGGAACTGATTGTCACTTTTTCCTTCACAGAATTTTGACTCTGACATCAGCAGCGTGGGAATAGATGGATGCTGGCAGGCTGATAGCCAGCGGATTCTGAATGAGGTGATGGTAGAACACTTTTTCCGGCAAGGAATGCTAGACGTAGCTGAGGAACTTTGCCAGGTAATTGCAGCTAGAATTCCTCGTTCCTGGGAAGCAAAATAATTTTTTCACCTATTGTTTTAGTTGAATTTCCAGGCGACTGTGGAGTCTTCACCCCATGTTCTAATGGTCCGCGGACACAAAAACACTATTTTGCCCATCTATAAAAATAACTAAAGAATGTGTGATATGATCTTGTTTTTCAGGAGTCCGGACTTTCGATAGACCAAAGTCAAAAGCAGCCGTTTGTGGAGCTCAACCGAATATTGGAAGCACTTAAAGTTAGAGTTTTGAGACCTGCGTTAGAGTGAGTTACTCATCTGTTTTGTTTATTATTATTTTATTTATTATTTAATATTCAGATAAAACGCCATCTAAAGTCTCTCATTTTAACATATTCATTAATGCTGGGAATTCTCAAGTGAATAGATGTTCACTAAATGTGTTCCAGCTGGGCTGAAATCCCAAAAGTCAATTGGGGCTTGCCTACAGCAGGAATTGTCCAATATCAGGGTGGGTCTATGTTCCACAGGAACTGGCAGCTCTCAGGTGAGGCAGACCTTGTGCCCACAATGGCGAGGAACCAACAAAAGCTGAGCCCATCATCTGAGAGCTAACACTAATTTAAAGTGACAGAGCCTGCTTTAGACTTGTGTCTTCGTATTTTTAATAGCATATTGGGAACTGCAGTTTGTTAAGGGAAATTGAGAGTTGTGATACGGCGCTGTGGGTTAAACCACAGAGCCTAGGACTTGCCGATCAGAAGGTTGGCGGTTCGAATCCCCGCGACGGGGTGAGCTCCCGTTGCTCGGTCCCAGCTCCTGCCAACCTAGCAGTTCGAAAGCACGTCAAAGTGCAAGTAGATAAATAGGTACCGCTCCGGCAGGAAGGTAAACGGTGTTTCTGTGCGCTGCTCTGGTTCGCCAGAAGCGGCTTAGTCATGCTGGCCACATGACCCGGAAGCTGTACGCCAGCTCCCTCGGCCTTTAAAGCGAGATGAGCGCCACAACACCAGAGTCAGTCACGACTGGACCTAATGGTCAGGGGTCCCTTTACCTTTACCGTATCCCTCTCACAGGGCTATAATTCAGGGTTGTTGTTGTAGTAGTAGTAGTAGTAGTAGTTGTTGTTATTATTATTATTTATTGAACTTGTATACCGCCCTATACCCAGAGGTCTCAGGGCAGTTCACAGAGTTCCCTGGACAGAGGGATTGATTGCAAATGCGCAGATTTAGTGGGTGATATGCCGCTAATTCATCGAGTAGTCCCATTGAAATCTATGAACCTAAGTTCTGTGGTTTCAGTAGGCCTGTTCCGAGAATGACTAACACCGAATATCGTCAATTAACTCTGTGCATTTGGCTTTTCAGCAAAATGCAGCTTGATTTGAACACCTATTTGCATCAAACTAATTTACTGAAAAATTGATAAAATACAAGCAGAGTGATTTTAGGTTTTAACCTCTGATTAATCAGCTAATGAGTTGCCCTTCATAACTTTATGTCAGCTTTGTTATATCGTTTTGAACTGCCATGCTCATGTAAAGTTAAGCTGCCCTGATATAAGAGACCCATCTATCTGTCTGTCTGTCCATCTCGCACACACATAAAAAGTTTGAAAATAGGATACATGGATTTACCAATCCTTAAGCTTTTTCATTTGTGTGTGATGCTGTTTCTCTTTGGCCAGAGTGCCTTTTCTTTTTAATTATCTAGGTCAGTGGTAGCCAAAATTGTGGCTGTTGCTAGACAACAACTCCCATCATCCCTGACCATAAGCCATGCTGGCTGGGGCTGATGGAAATTGGAGTCCAAGAAAATCTGGAGGGTACTATCTGATCTAGGTATTTGCCAGATTCTAGGGTTTTCATTTCTCCAAAGTTTCCAGGAGAATGAAATGTCTGAATAAATATACATTATTGGAGGAAGGTGGTGGCCTGCCCACATTCAGGGCTGTTAATACAGACAATGAAAATTCTTGTGTTCATTTGTATATGTTTAATAAAAACGTAAACATCAGCAATAATGAAAATGTATACCAGGAAATCTCCTGTTTCTCAAGCATTAAACAAAAGAGTGAAGTAGAAATATTTATTTGTGTGCAAGTGTTAACTATATAGTGTCTTTTCCGTTATCAATCAGCATATATAGGGCGGTATATAAATTCAATAAATAATAATAATATTTCTTCACCTGCGACTTCATTTTTCAGAGTTGGTTGTGGTCCACAGCCCATGCTCCCACACACATATATGGAAATCAGTTCCCTTGAAATTTGTATAACTTGCCTTCAAATCCCGAATGTAATTCTGGGAAGTCACTGCAATCCAATCTCTGCAGTCCCTGGCCTTTAACCACTGCTCCAAAGAATCAGAGCATTGAAAACAGTCTTCAGGATGTGTGACAAACAGGATTAATGTTTACTCAATAAGCTGAATGGAACGTTTAGAACGGCCAATTGTGGGTTATTAGGCTGCGTAATTTTCCATTGGTTCACAAAATACAAGTGGTAAATATTTATTTGTAACTATTGCAAATAAATTACACAAGTTACGAGTCCATAAAATGTTTTTCTAACTCCTTTTCCCACATGCAAGTCACTTTGGCACATCAGTAGCCGAGAGCTGGGAACCTCATATTCTTCCAGTTTATGGAAACCTCCCTGCCTGGTTGCCTAGAGATAATTCATACCTGGTACGGGAATGTAGGTGAGTGGCTGTTTACAGGCCAGAGGCGGTTCTTTACAATTCTGATCCCAACTGCAACTGATGACGCTCAGCCGCCCTCAGGGTTACTTCCTCCCAGGACCTGTTAAGCCACAACTCCTCTGTAATGATCTGCCAATTTTTTAACTGCAAATTTCAGTTCAAGACAATGAATGACTTCTGTGACCAGAGGCGAAAAAGTAGTGCTCAAGCGAACCAAACTGAAAAGGAGCTAGTGGTATTAAAAGAACAGTCGTGGTATTCTGTCTCCAGGTTGAACCCCCCCCCCGCCCCCCCCCCATTGGTAGTATGTTAAAAGTTCCTACAGGGAAAATGTTGTGAACGGACATTGAAACACCCTGAGGGAAAAGGTTGAATTGATAAACCAGTGTTCCTATTAAGGTAAATCTGCTTTCCCCCCCCCTTCCCCCTTTTTGTTCCATTATCTCTTAGGTGGGCTGTATCAAACAGAGAAATGCTTATGGCACAGAACAGCTCTTTAGAATTTAAGCTACACAGATTATATTTTATTAGTTTATTAATGGGCGGAACTACAAACCAGAGAGAAGCACTGCAATACGCTAAAAACTTTCAGCCATTTGCTCTAAACCATCAGAAAGGTAAGCTGCATTAAATGCACCCGAGTTCATATTTGTAGGCTAAGAATGGTGATTGTACTGAATTTACGATGTGCACTTCTTATTTTCATATATTTTGATTATCCTTTTTGGGGGTTTTATCTACTAGCTATAGGCACACTTGTCCATCCCTTCAAAAAGGCAAAAATGAGATACAAAAAGCCCTTCCTCAACAGTCTGTATTGTTTGTAACATCCTCCCACTGAAATATTTCCGAGGGTCCAAAGAGCTGCTTTAAGCAAGCCAAGAACTGCTGGGAATGTCCCCCTGCTCCCCGTTTGCAATACCACAAGTTTATTTTTGGAACTCTCTTCTGTTTTGTAATCATTTTTCCATGCAACATGACAGAAAGGTGCTGATCAAGAAACATAAGTACAAACGACACTTTGGCGCATGGATGTTAAGTGGTTGTTCAGATCCCAACCCGGGGGCTCACATTCTTGTGATGTTCTTTTGTATAAACTTGATCACCGACACCGGGGTGTTCAGGCTTAAAAATATGAAAATAATCTTGAAATCCATTTTACAAGCACACATGGGTAGGCGAACTAAGGCCCGGGGAGCGGATCCAGCCCAATCGCCTTCTCAATCCAGCCCAGGAATCTGCGTGTTTTTACATGAGTAGAATGTGTGCTTTTATTTCAAATGCATCTCTGGGTTATTTGTGGGCCATTGGAATTCATTCATCCCCCCCAAAAAAAAATATAGTCTGGCCCCCCACAAGGTCTGAGGGATAGTGGACCCGCACCCTGCTGAAAAAGTTTGCTTACCCCTGTAAAGGCACAGAACCAGAACCCTTACAAATCAATGGCTTCATTCAAATGCCATGATAAACTACGGTTGGTTATTTACGGTTGTAAATCATGTGGCTTCCTTTCTGAATTGCCAGTTATTATGTTTTCATTCATATATTCCTTCCCTCTCTGTATGTATCTTCAGGTTGTGCATATGTGCTAAGCATACGTTTATTTTTCCTCGACATATATATAAATAATGGAATACATGAACTACAGCTCCTCTGACTTTCCACAGATATTCAAGTTTTGATGGGAAGTTTAGTGTACCTGAGGCAAGGAATCGAAAATTCTCCGTACGTCCATTTGTTGGATGCAAATCAGTGGGCGGACATCTGCGACATCTTTACAAGGGATGCCTGTGCTCTGCTGGGACTCTCGGTTGAATCGCCTCTTAGCGTTAGGTATGGCTGCTTTCATGCTAGACATATTTTAAAGATTTGGCTATCTAAACCTCACCTAGTTGTTGGCATCTTAGGAATACAGATTTGTCTAAAGTCCTTCCATGGAGATAGAACTGGAAATATACTTAAACATAATGTGGCGTCTGGAAATGGTTTGTTCCAGCAGTGATTCACAGTGTGGTGCACTTTTCTTTCAGACAGACTGCAGCGCTGAATACAGAGATTCCTTCCACGTACCGTATTTTTCCATGTATAAGACCCCCCCATGTATAAGACACTGCCTATTTTGGGGGACTCAAATTTAAGAAAATGACGGGAGATGGCACAGAGTTGTTGAGCTTTTTATGGCGGGGATTACCCAGGGGTGCCGAGCTGTTTTTAGGGGGGATTGCTGAAAATTGCTCACCTGCACGCATCACAAAATCCGCCTCTCGTTTGTCTCCTCACTGGCAGAAGCTGCCAGTCTCACACCAAATTGCCGCAGTGCCAGCCAATGAACACCTGCCATCGATGCAGCAACCAATAACCCGCACAATAGCTGTGGGCGCAACCAATCAAACTTCCACCCTATGCACTACCCATGTCTAAGACGTCCCCCATTTTTAGCATAATTTTTAAAGAAAAAACACCTTGTCTTATACACAGAAAAGTACACTGCTTCCTTCAATGCTACATTCCTTCTCCTTTTATTAGATTAAGAATGCAAATCCTCTTCTACAAATCAACGGCTGTAAATCTATATGTAGCCTTGGGGAAGCCAATATCCCCCCTTGTCCCCCCTATCTCCAGTGTTGGAAAAGGGAATGGTGATGGCTGGTCTACCTTACGGGGTTATTGTAAGGTTTGCTGAAATTATAGAATCATAGGATTGTGGAGTTGAAAGGGACCCTGAGGGTCATCCAGTCCAACCCCCTGCAGTGCCGGGATAATGGCTGAAGCTTCCACAACAGATGGCCATACAACCGCTGCTTTAAAACCTCCAAGGTGAAGGTTAAAAACCTATAAGTAAATGCTATAGGTCAGGGGATGGTGGCAGCAGTCACGAAATTAAAAGACGCCTGCTTCTTGGAAGAAAAGCAATGACAAACTTAGACAGCATCTTAAAAAGCAGAGACATCACCTTGCCAACAAAGGTCTGTATAGTCAAAGCTATGGTTTTCCCAGTAGTGATGTATGGAAGTGAGAGCTGGACCATAAAGAAGGTTGATCTCCGAAGAACTGACGCTTTTGAATTATGGTGCTGGAGGAGACTCTTGAAAGTCCCATGGACTACAAGAAGATCAAACCTCTCCATTCTTAAGGAAATCAGCCCTGAGTGCTCACTGGAAGGACAGATCCTGAAGCTGAGGCTCCAAGACTTTGGCCACCTCATGAGAAGAGAAGACTCCCTGGAAAAGACCCTGATGTTGGGAAAGATGGAGGGCACAAGGAGAAGGGGACGGCAGAGGACGAGATGGTTGGACAGTGTTCTCGAAGCTACCAGCATGAGTTTGACCAAACTATGGGAGGCAGTGGAAGACAGGAGAGCCTGGCTCGCTCTGGTCCAGGGGGTCACAAAGAGTCGGACATGACTAAACGACTAAACAACAACAACATAGGTCGGGGTGGCCAACTTCCAAGAGACTGCAATCTACTCACAGAATTAAAAACTAGCAGTGATCTACCTCCGTTTTATTGGGGGTCATGTCAAAGTTAATGAGTTTTTTTAGGGAGGGGGGAAGCCCCGTTTTCTTGGGGTTCAGGTCATAGTTGTTGAGCTTTTAAATTATTCTGGGGTCAAAGAGAAACAGCAACTACTCACCGAAGATTGGGGGAAAAACAGCCTCGGTTTGAAAACTCCGTCTTCCGTTCTCCAACAACCAAAACCTCAAAGGGATTGACCAGTAGATTGCAGTCGACCTGTTGAACATCCCTGCTATAGGTAAAGCCACTTTGAGAGTTTAGAAGGGGAAATGGTACATAATTGTTAATACGAAGAGTTGTGGGAGTAAGCCCAGTTTAACTCTACTTCTGAGTGGATATGCCTGGGATTACTCTGTAAAGCTCTCTTGGGCTCAGAGAAGTACTTTTGTGGTTCCTTCGTTGCTGACTATAGTTAAGCTGCCCTGATAGCTTGACTGAATGGGAAGGCCATAAAATACACAAATAAACCAAATGAAGCAATACTTAAAGGTTGTTTGTAGAGTCTTCACTTTTTTCCTGAACAAAAATTATATTTTACTAAACAAGTACTGTGTAGAGAGATCAGTACAGCATACCCCAAAATAAGAACCAGCACCACCAGGGGGAGTTGTTTCATTTCGCGTGGAAAAAAATCAGCACTTTTAGAAGTTCATTTTGTCAGTTCAGGAGGAAAACGGCAGCAAGATACATGGGCCAGTGATGCCTTTTAATGCTAAGCATGTCAAATTAACAGAAATAGTATTGGGGTCCAATGTCCCCATCATGCTCGGAGTTAATTGCTGGACTAAATGAAAACAAGTTGCGACATGTGCTTTTCCAGTGGTTTCTAACCAATGCTATTCTCTGTCTTTCATATACTTCTGGACTATTTCAAAGGCCAGTTGATGGCTTGAGAGGGCTGCCGGCAATCTATATACCGTATTTTTTGCACCATAACACTAACTTTTTCCCTCCTAGAAAGTAAGGGGAAATGTCTGCGTGTTATGGAGGAAATGCCTACGGGTGGCATGCCTACAGATTTTCCTCCTCTAAAAACTACGTGCGTGTTATGGTCGGGTGCGTGTTATAGAGCGAAAAATACAGTAGATCTGCCTTCACCAGTACTCTTTGTCTAGAAGTGCAAGTTTTTGTGATGCCCAAATAGTCAGCTTATGCAAAGTGTGCTGGAAACCATTGTCACAGAAGTGAATTCCGTGACGTTTTCTGACCCCATCCTTGGCATCTGCATATACCATGCACTCTCTTTGAGGTTATTGGCACTAAAAAGTTGCCCATGTTTCTACATATGTGAACTATTGTATATACATAGTTCATGTGTCTAGATTCAGGTAGGTAGCCGTGTTGGTCTGACGCAGTCGAAATAAATTTTAAAATGTAAAAAATTGTCCAGTAGCACCTTAGAGACCAACAAAGTTTGTTCTGGGTATAAGCTTTCGTGTGCATGCACGAAATTTGTGTGGATGTGTATCTGAAGAAGTGTGGATGCACACGAAAGCTTATACCCAGAACAAACTTAGTTGGTCTCTAAGGTGTTACTGCACATTTTTTTAAAAAAATATATAGTTCATGTGTGTAAATAAGGCACATGTGCTAGGCTTTGACATTTTATTCTTCAAAACATGAACCTTTCCCCCCCCCTACTTTTGAAATAGAAACGTGAAAGTATTCCTTTTTAAGTCAATGTTTGACATTAAAATATTGTTCTGTCCCCAGCTTTTCAGCAGGTTGTGTCGCCTTGCCAGCTCTAATTAATATAAAAGCTGTGATTGAACAGAGACAGTGCACTGGGGTTTGGAATCAGAAAGATGAACTACCGGTGAGTAGCTTTGTGTACCCAGTGTCATCCAATTATTGCAACAACTTTGCTCACCGACGAAAGCAAGCTAAGCATTTCTTTCATTATGCAGTGTGGTGATGTTAATTTACTTATAATGAATGTTTTGAGCTCCTGGGAGTAGCTTGCTGATTAATAAATAATAATAATAAAGTATTCCTGTGATGGGACGGGGGTTGCGCTGTGGGTTAAACCACAGAGCCCAGGACTTGCTGATCAGAAGATCGGTGGTTCACATCCCCGCGATGGGTAAGCTCCCGTTGCTTGGTCCCTGCTCCTGCCAACCTAGCAGTTCGAAAGCACATCAAAGTGCAAGTAGATAAATAGGTAAATCTGGCGGGAAGGTAAATGGTGTTTCCGTGCGCTGCTCTGGTTCGCCAGAAGTGGCTTAGTCATGCTGGCCACATGACCCGGAAGCTGTACGCCGGCTCCCTCGGCCAGTAAAGCGAGATGAGTGCCGCAACCCCAGAGTCGGCCACGACTGGACCTAATGGTCAGGGGTCCCTTTACCTTTACCTATTCCTGTGATAAGAAGTTTTTCTAATTTGTTTCTAACAGTGTGACGGAGTCCTTGTAATTTATGTATTCATATCGTGAAATTTATATACCGCTTGATTGTTAAAAAAACACCCCCCAAAAAAGCCCCCAACCCTCAAAAGTGGAACTCTCCGCTACTGCCATGCATCTATGACATTCATGGCCAAACTTGGCCCTCTAGCTGTTTTGGGACTACAATTCCCATCATCCCCTGCCCACTGGTCCTGTTAGCTAGGGATGATGGGAGTTGTAGTCCCAAAACAGCTGGAGGGCCAAGTTTGGCCATCACGGATTATGATGAAGAACTCTTTTTATACTACTGTGAGACTTCCCTCCAATACTTTATTGGGATTTTAATTGTGGCAGGGCAACATAGAACAGCTATGGATATTTCCCAGTGAAGATATTCATAGGTAGCAAGTGTAAGCCATTGATATAAATGAAATTAGAAAAGCTGGTGTGGATTTTAATCTGTTTTAGTTTTTAAAGTATTGTATTTTTCCACCTTGATTTTTCTTGTTTTTATCCACTTTTGAGGTTTCTTTCTTTCTTTTTGCGGTCAACCAGTATATGAATTTTATCGAGTAAACTAGGCGGTGACAATGTTTTGCTTTCGTACAGATTGAAGTGGACCTTGGAAAAAAGTGTTGGTATCATTCAATATTTGCCTGCCCCATCCTTCGTCAGCAAACAACAGACAATAACCCACCTATGAAGTTGGTTTGCGGTCATATTATATCGAGAGATGCTCTAAATAAAATGTTTAATGGCAGCAAGTAAGTACAGTTCTTACTTATTTGAGACTGAATATGCAGTTTGGGAGATGAAGTATGGAATGGGCAATATCTGGTTTTCAACTTCACAATATATAACCAGCTAAACATTGCAATACAGTGGTACCTCGGGTTACATATGCTTCAGGTTACAGATGCTTCAGGTTACAGACTCCGTTAACCCAGAAATAGTACCTTGGGTTAAGAACTTTGCTTCAGGATGAGAACAGAAATTGTGCTCTGGCGGCACGGCGGCAGCAGGAGGCCCCATTAGCTAAAGTGGTGCTTCAGGTTAAGAACAGTTCCAGGTTAAGAACGGACCTCTGGAATGAATTACAGTGGTACCTCTGGTTACGTACTTTATTCGTTCCAGAGGTCTGTTCTTAACCTGAAGCACCACTTTAGCTAATGGGGCCTCCCGCTGCCGCCGTGCCGCCGGAGCACGATTTCTGTTCTCATCCTGAAGCAAAGTTCTTAACCCAAGGTACTATTTCTGGGTTAGCGGAGTCTGTAACCTGAAGCGTATGTAACCCGAGGTACCACTGTATACCGACATATCAAGATGTCTGAAATCAGAATGGAACTATGTAGAGGGGGACATGGAGTATAACAAAAATTAAATTTGCTACTGAACTTTCATATTCATAATTGCAAGATGGTTGGAAGCAAGTTTTACCTCTCGCATCTATATAAGGCTACTGTGATGGGATGATGAGCTGCTTGTGCGTAAAATCGTAGTCCCTCAGAGTTTGTGCAAATCCACAAACCTCTGTCTGTGACAGAGCTCCTCAGACATGTCTGCTCTAGTCACTTGCAGATTCCGACAGTGGTTGCTTTCGGAAGCGTTTCCAGCATAAAAGCTCCTTAACGGAAACACGTCTTCTGGACTCTCGGCGTGACAGCTTCCGGCGAGGAATGGGTCTCCCTATGGGAGCTTCAGACACCTCCCCACTGTTCTCGCTGGACGTGTCCCTGAGCCCTCCCTCTTGCTCGCTTTCCCTCAGAGATCCACCTCTCACCCTGCTAGTTGCTGCCTTAGCTGCTGCGTCTCTCTCAGCCTCCATGAGACTTTCCTCCAGAGACCCGCCTCTCCCCCTGCTGGTCCCTGCTTCAGCTGCTGAGTCCCTCCCAGCCTCCGTGAACCCTTTCCCCACCTGTTCCTCCGATGGCAGTTCCCTGACAGCTACGTTGCCTGATTTTTGTAGACCATGGAGACCTTAGATATTGGATAGATTGAGGAAGATGTCCACCCACCATCTGTGCGGCAGTTGTGAGCAAAGCAAATTCCACGCCAGGGACAAATACCACAACAGGGATATTCAAACCTTACATGCAACTGCGCTTGGGATGCTGCGTACATTTCTGGATGCCTCAGCCTCAAAAAGGCTATTCTAGAGCTAGGAGGTTCGGAAAAGGGCAACCAAAGTTATCAAAGGGCAACACCCCAACGAGGAAAGGTTACAACATTTGGAGGTTTTTAAAGTTGAGAATAAAGCGGGGCATTATAGAAATGTGTAAGACTATGCAGGGAAATTGACTCCCACAAGAAGTAACAATGCTTGGACCCTCGTACCTACGGGACCGCCTCTCCTGATATGCCCCATGGAGGACCTTAAGGTCCATAAATAGCAACACCCTAGAGGTCCCGGGCCCTAAGGAAGTTATAGATTAGCCTCAACCAGAGCCAGGGCCTTTTCAACACTGGCTCCGTCCTGGTGGAATGCTCTGTCTCATGAGACCAGGGCCCTGCAGGATCTGATCTCTTTCCGCAGGGCTTGTAAGACAGAGTTGTTCCGCCCAGCCTTTGGCTTGGAGTCAATTTGATTCCCTCCCCCTCTTTCTTTTCCCCCCCTTTCTCCTCCCATGATGAGGCTGCATTTTAATGTTTTAATGTTGTACAGTAGTGCCTCGCAAGACGAAAAGAATCCGTTCTGTGATTCTCTTCGTCTAGCAGTTTTTTCGTCTTGCGAAGCAAGCCCATTGAAGGATTAGCGGATTAGCGCTATTAGTGGCTTTTAGCGGCTTATCTGCTGATCGGATCAGCTGATAAGCGGCTTAGCGGCTTAGAAAAGGGGGGGAGGAGAAAAAAAACCCAGCAGGAACTCGCAAGACATTGTCGTCTTGCGAAGCAAGCCCATAGGAAATTCGTTTTGCAAAGCACCTCCAAAACGGAAAACTCTTTCGTCTAGCGAGTTTTCCGTCTTGCGAGGCATTCGTCTTGCGGGGCACCACTGTATTTTAATCCCATTTTTTAAGTTGTGTTTCAGTCAACTTGCTTTTATTATTGGTTGTTAGCCGCCCTGAGCCCGGCCTTGGCTGGGGAGGGCGGGGTATAAATAAAATTTATTATTATTAAAGAGAGGAATAGACAAATTCATGACGATCATGTTTTGTCTCCATTGTCAGCCGCAGAATGCCTCTGAACACCAGGTGCTGGGAGTTACTGAATGTTGCATTTAGGTTCTTTTTGTGAATTTCCCGCGGGCAATCAGTTGGCTATTGTGACGACAGGATACTGAAGTTGGCGGCCCTTTAGCCTGAACCAGCAGGACTCTTCTCTGCTCTTACGTTCTGCAACAAATTAACGTTTTCTTTGTTTTCAGATTAAAATGTCCCTATTGTCCCATGGAACAGAGTCCTGGAGATGCCAAACAGATATTTTTCTGAGGACACAATTCGCTATGTAGTTTTATCTGTGTGTTTTGGAAGACGGAAGCAGACAAAGGCTCCATTTTACGCTGTACAGGCCGAAGAGGACTCCTGTGTTTTGTATAAGCCTCATGCTCCAGAAATTTTTGCCACATTTAGTGCAGACATACAGATTGGAAAAAAATCTGCAGAAGTAATATCTGTTATAGGGCTTCTACTCTTAACCTTGGTCTCCATATCCGATCAAGATACGACACCAGCAGTTGTCATTCAATGCAGGTTTTTGTACTTAATTGTATGGTGACTTCTCTTTTTAAAAGCAGACACCAACCACAAGCATCATATAGGCCTAATATTTGCCCTGCTTTTATCACCCTGTTAGATGAACGTCGCCATAAGGAATGTGTGGGGGAAAGTTTTTATTTCCTTAGCGTGTAAATAATTCAAAGAGAACTTTGGAAAAAGGTTTGATAAATTGAATAGTGGTTATAGACATACCTGTATTTCTGTTCTTACTGGTTTATCCCAACCCAAAGCTGTGATATTTTTTTGTTGAGCGTTTTTCCCCCCCTTTCAGCTTTTAAACAGAACTCCAAATGAATGTGCTTATATATATATATAAACTACATGAATATATAACAGAGTTCAAAACCATTTCTGATTTAGAAATCACTTCTGATTTCCTGACAGAGCTCTTTGTGTAGCTGCGAGTGTTCAATAAATGTAACTCTGGACTGGAAAGAAGCCTTTGTCAATGGATACTTGCTCTCCAGCTTTTTTTAGTCTTATAACCTAAGCTTTGTACTTAACGTCCATGTCATGTTGCTGTACAGTTTACTAGACATGATAAGCTACATTATTTATAAAGTTATCAGAACCAAATAAACTGTTGACAATGTTCATAGTTGAGACAGGGGAAAAGAACATCTTCCAGTAATCGTAAATAACTCTGTGGCCTGTTGATCACAGGATTGGGCCTCCATCTTATTAGTAACTAATTTGTCTTCTGCGGTAAAGAGCATTGTGCTTGTGACTGTGCCCTGACAGCTAATATTACTTTTCTTCTTAAATTCGTTATGACAGAAGGTAAATCTAGGCGAGGCACTTGACTTAGTTTGACTTTCATCCCTAGAGAATCCTCAGAATTGTAGTCTGGGAGGGGATGAATGTCTAATGTTTGGAGTATTGTTGCCGGCTTACATTGCTTTGAATTCTCCTGGGAAAGCTACACTCGATTAACTAATACATGTTTCTACAGATACAGATTATATCCGAAGTGAATATGCGCTTCTAAGCTTGATGCACACTGTGACAAATTTCTTGTGCGCATTTGTTACATTGTCCTGCGATAGGACAAAGGAGCTACCTTACAATAGATGAAATAATAGATTTATTTGTTGTGTGGCTTAAAAGCAGGCCTGGCCCACCCGTTAGTCAAGGTGAGCCCTTTGCCTCGGGTCCTAGATGGGGAGAGGCAGTGGAACAGTGCTCTGCAACCCATCCATCACTGCTTCCACCCACCTGCAAAGCTGTCTGGCAGGCTGACCACAGCTGCCGCTACTACCATTGGCAAGCCAGTTGCCAACTCTGGCCCCGTGGCTGATACCTAGGGCATCCAGCAGAGCTCTGCCACTTTGCCAATATTTAACAGTGGGGCTATTAGGGTTGCCTATGCTTTGATGCGAGGAAGCGGGTCCTGAAAGCGAGTCCTTTGTGGGTGAGGTAACCCCAGAGAACACCTGCTTCAAGTGTCAGAATTATTACGGTAAAATTTCAGGCAGAATCGCTGCCGCAAAAGCAGTAGCGTTTGCAGGTGATCTCCAGGGCCCACTCCAAGGAAGGGCCTTCTGTTCCTTGGAGGAAGGCATGGGCAAGGTGACCCCAAAGGGAATTAGGAGTCCCCATATGAAATACTAAGTAGGAGGTGGAGGCAGAGAAGGCTGGTATATGAAGAGGTGGCAGTATTATCTGCTTTGCTTGGGCAGCACAATGCTTTGTGCTGGATCCGTTTCAAAGCACCAAACTTTGGTTGGCTACTAAGATACGAGAAATGCACTACACAGAAGAATGTTGAAAAAGATTTTTCATGTGCTTTTGGCTTTTGGCCCTAGCAAAGGGTCAATACCATTGCAGATACATTAAGGCAAGCTGATTTTACTCACGCAGAAAAACCAGAGGAAGGAAAAGATGCCACCGCGTTACCTTTTAATAAGCGACTTCTTTCCATATTGCACTCCTAAGGGAAACTGATGACGATAACGACAGCGGTAATATTTTCTGTGCAGGTTTATAGTCTCAGTGAAATGGCTTTTAACATGGAAGGGAATTGCATATTTGTGGACCTCAGCATACTAAATGCATATGTGTACTCAAAGTGATGTAAACTTTGAAAACGGCAGCGTACGGTCTATCCAAGTTGAATTGTGTAATGCGAGAATATCTGTGGACCTACACACATGTGTAGGGCCCATCAATTTCAGTGGGATTTGGGTGTACCTAAGTTGTTGGGCTTACAGCCAACAATGTCTGCTTCATCCTCCCCTCCCCAAAGCCCCTGTTGGTTGCCTGCCATATACATAAGACTATAACGACTGACGTCTTCATACCAAAATGTAATGACTGACATGATTTTAGTGCACCCCAGGTGATGGTGAGGTTTGCTCTCCCTCAAATCAGCAAAGAGCATGGGTTGTGTGAGAAGCTATTGATCTATGTGATTGCAATAGCTCTTTGCCATTTCTTAAGCTGGTCCATCTTGCCCAGTATTGGGATCGACTGGAATAGAAAAAATAGTTTTGGCAGAACGCTCATTTTTATGACTGAGATTCTTCCTGTAAAGGATAGTTTAAGTCTGGCCCAACTATCCAAATTTCTTTCCATCTCCTCCCAGGTTCTTACATAATTATCACAAAATAGGTTAATATTCTTTGAAGTTAGCCAGACGACCAAGTATTTTGCTTTTTGGCAGATTTTCAAACCAAACATTTTTTCCCAGTTCTTCTTTTTCTTGGTTTGATATCTTCTTAACCAGTAGTCTTGTTTTTATTTTATTTAATTTGAATCCAGCTACTTCAATGTGATTGCTTCCATACGTTTCTAATAATTCATGGAAACTCATGAATGAGATGTTTTGGGTTTCCTGCATAGCGCACGCAAATAACCCCTCGTCTACTTGCTCTGTTGTATCCAGTACACATTTTTCTTCTTTCAAGATTAGCAAATGGCTTCACTTTCGGCGATTTTGAAAATGAGACTCTATAATAGCATCTTGTTAACTGTAGGAGAAGCAGAAGTGGCCACAACCACAACCCTGGCTGGTTTGTGAGAGCTGAATTTCAGGGCACCATAGTGTAGTTTCTACACCTTTAATTTTGCCAGCCCAGCCCACCCCCCAAATATTCCCAAGAATAGTAGCCATTACACATAAAGGTTTTATTTTGCAAAAATTTCCTCCTTACTCTGAGGGAGAGCAAAGCCTGAGGGCGTTCATTAGAACTGAAAGCATATAGAGCAACATGGAGCTGGTATGTTCAAGAAAGCGATCGTGAAAACGATGCAAATGGACATGTTAAATGTGTGCAACATGTTCCAGTGAATTGTTGCGTGCTTTTCTAGACACTGTATCACAGATAAAATTCTTTTCTGTGTTCAGCATGGATAACTGAGACTCTATTACGGCAGCTCCCTGCTTATCGTGAGAAAGATGTAAAGCATACCCAAATGAATGCATGGGGGTGAGAAATGGGTAGAGCCTTCTAGGCTTAACTATATTTACAGATGATGTATATTGTTACACTGTTACTGGTAATGAGTAAAAAAAAATGTTTGCTAAATTGGGTTTGTTTGATTTCATTGTTTGCACCATATTTTGTATGAAACAAACGCGTTTCCAACCTTGCAGTGTATTTCCCCAACTGCTTTAAGGCCTTTTATGCGACCATGGTGGAGTCTACACACATATAAAAAATGTTATGAAAATGCTTTTTTAAAAAAAGTGTTCTTAAAAATACATTGAATTTTCCATAAGGCTCACCATCGCCATCTAGTGTCACATTGTATATTGCACTTAAAACACACTTAACACATTTTATTTGCAGCTATATAGCTGAGTCTCCTGTGTGGTTGGGGGAATGGCCCCTAAAATCATGTCCCGTTGCCTAATTTATATGTTAGGATTGCATGCCACATACAGTGACCTTGGTTTTAGCCATAACTAAGACACTGAGATCCAGCGTTGAGGGCCCTTTGGCGGTTCCCTCATTGCGAGAAGCGAGGTTACAGGGAACCAGACAGAGGGCCTTCTCGGTAGTGCCCCCGCCCTGTGGAACGCCCTCCCATCAGATGTCAAGGAAATAAGCAGCTATCCTATTTTTAAAAGACATCTGAAGGCAGCCCTGTTTAGCGAAGTTTTTAATATTTAATGCTGTATTGTTTTTAACACTCGATTGGGAGCCGCCCAGAGTGGCTGGGGGAACTCAGCCAGATGGGCAGGGTATAAATAAATTATTATTATTATTATTATTATTATTATTATTATTATTATTATTACCCGAAGATGAAACTAGCATTGCTGGTGGGGGAGAGGAGGCGCAAAGGAAGGTTGAGGCAATCTGATTTTGATAAGGCCTGCTGAAATCAATGACAGTTCCTGACTGGAAAGCTTAAAGCCTGCCGCTGCTACATGGGAGACGGCTTTTAAAAAAGGAGCTGGAGTCCTAGATCTAAAAAAAAAAAGTATAGACTTGTGCACACTGGCCAGCATCCGTTTTGACATGAAATATTCGTTTTGGGCTTCTCAGAAGTACCGTATTTTTTGCTCTATAAGACTCACTTTTCCCCACTTAAAAAGTAAGGGGAAATGTGTGTGCATCTTATGGAGCGAATGCAGGCTGCGCAGCTATCCCAGAAGCCAGAACAGCGAGAGGGATCGCTGCTTTCACTGCGCAGCAATCCCTCTTGTTCTGGCTTCTGAGATTCAGAATATTTTTTTTCTTGTTTTCCTCCTCCAAAAACTAGGTGCGTCTTATCTTATAGAGCGAAAAATACGGTATGTACAGGCAAGAAACGGGCAGGGGAGGGGGAGTCTTGGCCGGCAATGGTGCTCACCTGAGTTGCCGGAACAGCCCTCTGATTGCAGAAAACCACCCCCACTGCATAGACCTAAAGAGAGCCTGCAGTTTGAGACCAATGACCCACCTTGTCCAGCCCCCTGCTCCCACAGCGACCAACTCTATGTCCATGAGATGCCCACAAGTGGAATAAACACCACTTATGCTTTCTTCCCTCTGCCCGGAGTTTTGCTTTCTAGTTCATGGTTGTGGTTCTGAAGCAGTTATATTAAGTAGAGGCCACTTGATTTTATGACGAAAAGAAATTCTCAGGCTTTATTTTTAATGTTGTAGAACAAAGGTATGCAGGAAACATCGCACACCTCAACCATAGCGATGCTCCCGCGGTTTGCTTATAGATGGCAAAGCACAAAAGAGGAGGACAGGAAATGTCACGTGGTTTCGCTTGTACTGCATAGACGGCTGTCCCTATTTGCCAGGTATAGTTCCTGTTTTCTGGTGCCCAGCAGTGCTAACACATGTAAATTTAATAGGCCGTATAGTAACAAACGCTGGGACGCAGGTGGTGTTGTGGGTTAAACCACAGAGCCTAGGACTTGCCGATCAGAAGTCGGCGGTTCGAATCCCCGCGACAGGGTGAGCTCCCATTGCTCGGTCCCTGCTCCTGCCAACCTAGCAGTTCGAAAGCACGTCAAAGTGCAAGTAGATAAATAGGTACCGCTCCGGCGGGAAGGTAAACGGCGTTTCCGTGCGCTGCTCTGGTTCGCCAGAAGCGGCTTAGTCATGCTGGCCACATGACCCGGAAGCTGTACGCCGGCTCCCTCGGCCAATAAAGCGAGATGAACGCCGCAACCCCAGAATCGGCCACGACCGGACCTAATGGTAAGGGGTCCCTTTACCTTTATAGTAACAAACACAAAGTTTTTTACTAGAACTACTTCTCAAAAATTATGTACCACTTGAGAAGTATCTAATTTTGAGAAGTAGTTCTAGAAAATAACTTTGCTTTTGTTACTATATGGCCTATTACGTTTACGTGTGTTTTCAATTGGATTTGCGAAATAAAGGCATTCTGGTGGTTTACAGCGGTGCTAACACACTGTCTGGACTTAGTCTTTGGGAGAGATGTTTGGGGAATGGGGGAATTCAACATTTTCTTAGTATACACAGGCATGTGTCAGAGTTCTTTGGGTTTCAACCCTGCCTCCCAAGTCGCTAGGCGTCAAAGATCTAAGAGGACAGCTGCAAAAAGACTAGTATGAAAATGTATATAAATGCACCTGCACAGATCCTAAGCAGGAGTCAGTTGCTCCATTTTCCTCCCTTAAACGCTGCCTATTCAGGCAGTAAATTTGGCTGAACATCTTTGCAGCTTTTCTAGAACGAGGACAGCCAAAGTTTGTGAGATGAAGATCTATTTAAGATCTCCACCTTAAACTGTTGCAGTTTCCTAGCGCAAGATAGGTCAAGGCAAAGTAAATTATCCCAATATACATACAGCAGGTGGATAAGATTTTCCTGCAAAGCCATTCCTCCTTGGGATGGGAGCACAGAGCCATTATGAGCATTCTACAGTCTTTCTGGCAAGGCTGGAAGGTATGATGCAGTGAGAATGCAATGGGAAAATCTGGCTGAAATGTCCTATTTGATCAAGCGTGACGTAGCGACCGTCCCATTGGTTTCATTCAGAGGCCTAGAAAGAAGAGGGAGCAAAGGCTTCAGTAAGGCTATGACAAAGTCTTGACATGATTCAGCAAACGGGTTTGGTGAAAGCATTTCCATACATTGGCCTAACAAGCCTCGTATTGTATCCGGGAGGCATGGGTCTTTATCTTGCCAGTGCCAAAAGTTAGCATCCAGTAACTGAAAATTTAGGAGCTGCAATTCCTGTCAGTGTAGCGTGCGGGTGGCGCTGTGGGTTAAACCACAGAGCCTAGGGCTTGCCGATCAGAAGGTCGGCAGTTCGAATCCCCATGACAGGGTGAGCTCCCGTTGCTCGGTCCCTGCTCCTGCCAACCTAGCAGTTTGAAAGCACATCAAAGTGCAAGTAGATAAATAGGTACTGCTCCAGCGGGAAGGTAAACGGCGTTTCCGTGCGCTGCTCTGGTTTCGCCAGAAGTGGCTTAGTCATGCTGGTCACTTGACCCAGAAGCTGTACGCCGGCTCCCTTGGCCAATAAAGCGAGATGAACGCCGCAGCCCCAGAGTTGGTCATGACTGGAGCTAATGGTCAGAGGTCCCTTTACTTTAATTCCTGTCAAGGTATGCAATGATTTATCTACTTATTTGTAGTATATGCAATTTTTGTGCACAATACTTAGCTGAAGAGCTGCATCGCAAAATTCAGGTAAGTGTGAATTTCAAAGCGGAGCGGTGCTTCACTTTGCACATCGCTTCAGAAAGTGTGAATTTGGTAAGTTCCCCTTTAAGTTCGAACTGAACCGAACTTCTCACCCATCCATCACAAGTGTGCTTAGGATTGCATCGTGGATTTAATGTGATAGGATGCCTGACTGGAGAGGACTCACCTTTTACATCTGCAATGCCGTCGCCTCCTCCTTGGGTCTGCAATTCATTTGGGAGGGGGAGAGAAACATGCAAGTTATTTTAATAATAATAGTAATAATAATAGTAATAATAATAGTAATAATAATATATTATTTATACCCCGCCCATATGGCTGGGTTTCCCCAGCCACTCTGGGCGGCTTCCAATCGAATATTAAAAACAATACAGCGTCAGACATTAAAAACTTCCCTATATAGGGCCACCTTCAGTTGTCTTTTAAAAGTAAAATAGTTGTTTATTGCCTTGACATCTGCTGGGAGGTCGTTCCACAGGGTGGGCGCCACTACCGAGAAGGCCCTCTGCCTGGTTCCCTGTAACCTCACTTCTTGCAGGGAGGGAACCGCCAGAAGGCCCTTGGAGCTGGACCTCAGTGTCCAGGCAGAACGATGAGGGTGGAGACGCTCCTTCAGGTATACTGGATCAAGGCCGTTTAGAGCTTCAAAGGTCAGCACCAACACTTTGAATTGTGCCCGGAAACGTACTGGGAGCCAATGTAGGTCTTTCAGGACCAGTGTTATATGGTCCTGGCGGCCACTCCCAGTCACCAGTCTAGCTGCCGCATTCTGGATTAATTGCACTTTCCGAGTCGCCTTCAAAGCTAGCCCCACGTAGAGCGCACTGCAGTAGTCCATATTTTAAATATAAGTATATTTAAAATGATGCAGTGCTTCGTGACCTCTTCATTTTGTATTTTTGAGCCATATTTATATATAAAATCACCTTTTTTCAGCTGTGAATGAGGGAGGCAGAAGGAAGAGTGCTTTCTGCTGCTGAATTTCCTCATGCAAGAGATTCTAGGTGCTTCAGCTCGTATCATTATGACAGGGATTTCTATCAGACTAAGGCAGTGGCTTTCAACCTGTGTGCCGTGGCACCCTGGGGTGCCTTGAATGATGGTCAGGGGTGCTGCAAGCAACACTGGCCCCTGTCTTCCTTTCCTCCCCTTCCTCCTCTGTTGCCCCCTCACGTCTCTGCCTCCAAAAGGCTTGCCCAGCTGTTTGTTGCAGCAGCCCTAGCTACAAGCTCCTCAGGCGAATGGTGCCTCTGGGGCTGGTCAGGGGGTGCTGGTTGCCAGGAGCTGAGGTGGCCTTAGAGTAAGCAAGCAAGCGGGCGTGGGAGCCCAGCCAGCTAGTCTGCCTTCCTTTGCTGTTGGGAATGGACAGACAAGTCCCAGGCCCCTGTGGGGCAGTGTGAGGAGGCACCTCTCTCTGGGGCAGGGAGAGGGCAGCTCAGAGACTGGGGTGGAAGCAACGACTGTCCGGAGGACTCCCAAGGAGAAGGGAGAGGAGAGGAGGCTGAGGGAACACTCCACAGGATGTTCAAAAAAGGGCGAGGGGCTGCCAGCTCTGTAGGCAAGGGGTGACCTAACTGGACTCCTGAGTCCCACAGGGGTGCCGCAGAAAGAACGTAGTTGGTCAAGGGAGCTGTGGACTCAAAAAAGTTGGAAACCTCTGGTCTAAGAGATTCACTGAAGGCTTGAAAACTTTGCCCGACTTTGCCCACTTTATATATGTAGTTAGTTAGTTAGATAGACAGAAAGATAGATATATGGTGTCCACTTCATATGTTCCACCCAGCCTTTTAAAAGACAAATTTTGGTGTTGTGAAAAGCTGTAGGTTTTTGTATCAATGCATCACAAAATTTGTTCTATCTCTACTGCTGCTTGACTCCTTTACCCAACTCTCGACCAGTGTTTTAAAAATGGTTATAATTAGTCTGTAACCCATTTGTGGACACGTCTGCTAATTCACCAGAATTCTGAAAAAGAGGTGTGTGTGTGGAGAAATGGAGAGAGATTTGTTTTTTAGGCTGCCTCCCTTTGCAGAGCCCTACAAATCCAGCAATGTATGAGAGAGCTATACTTATTAAGAGAGAAAGCAGGCATGTTCTGTAAAAAAAAAAGGTACCCTGGTTATTATGAAACAAAATGCCCAGGAGATTATAAAGGGCTGCTATGGTAAACAAGGTATTTGAATTAGTTAGTTCCCAGCTAGTTTTAAGTGAACCTACTACCCCAGTACTGCCATCCGACAGAGTTGAAAGGAAATTATCTTACCACAGCACACCGTCAGGGTGATCACCAACAATACCAGCAGAAGAAAGCAACCACCTACTAAGGGGGCCCAAATGTACAGTTCGCAGGGGAACATCACATCATCACCTGGATCTGCAGAAACAAGAGCACACCAGAAATGAATCCTAAATCAACAGCTAGTAACAAACCTGTCATTTACAGCTGTCCAGTTTTTGACTGGGGCCTCTCACTCCCTGGTGCTATTCTGTGATCCATTTGCCAGCATGGTGCTCAACCTTCGCTTACCCCTTCTGCAATGGAGGAGGACCGCTGTCCTTCTTGAATGCCACAGTAAGGGGCACTCTAGCACTCCAGCTTTAAGTACATTTTTACATCTGCAGGTATAAAAAGAGTAAAGGGACCCCTGACCATTAGGTCCAGTCGTGGCCGACTCGGGGGTTGCGGCGCTCATCTCGCTTTCTTGGCCGAGGGAGCCAGCGTACAGCTTCCGGGTCATGAGGCCAGCAGGACTAAGCTGCTTCTGGCGAACCAGAGCAGCGCACAGAAACGCCGTTTACCTTCCCGCCGGAGCGGTACCTATTTATCTACTTGCACTTTGATGTGCTTTCAAACTGCTAGGTTGGCAGGAGCAGGGACCGAGCAATGGGAGCTCACCCTGTTGCGGGGATTTGAACCGCCAACCTTCTGATTAGCAAGTCCTTCTGCAATGGAGGAGGACCACTGTCCTTCTTGAATGCCACAGTAAGGGACATTCTAGCACTCCAGCTTTATGTACATTCATCAACACTGTCTCCAAAAATTTTACACCTCACTTGGGAAGACAGGCGGACTAATGCCAGTGTACTGGAAGAAGCAAAGATCACCAGTGTTGAAGCAATGATTCTTCAACTTCATTGGACTAGTCATGTTGTTTGGATGCCTGATTATCGTCTTCCAAAGCAACTACTCTATTCCGGACTTAAAAATGGAAAGCGTAATGCTGGTGGTCAACAAAAGAGGTTTAAAGACTCTCTCAAGGCAAATCTAAAACAATTAGTATAAACACCCATAATTGGGAAACACTGGCTTGCGAGCACTCCAGTTCGAGAACAGCCTTTGCCAAAGGTGTCATGGGCTTTGAAGACACTCGAACTCAGGGCGAAAGGGAGAAAGGTGCTAAGAGGGTTTTGCAAACCCTCAACATGATCAACTCCTGCCCGGAAACCTATGTCCCCACTGTGGAAGGATGTGTGGATCCAGAATTGGCCTCCACAGTCACTTATGGGCTCACGGTTAATACCATGTTTATGGAAGACAATCTTATTTGGCTATGAGTGATCACCAAAGAAGATACTTCTAATCAATATTTGCAATTGAGTTCACAAGAAAGCGAGCATTTAAGCGGCTATTCTTGCTGGACTTGGATGCGTGTAAACATGGAAAGATATAATGATCTGAGTTTGGCACACATGACTGTTTATCAATGCTGTGCACACTTTTTCCTACAAAGAAATTATACCTGCACGAGAAAATCACTGCAATAAGATGCCTTGCTGGATCAAGCAAAGGTCCATCAACTCTCCCATTTCCAACCACTAAGTGGCTAACCTCAAGTCTCTGATAGTGGCCAGTCTCATGCCTCATGCTCACTCACTTGGACAACTGAAAGCAGTAGCAGTGAGGAGCAGAGCAGCAGGGTTGCAATAGTTGGCCATCATCCAGCCAGCTGGCCATGATTTATTTACATGCTCTTTTCTACCAAATCGTGCTCAAAGCAGTGTGCAACGAAGAAAACAGGGAGGCATCTCAAAATCCAACAGTGCAAATGCAATTTCATAACAACGTAATACAACAACACTGCAGAAAATAAAGTAACGTACCAAAACAAAAACCCAACCCACGGCTAAGCTGTGAGCCTTGAATGCTGTGCCCATTGAGTTGACCCCCTCGTGATGGTCCTTAAAAAATAGCTTTTGTGTTGCCAAATTAGAGGCATCACTGTGCTGAGATAATTTCTAGCAGAAAGCAGCGTTTCGTTTTTCTTTCCATTCACTTCATTGGCGGGATTGACTTGCCCCAATGCTTTTACTGAAATTCTCACATTAAAAGCAGCGAGACAGAAGATTCAAAGCACCGCAGAACAATTTGTGTGTTTATTGCAGAGGTTGGCTATTTACTTAGGTTGGATTCGGACTAAATTAGGTCCCACTGAAATATAGGAAACCTGAGTTGTTTTTTGTTGGGGATTGCTGTAAAACAAGGTCATTTGTTCTCAGAAAATGGTTATCTATCTTAATTATCTACATGAAGCGAGTTCTTGGGAATTGCCCGCCACCTGCAAGGTCAAAGAAATGATGTCATTTGACTTACACAGTTTATACTGAAATGGCTAAAATGACTGGAAGAATCAAAAATCAGGAAGACCAACGTTTTAATAAGGAATGGGGGAAATCTTAAAAACCATTGTAAACAGTTAAAATTGTTAGTAGGATTGGAATATCACCTGTAGCTTAAGGGTGAATTGTGGACACAATGGAAATGTAAAAGATTTAGATTATCATAGAAGATGGCCGGAGGAAATGATTAACAATACAACCCACAAAGGGGAGGAGGGAAGTCCAGCAGATTCCTCAGAATCTTGTTTTTATGTTGTATGTTCTATATGTGACTGTAAAAATGTAATCTGAAAAACCAAATAAATAAATTTATGTAGTTCCCACTGAAATATATGAAACCTGAGTTGTTTTTTTGTTCGGGATTGCTGTAAAACTAGGTCATTTGTTCTTAGAAAACGGTTATCTATCTTAATTATCTACATGAGGCAAGTTCTTGGGAGTTGCCCGCCACCTGCAAGGTCAAAGAAATGATGTTGTTTGACCTACACAGTTTCCATGGGAAACGGGAAGAAGTGAAACTGAATTGAAGAGGAGAGTCTGTGGACTGTGATTCTTATCACTCTCTCAGTCACACTTTCCATCTGGACTAAGACTGTTTCAGGACTGAGAGCGAAAGATTCTCGATCAAGTTGATGGATTATACCGAAATGGCTAAAATGACCGGAAGAATCAGAAATCAGGAAGACCAACATTTTAATAAGGAATGGGGGAAATCTTAAAAACCATTGTAAACAGTTAAAATCATTAGTAGGATTGGAATATCACTTGTAGCTTAAGGGTGAATTTTGGACACAATGGAGATGTAAAAGATTTAGATTATCATAGAAGATGGCGGGAGGAAATGATTAACAATACGACCCACAAAGGGGAGGAGGGAAGTCCAGCAGATTCCTTGGAATCTTCTTTTTATGTTGTATGTTCTATATGTGACTGTAAAAAAGTAATCGGAAAAACCAAATAAATAAATTTATGTATATTAAAAAAGGAGAGTGAAAGATTCACTCTAAGGATTGCCTTCACCAGGGCTCTGGTAGACGTTTATGGACTCAGTGCTCATTTGCAACCATTAAGCTTCAATTTGCCAGTAGTAAACCATTGCCAACAAAGGTCCTTATAGTTAGAGCTATGGTTTTCCCAGTAGTGATGTATGGAAGTGAGAGCTGGACCATAAAGAAGGCTGATCGCCAAAGAATTGATGCGTTTGACTTATGGTGCTGGAGGAGACTCTTGAGAGTCCCATGGACTGCAAGAAGATCAAACCTATCCATTCTGAAGGAAATCAGCCCTGAGGGCTCACTGGAAGGACGGATCCTGAAGCTGAGGCTCCAATACTCTTCTCCTCATGAGAAGAGAAGACTCCCTGGAAAAGACCCTGATGTTGGGAAAGATGGAGGGCACAAGGAGAAGGGGACAACAGAGGACGAGATGTTTGGACAGTGTTCTCGAAGCTACCAGCATGAGTTTGACCAAACTGCGGGAGGCAGTGGAAGACAGGAGTGCCTGCCGTGCTCTGGTCCATGGGATCAGACACGACTAAATGACTAAACAACAACAACAAACCATTCTACTTGACGTCTGGAATGCTGTGTGGATTTTTTGCTCTTCTTTGTGCTTTGGTTTCCTACACGCTGAAAGCTGCTGCTGTGCATGTTGACTCTGCTGAGAGGCCAGTTTGGAGAAACAATACTGGGCCTAAGCTGTCAATGAATTATGAGCAAAATACCATAATTCCTCACAATTTTATCAGTACCTAAGATCTATTAATGTAGTCTGGATCCAAGCCTTCCTTTGCATCCCACCAAACTTTCTTCCTTTTTTAAAACAAAACTATTTAGTTTTTCAGTTTAAAGTTTTACAGTCAATTATCCAACAACCAACATAACAACAATATTCCAAAGCACCTTCTGAACTTCCCTCCTCCCCTTTGTGGGTCCATTTCCTCCCGCATCTTTTATAATAATCCAAATCTTTTACATCTCCATTATATTCAAAATTCAACATTAAACTACTAGTGTCATTCCAATCCTACTAACGATTTTAGCTGTTTACAATGTTGTTGTTTTTTAAAAGATAAATTATAAATTTCCCCCATTCCTTATTAAAAATTTTGTTTTTTCTGGTTTCTGATTCTTCTGGTCATTTTTGCCATTTCGGCATAATCCATCAACTTAATCTGCCATTCTTCTCTATTAGGGACTTTGTCTTCTTTCTCTGGGCCATTAACATTCAAGCAGCTGTGGTTACATACATAAATATTCTTTTCTGATCCGTTGGAATTTTTGGCATCTCCACCCATCTTCCTCCCACAGGGGACCTCAAGGATCACTAGATGGTCTCTTGCATCTGGGGAATCTAACCAGACCTGCTTACCGTATTTTTCGCTCTATAGGACGTACTTATTCCCCTCCAAAAATGAAGGGGAAATGTGTGTGCGTCCTATGGGGCGAATGCAGGCTTTCGCTGAAGCCTGGAGAGTGAGAGAGGTCGTGCGCACCGACCCCTCTTGCTCTCCAGGCTTCAGGCAGCTATCCGCAAGCCTTTGGAGCGCTCCGAAGGCTTGTGGATAGCAGCCTGAAGCCTGAAGCCCGGGGAGCGCAGTGCCAACTCCCGCTGCGCTGCCTGGGCTTCAGGTAGCTATCCGCAAGCTCCGGGAGCGGCGGTGAGGTTGCGTGCAATCTAGCCGCCGCTCCTGGACCTGTTCTGGGGGCTGGGGTCGGGGGAAGCTTGGGCTTTCCCCACCCCAGCCCCGCGGCTAAAAACGAAGCCAAGACAGTGAGCGGGATCCAGCTTCTTGGCTGGAGAGGTTGTGTGCGGCTAAAGAGGAAGCCAAGACAGCCAGCGGGATCGATCCCGCTTGCTGTCTTGCCTTCTTTGCTCTTTGGGGCTGGGGGGGAAAAATAATTCCCCCCTTTATTCCCCCCCCTAAAAACTAGGTGTGCCCTATGGTCCGGTGCGCCCTATGGAGCAAAAAATACAGTAGTTAGCTTCAGTAATCTCCCTGCTTCCTTCGCTTTTTGGACCATGCCCCAAGCGGTACATGGCACTGGTTATAAAAGTGGCTTTGTATCTTTTTACATACCAGGGTAGCCAAAATGGCGGTGCCCTGTTGGACTTCCCCTCCCATCAGCCCCTGCCAGTATGGCCAGTTCGGATTGATGATGGAAGCTGGTGGTCCAGCAACATCTCGGGGCCTCACTCTCAATCACGTCTTCTTGTTTTGGGGCCAGTTATGACCCAAATGAGTAGCAGGGAGAAGGAAACATACCTGAGGCTGTGGAATGTGGAAGTCGCATGGTTGTTGTAAGTCCTTCATGGGGAGTTGAAACCTGGGGTGCGATGGTGGTAGCCTCTGTAAAGAAAACAAAGATGAAGACTTTTCCTGCGTGCTTACAATGGCTCGGGGCTTGGTTGGGAAGGGGGCGCCACAATCCCTGCCTAATAGGGTTGCCACCTTTGTTCTGGCAAAATACTGGGTGGTTGGGGGGTGATTACAGTGGTGCCTCGCAAGACGAAAAGAATCCGTTCTGTGATTCTCTTCATCTAGCGGTTTTTTCGTCTTGCAAAGCAAGCCCATTTACGGATTAGCGGATTAGTGGATTAGCGCTATTAGCGGCTTTTAGCAGCTTTTAGCGGCTTATCTGCTGATTGGATCAGATGATAAGCGGCTTAGCGGCTTAGAAAAAGGGGGGGGGGGAGGAAAAAACCAGCAGGAACTCGCAAGACATTGTCGTCTTGCGAAGCAAGCCCATAGGAGATTCGTTTTGCGAAGCACCTCCAAAACTGAAAACTCTTTCGTCTAGCGAGTTTTCCGTCTTGCGAGGCATTCGTCTTGCGGGGCACCACTGTATTATTATTTTAATATGGTGCCAAAGTGACTTCAGAGCAATCCATTACCGTCCATTGCAGCCTGACAGGATTGAAATCTGTCGCGCCCAAACACACACACATACACACAAAATTTGTAAAACTGCACGTGGCTTCGCAGAGCTTAAATACATGACCTTTCATACTCCATTTCAAACACATGCATTCGGACCGGGGTGGGGTGGGGGACCTGAAATACAGGACAAAACTGTGTCAATACAGGACATAGCATTTTATATTCAAATACAGTGGTACCTCGGGTTACATACGCTTCAGGTTACAGACTCCGCTAACCCAGAAATAGTGCTTCAGGTTAAGAACTTTGCTTCAGGATGAGAACAGAAATTGTGCTCCGGCAGCGCAGCAGCAGCAGGAGGCTCCATTAGCTAAAGTGGTGCTTCAGGTTAAGAACAGTTTCAGGTTAAGAACAGACCTCCGGAACGAATTAAGTACTTAACCCGAGATACCACTGTATGGGACAACCCTAAAGAGGACAGGTGGCAACCCTACTGCCTAAGGACTATAGATGGACGAATCTGTCAATTTTAGTTTCTCCCAGTTTCTCATTTTTCCACTCTTAAGTTCTTTCCTCGTCTTTTGTACATCTGTTGCTACGTGTGTATTTTTAAAAGGCGCTCATGAAAATTCACCATCATTTTTGTACAAACTTCTCCCAATATACACATTAATGTAAATCAGTTTCCCCTAGTCTAACACATGTACAGTGGTACCTCGGGTTAAGTACTTAATTCGTTCCGGAGGTCCGTGCTTAACCTGAAACTGGTCTTAACCTGAAGCACCACTTTAGCTAATGGGACCTCCTGCTGCTGCACGATTTCTGTTCTCATCCTGAAGCAAAGTTCTTAACCTGAAGCACTATTTCTGGGTTAGCAGAGTCTGTAACCTGAAGCGTCTGTAACCTGAAGTGTCTGTAACCCGAGGTACCACTGTACAGTGGTACCTCGGTTTAAGAACAGCCCTCTTTACGAACTATTCGGTTTCTGAACTCTGCAAAACCGGAAGTAGTGTTAAGGTTTGCGAACTTTACCTCAGTCTAAGAATGGAAGCTGAATAGTGAAAGGGCAGTGGTAGGGAAAGCGCACATCGGTTTAAGAATGGTTTTGGTTTAAGAACGGACTTCCGGAACAGATTAAGTTCGTAAATCGAGGTACCACTGTATGTTATTTTCACCAATATATGCATTTTTATGCACATTTTGTTGAATTGTCTCTTTAAATTTGAAGGTTCATTATTGTTCCACAAGATGTGTATTTTTTTAAAGGCCAGAGCAAATAACGTAACCTAGTTTTACAGCTGTGAAGCAGTATAGCAGGTGCTGTTAAGTTGTGGTAATTAAGCTGTTGGGTATGGTATATAAAGAGCAGCATGTAGCTCTCTCAGTACCCTGGTGGATGGGTTATGCTTATTGATATATTGTAATTTAGTGTAAAATGAGTTTTTGTTTGTTATTAAAATCTAGCAAAAGTTACTTTGCGTTTCTTGAACGTGTGGTCTCCCCAGCACGCCTTCTGCAGCGTAACTAATCTGCAAATAACCAACACATTTTATCTTAGCACATGCATTTTCATTTTCATGCAAAATTCAGAGAAGTGTAAATTTCAGGTGATGGCTGTCCATGGAGGCACAGGTTAATTCTATGCCCATGGCCACTGTCTACCTGCTCCATCTGGCACACTGGTTGAAACCCTACCTGCCCGCAGACTGTCTTGCCAGAGTGGTACATGCTCTGGTTATCTCCTGCTTGGACTACTGCAATGCGCTCTATGTGGGGCTGCCTTTGAAGGTGACTCAGAAACTACAACTAATTCAGAACGCAGCTGCTAGAAAGGTAACTGGGAGCGGCCTCCAGGACCACATAACACCGGTCCTAAAAGATCTACATTGGCTCCCAGTACATTTCTGAGCACAATGCAAAGTGTTGGTGCTGACCTTTAAAGACCCAATTGGTCTTGGCCCTCCACCTGCATTGTTTAGCCCGGACACTGAGGTCCAGCTCTGAGGGCCTTCTGGTGGTTCCCTCACTGTGAGAAGTGAAGTGTCAGGGAACCAGGCAGAGGGCCTTCTCGGTAGTGGCGCCTGCCCTGTAGAACGCCCTCCCATCAGATGTCAAACCGATAAATAACTACACAATTTTCCAAAGACATTTGAAGGCAGCCCTGTTTAGGGAAGTTTTCGATGTTTGACGTTTTGCTGTGCTTTTATTGTGCTGGAAGCTCCTCAGAGTGGTTGAGGTGAGTGGAATATAAGTGGTAAAATATTATTATTAATATTAGGGCAGACTAGAACTTCTTGAATCAGACAGTGCATGTTCTGGAAGTTGGGCAATAGGGGCAGTACAGGATTCCTTTTGGTGTACCGACCTCCCCGCTGCACCAAGGATTCCCTGCCCGAGCTGCTTCAGGTCGTGGCGGATGTTCTCCTGGAGACACCTAGTTTGGTTGTCCTAGGGGATTTTAATATCCATGCCGACACGACTTTACAAGGGGCCGCTCGGGACTTCGTGGAAAGCATGGCCTCCATCGGGCTGTCCCTGAATAAGTTTGGCCCAACCCATAGCCACGGACATGCCTTGGACCTGGTGTTTACCTCCATGGATGTTGGTGTTCTGACACTAAGTAAAAGCGAAACAAAAGAAGTGCCATGGTCAGACCACTTCCTGGTGCAACTTGACTTCTCCGTGACCCTTCCCCTCTGCAGGGAGGTGGGACCGATTCGGATGGTCCGCCCCCGCCACTTAATGGATCCAAATGGTTTCCAGAGAGTGGTAGGGGATGCTTTATCCCATGTTGATGGCCTTTCAGCTGATTCCCTGGTGGCCCGCTGGAATGCGGAGTTAACCAGGGCTATTGACTGTTTGGCTCCAAAGCGCCCTCTCCGATTGCATGGAGCCCGGACAGCCCCGTGGTTTTCCACGGATCTGAGGGCAATGAAACAATCGTTGAGACGGCTAGAGCGCCGGTGGCGGATGACCCATTCTGAAGCTGACCGGACACAGGTTAGAGCTCAGTGTTGAGCCTACCAAGTGGCGGTAGCGACGGCGAAGAAGGCTTTCTTCGCCGCCTCTATTGCATCTGCAGAAAACAGCAGCAGGAGACTTTTTCAGGTGGTCTGCAATTTAGCGGAACCACCTGCTACATCGGGGCCCAGTACGGGCCACATGATCTCCTGCAATGATTTTGCAAAGTTTTTTGCAGATAAAGTCGCTCAGATTCGGGAAGAGGTAGACGCCACCGTGGGAGCAGGGCCGGGGCGGGAGAGTGCTAGAGTCCTGTCTAGTCAAATTGTGTGGGATCAATTCCAATCTGTTACCTCCGAGGATGTGGACAGGCTGCTTGGACGAGTGAAACCAACCACCTGTATCCTTGATCCTTGCCCATCCTGGCTTATAAAAGCTAGCCGGGAAGGGCTGGGCGATGGGCTTCGTGGGGTGATGAATGCTTCCCTCCGTGAGGGAGCCTTCCCAGACCCGCTGAAAGAGGCGGTTATTAAACCGCTTCTTAAAAAACCATCTTTAGATGCGGCCACGATGGCCAACTATCGCCCAGTCTCAAATCTTCCATTCTTGGGCAAGGTGATTGAGCGAGTGGTTGCTGAACAACTCCAGACACGCCTGGAAGAAGCGGACCATTTGGATCCCTTCCAATCGGGATTCAGGCCTCATCACGGGACTGAAACTGCCTTGGTCGCACTGATTGATGATCTCCGGCGGGCTAGGGACAAAGGTGAGAGCTGTTTCCTAGTTCTGCTGGATCTCTCAGCGGCGTTTGATACCATCGACCATAACATCCTTCTGGACCGTCTTGAGGGGCTGGGAGCTGGGGGCACTGTCATACAGTGGTTCCGCTCCTTCCTCCTGGGCCGTGTTCAGAAAGTGGTGGTGGGGGATGAGTGTTCAGACCCCTGGGCTCTCACTTGTGGGGTGCCTCAGGGTTCTGTCCTCTCCCCCATGCTTTTCAACATCTACATGCAGCCGCTGGGAGAGATCATCAGGGGGTTTGGGCTGGGTGTTCATCAGTATGCGGATGATACCCAGCTCTACCTCTCTTTCAAATCAGAACCAGTGAAGGCGGTGACGGTCCTGTGTGAGTGTCTGGAGGCGGTTGGAGGATGGATGGCGGCAAACAGATTGAGATTGAATCCTGACAAGACAGAAGTACTGTTTCTGGGGGACAGGAGGCGGGCAGGTGTGGGGGTTCCCTGGTCCTGAATGGGGTAACTGTGCCCCTGAAGGACCAGGTGCGCAGCCTGGGAGTCATTTTGGACTCACAGCTGTCCATGGAGGCACAGGTTAAATCCGTGTCCAGGGCAGCTGTGTACCAGCTCCATCTGGTACGTAGGCTGAGACCCTATCTGCCCGCGGACTGCCTTGCCAGAGTGGTGCATGCTCTGGTTATCTCCCGCTTGGACTACTGCAATGCGCTCTACGTGGGGCTACCTTTGAAGGTGACCCGGAAACTACAACTAATCCAGAATGCAGCAGCCAGACTGGTGACTGGGAACGGCCGCCGAGACCATATAACACCGGTCTTGAAAGACCTACATTGGCTCCCAGTACGTTTCCGAGCACAATTCAAAGTGTTGGTGCTGACCTTTAAAGCCCTAAATGGCCTCGGTCCAGTATACCTGAAGGAGCGTCTCCACCTCCATCGTTCTACCCGGACACTGAGGTCCAGCACCGAGGGCCTTCTGGCGGTTCCCTCACTACGAGAAGCCAAGTTACAGGGAACCAGGCAGAGGGCCTTCTCGGTAGTGGCGCCCTCCCTGTGGAACGCCCTCCCACCAGATGTCAAAGAGAACAACAACTACCAGACTTTTAGAAGACATCTGAAGGCAGCCCTGTTTAGGGAAGCTTTTAATGTTTGATGTATCATTGTATTTTAATATTCTTTTGGAAGCTGCCCAGAGTGGCTGGGGAAACCCAGCCAGATGGGCGGGGTATAAATAATAAATTATTATTATTATTATTATTATTATTATTATTATTATTATTATTATTATTATTATTATTATTATTACTGAAGGAAGGAGGGGGACTTATCCTTGCTGCCCACCTTACCAAATTCAGATATCAGACAGAAATGGCTCGATTCTGTAGTATCTGGTGGAAAGGAAAGCAACCTTGGGAGCAGGGCAGAAAGAAATGGAAAAACTCTTCAAGATCATCCAGATGAAGATCCATAAATACCCAAGGACGAGAAGATTAGAGAGGAAGGCTTTCTAAAGTAGGAGTCACCAAGGGTGCTTCCAGACAACCTGGAATCTGATTTGTATGTAGGGAGAGTAGATGGCATTGACTATTTAATGGGCCTTCGGTCTGTTTTGTTTGCAGGAAGGCTAATTAGAAAGGCTCCTATAACCCCATTGCCATTTGTCAGAATATTTAGAGGATTTAGCCCTACCGTAGGAGATCAGGGCCCTGCGGGATTTGACATCTTTCCGCAGGGCCTGCAAGACAGAGCTGTTCCGCCTGGCCTTTGGGCTGGACTCAGTCTAACCCCCCCCCCATTATTTTTTTTTGATGGAACCCCTTATATAGGATTTGTATAGAAATTTTCCCTCGGCTCTTTTCGCTGGCCCATGTAGGACCAGCATGGATAATTGGCCCCGGTGAATAATTGACGTTTTCTCCCCTTATGGCTTTGATCTATAGGCTACCACTAAAACGAGGCTACATTTTAAGCTGCAGTTTAAACTGTATTCTAACTTACATTTTAATCAATTGTTCTTTTGTTTGGTTTTTTGGTTTGTTTGTTTTTAAAAATGTTTATTTTACTGTATTTATATTCAGTGTTAGCTGCCCTGAGCCCAGTCTTGGCCGGCGGGTATAAATAAAAATGTATTATTTATTTATTATTATCATCATTTTCCTTATCACATATAGCACGATCTTTTGGCGAAGCGGGTTTGTTGCACAAAACCTCCCAGCCGACTGTAACTGCACACCTTGAAATTGCCAGGATGTGCTTGAATCCCACCCACCTCCTCCCCAAAATAGCAACGTTCTGGAAAATGCCTCTCAAAAGGGCACAGGAGAAACAGCTGGTGTGGCAGGGAATGTGTACCAAACTCAGACCATTGACCGCGGGCGTTAAACACTTGGAATGAGACTTACTTGGCAGGTAGACTTTGAGTCCTGAACTGAAGTAGACCACCTGGTTGTAGAACAAAAAGCAATAATAGATGCCCTCATACTCCTTCCCGAAGCTGACAATTCTTAGCTGGTAATAGTCAGAAGATTTTGATGCTGTGTAGCCTCTCACTATTTCTTGTGGGCTTCTAGACCTTGAAGGCATATATAGGATGAAGTGAGTGCTGAGGTCCGGGTTTTGACGGACCCAGTACACCCCAACATCCATCTTGCTGGGCTCACATTTCAGTTCCACTGGAGTTTTGGAGGCTTGGGGAACGTCACCGGTCAACTTCATTCGCACCATACTGTTGGCTTGGGGCCACCAGCAGCCTGGAGAGCAAAGAAACGGCTTTGTTATTTACTGTTTACGGAATGACAGCAAAGACTGTGAAACATAGACTTTTTAAAAATATATCTTTATTAATCTAAAATAAATACATTTCTGAAAAACAGACGTACATACAAGTAAACAATCAATCAATCAATCAATCAAATAACAGAAAAATCAAACAAACCACCACACTATAAGATCTAAGAAGATTAATATAATTATCATCATATACACTCCTGAAAAACAACAACACTGTCTTCTTAATATATTGTGCATATGGCAAAGGGGCTGATGGTTGTCATTAAGCCAGGGATTTGCCTCTGTTAGTTTTCTTTTATTAACTGTATTTGCTCTATAATGCACCCGGTCTATTTGGTTCTCTTTTCTGGTTAATCAGTTCCCTTTTTTGCAAATTCCTGTGCTTGGGCTTCTGTTTTATTTCGGGTTGCACATTAGATTCGCATTGGTAAAATGAAATATTGTCATTTTGGGAAATGTTTAGGCAAGCCACGTGGTCCTTTCCGAACAATGTAGTTATGGATCCTTTTGCTTATCTTCTAAACTTTATACCAAAGTGCAGTAATATCAAGCACACTTTTGGTTATGTGTGTCACTGGAAACATAAGACGATACCTTTGAAACAAGAATATTTGCAAAAATCATGGGATGCCCTTTCCTTGGTAAAATTAACAGAATTCCTTACATTTCGAAGTAGCTTTGATTGTGTTAATTCATGTACAGTGGTACCTCGGGTTACCAGTGGCGTAGCGTGGGTTGTCAGCACCCGGGGCAAGGCAAGTAATTTGCGCCCCCTAACCCATGGATTTGCGCCCCCTAACCCGTGGATTTGCCCCCCCTAACCCTAACCCCCAGATGTTGTGCCCGGTGCGGCCGGCCCCCCCTGCACCCCCCACGCTACGCCACTGCAGGTTACATACACTTCAGGTTACTTACGCTTCAGGTTACAGACTCTGCTAACCCAGAAATAATACCTCGGGTTAATAACTTTGTTTCAGGATGAGAACAGAAATTGCGCGGCAACAGCACGGCAGCAGCGGGAGGCCCCATTAGCTAAAGTGGTGCTTCAGGTTAAGAACAGTTTCGGGTTAAGAACGGACCTCTGGAATGAATTAAGTATGTAACCAGAGGTACCACTGTACTGTATATAACTATATCCCAGCTGAGTTGATTACATCAAACCAGCACTGGTGGGCTCCGCTTCTGGCAGCACTCTTTACGGTAGTAAATAACTCGGGTAAGGTACCATATAGCTGGAAACATGCTATAGTAGTTCCAATCTTTAAGAGAGGCCACCCAAATGTACCTTCCAATTATAGGCCTATTAACCTGCTCTCAATAATTGGGAAACTGTATGCCCGTTTCCTCAGTAGCAAACTGACAACTTTTCTAAATGAACATAATATACTATCTGAAGCCCAGGCAGCTTTTCGTGAGAACCATTCAACAACAGACCACTGTTTAATGCTGTCCTTCCTAGCTGAGAAGTATACCAGACCTCTACAGGGTAAACTCTTCGTGGCCTTTATGGATCTGAAATCAGCATTTGACTCCATCCCCAGATCCCAGCTATGGTCCAAATTGAGTCTGATTTTGCAGGACAAACGACGTCTCTTTCTTATAAAAGCCCTGTACAATGGAACCAAACTGCAGGTCCGATGCGGTCAACAGGGACAGCTATCAAACAGCATTGAGATGACTAGGGGGATGAGACAGGGTTGTATTTTGGCCCCCACATTGTTTTGCCTATTCTTAAATGACCTAGAAGAGAACTTAATGGACCCAGATGGACACATTCCAAAAATAGGAATGAGAAGGACCCCTTTGTTGTTGTATGCTGATGATGCGGCCATCATCTCGCGTTCCAGACCGGGCTTGAATTATCTGTTGAGGAAATTTTCTGATTACTGTTCTGGAAATGGTTTATCCATTAATTATAAAAAATCTAAAATTTTAGTCTTCGAAAGAAGATTCTCCCAGTCTAAATGGGTGCTGGATGGCCATAACCTTGAACAGGTAAAATACCTCAGCTACCTAGGGCTCACATTCCATCATACAGGATCTTGGAAGCACCATTGGCAAACCTCCCTTCAAAAGGCGGAGATTACAAAGCTAGCCATACATAGATTCTTCTTCACAAAGGGCGGCAAATATGTTCCAGCAGCCTTAAGGGTTTTCAACGCAAAGCCCGTTTCCCAACTCCTGTATGCAGCAAATGTCTGGCATAATGGGGACCTGCCAAAGCTAGATGGCTTTCAGGCAAAATTTATACGATCTCTGCTGCAGGTACCCAACTGCGTCCCCAACTCCGTACTTCTGTTGGAAGCTGGTGAATGCCCAATTTCAGCTAGAGCGTGGTGGGCTGCCCTAAAACATTGGCTCAGGATTTCACTGTTTAATCTAGGGAAGGGTCTGTACCAACATTTGACCAATGAGGAATTTGTCAGCAAATGGCAGAAAACCATGGCTAAAAAAGCCACCTCTATTGGTCTGTCCCCCCCCCCCAGCTGTATTACCTGGGCTATGAAGGCGCCCAAAAGGTTTTAAAGCAAAGATTATGGGACAATGCACACAGTGACTTGCGATCTCGGTCACACGCAGTCTGTAGTCCGCTGTCAGCAGGAGTTCAATATGGGTATGTCTTTGAGTTAACATCTTACATCAAAAACCTGACAGTACCTAACTATCGAAGGCTTTTCACCAAAGCCAGACTGAATGTCTTCCCCTCTGCAGTGCTAGATGGTAGGTTGAGAGGAGTTCCCTACCAGGACAGACCTTGCTCGTGTGCTCAAGACATTGATTCCATAGATCATAATTTGTTATATTGTGCGAAGTATGAGCAGGCCAGGGCTGAACTGATACTACCCTTGCTGGTGCCTTTCCCGGGAAAGTCAGAGGCTCACTATGTCAGGTTCCTACTGGAAGACCGGACAATAGCTAGAATGTTGGCAGTGGCAAAGTTTTTATCGGTGGTTGCAAGAACAAATGAGCCCTATATTCCAAACAAAGTGCTTGATTCACCTGGAGGTAGGCTGTATGAACTCTGTATTGATTTGTAATGTTTTGTTGGGTCTCTGGACCGTAATAAAGATAGTTGTTGTTGTATATAAATAACTCCTTGTAATCCTTGGTCATGATTGATTTTAATGGTTGAGCACCATATAAAGGATAACCTTCAGGCCTAAAATACATATATTTTATCTCACAAACATGTGCTAAATCCTCTAAATATTCTGACAAATGGCAATGGGATTAGAGGAGCATGGAGACAGCCTTTCTAATTAAGCTCACATTATAAATGGAGTGTGGAAGGATGTGCACCAAATACATTTTTGAGAGATGAAGCCAATTTAATAAACCGTTGGAATACAACATTTCAAAATGTGTTATGCGCTATGCATTATTCTCATTTATACGGTCCTGTTGGCAAGCTGCAGCAATCCTCTTTCTGATTATTACCTTTTCTTATTATTCAAGGATTGTTCAAGGATTATTCCCCAGAGTGGCTGGGGAAACTCAGCCAGATGGGCGGGGTATAAATTATTATTATTATTATTATTATTATTATTATTATTATTATTCATATATTATGGTGCGTAATCATTTTATTTTCTGCTTTTTCTCTCATATTTAGTTAAGAATGTATCATTTGATATCTGATTTGGTTTTTTTGTTTTATACTGCACTTTTTTGCAATGTTCTAAATAAGAAAAGTCTGTGTTTTCACATAGGTGTTTTGATACGTCTATCAAATAAAAGGTGTGGGTTTTTAATTTTTTTATAAAAAAGTTCTTTTTCCTAACTTCAAAAATTAAAAGAACCATGCAACAAACTCCACATGACTGTAGATTTATTTTTCTCAACAGCAGCCTCCTCCTTCACCATCCCATAACATACTGCATAGATATAGCAGGCTGCTTTGGAAAGTTACAGTAATTCTGGGCAATTTTTGCGATACAGCATGGGAACCGTGTAGTCACAGAAAACAAATCCAAAAGTCTTGCTGGACAAACTGCAGCCCCGAATCACATCCAAAGTCTACCCCTCTCACCAATTGTGGCTTAAGTAAAAAAGACCCACAGCCGTGGTATCATACTCACATAGTATCAGGCCGACAGGCCACAGGAGAGAAAAAAATCTGGCCATTTTCTCTTTTCTTCAGTGAAAGCAGAAGTGAGCAGAGGCGAGTTTGATGGCTGCAAGACCTGCTGAGAGGAAAGGATGTGATGTCAGCATCAGCCCTGAAGAGAAGATTCTCAGCTTCTTCTTTCAAGCTAACTACAAGCAAACAAAAAAGACCTGCGAAGAATGCCCAGTATGGATGATATTTCCCCCCGTCATCTGTCTTCCACTGTGTAATGAGCAAGCCTTACATATACATTAATATGCCAGAATCATGTCACTTATAATCTAGGTTGGATGGGCAGGATGTGGTGGCAGAGTAATACTCTTTGGCAGAGCAAAATAAAAATAAAAGTACCTGATTCTAGAGGAAAGGAACACAAAAGCTGGCAGAGTAGAACAGGATGGAACCGAGAGCTAACCGAAGGCAGAACTGTAAGGTGATCTGGAGGTCATCTTCTAAGTTTCCAGGAGTGGCTCAGTGGAGCAGAGCTCAGCCTTTTCCTTCCAGTTTACCACACCTCTCTGACATCTTCATGAGCAAAACATGTGCTGTTACCTACAGGGAATACTCTAGGCCTGGCTGGTAGCGGACGTTTGCAGTTCAAATAATCCTTTGACCATACATGTTAAACATGAGGGTTGGTACAGCAAACCTCTTAGTGTGAGGCTGCAGCCTTGCAAAGGGAGCAATCTGCGATGGTGTGCGCCTGGGACTGAGACCATTTCAGACGCTATGTACACATTAAAGGTAAAGGGACCCCTGACCATTAGGTCCAGTCATGGCCGACTCTGGGGTTGCGGCGCTCATCTTGTTTTATTGGCCGAGGGAGCCGGCGTACAGCTTCCAGGTCATGTGGCCAGCATGACTAAGCCGCTTCTGGCGAACCAGAGCAGTGCACGGAAACGCCATTTACCTTCCCACCAGAGCGGTACCTATTTATCTACTTGCACTTTGACGTGCTTTCAAACTGCAAAGTTGGCAGGAGCAGGGACCGAGCAACGGGAGCTCACCCCATCACGGGGATTCGAACTGCCGACCTTCTGATCGGTGAGTCCTAGGCTCTGTGGTTTAAGCCACAGCGCCACCCGCATCCTGATGTACACATTAGTGGCTGGAATTCAGCAAGGTCATGTGTGTGTCATCGCTGCCCCCCCAACTTGTCCCACTTTTCAAGTCACATTTGCAGGTTGCTGTATAAACCAGAGTGGGATGTCTTCACCTGATGTGCATGACTCATACCCTCCAACATTTCACCGATGAAAATGGGGACGTCCTATTCCACAATAATAATAATAAATAATTTTATTATTTATACCTCGCCCATCTGACTGGATTGCCCCAGCCACTCTGGGCAGCTTCCAACATATATAAAAACATCATAAAACATTAAACATTTTGAAAAACCTTTCCTATACAGGGCTGCCTTCAGATGTCTTCTAAAGGTTGGCTAGTTACTTATCTCCTTGGCTCAGGGGTCGCATAACTCCATACCCTCCAATGTTTCTCCGATGAAAATATGGACGTCTTAAGGAAAAGCGGGACATTCCAGGATCAAATTAGAAACTGGGATGGCTTCTTTAAATCCAGGAATGCTCTCCGAAAATAGGGACACTTGGAGGGTCTGCAACAGTGTTGAACTGATTCCCTGGTTTTTTCTTAGTCACATCCGCATCACACATTTAAAGTATATGGTTCCCCCCAGCAAGGATCTTGGGAATTGTAGTTTGTAAAGGGTGCTAGGTCCGTATAGTAAAAGCTATGGTTTTCCCAGTAGCAATGTATGGAAGTGAGAGCTGGACCATAAAGAAGGCTGATCGCCGAAGAATTGATGCTTTTGAATTATGGTGCTGGAGGAGACTCTTGAGAGTCCCGTGGACTGCAAGAAGATCACACCTCTCCATTCTGAAGGAAATCAGCCCTGAGTGGTCACTGGAAGGACAGATCCTGAAGCTGAGGCTCCAATACTTTGGCCACCTAATGAGAAGAGAAGACTCCATGGAAAAGACCCTGATGTTGGGAAAGATTGAGGGCACAAGGAGAAGGGGACAACAGAGGACGAGATGGTTGGACAGTGTTCTTGAGGCTACCAACATGAGTTTGACCAAACTGCGGGAGGCAGTGGAAGACAGGAGTGCCTGGCGTGCTCTGGTCCATGGGGTCACAAAGAGTCGGACACGACTAAACAACAACAACAAGGGTGCTAGGAATTGCTTCTCTGTGTGTGCATTTACAAAGAACATAAGATTAGACCTAAGCCCCATAAAGCCCAGCTTTCTGCTCTCACAGTATCCAGTCAGATGCCTACAGAAAGTCCATGGGCAGGACATGATGAGTGCATTTGAGAAGCTTAAAATAGATTATTTCCATTGCCAGTGGCAAACTAGCTCAAAGGTGAAATAAAAACAGGCTCTCATTTCTAGCGAGCAAACCACCACATTTATTGTGAGGAAAAATACTAAGCATTTTATAGCACTGTGGTCAATCATTTCATAATGAAACTGATAACCGACGTAGATGTTTAACATTCACTCTTTATATGTGTTTTATCTCCTGTCGCTGACATCCATCTGTCTTGGGAGACTAAGGAGGAGTGCGCCTTTGGGGGTGAAGTCAAACTGCTGGAAGGTTACAGCGCCTGCTGTGGCTGTAGAGACCAATATGGGAGAGACATGTTTTGTTGCAGCTGGGCCAGATGAAGGCGACCGGTTGTGCTCATGCAGATGCACCATGGCATTTCTTCTTTCTGTGCTCCTCCCAGCGGTCTTTCTTCCTCTGGTCAATGCTGTGGATTCACAACCTTAGCTAAAGGTAAAGGTAAAGGGACCCCTGACCATTAGGTCCAGTTGTGGCCGACTCTGGAAATGTAAAGATCTCTTTTGTTACACTTGATGGGTGTTTGGTGGAGGGCAAGGAGAACCATGGGGCAGGGTCCAGGATGCTCAGATTACTGCTACCAGACCTCCCCTTTCATGATGTAACTGCGGTGTATGAGTGATGTAGTTTGGGGGGGGGTGTAACATGGGGATTAGCAGCTAATAAAAGTTTGGGAGCTCTTTTGTTCGTGGCTTCCATCTTGTGGCAAGTGGGAGTCCTGTCACGACAGTCTTCAATAAAGACCAAGCCTACTGGCTGCTGTTTTGCTCTGGTATTCCTGGCTGGTGTCCTTGTTTTTTGTCCAAGGCAACCCTCAGATTTCTCCATTAACAGTGGCTCACAAATTCTGGACTTCCGGGTTGGCGCGATCGGGAAATGGCGGATTCCCTCCGAGCTCCGGAGGGAATCGGCTCAGCGGTGGATGGGTCTTTGCCGTGCCGGCGACACGGGGACCCTTAAAAACCGCAGGCGCGGAAGCCTGCGGACTGAAGACTCGGCGGGTGCCTTAAGCGCCCCCCCTGATTCGCAATGAGCCTTTTTAAAGGCTACGGAGGGGATACAGGGGACGGCGTGGCACTGAGAGTCGACCGCTACCGCCGCTGAGCGAAGCCGCGAGCCATAACTGGAGAGCGCTGACTTCCTTCCTTGAAATTCGGACTGAAAAAAGAACCCGTGAGTAATTTGGAACTGAACTTTAAAACTTTTACCTTTTGAATTTGAGACGACCGGGGGGTGTGCTAAAAGGAAGTCCCCACCCCCCCCCCTTGCAGACGATCCAGAGCAACGAAATAAGAACTAAGCTGGAGTGCCTACCCTGTAAAGGGTGAGTTTTAAAAAGACAGTAACTTCCAAGATTTAGAACGTAAATTTGAGTAGGAGAGTGGAGTGTTGGAAGAGTCTTTGTTTTGTGGTAAACAACCCTCCCTCCCGGGCCCGGGAGCGACCTGCTTTGGAGCCTGTATAGAGGAGCAGAATTTGACAGCTGTCAAAAGCTGTCAAATGGACTATTAATAGTGAAAAAAATTGCTGTTTAAGACCTCTCCGGATTAAAAGGAGTTACAATTGAACTAAAATTTTGAGAAACAAAGAAACAATAATAGGACAGAGGATTGTTGGAGAAAAGGTTACTCAGTAACCAGATTCCCTCTAGGGGGAATTCTGTGGAATTACAATGGCTGTGGGTGGAAAGATACTGAGAGAAATCGAAAGAATGTTCTCACTGGTGGGAACCCTGCAGGAGCAGACTACAGCTATGAGTAAACAATTGACGACCTTGGATTTGGGAACAAGTAGTTCTGCTGAAAGTAATGAGGGCCTGAGTGAGAAAGAACCCACAGCTGAATTTGAAACAATAAACAAAGAAGAGGAGAAGACAAAACAAGAAAGAGAACAAGTTATCTGGGAAAGTACTAACCAGAAGCCGACATCTGGAGAACACAAGCAAGGAGACTATTGGATTAAATCCACTCTAAGCCTACGAAAGATACAGAAGATGAAAGTGGAGGCCCTGGGACTTTATGGAATTCAGGAGCTCGAAATAAAGAAGTACAATTGGGGCCTCCACATAGACTTTGATTTTGACTATCAGCAAGACTTAGGCCTTGTGGAAATTCCTCAGCAGTTGCCTTTAAATATGGGAAGAGACTATGGACTGATTGGATTGATTGTTAAGGAAATCTTTCGAGACTCGATGACAGACAAAAAGGACTACCAACAAAACCGGCGGAGAGGGACTAAAAGAGAATTGAGAGCCTCGGATATCCGGAATCCAGGCTAAAAACTGTTAATTTGGACATGTCTCGGGAAAGGACGCAAAGCGGGGAGGGGAGGGAGGGAAGTATCAAATTTAAACAACACTCAAGACCAGGGGGTTTAGTATTAAGAAAATTATGTAAGAAAAAATGAGAAATCGAGGGAAGAGAATTGGGGTCCAACTTAGGGAAAATTTATTTTTGTTTTTTATAAAAGGACTAATATTAAGATGGAAGAAATGCCAACTTGCTGACATAAGTTTGGGAATAGGGATGCAGGGGAGGGGGTGGGGGGAAGTCAAGGACTAGGGTTAGAAAATAAGATTTTCGGGAACTATTCTTGTTCGTTGTTTTTTATGTTTGTTTTGGTGTGTTGTTTGTGTTTATATAAAATGTGAAAACCCAATAAAAATATTTAAAAAAAAAACAGTGGCTCACAAATTCTAAAGCAGGCAGTTTTTTTACAGAAGCAAAATGGCATCAGTTAGGCTAACCAAAAGACAGCACTATTGCCTCGTTATGTGAAGCATCTTTTGAACACCACAACACCCACGTAACTAGCTGTAAAGTAACATAACATGATATGTCATAAAACTGTAATTTTAATTGTCATATCAAAAAGCACAGTTCCTGATGGCAACATATCTTCTATATGTATTGGTATCGTAACGTCCAAGGATTGTCAAGTCCAAAGATTACAATGCACAGTTCGTGTTGGCAATGCCATTCCATGCTGATCTCTTCCTTCTGCATCGTCCTACGTCTTAAACGTGTAACAAGCAAAACTACCTTCTGCATCATCCTATGTCTGAAAGTGTGACAAAGCGAGTTCTCCTTCATGGAGAGCACGTGTTGCGGTAGGAGCAACCATGACATTCCCTGTTGCTGGGCGGGTTAGTTTGGATGACCACGGATTTGACTGGGTATCTCCAATGTTGCTGGAGAAAATTGATTGTTGCAATTTTTTTTGATTGAGGGGAGTGCTATATATGTTCCCTGTGCGCAGCGTTGAGCTGCTTCTTTTCGCTGCGCACATCGGATTACCTGCCCACCCTCCCTTTAGGGTTTGTTTGCACTGACCTTGCTATGCCTGTCATGGGGCCGTCTGCTTTGGAGCAGGGGCCTGGTAGGAATTTTACCATTTGGCTGATTGGCTGGTGCCATTTGGGTTTTGCCTACTGCGTAGCAAATCGCCACAACTTGTAAGTTGCGGTTAGGTATTGGTGAATTTTTTGGTTGGTGGAGGGGATAAGGTAGGCTGTGCCTGCCCCTCCAATGCTGCTGCTGCTGCAAGGGTATTCCGTTAAAGGAATCCAGGGGCTCGCCATGCTTTTGTCCGTATCCCTCACAAATAGCTAGGGCCATGCAAGAGCCCCAGGGAGCATTTGGGGAGAGGTGTGAGCCTGGCACCCAGCTTTATTCTCTCCCCAAAATTGCTTACCCTTACTGACTTCCGCCCGGGTGTGGTTGTCAGTTCTGTCCCTACCTCCAAGTGGGAACAGATAATCGCTAACCAATGCCTAAGCAACCACTCACTTACTGTAATTCAATAAAGCTGTGGCCAAAATTATGCCAAAAACCGAAACAAAAATGATGTGTGAACGTGTATTATTCAGGGGTGTCTTGGGGGTCCTTGACACGCAAACGGAAATAATTAGTAACAAAAGGCAGCTAATGGTAGAATTGTTCTCAAGACATACCATTGTTTGGCCCACCGGGCTTCTTCAGCGACAAGGTTTCCAGGAAATTCCTCAGTGGGGTTTTTCCAGCCAAAAGTAGAAAGTAGTCCTCAGGGACGCAGATATCAAAATAAAACATTACAAAGGAGGTCAACTACAGAATACATATTTAACACAGTAGGGCTGGGTAAGTCTGGTCCCTGCCCCCTAGGCCAGGTGGAAAGGGTCTTGCAGGGAGCGGCCCCAACACCTCACAGCTGTTTTTAAAATGTTTTTAAAGTGTGCAGAGAGAGTTATTTTTCTTAATCTCTTGGAGAGACATTTACTTTTAAGGGAGTTACAGAAAATAAAGAAGAAAGTGGTTAAAAATTCCATAGCCACCAGAAGGTTTTCTGTTGGGAATAGTACAGTGGTGCCCCGCAAGACGAATGCCTCACAAGACGGAAAACTCGCTAGACGAAAGAGTTTTCCGTTTTGGAGGTGCTTCGCAAAACGAATTTCCTATGGGCTTGCTTCGCAAGACGACAATGTCTTGCGAGTTCCTACTGGTCTTTTCCCCTCCACCCCCTTTTTCTAAGCCGCTAAGCCGCTTATCAGCTGATCCGATCAGCAGATAAGCCGCTAAAAGCCGCTAATAGCCCTAATCCGCTAATCCTTCAATGGGCTTGCTTCGCAAGACGAAAAAACCGCTAGACGAAGAGAATCACAGAACGGATTCTTTTCATCTTGCGAGGCACCACTGTACCAGGAAGTCTAAAGGAAGAAGACAAGACATTATATTTATACGCAACAGTAGCCGCAAGGCTATTGATTGCGAAAAATTGGAATAGTGGTATTATACTGACAAAAATAGAGTGACTTGCCAAATTATTGGAGTATTACAATATATCCAAAACAATGGGAGAAATTGGGAGGATCTCAAAAGAGAAGATAGACAGGGACTGGAAGGTGTTTAAAGGATACTTGCAAAACCATATTGAAAAATCAGAATTCCTATTAGAATAAACAAGTTCCGTTTTAAATACTGAAATACTAAATAAGATGGGTAACAATGTGTAATAGAAAAAGAAGCATGAAATTAGGTTAAAGGTGTGTGAAAGAAAGTAATAGAAGTGGAAAGAAATGGCAATTGAGTAGATTGGAAGTCTAACACAAAGGGGGGTGAGGGGTGAGGGGTGGTGGATGGTGATGGGAAAAGGAATTATCTGTGGGATTGAGTATGTTTGAACAGTTTTAAGGATTGTGTGAAATGTATGTTTGTATGCTTGTATATTCGCAATATGTGTGTATTAATGCTGAATTATTTTAATAATAAAAACTTTTTTAAAAAATAAAATCCTTAGCCACCTTTCATTACTGTAAGTTTACAAAGACTTTGCAACACACATGTAGACTGCACAGGTGCAAGAAAACACAGATTAACTCATAATCAATCTGAGTCTGAATTATGGCAGTCGTAAGTTTGTTGGGTCAATGTTTGTTGGGTCAATGTCAGGGTTTTTACATGCTCCATTCAAATTACGAACTGGCTTATTTTTCAGTGGCATCACTACAAATAAAATAAAATAAAATAAAAACACCACCCATTGCATCTCCGCCGAAAACCACAGCCTTTTGAAGTTGCTTTGGAACATCGCTACAAGAGTTGGTGTAAAAGTTACAGTCGGCCTGCTCCCCACTTTTCCAAAAACAGTATTGCCACATGAAAGCATTAAACGACAGGTGTGTGCATGAACACGCACTCCTGAAACTGCTATGTATTGCCTTGTCTTGTAAGAATGGTGGAAATGGTCTATTTTGTTTTACTCAGATGTGCCTTTTTTCACAGCATGCATTTGTAGAAGAGTTGTGCATTTGTAAAAGAAAAGAAAATGCATCTAAGAACAATTCTGCCTTCTGCAGCTGATCTGGAGGTCCAGCCCCTGACACGGTGGGAGAACCACCTGCTTTGCTGCCTCTGCAATCAACTGCCTGAAAACCCCAAACAAAAGAGGTGGGTGGTTGTGGTTGGGTTGCGGTTCCTTTGTGCTCCTGAGCGCAACTAATATGAGAAAGTGAAACAAATGGAGGACTAGAAAATCCTAGGCAGTATGCCTGGGAGCTGAAAACTGGAGGAAGACACAAATCCCATTTGGGAAAGGTATACCAGGATGAGTGCGTCCTTCACTGAGAATCTACACAGAGAGGGTTGGGCGAATCTGTCCATTTCAGTTTCACTCAGTTTTATCATTTCTCCAATTTTAGATTCATCTCTTTACTTTCAACTTTGGTTGCAATTTTTAAAAAAGAAGTCCTCATGAAAATCCACCAGCATTTTCTGCTAATTTCTTCTAATATACAAATTCAATTCCCGTATGCAATTACCAGGAGGATACTTAAAAATACGGAACAAATGTTCTAGCTTTGCTGGATCAAGCCAGGAACCATCTACAGTAGTTGAAGCATTCTGGGTGATATTCAATTTAAGTTTTACTCAGAGCAGACTTACTGAAATTACGTAATGGACCTAACTTATTCAGGTTCGTTAATTTCATAGTTTGACTATGAGCTGTGTGAAAAGGCACTTTCATTTGTCCATCCCAAATCTTCCAACTTCAATGGATGGCCCTGAGTTCCAGTATTTTGAGAGGGAGAAAAACTTCTTCCTATCTGCTTTCTCAATACTTTGTATAATTTATACACCTCTTTCATGCCTCCCTTTACTCTTCTCTATATTTAGGGACGCAGGTGGTCTAAACCACTGAGCCCCTTGGGCATGCCGATCAGAAGGTTGGAGGTTCAAATCCCTGTGACGGGGTGATCTCCCGTTGCTCTGTCCCAGCTCCTGCCAGCCTAGCAGTTCAAAAGCACACCAGTGCAAGTAGATAAATAGGTACCACTGTGGCAGGAAGGTAAATGACCTTTGCATGCGCTCTGGCTTCCATCACGGTGTCTCGTTGCACCAGAAGTGGTTTAGTCATGCTGGTCACATGACCTGGAAAGCTGTCTGTGGACAAAGGCCGGCTCCCTCCAGACTGAAAGCGAGATGAGTGCCGCAACCCCATAGTTGCTTTTGACTGGACTTAACCATCCAGGGGACCTTTACCTTTACCTTTCCCCCCCTCTATTAAAAAGCCCCAACTATTGTAGCATTGGTTGTATATTCTATTTCAGCCTCCTGGCGGAAGACTGAAACTTCTATAGGGATGGGCCAAGGACTCTGGTCTCTCCTCAGGCCACAACTGGAAGCTCTATGGCCTGTCTGACCCACGTGTGGCTTCCGCACAGAGACATTCACCTACACCCCTCTAACAGGGTACCCTGAATGTGCCACTGGTTTGGCTCTGCTTGAATGCTAGGATTCCACCCAATGTCTTTTACCACCAATGTAAAGGTAAAGGGACCCCTGACCATTAGGTCCAGTTGTGGCCGACTCTGGGGTTGCGGCGCTCATCTCGCTTTATTGACCGAGGGAGCCGGCGTACAGCTTCCAGGTTATGTGGCCAGCATGATTAAGCCGCTTCTGGCAAACCAGAGCAGTGCACGGAAACGCCGTTTACCTTCCCGCCGGAGCGGTACCTATTTATCTACTTGCACTTTGACGTGCTTTCAAACTGCTAGGTTGGCAGGAGCAGGGACCGAGCAACGGGAGCTCACCCCGTTGCGGGGATTCAAACCGCTAGCCTTCTGATCGGCAAGTCCTAGGCTCTGTGGTTTAACCCACAGCGCCACCCGCGTCCATTTACCACCAAACGTTGTGACATTTGCTATGAGGAAGGCAAAACCTCCAGACTGGCCAATCTGTCTGCAGGCAAATTTTTTCCTGGCTCCAAATACGACAACCGTTTAGCAACCATCGCAAGGTCAGATAATACAAAGGAGGAGGAGGAAGAAGAAGAAGGAGGAGGAGGAGGAAACAGTTGAATATGCAACCCTGGAAGAAAATATGGTTAAATTTCATAAGAAGCTAATGAGCTAAAAGGCAATAAAAGGTTAAACTAAACACTTATAGGAGCATGAAGGAAGGTCTGTTCTTCTGCGATGTGCCCAGTGCAGCCAGTTTTTATGCATTGCTGCTGGATAGGAGTGGAAACTTCCAGCCCAGCCCATCTCCAGCATCTTAAGTTTGATATGGGCTCAAATTGAACTAAACCAGACTAATAATAATAATACGGTAATTTATTATTTATACTCCGCCCATCTGACTGGGTTTCCCCAGCCACTCTGGGTGACTTCCAACAAAATATTTAAATACAATTGTCTGTTAAACATTAAAAGCTTCCCTAAACAGGGCTGCCTTCAGATGTCTTCTAAAAGTTCTTCTCTTTGACATCTGACAGGAGGGCGTTCCGCAGGGCAGGTGCCACTACCAAGAAGGCCCTCTGCCTGGTTCCCTGTAACTTGGCTTCTCACAGTGAGGGAACCGCCAGAAGCCCCTTGGCGCTGGACCTCAGTGTCCGAGCAGAACGATGGGGGTGGAGATGCTCCTTCAAACTACTGCATAAGACCTGTCATTTAGCATTAGTTTGTCATTGTTTTAAAATGGATGCTAAATATTATGTTAAAGGTAAAGGTAAAGGTAAAGGGACCCCTGACCATTAGGTCCAGCCGTGACCGAGCTGGGAACGAGCAACGGGAGCTCACCCCGTCGCGGGGATTCGAACCACCGACCTTCTGATCGGCAAGTCCTAGGCTCTGTGGTTTAACCCACAGCACTACCTGCGTCCCTAAATATTATGTTACGTGTTACCAAATAAAGCTGTCTAATAGCAGTTGAATGTGTTTCTTAGATGCACAGTCAAATTTTTATTAATTAATAGCAATCTATCCTGGACATAATTTAGTCTTGAGTGCAAAGAGTTTTAGTCCTTCACAGCGAGATGTTTAATAGTCCTCAGGGCGTTTGGTTTTTGTAATGTAGATTAGAAGAGGCAGTAAAAGAAAGACAGGAAGTTTTTAGAACAACAGGAAACCTCAGTCACATTTAGGGGGTCTAACGAACCCACCAGCATAGAGAAATGCAGCCAAGCTCTATCTCACGGTACCCAGGTGTTGCTATGTTGGATGTCAGGCCTTACCACAAGCTTTGCAAACTGAGCTGACACAAAAAACCAGCACTTACACATTGGTTATGAACAAGAATGTCTCAAACTAGAAAAAAGCAACAAGGGATCCTGTGTTAAAGCTAAAGGCTAAATATGATTTATGGACCATGGACACAGAGGGCAATGGTTTATTATTTTATGATGCTTACTATACCATCTAAATATGTTTCAGCAACCATGAGCATATATATCACATCACCACCATGACAATATCCTGCTTCCCTCTCTCTGTTCCCTTTTGTATCATGTCTTTTTAGATTGTAAAACTGTGGACAGGGATCGTCTTGTTTTTATTGATAATTAAGACATGCCGGGAGTCTTTTTGGCTGAAGACAGAGTAGGGTACAGATGCCTTGATTTAACACTTAAATGAATAACTGTAGGAAAAACAGGGACACGGGTGGTGCTGTGGGTTAAACCACAGAGCCTAGGACTTGCCGATCAGAAGGTCGGTGGTTTGAATCCCTGCGACAGGATGAGCTCCCGTTGCTCAGTCCCTGCTCCTGCCAACCCAGCAGTTCGAAAGCACGTCAAAGTGCAAGTAGATAAATAGGTACTGCTCCGGCGGGAAGGTAAACAGCGTCTCTGTGCGCTGCTCTGGTTCGCCAGAAGCGGCTTAGTCATGCTGGCCACATGACCTGGAAGCTGTACGCCGGCTCCCTCGGCCAGTAAAGCGAGATGAGCGCCGCAACCCCAGAGTCGGTCACAACTGGACCTAATGGTCAGGGGTCCCTTTACGTTTACCTATAGGAAAAACAACAGCTCACATTTTCACAATAGGAGAAAGCAGGCAGCAGGATCATGCACGGCTTATTGGCTTATTCGAAGCAATAACTGTGTATATAGGCAGTGAATGTGATGTCAGTCACAGAAAAAGAGAGCACAAAAAGCTGGATGTGCTGTTAGTACAACATCTGAACTAGCAGGGTCTAGATTAGCATGACTCTGCCTGCCTCCAGACGGTCTCCCTAGCCGCTTTACTCTGTGCCCCTCTCTTTGTAGCTAGCATATCTTCTATACAGTGGTACCTCGGGTTAAGTACTTAATTTATTCCGGAGGTCCGTTCTTAACCTGAAACTGTTCTTAACCGGAAGCACCACTTTAGCTAATGGGGCCTCCCACTGCCGCCGTGCCACCGGAGCATGATTTTTGTTCTCATCCTGAAGCAAAGTTCTTAACCTGAGGTACTATTTCTGGGTTAGCGGAGTCTGTAACCTGAAGCGTCTGTAACCTGAAGCATCTGTAACCCGAGGTACCACTGTATATAGAATCTTCCATTATATGCAGCATCCGCAATTCAATGCAGCTGGTTTGATGAAAGATACACGCCATGACGCATCCCTTCCCATGTGCCTGGAGTTGGGCATGGAGAAGGGAATTCTCACGGGACTCAATGGAGCCTTTCAATGTGCCCTGTCTTAGCTGGGTGCAGACAGGTGCTAGTAACGCATGATGTGCGTCTGATCTTTACTGATAGCAGGCGGTCTGTCAATATTCCTGGCAAAGAGGCCACTCGTTTTCAGAGCACAAGCTGGCTAGAGGGGAGGTGTGTTTACACACACACAAAATAAATTGCTTCTCTTTAGTGAAACCAGGACTCTTGTGATTCAGAATACTTCCCTTTTTTCCTTTCTGGTGTTCAAAAGAAAACCCTTGCAGAAATTGATTCCGCAATCCTTTGCATCTTTGAGATTGTAACTATCTGTTTGGGAATAAATAAAATAAACAAAATAAGGGCCATAATGAACGTGACATGTGAGACCTGCAGTGGATATTTTGCTTTTTAAAAAGCCCAAACCAAAAACCCTGAACATGTAAAGCAGGGAGAGGAGGGAAGGCTCTCGACTTTTCATGAAAACAGCAACTTGTGCAAGAGGGTGCTTAATATGATGCCTGCACCTTTTTTCCCTTTTTTATTTTGAGCCCATCATTCCTTCAAGCTACTGTGTGCCCTGCAGCAGGAAAAAAAGAAATTGTTATTTAGGGGATTTGAATTTAATTCTAAATTATATACCAGAAACGTGGGAGATTACAAGGGGTCAAAAAAGTGGATGTACCGTGCCATAAAAAAATATGTACCGTGCCATATTAGAAGCAAAAAAATTTGTTCTGATGAATTGAAAGGGCCGCAAAAAGATTCCACTGAGCACATGGATTGACAATATGGACAGACTAGCCACATACGAACGAATTGCATGTCGACACAAATTAAGAATGGATAAATATGAAGAAATCTGGAAGGAATATTTAAGCGATAAGGCGGACGGTGGTGGGAAGTAGAGGGATGAGAGGTGGGGAAATATTGTTAAAAAGGTGTAGTCATAGGTATATCAGTACTCAAATCTGTAATGTTAAATTGTATTATTAGTGTTATTGCGGTTTTTGTTGTATGTGTTTTTTGTGGTTGTTGTTATTATTGAAAAAAATGATTAAATAAATTAAAAAAAGACCCCACACATCACACTCAGGTACCACAATGGGGCCTGTATTTTTCCACTACCCAATTCATAGCACTGGGTGGAGGTGGTGAATCTAGAAAATGGCATGGACCTAGCGTGGGAAAGGTTATCCTTGCTCTCTGATAACAACGTGTGGGATCCTACCCCCACCCCCACATGGCTGCTTTAACTCCCCTCCTCCAAAGTCAAAGATGGATCTCCTGCATCTCTTATGGACCCAAAGTCCCGTTGAACTCTGCAAGATTCAATTTTGAGTAAACATGCACAGGATTGAGGGTAAAAAAAAAAAAGTTTACTGCCATCTGTGGGCATGAAGCAGTAGTGCGCAGGGACATAAATCACATGTAAGGGGTTCTCAATGTGCTGCCCATTTTGTAGAGGATTATCGTGGATCTTGAAGAGGACAGTGCCTCTCTCTCACCCCTGGTCATAGTGTTGTAAAGGGCAGTCCATAGCTTATTTTGCAGTGCAAGGTCATAGAAACTTCAGTTTCTTCTTTATTATTGTTGTTGTTGTTTAGTTGTTTAGTCGTGTCCGACTCTTCGTGACCCCATCAATCTCATGCTGGTAGCTTCCAGAACACTATCCAACCATCTCGTCCTCTGTTGTCCCCTTCTCCTTGTGCCCTCCATCTTTCCCAACATCAAGGTCTTTTCTAGGGAGTCTTCTCTTCTCATGAGGTGGCCAAAGTATTGGAGCCTCAGCTTCAGGATCTGTCCTTCCAGTGAGCATTCAGGGCTGATTTCCTTCAGAATGGGTAGGTTTGATCTTCTTGCAGTCCATAGGACTCTCAAGAGTCTCCTCCAGCATTATATTTATTTATTTATTTATTTATATTATTATTATTATTATTATTATTATTATTATTATTATTATATTAATTATCATCATCATCATCATCATCATCATCATCATCTTATTTATGATTTTCAGTTTTATACATTTCAATAATTTTACAATCATTTTAACATTTCAAAACTTGACTTCCTTCCCCCTCTTTCTGCGGTTCCTTAAATTAATTTTTTATATTTTCTGCATATTCCAAATTAACTTAATTTACTCATTTATTCATCTACTTTAAATATATACTCTTATAAAACTGCAGGTTATTACAATAATCCTGCCAATGTCCTTATCTGTTTACAGTTTATTTGTAAATATTCAATAAACCATTTCCATTCTTTTATCTTGATTTCTTATTTTTCCGGTAAGTTTCACCATTTCTGCATGTTCCATAAGTTTTTGTATCCATTCTTCCTTTGCTGGGACTTTTTCTTCTTTCCATTTTTGGACAAGTAATGCCTAGAAATTTCAGTTTCTTGTTGAGGTTGCTCATTCTGCTGTTTTGAGCTTTCCTGGGAAAGAGGAACTGGGAGCTAACCATCGCCTTCGGGTGCATCTGGGGCATTGATAGTGATGTAAAAATTGGGGTTTGGCTTTTGCTGCCCAACTCCCCATGGGACTCTTGAGTCCCCTAAGTCCATGACAGGTCAGAGAAAAATGGATGGAGGAAGGTTCCAGTGGAAAGCAAGGCAGATCTTTATTTTTCTGTTGCAACAGAATTCCTGCCCCTCCTTACAAGGAGCGAGAGACCCTGAACCAAAGTGTGCAGGAACCTTTAACAATAATTTATAATAATAATAATAATTTATTATTTATACCCCGCCCATCTGGCTGGGCCTCCCCAGCCACTCTGGGCGGCTTTCATAGAAACCAAAAATACAGTAAAATATCACACGTTAAAAACTTCCCTGAACAGGGCTGCCTTAAGATGTCTTCTGAATGTCAGGTAGTTGTTTATCGCTTTGACATCTGCTGGAAGGGCGTTCCACAGGGCGGGCGCCACTACCAAGAAGGCCCTCTGCCTGGTTCCCTGTAGCTTTGCTTCTCGCAATGAGGGAACCTCCAGAAGGCCCTCGGTGCTGGACCTCAGCGTCCGGGCAGAACGATGGGGGTGGAGACGCTCCTTCAGGTATACTGGACCGAGGCCGTTTAGGGCTTTAAAGGTCAGCACCAACCCTTTGAATTGTGCTCAGAAACGTACTGGGAGCCAATGTAGGTCTTTCAAGACCGGTGTTATATGGTCTCGGCGGCCGCCCCCAGTCACCAGTCTAGCTGCCGCATTCTGGATTAGTTGTAGATTCCGAGTCACCTTCAAAGGTAGCCCCACGTAGAGTGCATTGCAGTAGTCCAAGCGGGAGATAACCAGAGCATGCACCACTCTGGCGAGACAGTCCGCAGGCAGATAGGGTCTCAGCCTACGTACCAGATGGAGCTGGTAAACAGCTGCCCTGGACACAGATTTGACCTGTGCCTCCATGGACAGCTGTGAGTCCAAAATGACTCCCAGGCTGCGCCCCTGGTCCTTCAGGGGCACAGTTACCCCATTCAGGACCAGGGAATCCTCCACACCTGCCCGCTTCCTGTCCCCCAAAAACAGTACTTCTGTCTTGTCAGGATTCAACCTCAATCTGTTAGCCGCCATCCATCCATCCATCCTTAAAGACTTCTGGCATTGCTTAACCCCCTTAGCCAAAGACCACCCCAAAATCATCATACATACATCATAGGAGGCAATCTACAGCAGAAATCCTGCCTGCCAGGATACCTGATAATAGTTGCTGATTGCATTACCTGGGCAGCCTAGCCATTCTTTTTTTTTTTAGAACATTTATTAATTTTCCAATAAGAACATCCAATTAACATATCAAATCAAATCCAACAAAAAACTAAAATTAAAAAGTCCAATTGTCTTCCAAATTGTATTCTTAATTTTTATGACTCCCCATGGTCTGAATTCCAAAGCGTTTTCTACATCATAGTCCTGCGTCTTATCATAGATGTTTACATATCATGATTTTATCCTCCACGTTTGTCTCTGGCTCTGTGACCCTCAATCATGTCGGAAGGCGAATGCTTTTTTCCCATGGAGTGCAGATTTGCCAGTGTGTTGTACTCTTTCAACTGTTTTTGTTTTTCAATTGCTTCATCTAATTGCCTCAATTCCAGGCTTCTGTCCAGCTCTTTAAAGATTATTATTTTGGCAACTCCCAAATCGTTAGTCTTTCCCATCCAGCTGTTATCAGAGAAACAGAAGAAAACCTTCTTCAAAGCTTGTTGATTTATTCTTAAGCAAACTGCTTGTTGTGTAGCCATATATCAGAGATGATGATCAATTAGTCTTTGGAATCCACCAAGTCCCCCCTCCGGGCCCTGTAGGGGAGCTGCCAGACATCCATTTAGCCTTTTCTCTCGCTCATAATGAAAAAATTCTTTTTGCAAGCAGTTGCATATTTAATATTGTCTCCAATCTTTATAACCAGCCATCGGTTAGCTCCTGTTTCTCTTAATCAGGGAGGTATTTCAGATATTCCGTAACTGCGTAGTGGGTAGGTGTCATTTGTTCTTTGTTTTCGTCTTTAACAGGCATTTCAAATCTTAAAAGAAAAGCGGCTGCGAATAAGTCCCAATTATATATAAAAGTCCATCTGGGCTCACTTTTTAAAAAGCAATTTGGGTTCTTAATGAGGCTTGGCATGCAAAACCAATTGTTAATGTTAGAAGAAGAAAAAAAACATACAAAGCCCCTCCGGATTCCAAACATCAAGATGTGGATCTCTTTGAAGTTCGATCTTTTACACCAAAGACTGTACAACATGTAGGTTTTTTTCCAGCTTCGTCAGTTCAGAGCGTGTCTGTTTGTTTTTCAAATCTTTATATTTTCCCAAACAGATGCGTCCGGCTATGGGGTGGCATCGCAGGAGTGTCAGTCGTCCCTTGCTCTGTGACCCAGTGCCCCTGCCGTCTGCCACATTGGCAATCTGGGGCAAACTGCAGGTCGTCGAGACAGTCCTCCCCTGCCCTGGGGCCTTGCTGTGTTGCTCCAAAGAAACTTGAAGGCTGTATTAAAAAAGGTAAAGGCAAAGGACCCCTGGACGGTTAAGTCCAGTCAAAGGCGACTAAGGGGTTGCAGCGCTCATCTCGCTTTCAGGCTGATGGAGCCGGCGTTCATCCACAGACAGCTTTCCAAGTCATGTGGCCAGCATGACTAAACCACTTCTGGCTCAACAGGACACCGTGATGGAAACCAGAGTGCACAGAAATGCCATTTACCTTCCTGCCGCAGCGGTACCTATTTATCTACTTGCACTGGCATGCTTTCGAACTGCTAGGTTGGCAGGAGCTGGGAGAGAGCAACAGGAGCTCATCCCATCACAGGGATTCGAACCGCCGACCTTCCAATCAGGAAGCCCAAGAGGCTCATCGGTTTAGACCACAGCACCACAGTTCAGTCTTCTTCAGACCTTGGCAGCCTGTGGGGCAACACAGAAGCCTTGCACTCTGTTGCTCCAATGAAAGTGGTTGGTGTTCTGAATGTTCGTTCCTTAGCGTCTCCTGCTCTGACCTGGAATCTGCAACACAAGGTGGACCAGGCTTCAAAAACCTGCACTGTGATTCGTTGCCTGGTGCAAAGCAGCCAATCGTGCACAAGGTGGGTGTCGCCAGGGGGCTGGCTGAACTGTATATAGACCAGACCCTTTCTCCTGTTTCCGCAGTCTGCTCCAGAGGCCTCCATAAAGCCTTGAAGCTCAATCAGTGCCAGGGCTGTCTTTAGCATATGCGCCTCCGGGGTGCAGAGATCTGCCAGTGCCCCCAAATTTAGCGTAGTTGAGTCTGACAAGCACCGCCATGGATCACCATCTGAGGGGGGAAGCCAGCAGAGGCTGGCTTTGCTCAGCAACGCACCATCGAGGACTGCCAAGAGAAAACACTTGAAAACCAGCCGACTCCACGCATGCTAGGAGTGCAATGCGCTGGTTTTGATTTTGTTAGCGTCCCCTCCCCCTGGAGATCTGAGCCTACACCGTTCCATTGCTGCGCTCGGAAGGCCCACTGATTATCCCCGAGGAAGAAGAGACCTGTGTGTTATGTACTGAAGTTCTCACCCTGGGCCAGCAGGGGGATACTTTTCACTCAGGTCCACATATGCAAATAAGGGATCAAAAGTGGCATTCAGTGATTGGATAGCTACAGAAAATGGTTACTGTTGCATTCTAGTGGAGCTCTATATAAGCAGGCTGGCTGAACCCTTCAGTTCAGTTCTGTTCTGGCCTGTGAATAAACAAGAGCTTTTTGAAGAATCGCTGTGTCATCTGATATGTTCACCCACAACTTAACACTGTGGGTGAGGGGAGCCAAGCTGGGCCCCTTTACGGCTGGAGGCGACACCATGAAGCTGGAGATCTTCGCCTCTTACGAGGACAAGCTCAGTAGTGATCAGGAAAGCAGCAGTGTGTCATCGCTGCTGCCTGGCGACAGTGAGCTGGGCTTCAACAGAGATTGCGCCGCCCTCAGTCTGGCCTCCCTACTTGTACATCATGCTGATCACCATGGCAATCCGGGACTCCGCCGGGGGGCACCTGACTGGCTGAAATCAACAACTACCTGATGGGCTGCTTCCCCTTCTTCTGCGGCACCTACACAGGCTGGCGCAACTCCAACTCCGTTGCTCAGTCCCTGCTCCTGCCAACCTAGCAGTTCAAAAGCACGTCAAAGTGCAAGTAGATAAATAGGCACCACTCTGCCTGGAAGGTAAACAGCGTTTCCGTGCACTGCTCTGGTTCACTAGAAGCAGCTTAGTCATGCTGGCCACATGACCCGAAAGCTGTACGCTGGCTCCCTCGGCCAATAAAGCGAGATGAGCGCCGCAACCCCAGAGTTGGTCACGACTGGACCTAATGGTCAGGGGTCCCTTTACCTTTACCTGGCTTTTGCTCTGACATGGATGTGAGAGGCAGGGAGACGCTGGGTGCAAAAGCACTTCACCTCTCTGTAACCCTCCAATGCCGCCGTTAAGAGCAGCGGATCTTCTGCTCATTAAGAGATTAATTAGGATTAATGGACAGACACATGCTGTTAATGATGGGACAAGATTAAGGACTGCCAAATCAAAACAGCTACAAGGTTGTACAGATTTATATTGGAAAGATGACTTCATTCAAGTAACAAGATGGTATGTGTTGGGGGGGGGAGCCAATCACTTCATTATAAACCCTCAAGAATGCCAAAAACTTTGTTCTTTAAAGCAAGTGAAGAAGAAAGGAGATGGGAGTACAGATATTGATTATAATGAGAAACTGGACTGTGTGAGGAAAATATTGTTTGTAATAATTATAGAAATGACTTGGAGCCTCTGGGGAGTTAATTTATCACTTGCCCCTTGATTGAGGGGAGGAGGGACTGAACTTCGAAGACATGCCATGACTCTGGCAGGACACCAGATCATTCTTCTATAGATAATTATAATTGCTTTGATGGGACGTGGAGGGGAGAATTTGGAGGCCTGCCAGGGCTATGGCAGGTCATTGGGTGAGTCCCTGCCTGAAATCAAAAGTGGAATTTTACAGCTGCAATCAGAAGAGTTGAGAACAAAGACAGAGATTTCTCCAGAGTAACTTCAAGTCAATAAAGCTGTAAGGCACAAAAGGATCAGGAATAACTAATATGAACATAATATTTGATAAAGAATTAGAGGAACAATTGATGGAAATTAAAACCTCACACAGGAAGAAGAAAGGAGAACTTCACTTGCGAATTTACAAATGATTATATGTGTTAATGCGAATTGAAGTTAATTATTGTAGCTGTGGTATAAGGTATGTGGCAATGACAAACCTAGACAGCATCTTAAAAAGCAGAGACATCACCTTGTCAACAAAGGTCCGTATAGTAAAAGCTATGGTTTTCCCAGTAGTGATGTATAGAAGTGAGATCTGGACCATCAAGAAGGCTGATGCTTTTGAATTATGGTGCTGGAGGAGACTCTTGAGAGTCCCATGGACTGCAAGAAGATCAGACCTCTCCATTCTTAAGGAAATCAGCCCTGAGTGCTCACTGGAAGGACAGATCGTGAAGCTGAGGCTCCAATACTTTGGCCACCTCATGAGAAGAGAAGACTCCCAGGAAAAGACCCTGATGTTGGGAAAGATGGAGGGCACAAGGAGAAGGGGACGACAGAGGACGAGATGGTTGGACAGTGTTCTCAGGGCTACCAGCATGAGTTTGACCAGACTGCAGGAGGCAGTGGAGGACAGGAGTGCCTGGCGTGCTCTGGTCCATGGGGTCACAAAGAGTCGGACGCGACTAAACGACTAAACAACAACAACATAAGGTATGTGAGGCTATATGTGGGGCTGTTGAAGAGGATGCGCCTGTGGTGCAGGATATTGTGTCTCTGGGAAATTCCATAGGCTTGGAAGTGAGTGGTGATGATGTGAAGGAGTTAGTGGAGGATCACAGAAGAACTTCAAAACATTCTGATGGAGCAGCAACAGGTGGCAACTGAGGAAATATCTTCAGAGGACGAGAGGAGCAGAGAGAGTGTATCTACTGTAGTGATCAAAGAAATGCTTGCAAAATGGGCCGAAGTACAAACTTTTGTTGAAAAATATCACCCCGATAAAGCTGCTGTAAGTCATGCCACTAACACTTTCAATGATAACGCTATGTCTCACTTCAGACAAATTTTAAAACATTGGCAAAAACAATTCTCAGTTGAAAAAACTTCGGTGAGGAAAAGATCAAGTGAATCTGAACCAGGTGTCAGTGGTGTAAAAAAAAAAAGCAAGAGAAGGAATGGCAGGAGAGGAGTCACCGATTGAGATTTTGGAAGAGGACCCTGACCCCCCATCCAAACAATGACTATCATCAGTGCAGGTAAGAAAAAGGCACATTTTCAATTTTTTAAAACAACAAAAATACTGTTTTATTGATTTTACAGTACACTACATTGTTCATTGCTTTCATTTTATGGCTCAATGGTCTCGTTAGATGCTACAATTCATGTTAAATTTCTGTTTTAAGGGTTGTTTTTAATAGTCTGGAACAGATTAATCCATTTTACATTACTTTCTATGGGAAAGTGCACCTTGGTTTTGGAACGCTTTGGTTTTGGAATGTGCTTCTGGAACGGATTAAGTTTGAGAACCAAAGTACCACTGCGAGTTTCTTGGCTTACCTATCTTGGGTTACTTGGACTGACCCCGGACTGCGTTTCCTGATCTTTGGACTTGGGACTTCGTTGTGTGGATTGGCTTCTGGACTTGGAGATTTGTCTTGGCACACTATCTACCAGGTAGGCCAGCGGAGCAGGGCAGAAGTGTGTGGCATCCTAGTTCAGGGCAAAGAAATGCAGGAAAGTGACTTGCACCTCTCTTCCAGCAACATCTGACCAGCCTGTTGCACACCATCCTTGGTATGGAGGAATACAAGGCAGATGTGCGCCATCACTTCCCACAGCTGCTGTTAGCTCTCCTGGAGACGATTTCCAACTTCCTCTACGACCAGGAATTCCTCAAGTGAGTAGTGTGTCACAAAGGGGCCAATGGAATCTTTTCTCCTTCGACCTCTGGGGGTTTCCATTTCAGCCTGGTTTTCCAAAGGAGACTGTCCGTCAGGTGGCTACTAGGGAGCAAGGATGGGGACGGAATTTGATCCTGTTTGCATGTCAAGGCAGATCTGCATGATTCACCATTTCTGGAAAAGTTACCGTATTTTTTGCTCTATAAGACGCACCTTTTCCCTCCTAAAAAGTAAGGGAAAATGTGTGTGCATATTATGGAGCGAATGCAGGCTGCGCGGCTAAGCCCAAAACTAGAACAGCGAGACGGAGTGCTGCGCAGTGCTCCCTCTAGCTATTCTGGCTTTTGGATAGCCCCCGCGAAGCCTCCGTAGGGCAGCGGGACGAAGGCTCCTCGCTGCCCTGCGGAGGCTTCGTGCGGCTCTTGTGGGAAGTGGGGGGAAGGGACAGAGCGTGTGCTCTGTTCCTTCCCCCACCTCCCAGAAGAGCCCCCAAGATCCACCCTCCCTTTAAAGAGTGCACAGTTCTTGCGGGAGATGGGGGAAGGTACAGAGGGCAGCTTACCCGTGTGCAGCCTCTTCCAGGCAGGGGGAGCCTTCATCCCGCTGCCCGGGAGAGGCTTCAGTGGCTATCCCAGAAGCCACAACAGCAAGAGGCTATCCCAGAAGCCAGATCCCTCTTGCTGTTCTGGCTTCTGGGATTCAGAATTCCCCCCCCCTTGTTTCCTCCCCCCCAGATTCGGTGTGTCGTATTGTCTGGTGCGTCTTATAGAGCGAAAAATATGGTAACTTCTGGGGTAGCCTCGTAAATGTGGTTTTCCAGTTTGGTTCTTGGTTCTCTGGCTTACAATAATCAAATACCAAGCAGTACAGAAAACAAGGATCTTTTGATGCTACCCTGCTCAGAGCAGCTGTTGGGTCCCCCCCCCAAAAAAGATCCCTGAAACCTGTGGCAATGACCTTCTGGGTAATACTGGCCTTGCTTTGGTTACAGAGGGGCTAAGGAGCTTCTCCATCTCCTTCTCGGCACCACTGGAGAGCAACCAGAGATGGCCACCGTAGACCAGCTTTCAGATGGAGACCTTCAGCCAGGGGATGTCTGCCATGGTGAAGTAAGAGGAAGAACACTGTGAGCTCCCAATGGTATGGCAAACGGAGCTCAAGGCACGGGGTAGGACTGCGCCTCTGTTTGCTTTCTGTGGTGTCTTCCCCTTCCTTGGCAAGATCTGGTTCTCCATTTCGGAGCTCTTGGAAAGCAATGCTGTCTATGAATCCCTCCCATGGTGGAAAACATCAGCACTGCTCTCAACAACAAAGATGTTGCCAGAATGCCACAAGAAGCAGCAGCCAACTGCAGCGAGGTGAGGGGGACTGGCGCGGGAGGAAATGGGTGGAGCAAGGAGACCCCGGCTTGATTTCTGCCAAGTGTTTGCCTTTGTGTCCACCCCAGAGGGAAGTGTCCTCCCACTAACAGCAAAGAGTCCCCCAAAGCCAAATTCTGCATCTCTTCTGCCACAGGTTTCCAGATTGCAATCCTGCTTACTATAAGACTTGATTCCTACACATGTGAAAATCTCAGACGAGGCTATGCCTTGACAGAAGCCTGGGTAATGTATGCCTGTGAACTCCGCTTTTGTGGGTTCCCAGCGACCAATGTTGTCCTCACCTAGTGAAGCTGTATGAAACATCACAATTCATTTGTTTTAGCATTTTATCCTCTGTATGTTTTTAAGTAGGGACGTGGGTGGCGCTGTGGGTTAAACCACAGAGCCTAGGACTTGCTGATCAGAAGGACAGCAGTTCGAATCCCCGCGATGGGGTGAGCTCCCGTCCTCGGTCCCTGCTCCTGCCAACATAGCAGTTCGAAAGCACATCAAAGTGCAAATAGATGAATAGGTACTGCTCTGGTGGGAAGGTAAACGGTGTTTCCGTGCACTACTCTGGTTTGCCAGAAGCAGCTTAGTCATGCTGGCCACATGACCCGGAAGCTGTACGCTGGCTCCCTCGGCCAATAAAGCGAGATGAGTGCTGCAACCCCAGAGTTGGCCACGACTGGACCTAATGGTCAGGGGTCCCTTTACCTTTACGCTCCTAACAAAATCTCCTTTCTGTCTTTCCTGCATGAAACGATGAAACCACAATAAAAAATGGCAGCCTATCAGCTGGAGCCTGAGAGGCAGCCTCCGAAAACAGGAAGACACAAGGAGAATGTCATCTGCTGGGAAAGGAGCCTCACTGACGACGACACCCGCAATATCGACCCACAACATCCCAGTGACTTTGAGGACTGGGAACTTTTAACTAAAACAGCCAGATGAAAATGCGAGCAGGGCTTGAAATAAGAGCAACACTGTTTAATTATTAAGATAAGTTAAAATGGATGTGTTGAATAGCATAGGAGAAATATGCAGCATTCAAGGGTAAACAATACTTTATAAATTTAAGAATATTTGGGAGTATATTATATTGCATTTTTGCATATTATTTTCTTTTTTTTATATGCATCTTTGTTCTCCCCCCTCCACTTCCCCTCCCCCTTTGCATCACTTTATTTCTTTATAATTGCAATTATTTTGATAAATATATATATTTTTAAAGAGGGTAAATATGGAAACCATAGGAGGGGAGGCCAGGAAGTCAACAGATACAGTAACATGGTTTATGTTACAATTTGTAATTTTTGTGTGAAAAATAAATAAGGTTTTTTTTTTTTAAAAAAAGAAAAATTAGACCCAAAGTTTTGACTTGGCCATCCCGCGGAATCTAATGGGGAAGAAAGGTTGGTTGGAGGATAAATGCAGTGAAAGTTTCTATCCTAGTATCTAGGTGCAAACAAAGCCTAATACAGTAGTACCTCGGAGTTAAGTACTTAATTCGTTCCGGAGGTACGTACTTAACCTAAAACTGTTCTTAACCTGAAGCACCACTTTAGCTAATGGTGCCTACTGCTGCTGCCTCCTGCTGCCGCCGGAGCACGATTTCTGTTCTTATCCTGAAGCAAAGTTCTTAACTTGAAGCACTATTTCTGGGTTAGCGGAGTCTGTAACCTGAAGCGTATGTAACCTGAAGCGTATGTAACCCGAGGTACCACTGTATCCTGAAGACACCACAGTCTTCATTCCAAGGAAACTGAACCCGGGGTAAGCACAGGCACCCATAGAGTTTGGGATGTTCACAAGAGTCCTTTTTCACCATACTGCCCCACTTCCTCGTGTGAAGAACAGCAGATGCAGTTTCTCTCCAAATGGATCTTGCCTGCAACTTCTTATTGTGGGGTCTCAGGAAAAGCCGCAGAGGCCTGTTCTTCTCCGGTTTTTTTGGCTAGCCTTGATGCCATTTTGCTTCTGTACAAAAAACTGCCACAAATATGTGAAGACCAGATAACGTTGCTAGGCGATTTTCAAGGAAACCTCCCTCTGCCAGGCAACACTCCCCTTCAAGGTCTCCAGGCAGGGTGTCCTGTTTTGATCAGTGCAAGGAACCTTGAAAGGGGGAAAGGGAGGGGGGGTGGCTATAAAAAGTATGAAAAAAGCCCGCTCTGTTTTACTCGGTTGAATAAACAAGTGATTATGGGAATCTCCTCTGTCTACAGCATTTATTGGCTTTTCAGTGACCAAGGTAGCTTGGGCCAGATTAGCGGACCCCAACACTATGGGCAAGACAAGATCCCGGGTATTGGGACTCATGAGCCAATGTAAATTATAAGAGAGTGGTCTCTGCCAAAGCATCCCATTTCCCATTCTCTTCACACTGGGAAGGTGGATCAAAAAGGTTGGATCACCCTGTCAGTTTGCATTTCTTAGTGCAGAATGTATTGATCTGATGTGTAGAGATCTTTCCTATTCTAATTAATTCAAGAGGGTTCTGAGAGCTTCTCTGTGTTAAGGGAAAAAAGTCTGGGGTGAGAGACTACTCAACAGCCCAGCTCGTCGGGATGGAAATCCCCTGCAGGTCTATGTGGTCAGTAAAAGAAGGAAGTTCCAGCCAAGTGATTTGGAGCAAAACAGCGGTCAGTAGACCATGATCTTTACTGTTGTGCAACAGGTCCCCACAGGAGTAAGAACCCCAAGCTTGGGGTGACATATTCTTTTAAAACTTCCCTCTTTCCCCCAGAATACGCTTCAAGCAGCATCATTGATACATCATCACTACATCACTAGCATGTCACAAATGGGAGGGGTATACAAGGGTTAAGGAGGGACGCGGGTGGCACTGTGGGTTAAAGCACAGAGCCTAGGACTTGCCAATCAGAAGATCGGCGGTTCAAATCTCTGCGACAGGGTACGCTCCCGTTGCTTGGTCCCTGCTCCTGCCAACCTAGCAGTTCGAAAGCACATCAAAGTGCAAGTAGATAAATAGGTACCGCTCCGGCGGGAAGGTAAACGGCGTTTCCGTGTGCTGCTGTGGTTCGCCAGAAGCAGCTTAGTCATGCTGGCCACATGACCTGGAAACTGTACGTTGGCTCCCTCGGCCAGTAAAGCGAGATGAGCGCCACAACTCCAGAGTCGTCCGCGACAGGGGTCCCTTTACCTTTATAGAAGGATTACACAAGTTCAGCATTAGGTCACTTTATCAGACACCTTTCCCAACACCTCTTAAGTACCCATCTCCGAAAGAACTATAAAACTCTTTACATATCCTTGCCCTCAGGACTTGTCTGGAGATGGGCTTTCAGAACACCTGACTTGCTAAACTGCCTCTGCGGATGTCTATTCTTGCCCCCTTGGTCGCTCCCTGGGTGGGGTGCTGTGTATGTGCTCTCACACTTGGGGAATTATGGTGGGATGCCCTGTTCCTGCTGCCTACGTGACATCCTGCTTCTTGGGTCATGGAGGGAGGTGGAGCCCAAATTCACCTTTCTTTAAGGGTTAAAATGGCATTGGAATGAGGAGATTCGGTTGGTGGATGGATGGATGAAGTATGGATTTTCTACAAATTTATAAAGCTAAGTATCTTCCCTGAGCTGTCAAGTCGAAAGGATTATTCCTTCAGAGAAGCTGAGTACAGCTGGCTTAAAATGGTTCTCTTATCTCTTCTTCAAGGTTATGCTGACTATACTGTAATAAGAGGCCAGAAGGAGTCTGGGTTTCTCTTTCTATGCCTTTCTCTTTCTTTCTTTTCCTTCTGGTGTAGTGTTCTGTACATTGTATGCTTAGTGTTAAGGCTTAAACTTATTAAAAGTCATTGTAAGTTTAAGCTAAGTCTGCTGCAACTGGATTTCTTATGGGCAGGGCCAATCCTGAATGTACTGTATTGGATTTGTGACCGTTATGCTCATTTGCCTTCAGTAGCAGTAAAGCTCTGCTGGATGAAATATTAATTGCCTCTGGTCTATTTTTTGGGGAATCCTGCAACGTGTTTAAGTTTTTACTCTGCTAACTATACATTGGGATTCTACTCTGGATCACTATTGAGTAGAATTCCATGACACACCCTGCCCTACAAAAAGTTATGGCAGAGCTAGGAAGATCATGCACAACAACTCCAGTAAGATGTGCACCAGCAGCTAGTACTTGCAGGAGGCGGGGGAAAGAGAATTACCATCCTTGCCCTCCCTGATAGTCGCCTTTTGCTGCTGCCAGCCTCCTCTGGGAGTACTATTTTTATTAATTGATTGGTTGAATTTATATACCGCCCTATACCCGGAGGCAGTGGAAGACAGGAGTGCCTAGCGTGCTCTGGTCCATGGGGTCACAAAGAGTCGGACACGACCAAACAACTAAACAACAACATACCCAGAGGTCTCAGGCGGTTCAAAGAAAAGATCAACATAAAAACCACAACATATATAATCAAAATAATAAAACCTGGACTATATGGAGATGGCGGAAATGACTGGCAGAATCCGAGACCAGGGAGAAGAGTCAGTGGAAGAAGATTGGAGAAAATTTAAAATTTATTTGCAGAAATACTGTAAAATTTATGAATGTTAAACGACATTGAAATAATTTCAGGGGCTCTAGCAACAAAGTAAAATGTAAGATTGGAATAATAATAGATAAATTGTTTGGATATGAATTTGCTGAACAAATTTCTAAAAAGGGATACAAGAATGGGAGATGTGAGGAAGTCTGGAAAAGTAGTTAATTGAAGTTGAGAAATTAAGAAAGAGGGAATTTTTTGGTTTTTTTGTGTGTTAATACATGTGTTTCTATTTCTTTTTTTTTGTTTAACCTTAATCTTTTTGTATTGTATTGTTTTTTGTGATTTTGTATGTTTTCTGTTTTTGTATGTTTATCTTATTGTGAAAATTGAATAAAATATTTTTTAAAAAACAACAAAATAATAAAACCAACCCAATAACAGCCCCCCCCCCCCGTGGGAGCTAGCTGTATGCCATCTACCACCCCTCCCCTCTGAACTATATTTAAGCCAGGAGCGGAGCAAGGACAATTGCCAGAAACTGCATTGGCCCTTGACCTCTTGTTTTGCTATACATATTTAAGTACTTCAGCCTAGATTATTTGTTTATATTCAGTGCATTTTTTCTAAAAAAATGTTTAGGGGTACCCTCATTTTGACTCAAGAAAATCACCATTTTATAGTTGAAATCAGGGGAAATAAATATAATAATTGTACAAAAGTACAAAGATTCACAAAATGTTAGGGGTATGCGCCCCCCTAGAAAAAAAAAACCCAGTTTATATTCATGCTGCGTTTGCAAAATCGTTAATTTTTGCCGGGTTGTGTGTTGTTGTTGTTTTGGAACTTCATCTTCTGCATTTTGATATATTTCCGACGTATTCCAATGTTTTCGGGGCCGTAAGCCGCTTTGGCACAGCCGATCGCGGGGAAAGCGGCGGATAAGTCAAGCGACCCATCGACAGAGAAGCCAGCCGATGGAATCCTAGAGGCGCCGCTGTAGCGGTCGATGCGGAACTCGCCCAGGGGGCCTCCTAGCGCCGCTCTACCCTTCCGGCGTGCTTTTTATGGTCGCGGCGGCTTCCGCTTCCGGCGTAAACACTTAAAGGCAGGCGGCTGAGGCGGCGGCGCTCTTAGGAACGGAGTCGGCTGCTGCTGCGTCGTGGAGATGTCGGACTCGGACAGCGAGGAGGACGAGGGCGGCGAGAGCCGGGCGGCGCCCTTCTCCCTGGCCGGCTTCCTCTTCGGCAACATCAACGAGCAGGGCCAGCTCGAGGGCGAGGGGCTCCTCGACCAGGTGGGCGCTTCGCGGGGGTGGGGGCTTACTGGTCGGGGGGGGCAGGGACGAAGGGAGGGGGGCTGGCTAGCTAGCCGTGTCAAGGTAAAGGGGGCGCGCGGAGTGGGGCGAGGCGCGGGGCACAGTGGGAGGGGCCGAGTTGAAAGGGGGAGGAGGACACCTGTCAAGCTGGGTCGAATTGGAATGGGGGCGGCACAAGGGGGGGCAGGGGAAAGGTAGGGGCGGGGACTGGCTAGTCGGGTCGAGCTGAACGTGGGAGGGGGGCTGGGGACGGTGGGGGCTGGCCAGCCAGGTGTGTGTGTGTGTGTGTGTGTGTGCAGGACAGCACGCGGGAGGAGAGACGGGAAGGGAGGGGAGCGGGGGTTGCCAAGCCATGGGGACGGGGGGCCCCGAGGGCTGCCCAGACGGTGGAGCAGGGGGCTGCCAAGCCATGGGAGGGGGCTACAGTTGTGCAGACGGGAGGTGGGGTTGCCCAGCCATGGGGAGGGGGTTGAGGGCTGTGCAGGCGGGGGGGGGCTGCCCAGCCATGGGGGGGGGGGGCTAGGGCTGTGCAGGGGTGGGGTTGCCCAGCCATGGGGAGGGGGGTGAGGGCTGTACAGACGGGGAGTGAGGGGCTGCCCAGCCATGGGGGCTGCCCAGACGGTGGAGCAGGGGGCTGCCAAGCCATGGGGGCGGGTGGCGGGTGAGGGCTGTGCAGACGGGTGTGTGTGGGGGGGTTGCCCAGCCATGGGAAGGGGGGTGAGGGCTGTCCAGACGGGGAGTGAGGGGCTGCCCAGCCATGGGGGGGGGCTAGGGCTGTGCAGGCAGGGGGCGGGGGTTGCCCAGCCATGGTGAGGGGGGTGAGGGCTGTCCAGATGGGGAGCAAGGGGCTGCCCAGCCATGGGGAGGGGGGCAAGGGCTGCCCAGACGGGGTGGGGGCTGCCCAGCCATGGGGACGGGGGGGGGCAAAGGCTACCCAGATGGAGGAGCAGGGGGCTGCCAAACCATGGGGGACGGCTAGGGCTGTGCAGATGGGGGGGGGGTTGCACAGCCATGGGGAGGGAGGTGAGGGCTGTCCAAACGGGGAGCGAGGGGCTGCCCAGCCACGGGGGTTGGGGCGAGGGCTGCCCAGGCGGGTTGGGGGCTGCCCAGCCATGGGGATGGGGGGGCAGGGCTGCCCAGCTGTCGGGACGGGGGAGGGTTCTGGGTCAAGCTGGAGCAGGGAAGAGAAGATGGAGGGAGGGAGGCAGCAGGGAAGGGATGGGGGAGTCGGCACACGTGGGGCAGAGTGAACTTTAGATAAACTGGTCTCAAACTATTCAGGGCTTTATATGCCAACAGAGTAACACTTTGAAGCTGTTGGGATGCTTCCAAGGGAACGGGGGCAATTTGCAAGCCCCCAGCTGGCTCCAGCCCACCGGCCAGTAGCCAGGTGATCTCCTGTCCTTGGCTCAGCATGAAACAGCGACCCACAGCTTCAGAAGCCTTCAGAAGCTGGAGCATGCTCTAATCAGCAAGATCGTAACAGAATCTAGCCTGATAGCAAATGGGCAACTAGTGCATATCTCTGAGCAAGGCACAGCGGTTTGAGTTAGAGCATCTACTTTGTATGAGGAAGGTCACAGTATGGTCTTAAGGTTCTTTCCCTCCGCTTCCAGCCAAATCCTGTTTTCTTTCTGTCCCCTCCCCAGGAGTCAAAAAAACATTTGGCCGGACTTGGGGCATTGGGTCTGGGGAGCCTCATAACAGAAATCACAGCCAGCGAAGATGATGCTTCTGAGTCAGATGGAGCCCAGTTGGATGAGGAAGGTAGGAGAACGTTTTTGTCTTAGGACTGGGACAGAATAGCTTTCTCCAGGCTGGTGCCTTTCATATGTTGTTTGGAGCCCCATCAGCTCCTGCTGATGGCCAGTGGTCAAGGATGATGGTACTTGTGGTGCAACAACTTACTGAGGGCACTAGTTTGGGAAAGGCTAGGATATAAGGCTTTGCTCTCTCAGGGATCAAGGCTGACTCCTGTTTGTGCATTTAAAAAGAGGTGCAGCTGGTTAATTCAGTGTTCTGGCATTGCTTACTCAGGGTTTGCATGTAATGCATGAACTTAGTAGCAAAGCAGTAGCCTCTACAAGCCGTCTGTAAAGTCCAGCACCACCATGATAGCACAATATTTTATTTTAATTTGGATACCACTCTTCATCCATAGATCTCAGGGGGTTTAAACATAAAAATACAAAATAAAAACACAAATTACATAATAAAACAATAACAAAAAACCACAAACCAATGAACCCCCCTCACCCTCTCCCACAACCCTGCGTAAAAGTTGTAAAAGGTGTTAATCTGCCAAAGGCCTGGTTGAAGAAGAACGCTTTCACATGGTGCCTAAAGGTCTATCATGAAGGCACCAGGCAAGCCTCCCTGGGGAGAGCATTCTACAGGCAGAGACCCACTGCAGAAAAAAGGCTTGTTCTTGTGTTGCCACCCTCAAGGTCTGGGTAGGTTCATATGGAGAGAGGTCGTCCTTGAGGTATTGTGGTCCTGAGCCATTTTTTAAAAAGATGATCTTTATTTTTTTTATAATTACATAATATACATACACATAAAATATTACATTTTAGAAGGAAGGAGGGAAGTCAGCTCTTGAGAGCAAGAATAAATCTAAAATGTAAAAATGTCCTGAGCCATTTAAGGCTTTATAGATCAAAACCAGCACTTTGAATTGGGCCCAGAAACTAACTGGCAGTCAGTGCAGTGGGGCCAGAATTGAATGCTGAAACCCGTATTGCCCTGGTGAGCAACATTATTCTTGAACATGGGTGCGGAAGCTGGGATAGAAAAATGGTGTGGCCTGTTGGGTCTGTAATTTTTCTGTGTTCTTCCCTGTTCCTCTCCCTGCCGCCAGGCTGGGTTAAAAGCACCGAGGATGCTGTCGATTATTCTGACATCACCGAAGTGGCCGAAGATGAAAGCCGCAGGTACCGGCAGGCAATGGGCAACCTTCAGCCAGTTCAGAGGGCAGGTAGGTGGTGGCAACAGCTGCTTTCCTTTGTCACAACTGTGATCTTTCACCTCTTCAACTGGTCCTTGCTAACCTGACACTCGCCCTGGCTCCCCGTTGCTCTTCTTGTTTAGCATCCTGTGTATGGGGCGTTAGAGGAAGGGTAGTGCCTATGGTAGATGGGCTACCAGGATGACCAGCCCCATCTGCTGTCACCTCTCTACAGCATGTGCAGAAACTATTGGGCCCATATTGTTCTTGTCCTCTCAATCCGCCAGAGCCTGTTTTCGCATGCATGGGAAGTCCCTAACTAACCAGGGGTTTGAGACCTGTCAACTACCCTCGCCTGGTTTAGCTGGCCAGTTGAAGCCAATTTTGGGGTGTGGCTGCTGTCACGTGCTGTCACATTCCCTTTGTTTTTAAATTTACTGTACACCCATTTGGGCGTTTTATATTAAAAGAACATAGGAAGCCGCCTTATATTGATTCAGATCCTTGGTACATCTGGTTCAAATGGGACGCGGGTGGCACTGTGATCTAACCCACCAAGCCTCTTGGGCTTGCTGATCTTAAGGTCAGCAGTTCGAATCCACATGTCGGGGTGAGCTCCTGTCACTTTGTCCCAGCTCCTGCCAGCCTAGCAGTTTGAAAGCATACCAGTGCAAGTAGATAAATAGGTACCTGCTGCGGTGGGAAGGTAAACGGCGTTTCCATGCACTTGTCACGGTGTCCCGTTGCACCACAAGCGGTTTAGTCATGCTGGCCACATGATCCAGAAAAACTGTCTGCGGACAAATGCTGGCTCCCTCGGCTTGAAAGCAGAGATGAGTACTGCACCCCATAGTTGAATTTGACTGGACTTAACCATCCAGGGTAAACCTTTACCTTTTTTACCATCTAGTTCAGATGGTGGGAATAGAATATCTGTTTTGGATGATGGAGGGTGCCTGGATTTTCTTGGAATGTTTCATCCTGGTGGTTTTTAACAGGGACGATAAACTGAAGTTGAGATGTGATGGAAGGGCTGCCCACCACTCCTTTTTTTTCTTCCTTTCCTTAGACGATGATGATGATGATGATGATTATGATGCTGACTCCGAAGATATTGACTCCAAGCTGATGCCTCCCCCACCACCACCTCCAGGGCCAATGAGAAAAGAGGACGAAAAGGATGCAAGTGCTTCTGGTGAGTATGTACTGTTGAGATGTAACATGTACTCCTGGGAAGTGCCTGTGAGTCCTGCAGGGCCCAGGGGTGAGCAGTATCATAGGCTTGTAGAGTTGGAAGGGAACCCGAGGGTCATCTAGTCCAAACCCCTTCAATGCAGAAATCTTTGGCCCAACTTGGGCTCAAACCCACAACCCTGAGATTAAGAGTCTCATGCTCTACCCCCTGAGCTATCCCTGGTCTGAAAGAAACACAGTGAAAAATCGTGGGTGGAGTCCAGAGTAGCAGTACCTATTGTTCTGTTAGCATAAGAATTTTTGCTTCTGCCATGTAACTCCCCCCATGTGCACCCCACACACCCAGTCTGTTCTGGAGGGGCTACTTTGGTGGAGGAGAGGGGTAGGATGTTCCGTTGCAGAAGCAGAAATCCTTGCGCTGGCAGAACATTCACACAGTGCCACTTTGGATACAGCCCTAATCTGGGATTTCCCTTTTACGTTGCTGCCTCAGCTAAAATGTGGTTTTATTTTGATGTACTTTTTTCTGGCTTGCGGTTTTTCACTTTAAAGTGCTTTCAGCTTTGTGATAAGGCAGTATGCAAATGTGCTTCATTTATTCAATAACCGTAGAATCTACCGGAAGCAGGAGAATTGGATCTGAGAATTTAAAACTCCCTGAGTGCGGAGTCCATGCAGTTTTTGATGTGTCCAGGAGGATTCTCTTGGCGTCTCTTCCCCTCCCACTCACTTGACCCTTTTTAAAATGCAAGTTGAAAATTTCAAGAAATACTGCACTTTTGTCTTTGATGCCTGGAATAAGGCATGTGACCCAGGGTTAGCTTTCGGACATGTTGAGGTTAGGAAGTAGAGTCTTTCTTTCTTTCTTCCTTTTTTTAAAATAATATTTATTACTTTCCAACAAATTAGATATTACATAAAAAAAGAAAATAAACAATACAATACAATAAATACAATACAATACAAAAACAATACCTAACACTAAACTAACAAAAACAATTTAAACTAAAAAACAAAACAAAAGCAATTTAAAACACATCAAATAGTTTCAATCTTTCATTCACTTGTTTCCATGACCTCCTCACACCTCCCTTTTTGTATTCCGCTTCTATTAGTTGTTTCAGCAATTCCTTTCCATCTTCCTCTGCTTTCTATCCTATAATTATCTTAACACATTTTGACCTTATTTTCCCCTTTAATTCTCTATTAATCTATTTATACTTAATTCCTTATAACATTTCTGCTGAAGCCATATAATTTCATTCCAACATTTTTCTAACATTCATTGATTTTACAATATTTCTGTAAATAGTCTTTAAACTTTTTCCAATCTTCTTCACCGACTCTTCTCCCTGGTCTCGGATTCTGCCAGTCATTTCTGCCAATTCCATATAGTCCATCAACTTCATCTGCCATTCTTCCCGGGTGGGTAAATCTTGTGTCTTCCAATATCTTTCTTTTTTTCTTTATTTCTGAGAGGTACTCTCTTCCAGGGTCTGAAGACAACGATGGTATCATCCTTCCATCCATCATTGCCCCTTCATCCGCTGCCTTGGAGAAGAATGACTTCAGCAGCTCTTCGGATTCTGAATCGGAATCGGGGTCCCAGGACTCGCGGAAGGAAGAGTCCAGCGACAGCAGACTTACGCTGCCACTTGCAGGGATAATGCAGCAGGATACCACCAAGCAGCTGCCAAGTGTCACAGATCTGTTCCCCGAGTTCAGACCAGGCAAGGTAGGGCTTGAAGGTTGACACTCTGCAGAAAGGGGGGCGGGGAGGACTGAGTGAAAGGCCATGCTTTGTGCTAAAAGGACGGAGGTCTCCCCTGTGCTTGATTTCCTTTATTTTATGTCATATAAGTTAGCAGAACAGATGGGCTACCTTCTCGGGTTGATGAGCCCCTTGTAGGAGAAAGAAAAGACCGATCCTAAACCTCCACTGCCCTACACAAATCTGGGGTGGATTTGCTAACATGGTTGGATGGAATGTTGTATGCTCCTTCCAGCAATTCCTGCAGCCAAGCTGGTGCCGAATGTATTGCTGTGCATTCCTTTGGCCCACATCAGCGAGGCTTGTTGTCTGGGCAAAAAGGTAAAATAACGAAATGGAGGAAAAAATCACAGCCATACTTAAAAGCATAAAGGTAAAGGGACCCCTGACCATTAGGTCCAGTCGTGACCCACTTTGGGGTTGCGGCGCTCATCTCGCTTTATTGGCCGAGGGAGCCGGTGTACAGCTTCCGGGTCATGTGGCCAGCATGACTAAGCCGCTTCTGGCGAACCAGAGCAGCGCACAGAAACGCCGTTTACCTTTCTGCCGGAGTGGTACCTATTTATCTACTTGCACTTTGATGTGCTTTTGAACTGCTAGGATGGCAGGAGCAGGGACCGAGCAACGGGAGCTCACCCCATCACGGGGATTCGAACCGCCAACCTTATGATCGGCAAGTTCTAGACTCTGTGGTTTAATCCACAGCACCACCCGCGTCCCTACTTAAAAACATACAGAGGATAAAATGCTAAAACAAATTAATTGTGATGTTTAATACAGCTTCACTAGGTGAGGACAACATTGGTCGCTGGGAACCCACAAAAGCAGAGTTCACAGGCATATGTTACCCAGGCTTCTGTCGAGGCATAGCCTCATCTGAGATTTTCACATGTGTAGGAATCAAGTCTTATAGTAAGCAGGATTGCAATCTGGAAACCAACCAATGGCCTTATCAGAAGAGCAAGCGTAACATCACAGGAACAGGCTTGAATAGCAAATTCAAATATTTATCTGTCAGTTTCAGCAGATTCCTTCATACCTCATTACAGACATTTCTGCTCTTTTACAACACCCTTTCACTCAATATTTTCTTCGCACTTGCTTTTACTGCCAGTAAGCTATCTTTCAGAAGGTGCATCAATGTATTTATCCACCACAGGGGCACTATTTTGTTGAGGGGATTGCAGCTCTTCCCACCCCACCCAAAAACTGCCCTTCCCTGCTACGGAAAATGCTGCCCCACTGCAGTTAGGCTTGGAGAAAGCCTCCTATTTTATAGCGGTTTTTCATGCCTGGTTGTGGCGGGGGCAAAGTTTACATTGACAGAATGGATGTTTGTGTCCGTGAGTGTAGAGGAGTTATCTGAATAAATAACTCTGCGTGTGTCCCCCAAGCTGAGGACGCTCCCCCACTCGTCCTCCTGGTCTAGCATCCCCATCTGCAGAGGGCTGCCTCTCCAGTGAGCCAGAGATGTGAACTTGCCTTTGACACAGCTGAGTGACCAGAGGCCAGTCGCTTGCGCCTCCCAACCTTTCCTCCACTCTCTGCCAGTGTGGTGTAGTGGTTAAGAGCGGTAGACTCGTAATCTGGTGAACCGGGTTCGCGTCTCCGCTCCTCCACATGCAGCTGCTGGGTGACCTTGGGCCAGTCACACTTCTTTGAAGTCTCTCAGCCTCACTCACCTCAGAGTGTTTGTTGTGGGGGAGGGAGGGAAAGGAGAATGTTAGCCGCTTTGAGACTCCTTTGGGTAGTGATAAAGCGGGATATCAAATCCTAACTCGTCCTCCTCCTCCTCTTCTTCTTCTACTTCTTCTTCTTCTTCTTCTTCTTCTTCTTCTTCTTCTTCTTCTTCTTCTTCTTCTTCGTCTCCCCTTAGGTGCTGCGCTTCCTGCGCCTCTTTGGCCCTGGGAAAAACATCCCATCGGTCTGGCGCAGCGCCCGCAGGAAGCGCAAGAAGAAGCACCGGGAAGTCACTCCGGAAGTGCAGATCCTGGATGGAGAAGCTGCGGTCGAGACAATTGTGGAAGAGAAATCTCCCTGGGAGTACGAATATGCCCCGCCTCCTCCTCCGGAGCAGTGCCTTTCAGACGACGAGGTGAGTCTTCAGGAGCAGAGAGGATGATAGAAGTGGGGCGGGGTGTCACGTCACATGGCTTTGTTCCTACTCCAAGAGAGAGGGCGGGGCTTCCTCTCTGCCTTGCAGTAGGACTGTCCCCCTGCCGACAACAGCTGGATATAGTAACAAGGCAGGGTAGTGGTGGTGGGAAGACAGTGAGCGGTCAGAGGGAGCAGATTGGTAGGAGGAGATGTTGCAAGCTGAAGAGGCAACAGGGTTTAGTGAGCAGGAAGAGTCTGTGGCAGAGAGCAGCTCAGAATCAGAGGTGGAGGCTGGAGAGGATAAGGCTAAGAGGCAGAGATGAGGCAGGCTGCTGAAGAAGCCGGGGGGGGGGGGAGTCTCCCCCTCCTGCTGTGACCAGCCCCTGCCCCCAGTCTCCCAGAACCCAGAGAACTATGAATAAGGTGAAGCAGAGATAAGTTGCAGAAGTATCAGGTTGCTTGGAAAGGACACGGGGTAGGAAGGGCCTTAGAGAGCAGTGGGAAGGCTGGGACCTTCAGGCTTCACAACTGCCTCATGGGGGCAAGACCTACTGGGAAGAGTTGCTGTGCTCACTGGGTCTGAGCTGCTTAGTTTCTTTGAATAAAGAGCTAACTTCACGGGCACCTTGTTAGTTATTTCTGACCTGCACCTGACACCTGCCTTGACATCATCTCAGGATGATCCCAGTTCCGTCTCCCTTGACCCTCCAACACCCTCTTGTCCTCCAGATCACCATGATGGCACCGGTGGAGTCCAAGTTCTCCCAGTCTACAGGAGATGCGGACAAGGTGGCCGACACCAGGCCCAAGGTGGCTGAATGGCGCTATGGGCCTGCCCAGCTCTGGTATGACATGTTGGGCGTTCCTGAGGATGGCAGCGGCTTCGACTATGGCTTCAAGATGAAAGAGCGCAAAGAGGAGGAGGAGGAGGAGAAGGAGGAGGTAGTGAGTTGGGGGAAAGGCTTGAATTTGTCTCTCCTGAGGCAGTGCATTGGCAGTTTAAAAAATTTCTTTCTGTAAAGTTTTATTATCATCATTTCATGTTATAACACATATAAAACAGAGAACAATTATAACCATGAAAAAAAAATTAAAAGATGGAAAAACAGAACTACAAAACAAACTTACAATGACCACATGAGTTAAAACAACAAAATTCAAGTAAAGACTTACCAACGTTCTCAGATAATGAAGTTTTGTCAGGCTTATGACAAGGGTCGGCTTGAAAATGACAGTTCCGCTCAGTGCTATTTTTCTGTAAAAAGAGGAGCTGGAACTCATCATTTATACCTCCCTCATTCTCTTTAGAATGGCAATGGCACCCACCTGAGAGGTGCTGGAATTGAGTTGCAAAAAAAAGGACTGGTTCTGCTCTATATGTCCTAAAAGAACGCCAAATATATTAAAAGTGCCTGGAGGTTCTAGTCCTTGTGGAAATCTCAAATTATGCAGAGTTTTCTCCATTACTGCTGTATTCCAGAGTGAGCGGTACCAGGCGTCCAGTGCAAGGTTTGGGGCTGTTTCCCATTGAGTTGCAATTTGTGCTGCCAGGATCGCATACAAGATCTATTCTTTTGGCCATATATCTGCATTGGCATCGTCTAAAATACTCAGCGACCTTCATTTTGGGCAGCAGGCGGTAGTTTCCATAGTAGTAATCACTGTTTCTGTCGAAACCCTTGAGGCTTTTCTGTTCTGCCCTGGCAGAGCGCTGTGGTGGAGAAGGATGCGCTGCTGGCAGACGAGCACTTCCTCATGGTGACCCAGCTGCAGTGGGAGGACGACGTGATCTGGAACGGGGAGGACATCAAACACAAGGGGACCAAGACGCAGAGGGCTAGTCTGGCTGGCTGGCTGCCCTCCAGCATGACCAGGAATGCTACTGCTTACAACGCCCAGCAAGGTGAGCTCAGCAGGCAGCTGGGCCAACACGGGCCATAGTTCAGTGTCAGAGCACTTGCCTTGCATGCAAAAGGTCCCAGGTTCTGTCCCTGGGCAGGTGTGAAGGTCCCAGGTTCTGTCCCTGGGCAACTGTGCCCCTGAAGAACCAGGTGCGCAGCCTGGGAGTCATTTTGGACTCACAGCTGTCCATGGAAATGCAGGTCAATTCTGTGTCCAGGGCGGCTGTCTACCAGCTCCATCAGGTACGCAGGCTGAGACCCTACCTGCCCGGAGACTGGCCAGAGTGGTGCATGCTCTGCTTATCTCCCGCCTGGACTACTGCAATGTGCTCTACGTGGGGCAACCTTTGAAGGTGACCCAGAAACTACAACTAATCCAGAATGTGGCAGCTTGACTGGTGACTGGGAGTGGCCGCCGACCATATAATACTGGTCCTGAAAGACCTATCATTGGCTCCCAGTACTCCATCCCCATCGTTCAGCCCGGACACTGAGGTCCAGGTTTGAGGACCTTCTGGCAGTTCCCTCACTGCAAGGTGAAGTTACAGGGAACCAGGCAGAGGGCCTTCTCGGTAGTGGCACCCTCCCTTTGGAACACCCTTCTATCAGAAATAAACAGCTATCTGATTTTTAGAAGACATCTGAAGGCAACACTGTTTAGGAAAGTTTTAAATGTTTGATGTTATATTGTGTTTTTAATATTATGTTGCGAGCCGCCCAGAGTGGCTGGGGAAACCCAGCCAGATGGGTGGGGTATAAATATTTTTTATTATCCCTGGCATCTCCAGGTATGGTCAGGAAATGCTGCCGGAAAGCCCAGAAGCTGCTTCCAGTCAGTGTACTCAATACTGAGCTTGATGGACCAATGGTCAGACTCAAGATATGGTAGCTTCCAGATAATTATGTCTCTTCAAAGCTGCTGGCTTTCTTTGTTACCCTCTTGATAATGAAATTTTTATTATTACTGTTACTCCTTTTACATACGCCTCAAGGTGATGTGCAGGCATACAATAAGAATGGCTAAAAATGGTTTTAAAAATTCTACAGCTTTAAAACCAATGCTAAATGAATACAGCAGAGACCCTTCATCTCAGTGTGGTGTAGTGGTTAAGAGTGGTAGACTTGTAATCTGGTGAACCGGGTTCGCGTCTCCGCTCCTCCACATGCAGCTGCTGGGTGACTTTGGGCCAGTCATACTTCTCTGAAGTCTCTCAGCCCCACTCACCTCACAGAGTGTTTTGTACAGCCTCCACAGAAGGAGGCTGTGGGGGAGGAAGGGAAAGGAGAATGTTAGCCGCTTTGAGACTCCTTCGGGTAGTGATAAAGCGGGATATCAAATCCAAACTCTTCTTCTTGCTGCAAAAGTTTATTGAAACAAAAATGTCAACAGTTTGTTTTTCATGCCTGGTTTTATTGGTATATCGCCCTGGAACCTTTCTTAGCCAGCTGCTGCCTGGTTTCAGCAGAGGCTCCCTGACATTTTCAATGCCCTCTTGCTTCTGTTTCCAGGGCTGAACCGCAGTGGGTCCCTGCTCAATTTGCCTGTCCCTATGATGCAGAAGCCCAGCATGTCAGGAGTCATGGGCCTTGCCAAGTGCAAAGAGAAGCAGCTCCCTGAGCAGCAAGGTAAGGAGGAGCGGAGGCTTGTGGCTCACAGTGAGGAGATGGTATGTGTTGGTCAGCAAAAAGGAAACTGGTGATAATTACCTGGCAGGCTCTGGGTCTGATGTATCGGCTGCAGCCCTGCCCAAACATTAAACTTAAGGTTTCTTCAGAGGGGAAGCAGCACCCCACAACAGATCTCTACACCACCAGTGACCCTGAAGAGTTGTTGAATCCTGGCATTCCTGCCCCAGGACCAGAGATCCCCACACCTGGGTTCAAGAATGTATAGAATCATAACCTCAATCTCTCTAGTTACTGTGTTCACCCACTAATAATAATAATAATTTTTTATTTATACCCCGCCCTCCCCAGCCAAGGCCGGGCTCAGAGCGGCTTACAAGCAATAATAAAAACAAGATGAGTGATTACAACTTAAAAACAAAAATAAAATACAACATTAAAATAATGGAACATTAAAATATTAAAATGGAGCCTCATTGCAGGAGAAGGAAAAGAAAAAAGAAAAAGGGGGCGGAGGGAATCAAATTGGCTCCAATCCAAAGGCCAGGCGGAACAACTCTGTCTTACAGGCCCTGCGGAAAGAGATCAGATCCTGCAGGGCCCTGGTCTCATGAGACAGAGCGTTCCACCAAGTTGGGGCCAGTGCTGAAAAGGCCCTGGCTCTGGTTGAAGCCAATCTAACTTCCTTAGGGCCTGGGACCACTAGGGTGTTGTTATTTATGGACCTTGAGGCTCTCCGTGGGGCATACCAGGCGAGGCGGTCCCGTAGGTACGAGGGTCCTAGGCCGTGAAGGGCTTTAAAGGTCAAAAGCAGCACCTTAAATCTGACCCTGTACTCCACCGGGAGCCAGTGCAGCTTGAAAAGCACTGGATGAATATGCTCCCATGGCAGAGACGCTGTGAGGAGCCTCGCTGCAGCATTCTGTACCCGCTGGAGTTTCTGGGACAGCTTCAAGGGCAGCCCCGCGTAGAGCGAGTTACAGTAGTCAAGCCTGGAGATGACTGTTGCATGGATCACTGTGGCCAGGTCGGGGCGGGAAAGGTAAGGGACCAACTGCTTGATGCGGCGAAGGTGGAAAAATGTCGCCTTGGCTGTTGCTGTGACTTGCGCCTCCATGGAAAGGGAGGCGTCAAGGATTACACCCAAACTCTTAACGGAAGGCAATGGCACTAATTGGGCCCCCGCAAGAGAAGGGAGTTGGTCCCTCATCCCCATGCTATCCCGACCTAGCCATAGGACCTCTGTCTTCGAAGGATTTAGTTTCAATCGGCTCCCACGAAACCATCCAGCCACAGCTTCCAAGCATCTGGTCAGTGTGTAAGGGGCCGAGTTGGTGTGGCCATCCATCAGTAGATAGAGCTGAGTGTCATCAGCATATTGATGACAGCCCAGCCCAAAGCTCCGGATAATCTGGGCAAGGGGGCGCATAAAGATGTTAAAAAGCATTGGGGAGAGAATTGCGCCCTGCGGCACTCCACACACCAAGGAGTGGCGTGACGACATTTCCCTCCCTAGTGCCACCCTCTGTCCCCGACCAGAGATAAAAGAGCACAACCAGTTACGGGCTATGCCCTGTATCCCCACGTCTGCAAGGCGATGGTCCAGAAGATCATGATCGACCATGTCAAAGGCTGCTGACAAATCTAAAAGGATCAGCAGTCCTGACCCGCCTCGATCCAGTTGTCTACGGATATCATCTGTTAGGGCAACCAGAGCCGTCTCCGTCCCAAAACCAGGACGGAAACCGGACTGAAATGGATCTAATGCCGATGCATTAGTGGCTGCATGACCTACTTTCATCAATTAGTTGGTTAAGTATAATAATTTTATTGACCATTAAGGTAAATGTGTACAGGATTCGACAAATCTATGGAGGGTTAGATTGTCAAAGGCTCCTAACCCAGATGGCCACGTTCACCATTGGAGGCAGTATTCTTCTGAATACCTGTTGCTGGAAACAGCAGCAGAGGGGCTTGCCGCTGTGCTCATGTCCTGCTTGTGGACTTCTGGTTGGCCACTGTGAGAATACAATATGGGACTAGATGAGCCGTTGGCCTGGTCTACAAGGGCTTTTCATAGGAGGCCTTGAGAGAGCAGCGCCTTGGCATTGAGTGGCTTAAAGTCCAGCGTGCCTTAAGTTAGCAGGTGGCACAGTCGGTGCAAATGGGAGCACTTCAGCCCTATGGGTTTCCAGGAAAAAGATGGCAAAGGTGTGCTCTGGTGAGGAACAAGCAGAAGTAGGGAATTCTACTCATATATGGAATTCTATTCATATATTGATCCAGAGTTGAATCCCAATGTATAGTTAACAGAGTAAAAACTTTAACACGTTGCAGGATCCCCACAAAATAGACCAGAGGCAATTGTATTTCATCCAACAGAGCTTTACTGCTACTGAATGGGGAGGGGTATACAAGGGTTAAGGAGGGACGCAGGTGGCGCTGTGGGTTAAACCACAGAGCCTAGGACTTGCCAATCAGAAGGTTGGCGGTTCGAATCCCTGCAACGGGGTGAGCTCCTGTTGCTCGGTCCCTGCTCCTGCCAACCTAGCAGTTCGAAAGCACGTCAAAGTGCAAGTAGATAAATAGGTACTGCTCTGGCAGGAAGGTAAACGGCGTTTCCGTGCGCTGCTCTGGTTCGCCAGAAGGGGCTTAGTCATGCTGGCCACATGACCCAGAAGCTGTATGCCGGCTCCCTCGGCCAGTAAAGCGAGATGAGCGCTGCAACCCCAGAGTCGTCCGCGACTGGACCTACCTGTCAGGGGTCCCTTTACCTTTACCTATGTCTTGCGGACGGTGCAAAAACCTTGTGTTAAACGAGCAGCATTGATTCCACACAAGATCTCCACCTGGAGCCATTCTCCATTGACAATGTGCTCTTCCTCCTTGTCTCGTAATGGCAGAGTCTGGAGTTGGACTCTTCTGGTGGTACTCTGGGGTAGGGTCTGCCTTTTGGAGAGGGTGGCTGGCCTCGTTTTGGGGAAGAGGAACTTGACGGTATCTTAGTACTCCAGAAATAGAGAGATGTGTCGTATGTTGTGTTGTTGCAGCATCTCTGGATGAAGACAAGCCGTGGTATTCTATTTTCCCCATTGACAACGAAGAGCTGGTTTATGGCCGCTGGGAGAACAACATCATCTGGGATGACGAGGCGATGGAGAAAGTCTTGACCCCACCCGTTCTGACCCTTGACCCAAATGATGAAAATATAATCCTGGGTATGTCCACAGAACCATTGTGCTTTCCCTTTGGGCCTACTAGTGGTTGGAGAGAAAAGATCTCTGGCTTTCTGAAGCATGGTGATTTTGTAACTGGGCTTCAAGGTGAAAAATTTAGGTGGGCTGAGGGAAATTTTTTCCTCAGCAACCACCTGTCCAAGGGCGGCGAAGCTCCTGCTTTTTCTATCTCCCAGGAAACTACCTCTCCTAATGAATTCTGGGAACTGTAGTTAATATGAGGAGCCTGAAGATCTCTTACAGAACTTTCAGTAAACTGTAATTGCCAAGGTTCTTTTGCAGCAACCATGACAGTTAACTGCCTCCCCCCCCCCCTTATTTAAATTTGCACTGTAGCTATTTCTATACTGTAATGAGCAGTGGGGCTTAAATTGCAGAAGTAGGGAGTGAGGTAACCTGTTATATAAAAGATCCCATAGGGAGGAACCGTTGCCTCAGGCTTAAAAATCCCCATAATCTCTGATAGTTTTAAGTTTAATGGCTATTTTTAAAAAATCAGGCCATTTAAAAAATAATAATTTTGCAAATGTAACAGAATAAAAATTCTGTTAAATGGTATTAAAAGAAAGAATATTCCATCAATCCCGGCTTAAAATCATAGGTTACTATAAATAGTTTCATGTCCAAATAGGTACCTAAACGAGATTGATGATTATAAGCCCTGCATTCAAATGGGCTTCTTTTATGTATTTTTCCCCCCTGAAATGGAAATATCCTTTTAAATTACATTTGTGGCTAAAAACTCGTTTGCTTTATAAAAACAGGTGCAATACAATCCTTTGACTGCATTGACATTTATGTCAAAGTGTTACTTAAGAGAAAAATAAGGAGCCTTGCTATCTCTAAGCTAATCAGGTGCTCAAATGAAAGGTAACAAGGATAACAAGGTCCATAAGAGAATAATACATGGTAAATAAATCTACCACAGAAATTCAAGCCATTGCATGTTGACCATTTGTGTAAGCTTCTATTTTTTTAAAAAAGATATTTATTAAGGTTTCAACATATTACAAAATATGCAAAAAAAGAAAAAAGAAATAAAGAGAAAAAATAGAAAATGAAGATACAAAATATAAACAATTAAAAAAACAGATTAGTCTTTCCATGTCTTATCTTTCATTTGCTTGTTTCCCCGACCTCCTCACACCTCCCTTTTTGTATTCCAGTTCAAATTAGTTAATTCAGCAAATCCTTTCCCTCTTTGATTTTATCTTAATCTCTTATCTTAAAATATAATAACTTTAAATTTTCACCTGTTAACAATCCATTTTTACATATTCCTTTTAACATTGCTGCTAAAAGCCACTTAACTTCAATCCAACATCATTCTAACATTCATTAATTTTGCAGTATTTCTGTAAATAGTCTTTAAATTTCTTCCAATCTTCTTCCACCGACTCTTCTCCCTGGTCTCGGATTCTGCCAGTCATTTCCGCCAGTTCCATATAGTCCATCACCTTCATCTGCCATTCTTCCAGAGTGGGTAAATCTTGTGTCTTCCAATACTTTGCCATAAGTATTCTTGCTGCTGTTGTAGCATACATAAAGAAAGTTCTATCCTTCTTTAGCACCAATTGGCCAACCATGCCCAGGAGAAAGGCCTCTGGTTTCTTCAGAAAGGTATATTTAAATACCCTTTTCATTTCATTATAAATCATCTCCCAGAAAGCCTTAATCCTTGGGCACGTCCACCAAAGGTGAAAGAATGTACCTTCAGTTTCTTTACATTTCCAACATTTATTATCGGGCAAATGATAGATTTTTGCAAGCTTGACTGGTGTCATGTACCACCTGTAAATCATTTTCACAATATTCTCTCTTAAGGCATTACATGCCGTAAACTTCATACCTGTGGTCCATAACTGTTCCCAGTCAGCCATCATTATGTTATGTCCAACATCTTGTGCCCATTTAATCATAGCAGATTTCACCGTTTCATCCTGAGTGTTCCATTTCAACAGCAAGTTATACATCTTTGACAAAACCTTGGTTTTGGGTTCTAACAGTTCTGTTTCCAATTTTGATTTTTCCACCTGGAAGCCAATTTTCTTGTCCAAATTTTATGCCTCCATTATCTGATAATAATGAAGCCAATCTCGCACTTTATTTTTTAGTTTTTCAAAACTCTGCAATTTCAATCTGTCTCCCTCTTGTTCCAAAATTTCCCAATATTTCGGCCATTTGGCCTCCATATTGAGCTTTTTCTGAGCCTTCGCTTCCATCGGTGACAACCACCTTGGGGTTTTATTTTCAAGTAGGTCCTTATATCTTATCCAGACATTAAACAATGTTTTCCTGACAATATGGTTTTTAAATGCTTTATGTGCTTTAACCTTATCATACCACAAATATGCATGCCATCCAAATACATTATTAAAACCTTCTAAATCCAAAATGTCTGTGTTTTCAAGAAGCAGCCAATCTTTCAGCCAGCAAAAAGCTGCTGATTCATAATAAAGTTTAAGGTCTGGCAGGGCAAATCCACCTCTTTCCTTTGCATCCGTTAGTATTTTAAATTTTATTCTAGGCTTCTTGCCCTGCCAGACAAATCTAGAAATATCTCTCTGCCACTTCTTGAAGCAATCCATTTTATCCAAAATTTGCAATGTTTGAAACAGAAACAACATTCTAGGCAATACATTCATTTTTATCGCAGCAATACGGCCTAGCAGTGAAAGCTTCAAATTTGACCAGATTTCTAAATCTTTTTTCACTTTAGTCCAGCATTTTTCATAATTGTCTTTAAATAGATTCCCATTTTTAGCTGTCATGTTAATCCCCAGGTATTTCACTTTCTTAACCAGTGCTAATCCTGTCTCATTCTGAAACCTCTCTCTCTCAATCTCTGTTAAATTTTTCTCTAAGACCTTTGTTTTTAGCTTATTCAGTTTAAATCCTGCAACCTGACCAAATTCTTGAATCAGTTCCAAAACTCTTTTGGTACTAGATTCTGGCTCCTGTAATGTCAATACTAAGTCATCTGCAAATGCTCTCAATTTGTACTGTTTAACTCCGACTTGTATACCTTTAACCAATTGGTCCCTTCTAATCATATTCAGCAGGACCTCCAGGACCGATATCGGACATTTGTGTAAGCTTCTAGTCTAGCACTGAGCAGGATATTGACTGCTTAGCACACTCTCAAAGAAGCACAATACTGTCCCCCACTGGTATCAGCTGCCTCCAGAACAGAGGAGCTGACAGACAGCTAAAATGGACAGTACTTTTATCTTCCAGCAGTGAACACTGTCACAGACATCGAGATGACAAAGACACCTGACCACCACTCGAGTTCTTTTATGTTTTTGAAGTGGTGCTGCGGATATCTGAGGGAAGCATTCAGAATCCATTCTCTTGTATGTTCCTTCCTAGAAATTCCTGATGAGAAGGAAGAGATGACGTTGAACTCTCCTTCCAAAGAGAGCAAGAAAGAGTCTTCTCTAAAGAAGAGCCGGATTCTCCTGGGCAAGACAGGGGTCATTAAGGAAGAGACTCAGCAGGTTTGTGGGAATGGCTCAGGTGTCTCTCTCCCCCCCCCCCCCAGAATGATGAACAGTAGACAAATTCCGACTCTTGCTTCCCTGTGTTGCAACTCTAGAATATGTCTCAACCGGAGGTGAAGGATCCCTGGAACCTCTCAAATGATGAATTTTACTATCCAAAGCAGCAGGGGCTTCGTGGAACCTTTGGAGGCAACATCATCCAGGTTAGAACCAGTAGGGGTAACTCTCTCCAGCTCTGTGTGTGCATTTAAGTATGCAAAATGCAATCTCCTGTAGAATTCCATCATTCTGTAGAACCATGTGGTGTTCCCTGCCTTCATCATAGGACAAGGCGCCCTGTGCAGGTATAACTGGTGACCCAGCTTTCGGTTGGAAGTTTGCAGGGCCTCTTTCCAAAGCTTTGCATGCTATAGAAAGCAGCAGGTCCGTGGTACCTAACACCAAGAAAACTAGCGCTAATACGCCCAGGAACCTCACCAAAATGCTGGAGAGGGTGCACCTCCACAGGCACATACCTCCACATGTGGTGGGAGCGCCCCAAAATCCAACTATTCTGGACAACAACCATCCAAGAAATAAGTAAAATAACCAAGCAAGTACTAGAAATCACCCCAGAATTGACCTTACTAAACATCTTCCAAGACAATAATGCCCACTTACACCACAAAGAACTCATAACCCACCTACTTTCAGCAGCCAGAAGCATCATAGCCAGACACTGGACAGACCTGTCAGGAGTAAGCATGGACCAATGGTACCAAATAGTATGGGAAACAGCCCTACTAGAAAAATTAACCAATAAACTGAAACTGACACGGGGACAAATAGAAGAAGACGACTTCACCCCGGTATGGCTCACTTTTATCACATACACAGCCCAACAAGACAACGACAAAAATCCACCAACGGCATACAAATCAATATGGCTAACCTGATCCAAAACACCCACCCACCCCACTCACACACGAAAACAAAGACCACCACAGCCAACCACAAATGAATAACCACACTATAGGCCAACCCCAACCTCTCTCACCACCAAAGGAACACAAGCAAACAGCAAAGAACCTGCACAATCAATGCTGACACCAAACCCTACACATAGTAAGTAAAATAGAAACATTGCCACCTGACCCCACTCCCCCTCCACCTCTTTCCCCCTTTTCTTCCTAATGTCTCGACAAATGAAACTGATTTGTTAAAATGTTACATGGAAAAAAAATACGAGAGAGAGAGACATTGCAAACAGCAGCAGGTCCTTTGGGCGGACACATCCCTCAGCCCCTTCTCTTCCTGTGACCCAGGATTTCCCTGTTCTGGGATGGGGAGGTGTCCCTGTGGCTGGCGGTAATGTGCGTCCTGATTTTTGTGCCCCTCGAGTGACGGCGCACATGTGCTCTTTTTTGGTGCAGCACTCCATCCCTGCGGTGGAGCTCCGGCAGCCCTTCTTCCCCACCCACATGGGCCCCATGAAGTTGCGCCAGGCTCACCGGCCTCCCCTGAAGAAATACTCCTTTGGGACCATTTCCCAGCCCGGCCCTCATCCGGTGCAGCCGCTGCTGAAGCACATAAAGAAGAAAGCCAAGGTGAGGCCCTCCCACTTCCTGGTTCTGCTTTGACAGCTTCGACCTTGGCTGCTCTTCACTTTGAGGGGCTTCCCTGCTCTTCCTGGGATCCGCTGCTTGGCGTGTGGGTTTCCGTTGTCTTTTGCTCTTTTGATAACCTCCTTGCTTCGCGCCCAGATGAGAGAACAAGAGCGGCAAGCCTCTGGCGGCGGGGAGATGTTCTTCATGCGCACCCCAGCCGACCTCACTGGCAAGGACGGCGACCTCATCCTGGCCGAGTACAGTGAGGAGAACGCCCCCTTGATGATGCAGGTCGGCATGGCAACCAAGATCAAGAACTACTACAAGCGGGTGAGTGCGCTGGGGTTTGGCTGCCGGGGTTTTGGGCTTCTGCAATTTGAACCTGCCCTTCTGACTTAACCCTGTCTTCCTTCCTGGCAGAAACCGGGCAAGGATCCTGGTGCCCCAGACTGTAAATACGGAGAGACGGTGTACTGCCACACCTCCCCGTTCTTGGGCTCTCTTCATCCGGGCCAGCTGCTCCAGGTGAGAGATTTGACTTTTACAGGGGGTGCGTGGGTGGAGTTGGTGTGTGCTTCGAATTACCACCAGCTGCAATTGCTTGGGCAGGTGGCCTTTCTAACGTCTGCCCATCTCTCTTTCCCAATGAAGGCATTTCGTGTGCAGCAGCAATATTAATTCATAGAATCATAGGACTGTAGAGTTGGAAGGGACCACAAGGGTTGTCTAGTCCAAACTCCTGCAATGCGGAAATCTGACGATGATGATGATGAGAATAATTTATTTATACCCCTCCCATCAGGGCAGCTCCCAACAGAATATTAAAAACCCGATAAAACATCAAACATTGAAAACTTCCTTAAACAGGGCTGCCTTTAGATGTTTTCTAAAAGTCAGATAGTTGTTTATTCCTTTGACATCTGATGGGAGGGCATTACACAGGGTGGGTGCCACTACCGAGAAGGCCCTCTGCCTGGGCCTTCCCTGTAGCTTCACTTCTTGCAGGGAGAGAGCCACCAGAAGGCCCTCGGAGCTGGACCTCTGTTGAATGATGGGGGTGGAGATGCTCCTTCAGGTATACTGGGCTGAGACCGTTCTGCCCAGTGTGCGGCTTGAACCCACAACCCTGCGATTTAAGAGCCTCATGCGGTACGAACGAAGCTATCCAAAATTCATTTGCTTATTCATTGCAATATTAATAATCCACATTTCCTGAAAGTATAACAAGAGCAGTATGCAAAATACAAGATTATAATAAAATCAGGAAAAGTGTCGGGCAAAAACTTCTTTTTTTAAAAAATAATAATAAGCAAATACTGATAGGTTAAAAATAAATAAATGTAAAGTCCTATCTAAAGAATGCAGCTTTCGGAAGACCCCTAAAGGAGGCAGGAGTGTTTACTGCCAATTCGCTCAGATGCTTACATGAAGCCTCGGTCCTGGCAAGTAAAGTTGTGATGGACAACTCCGTCACGGCTAGGGAGTTTGTGTCTTGAGCGTGGGTGCTTCTTACCCAAGCTACCAGCAGAGGCCAGAGGCTGGGGGTGGCAAAACAACTTGATTAAGGCATTCCAGTTCATGGCAGACTCTTCCATGGGCTGTGTCCAGTACTCCACCTGGTCCGTAGCTTCAGGGAGTATACTTAAAACATGCAGGCAAGCAACCAGTTCTTTCACTTTCAATTTTTTTTTTGCACATCAGTCACCTTTGGGGAATGGAAAATGACTTGCTGTGTGTGTTGCAAGCTTCAGACTCTGGCGTATAAATATTTTTGTGGTGCTTGCCCATCTTTGAGCCTTCTGTGTTATCTCGACTGTCTCTTGGGTTTGGTGGATAATCCCAGTGCATCTCAAGGACTAAAACTGGCCTGTAAGGTTATGCCAGATTTCTTTTCTTCCTCTGACTGCTTTTGCAGTTGACCAAAAGCTGGCCCCTTTTTCTTTCAGGCATTTGAAAACAATCTCTTCCGGGCTCCGATCTACCTTCACAAGATGCCTGAAACAGACTTCTTAGTTATCCGGACGCGACAAGCTTATTACATCCGGGAGCTGGTGGATATATTTGTGGTTGGACAAGAATGTCCTCTCTTTGAAGTTCCTGGACCCAACTCTAAACGGGCCAATACTCACATCCGAGACTTTCTACAGGTTTGTTTTTTGTGGTTTGTGTAAATTATCTCTACGACAAGCTCAGGGAAGAGGAAAAAAAAATAGCAAGTTGCTTAGCACATACAACTGGTGTTGTCTCAGCTGTGAGACATGGGTCTGTGCAAGAGGGCACCTTAAAAAAAGGTCTTCATACTTGAGATCAGAAAGGGATCAGCTCAGGTTGGCTAGTAACCTCAGAGTACTTGTCCTCTCTTGCAGTTTGGCTCACTTGCTAGAGACTACTGTTGTTGTTGTCTTTAAAAAGTCATTAGGTAAAGGGACCCCTGACCATTAGGTCCAGTCGTGACCGACTCTAGGGTTGCGGCACTCATCTTGCTTTATTGGCTTCCGGGTCATGTGACCAGCATGACTAAGCCGCTTCTGGCGAACCAGAACAGCGCACGGAAACGCCGTTTACCTTCCCGCCGGAGTGGTACCTATTTATCTACTTGCACTTTGACGTGCTTTCGAACTGCTAGGTGGGCAGGAGCAGGGACCGAGCAATGGGAGCTCACCCCGTCGCGGGGATTTGAACCACCGACCTTCTGATCGGCAAGTCCTAGGCTCTGTGGTTTAACCCAGCTCTTGGTGGGCAGAAAGGAGCACCAGGCTGGGCTGCCTGGTCCACGCCCCCTACTGGCACCCCTTCACACTACGCCCCTGCTTGTAACTCATACTGTTCCTTGGGCTTCCTTGCCAGGTCTTCATCTATCGCCTGTTCTGGAAGAGCAGAGACCGGCCCCGAAGGATCCGCATGGAGGATATTAAGAAGGCCTTTCCTTCCCACTCGGAGAGCAGCATCCGCAAGCGGCTGAAGCTCTGCGCCGACTTCAAGCGCACAGGTAGGCTTTGCTCACTTCACAGTGTCATGCAGGTGCCCCGTTCTGCCGAGGTGGCCAGTCGCGGAGCGTAGCATCGTTTTTCTGAGAAGGGGCCACAGCTTGGTGTTAGAGCACCTTCGTTGCCAGCAGAAGGTCCTGTGATTTGTCTCTGCCATCTCCAGTTAAAAGGATCGGGCCACGAGTGCTGTAACTGGAATGCCTTCCGACACTTCCCACGTCTGAAATGTCGTCTGCTTGCTGGTCCTGCTCTTGGGACTATGAGAGGAGGGAGGGAATATTGCCTAGCCTGGCTTATTGGGGACCCCTGCCTTTTTCAGGGATGGACTCGAACTGGTGGGTTCTAAAGCCAGATTTCCGACTCCCCACCGAAGAGGAGATTAGAGCGATGGTGTCTCCGGAGCAGTGCTGTGCCTATTACAGCATGATCTCTGCTGAGCAGCGCTTGAAGGTGAGCCTATGCCTTTTGTGAATTTCCTCAGTCCTTGTTGGTCGCTTGCTTTTGCGCTTTGCAAGGTACTTTGAGAACTGCAGGGCCATCTTCCTCCTGGCAGTTTCCACCAGTGGGAGAATCACAAAGGCAAAGGACCGTACTTTTCTGTGTATAAGACTAGGTTTTTTTCTTTTAAAAACTATGCCAAAAAGTGGGGGTCGTCTTATACATGGATAGCGCATAGGGTTGACGTTTGATTGGTTGCTGCATCAAGGGCTGGTTTTGATTGGGTGACGCTGTGCCAATTGGGTGGACGATTGGCAGCTTCTGTCGGCAAGGGGACAGATGAGAGGCGGATTTTGCGCTGCTTTCGGTTGGGCGATTTTTGGCAATCCTTCCCAATAAAGTTCAACAACTCAGAGCCATCTCCCCCCATTTTCTTAAATTTGAGTCCCCCAAAATAGGGGCGTCTTATTCATGGGGGTGTCTTATACACAGAAAAGTACAGTATATGTTGCAGAACCTGGTCAGTGGTGGTGCAGTGGTCAGAATGTCAGACTAGGACCTGGGAGACTGGGGTTCAAATCCCCATCTCAGCCATGCAGCTCACTAAGGTGACCTTGGGCCGGTCACTGCCTCTCAGCCTAACCTACCTCACAGGGCTGTTGTGAGCTCTTTGGAGAAAAAAAGTGGGAAATAATCGCAGTAAACAAATAAACCTTAAATGCATCCTAAATAAACAATACCGTATTGGCCTGAATATAAGCTGCACCCGTAAATAAGCCACACATTTAAAATTTAGAGGCTTGGGAGCGGCGGGTGGGCGCCGTTTGCCTTATGCTCCTGGGCTGCTTCCTGAGGGGGTGGGAGTCGCGCCGCTTTGCCGGTGGCTTAAGGTCGCAAATATAAGTTGCACTTTTAACTTTTCATGATTGGAATTTGGGGGGGGGAAAGTGTGGCTTATATTCAGGCCAATATGGTAAATAAATTTCGTGTTAAGTAGACTAGCCCAAGGGAGTAGATGATCCTGTGTCCTCAACTGTCCGCCCTGGAGTGTCGTGGACTGACTGGATGCAAGGGGGGGGGCACTACTTTGTGAGCCCCCAAGGGAAAGAAGGCTCAGAACCAGGGGAATGGTGGTGGGGCGACAGTGAGTGGCCAGGGAGGAGGAGGTGTTGGAAACTTGAAGAGGCAAGCGAGTTTAGTGAGGAGGAAGGTGGGGCAGAGAGCAGGTCAGAGACAGTTTGTTGAGGAGCGGGACGAGAAGCATTGTAGAGGCAAGTTGCTGAAGAAGCCAGGGAGTCTCCCCCTCCTGCTGCAGCCAGCTCCTCTTCCCCCAGTCTCCAAAACATGCAGAGAAATGAAAAGAACAGAGCAGAAATTGGTTGTACGCAGAGGCAGTTTGGGAAAGACGCTGGAGAGGTGGCGCCTTATAGAGTGGTGGGAAGGCAGGGACTTTTAAGTCCTTGCGACTGCCTCATTGGATTAAGACCTGGGATTCAGCTAGACTGGCAAAGAAAAGTGTTTTATATGCATTGTATATGCGATATAACACTGTGACACCAGATGGTGTTGTGGAGTCCCGTCTTTCCCTCCCAGATTTCCCTGTATGAGTCTACAATGCATTTACGCGAATAGCTTCTTTGATGTGCCTAGATCCAGTCTTACTGGGACCACAAGGCCTGCGCTGTTTTGGTTTCTTTGAAGAGTTAACTGCACAGAGTGTTGTTGTTTTTTTAAATTGCTGACCTACACTTGACTCCAACTCCTGACATTCATCTGGTATGTCCCACGTGACTCAGAAAACTGCTTCCTAACCCTCTCTTTCCTCAGGACGCAGGTTATGGAGAGAAATCCTTCTTTGCCCCAGAAGAGGAAAACGAGGAGGACTTCCAGATGAAGATAGATGATGAGGTACAACTGGCGGTATCCAGGGTGCAGTAGGGGCCTGCGGGTGCTAGGCCACTGGGGAAGTCGTAAATGTACTCAGGTGGAGATAATATCTTCTCACGGCCTCGGCTGCCCAGGCCTGGAGTGACAATGGCTTCCCCCCCTCTTCCTCTCAGGTCCGCACAGCTCCCTGGAACACCACACGGGCCTTCATTGCAGCCATGAAGGGGAAATGTCTCTTGGAAGTGACGGGAGTGGCAGACCCTACGGGATGCGGAGAAGGCTTCTCCTATGTGAAGATCCCAAACAAGCCAACGCAGCAGAAAGTAAGTGGAAGGGCCAGGTTAGAAAAGTGTGGAGCAAGGGCCCATGGTTGTGAGGCAGGCGCTTAGGAGTCTCCTCTTTCTGTTGCTTCCTCCTCTTACTTGCCGGCGAGGAAGGGAGAAGAAGATGAGCTTTCCTATTTTGCCCCCTGAGGTTAGGGGTTAGATAAGGTTAGGGGTTAGATAAGGTTATGAGGGGCGCGGGTGGTGCTGTGGGTTAAACCACAGAGCCTAGGACTTGCTGATCAGAAGTTCAGCGGTTCGAATCCCCACGGCGGGGTGAGCTCCCGTTTCTCAGTCCCTCCTCCTGCCAACCTAGCAGTTCGAAAGCATGTCAAAGTGCAAGTAGATAAATAGGTACCACGCCAGAGGGAAGGTAAATGGCGTTTCCGTGCGCTGCTCTGGTTCTCCAGAAGCGGCTTAGTCCTGCTGGCCACATGACCCGGAAGCTGTACGCCGGCTCCCTTGGCCAATAAAGCGAGATGAGCACCGCAACCCCAGAGTTGGTCACGACTGGACTAATGGTCAGGGGTCCCTTTACCTTTAAGGTTAAGGAGGTGGCTAGTTTCCATTGAAGGTGGCTGAGTTTCCATTGAAATGAGGCTGCATTTTAATTTTAATGTTTTAATGTTGTATTTTAAACTTGTTTTAAAGTTGTATTTCAATCAATTCATTTTTATATGGGTTGTTAGCCGCCATGAGCCCAGTCTTGGCTGGGGAGGGTGGGGTATAAATAAAATTTATTATTATTATTAGGCCTGGGGAGGGTGGGGTATAAATAAAATTTATTATTATTATTAGGCCTGAATTTTTTATTATTATTAGGCCTGGGAAATGGGAGGGTAACTGGATGGGACTCTGACAGGAAGAATCCTGCTCTCCTTCTCCTTCTTCAAGCAGGACGACAAGGAGCCCCAGCCGGTGAAGAAGACGGTGACCGGGACGGACGCGGACCTGCGGCGCCTGTCGCTCAAAAACGCCAAGCAGCTTCTGCGCAAGTTTGGCGTTCCCGAGGAGGAGGTGAGTAGGCGCTGTCTCAGGCTTGTGCCCGGAGCCTCCGCTCGGAATCCTCTTGCACTCAGCCAATCTCTCCTTGCAGATCAAGAAGCTCTCCCGCTGGGAGGTGATCGACGTCGTGCGCACCATGTCCACGGAGCAGGCTCGCTCGGGTGAAACCCCCATGAGCAAATTTGCCCGCGGGTCTCGCTTCTCCGTGGCGGAGCACCAGGAGAGGTACAAGGAGGAGTGCCAGCGCATCTTTGACCTGCAGAACAAGTGAGTTTCTTTGGCCTGTGCCACGTGATCTTTTCTGCCATGCTTCCCCCGCCCATCCTTCTACCAGTCAGTGCTGTTAGTTCTGAGATAGATGGACCAGTGTCCTGACTATGAATGAATGAATGAATGAATGAATTTATTAATACGGTCACAGACCGGCATCAACACACACAATATCACAGATCATAAAAAAATCATAAAAAATATCAGAAATACAGAGGACAATTTGAATATAACAAGGATTTAAATATAAAAAATTAAAATTAATTTCTATCAGTGTCCTGACTATGAACCAGAAAAAGTTTTATTTGCACCAGCCACTTCCCACAGCAATAAAATAAAATGTACTGAAGACAGGGGTAAAAACTTAACTATGCACAATACATTTGGGAGGTTTACATCAATAATCCAATAATAGATCTTATTCTAATTGCCGCCACTAAAAACCTTGCAGTTTTTGCTGACGCCTGATCATCATCATCATCATTATTTTATTTGTATGCCGCCTCTCCACAGTTAAAAACAATGCTCAAGGCAGCTTACAACATGACAAGATTTACTTAATTACAAAAGTCAAAAACATAAACAAACCACATTAAAAAATACACAAGCAAATGGAAAATAATTTCCACATAAATAAAAATCTAAAACTAAGAATACAGCATTAATAATGACATAGGTAAAAAATAACAGCAATTTAAAACCAAAAAACCAAAAGTATCACAGTTTAAAATGACATAGGTAAAAAATAACATCAATTTAAAAACGAAAACCAAAATCGGAGCCCTCCCTGTCCAGCAGCAGCGGCAGCAGTCCTTTATGGAGCCCGTCAGGCCCCGCCCTAGGCCAGGTGGTGAGTGGCAGGACTGGGGCCCCGCTGAGCAGGGTCTTGGTCTTTTAAAAGAAAGGACGCAGTAGCAATGGTTGAATGACCCGGCATGGACAATAATAGAGGGGTGATAACCTCACTCCTCAAATCTTTACGAAGAGTGCTGACCAGAAGCAGGTGAGCCACTGACTCCATCAGTGTCCACATGGACATAACTGTTTTTCCAGTGGAAGTTTTTGAAATCGACCCTCAAGTACAGCCGAAGGCAGTATATTCATTCTTGCAAAAGTGAAGGCGCGCCTGTATTTTGGAATTGTTAAATTTTGCAAATAGGGTGCCAAAGTGTTCTGGCTATGCTTTAGGCCGCTTTCGGTGTCCTAGTGTGTGTAGGAGAGTCGCCAGGGCTCTGTGGTTGTGACTCCTTGAAAGCCGCTGCGATGTTTGTGCTTCCGCCCCCCTGTTTGCGGCCCAGTGCCTTACATGCTACAACCCCAAAGAGGTTGACCCCGGTGGTGGTTTTCTTCTTCAGGGTCCTAGAGTCTACGGAGATCTTATCCACGGACACCGACAGCAGCTCTGCGGAGGACAGCGACTTTGAGGAGATGGGGAAGAACATTGAGAACATGCTCCAGAACAAGAAGACCAGCTCCCAGCTGTCGCGGGAGAGGGAGGAGCAGGAGCGGAAGGAACTGCAGAGGATGTTGATGGGGGAGGACAGCATCAACGAGAAGGAGAGGGGCAAGAAAGACAGGAAGGACAAGAAAGGGCTCTGTGAGTGCCTGGCAGGGGCAGGAAAGTCCCCAGATAGGGGGCAGCTTGGGATCCAGCTATAGTCTTAATGCAGCAGCAGCTGTGGCATTCCTGGTGTTCTTGGACTCCAACTCCCAGCATCCTTTGCCAGTATGGCCCAATGCTCAGGGATGATGGGAGTTGTGGTCCAGATATAAAGTAAAGGTAAAGGACCCCTGACAGTTAAGTCCAGTCGCGGACGACTCTGGGGTTGCGGTGCTCATCTCGCTTTACTGGCTGAGGAAGCCGACGTTTGTCCGCGAACAGTTTTTCCAGGTCATGTGGCCAGCATGACTAAGCTGCTTCTGCCGAAACGGAGATGCCATTTACCTTCCCGTCGCAGTGGCGCCTATTTATCTACTTGCACTAGTGTGCTTTTGAACTGCTGGGTTGGCAGGAGCAGGGACCGAGCAACAGGAGCCCACCCCGTTGCGGGGATTCGAACCACCAACCTTCTGATCGGCAACCCCTAGGTTCAGTGGTTTAGACCACAGGGCCACCAACGTCCAGATATAGCTATAGCTATATATAGCGGTACCTCGGGTTAAGTACTTAATTTGTTCCAGAGGTCCGTTCTTAACCTGAAACTGTTCTTAACCTGAAGCACCACTTTAGCTAATGGGGCCTCCTGCTGCCTCTGTGCTGCCGGAGCACGATTTGTGTTCTCATCCTCAAGCAAAGTTCTTAACCCGAGGTACTATTTCTGGGTTAGCGGAGTCTGTAACCTGAAGTGTATGTAACCTGAAGCGTATGTAACCCCAGGTAAAGGTAAAGGGACCCCTGACCATTGGGTCCAGTCGTGACCGACCGACCTGAAGTGCATGTACTGTATTTTTCGCCCTATAGGACGCACTTTTCCCCCTCCAGAAATGAAGGGGAAATGTGTGTGCGTCCTATGGGGCGAATGCAGGCTTTCGCTGAAGCCTGGAGAGCGAGAGGGGTCGGTGCGCACCGACCCCTCTCGCTCTTCAGGCTTCAGGAAGCTATCCGCAAGCCTTGCCAGCCCGGCGGGAGTTCCCAAGTTCCTGCGGGCTCGCAAGGCTTGCGGGCGGCAGCCTGCAGCCCACAAGCTCGGGGGACAGCGGGGAGGCTCAGCGCGCCTTCCCGCTGTCCCCCGACCTGGTTTGGAGCCTGGCGCTGGGGAGAAGGTGCTCTCCTAGGGTGCACATTGCTTAAAAGGTGCATGGTTTAATGGGGGGTGGCAGTTTCTATGTGCTCTCTCCTAAACGTCCAGTCCCGAGACGTGCCTTTGCCCCTTCCCATTGGATATTGGAGACACTAGGCATTTCGGTTTCCGCATGGAGAGCTTACCGCCTTGGCTTGTCCCCTTGGCAATGCAGCCCGTGTTTTCCCTTGCAGCCTCCACCCCTGGCAGCCTGGGAGGGTCTCACAAAGATGACGACACGGCTTCTGTGACCAGCCTGAACTCCTCCGCCACGGGCCGCCGCTTGAAAATCTACCGCACTTTCCGCGACGAGGACGGGAAAGAGTACGTGAGGTGCGAGACGGTCCGCAAGCCCGCAGTCATCGATGCCTACAGCAGGATACGGACAACCAAGGACGACGAGTTCATGTAAGGGCATTCCAGAGACGCTGCTTTCCTCTTGGGAGTGACATGTTGGTAGGGTGGGGAATCTCCTTGCCAAAGGAGAGTGGCGAGAGGCCAGAAAACGTGCAGTGTGTTTATATTTGTTCCTTAAAAAAAAAGTTGCATCCTGCCTTTGTGCCTTTTTCTACGCGGAAAAAAATATTTTAAAATACACATGGGCGGGATATGGCAAATAAGAAAATATGGAACCAGCACAAGGAGTCAGTCAGAGTGAATCAAATCGGGCAGCAGCCAACGTTGTATTCCAGAGGCGAGGAACCTGTGGCCCCATCAGATGTTGTTGGACTCCAAATCCCATCAGCCCTAGCGGGCATAGCTAGTGGTCAAGGATGATGGGAGCTGTAGTCCAGCACCATCTGAAAAGCCATATGCCTAGTTTTTGTTTATCTGTGTGCTTTAATGCTTAGTGGCCGGCCCTACCGTTAGGCCAGGGAAACCTGTGGTCATCTGGAAGCTGCTGGCTATACACAGCTCCCATCAGGGCTTGCCAGCAGAGCCAATTGTCTGGATGATGGGAGTTTGAGTCCTGCAACATCAAAGTCCCTCGCCTTTGTGTTTCCAGCCGGAAGTTTGCCCTCTTTGACGAGCAGCACCGGGAGGAGATGCGGAAAGAGAGGCGCCGGATCCAGGAGCAGCTGCGGCGGCTCAAACGAAACCAAGAGAAGGAGAAGCTGAAGGGTCCTCCTGAGAAGAAGCCCAAGAAGATGAAGGAGCGGACGGACCTTAAGGTAGGCTGTCTCTCTTGAAAACTTTGGCTGCCTCTGCTCCTTTTCTTGTGGTCTTTAAAGTAATAGTCCAGCTGTTGTGTTTGTGGAGAAAAAATAAGCAAGCATCTCAGAAACCAGATTGCGGACCTTTAGCAGGTGGTGCTATCCTGTTCTTGTCCCCTCCTCCAAGTCTGGTAGAAGCAGCATAAATTCTGCAAGGAAGGAAATGTGTAGCCCAGTTTTATTCAGCCATTGTTGAGAGACTTTGCTGAATTTAGATTGCATAGCTGCAGAATCATTTTTTTTAAATAAAAAAGAATCCCAGAGTGGTAGCCATGCAACTAAAAAAATATCAGAGGCCTGTAGCACCTTAAAGACTAACACATTTTATTAAGGCATAAAATTTTGTGGGCACAAACCCCCTTTGTCAAAAGCATTAGGTGAAAGTTGGCAGTAAGAAAGCAGAAATTTTAATAAGTTTCAACTCTAGTTTATCACAGACTAGGTTTTTTTGCATCTCCTTGCCATTCGGCTCCCACCTTAAAAGTCTCTCCTTTATCTACCTCCCAGCTAAGAACTCCATGCCACTGACAGGGTGATCTTGAATCCACAAAAGATGACAGCATAATAAATTTGATAGTCTTTAAGTGTGCCGCAGGACTCTTTAATTTTTTTAGCTACATGGCTACCTATCTGGGATTTCCTCCCCCTAAATCTGGATTCTGCAGCTATGCAACTTAGTAGGTGCACAATTTAGCTTTAAGCTGCTTCTGGTGGTGCAGTTGATGAAAGCCTTGCCTGTGTCTATTGAGAACCCCCCCCTTTTTTTTTTTTGCTTCTGGAGCTAAGCCTTCATCCCTTTGCTTTTGCTTGCAGTTAAAGTGTGGTGCTTGCGGTGCCATTGGCCACATGCGAACCAACAAATTCTGCCCCCTCTACTACCAAACCAACGCTCCGCCCTCCAACCCCGTTGCCATGACGGAGGAGCAGGAGGAGGAGCTGGAGAAGACCGTCATCCCCAACGATAACGAGGAGCTGATCAAAGTGGAGGGGACCAAGATTGTCTTGGGGAAGCAGCTCATCGAGAGGTGAGAGGCGTTTGACATCATCTCACAGATAGGGGAGTCTTCTGGATCAGGGCCATAGCCCATCTAGTGCAAGCATCCTAATCTCACAGTGGGGACCCAAAAGTCTGTGGGAAGCCCCCAAGTGCAAGAGCACTTCTCTCCTCCTCTGATATTTAGCAACTAGCATTCAGAAGCATAGGGGACGCGGGTGGCGCTGTGGGTTAAACCACAGAGCCTAGGACTTGCCGATCAGAAGGTCGGCGGTTCGAATCCCCGCGACGGGGTGAGCTCCTGTTGCTCGGTCCCTGCTCCTGCCAACCTAGCAGTTCGAAAGCACATCAAAGTACAAATAGATAAATAGGTACTGCTCTGGTGGAAAGGTAAATGGCGTTTCCGTGTGCTGCTCTGGTTCGCCAGAAGCGGCTTAGTCATGCTGGCCACATGACTCGGAAGCTGTAAGCCGGCTCCCTCGGCCAATAAAGCGAGATGAGCCCCAGAGTCGGCCACGACTGGACCTAATGGTCAGGGATCCCTTTACCTTACCTTTTATTCAGAAGCATTACTGGTCATATCCATTGTGGCTTGTAGCCATTGACAGAGGACCACCGTCATACGGTCTCCTGTGGGAGCAAGTTCCATACTTTAACTATGCGTTGCAGGAATAAATGCCAAATCTTCTACTATTCAGCTTCATTGAATGGCCACAATTTCTACTGTTACCAGAGAGGAGCAAAAACTTTCTCCTATGCCAGTGGTTTTTAACCTTTTTGAGTCCACATCTCCCTTGACCAATCATTCTTTCTGCGGCTCCCCTGCGGAAGCCACTTACCCTGGGGTTCCTTTGCAGTAAGTGGGGATTTCTCGTTCTGCTTCTGCCCTGCTCCTTTCTGGCACCCTTTTGGGCACGCAGGTAACTGCCCTAAGTAGAATAACAGGGTTGTGTCCTGTGTTCATCATAATCCAGAGCAGACCCAAAGAATGAATATGCCTAACTTAGGCTTGTTAATTTTAGTGGATCTGCTCCAAGTAGTACAGTGGTGCCTCGCAAGACGAAATTAATTCGTTCCGCAAGTCTCTTCGTCTTGCGAGTTTTTCGTCTTGCGATGCGCGGTTTCCCATAGGAATGCATTGAAAATCAATTAATGCGTTCCTAGGGAAACCGCCTTCAGACCAGGTCCGGGGACAGTCTGTCCCCGGACCTCTTCTGAAGGCTGGGGGGGGGGGACAAGGGCTTTTATTCCCACCCCCAGCATTTTAAAAAAGCCCCTGGGAAGGCAGGCAGGGGGGACAAAGACTTTTGCCCCCCGCCAGCCTTCAGAAGAGGTCCTGGACCTCTTCTGAAGGCGAGAGGGGGGCGAAAGTCTTTGCTCCCCCCCCGCCTGCCTTCAAAAGCCCTCCGGGACAGGCAGGCGGGGGGGAGCAAAGACTTTCGCCCCCCGCCAGCCTTCAGAAGAGGTCCTGGACCACGGGTCCTGTTAGCTAGGGATCATGGGAGTTGTAGGCCAAAAACACCTGGAGGGTCGAGTTTGTCTATGCCTGATCGAGCTCAAACGTTTTGCTCATCAATGAATCCGTAAACGGTAAAACCATGAAATGGTGTGACCCGCCAGTCAGGAGCGTTGCAGAAAAGAAATGCCAGTGCCCAAAGATCATCAGCGAAGATGCCTCATGGGTGTGTTTGGCAAGGCTTTTCCCAAAAAGAGAAGGCCATTGGATAATTGAAGAGATGGCTCACATACCACCCATTGCACAGGGTGCAAGGCAGTTAACCAGCAAGGTCAAGTAAAAAGAATCCAAAACACCCATAAAATAACATAATGCTTTAAAAATAACCACGCGGCAGCTCATAGCAAGTCACTAAACGTCAATTACTAAGAGCAGCGGGAGCAGCAACTGACTGATGCACAAGGTAGAATTGGTAGCACCTTAAGGATACAGCAGGCTGCTTTGTGAGCTGACCCTTGGTGGGGATACAGGTCTTCAACTTACAGCTCCTTTGACCCCAGACGAGACCCACTGAAAGAGTAAACGGGCTTCTTGCTGTGCTCTTTGTGGTTGACTCAGTCCCTCCCAGAGTGGCAGCTAGACGCACCAAAGGAAGAGGGGGTGCAAGCTATAGCTCACGTCTCTCCCCTCTCTCCCTGCAGCGCGGATGAAGTTCGCAGGAAGTCTTTAGTGCTGAAGTTCCCGAAACAGCAGCTTCCACCGAAGAAGAAACGGCGCGTCGGGACCACAGTTCACTGCGACTACTTGAACGTGAGCCCTTCCCTGACTTTCGTGCTCCTTCCCTCTGCCCACGGTCTACCTGGGAGATGGTTGCAGGGACAAGGACTTGCTTCAAGCCTCGGTCAGAGGGCCAGTAGGCTGCAAGTTGGCCCCAGCTAGAGGGCAATCCCTCCCCTAAAAAGCGCAGATCAGCTGAATGCTTGGCGATGCTCTTTGTCAAGATCTTTGTGCAAACCTTGGAAGGGTCTTTAACGCATCGCTTCTGTCTCTTTCAGCGGCCTCACAAATCCATCCACCGGCGGCGCACCGACCCCATGGTGACTCTGTCCTCAGTCCTGGAAAGCATTATCAATGAGATGCGAGATCTTCCCAATGTAAGACCTTTTCCCCTGCGGGGTTTGATTTTGGCCTCTTATGGTTGTACGTTGCGTGCAGAGGCAAGGCGGCTCTTTGCGTCCCAGGTATCGGGAGGACCAGCTCCTTGGTTGGATGGGAACAACAGAAAACCTGATTTCTGAGATCTTTTGTACAGGGTTTTGTAGGAGATTTTCTACAGGGTGTCCTTTCCCGCACTCGCTTTGTCCAAAGATTGCAGGGTGGTTCTCAATGTAAAAGTAGAAAATGAGAACACAAAATACGTACGAAAAACAAGGTGAAGAAAAACAAGGTGATTTTCACCTTGAAGGTGAAATTTGTAAAACAAAGCTGTCAACGTTTCCCTTTTTTTAAGGGAAATTCCCTTATTCCGAATAGGATTCCTCACAAGAAAAGGGAAAAGTTGACAGCTATGGTGTAAAACGTTTCTCATAGGGAGGATGCTTGCTTGGAAAGGCTCTGGTAGCCTTTTGGGGGCGTGCAGGCTGTTTTCTGCCCTCTGCCTTGGAGAGCAGTGCTTTTAATGGGTTTTTAATTAATGCTTTTATGTTGCTGTACCCAGCCCTTAAGGGAAAGATGCAAAAGGGAAGCTCACCTTCCTTTTGGGTTTTCCTCTCCTTCTCCCAGACATATCCCTTCCACCAGCCTGTTAACGGGAAGGTCGTCAAAGATTATTACAAGATCATCACGAAGCCAATGGACCTGCAGACCCTGCGAGAAAACGTCCGCAAACGCCTTTACCCATCCCGCGAAGAATTCCGGGAGCAGGTGGAGCTGATTGTGAAGAACAGTGCCACATACAATGGTGATGGTTAATTAGTTTTTAAAAAATGAAATAAACACTTCTCTTCTCTTCTCTCCTCTCTTCACACTTGGAGAGCTAGTGTGGTGTAGTGGTTAAGAGCGGTAGACTCGTAATCTGGTGAACCGGGTTCGATTCCCTGCTCCTCCACATGCAGCTGCTGGGTGACCTTGGGCTAGTCACACTTCTCTGAAGTCTCTCAGCCCCACTCACCTCACAGAGTGTTTGTTGTGGGGGAGGAAGGGAAAGGAGAATGTTAGCCGCTTTGAGACTCCTTCGGGTAGTGATAAAGCGGGATATCAAATCCAAACTCCTCGTCATCTTCTTCTCCTTCTCCTGAGCTCCTTGCATGAAGTGTCCCAGCCTTAAAATACTAGTCATGGCAACTGGGGCAGTGACCTGATGCGCTTCCTGAGGAGGCGAAGGTGGCTTTTAAGTATTCATTTGTAAGGCTGAAATTCCTTCTGATGCTCCCCTGCTTTACGTCATAACCCATTTTATGCTCTAAAGCAGTGTCCCCCAACCTTGGGCCTCCAGCTGTTTTTGGACTACAGTTCCCATCATCCCTGACCACTGGTCTTGCTAGCTAGGGATTATGGGAGTTGTAGTCCAAAAACAGCTGGAGGCCCAAGGTTGGGGAACACTGCTCTAAAGTGCTTGTCCTATCTTCATTAGTTGTCCTGCTGTTTCCTTGACTGACAGCCTTACATATTTGTAGCTTGCCAGCCTATTTCCTTCCTGCAGTTTCCTGGTTTTCCTCTTCTCTCAGTGTGGCTGATTCCCTTTCCTCTCCTTGTTTGATTTATCAGCAGGACCGGCACCTACCTTGCCTCGGGTGATTTTTCAGTTAGAACTGAACTAGTCCTTCTGGGCTGCTTAGGAAGAGCTGTGATACCTGCTCCTTTTCTCTGGCGCTGTGATCTCCCAGCAGCTTGCTTTGCCTGTTGCTTCTCAGTCTCCCTCCCACCAAAGGGCAGCCTTTGCCAATCTGATGCCCTCCCAGATCTTTTGGACTACAACTCCCATCAGTCCCAGACCTTACTGGCTTGGGCTGATGGGAGTTGCAGTTCCCAAACAGCTGGGGGATACCAGCTGGTTGCAAAAGGGGAGAGTCTGCTCCCTGAGTTAGCTCTCTGTGCCACTGGGAGATGTGACTAACCTAGCCATATGGAATCTTAAACTTCTGATTCTCCTTTCAACCTACCAAGGCTCTCAAGGCAGCTCGCAACAGCGGCACCCCACAATAAATGTTTCTGTTGTGTGTGTAATAAACAAAAATCTGCCCTGATTCGCTTATGGGGGACACAAGAGCCCTTAGAGTCCTTTGTAGGTTCTCCATTGGTCGGAGAAAATAACAGAGGCCAAACAGAGAATATTGAGAAGCAAAGCAGCGTGTAAGCTTGATCTTTATTGAACTGTTGCAACAGGGTGCTCCCATCACATGCAGGAGAAGGAGGAGGACCCAGAACCAAGGTGTGCCTGCCCTTATATAGACATTTTAAATTCCCTGCCCTGGAGCTCAAGACCACCCCTCCATACAACATACATACATCACAGAAGGGGTGTAACCCAAGACCACCCCCCACAAACATTACACCTACATCACAGAAAAGGTGGTCTACAACAGAAATTTGAATGTTGTTGTTTTTCCTGTCTGCCAGGTTATCTGATAATGCCTTATCTGATTGCCTTTCCTGGTAATCTGTCACCCTTTGAGATGGTGATTTCCCAATTCCTGAGGCAATGGGAAGGTTCCCTGACCCCCCCTCCCTCCTTGCAGAGAAAACATTTGGTCAGTTGGGGAGTCAAAATTGTTTCAGGGCGGTCTTCCTGTGCTGCTCCAGACATGTGGTCCACATATCTATGTATGCGCTTGGTTGGTACATTTATGAACATTTATTTTATATATATATATATATATATATATATATATATATATATGCAGGTTTTGTTGTCTTCGGGTGTCTTCCCGTGTAAGAGTTGGGGTGTCTAGGCGACGTTTCGACGAGGTCTCACTCGTCATCTTCAGGCTGGTGCTTTCGGCTTCTTGTTACTAGAACAGAGCAGGATCTCAGTGTTTGAGTTCCTATAAATACTGTTGAGGGGGTGTGGTGTATAGCCTCCAACGTTCTGGGCAGAGAGGGAGTTCCCAGGTTAGTGTGCCTTTTCTTCTTTTGTTCCTTAATTACTTGAGGGATATCTTGAGTGATTTCTTGAGTGATATTCTGAGTACCACTTAGGAGGGTCATTAGGTGTGGATTAGTTGCTAAAGCTTTCGTGTCTTGACCTCTTGAGCTTGTGAAGAGTTTTTCTGAGAAGATGGCTGTACTGCACTTAGTTGTGCTCTGGCTTGGCTTCGTGTATAGGGGCGAGCTGTGGTTTTGTGCCCTGTGCCAGCCAGATCTGTGTAGGGATTGCAGGGGGGTGCAGCATCCGGAGGTGCCACTATGGTTTGGCTACTGGATGGTGTCTGTACTTTATCTGTGGAGAGGGTCTGGGTTTGGGTCTGGTGTGGTTGATTGGAGATGGCGTTCTGTGTGTCTCTGGTTCTGGTGTCGGTTTTTTCCTCAGAAACCCAAAAGATAAAATCCAGTTAGAAAACCAAGGGGTCTATGAAATACCCTGCAAAGTCTGCCCAGCCACGTACATTGGACAAACAAACAGACGAATAAATGCACGTATCGCAGAACACAAGAATGCCGTCAAAAAAGAAGAAAAAACTTCCTCTCTTTACCAACACATGAAAGAAACAGGACACGAAATTAATTTTGCAGATTCCAAATTGCTCTTTAACATGGAACATCACCACAAGAGAATAATCATGGAAGCCATCGAGATAGAGAAACACCCTCACAACATGAACAAGCGTGACGACACGTCCCGCCTGCCAGACATCTGGAAATTAGCCCTCCCCACAAAAACCGACACCAGAACCAGAGGCACACAGAACGCCATCTCCAATCAACCACACCAGACCCAAACCCAGACCCTCTCCACAGATAAATTACAGACACCATCCAGTAGCCAAACCATAGTGGCACCTCCGGATGCTGCACCCCCCTGCAATCCCTACACAGATCTGGCTGGCACAGGGCACAAAACCACAGCTCGCCCCTATACACGAAGCCAAGCCAGAGCACAACTAAGTGCAGTACAGCCATCTTCTCAGAAAAACTCTTCACAAGCTCAAGAGGTCAAGACACGAAAGCTTTAGCAACTAATCCACACCTAATGACCCTCCTAAGTGGTACTCAGAATATCACTCAAGAAATCACTCAAGATATCCCTCAAGTAATTAAGGAACAAAAGAAGAAAAGGCACACTAACCTGGGAACTCCCTCTCTGCCCAGAACGTTGGAGGCTATACACCACACCCCCTCAACAGTATTTATAGGAACTCAAACACTGAGATCCTGCTCTGTTCTAGTAACAAGAAGCCGAAAGCACCAGCCTGAAGATGACGAGTGAGACCTCGTCGAAACGTCGCCTAGACACCCCAACTCTTACACGGGAAGACACCCGAAGACACCAAAACCTGCATATATATATATATATATATATATATATATATATATATATATATGCAGGTTTTGGTGTCTTCGGGTGTCTTCCCGTGTAAGAGTTGGGGTGTCTAGGCGACGTTTCGCCTAGACACCCCAACTCTTACACGGGAAGACACCCGAAGACACCAAAACCTGCATTCCTGTACCCGTGAAAATCTACGAAAGCATATATATATATATATGCAGGTTTTGGTGTTTTCGGGTATCTTCCCGTGTAAGAGTTGGGGTGTCTAGGCGACGTTTCGACGAGGTCTCACTCGTCATCTTCAGGCTGGTGCTTTCGGCTTCTTGTTACTAGAACAGAGCAGGATCTCAGTGTTTGAGTTCCTATAAATACTGTTGAGGGGGTGTGGTGTATAGCCTCCAACGTTCTGGGCAGAGAGGAAGTTCCCAGGTTATTGTGCCTTTTCTTCTTTTGTTCATTAATTACTTGAGGGATATCTTGAGTGATTTCTTGAGTGATATTCTGAGTACCACTTAGGAGGGTCATTAGGTGTGGATTAGTTGCTAAAGCTTTCGTGTCTTGACCTCTTGAGCTTGTGAAGAGTTTTTTTGAGTTTTTCTGAGAAGAGTTTTTCTGAGAAGATGGCTGTACTGCACTTAGTTGTGCTCTGGCTTGGCTTCGTGTATAGGGGCGAGCTGTGGTTTTGTGCCCTGTGCCAGCCAGATCTGTGTAGGGATTGCAGGGGGGTGCAGCATCCGGAGGTGCCACTATGGTTTGGCTACTGGATGGTATCTGTAATTTATCTGTGGAGAGGGTCTGGGTTTGGGTCTGGTGTGGTTGATTGGAGATGGCGTTCTGTGTGCCTCTGGTTCTGGTGTCGGTTTTTGTGGGGTGGGCTAATTTCCAGATGTCTGGCAGGCGGGACGTGTCGTCACGCTTGTTCATGTTGTGAGGGTGTTTCTCTATCTCGATGGCTTCCATGATTATTCTCTTGTGGTGATGTTCCATGTTAAAGAGCAATTTGGAATCTGCAAAATTAATTTCGTGTCCTGTTTCTTTCATGTGTTGGTAAAGAGAGGAAGTTTTTTCTTCTTTTTTGACGGCATTCTTGTGTTCTGCGATACGTGCATTTATTCGTCTGTTTGTTTGTCCAATGTACGTGGCTGGGCAGACTTTGCAGGGTATTTCATAGACCCCTTGGTTTTCTAACTGGATTTTATCTTTTGGGTTTCTGAGGATATTGGCTATTTTTTGGTTGGTGCAAAAGGCTGTTTTGATATTGTGTTTATGGAGGATTTTGCTAATTTTATCTGTGGTGCCCTTGATATAAGGAAGGAGGGCCATGCCATTGTTTTCTTCTGTGTCTTGGTTTTTGGGGGGTGTTTCTTTTTGGATTAGCTTCGTAACTCTGTTTTGCTGGTATCCGTTGGCGATTAACACATTTGAGAGATTCTGTAACTCAGTTGTCAAGTGGTCTTCGTCAGCCAGGCGTTTGGTTCTGGAGATGAGAGTCTTGGCTACGGAGTTTATTTGTGCAGGGTGGTGGTGTGATTGTGCATGTAAGTAGCGGTTGGTGTGTGTTTTTTTCCGGTAGATAGTGTGTCCTAGGGAGCCATCAGGTTTTTTGTAGATTAGGACGTCAAGGAAGGGAAGTTGGTTGTTGGCTTCTATTTCCATAGTGAATTGTATTTTGGGGTGTAGGCTGTTGAGATGTGTGAGGAAGCTATCTAGTTTTTCCTTCCCGTGTGGCCAAATTACAAAGGTGTCGTCAACATATCTGAGCCAAAGTTTGGGTTTGTGTTCTGACTTGTCTAAAGCATTGGTTTCAAAGTGTTCCATGTACAGATTTGCGATGACCGGTGAGAGGGGTGATCCCATAGGTGCTCCTTCTATCTGTTTGTATCTTTGTCCATTGTGGATGAAGTACGTGTTGGTTAGGCAGTGGTTGGTCAGGTCCAGGATATACAAGACCTTACATTTTTTTATTTCATGTGTTTGCAGGCCCAAAGCACTCTTTGACCCAGATCTCTCAGTCGATGCTGGACCTCTGTGACCAAAAATTAAAAGAGGCAAGTCAGGGTGTGGAGGGAGGGAGAGATTGCTTGTGGCTTTGCGACCAACGCAGGACTGCTCATAGTGAAAGCCACTCTCCAGGGCGAGACATTCCCGATTCTACCTGGAAATGCCAAGGATTGAACTCTGCCAGTGAGCTGTGGTCCTTTCTAGTGTACAGCCGTTTTTTTTGGAGGGGGGGCTGTAAAGGAGTTGCTGTGAATCTGTGCGCATTTCTGTACTTTTGTGCCCTTTCAGAAGGAAGATAAACTGGCTCGTTTGGAAAAGGCAATTAACCCCCTGCTGGATGATGACGACCAAGTGGCCTTCTCCTTTATTCTGGACAACATTGTCACCCAGAAGATGATGGCTGTTCCTGATGTAGGTCTGCCCCTGGCATATTGGGGTGGTCCCCTTCTGTGGTTTCCATCAAACTGGCATTGGTGCCTCCAGCTCTGGAAGGCAGAGCATAGCTATCCTAGCTGTTGTTTAGTCGTTTAGTCGTGTCCGACTCTTCGTGACCCCATGGACCAGAGCACGCCAAGCACGCCTGTCTTCCACTGCCTCCCGCAGTTTGATCAAACTCATGCTGGTAGTTTCAAGAACACCATCCAACCATCTCATTCTCTGTCGTCCCCTTCTCCTTGTGCCCTCCATCTTTCCCAACATCAGGGTCTTTTCCAGTGATCCTAGCTAGCGGCCATCAATAGCGCTCTCCCCTATGAATTTGTCTAATTCTTTTTAAAAGCCTGGTGGCCTCCTGGGGGAGCAAGTTCCAGTTTAACTACATGCTTCCTGTAGAAGTACTTTCATCCAATGGCGTTTCCATGAACTCTGGTTTCCATTGCACCAGAGGTGGTTTAGTCCTGCTGGCCACATGACCTGGAAAGCTGTCTGTGGACAAATGCCAGCTCCCTTGGCCTGAAAGCGAGATGAGCTCCGCAACCCCAGAGTCGCCTTTGACTGGACTTAACCGTCCAGGGTTCCTTTACCTTTTGCCTTTTCTTCTACCATTCATCTTCACTCAACCCCCTAGAGCTATGAGAGAGGGAGAAAGCCCTTTTTCTATCCACATTTCTACACGCTGTGCAAATTTTTATTTCAGGGTTCCTCAACCTCAGCCCTCCAGATGTTTTGAGACTACAGTTCCCATCATCCCTGACCACTGGTCCTGCTAGCTAGGGATCATGGGAGTTGTAGGCCAAAAACAGCTGGAAGGCCGAGGCTGAGGAAGCCTGTTTTATTTCCTTTTATATATATATAAAAATTTCTATCTTACCTGCCTTTTCTCTAGGCCAAAAATCTGGTATTCTGATCCCTGTATTTACTTGGGTTTGGCTAAAAGGGTGTAGCAGACTGCAAGCAAACCAGCATAGGATTTGGGATTTGCTGGCAGGTGCAGGAAATGGATCGTTTCGTAGGTGTTCTGCAAAAGCCTTTCAGTGTCTCTTGAAGATGCATGAAGCCCACAGCTTGTGCCCATTTAACTTCTGTGCATTCGGCTGTATGCGCTTGGCAATTTAAAAAACCCGTAAAATAAAAGGGGGTGGGCATGCAGGGGAAAAGGCTTGGGGAGTCTTACCCCCCATTGCATCCAATGTGTTCTGACTATATGTGATTTTGGCTTTGGGCGTGATTCCTTTAACACAGATCCCCCGTAAATTGCGGGCTTCCTGAACTGGATGCAGTTCACTCTGCAAGAGCGGCTTGCTCATCATCTCTCTTGCCCTCTTGTCGCTTGCAGTCTTGGCCTTTCCACCATCCTGTAAACAAGAAATTCGTGCCAGATTATTACAAAGTCATTGTCAGCCCGATGGACCTAGAGACAATCCGGAAGGTGCGTACTGTGCTTTTACGTTTGCAGCTTCTCAAAACTGCCTTTTGTAAACCATTTAGAAGTTCTCTTACGACTGAGTACCAGATAAGTTTTGTCGAATAAGATAAACAAACCCTTAGCAGCGAAGCAAAGGCCCCGGCTGGCTGGCTGGCTGTATTTTAAATCTTGAAGTACCGAGAATAGAAACTCAGTGTGGAAATATATGGGCTGAGGGCGAAGTACAGTGGTACCTTGGTTTGCCAACTTAATCCATTCTGGAAGTCCGTTCCAAAACCAAAGCGTTCCAAAACTAAGGCGCGCTTTCCCAAGAAAGTAATGCAAAATTGATTAATCCGTTCCGGACTTTTTAAAACAACCCCTAAAACAGCAATTTAACATGAATTTTACTATCTAATGAGACCATTGATCCATAAAATGAAAGCAATGAACAATGTACTGCAGTCACATAATCAGCAGCTGAACTGGGTTCCACACAGCCACAAAAACAAAAACAAAAAGAGCCACAAAAACGCAAAATGAATAGCAAAAACAGACAGACACTCAAACGGAGCACATTCTGCTTCCAAAAATTTTCGCAAACCGGAACACTTACTTCTGGGTTTGCAGTGTTTGGGTTCCAGGTTGTTTGAGTACCAAGGCGTTTGAGAACCGAGGTACCACTGTAATTCTGTTTCCTTAGCCTCAGCCACCAGCTGCTGATTTGGGGGCCAAAAAATCATGAGGAGAAATAAATAACCCAGAGACATGTGCTGCTTTTGGCTTGGGTCCTGTTGAGCGGGGGTGGGTGTGTGTGTGTGATGGGGAGTAGCAGCTTCACATTTGAAAGGACCCCCAGAATGCTGAGATCCTACAATGGGGCGTGAGGAAAGAAGTGGCCCCTAGTTGGCCCGGAGGGGTAAAGGACATTTTGCAGGCCAGAATCAAAAGACTTCACACGGACTCCTTAAAGTTCTACACTCCCGCCTTGCCTCCTCTCTGTTCATTCTAGAATATTTCCAAACACAAATACCAGAACCGAGAAGTCTTTCTGGATGACGTGAACCTGATCCTTGCCAACAGCATCCGATACAACGGTGAGCGACCCCTTTGGCTCTGTGCCGCATCTGTAGCCCGTTGACGCATGTTTGTGGAGAGTTTTCAGGGCGAGAGCTGAGCCTGACTCCACATCTGCTCGTGAAGACATGAATAAGTGTCTCTTCCTAAAACGTGGCTGGGTCCCTTGATGAAAGTTGCTTAGGGAAGTTTTTAATGTGTGACATTTTAATGTATTTTTAATCTTTGTTGGAAGCCACCCAGAGTGGCTGGGGAAACCCAGCCAGATGGGTGGGGTACAAATAATAAATTCTCCTCCTTCCCCTTCTCCTTCTCCTTCCTTCTGGGCGCTCTCTTGTTACACTTCTTTAGCTCCTGGGGCCCAATCCTGTGAGTAGGCACAAACAGAACAGAGGGATAACTTATTCCAAAGCCTCAGGGCTCTAATCTGTCTTCCCCCAAAGCAATGCATTTTTCTGTCCTCCCACCAATTTTGGTGACAGTAGCAAAAGCTGGGGAGGTAGAAAGCTCTAACTCCCTTCACTCAGCCCAGTGCCCTGATTGATAATTTGATGTATGGGATGGGGGGGGGGTTAACCCCTTCCAGCCAGCTGCTGGCAGCAGCTGCATGTCTGGTATGTGTGCAAGAGTGTGCAAAAGACCACATCCACTACAGGCAAACCATCCCTGGAGGATTAGCAAGAAAGCCAAGAAACCTTAGCTGCCCCTGGAAAGAGGGGACTGGTTTTACTTAAATCCCAAGGGCTATTTAAGTGTGCTGTGGGGCAGGGCAGATTCAGGAGTCCTCCAGGGCCAGAGCTCAAGGAGATCTTGTAAATTTTGGCTGGCTGGCTGAGACAAGCAGCTTCCCAGGAAAAGAGTCCTTGAAAGATATCACTCTCAGTTGCCACAGTTGCACACCGGCAAAGCTTTGGAAAGCTCTGGGTGTGTACAGTGAGTGGTACCTCTGGATGTGAACAGGATCCGGCCCTGTTCACATCCTGAAGCGAACGCAACCCGCACCTGCACGTCACGATTCGCCGCGTCTGCGCATACGCGTGACGCCATTTTGAGCCTCTGCGCGAGCAGCGAAACCTGGAAGTAATGCGTTCTGTCACTTCCGGGTCGCCGCAGAGCGCAACCCAGAAACGCTCAATCCGAAGCATGACTGTATCGCAAAAGCAGTACTTACCTGTATCTCTGCTTCCTTGAAATGAAGAGGGCCACGGGAACTAGTGGCTTTCTCCTGGGCTCAGGTATCCGCGGGCCAGCACTAAGGAGATGTGGTTTGTTCCTTTGTTTCCCCCCATTTCAGGGCCTGACAGCCAATACACAAAAACAGCTCAGGAGATTGTGAACATCTGCTACCAGACGCTGGCAGAGGTAAGTTTGCCCAGCAAGCTGAGCCTGCCAAGGACTGCTTTGAATTCTCGACAGCCTCCGCAAACGCTTCTCTCTCTCTGTTCGCCCTTCAGTATGATGAGCACTTGACCCAGCTGGAGAGGGATATCTGCACTGCCAAAGAAGCGGCCTTGGAGGAGGCAGATCTGGAAAGCCTGGACCCGATGACCCCTGGGCCTTACACTCCCCAGGTGAGGCACCCCACCTAAGCTTTTTCACAGGACCCCCTTCTGCTCTCAAATGCTGTGGCCCTAGCATGGGGTGAGGCTACAGCAGAAGATTGCACACGCGTGTGGAAAGGGTTTGTTGTATTGGATTTCTGAGCCACAGACTTGTCCTAGTAGCACTGGGAGGCGTCTGGTTGGGAAGGAGCCTTTCAGAGAGACTGTTGTTCAGCTAGACCAGTTCTCTCCAGCAGCTTAGACAGGGAAGCAGAGGGCCTTCTCAGTAGTGGCGCCCTCCCTGTGGAACGCCCTCCCATCAGATGTCAGAGATAAACTACCACCTGACATTCAGAAGACGTCTTAAGGCAGCCCTGTTCAGGGAAGTTTTTAATGTGTGACATCTTAGTGTATTTTTGGTCTTTGTGGAAGCCGCCCAGAGTGGCTGGGGAAACCCAGCCAGATGGGCGGGGTATAAATAATAAATTATTATTATATTATTATTATTATAATTTGCAATGGCCTAGCAATCCTCCTGCTTCCTTGCAGCATGGCCAAATTGGGTGCTGGGTTGACCAACAGACAGTGCATTGCAGGTTGAGTCGATTTCCCCATCCTCCTTTTGTCCTCTCTATTCTGCCCTCTTTTCCTCCTGACAAGGGTTGCTTTCTCTTTCCTTCTACTGAACTCCATATAAGCTTTTTGTATCTGATACCAGATAGCACACAATCCCACAATACCTGCTTCCATAGCAGTAGGCTCCTATTTCATCCCCTGCCTGACCTTTGGACACTTCCCCTGTGCGTGTTGCATATTGGAATCTGTTACCCGTTTCCCTATTGCTTCTGGGTTTTTTCCCCGTGAGAAAGGGGATGAAATCTCCAGTCATTTACTATAGAGAGAACCACAGCCAGGAAAGGAGGGCAGGAGCCATTACCAAACTGCTAAGAAATTCTGATTTCTTCTTTTTAAACGTACTCCAGCCTCCAGATCTGTATGACACCAACACTTCTCTCAGCATGTCCCACGATGCCTCGGTCTACCAAGATGAGAGCATTCTGTCTGCTTTGGATATTCCCACAACCACCCCTGAGAAGCAAGGAATACAGGTCAGAAAAGTCTGGAAGCAAAGAGGGCAAAAATATCTATTGGGAAAGGCAGGGGAGAGAGGGGTTATAGCTTTCCCTGTGGCAGAAGCTGCACGGAAAGTATGTAACAGGGCATGCGGTATCAAGATGGATATAATTTGGCATCATCGTTAATTGCTGGTCAAAGAAATGGGGACAGAGATGTAGGAGGAGGCTTGTAAAGATTTTCAATAAAACCAGAATAGCTGGGACCAGAATAGCTGGGACCTTGAAAGGGATAAGGGCTAAACCGTGGCCAATGGTTCACATGGCGTAGAAGGGCCACGGTTTAGCCCTTATCCCTTTCAAGCGGAAACTGTGTCAAAGCAGCTCATAAAGCCAAAAGCCCTTCTGGGCTGAGCACTAATATGCGACAGCAATACCAGGTAGCCACTCCTCCTCTGGTTCTAGTGGAGCATGAGAACTCAGCGTGCCACAAATCTGGAGGAGGATTTATATTGTGGAGGTTCCGATCGCACGATGCCTGTATTGTAGGCAAATAGGGGAAGAGGCATTTATTGGAGATAATGGATGGGACGTATGCTCTGGGCCATTTAACTGGGGATAAATACATTTTGTGCAGGTTCTTTATGTGATGGGCCTAAATGTGGCGTGATTTGTAGCAGGAGGGGAAAGGAAAGGGCAAGGGGCTGTGTAAACACAAAGCGTACGTTGCAGAAAAGTACAGGGCTGTGACAGAATTGTCTTCACCCGTTTACCAGAGGATGTGCCGGCATGGCAGAAGCGGGGTACCAAGTTTGCAGCTGTGGGTTTTGAACCCAGGTTGCCCTGCGAAATGGGTTTCTGCCATTGCAGGAAGGTGGCTCTCTGCTCTTGGGGAGAGAGAGGGCAGTGGAGGAAAGGAAATCCTGTCCGCCAGCATCTTAAGAGGCCCTTTGCACTTGTAGGCTTTTGTGACTTGGCTTGATACCCTGAGCAAGTCCTGGAGGTGCGTAGGAAGGCATTTCAGAAGCAAAAGCTTAGGAAAGTGCCGCAAGTCCCGGGCGGGTCTTTCCCCTCGGCTGCGGCCCGCTTCCGAGGGCCTGTTCCCTTCCTCAACCGTGTTGTCTCTGTTCCCCACTCAGATGCGGCAGGGCCGAGGTAGGCTGGGCGAGGAAGACTCTGACGTAGATATTGAAGGGTTTGATGAGGATGAGGATGGGAAACCTAAGACTCCAGCCCCAGTGAGTATCTCTGATCCCATCCCTAGTTTGTGGGTTGAACTTCTGCCCTTGCGGCAGCTCAGGGACCCTTCTGAGGGACGTTGGTAGCAGTGGCTGGAGACGCAAGCCAGGGCCCATTGTTGTTCTTTAGAACGAGACGGCCTTGCTGGTGAGGGACGGCCGCGGGTAGAGAGATGCCACACTCGGCAGGCGCCGGCAGCTGCCCTCCCGTCTCTCTCTCTCTCTTTTTAACCACCGGCTGTTCTGCCCTGACAGGAAGTGGAAGATGGGGATGGAGACCTGGCCGACGAGGAAGAAGGCTCGGCGCAGCAGCCTCAGGCCAGTGTTCTTTACGAGGACTTGCTCATGTCAGATGGAGAGGACGATGACGGCAGCGACGAGGAAGGCGACAACCCTTTCATGTGTAAGTTGTCCCTCTTTACACAGCAGGGCCAAGTCAGGTGATGGGTCTATCTCTCTCTATAAAGGTAAAGGGACCCCTGACCATTAGACCCAGTCGTGGCCGACTCTGGGGTTGCGGCGCTCATCTCGCTTTATTGGCCGAGGGAGCCGGCGTACAGCTTCCGGGTCATGTGGCCAGCATGACTAAGCCACTTCTGGCGAACCAGAGCAGCGCACGGAAACGCCATTTACCTTCCCGCCATAGCGGTACCTATTTATCTACTTGCACTGGTGTGCTTTTGAACTGCTAGGTTGGCAGGGGCAGGGACCGAGCGACGGGAGCTCACCTCATCGCGGGGATTTGAACTGCCGACCTTCTGATCAGCAAGCAAGGCTCTGCGGTTTAACCCACAGTGCCCCCCACATCCCTTGCTGTGCTGGTGGGGGCTTCTTTTTTGGGGGGAGCAGAAAGGAGGCGAGCAATAATGCTCCCTGAAAATTGTCCTCGCTATATGACAACTAGGGTTAGGGGGGAAGTAGAAAAGGGGGCCAACAGTTATGCAGTGGGGGCTGGGGAAGAGCTCAGAGAAAAGGTGACTGAAATGATTTGTGGAGGGATGGAAACGCCCCCCCCCCAAAAAAAACCTTTCAGCTTTGGCTCTGCCTGTTGCCAATACAGTGGTATCTCAGTTTACGAACTTGATCTGATCTGGAAGTCTGTTCTTAAACTGAAACTGTTCTTAAACCAAGGCTCGCTTTCCCTAATGAGGCCTCCTGCCGCCAGTGCCCTTCCACCATTTGGCTTCCGTTCCTAAACCGAGGTAAAGTTTGCAAACCCGGACACTGCTTCCGGTTTTGCGGAGTTTGTAAGCCGAATAGTTCGCAAACAGGGCTGTTCTTAAACCGAGGTACCACTGTATCTGCTTCCCCACCACTTTCGTTCATGGGAATATAGCCTTTGTCGTCGTCGTCTTCTTCTTCTTCTTCTTCTTCTTCTTCTTCTTCTTCTTCTTCTTCTTCTTCTTCTTCTTCTTCTTAAATTTGTATACCACCCTATACCCACGTCTTGGGGCAACTCACAATATAAAAACGCAAAATACACAATAAAAACAAAACCCACCCCGATAACCCTCCCCTCCCTGACACATTTTAAAAGGGCTTTGGATTTCAATCTGCCAAAGGCCTGGCTAAAGAGGAACGTTTTTGCCAGGCAGCTAAAGGTGTATAATAAAGCCGTCTCCTTCCCCTGCCGAGGAGCCTGAATTTTGGGAAAGCCTTAGGATATATCACCAGCTAAACATTGCAATATATCATGATATCTGAAATAAGGATGGAACTATGTAGAGGCGGATGAGGTCCTGTCCCTGCTATTGCTTCTACTTAATGTATTGTTACAACTGTTACTTTATAGTACAGATATTTTTCTAATTTGCACATTTCCCCTAAAATACGGAGGGAAGCTGTTTTGGGGAAGACAACAATGTAAACACCGGAAAGTAAAAATGGAAACACTGACAGTGGTACCTTGGTTTACAAACTTAATCCATTCCGGAAGTCCGTTCTTAAACCAAAGCGTTCTTAAACCAAGGCGTGCTTTCCCATAGCAGCGAGGGACTCAATTTACAAATGGAACACACTCAACAGGAAGCGGAACACGTTTTGCTTCCAAGGCAAAGTTCACAAACCAAAACACCTACTTGTAGCGTTCTTAATCCAAGTTGTTCATACACTAAGATGTTATTAAACCAAGGTACCACTGTATTTTCTTCTGCCAGTGAGCTGGGTGGCAGGGAAGAAAAAGGAAGAAGACACAGACACTTGCATGTGTGTGTGTGTGCGCGCGCGCGCGCACACACACACACACACACACACAGAAGGGGAGTGTACATAGCATGAACACACATTGAGATTTGCGATACGTTGCCATGTCAAATCTTAGGAAACCAGTACCACGATGTGGACTTTGAACCAGTTTGGGGTGATATATTGATGCACCACTGCCCAGCCCTAGTTGACTTGTTGAGCTGCAGAGTGTTTTTGAACTGCAGCTTAGCCAGAACGCTAAACTACTGAGAAAATCAGGAAATCAGGCTCGGGTAACTGCAATGTGGCTACCCTTTCTCTGCCCAGCTATTCAGCTCAGTGAAAGCGGGAGCGATTCCGATGTGGAGTCCAGTGCCGTGAGACCCAAGCAGCCTCACGTTCTTCAGGAGAACACGCGAATGGGCATGGATAACGAAGAGAGCATGATGTCCTACGAGGGAGCTGGAGGAGAGACATCACATGCCCTGGAAGACAGCAATGCCAGGTAACCATAGACAAGCGTGCTGTTGGAGGCAGTGAGTAAGTGCTTGGCTCTCACGGATGTAGGGTGGCAGGGCCCAGTTCAAGCGACTCTCATGCAAATGCTTACGAGGCCCGGGCCTCTCTGCTCTTTACTGCTCCTCTGTTGACGAACTCATTGCATTTCTGTGCCCTCCATCCAACCAAGTTCTCTGGGCCAGTTGCTCAAACATGAAAATGCTGAATGCAATTCACAGTTGAAATGGGTTGGGGAGCGAAATCGCATAGTGGGAGAAAGCCCAGCAAAAACCCCAACCGAAACCATCAGAAAACACAGCAGCTAAAACGACGAGAGCAATTCCTTTTTTTCAATTGCTGTGATGCCGGAAGCAGATAAGTAACATCACCAAATGCTATCGGAACAATCCTTTAGTAGTAACTCTGGGGTGCCATTTCATGGCTTCTTTTGTAGATGTGATTCATAGGCCTAGTTATGGGCAGGATCACAGCCTTGCCTTGCCTTTTAAAATGTATTTGGAATAGTTATTAAATGTACATAAAATTATGAAGCGTGGAGCATTAAACCTATGCATTGCTGTTTCAGCTGCCTTTGAAAAGTTTGTTCTGTCTCTAAAAGGCTTTTTAAAAAGCTGAGCAGAGTTCAGTCTCTGGGCTTCTGCCTGGAACACATACATAACCACATCTAGCACAGCAACCCAAATGTTGCAGTCTCGAGTGTTAGTTATGGCGGTATTGCTTGCACCAGAGCAGTGTTTCCCAAACTCAGGTCTCCAGCTGTTTTTGGACTACAGTTCCTATCATCCCTTCTAGCTAGGGACGATGGGAGTTGTAGTCCAACAGCAGCTGGAGACCAAAGTTTGGGAAACCCTGCACCAGAGGAGATGGCCACCAGCTTAGATGCTTTACAAAAAAACAACAACAGGAAAAGTCTATATTCTCCTGCCAGAGGCAGTCTGTTTCTGAATACCTGTTCAGAATTACAGGTGGGGAGGATGCTACTGTCCTCAAGCCCCACTTGCGGGCTTCTCTCATGGGCATCTGATAGGTCACTGAAAACGGGGTGCTGCACTAGACAGACCCTTGGCCTGATCCTGCGGCACTCCTGCCGCTAAAAACCTGCAGAAAAGCACCAAGTAAACGCTAATCTGCCACACTTTCGTGTTTCCCTTCACCGCATGGTTTCTCTTCTGAAAAGCATGCGGCATGTACGATCAATAACGAATGCATCATGTGAGGTTTTTATCTATCTGCAGTTACGGTAGCTACGAGGAACCAGACCCCAAATCCAACACCCGAGATACTAGCTTCAGCAGCATTGGGGGTTATGAGGTCTCGGAAGAGGAAGAGGAAGAAGAGGAGGACCAGAGGCGTGGCCCTAGTGTGTTAAGTCAGGTTCATCTGTCGGAGGATGAGGAAGATAGTGAAGACTTCCATTCCATCGCAGGAGACAGTGACCTGGATTCAGATGAATGAGCCCCTTTCCTGGGGGATTGATAAATGTGCACCCTGGACTCAAATGTAAAGATTTTTTGTTTGCATCCAAATGTGTCTCCTGCTAAACTGGAGACACCTGTTTTGGTCCTTTTTAAAGATAATTTGTTATTGTGTATAAAGGGATGTGTGTACATATATAATAAAAAAATTACTAGCAACTGAATGAGGGCTGTTCTTTGTTCACACAAGCACTCATGATAAAAGTCTCATTTTGCTAGCAAATGCTGTATATTTGCCGATAGTGTTTTTTCCCAGCCAGAACTTAGTTCTGACACCTCTCAGGTGGGTGCCATTGCCATTCTAAGACAACAAAGGGAAGAGTTCCTGTTCAGTTCAGACACCATTTCCCCCCTAGAAAAATAGCACTGGAGATAGTTTGTATTAATTTGTCCATTCCTGGCATTTTGGAAGAAAAATGTTGTAAGCTTTGGAGTTTAAAATGGCTGACTTGCACAACCCTTTTGTCACGCATAAAAAGGTAAAGGTAAAGGGACCCCTGACCATTAGGTCCAGTCGTGGCCAACTCTGGGGTTGCGGCGCTCATCTCGCTTTATTGGCCGAGGGAGCCGGCGTACAGCTTCCGGGTCATGTGGCCAGCATGACTAAGCCGCTTCTGGCGAACCAGAGCAGCGCACGGAAACGCCGTTTACCTTCCTGCTGGAGTGGTACCTATTTATCTACTTGCACTTTGACGTGCTTTCGAACTGCTAGGTTGGCAGGAGCTGGGACCGAGCAACGGGAGCTCACCCCATCGGGGGGATTCGAACTGCCGGCCTTCTGATCGGCAAGCCCTAGGCTCTGTGGTTTAACCCACAGCGCCACCCGCGTCCCACATTTGTCACACATGCTTTACTCCAAAATACCTTTTTGCTTCCAAGCAAGGATGTTATTGCGCACAGGCTTTGTTGATACCTTAGCATATATAGCTGAATAACCTCATTTCTGGAAAGGGTGTTCAGGGTGTGTGTGTCAACCCTCCTCTTCCCCTGCTCCAACTTTCCAAATGCTCATCTGGTTGGAATGTGCCCATGAAATGTTAAACGGTGCCTGCTTGGACGATGAGGAGAAAGGGGCTGTGCGTATACATTATGTGGCTGGGACATATCTGCACAAACGAAGGTTGAGCGATCATAAGAGTTGCAGCCACTGCTTCTGCCCTCTTGATTTGACACAGAACTAATTAATGAGGAATAGGTCTCCTCTAAGATGACGGGATTTTAAAAGATGGAACGAAAATATCCATCTATGTTGCTTTGGAGAATACTAGAGATGTGCAGTTTGGAAGTTTTCTTTTCCATTCAGCAGAAATCCGACATCATTAATTTCAACTCGTAGCTGAATATTAAACATTTCTATTTCAGCGACCCCAGGGTCAGTGCTTGGCCCGACCTGCAGAGCAGGTAAAACATAAGGTGGAATTGTGGGAACAGGGACCTAACATTCATGGGAGCAAAACAGGAGAGCGCTTTTCAGAAATCATCTTTACTGTCTACATGACATACAAGTAAAGGCAAACATTGCTTCAACCATTTCCATGCCTTGAAAGCAGGCATGAATTTCTGGGCATCTTAATTCTCATTTTAAACTGACTGCCTTAATCCCCGATCCTTGAACACTCTTAAATAGTGTTTCGTTTTCAGAAAAACCATCCTTGAACTTTACAAGCACCTCTTACCTGTTGGAGATGGTGACAATCACCATCTTAAGCCAGAGATGGGGAAATCTTTTGGCTCCATGGTCCAGATCCCTATCAGGATCTGGCTTGTGGGCCAAATTTAAAAGGTGGGCAATCACTTGAGTTTACAAATGGCGACAGGGGATGTGGTGCTTTGAAGTCCTGAAATTGGGGCTTCAAAGCACCAGTGGGCAGTGAGGCACTGCAGAAAGCAAGGTCCTCACCCCAGTTTTAACAGTGAAACCTGTTGTAGTCAAACAAACCTTTATGAGAGATTTTGATGAGGTGATGTTGGGGCTTAGGATTAAGAACTATACCTAAATAAAATGTACCTGAGATGTAAAGGGTGTGTGTGTGTATATATACATTCAATTAGTTTCCTCTTCTTGGTTTAATGTGTTATTTTATACTTTCAGAACTGGAAGGGGAAAACAATTATAAAGAAGAAATGGAATAAACCCTCTCTCTGTCCCCATACTTTCATATTAAAGCTTTCAACAACACAGATATCACTGCAACCGTAGACAATGCATAGCTTTTTGGGGTTTTTTAAACCTGCATTTAAATGCTACCGGAAAGAATATTACACACTAAATTCATAACGCATTAAATGCCGCTTCAGGATAAGTACTGAAAATTGCTAATTCTGTTTCGTACAGTACAACAAAATTTCAGTTCCACTTCTTCCCTAGTGCTTTGCTAAGAGATCTTGTGCCCATCTTTCATTATTCCTGAACAAGCAATTAAAAGGGGGGGCAGGGAAAGTAACCAGTAATGGAAACATAAAAGTGCACAACGGTTCAAATGAACGCAAAAAATCATTAATTAGGAGAAGCTCAGAATCCCAGGATGGATTCATCCCATAGCATCTCCTCCTCTGTTGGTCCACTGGCTCCAGCCTTCTTTTTCTCCTTCTTGTGCTTCCTGCTCTCCTTCTCAGAAGATCCCTCTGTATTTCCTCTGTCTTTACCCTGCTTCGATTTCGACTCGGCACTTGAGTCGCTGTCCTCTTTCTTTCTCTTTCTCTTCTCTCCGCCCTTTCCAAAGTTTGCGTCTCCTTCGCAGCGCGGTTTTCTCCTGAACTTAGCAAGGGGTGGGCGGGGGTCGCCGTCTTCCTCTCCTGAACATTCTTCCTCCTTTCTGAATGTCTTTGGCGACTTCTGGCTCCTCCTATGAAAGGCAGAGCTACTATCGGAAGGTAGATGTTTGTAGCCATCAACGGATTCGGATGATGGGTTGCAATTGTCACTTTTGTAGGTGGCCAGTGGAGATGCCTGCTTTTCTAGGGAACCACCTGTGCTGTGCTGAGAAACGGGTGCATTTTCTAGTTTCGGCAGGTCTCTGTACCCTGGCGGCCAGTGAGACAATCTGCTTCTAGCAGAATACAAAGGTGGACATGTTTCTGAGAAAATGCCAGAATACTGCCCTGGTGTGTTAGCGTCGCCGGAAAACTGATCCTGATCAAATCCAAAGCCCCGTTCGTGGCCATTCATGGAACCGTACTCTTCCATTTGAAAGTCTTCTTCTGGCTTTCTGAAGTGTGTCTTTGGTTCCAGCCCCCTCGCTTTTTGCACTTTAATATAATCTTCCAGTTCATCTTGGAAGGAGCCGTATGTTTTCCTGGAGTTCGTTATTAGATTGGAAATCATGGTTTCTCTACAAGAATAAAAGGGAGAAGAAATATAATTGTGGCGGGAATGAGCAAAAATGACAACAACATGATTTTTAACCAAATTGGCTGAAGTCAGAAAGAAAGAAGTGCCTGTGGACCAAAATGTCAGCTGAATGATTTATAGTTCCACTTTAAAGATAAAGGGATCCCTGACCATTAGGTCCAGTCGTGGCCGACTCAGGTTGCGGCGCTCATCTCGCTTTATTGGCTGAGGGAGCCGGCGTACAGCTTCCGGGTCCTGTGGCCAGCATGACTAAGCTGCTTCTGGCGAACCAGAGCAGCGCACGGAAACGCCATTTACCTTTCCGCTGGAGTGGTACCTATTTATCTACTTGCACTGCATGCTTTCGAACTGCTAGCTTGCCAGGAGCAGGGACTGAGCAATGGGAGCTCACCCCATTACGGGGATTCGAACCGCCGACCTTCTGATCGGCAAGTCCTAGGCTCTGTGGTTTAACCCACAGCGCCACCCGCATCCCACAGTTCCACTTTAGCACCACCTAGATTCCTGCAGTATTATTCTACCCACATTTCACTGGGAAGCAAGTCTGGATTTAAAGGGGCTTTTACATAATACGTGCGATAGATCAGTTTTTGCCCGTTTCACACTGCTGAGAAACAAATCCTTTGTCGTCCCAGTACATGCATATGTATTCAGGAGCTGAATTAAGAGAGGGTGTACTTGATCCTGTTCTCCTGTGATATAATTTGATGGAAGATGTAGGCCTCACACTGAGAGCCAGTGTGGTGTAGTGGTTAAGAGCGGTAGTCTCATAATCTGGAGAACCGGGTTCGCGTCTCCGCTCCTCCAAACGCAGCTGCTGGGTGACATTGGCTAGTCACACTTCTCTGAAGTCACTCAGCCCCACTCACTTCATAGAGTGTTTGTTGTGGGGGAGGAAGGGAAAGGAGAATGTTAGCTGCTTTGAGACTCCTTAAAGGGAGTGAAAGGTGGGATATCAAATCCAAACTACTACTACAGTGGTGCCTCGCAAGACAAAAAGAATCCGTTCTGTGATTCTCTTCGTCTAGCGGTTTTTTCGTCTTGCGAAGCAAACCCATTGACGGATTAGCGGATTAATGCTATTAGCGGCTTTTAGCGGCTTATCGGATCAGCTGATAAGCGGCTTAGCGGCTTAGAAAAAGGGGGGGGGAGGAAAAAACCCTGCAGGAACTCGCAAGACATTGTCGTCTTGCGAAGCAAGCCCATAGGAAATTCGTTTTGCGAAGCACCTCCAAAACGGAAAACTCTTTTGTCTAGCGAGTTTTCCGTCTTGCGAGGCATTCGTCTTGCGGGGCACCACTGTACTCTTCTTCTTCTTCTTCTTCTTCCTCCTCCTCCTCAAGGCTTTTCTGCAAAGACTTCCCAACATATTTTGATCAAAGCTCTTCCTCAGGGGCAAAGGGTCTTCCTATATCTCATTTGGGTACACTAATTAAAAGCCACTCACTCAGAAGCACATCTAAGAGCTGCTCTTCCACTTTTCTTGCTGCTGCTACCCCTGTCCTGCCATTTGAACAGAGGTAGGATGCACTGGGATAAAGGACCTTTTCAGTTATTAGCCACTTCTCTTTACAACAAGTGAGCTCACAAGTGACTTGCAATACAATACAAATGTTCAACCAATACAAACTAAAACAATATGAAAGCTAAAAACATTCCTGTACATAAAAAGTAGTCTCCTCCATCCCACCCACTAAAGGAGACCACAATTATCTGAAACTCTCCAAATTAAAGCCAAAAGCATGACTGAAAAAACATTTTTGCCTGGTGCATAAAAGTGATGGAACATGCTCTCCAGTGAGGCTCACTTGCCTACATTAATATGCTTTTTTAAGGTGTCAGGTACCTTATCTATCTATCTATCTATCTATCTATCTATCTATCTATCTATCTATCTATCATCTATCATCTCTATCTATCTATCTATCTATCTATCTATCTATCTGTCCATCCATCCATCCATCCATCCATCCATCCATCCATCCATCCATCCCTGCTGTGGTTATTTTTAGCATTGCCTTTTGCTGCTGTTTCACTGATTATCATTTTATGTGCTGCTGTAAAACTGGCCTGGATGAAGGGCAGTATAGAAATCCTTTAAAGCAAGAAAATCCATAAAACATCGGTGGACGAAATAGGCCTGTTCCTGCACAGCTCTTCTTAGAAGCCTTGACACATTATTCCACTGCGCTTGCCTGGTGAACTTGTGGGAGACGCAAATCAAGTGGAACTTACACTAATGAGAGGTGGTTATGTTCCCCCCACAAACCCTGTGCTTCCTTGAAGACACCTGCTGCACCGTAAGCATGAAGAAAGGTCACAATACCCACCACATTAAAAAGGTAAAGGACCCCTGACAGTTAAGTCCAGTCGTGAACGACTCTGGGATTGCGGCGCTCATCTCGCTTTACTGGCTGAGGGAGCTGGCGTTTGTGTGCAGTTTTTCCGGGTCATGTGGCCAGCAAGACAAAGCCGCTTCTGGCGAAACCAGAGCAGTGCACGGAGATGCTGTTTACCTTCCTGCCGGAGCAGTACCTATTTATCTACTTGCACTTTGATTAGCTTTCCTGCTAGGTTGGCAGGAGCAGGGACTGAACAACGGCAGCTTACCCCATCGCGGGGATTCAAACTGCCGACCTTCCGATTGGCAAGCCCAAGGCTCAGTGGTTTAGACCACAGCGCCACCTGCGTCCCCTATCCACCGTATTAAATGCTACTTAACTAAAAACACAAAAGAACTTCAGAGCATGGGAAGTAACCCAAAAGATATATAATTTGGCATTGAATATTTGGCTTTTTTGATTGCATTGTAATTTAGAATGTTTTAATGTGGTTTTTTTATTGGATTGTTAAAATGGAAACTTTAATAAATATTAAAAAGAGAGTTGGGGAAGTAAATAAAACGGACAATGAAATCTTCTGCAGGAATTTTTAAAAACCTGAAAGAGCAAACTGAGGAGACATCTCCTCAGAGAGGATGTCCTAAAGTTGATGCTACTCAGTGCTTCTTTTCTAAAAAAATGTTTAGGGGTACTCTCATTTTCCTACTCATATTGAAAATACTGCCCACTCAACGAGGCCAAACTTAGATTCAGAAAATGTTTAGGAGTATGCGTACCCCTGCGTCCCTGAAAAAAAGGACTGCTGTTAGAGAACTGAGCAGCAAGGCACTTTCAAGAGAAGAAAAATCTCTTCTCCTCTGCCTTCTAAGAGAAAGCTGTGCAGGTACAGAACCATAGCTGTCAACGTTTCCCTTTTTTTAAGGGAGATTCCCTTATTCCGAATAGGATTCCTCTCAAGAAAAGGGAAAAGTTGACAGCTGAACCCAGATGAAGGACTGCACAGAGATCACCACCCAGTCTTTGTGAGGCTCCACTGCAAACATTAGCACACACTTCCCACACTGAACTGTCACTGAACTTGTTTGTGGGGGGGTTGGGGAGAAGAGAAAAATGCACACCTGGGAAAACACTTACTTTATCTGATGCTTATTTCCTTGCATGTGCGACTGGTACATTTCTATGGACGTGAGACTGATGCTGCATATGGGGCATATATACTTGCCCACTCCAACTGCTAAAAGAACAGAGGGCTGCAGGTTAAACAGATTGCAATGAAAATGGCCCCAGGGCACGTCCAAAACGTGTCCGAATTCCTTGTGCCATATCTCTCTGCCCGCCAATTCCTGGAAAAAGTCTTCCACTAACTGACAGCTGGATACGGTGTTGTGTGTTCAGAGAATATTTTTAAATACAGGGAAGCATTCCAGGAAAACATGGAATCCCCTCTGCAGCAACAGCCACGAAGTCCCACGAGTCTGCTGACCATGTAGCTTGGTTCTGAGCCACGCTCAATGGACAGCGTCTCCCTGTGTCGCCTGCTTACCATTGGCCTGGGATTCCACGGGAACGGCCTCAGATCCCATCTCGGTCATCAGCTTCTTGCGCGCTTCGTTCCTTTTGTGCTTCTTGCCCACGTAGTGTTGGTGGGCCATAAGCGGATTGTTGAAGGGCGCCGAGCAAAGCTTGCAGAATTTATCCGGATCGTCTAGATCCAACGTGGCTTTACAGGATGGCGGCGGGTCTTTCACATCAGTGTCCTGCGAGGCGTTTTCAACAGATGGCTCCGGCAGAGATGGAACCGTAGAGGGACCTGGGAAATAAGTGCAAGGAAGGAAGGTCAGCGCTCCCAACAAAGCAGCCAGAGAAGACACGGTAATGGCCCTGTAAGTCTTTCGGTTACGCTGAGAATATATTCCATGCAGCTCTTATGTATCAAGAAGGAATGCCCGACATACAAATGCCGTATTTTTCGCTCCATAAGACGCACCTGACCATAAGACGCACATAGTTTTTAGAGGGGGAAATCAAGGAAAAAAATATTATGCGCAGAGCATGTAAGCGGCTCTCACTTTTCTTGCTTTAAACCCTTCCGTCCCTCCTCCTGCTTCGCTGAGAAGCCAGCAGAGCAAGCTGCGCAGCTCTCGCTGAAGCCAGCAGAGAAAGAGCGATAGCTGCGCAGCGCCTCTTCTGCTGGATTCCCAGCAAAGCGGGATGAGGGACAAAAGGGAGCCCTTACAAGGGAGCGCTGAGCAGAGCCTGGCAGCGGCTCTTGCTGGCTTTTGCGGGAGGTGGGGGAAGGGACAGAGGGCAGCCCGTCAGTCCCTTCTCCCACCTTGCGGAAAAGCCAGCAAGAGCCGCACAAACACTAGGCATGGCTCTTTAAAGAGCACGCGGCTCCAGCAAGAGCCTCCTGCCTGCATTCGCTCTATAAGATGCACACACATTTCCCCTTACTTTTTAGGAGGGAAAAAGTGCATCTTATGGAGCGAAAAATACGGTATGCCGCGTCCCATGTGCATTTATCTCTCTGGATGACAAATACACTTGGTGGTGAGCTGCTATAGGTGTAGCCTCCTGCAAGCGGCTGGTTGGCAGGCCTAAGTCAATACTTTCTCCCTTCCCTTTCCTGCACTATGCGGAAAGACCAGGGGACAGGCAGACGTGAACAAGGGAGCAAAGAAGAAGGGAAATTTTGCTTTCCTTCTTCCTGTCAGGGACTGGACTGAGGAGGAATGGTGGAGACTGCCCCTGCTGCACTTCCCAGAGAAGAGGGAGACAGTATAGATTTAGAACAGTGGTTTGTAGAAGGTCACAGTTCAGAGGCTGCAGAGAGGAGAAGCTGGGAAATGTTGGGAGAGGAGTAGGAGGGAGAAGCAGCACCAGGTGAGACAGGTGACAGACAGTGTCTTTGGAAAGCATGCCAGACCCCACCCCACCCTCTCCCAGTTCCTGGAGAGCATTGAGAGTAGGAGAGCAGAAAGCTCAGAGGCAGAAAGCTCAGATCAGAAGAAGAAGAAGAAGAAGAAGAAGAAGAAGAAGAAGAAGAAGAACAGGAGGAGGAGGAGGAGTTTGGATTTCATATCCCGCTTTATCACTACCCGGAGTCTCAAAGGGGCTAACGTTCTCCTTTCCCTTCCTCCCCCACAACAAAGACTCTGTGAGGTGAGTGGGGCTGAGAGACTTCAGAGAAGTGTGACTAGCCCAAAGTCACCCAGCAGCTGCATGTGGAGGAGCAGAGACGCGAACCCGGTTCACCAGATTACGAGTCTACCTCTCTTAACCACTACACCACACTGGCTCTGCAAGGATGAGTTATGATACGAGAGAGCGAGGGTGTGGGACTTTACTCGGAGCAATGCTTTTACTGGAATGGAAAGGCACTTCTCAAAGCATCTCTCTGGGAATACTGAATAAAGGACTTGGTAAGAACTCTTCTTGTTATCAACTTCTTGGCTGCCCACTGTGGGAGGGACTGGATTCTCTGAAGCCTGACAGTTCCTTGGATTCAGCTAAAATGTTGCACCACTCTGCCCTGACAGAGGACAGAGTGGCCGGGGCAACCCAGTCAGATGGTTGGGGTATAACTAATAAAATTATTATAAAAAAAAACCACTGAGTCTTCACCAGGTTCTGGCTGAGCGTTCTGCACAGGCTGTTGTGCCTGATCTTCCGACAGCCGTTTCAGCTTCTTGGTGTGAATCTTTCCCAGGTAGTGTGATTGAGCAACTACTGGGGACGTGAAGACCATGTTGCAAAGCCTGCAGTAGGTGTTTTCGTCCACATTTGGGTCCATCTGAAATCAAAGCATGAAGACATTTAATCGACCAGTGCTAAACCGATGGGAAATTTCTGAGAGGAGAATGAGTGGGACAGAGAAAGGGAAAGGGAAAAGGAGAAAAACTGGCGTATATGGTGCAAACAACAACAGGGTTTAGGATGCAGTTTAGGATTAAAAACATATTCCAGGTCTGAAAAGGTTTTGGTCTTAATCGGCAACTAGCCATATAGAGCAGAGTAGAAAAGAAGATCTAACTCCAGGCTGAATCCTGAGCTCCCCCACCCGGCTGGGCCATTCTGATAGGTGGCTAGGGACAACCACTTGCCAATCACCTGATTCCACCATGACATCAGGCGAACAACAAGCTCCCTTTGGGCGGCAGATGCCACCCTGGGGAAGGATTATTTGCATTGCAAAGCTCCCTGAAATTCAAGCTTTTGATTCAAAGAAATAATCGGAAATGCAATCTCTAGGTATGCTCTTGATTCTTTCTTTGCACCAAAAACATTGGCACTTCCTGAATTTGGTAAAGAGGTAAAGGTAAAGGGACCCCTGACCATTAGGTCCGGTCGTGACCGACTCTGGGGTTGCGGCGCTCATCTCACTTTATTGGCCGAGGGAGTCAGCGTACAGCTTCCGGGTTATGTGGCCAGCAGGACTAAGCTGCTTCTGGCGAACCAGAGCAGCGCACGGAAACGCCGTTTACCTTCCTGCCGGAGCGGTATCTATTTATCTACTTGCACTTTGACGTGCTTTCGAACTGCTTGGTTGGCAGGAGCAGGGACCGAGCAACGGGAGCTCACCCCGCCGCGGGGATTTGAACCGCCAACCTTCTGATTGGCAAGTCCTAGGCTCTGTGGTTTAACCCACAGTGCCACCTGCGTCCCTCTTGAATTTGGTACTGTCAGAGGCTGCCTCAGGTCTCAGCTCACAAAAGACCAACGCCAAGCTCTTCTTATATACAAGGATGTTTATTGCAGTTCATTATTGATTCCACAACCGAGGCGCGCAGCCCCGAGTCTCTAACGTTAGACATTTGAAGTCCCCTCTGAATCGGTCCCGCCCCTGCACCAACTTAAGAGGCTTGTGCTAGACCACCTCTTCCTGTCTTTCCTTTTCCGCAGGGTCTTTCTGCCCCCCTGGGTTCCTTCCCTCCTGCTCTCTCCTGAAGCGGATTCCTGAGATGCCTGTTCCCCCCTCCTTCGTGCTTTGGGGCTGGGCTCCTCCTCCGGGCTTTCTCCATTTCCGCGCGCCTCCACATTTGAACTTGGCGCGCGCTCGCTACCCCTGACCTTCCTTTTGACACTTACACTACTCCCTGTACTACTCTCCGCCTCTTCCGCCAGGACGTTCTCCCCAGATCTCCTTCCCCTGTCTCTTTCCTGCTCCGCTCCGTGTGTCACACTGGGAACCCCCCTCTCTTCCCTTCGTTCCTGCTGGGAAGCCGGCCCCGATCTCCCACTCCCGCTCGGGGTTTCCCTGCTGCTTCCCTGCTCCTGGCAGGTCCCCCCTGTGTCCCCCCTTGTCCTGACTAGGGGCGCCCCCTCCTGAGAATCCTCCGATTCACTTGAGAGACTCATGGAAGATCTCAAGTCATTGTCATCCTCTTCCTCACAGTCCTGGGATTCTTCCTCGTCGCTCTCCGTCTCCTCCCTCACCTGTGCCTCTGTCTCTGAACCCCTGACATCCATCCCCCCTCGAAGCCCCCCCTTCCCCCCTCCCGCTGCTCGGGCGCAGGTTCCGGGGGCTCCGTCGTTGCGGAGGTCGCTGCCGGACACAGGTCGTCGACGTCGATCTCCTCTGCTTCCAGTTCATTGTTTGTGTACTCGAACCCATTGTCCTCTCCCAACATGTTCACGTCCTCCCCTCCCCCTGTTGCCTGGGTGGGGTCTGCTTGCCAAGGACCCACCCGCCACCTCATGCGCCAGTCCTCTTCTGGTTGGTCGTCCCACCAGTAAGAAGGGTCGGTGTCCACCCCCGAACACGATCCCCTTGGAGGGCTCGACGCTGGCGTCGTCTCCTCTGCGGTGGAGAACCCTCGGAAGGTGCTGGCGGAAAGTGTGGGCGTAAAAAGCCAATCGTCGAAAAACTGTGCTGGCATGGGCCTGTGTGGGAAAAGGGCATGGAACTCGTCCTTGAGGAGGGGTTCGTTCAAAGCGTAGTCCGGCACCCAACTGTTGGTGCTGGCCGGGGCGCCCTCCCTGGCGAGAAAATATTCTACTCCCTCTTCCCCCCATCTCGAGTCCAGAATCTCTGTGACCTCGTTGACTGGTTCGTCCTTAGGTGACCTCCCCCTCTTGGGCGACTCCCTGCTTGGTTCCGGTGCCGTCCCTGACTCCTGAAATCTGTGTGGGGCCTTGTAGGGGGTGAGCATCGACCTATGAAAGACCGGGTGCATTCTGGAACCCTCGGGGAGGGCCAATCGAAACGCTACGGGATTGATCCTGGCCTCAACTTGGTACGGCCCTAGTTGCTTGTGTCCTAGCTTCTTTTTAGCTAACGACTTGGCCGGCACCGCTTGGGCCGCTAACCATACCCAGTCTCCCACCTGGATGTCTTCCCCCTCCCTCCTGTGTTTGTCCGCCTGCACCTTATAGGCTTGTTTAGCTAGCTCTAAATGTCTCCGTAGCTCGTCGTGCACCTCTTGCAATTCTGCTGCGAAATGGTCGGCTTCCTGTGGCTCCCCCTCCCCCGTCGTTACGAGCCCCGGGAAGGTTCTGGGATGCCTTCCATTGTTAGCAAAGAACGGCGTCACCCCCGTAGACGCATGCTTCGTGTTGTTGTAGGCAAACTCGGCCATCGGCAGGTAATCCACCCAAGCCGCGGGTCGCTGATTGGCGTAACATCTCAGGTACTGCTGCATGATCGCGTTGACCCTCTCTGCTTGGCCGTTGGTCTGCGGATGTTTCGCCGACGACAAGTTGATTTTGACGTGCAGGATCCCTAGGAGCTTCCGCCAGAAACTGGACACAAACTGGCGCCCCCTGTCGGACAGAATGGACCGTGGCAACCCATGCACCTTGAACACGTGGTCGATGAACAGTTTGGCTGTCTGCTCCGCTGTCGCCACCTTCGCGCAAGGAATGAAATGCGCCATCTTGGTGAACAGGTCTACAACCACAAGCACCGCCGTCTTGCCTCGCGAACTGGGCAGATCAGTGACAAAGTCCAGCGCCACCCTCTCCCACGGTTGCAGTGGCGTTTCCAGCGGTTCCAGCAGTCCCGCTGGCTTCTGGTGCACTGGCTTGGACCTTTGGCACGTGTCACACCTGGCGACGTACTCCGCGACCTCCCCTCGCATCTGGGGCCACCAAAAGTCTCTGGCCACTAATTCCGTTGTCTTTTCCTTGCCGAAGTGGCCAGCGCTGGGTGCGTCGTGCAACTGCTGCAGAACCTTCGCGCGGAGATCGTCTCCCGGAACGTAGAGAGCACCTTTACGGGTCAGCAGGCCGTCGCGTATCTGGAACTCGTCGTCCTTCGCTGTGCCCCTCCGCACCTCTTCCATCTTGGACTGTGCGAACGGATCCGCCTGCAACGCGCGACGCACCGCCTCCAGGTCCACGGCGGCTGAAGCGCACGCCCACGCCTGCGGTGCAAAAATGTGCTTGGCTGCCACCGGTGCCGCTGCCTCGAGATACTGCGGTTTCCTGGAGAGCGCATCTGCTATGACATTGTTGTCGCCTGGGATGTACTCTATCCTGAAATCGAAATCCGCAAAGAACTCCGCCCAGCGTATGTGCCTCTGGCTCTGTAGCTTTGCCGTGCGCCAGTACTCTAGGTTCTTGTGGTCCGTGCGGACCTGCACGGTGTGCTTGGCTCCGATGAGAAAGTGCCTCCACGCCTTGAAAGCTGCGTGGATGGCCAGCAACTCCCTGTCCCAAATGGTGTAGTTCTGCTCCGACTTGCTGAGCTTTCTGGAGTAGAAAGCACAGGGCCTCCAGTTTCCCTGCGGGTCTTCCTGTAAGAGGACGGCCCCCACCGCTCTGTCAGATGCGTCAGTCTCCACCCTCATGGGCCTGCCAGGATTCACGTGTAGCAGCTGTTCTTCGGACGCGAAGAGACTCTTAAGTCTCCTGAAGGACTGCTCCGCTTGGTCCGTCCAGGTGAACTTCTTCTTCTTGGAGCTGAGAGTGTCCGTGATAGCTGCCGTCTCCTTGGCGAAACCCCTGATGAACTTGCGGTAAAAGTTGGCGAAGCCGACGAACCTCTGGACCTCTTTCCGATTTCGCGGGCTCTTCCAGTCCAACACCGCGCGGACCTTGGCGCTGTCCATGGCTAGTCCCCTGTCGGACAGCCTATAGCCCAGAAAATCCACCTCCGTCACGTCGAATTGGCACTTCTCCAGCTTGGTGTAGAGCCTGTGCTCCCGTAGCCTCTGCAGGACCTCCTTCACGTCGCTCTCGTGAGCCTCCGGCGATTCTGAGAAGATCAGAATGTCGTCGAGGAAACATACGCACTTCTTGTAGAGGAGTCCCGCTAGCACATGATGCATAAAAGCTTGGAAAAAGTGGGAGCCATTTTGGAGACCAAACGGCATAACTCTGTATTTGTAGGTGCCCAACGGCGTGAACATGGCCGTCTTCCACTCATCACCCTCTCGCACGCGTATGAGATTGTAAGCTCCGCGGAGATCCAACTTGGTGAAGATCTTCCCTTTCCGCACCGTCGTGAGCAGGTCGTCGATCTTGGGCATGGGAAAGGCCGCGGGCTTTGTCTTTGAGTTTATGAATCTGAAGTCTACGATCAGCCTCTTTTGGGGCGTGTCTTTCTTCTTCACAAAAAACACAGGACTGCCCCCTACAGCCTTCGATTCTCGGATGAATCCCCGCTGCAGATTGTGATCTATGAATTCCCGGAGCTCCTGCAGCTCCTCCTCGGACATGGAATACAGCTTCACAGGCGGCAGCGTTGTCCCTGGCAAGAGATCAATAGCGCAATCGTAGGGCCGGTGAGGTGGCAACTGGTCAGCCTCCTTCTCGCAGAAAACCTCCAAAAACCCCTTGTACTTGAGGGGTACTGCTTGCGCCATGCTGAGACGTAGCTGCTGCCCCTCCTCTTGGCCCTCCTCCTCCTGACCGGTCTGGATGCAATGCTGCGCGCAATAGGACGAGCCAAAGGTGAGCTGCCGCTGGTACCACGCCATGGTCGGGCTGTGCCTATCCAGCCAACTCATGCCTAACACTATAGGCGTGTCTGACAGGCGGGTGACGTTGAAACTGATGACTTCTCGGTGATTGCCAATTTGCATCACCATGGGCGGCGTCTGTTGTACCACTTGCCCCCCCAGCAGCTTCCTGCCATCCACTGTGACGACGTTCAATGGCAGCGTGGCTGGCAGAAGCTCTATGCGATGCTGCTTGACGAACTGCACCCCCACGAAGTCTGCGTTGCTCCCACTGTCAATTGTGATGGGGACCTCCAGGGTGCGTCCATTAGGTAGCTGGAGGGTTGCAGTGAGCTGCACTACAGGTTTGGGTGGCAGGGGGTCTGTAGGCTGCAAAGGCGCTGGGGACTGCTCTATTGACTTGCCTGGCTGTGCCCCAACATTGCTGATTCCAGCCAGGCATTGTCGTTTCCCTGACACAGCTCTTCATGTTGTGCTGCTGCATTTACTGTCGCCAAGGCTGCAGTGTGCTGCCGGAGCCTCTGGGGACACTCTTTCGCCATGTGCGTTGCACTGTCACAGACGTAACACTTCCTGTTCCCTCTAGGAGGCTTCTTCTTGACTGTTCCGGACGCTGGGGCTCCGGCTGCTGACTGAGCCTTTGCACTCCCCAGTTCCATAGGCTCCTCCCCTGGCTGCAGCTGAGGGGAGAGACGCGGACGTCCTGGATCTCTGGGAAACAAAGGAGGCACTCTAGACGGTGCGTGAAGCTGGCTACCCCCCTCATTGCGCCAAGGGCGTTCTTCCTGGCGCACTCCAATGGCAAGCGCACGCTGCACCACGTCTGCCAGGGTTTTAGGTCTGTCCCCCCTAGCCAGCTCCTCCTTCACCGGGCCAGAGAGCCCCTCCCAAAATAAGTCTCTGACAGCCAGAGAATCTTTCTCCCATCGCAGCACATTCAGCAAGGCGAAAAAGCGAGCATGGTACTGACGTACGGAAGCCTTGCCTTGCCTTAAACCATGGATCTGCTGGCGTGCCACATCCACCTCCACGCTAGACTGAAAGCAAGCGTCCATGCATTTGATAAATTCATCAGTGTCCCTTCGAGCTGGGCAATCCTCGCGCCACAGATTGCGCAGCCAAGCCCTCGCTTCCCCATGCAAGTGGGACACAATGAAACCCACTTTCTCCTCTTCATCTTTAAAGTCGTCGCGAAGCAAATGCAACGCATATTCTACGTCTGCTCTAAAACTGGGGTACTGCTTCAGGTTCCCATCGAAGTGGGCTACCAAGTTGCCTCCTCTTCTGCCCAGTGCTACTCCAGCAGCTTTGGCCCCCGGGAACCCCACCTGGCATGCACGATCCCACCTGGCTTGCAGATCTTGGCACCGCTTTTCCGCCTCTTCCCCCCTCTTCTGGGAGATCGCTACCTCAGTGGTAAGCTGGGAGACTGCGTTGCGTAGCTCAGCTATCTGCTGCTCCATACTCATGGCTGCCAAACTTCGTGAGCTTTGCAAAAAAAATTTTTGCGTATCTTAGGGAGGGGACTTACTGTCAGAGGCTGCCTCAGGTCTCAGCTCACAAAAGACCAACGCCAAGCTCTTCTTATATACAAGGATGTTTATTGCAGTTCATTATTGATTCCACAACCGAGGCGCGCAGCCCCGAGTCTCTAACGTTAGACATTTGAAGTCCCCTCTGAATCGGTCCCGCCCCTGCACCAACTTAAGAGGCTTGTGCTAGACCACCTCTTCCTGTCTTTCCTTTTCCGCAGGGTCTTTCTGCCCCCCTGGGTTCCTTCCCTCCTGCTCTCTCCTGAAGCGGATTCCTGAGATGCCTGTTCCCCCCTCCTTCGTGCTTTGGGGCTGGGCTCCTCCTCCGGGCTTTCTCCATTTCCGCGCGCCTCCACATTTGAACTTGGCGCGCGCTCGCTACCCCTGACCTTCCTTTTGACACTTACACTACTCCCTGTACTACTCTCCGCCTCTTCCGCCAGGACGTTCTCCCCAGATCTCCTTCCCCTGTCTCTTTCCTGCTCCGCTCCGTGTGTCACACTGGGAACCCCCCTCTCTTCCCTTCGTTCCTGCTGGGAAGCCGGCCCCGATCTCCCACTCCCGCTCGGGGTTTCCCTGCTGCTTCCCTGCTCCTGGCAGGTCCCCCCTGTGACCCCCCTTGTCCTGACTAGGGGCGCCCCCTCCTGAGAATCCTCCGATTCACTTGAGAGACTCATGGAAGATCTCAAGTCATTGTCATCCTCTTCCTCACTGTCCTGGGATTCTTCCTCGTCGCTCTCCGTCTCCTCCCTCACCTGTGCCTCTGTCTCTGAACCCCTGACAGGTACCTTTGCCTTTTTGCCATGCACGGCATGCTCCTGGCTCTTCTTCACTTTAACCACAGCTTGAAATCTCCCTTTTCTGATTGTGACAGGCACAGGAAAGGTGGTCAGAGTTTCCCCAAAACTGGCTGCCAGCCCAATCTCTGATACCTCCCAGGCTTATGCTGAGGATGAGATAACATTACCTGGAAATTCACATACTGTAACTTCTGTTTGCTGGGCTCCTGGGCATCCTTCTGTTCACTATGCATCTGTAAATAAAGCCGGACTTTCTGAGCGTGCCTTTTGCCCTGGAAAACAGAAGGATTGGTTTTATATCAGGATGCACCTTGGGGTTCTCTTTTGAGATGAAATGAATAAGGCCTGGAATATACGGTACCTTTGAAAAAAACTTGGAGAACTGCAATGTTTAGAGAATTCCTTAGCTATAAGAATAACAAGGAGAATAAAACCCTCTTGCCTGCCAACATAATATGGACTTGTTAAGTATGATGGAAAAGTCCCATACCAGCGACTGTGATGATAAGAAGGGGTTAAGATCGGAACTATGATATTGGGAGAAAACGCAGGAACAAAAGCAAAAGATTTTCTCTGGAGCGGCCAGAACATGGGAAGTCCCGTTAAATTATTTAATTCAGAATATATACAGTGGTACCTCGGTTTACATACGTTTCAGGTTACATACGCCGCTAACCCAGAAATATTACCTCAGGTTAAGAACTTTGCTTCAGGATGAGAACAGAAATCGTGCTCTGGCGGCACGGCAGCAGCAGGAGGCCCCATTAGCTAAAGTGGTGCTTCAGGTTAAGAACAGTTTCAGGTTAAGAACAGACCTCCAGAACGAATTGAGTTCTTAACCCGAGGTACCACTGTAATTGGCCTTTTTATTTGTTATGTGATGTAGCATGATTTGATATGTTATTAATTGCAATGTTATTAATGAAAAATTATTAAACATTTTTTTAAAAAAGAGAGAATTTCTTAGCTGTGAGAGAATATTGTCCCCATTTCACAACAGCAGCAATTGCTTGCCAGCTTCCAGTGCTTGCGGTTACCTCTAAAGCATTAAATAGCTTGACCCCAGATACTTACGAGACTGTCTCCTCCTCTGCCAGCCTGACCACTACCTAAGCTCTGCTAGAGAGTTTCTTCTTTGCATCCCAACAGTGGCCAATGCATGGCTGGCTGGGATGCAGGACGGCTCGCGACTCTCCTTACAGTACCTATGAGCCCCATCAGAATGAATGGGAGCCACGGAAGAGCTCTTTGGTGGCCGAGCACAGCTCCCGCCCCTTTCTTGTCTTGTTTGGTGCAGGGCTTCCTCAGGCAATGTGCCTGCAGAGGCTCAAGTCTCCAGGCAGGACAAGGAGAAGGGAGAGAAGGAAGCATGACAACACAGACAGTTCAGAGGCTACTTGTCTCAGAACGCCCACAGCAGCTGATACTCAGGGGAAAACTTTAACAAGCTGGTTTAGAGAAGAGATTACCGTATTTTTCGCACCATAAGACGCACTTTTCCCCCTCCAAAAATGAAGGGGAAATCGGGGTGCGTCTTATGGGGCGAATGCCTGCAAGCCTCGCGCGCCCGGCAGGAGGTCCCACCGGGTGCGCGAGGCTTGGGGCGGCAGCCTGTCGCCCGAAGCACGGGGAGCCCTCTGGAGGGCTCCCCCTGCTTCGGGCGAGTGTCTGCAAGCCTCGCGCACCCGGCAGGAGGTCCCGCCGGGTGCGGGAGGCTTGGGGCGGCAGCGGACTGCTTGCCGGCATGCAGAAGCTTGGGGCGCGCTGAGCTCAGCCCGCCCCAAGCTTCTAGGTGCGCGCAAGCAGTCCGCTGCCGCCCCAAGCCTCGCGCACCCGGTGGGACCTCCTGCCGGGTGCGGGAGGCTTGGGGCGGCAGTGGACTGCTTGCCGGCACGCAGAAGCTTGGGGCGCGCTGACCTCAGCTTGCCCCAAGCTTCTGGATTAGCGCAGAGGTCCCTAGCCCTGGGAGAGGCGCCCGGCTCTCCCACGCTAGCAGAGACCTTGCCAGCACGCAGAAGCTTGGGGCGCGCTGACCTCAGCTCGCCCCAAGCTTCTGGATTAGCGCAGGGGTCCGCTAGCCCTGGGAGAGGCGCCCGGCTCTCCCATGCTAGCAGAGACCTTGCCGGCACGCAGAAGCTTGGGGCGCGCTGAGCTCCGCACGCCCCAAGCTCCTGGTGTAGCGCAGCGCACCTGGGGGGGAAATAAATTTTTTTCCCTTTATTTCCCCCCCTAAAATCTAGGTGCGTCTTATGGGCCGGTGCGTCTTATGGGGCGAAAAATACGGTAAATCAAAGTGGCGCGGGATAAAGAAAAATGGATCCCATGCCTTTAATATGTTGGTTTCACTGGCCAAAGCAATGTTATTAGCAATGAAACAAGACAAATATTTTACAGTGGTACCTCGGGTTACAGACACTTCAGGTTACAGACTCCGCTAACCCAGAAATAGTACCTCGGGTTAAGAACTTTGCTTCAGGATGAGAACAGAAATTGTGCTCTGGTGGTGCGGCAACAGCAAGAGGCCCCATTAGCTAAAGTGGTGCTTCAGGTTAAGAACAGTTTCAGGTTAAGAACGGACCTCCGGAACAAATTAAGTACTTAAGGCGAGGTACCACTGTACTTGGGTTGGGGTGTGCGTCTTAGGAAAATTAATAGCTGTGGCCCTATATTAACATGTGTTCAGGACTAGGAGAAGCGACTGTATGGCAGGACAGCATGAATATGCATTTACATGGGATAATATCGTTACGGCTGTCAGGCGATGATGTAACCCGTTACTTGATCTTTTCCCAATGGGTCAAAGCGCACAGATGGCTAGAACAGGTTTCTTCAATGAACAATTGTGGATGGTGATTACAAGCTCATGGGGATTCTTAAGACTTACCAGTCAAGGGTGAAGTAGGGCAATTTTGGGCATGACTTGTACTGCAACCCACAGAGACAAGTCTGAGTTTTTGCAGGTGGCTTTGAGGAGACAGTCCCCCCCCAATATGCTGCCTATTTTTGGAGAAAACCCCTTGGTTTTACCTATCTATCTATCTATCTATCTATCTATCTATCTATCATCTATCTATCTATCTATCTATCCATCTATCTATCATTATCTTTCTTTGTTGTTTATTTCTAAGTTGCTTTGGGCTGCCCTGGGCAAGATAAAAGCAACCAACAAATTTAATAAACAAATAAAATAAATGAACTGTTTCAAAGTGCAACACTCTATGTCTGGGTGTCTGCCTATTCAGTTTGAATATTTATAAACGAACAGATATTCTAAAAATGCTACAATTCTCTAGTGGACTCTCCTCCCAAGGAAATTGAGCCTGTACTGGGAAACACTGAAATGTCCTTTGCTAGGAGTTAAGGGGTGTGTGTGTGCAGGAAACACAACTGACATATTCTGCTCCAAAAGCTTACCTCATAGTGTGCAGCCCTTTGTGATTCAAACTGCAATACAGCTCCACAAACTTTGCAGAAAGTGTCTGTGCACAGTTCTTTCCTTGTCACTTCATCCAAAGTATCATCTAAATGAATGATTAAGGATATAGCAGTCAATAAGCAGAGGAGTGATCTGATTACCTTTAGCGTTTAGCAGAGACTTATTCAGCCCACAATTTTGATCTTGGAACTGAGGGACCTATTTACCGAACGCTTATCCGGATTTGTTTGCAGAGAAGTTAAGTCTTATCAAGGAATTGTTATCCCTCACTTTTCTTCCTACAAAAAGTCTGGGTTGTTCTTTTGAGGGTGTGTGTGCAGAAGTGACAAATCCACTTTAACCAAATCTGTTGGTCTCTGTGTTAATCCAACTAGCAAAACAGTGTCCATCTCGAAGCAGCCCTAGTCTACCGTATTTTGCGCCCCATAGGACGCTCTGGCCCATAGGACGGACCTAGGTGTTTTTTTGGGGGGGGGGAAATAAAGAAAAAAAAATATTTCCCCCCCAGGTGCGGGGCTGGAAGAACCAGGTCGGGGAACAGTGGGAAGGCACGCTCTGCCTCCCCGCTGTCCCCTGAGCTTGTGGGGCTGGCGATGGGGAGAAGTGCGCTGATCCCGGGACTGCAGGCAGCTCTGCGCCGCCATCCGGAGACCCTGGTATTGGGAAAGATGGAGGGCACAAGGAGAAGGGGACGACAGAGGACAAGATGGTTGGACAGTGTTCTCGAAGCTACCAGCATGAGTCTGACCAAACTGCGGGAGGCAGTGGAAGACAGGAGTGCCTGGCGTGCTCTTGTCCACGGGGTCACAAAGAGTCGGACACGACTAAACGACTAAACAACAAGATGATAATTTACTGCATCTTGTTCATGAGTAACCCCATAATGCAGAAAAAAAGAAAAAAGAAATGGCCTCAACCCTGGTTCTTTGCCTTCTTTGCCTGCTCATGCCCGGATGCCTGATATCTTTAAAGAGTTTTAAGAAAACGAAACTGCAGATAGAAAACCTTTTGTAACATATTCCGAAACCGAGTTGAAGAGAAGTCAATTATTGTTGTGTGATTTAGTTATTTAGTTACTGTAAGTTTAATTTGTTGGTGTTTTATGTTATGTAATGTTTTTCTTTTTTGTTGTTTTTTGTGTTTTGTTTGTCTTTTTTGTTGCTTTAATGTTTGGTGTTGTATAATGAATTGAAACTAATAAAAATTAAATGAAAAAAAAAAAGAAAAGACCCTGATGTTGGGAAAGATGGAGGGCACAAGGAGAAGGGGACGACAGAGGACAAGATGGTTGGACAGTGTTCTCGAAGCTACCAGCATGAGTCTGACCAAACTGCGGGAGGCAGTGGAAGACAGGAGTGCCTGGCGTGCTCTGGTCTATGGGGTCACAAAGTGTTGGACATAACTAAACGACTAAACAACAACAACAGGCAACTCTTGTCCCAATGGAGGAGATTGAATTAAACCAGTTTCACTCATTACAGCTGCTAGGGGTGGGGGACAGGTGTTTCTTAAGATATGTGAAAAGTGATGTAAAGAAGCATGTACACTTATCTGCAATGTCTACATGTTAGGTGTTTGCTGTGGAAAACACTGGTGTGCTACTTGTATTTCCCAAAGCAATCATAAAGGATTGCATACAACTAAGAGTAGACCCAGTGAAGTTAATGGGTGGAGGTTTAGCCATAATGCAGGTGGTGACCATTTTGTGCAGGGGTTGTGTTCCTCCTCGGACCCCACACGTCGGCAGAGTGCATATAAGCAAGCAAGCCCGTTTTGCCTTCTTTTGGGTCCAAAAGGACCCATGCGTTGGCAACCGCATGTTAATTGGGCATGCCTAAAATGTTCCCCGCTTGTAATTCAGACTGTGCTGGCGCAAGGCGAAAGGATTTGTTATTTGTATGACAATGGACTGCCTTCCACCTCGTACTATGAGAAGATCAGGCTATGATGTGCACGAAGCGGTCCATTTTCAAAGCACTGGGGAAAGGATGAAAAATTAAGACACACGGGAAGACAGAATTATTGGGGAATGTGGAGGAATGTTGGAAGAAAACCTGATTTCATGTTTGGACACTTAACCGTAGACACTAAGAGCTCTGCAGCCAGAATGAAGTCAAGATCGTGTGCAAATGTGGCATTATCAAGGCAATCTATTCATGTTTTTGGCAGGGTTTTCTGTTCTAACCATTCAGCAAATCCTAAGGCAGAGGATGCTGCTGATTAACAGAATGGCCGCTTCTGGCAGCCATCTTTGTGTTGCCTGCCCCAAACTCCTCTCCTGCAAGCTGTACCACGCAGAACACTTTTATATAAAAAAAGAAAAACCCACAGCAACTGGAGGAAGAGAATGAACATGGGAACCAGTGGGGGGAGCAGTGTGTTTATGTGGGTTTCCCCCTTTTTTTTCTTTTTAAAAAAAATTTTATTAGTATTTTCCACACAACAACACAAAAGATATCGAAAAATAACAATACACAAAAATCAACATTCGAAAACGAAAACAAAAAAAAAACCAAAAAACCCACAAATCTATATCTTACAAGATTATAAACACTAAAACAAGAAACTAAAACAAGACTTCCACCAATCCCACAGCACCTCCTTTATCTCTCATTGTGTCTTCCTGTTTTCTTTATCATCTCTATCCTAACATCTAGATATAAATCCCTCTTTCATATCCTTTCCCTTCACAAGGTTATTCCAGACTCAGCCAGATTTCTGTCCTCAAACCTTGACTTTTGAGGTATTCATTTAGGCACTCCCATTCTTTTTTTACTTCACTTTTTGGTTTTTGTCTTATTATGTCTGTCAATTTGGCTAATTCTAAGTATCTAAGTTTCTGTGGGTTTCTGTGCACATGCTTCGAGGCAACATGTGACGATATCCAGCTGAAGCCCAAAATCCATTTACATGGATAAAGATTCAATGGGAGTCAATGGCTTTCTGTAAACGAACATAAATCAAAATTTAAGTTCCAAATTTAAAATAAAGTACCCGAACGTGTGGACTTGCTTGTAAAAACACGTTCTAAATCATTATCCAGAATATAGTTTTTTCCCCAAGATCAGCCAGGTATGAACGCTATTAGCTGCTCAAATCTACTTCGGCAAAGTCTATTCAGAAGGAAGCCCCACTAAATTTAAAATTATAGAATTGTGGTGTCATCAGGGACCCTGATGATCATCTAGTCCAACTCTCTGCAATGCAGGAATCTTTTGTCCAGCGTAGGGCTTGAACCCACAACCCTGAGATTGTCATGCACGGTCAACTAAGCCATCTCAGTCCAACCAGCCGGGCTCACTCCCAAGTAGGTACTTATTCTGCAAGGTTACGTATGAACAACCAAACACAGGGCAGAGTTGCAGAGTGGAACATTCAGGTGCCAATCTACAAATGCACATTCACATCAGATTAATTAAAAACTTTTTGATCAGTTGACAAGCTGGCCCTAACTAATTGGGCACTTAGGAAACAAAAACATTTCAAGGAATTAAACAGGGATCATCATTCCACTCCCCTTCTCACACAAGAGGCACATGTGGTGACATGTGGTATGCCGCATTTTAAAACAAGAAAGAATGCTTTAAGATTACTGTATTATTTGTATGCAAATTTATGCAGATTTTGTAAATACTCATGCCATGCTCCTGAGGCAATTGCCATGTTTAATTCTTTTAATTATTAAAACTTTAATTCAGCTTCGCATATTCTTCTTCACATCCACATTGGTCTGGTTTGAATACCATGGCAAACCATGCTTTAGCATTATGAACAAGGTATGGGGATGCAGGTGGTGCTGTGGGTTAAACCACAGAGCCTAGGACTTGCCGATCAGAAGGTTGGCGGTTTGAATCCCCGCGATGGGATGAGCTGCCGTTGCTCGGTCCCTGCTCCTGCCAACCCAGCAGTTCGAAAGCACGTCAAAGTGCAAGTAGATAAATAGGTACCGCTCCGGCGGGAAGGTAAATGGCATTTCTGTGCACTGCTCTGGTTAGCCAGAAGCGGCTTAGTCATGCTGGCCACATGACCCGGAAGCCGTACGCTGGCTCCCTCGGCCAATAAAGCGAGATGAGAGGTCTGATTCAGCAGGGCTCTCATTCTACAATGCCCTGTTGCTTTGAGTTAGCAGAGGATCACAAGACATTACTGCAATTGCAGGAGTCCTCACAAAAACTACGTCTCCCCAAATCCCCTAAACTTTGAACCCTAATGCTGTGTTACCTAGATGATGAAGGCAATCTCAGGAAGTTCTCCCCCCTCAATCCTTCTTATGGCATGGCTGTTGCTTCTCCTGCTGTTTGAAGAGTAAAAGCTAGAAGGAATGTGTGTTTTGGGGGTCTGGGGAACAGCGGGTGCCAGGAAAACGAGCCCCTAATTCTTCCGCAGCTCAGATTCTCATATGGGATGGAGAATACACCCTGCAGCTCCAAAAACTCATCTCTCATTTGTGGTGACCTTTTAAGAGCCTCCGAATTTAGTTTTCGAGCTTGGTTTGGAAATTCTTTGTCAACAACTCTAAAGTAAGCTCAAAAATGCTTTCGGTGCTTAGAGTGGATCCTGCTTTCGGCCATGTTGTTTCCCTTTTACAGTGGTACCTCGGGTTAAGTACTTAATTCATTCCTGAGGTCCGTACTTAACCTGAAACTGTTCTTAACATGAAGCACCACTTTAGCTAATGGGGCCTCCTCCTGCTGCTGCACCGCCAGAGCACAATTTTTGCTCTCATCCTGAAGCAAAGTTCTTAACCTGAAGCACTATTTCTGGGTTAGCGGAGTCTGTAACCTGAAGCGTATGTAACCTGAGGTACCACTGTATTTGGGTTGCAATCCATTTCACTTTGCTAGCTTTCGTCTCTCGGCAATTTCACGTGGTGTATATTTCTTATGAATGTACCCCATGCGGTGAGAGCAGTTATTCACCACATCAGGGGGCCTTGCATATTTTTTTCCCTACATGGGAAATGCCAGCTGTAGAAACACCGATGAAAAAGATTCACTGTGTGAAATTGGTGCAAGAAAATAGTATTGGAGTGATTTTGCCATGACATAAGGCCTCTAATTCTTTCTTGCCCTGCTTCCATATACTCATGTCCCACTATCATCAGTTCACAAAAAATTCCAGTCCAACGTGTCAGCCAGCCATTTATTGTTGGTCCTGAGTAGAGGCGGCAGGTTCTGCCTCCCACCTGTTGCCGCGCTTTACGCAAGTTCAGCAGCACGCTAGCACCACTGCTGCAAGTTTCCTGGTGTCTAATGTGGAGTGAGAGAGTTATTTCACATTAGGCATTCCTGCATTCCATCTCATAATCTGATCTTATGTTTATTGCCTGTCAAAGTGGCACAGTGGTATTTTGCTCAGGGCTTTGAGCCTATGAGTTGTCTCATATATTGCCGCATATATAATTTGTGCACTGTAAGCATTCAACTTGTTTTGAGCGGAGAATTGGTGGAGAGAGGAACTTCCGCAAGCAAGATAATGACTTCTCAACTCACTGTACAGGAAAATACATTTTCCTGCTTGAGGAAGAAGGGGCTTAAACGCTGTGGAAGAGCACATATTTTCCACGAATACATTCCCAGGCTCAATCCATGCCCCTCCCAGCTAAACGATCTGAGTTAGAAGGTCTGGGAGCCCCATTTGATGGAGACCCTTGGAGAGTCACTGCAGATCAGTGGGGCGACAATTTGTGGCGTGTATGAACCTGGAAGAACAGCACACGACTCAGCTCTTAAATCACAATTGTTCCCCTAGTTTGCTGCAGTTTAAACACAGTCTCTTAAGGATTAGAGAAAGAGAGAAATCGCCTGCTTACTAACCCCAAACAGAAGATTGTTCTGTTGGGACAAATATTTGGTTGGAACGAAACTTCAGGAAAGATCAGGCCTCCTCCTGCCTCCATTTAAACTTACAAACACCTACAAGAAGGAATAATAGAATTGTAGAGTAGGAAGGGACCCTGAGGTCATTCCCCTGCAATGTAGGAATACTCAGAATGAAAGACTCTTCCTACTACAAATCAGAGTTACAGCCTATATCAGAGTGGTCCGACATGAGGCCTGGGGGCTGTAAAACCCCCAGAATTCAATGGGGCGTGCCTGTTGCTAAGTGTGAATAGCATAAGCCTTGCTCATCACTTCTCATTCCTCTTTAGGTATGAGCTCAACTGAAGAAAGAGAAGAGATGGAAAGGAACAAGTGGCAAATTTAATTATAGTGACAAAATCCTACTGCCCTTGTCTCTGTATTTTCATTGTTTTAAATAATGAGAAAGGAAGTTAGAAATCAAAAAGAAAAAATTAAAAATCCATACCTAAAGGCCGTTGTGAAATCTGGTGGGATATGAATAAGGATTTATGACCTCACAAGCTGTGAGATTCTGAGTGAGTGATATTTTAAATCTCTTGCTGAAGCACACACAAAGTCCAATCACTCAAAAGGAGAGGTACAAACTCTGACAATTATTTGGAATCTACACCAAACCTCTCTTGCCGTAAGTGGCATACATGTTTTCTGTAAGGCACCACACGTGTGATACAAACTAAGGTCCATCCATCTTCAAAGACCACATGAATAATGTATTGCCACAGATCAACTGTTAAGGTGGCGGAGACATACCTCAGTGGCAGAGCACACACCTGCATGAAAATTTTTTCCAAAGTTAATTCCAACTTGGATAGCAGGACAGGATATCAGAACCACTCCAAGCCAAAGCAGATACCACAAGGCTTTGATGAACCAAGTGTCTGATGTAGTATGAAGCAAGATTATATGAAGACATTGAGGGGAGGCTACTCAAATCTGCTGATGAAACCAAACTGGGAGGGGTAGCCAGTGCCACTGAAGACAGAATTGGGATTCAAAATGACCTGAACAGATTGGAGAACTGGGCCCAAACTAACAGAATTTCAGTAGGGACAAACGTCAGGCTTTACACATAGGCAGGAAGAACCAGCTGAACAAATGTAAGATTGGGGACACCTGGTCTGCCGGTCGTACATGAGAAAAGGATCTAGGGGTCTTAGTAGAACAAAAGCTTAACATGAGTCAACAGTGTGATGCAGATGCAGAAAAAGCTAATGCTATTCAAGGCTGCATCAAAAGAAGTCTAGTGTCCAAATCAAGGGAATGAATAGTACCACTCTATTCTGCCTTGGTCAGACCGCACCTGGAATACTGTGCCCAGTTCTGAGTGCCATAATTTAAGAAGGATATTGACAAGCTGGAATGAGTGCAAAAGAGGGAGACCAAGAGGATCAAGAGTCCAGAAACCAAGCCTCATGAGGAACGATTGAGGAAGTTGGCTATATTTAGCCTGGATAAGAGGAGACTGAGAGGAGATAGGATAGCCATCTTCAAATATCTAAAGGGCAGATGGAGCAAGCTCCTGCATGGGAGGGCACAACGTGAACCAATTTATTCAAGTTATAAGAAAGGAGATTCTGATTTAAGTATCAGGAAGAACTTTCAGAGGTAAGGGTTGCTCAACACTCAAAAGAGAGGTGGTGGACTCTCCATCCTTGGAGGTTTCTAAGCAGATGTTGGATGGCCATTTGCCATGGATGCTTTTGTTGAGATTCCTGCCTTGCAGGGGGTTGGACTAGATGACCCTCAGGATCCCTTCCAACTCTTCAATTTTATGATTGCATATGGGCCAAAAGAAATTTCTAACTCAAATGATGTGTCTTAAGATATTTTTCAAATGTTTGCTTTCTGAAGAGTTGTGAGTTTTTTTTAGTGGGTGTATTGGATGAGATTTAAGATTTCACTCACTGTTGCTGTATATTTTTCAGAGCCAGTAAAATGTCGTAGGGAGGAAATCTCTTGCCACTCATTCCTGGGAGGTGTTGCAAGTCAGATTCTCTGTGAGGTGGTCTCCAAGTCTGGTTGTTAATGGATTCTTGGACAGTTTGCCTGCAATGTGCTTTGACTACTGTAGCCACCCTGTGGTACGAAGTGAGCAAGTTTTGGCTGCACAAAGGATTCTTAAAACATGATGGTCTGTGTGGTCAATACTTATGGGGGGGAAAGTTATATTTCCCCATCCTTTCCATGTGTGTTGTCCATGAAGCCCACTGTGCCATTAGACCCCTGCCACACCACTGCATTCCTACAACATCACGATTGCTTGTTTTCAAACTGATGACTGCTGTTTGTCATTTATTATGGTGGGGTTTTTTTTGCCATAGCAGCCGCTTTCGAGTGCTTACCAGAACTGTGTGATACAAAGTCCAAACCAATAAATCCAACACAACGCCGCAGAAACTCTATATGCAAGAATGACACCAGAGCTAGCGCAGACCTTATTTCTTCCAAGTTCACCTAAGCAACTTACTACTTATCTGAGCAGATGATGTGCATGTTCAGCATAATATGACAGAAGTACACCTGAGCAGGACACACCCAACCCTTACTTTGCTTGTGTTCTCCCTTTAGTTTTGTTTGTACCATTACACCACTCACAAGGAGGCGGCTCACCTATTGGGTTGGTTCCCTGTCGACGTACCCCAACCTGCCGCCCTTTCAGCACCTGGCGCTGTGCTGGTTTTTCCTCTAATTCAGCATGAATCTCTGGGGTCATGGGTTCGAGCCCCACAATGGACAAAAGATTCCTGCATTTAAGGTGACTGGACTAAGATGCCTCTTGCCATCCCAACACTTCGTTTCTATGCATGTGTGTAGTAGAAGCTGCACAGAAACTCTACCAAAGTTTAATTGTGTGTGTGTTTTAAGGATTCTCCCCCAGTTTTAGTTTTTCTTATTTTTTTTATAAGCCGCCTTGAGTCCCTGTCAGAGGAAAAGGCAGGGTATAAATAAATAGATAATAATAGTAGTATTTTTTCTAAATAATAATAGTATTTTTCTTAAAATAATAAGGTTCCTCTTCTAGCTGCTTCCTCTTTCTCAGAGACTCACCACGCCATTATCAGCCACTTTTGCTCTACCCCCTGTGATAGGAATTTTATGGTCTTAGATATATGGTAATGTTCATAAGTGTACCAACCAAGCACGTACATAGATCAGCACAGGAAGGCCAACCTGGAACCATTTTGCTTCCTAAACTGACCAAATGTTTTCTCTGCAAGGTCAAAGTGGGAAACCTCCCCACTGTCTCTTTCCTCACGAATCCTGTCTTAAGGACATATTTAAGATATGAATAGGGTGTGAGCCTGTGACATGGCCCAGGAACTAAGTATTTATCATTACAAAGGACTGGCCAGGCTACCCAGGCAATCTAAGCAAGTAGCCTGCCAGATAAACAAGGACAGGAGAAAAACAACATTCAAATTTCTGTTTCAAGACCGCCTTTTCTGTGATGTAGGTATGATGTATCTGGGGGGTGGTCTTAGGTTACACCCCTTCCGTGATGTATGTATGATTTTTCTGGGGGTGGTCTTGAGCTACAGGGTGGCAATTTCAAAAGTCCATATAAGGCCTTGCGCACCATTGTTCTGGGTCCCTCCTCTCTCCTCCATGTGAGGGGAGTACCCTGTTGCAACAGATCAATAAAGATCAAGCTTACTAGCTGCTTTGCTTCTCAATATTCTCTGGTTGGCCTCTGTTATTCTCTCCTACCAACAGGGAACCTATGTAAGGACTCTATATGGGCTCTTGGGTACCCCATAAGGGAAAAGGGCAAGTTTTGTTTACACCCAACCACTAAATCCTAGAAAGCCCCCAATTTACCTGAAACAACCCCCCCCGTCCCTGCCAGCTTCCTGTGCGTCACTTCCTCCTCCTCCTCCCGCGCCCCTTCCTCTACCTAGGAGTTGGGGTGGGCAGGGCCTTTCCCTGCCGGCCACTCAGCTCACCACTCACCTGCTCTCTGGCCGCGGGGGGGTGGCGGCAGCGGGGGGGAGGGGGCGCCCCCTCCCCCCTCTGCCCTCTCCCGCCCCACAGCAGCAGCAGCAGCAGGTGCCGCCGCCGCCGCCGCCGCCGCCATGGCTGGGGAAGCGGGCCCCGCCCACCCTCGGCGGCAAAGGCCTCGCGGGGGGGAAGCGGTGAAGAGATGGCAGCCGCGACCCGGAAGCAGAAAGCGGCCAGCGTCGGAAGCCGGAACTTCACATCCGCAGCAGGCGTCTCCTTTCGAACGGCTTTTTTTTTAAAAAAAAAAAATAGCTTAGCTCCGCCCCGCCAGCCGCGCACCTTCCTGGTTGGTCTCCGAGCCCCTGTCAATCACTGCTCTGCCCCAATCAGGTGCTCTCTAGGATGTAAAAGCGGTCGGGATTGATTTGCTGAGGGGAGAGGGGGGGGCGGGAGCGCTTATGTTTGCTGGAGCTGGCGAGAGCAATGCTGTTTGGCAATGTATGGACGATGACCAAAGGTTCCTCCACATTTGGTCTGCTGCTGCTAAGCATAACCTTGCAGGGGTGTTGCAAATTGTTCCACCTTGTCCCAGTTCCAACATGCAGTGTTAACAGCGGACCACATTCCAGAGGTATCCTAAAGACACAAGCCATTAATTTATCAGCTCCCTTGCCTGCACCTACAATAAATGGACTATATAGGAGGACTCTCCTAAGCAGGCATAGGCAAACTTGGCCCTCCAGATGTTTTGGGACTACAACTCCCACCATCCCTAGCTAACAGGACCAGTGGTCAGGGATGATGGGAGTTGTAGTCCTAAACATCTGGAGGGCCGAGTTTTGCTTATGCCTGCTCCTAAGTCTCTGTTTTGGTCACAGCCACCTCAATGTGCCAGTAAGAACTGTCTTTGCATTTGTGCTTTATTGGGGACCTGGGTGGCGCTGTGGTCTAAACCATTGAACCTCTAATCAGAAAACCGGTGGTTCGAATCCCCGTGACAGGGTGAGCTCCTGTTCCTCTGTCCCAGCTCCTGCCAACTGAGCAGTTCAAAAGCATACCAGTGCAAGTAGATAAGTAGGTACCGCTGCGGCGGGAAGGTAAACGGCATTTCTGTGCACTCTGGTTTCTGTCACGGTGTTCCGTTGCGCTAGAAGTGGTTTAATCATGCTGGCCACATGACCGGGAAAGCTGTTTGTGGACAAATGCTGGCTCCCCCGGTCTGAAAGCGATATGAGTGCTGCAACTCCATAGCCACCTTTGACTGGACTTACCACCCAGGGGTCTTTACCTTTAAAAAACAAAACAAAAAACCTTTGTGGTTCATTAAAAAAATATATATATTTAGAGACTAATGTTCTTAATTAGAGTTAGAAAGAGCATATTTTCTTCTCCCCTACATTTTTTGTGTGGAGTGGAGGTTTCTCCAATGTTTCATATGAATGCCTGGTATTTTTACCTTGCAGGGAAGAAAAGGTGAGATTATATTGATTGCCAGATACTCTGCTCAACCAGGATACCACTGATCTTTAGTATGCTTGCGTTGGGTGTTTCCCAAATGTTCTGTATATGGCCCCTCCAGCACTTGAACTTCCCAATCAATATACCGGTAGTATTCATCCTGATTTGCTTGCAGGGTGCCATTGACACTTCATACCATTACAGTGGTACCTTGGGTTACATATGCTTCAGGTTACATACGCTTCAGGTTACAGACTCCGCTAACCCAGAAATAGTACCTTGGGTTAAGAACTTTGGATGAGAACAGAAATCGTGCTCTGGTGGCGCCGTGGCAGCAGCAGGAAGCCCCATTAGCTAAAGTGGTGCTTCAGGTTAAGAACAGTTTCAGGTTAAGAACGGACTTCCGGAACAAATTAAATACTTAACCCGAGATACCACTGTATTTGATGGCACATTGCACACTTTTCAATTCATTTCCCCGTCACAAAACTGCAAAAGATCCATTTCTAAAAGATTGTGGATTTGTTCTGCTAGGGCAACAGAGCGTTTTAATGTAACCTACAGTTACAGTATTCTCTTGAATCCCTCCTATAAAGTAGTGATAGTCTGAGGCACCCTGGATTTACGGGAAAAGAAATTTGAATCTGGCATTTTACCTCAAGATGGCACTACACCCTAATGGATGAATTGATTATCCTAGTTGCCATCACGATGTTACTTTAAAACTTGTTTGATTCCGAAATCCGTAGTAGAACAATGCTTTTACTAAGGGCAACCAACGTGTTACAAAATAGCTTGCAAGATGTTTAACATACACCTTCATGAAGAGTTCTGGATAACTTGAAAAAGCTTGCTAGCTATTTTATGACATTTTGGTTCGCCTAGTAAAAGCACTGCCCTTCTTATTGGCCAACATGTACCTTTTGCTTTTTCTAAGTAATGCTATAGAGTAGACTGACAGTGCAATCATGTGCATCTTTACTTAGAAGCAAGGTTCATTATTGGAGGACCTGTGGGATTTCTGTTAGCACCTCACATTTTGTAACCTAATATTTATTTTCCACCCCCCTGTCCCAAATAACACCAGTTTCCACCAAAATAGCCATTACAGGCATAGCAATAAGAAGGGGAAAATTGGCAGCACAACTCATTTGGCAGGTTAAGAACACTGTGAATGTGAAACCTTTTAAATAAGTTTTTTTAAAACAACAACAACAACGCCAAAGTCAGTAACAAGAAAGAGCACAGCAGATGCAGAGGTAATTTGGCGTGCTTCACCTGTGCACACAATTGCCCATTTCCCAAATATGAAAATAAGATTGCAACTGGCAGATTTGGTTGTTCTAGAGGAATTTGCATGTCAGTTTGCGCTCGAGTCTACGGGAAATCCACGGCCCTTTAATCTTCCAGACTGATTTTATCAGAGCTCTCCTTACCTAATGTGCACCTGGATGACTCAAAAGGTCAGGGGCTGAGGATCTGACGTGAGGAGGCTTCACTGCAGAACATCCTATGCTTCAGAGACTTGCAACATCCTCCCCACCTCCCCTTTTCAATGCACAGACATGCTCTAAGGTATCAGGCATCCAGGCATGAGCAGGCAAAGAAGGCAAAGAACCAGGGCTGAGGCCAATTCTTTCCCTTTTTTTCTGCATCATGGGGTTACTCATGAGCAAGATGCAGTAAATTATAATCTTGTTGTTGTTGTTGTTTAGTCGTTTAGTCGTGTCCGACTCTTCGTGACCCCATGGACCAGAGCACACCAGGCATTCCTGTCTTCCACTGCCTCCCGCAGTTTGGTCAAACTCATGCTGGTAGCTTCGAGAGCACTGCCCAGCCATCTCGTCCTCTGGCGTCCCCTTCTTTCTCCTTGTGCCCTCCATCTTTCCCAACATCAGGGGCTTCTCCATGGAGTCTTCTCTTCTCATGAGGTGGCCAAAGTATCGAAGCCTCATCTTCCGGATCTGTCCTTCCAGTGAGCACTCAGGGCTGATTTCCTTCAGAATGGATAGGTTGGATCTTCTTGCAGTCCATGGGACTCTCAAGAGTCTCCTCCATCACCATAATTCAAAAGCATCCATTCTTCGGCGAGCCGCCTTCTTTATGGTCCAGCTCTCACTTCCACACATCAGTACTGGGAAAACCATAGCTTTAACTATACGGACCTTAACTATCTTCTTAGCAGAGCAAATTAAATGGCATTTCTGTCTGAAATTTCAGAAGCAGGTAAGGAAGCCAATCTATGAGGATACTGCGGTCATTGATATTGAAAGCTGAAGAGGGATCAAGAAGCAAGAACACGGATGCTCTCTGCCTGTCTCACACACTGCAAACGTCAGGGTGACCAAGGTCAACTCAGTACCATGGCCAGCCCTGAACCCGGATCGAAATGGATGTAAATAATCTGTCTCATCCGGGAATGCTTGTAGCTGTCCCAGCACCACAATCTCCACCACCCTCTCCACCAAGCAGGTACTGTATTTTTCGCTCTATAAGACGCAGCAGACCATAAGACGCACCTAGTTTTTGGGAGGGGGAAAGCAAGAAAAAAAATATTCTGAATCCCAGAAGCCAGAACAGCAAGAGGGATCTGGCTTCTGGGATAGCCTCTTGCTGTTCTGGCTTATGGGGTAGCCGTGCGCAGCCTCCACCGGGCAGCAGGAGGAAGGCTCCCCCAAGTGTTGTGCTCCCTTTAAAGAGCGCACGGTGTGTGTGTGCAGCTCTTGGGGGCTTTCCCCCTGGCAGCGGCTCTTGCTCGCTTTTCCAGGAGCTGGGGGAAGGGACAGAGGGCAGCCCATCAGTCCCTTCTCCCACCTCGCAAGATGCTCCACGCGGCTCTTTAAAGGGAGTGCTGAGCAGAGCCTTCCACCTGCATTCACGCCATAACACACACACATTTCCTTTTACTTTTGAGGAGGGGGAAAGTGCATCTTATAGAGCGAAAAATACGGTATCTGTAGCTGGTTGATAATTTTTCCAGTCTAAGGGGTCCGGAACCAGTTTCTTTAGGGGGGACCACACCACTGCCTCTTTTAAGGCAACTGGGACAAGACCCTCTTGCAATGAAACATTAAGCATACTCTGGATGCAACCATCAAGACCCCCCTCTGCTAGTCCATGGAGGCACAGGTCAAATCTGTGTCCAGGGCAGCTGTTTACCAGCTCCATCTGGTACGTAGGCTGAGACCCTATCTGCCTGCGGACTGTCTCGCCAGAGTGGTGCATGCTCTGGTTATCTACCGCTTGGACTACTGCAATGCACTCTACGTGGGGCTCCCTTTGAAGGTGACCCGGAAACTACAACTAATCCAGAAGGCGGCAGCTAGACTGGTGACTGGGGGCAGCCGCCGAGACCATATAACACCGGTCTTGAAAGACCTACATTGGCTCCCAGTACGTTTCCGAGCACAATTCAAAGTGTTGGTGCTGACCTTTAAAGCCCTAAACGGCCTCGGTCCAGTATACCTGAAGGAGCGTCTCCACCCCCATCATTCTGCCCGGACGCTGAGGTCCAGCGCCGAGGGCCTTCTGGCGGTTCCCTCATTGCGAGAAGCAAAGCTACAGGGAACCAGGCAGAGGGCCTTCTCGGTAGTGGCGCCCGCCCTGTGGAACGCCCTTCCAGCAGATGTCAAAGCGATAAACAACTACCTGACATTCAGAAGACATCTTAAGGTTCAGGGAAGTTTTTAACGTGTGATATTTTATTGTATTTTTGGTTTCTATGGAAGCCGCCCAGAGTGGCTGGGGAGGCCCAGCCAGATGGGTGGGGTATAAATAAATTATTATTATTATTATTATTATTATTATTATTATTATTATTATTATTATTTTAATAAGCCACACGGGACAGGGGTCAAGAGGACACATGGTTAAATGTCCTGCTGCCTGCACCTTGTCCATATCCAGTCGTCACAGAAGAACCCTCATTTGCCCCTTGAGAGAAGCAGATGCCTCTCTTTGGTATAATCCTTCTTCCTCTGCTTGCATCGCTTGCAGGAATCTTTTCACAATATACAGGAAGCGGGCTCAGCTCTCCTCTCCACACACAAGCCCACACAAACAAACTTACACTGAGAGCAACCTGATATCCATTCACCAAATCACACACTGTCAGCTAAAGGATTGGAAGAAAACCATGCTCACCCGTTCAAGTGTTGCGTCATTGTTGGACTTGGAAATCTCAGATTCTCGCGGGGGGGGGGGGAAGCCTGCGTGTTAAGACCTTCAGTGCCTTCTGAGCTAGGCTACATTTTTAGGAGATACTTTGGGACACCTGTTTGCTATTTTATTCTTCTCTGTTGTTTAGTCATTTAGTCGTGTCCAACTCTTCGTGACCCCATGGACCAGAGCACGCCAGGCACTTCTGTCTTCCACTTCCTCCTGCAGTTTGGTCAAACTCATGCTGGTAGCTTCGAGAACACTGTCCAACCATCTCATCCTCTGTCGTCCCCTTCTCCTTGTGCCCTCCATCTTTCCCAACATTAGGGTCTTTTCCAGGGAGTCTTCTCTTCTCATGAGGTGGCCAAAGTATTGGAGCCTTAGCTTCAGGATCTGTCCTTCCAGTGAGCACTCAGGGCTGATTTCCTTAAGAATGGAGAGGTTTGATCTTCTTTTAGTCCATGGGACTCTCAAGAGTCTCCTCCAGCACCATAACTCAGAAGCATCAATTCTTTGGCGATCAGCCTTCTTTATGGTCCAGCTCTCACTTCCATACATCACTACTGGGAAAACCATAGCTTTAACTTACGGGCCTTTGTTGGCAAGGTGATGTCTCTGCTTTTTAAGATGCTGTCTAGGTTTGTCATTATTTTTCTCTAAGCCTACCCAAAACTCAGGGCAAGTACCAGAATTGGGGAGGCACTGGATAAAATATCTGCATGGAGGGATGGTGGGTCTGTCAATCATGGTTTTCCATTTTCCACTCTTAACTTTTTTTTTTAATCAAAAAGGTCATCATGAAAATTCATCAGTATTTAAGTGCTATTTTCTCCTAACATACACACATTTTAATGCAATTTTCTCCCCAAATTTAGGCCATTTCACCTAATAGGATGCAGTTCTGTATGTTCCTTTTCACCAATATATATGCATCTTAATGCATATCCCCACCCCACCCTAGTACATGTATTTTTGAACACATAACATGGCTGGAGAACTGCATTGCAAAATTTGGAGAAGTGTGGCTTTGGAAGGATAGCCGCATTTCAGTTTGCACGTGAGGTGGAAATTCTGCAAAACCCATTATCAGTAAGGTCAGCTTCACATACATAAGGGTACGACCTGGTCACAAAACTGACAAGAACCAATTTAGGGGGAATCAGGGAAAAACGGTTCCAGTGGTGCAGCGATAAAGCTGCTAACATATTTGCAATGCTAAGCAGGGGTCAGTATGGTTTCAAATTGGATGGGCGACTGTTGAGATTCCTGCATGGTGAGATGTTGGACTAAATAATGTGAAGTGAAGGACATGAGCTGATAATGTAGGTGAGCTGTGCATAAGCAAGCTGCCAGCTAGCTTTGCAGAGGCTCTTTTTATTAGCACAATATGCAAAACCAATCAGATACATTTTGGACTGTGCCCTTTACATATCTTCCAATCACGCGATCGTGGGATGGTACAAAGTTATTTTGGCACCTGTTTCCACCACGTCATTTCCCCCCTGAACAATGTTTAAACGAAGGAGACAAAGGTCACAGACAGGGCATGGCAGACCACTAAGAGAGCAAAAGGTTAGATAGAGGGCATGATGTTCAGTCAGCTGTGGCTTGTCTGCGGGCGGAAGTGTGCTTCACACCCAGCGGTCATTCCTTCAATCATGCATAGGCAAACTCGGCCCTCCAGATGTTTCGGGACTACAACTCCCATGATCCCTAGCTAACAGGACCAGTGGTCAGGGATGATGGGAATTGTAGTCCCAAAACATCTGGAGGGCCAAGTTTGCCTATGCCTGGACTTGATGAACGTCAGGGTCCCTTCCAACTCTCTGTTTCTATGATTCTAGATCAGATGCAAGAAGGCCACTGCACATACAAGAAAAAACGAAGTGTTTTCAAGTACTATGCTTGGATGAGGAGATGATGAGGTGCCAGGGTGGCTGTAGGTGGTTGGCTAAGAGGTTGAAACAGCCAAGAAATCTTATTTTTCCTAGACAGGGAGTGTTTTACTGGACTGCTCTCACAGACTCTTTTAGACTGCTATGTATTACCAAATAAAAGTCTGAGTAATTGGGAATCTGGTTTGAGTCTCTGTATTGAACCCCCCAAAAGGAGTTTTCTCCCACACACGTAATTTCAGGAAGTATGAATTAAGTAAGTTCACATTCAAATGAGAACCGAAGCAAATTTCTCTTCCATCTCTATCCACAGGGCCTGTCCAATGTGAGCATATGAGGGGATGGCACATTACTGATCTGTGCATGTCCGTGCCTGCTCTCCTTCGCTCTCAAGTGAGATGTCTGCAGGACCGTTTCCTTGCATTTGAACTCTCCCTACCTCATGCCAGAGTCGCTGCCCAAATCAGTTGCAGCAGCGCTGACAATGTAGTCGTTTCAAAGTTAGGCACTAAAATTTAGTATTTTGTTCCACATCTAATTTTGTTGTAGAAAAGGGTTGCCGTGTTCGAGGGAGAGTGGCCATCCTTACTCCATTCTTTGCGTAAAATGAGTTTATTCCTTTCACAACCTGTTCGTGCCATGATTCTCTCTCTTTTAAATATATATATAAATTTATTTGGTTTTTCAGATTAAAATTTTACAGTCATATATCAAACATAGATAATAAAAAACAAGTTTCCAAGGAATCTCCTAGCCTTCCATCCTCCTATTATTAACCATTTCCTCCTGCATCTTTTATGATGCTCCAAATCTTTTACATCTCCATTGTATCTAGAATTCACCATTAAACTACAAGTGATATTCCAAACCTGCTAATGATTTTAACTGTTTTCAATGGTCTTTAAGATAAGTTCCAAATTTTCCCCATTCCTTATTAAAATTTTGGTCTTCCTGATTTCTGATTCTTCCTGTCATTTTAGCTATTTTGGCATAGTCCATCAACTTGATCTGCCATTCTTCTCTGGTAGGGACTTTATCTTCTTTCCATCTCTGGGCCAATAACATCCACAAAGCTGTCGTCGCATATATAAATAGTATTTTCTCCTCCATTGGGATTTCGGCTCCTAGAATTCCTAAAAGGAAGGCTTCAGGTGTTTTTTTAAGCAAATGTTATTTTAAACATTTTTTAAACTCATTCTATATCATTTCCCAAAATCCTTTTACTACCTGACATTTCCACCACATATGATAAAAGGTGCCTTCTTTTTCTTTTACATTTGAGCCTGTTTTATACATTTTTGCTAATTTACTAGGAGTTAAATACCATTGGTACATCACTTTCATATAATTTTCTTTCAACGTATAACATCCTGCTGCTGCCACACCGCCAGAGCACGATTTCTGTTCTCATCCTGAAGCAAAGTTCTTAACCCGAGGCACTATTTCTGGGTTAGTGGAGTCTGTAACCTGAAGCGTATGTAACCTGAAGCGTATGTAACCTGAAGCGTATGTAACCCGAGGTAAAGCTAAAGGGACCCCTGACCATTAGGTCCAGTTGTGGCCGACTCTGGGGTTGCGGCGCTCATTTCGCTTTATTGGCTGAGGGAGCCGGCGTACAGCTTCCGGGTCATGTGGCCAGCATGACTAAGTCGCTTCTGGCGAACCAGAGCAGCGCACGGAAACGCCGTTTACCTTCCCACCAGAGCGGTTCCTATTTATCTACTTGCACTTTGACATGTTTTTGAACTGCTAGGTTGGCAGGAGCAAGGACTGAGCAACGGGAGCTCACCCCGTCGTGGGGATCCGAACCGCCGACCTTCTGATTGGCAAGCCCTAGGCTCTGTGGATTAACCCTCAGCGCCACCTGCATCCCGAGGTACCACTGTACAATTTAACACATCAACTTAGGTGCAAAAACGCTAGGGAAACCAGCCGTCAAATGACACTTCTATTTCTCTCCCCCAATAGCACGAAGCACGTGTCATCTCTTTTACAAAATCAGCATTATTGTTAAATATCCTGCAGCAACGACGACATGGCCGCCTTCCAAAGCAAACCACAAGCTCTGAGACAGGTACATATTTAAACACTCGACAATGAGGAAGGAACCTCCTTGCATCACAACTTGGAGGCTGCCGAGGTCTGATTCATTTTTACCTTAATTTCCTAGGAAATGACTTCTTGACACCACACCTGCCTGTGCCTATTCAGATATGCAGCTCGGGGGCAGGGGGCAACATTCCCAGTTTTGAAAAAGTGTTTACTCATTCCTTTTTGTCTCTTCAGAGTCACTTGGCCTGTGCTGGACTGTGCCAGTGAATCTTAACTTTGGGTCTGTGCCAGTGCTTGTTGTTGTTGTTGTTTAGTCGTTTAGTCGTGTCCGACTCTTCGTGACCCCATGGACCAGAGCATGCCAGGCACTCCTGTCCTCCACTGCCTCCTGAAGTTTGGTCAAACTCATGTTCATAGCTTCAAGAACACTGTCCAACCATCTCGTCTTCTGTCATCCTCTTCTCCTTGTGCCCTCCATCTTTCCCAACCTCAGGGTCTTTTCCAGGGAGTCTTCTCTTCTCATGTGGTGGCCAAAATATTGGAGTCTCAGCTTCAGGATCTGTCCTTCCAATGAGCACTCAGGGCTGATTTCCTTCAGAATGGATAGGTTGGATCTTCTTGCAGTCCATGGGACTCTCAAGAGTCTCCTCCAGCACCATAATTCAAAAGCATCAATTCTTTGGTGATCAGCCAGTGCTATTTTTCTAGAAAAATATTTTTCTAGAAAAAAGGGGGCCGGAACTCACCACAAACGCCTCCCTTGTTCCCTTATCATGGCAATGGCGCCAACCTGAGAGGTGCTGTAACTATGTTCTGGTGAGTTCTGACTGAAAAAAAAAGTCCTGGGTCTTTCCCTCCCAATGGACAGAGTGAGGCGTTTGCCTCAGGTAGCTGATGCTCTGGAACAAAGAGCAACAGTGAAGTGTTTGGAGGCCAGCTTGCCCTGTGCCCTCTTATCAAGTTGTGTTGTCCCATTGCCAGTGTTCAAACTGAGATTCGGCTGGCCAGCTTCTGTAAGTGGGGGACCTGCTTTTGGCCAGCTTCTAAACACAGGGCAGAAAAGCATCTTGGGTTGGCCCTGCCTTAAGGATGGGCAAATCTGGTTTCTCTCAATTTCTGTTTTTTTCCTAGTCTTAAGTTCTCCACATCAGTTTATGGTTTTTCTATAAAATCCCCATGAAAGTTCACCTCTGTGCAATTTTCTCAAAAAACCCTAAAGTACATATTTTTAGCGGTCTTGACTACTAGACACGGTTTTGCACAGGATATTTATACAGTGCTACCTCGGGTTACAGACACTTCAGGTTACAGACTCCGCTAACCCAGAAATAGTACCTTGGGTTAAGAACTTTGCTTCAGGATGAGAACAGAAATCGTGGCAGCAGGAGGCCACATTAGCTAAAGTGGTGCTTCAGGTTAAGAACAGTTTCAGGTTAAGAACGGACCTCCAGAATGAATTAAGGACTTAACCCAAGGTACCGCTGTACTTCTCTTAATGTAATGAACTTCTGGATGCCATTTTCCAATAATATATGCATTTTAATGCGCACTTTACCCTAATATCTGCAATTTTGTACACAGCACTTGTCCGGAGAACGGCATTGCAAATTTCAGAGAAGCGTGAATTTAGAAGGGCAACCGTGTTTCAGTTTACACATTGTTTCAGAAAGTTCAAATTCAGTTGCTTTGCCTTTAAACGTGAACTGAGCCTAATTCATCATCATCAACCTTTATTACGGTCCAGAGACCCAACAAATCGTTACAAAGCAATACACAATTCATACAGCCTACGAGTCTAATTTTCTCCCCGCCATCTTAGGACCCTTCCAGAGCCCTCACGCCTCCTTCCCAAAGCTGGGCACCTCCTTACCCACAATGGCAAAGGCAGCATAAGAGCTGGGCTGGAGGAACGCCAAATTTTGGCCTCACACAGGGCGCCATGGTACCCAAGAGTGCCACGGATGTGATGCTAGGTTAGTGGTGTCTAAGTTTCTTTTGAAGAGGGATAGATTTGATGAAGTGAAGGGCCGTGAGGGCCGGCCAAAGGGCCAAACAAAGTTGCTGACCTTTTTTTACGATTGAAGTTGTTGAGCTTTTTGATTAAACTGACTGGCAGGCCGGATTAGGCCCCCGAGACGGACTTTGGACATGCCTTTGGGCAGGGCAAGGATCAGTACTGGTGGGGCAGGCATACCACGGCTCTGAGATCCTGGCAATGCCTGAAGATTGCCAGGATAGCTTTTGTGCGTTGCCAGGTGTGGACTGCCTATAAACAGGGTGGCAGTGAGAGGAATGTTTGTGGGTGTTATGCGGCAAAGCAAACAGGTACGGCTGCCAATTTTTGCTAACAAAGGCTCCCCGTGACACCTGGGAATCTGGCTTCCTTATCTCGCTGTCTATATATTGCGGCAGTTTAATTATTTGCTCAAGGAAACTATTCCTTTGTAGTCCTCATTAGTTCCTTCGCGGGGCCAGTGTCACGGCCAAGTCAGAAAGGTCTCTGGGTAAACATGCAAGGAGGATTAACTTATTAAAACAGAATGGAAAAAGGAAGTATTCTGTGTGTATTCAGCATGCTAAGAATGTCTCTCTCAGCATGATCAGTGTAGGCTTTCCAGAGGCACCTGGTTAGCCACTGGGTGTCCTCAGGAGGTTTTGCACTCTCCTTCCTTGGAGGTTTTTAAGCAGAGGTTGGATGGCCATCTGTCACGGCTGCTTTAGCTGAGATTCCTGCCTTGCAGGGGGTTGGACTAGATGACCCTCAGGTCCCTTCCAATGCTAGAATTCTATGATTCTGTGATTCTATGACCTTTGATTGGATCCAACAGTAGTCCGAGCGGGAGATAACCAGTGCATATACCACTCTGGAGAGACGCAGGCATGTAGGGTCTCAGCCGGCGCTCTGCCCCGGACACAGAATTGACCCGTGCCCCCACGGATGTTGTTGTTGTTTAGTCGTTTAGTCGTGTCCGACTCTTTGTGACCCCATGGACCAGAGCACGCCAGGCACTCCTGTCCTCCACTGCCTCCCGCAGTTTGGTCAAACTCATGCTGGTAGCTTCGAGAACACTGTCCAACCATCTCGTCCTCTGTCGTCCCCTTCTCTTTGTGCCCTCCATCTTTCTCAACATCAGGGTCTTTTCCAGGGAGTCTTCTCTTCTCATGTGGTGGCCAAAGTATTGGAGCCTCAGCTTCAGGATCTGTCCTTCCAGTGAGCACTTAGGGCTGATTTCTTTCAGAATGGAGAGGTTGGATCTTCTTGCAGTCCATGGGACTCTCAAGAGTCTCCTCCAGCACCATAATTCAAAAGCATCAATTCTTTGGCGATCAGCCTTCTTTATGGTCTAGCTCTCCCATACATCACTACTGGGAAAACCATAGCTTTTACTATACGGACCTTTGTTGGCAAGGTGATGTCTTTACTTTTTAAGATGCTGTCTAGGTATGTCATTGCTTTTCTCCCAAGAAGCAGGCGTCTTTTAATTTCGTGGCTGCTGTCATGGATGTTATACACCCAGAAATGGAAGGAAGGAGTAATACCGACAAAAGAGGAATGACAGATGAAACTGGGGGAATATGCTGAACTGGAACAGTTAGGAAGCAGAATTCGAGACCTAGAGAAGGAGATTTTTAAGAAAGAATGGGGGAAATGTGTGGAGCACATGAAGAATTATTGTAAACATCTTAAAATGCGAGCAGGACTGGAATAATCAGAGTAGAGGAAGTTTAATAAAACGAAATAAGACTGAAGGTGAAAATAAAAGGGTATAGTAGTATTTTGGATATGCAGTCGAATAGGGGAAATTTTAACGAACCACGGAAGGCGGGGAAGGGAAGTCGTGGATAACGAGATGATTTCAAAAATTATGTATTTGTCGTAAAATCGGAAACTAAAACAAAAATGTTTTTAAAAAGACTTGTGCCTCCATGGACAGCTGTGAGTCCAAAATGACTCCCAGGCTGCACAGTTTTAAGGGCACAGTTACCCCATTGGCTGCACTGCACTGGCTCCCGGTGCAGTACAGGGTCAGGTTTATGTTCCTGGTTTTGACCTTTAAAGCCCTATGCGACCTAGGACCCATGAACCTACGGAACCGCCTCTCCTGGTATGCCCCGTGGAGGACCTTAAGGTCCACAAATGACAACACCTTGGAGGTCCCAAGTCGCAAGGTGGTTAAACTGGTTTCAACTAGTGCCAGGGCCTTTTCAGTACTGGCCCCGACTTGGTGGAATGCTCTTTCACAAGAGACTAGGGCCCTGCGGGACTTGACATCTTTCTGCAGGGCCTGCAAGACAGAGCTGTTCCACCTGGCCTTTGGTTTGGACTCAGTCTGACCCTTATGTCTTCCCTCCTCTTACGGTTTTGATCTATGTTGGCTACTTTTAAAATGAGGCTGCATTTTAAATTGCATTTAAACCTGTATTTTAATTTTTTCCTCTCTGCCCCCCATTATGTTTCTATTGTAATTTTACTGATATTAGTTGCCCTGAGCCCAGCTCTGGCTGGGGAGGGAGGGGTATAAATAAAAATTATTATTATGATTATTATTATTATTGACCAGGGAGTCCCCCCACAGCTGCCTGTCCCCTGTCCCCCACAAACAGTGCTTCTGTCTTGGCAGGATTGAACCCAACTGTGCAGGACTGTTTTAGAGGTTTGGGATCGGCCTCATAAACATCAGCCATTGGGGCTAGCCAACTCAGCGTAGTCGGCAGCCAAGAAACGATCAGCTGTGTAGCTGCAGCAACAATCAGAGCATCCAGGAAGCAGGTGTGGTACAATAACCCTGTGAGCCAAGCCCATGTTTCTTGCATCACTGCCGCTCAACTTTGTATCACCACCATGCTTACAAATGCATTGGTCACACACCTCCCCAAAGCGCCTTCCCTAGCATACAGAGAGGGCTGGTCTCAGCAAGTCCCATCCCTGTAATAAAACTGGGAGTCATGAGGCCAGGAATTCTGCAAATGACTAAGCTCACCTGAATGTGCTTGTAAGGCAAGAGTATTGACAGATGAGAGGGAGAGAGAGTCATTTCCTTAGGCAAACTGCACTTTTCACACCATTTCTATGAAATCGGTCATCAAAAGCCGTTTATTACACATATCTTATGTCAACGTCGGCTGGAGAAAGCTTTCCATTTGAAAAGAGTGCTGCAGCTTCTGCAAGAATCAGGCTTCAGCGAGGTGCTGTGGCATACAAATTTATTTGAAACAAAATTTAAAAATTCCTTCCAGTAGCACCTTAGAGACCAATGAAGTCTGTTATTGGTATGAGCTTTCGTATGCATGCACACTTCTTCAGATACACGAGTACATAGAAGCTCATACCAATAACAAACTTAGTTGGTCTCTAACGCGGGTGGCGCTGTGGGTTAAACCACAGTGCCTAGGAGTTGCTGCTCAGAAGGTCGGCGGTTCTAATTCCTGCGACGGGGTGAGCTCCCGTTGCTCGGTCCCTGCTCCTGCCAACCTAGCAGTTCAAAAGCACGTCAGAGTGCAAGTAGATAAATAGGCACCACTCCGGCGGGAAGGTAAACGGTGTTTCCGTGTGCTGCTCTGGTTCGCCAGAAGCGGCTTAGTCATGCTGGCCACATGACCCGGAAGCTGTACGCTGGCTCCCTCGGCCAATAAAGCGAGATGAGCGCCGCAATCCCAGAGTCGCCTACGACTGGACCTAATGTTCAGGGGTCCCTTTACCTTTAATGTGCTACTGGAAGGATTTTTTTAAATTTTGTTTCAACTACAGCAGACCAACATGGCTACCTACCTGTAATACAAGTTGTTGTTGTTATTGTTATTATTATTAGTGGGTTTTTTTTTCTAAAAAGAATGTTTAGGGGTACTCTCATTTTGACAAGAAAATCACTGGGAAGCTGCCATTGGAGGTGGCAGCAACGAAACTGACCAGTTACCATGCTAGATTCCAATTCCTACTTCACACGTTAAACGCTCACTTCCGTCTGAGACTCAGGAAACACCATGATAGGAAATGAGGCCGCCATCGGGGGTAGCAACGGAACTGACCATTTATTACTGTATTTTTCTGTGTATAAGATGCCCCCATGTATAAGACGACCCCTATTTTTTTAAAGCCAAAATTAAGAAATAAAGTTATTTAGCTTTTTGGGGGGTGGGGTGGGAGAGATCACTTCCGCCAATCGCTCACGCGCCTGCCCCCCACTGCCGATCTCTTGCCACAGCCACTACCGATCGCACACCTCGCCACAGCCGCCAATCGCCTGCCCAGTTGCTGCAGCCACAGCCAATCGCCAGCAGGCCTTGCCACAGCCACCAATCACCCGCCCAATTGGCTCTGCCAATCTCCTGCTTGCTGCTGGCATTAATTGCATGTCCCCTGTCTGCATTCACTATCTGTGTATTGTTGGGTAGCTGCTGGGGAGACAGGGGCATTTGGTAGGCCCCCAGCTGGCTCCAGTCACCGGCCGGCAGCTGGGTGAACTCTGGTTCCTGGAACAGCATCAACCCGCGACTCGAGCCTCCGAAATGTTCAGAAGCTGTGCATGCTCTTATCAGCAGAGTGAATAAATCCTCACAACGGAAGTGGCGGACAGAGACATGTGTAAGCATTATTTACAGGCGTTTATTCAGCATAGTTCAGGAACAAAGGAAAAACATGTCTGCTTCCCTTCGTGTCCCGCAAAACAGCAATATAGCAAAAGCAATATACAACGGAAGTTCCCAGCAGACTGTGCTGGAAGTAAACAGGCATGTGACACACAACAGCCGTGCCTGTTCCTTTTAAGGTGGAACGGAACTATATCCTAACATGTATAAGACGACACCCAATTTTTGCCTAATTTTTTTTTAGCAAAAAGCATTGTCTTATACATGGAAAAATATGGTATGTGTGTTTTTTTTATAAATTAGTTTCTTCTCCCGTTAGATTCACAAAACATTTAGGGGTATGTTTACCCCTGAGTCTTCCCAGAAAAAGCACCGATTATTATTATTAATGTAGCTTTCATTCTAGCAATGTTTTTTTTTAAAAGATTGTTTTTTCTATGTTTTTAGTGGTTCTTGGTTTATCTGTAAGCTGCCTTGAGTCCCATTAGGGAGAAAAGCAGGATACACACTCAGTCACTCAGCAGGGGTCATGAAAGTGTCAATGTCAGCAGAATCCTCATCCTTGGGATTAATTGCTCTTTGTGGGCCCTCAAGCAAGATCAGCCATTGGGGTCGTTTGACGACACTCAGGCCAGCAGATGGAGCCCATGAACCACAGAGTTGAGCTCGCCAGACTTGCTGAACGCTGTGGGTTCAGGAAGTCCCATTCTGGAACCTAGCTCCTGGGAGACTGGGTCTGAGAATCCCAAGCTCTCAACAACAGGATTTCCCCCTCCATATCCTATACTGACTAAATCTACTTCAGTTACACTGTTGGTTGCAAAACATGTCTTAACTTTCTTATGAGTGTTTTGTTTTGGAAGGTTATTTATTTATTTATTCAAGTTAAACGCCGCCCTTTAGCCGAAAATCCCCGGGCGGTGCACAACATTAACAACATAATTTACATAGCATCGTAATAAAGGACAATAAACGATCACGGAAAATATCGCAATGACAGCCCCACCTCCGCATTTAAAAAGCCATAGGTTGTTTAATGGCCAAAGGCCTAGGTAAAGAGGATTGTTTTCCCCTGGTACCTGAAGACAGGTAGCAATGTGATGATGGGAGCGGCTGGGACAGAGAGGGGACAGAGAGAACAATTGCAGGGTAGAGGCTGGTTTATATGGGGAGAGAAATTCATTCATTCAGCCTTTACTGGCATAATTTAGGCAATAAAATCATCAACAAAAAAGAGGGGGGGGGAGACCCCATTCGTAAAACATTGGTGATCCACACATTTACTCTGCAGCAAGACAATGGAGGAGAATGAGCCCTGAGACCCAGGTGGGTGGAAGCAATCTCTTGAGAGACAGTCCTTAAGGTACTGAGGTTTTAAGCCATGTAAGGCTTTATGGATTGGCACCAATACTTTGAATTTGGCCCGTATTTTTTGCTCTATAGGACACACTTTTCCCCCTCAAAAAATTAAGGGGAAATATGTGTGCGTCCTATGGAGCGAATGCAGGCTCCTTGGCTTCAGCGATAGCAACAGGAAGCCTCCGAAGCGCAGAGAGAGCACTCCCTCCGCGCTCCGGAGGCTACGCGTTGCTTTCGCTGAAGCCTGGAGAGCGAGAGGGGTCGGTGTGCACTGACCCCTCTCGCTCTCCAGGCTTCAGGGATAGTCGCCTGAAGCCTCCGGAGTGCAGCGGGAGCTCCTGCTGTGCTCCAGAGGCTTCAGGTTCCTTTTGCTGAAGCCGGGAGAGCAAGACTCTCCCGGCTTCAGCAGAGAGGGAGAGCTGCGCAGCGCCACTTCGGCCAAGCGGGAGGAGAAATGGAAGGGGGTCCGTTTCTCCTGCCGCTTCACTGAAGGGGCGCTGAGCAGAGAGGGGGAGAAATTTTTTCCCTTGTTCTCCCCCTCTAAAACAAGGTGCGTCCTATGGCCGGGTGCGTCCTATAGAGCGAAAAATACGGTAATTGGCAGCCAGTGCAGTCAGGCCAGGATTGGTGTTATATGCTCAACCTGTCTTGCCCTGGTGAACAGCCTGGCCGCTGAATTCTGCGCAAGCTGAGTTTCTGAAGCATCTTGAAAGGCGGCCTCACATATAACGCCTTGCAGTAATCTAACCTAAAAGGTAAAGGTAAAGGGACCCCTGACCATTAGGTCCAGTCGTGGCCGACTCTGGGGTTGTGGCGCTCATCTCGCTTTATTGGCCAAGGGAGCCAGCATACAGCTTCCGGGTCATGTGGCCACCATGACTAAGCTGCTTCTGGCGAACCAGAATCTAACCTAGAGGTTACCAGAACATAGACAACAGGCTATCCCTGTCCGGATAAGGGCTCAGCTGAAGCAAATGGAAGGCACTCTGTACTACCAAGGCCACTGGAGCCTCAGGTCACAGCAAAGGATCCGGGAGTATCCCCAAGCTACGTACCTGCTCCTTTAGAAGGAGCGTAACTCCATCAAGAGCAGGCAACCTCCCATCCTTCTGGTCTAGGGAACCACCCACTAACAGTGCTTCTGTCTTACCTGGATTGAGCATCAGTTTGTTGGCTCTGATCCAGTCCATTACCGAGGCAAGACACCGGTCCAGCACTTCCGCTGCCACACCTGTAGATGTAAATGAGAAGCAGAGGTGTGTGTCATCAGCATCCTGATGTCGGCACACTCCAAAACTCCAGTTGACCCCACTCGGCGGCTTCACATAGATATTAAACAACATGAGGGATAGAATTGAACCCTGAGGAACCCCACATTGAAGGCCTTGTGGTGCCAAAGAACACTTCCAAAGCATCACCCATTGAAGATGACCATCCAATTTGGACTGGAACCACTTCAAAGCAGTGTCACCCACCCCCATCTTGGTTTTTTTAAAAAAAAGATTTTTATTGATACAACAAGAAAAAAGAAAAAAACACAAATACCAAATTACACACAAGAATAACCATAGACACAGAATTTTCTTATCAAACAATAAAGCATATATTGGTCTTAACCCTAAAGACCCAACCTCCCGTCTATTCCATATTTCAGTTTCATATTACTTATTGCCAATACACACTTTTATCATAATTAAACTTATTCTTAATATATCTAATTTCTTATATCTACCTTGCAACTATTACTGAAGTTCCTCGAATGCTGCAACAGAATTTAAACTACTATATTTATTTTTCAGATATTCTTTGAAAACCTCCCATTTTGAAACAAATTCCTGTTTTGATTTATTCTTTATTTTTTCTGATAGACCATCTAATTTGGCATATTCTGTCAGCTTTTGGATCCAATCTTGTATAGAGGGGATTTCATTACTCTTCCATTTTGCTGCGATCAAAACTCTTGCTGCCGCCGTCGCATATAAAAAGATACCCTTCCTCTTTTGTGGAATATCCAAATCTGTTATTCCCAGGAGGTAGGCCTCTGGTTCTTTATTGAAAGAGCCCACCCACACCTTGGATAACCTCTTCAGGAGGATACAGCGGTCGGTGGTATCAAAAGCCGCTAAGAGATCATGGATACATTGCCTGCCCCTGCCTGTCTCTCGACAGAAATAATTATGTAAGGTGACCCAGGGGCGTAGGAAGGGGTGTGTGGGACTTGCGGTCCACCCCAGGTGTCATACCTGAGGAGGTGACAAAATGACACACTGCGGGGGGCGGCACTTACCGCAGGGTCTGGCCTGCAGCACACTCAAGCCACACGTCTCTCCTGAAGGAGCGTTTCCACCTCCATCATTCTGCCTGGACACTGAGGTCCAGCTCTGAGGGCCTTCTGGCGGTTCCCTCGCTACAAGAAGCCAAGTTACAGGGAACCAGGCAGAAGGCCTTCTCGGTGGTAGCACCCACCCTGTGGAACACCCTCCCACCAGATGTCAAAGAGAAAAACAACTACCAGTCTTTTAGAAGACATCTGAAGGCAGCCCTGTTTAGGAAAGCTTTTAATGTTTAATAGGTTATTGTATTTTAGTGTTCTGCTGAAAGCCGCCCAGCCCAGAGTGGCTGGGGAAACCCAGCCAGATGGACAGGGTATAAATAAAAAAATATTATTATTATTATTATTATTATTATTATTATTATTATTAGGCTCGGGGCTCCACGCTGCCCGAAACGGCAGCGTGGGGCTTGTGTCGGCCAGGTGGACTCTGTGGGCAGCTCACTGCGCCAGTCCCCTGGGTGGATCACCACGTCACCCCTCTGGGTGGATTGCCGCGGCTCGCCCTGCCCACGCTGCTCCTGGTGCTGGAGCAGTTAGCTACACCCCTGAGGTGACCAGGGCAGTTTCTGTGCCAACACTAGACCAAACCCCCAATTGAAATAGATTTAGAAAAACAGTCTCCTCCAAGGGTGCCTGGATCTGGTTAGTGAATACCCGCTCAAGAACCTTGCCCCCAAAAGGGGAGTTGGCAACTGGCTGGTGGTTGCTTAGGCTCTCAGAATCTAGGGATGGTTTCTTGCAGAGTGGTCTTATCAGCACTATAGCACTTAAATAGTAATGGCTTCCCTGGAAGCTGTAGTACACAAAGGGTCCTGAGAGTTGTTATGAGGCGCTCTTTCCCTCACAGAGCTAAAAACCTCAGAGTTCAACGGGAAGAGGAATTGATTGTTAAACCACCCTGGGAATTGTAGCTCTTTGAGGGGAATAGAGTTCTCCGAACAACTCCCAGCACCCTTAAGAAGCTACAGTTCCCAGGATTCTTTTGGGAGGAACCATGACTGTTAAAAGTGGCATCATAGTGCTTAAATGTATGGTGCAAATTCCTCTTCTTAGGACTACTTTGAGGACAAAGGGAGTCTAAGTTTCACTTCAGCACTGAAGCTACATTGGTACCTTGGTTCTTGAACGGCTTAGTTGTCAAACAAATTGGCTTCCAAACGCCACAAACCCGAAAGTACGGTAAGTGTTCTGGTTTGTGAACATTTTTGAGAAGCCAAATGTCAGACACAGCTTCTGCTTCAGTAACGGACTCCCGTAACGAATTAAGTTCGAGAACCAAGCTACCACTGTATTGTGGGAGTGGGTTGGGATGAGGTGAAAAGAAAGGATTAGAATTCAGGGCTCCCTTTGGTTCTCTGAATCCAAATCGTTCCCTCAAAGATTTCTAGGCTTTCCCCGCCAAAAAATGCTCACAATACATCAGAGAAATGTTTGGTTTTGGAATAATCTCCGGGAGGTTGCCTTAATTTCTTTAAGGTGACATTGGTTGGATCAATACACATCAAAGAAGTGTTTCAGTTAAATGCGTTGTAAACTTCATAAAGGGAAATCATGTTGATGACAGGACTCCACAGTGTCCTGTGGTGTCACAGTGTTATAATGCATATAAAACGTATTTTCCCTTACTAATGTAGCTGAGTGATCGCCGAAGAATTGATGCTTTTGAATTATGGTGCTGGAGGAGACTCTTGAGAGTCCCATGGACTGCAAGAAGATCAAACCTCTCCATTCTGAAGGAAATCAGCCCTGAGTGCTCACTGGAAGGACAGATCCTGAAGCTGAGGCTCCAATGCTTTGGTCACCTGATGAGAAGAGAAGACTCCCTGGAAAAGACCCTGATGTTGGGAAAGATGGAGGGCACAAGGAGAAGGGGATGACAGAGGACGAGATGGTTGGACAGTGTTCTCGAAGCTACCAGCATGAGTTTGACCAAACTACGGGAGGCAGTGGAAGACAGGAGTGCCTGGCGTGCTCTGGTCCATGGGGTCACAAAGAGTCGGACACAACTAAACGACTAAACAACAACAACAACAATGTAGCTGAGTCCACAGTTAGCATTTATTTTATATATTTATTTCATAAAATGGATGCACTGCTTGATTGTAAAAAAGAAAAGAAAAACCCTCAAAGCAGTTTACAAAAAGATAAAACAAACAAATCAAGGAAAAATTACGACCGTACTTTAAAACATATGAAAGTTAAAATACTAAAAGAGATTAAAATTCCCCGAATGCCCTAAGCATCTGGGTAGACTTGTCTAAGCAAGAATGTTATGTGCTGAAAAGAGTACATTGAAGGCACCTGCTTGGTTTCAATAGGCAGGGAGTTCCAACACTAAACGATCAAGTATTTACAATTGCAGAATGGCTATTTCTATGGAACTTCTATTAGTGTCATTTCTGCCCATTGAAATGGTTGAGTGTGGTAAGGTGATCTCGCAGGTAAACCAGTCCCAAGTTATTAAAAGCTCCATGAAAACAGCATTTTAAAAAGTTACCAGTGTTTGGGCAATTTCTTCTCTGTGCTTAATTGGTGGCCTTGTAACCTAAATAAGTTTCCCTTGCACCAATGCACAGCCATGTCTGAGGCACTGATGGTGATGAAATTATATGACTAAGTCATCTCTGACATAATGCTGCATGCTGCCCATAGTTAGCGGGCATTTTTTCTCCTTCTTCTTGACTCAATCGACCGCTTTGTGCAATTATAACAGCCCCACCAGTTTCAGTCTTTGGTCAAAACTAGGCATGGCAAATAAATACCCTTCGGTGTCTTGCGTTGCATCATTAGAAATCCGATAGCCATGTGATGCAATGTCATGTGATCCTAGTAGTAATTTTCCAGCTCCACTTGTTGTTTTGGAACTGGGGGTGAGGCTGGGGTGACCTAGCACGCCGTGCCTTAATGAGAGCAACGCAGTCAGAGGTCAGTGCATTGCATTAGCATTTTATGTGACAATTGCAGATATGTAATGCGAATCTGCCGGTAGCTAATTTTAATCACGAGATGAAACTAATGCACATCCGCAACCCACCTAAATTGAGGTTCTTCACTGCAATGGGCACACCCACAAGATTGTTGTGTGATGCCACATAGGTACAGGAAGGCATGAGAGTATTTGACTATTGTTGTGGCAACTGCCGTGGTTATTACCAATGTGACAACTGGTGTAATTTCCATGCTCAAAAGCAGCACATCTCAGATGGTGAGGGTAATAACAGGGAAAAGCCAGCAGCCTCATGACTTGCTTGAAAGCTTCTAGAAGTGTCTAAATGGGCACAAGATGTAGGTCATAACATTATAATGGAAGATTGGGAAAAATTATGGAAAACTGATTTAAAATTTACAGATTTTTCCCTATTGAAGGAGAATTACATGAAGATGATGTACAGATTGACTTATGGTGCTGGAGGAGACTCTTGAGACTGCAAGAAGATCAAACCTACCCTATCTGCCTGCGGACTGTCTCGCCAGAGTGGTGCATTCTCTGGTTATCTCCCGCTTGGACTACTGCAATGCACTCTACGTGGGGCTACCTTTGAAGGTGACTTGGAAACTACAACTAATCCAGAATGCGGCAGCTAGACTGGTGACTGGGAGCGGCCGCCGAGACCATATAACACCGGTCTTGAAAGACCTGCATTGGCTCCCAGTATGTTTCCGAGCACAATTCAAAGTGTTGGTGCTGACCTTTAAAGCCCTAAACGGCCTCGGTCCAGTATACCTGAAGGAGCGTCTCCACCCCCATCATTCTGCCTGGACGCTGAGGTCCAGCGCCGAGGGCCTTCTGGCGGTTCCCTCATTGCGAGATGCAAAGCTACAGGGAACCAGGCAGAGGGCCTTCTCGGTAGTGGCGCCCGCCCTGTGGAACGCCCTTCCAGCAGATGTCAAAGCGATAAACAACTACCTGACATTCAGGAGACATCTTAAGGCAGCCCTGTTCAGGGAAGTTTTTAACGTGTGATATTTTATTGTATTTTTGGTTTTTATGGAAGCCGCCTAGAGTGGCTGGGGAGGCCCAGCCAGATGGGCGGGGTATAAATAATAAATTATTATTATATTATTATTCTGAAGGAAATCAGCCCTGAGTGCTCACTGGAAGGACAGATCCTGAAGCTGAGGCTCCAATACTCTGGCCACCTCATGAGAAGAGAAGACTCCCTGGAAAAGACCCTGATGCTGGGAAAGATGGAGGGCACAAGGAGAAGGGGACGATAGAGGACAAGATGGTTGGACAGTGTTCTTGAAGCTACCAGCATGAGTTTGACCAAACTGCGGGAGGCAGTGGAAGACAGGAGTGCCTGGCGTGCTCTGGTCCATGGGGTCACGAAGAGTCGGACACGACTAAACAACAACAAAAAATTAGGCTCTGGGGGAAAGTTCCATCCTTTCTTCACCCCATCCTGACATTTCCCCTGTGGTTAGAGAGTGATAGTTTTTCTCCAATAAAACAGCATTTCTGCAGCTTTCAAAAAAATATCCAAGTGCCACAAAGTGCTCTGAGTGGTCTATGGACAGACTCCCACTTTTCCATGAAATTGTTGTCATGCAATCTATCTTGCCTCACCCTCATTATATTTGCCACTTTGACCATTTGTTCAATGCCCCAGTTTTTGATGAGCCAATCAGCCTTCAAGATTAGCTGTCTGTGACTTTTCCCAAACTTGTACTTATAGGCAAATAAGCCACTGTTCGTAGGTGGATAACCATTTCTTTGTCTTCTCGGACCACACCTTCTTTCACACACCCAAATAGCACTGTTAGTTTGTAGTTCACATCCCATGATTTTATTAATGTCTCTCCTAACCTTTGTTCCCAGTATGCCTTCATTCTAGGACCACAAAATATGTGATTGACACACCTGCATTTATTTCCAAATTGTAATAATTTGAATCAACCGCATTGTTAGTTGATGCTGGAATGTGACAGAGTCTTGGGCATCCCACTAAACAGAAAAGGACTTTGGGATGCCCAAAGGAACCTCCCCTCACTCTCTTCCCACACCCACCATTCTGTTCTGGGTTTTCCCCAACACTTTCAATGAGATTTTGGGAGGGTGTGGGCTGTGTGTAGAGAGAGGAGCGGGAGGCAAAAATCCATTGCACAAGCATATATCCTTGCACTAGAGGATTTATAGAATTGGATTCTGCCTAGAATGTTTGGAACTGACTCTTGTATACATTGACTATTAGGTTATTTGTTTTGAAGGTGACTCCCCTATGTCTCTGTAAAGAGAGTAATCCCTAGACTATTTAGACCTCTCCTACCTGGGCAGTTATCTTTCCACAAGGGTCGACATTGATGCCAAAATCCAATATCACCTGAGCTCTGTGAGTGCGGCTTTCTCCTGATTGAAGTGCAGAGTGTTTGAGGACCGGGACATTCGCAGGGAAACCAAAATGCTTGTTTACAAAGCTTCTGTACTACTAACCTTACTGGATGCTTGTGAAATATGGACCACTTTTAAATGCCATCTCCAACTCCTCAAAAGATTCCATCAACAGTGTCTCTGGAAATTTTTACGCATCACTTGGGAAGACAGGTGAATTAATACCAATGTACTGGAAGAAGCAAAGATCACCTGTGTTGAAGCGATGATTCTTCAAAATCTGCTTTGTTGGATTGGTCATGTTGTGTGGATGCCTGATGATCATCTTCCAAAGCAACTACTCTATTCCGAACTTTAAAAATGGAAATGCTGGTGGTCAACAAAAGAGGTTTAAAGACTGTCTCAAGGCAAATCTTTAAAAATGTAGTATAAACACCAATAATTGGGAAACACTTGCCTGCAAGCGCTCCAATTGGAGAACAGCCTTTACCAAAGGTGTCATGGGCTTTGAAGACACTCAAACTCGGGACGCAAGGGAGAAACATGCTAAGTGGAAGGCACACTTGACAAATCCACACCGTGATCAACTCCCGCCTGGAAATCAATGTCCCCACTGCGGAAGGATGTGTGGATCCAGAATTGGCCTCCACAATCACTTACAGAGTCATTGTTAAAACCGTGTTTATGGAAGATGATCTTACTCGGCTACGAGTGATAGCCAAAGAGAAGAAAGAGAGACTATTTATGTTTCATCTTCAGTGAATGGCACAGTGTGGGCTGCTAATGGCTTGGCTGCGTTAAATAAAATAGGAAACGGAACATGACAGAGTAGCAGCTGCAGAGCATTCCTGAGTGTCAACCCACTTGCAGTGAAGTAATGCAATGGGTGCTTAGTCACTGTGGAACAGTTACCCCCACTTACCTTTTGCTCTGTGGGACGCAGGTGGCGCTGTGGGTTAAACCACAGAGCCTAGGGCTTGCCGATCAGAAGGTCGGCGATACGAATCCCTGTGACGGGGTGAGCTCCCATTGCTCGGTCCCTGCTCCTGCCCACCTAGCAGTTCGAAAGCACGTCAAAGTGCAAGTAGATAAATAGGTACCACTCTGACGGGAAGGTAAACGGCGTTTCCGTGCGCTGCTCTGTTTCGCCAGAAGCGGCTTAGTCATGCTGGCCACATGACCCGGAAGCTGTGCTCTTTCCAGGCAGAGAGCAGTGCTTTAAGGTTCCTTGTCTGTGCGGGATTGTGTGTGTGTGTGTGTGTGTGTGTGTGTGTGTTTTGCCCCAAGCTTCGCTTCACTTTGCCAAACCTTTATTAGGCATTGCAAGTATGCGCCATCATAAAAGATCCATATAGAGAATTTTAAAATATATACAAATAAACATATAGAATAAGAGAACAAGAAGAACATGCGTTTAAAGAAGATTGGAAAACGTCTATTGAATATATGGGAAATAATTGTATACAGCTGAAAACGCTGGCAGCATTGAGATAAATTCGACAGTGTAAACAAGTTTTGATGGATGCAATAATGGAATCCTGAATGGTATAGGTTGCCTACCCCTGTAATGTGTTCTTAACCTGTGACCTGATTCCTCTACTTATTGCAACTGGTTGCTATATTTATTTTAGAGGCGTGGGCCAGTCGCTACAGAGCTCAGAGGATCACATGCAGACATTTAATATCCACCAGGGGAAAAAAAGAGAGAACTTTCCTTACTTCTTCAAACAAGAAGGGACACAATGTTTGCCAACACCTAGCGAGAAATGAAACTCCTTGTGGCCTTGGAATGTGCCTGATTTCAACATGACAACCTGAGCTTGTAGGAACTTGCTGGTTCTCTCCCCCCCCCACCGCCATGCCCAGAAATCTGGAAATGTTTATGTCTAAGAGTAGCATCTTCCACCTGTTGACTCAGAAGTCAGTTCCAGTGGGTCCAGTGGTCTTAGTCCCAGGAAAACCTCCCCCCTCAAAAGCCTTGGGAACCACTGGGGAAAATGTGATGAAGATGATGATTCCACTTGGGAGCCATGTGGGGAAAGTTGGTAATAAAGATGCCTCACCACTGGGCTGCTCTCCAACAAATTTAGAACAACCTCTAAATGCGTGTGACAGAAGAAACAAGAAAGGGTTGCTATATCCTCCTGTCATCATCATCATCATCATCATCATCATCATCATCATCATCATGTAAAGGTAAAGGGACCCCTGACCATTAGGTCCAGTTGTGACCGACTATGGGGTTGTGGCTCTCATCTCGCTTTATTGGCCGGCGTACAGCTTCCGGGTCATGTGGCCAGCATGACTAAGCTACTTCTGGCGAACCAGAGCAGCACACAGAAACGCCGTTTACCTTCCCGCCGGAGCAGTACCTTGCACTTTGACGTGCTTTCGAACTGCTAGGTTGGCAGGAGAGGGACCGAGCAACGGGAGCTCACCACGTCGCGGGGATTCGAACCGCCGACCTTCTGATCAGCAAGTCCTAGGCTCTGTGGTTTAACCCACAGCACCACCCGCATCCCTATCATCATCATAATTTATTATTATTTGTACCCCTCCCATCTGGCTGGGTTTCCCCAGCCACTCTGGGCAGCTCCCAACAGAATATTAAAAACATGATAAAACATAAAACATCAAAAACTTCCCTAATCAAGGCTGCCTCCAGATGTCTTCTAAAAGTCAGATAGTTGTTTATTTCCTTGACATCTGACGGGAGGGCGCTCCACAGGGTGGGCGCCACCACCGAGTAGGCCCTCTGTCTGGTTCACTGTAACCTCACTTCTCGCAGTGAGGGAACCACCAGAAGACCCTTGGTGCTGGACCTCAGTGTCTGGGGTGAATGATGGGTGTGGAGATGCTCCTTCAGGTTTACAGGGCTGAGGCCCTTTAGGGCTTTAAAGGTCAGCACCAACACTTCGAATTGTGCTCGGAAACGTACTGGGAGCCAATGGAGGTCTTTTAAGACCGGTCTTATGTGGTATATATAGGCTCTCGAATAGCTGCTCCAACTACCAGCAGACCACAGCCAGTGGTGGTAGCAGAGCTTCAAAAACCAGCAGCTTCTCAGCAGTGTTCCTTAATGAGAACGGCCTTATCATACCCTCCAAGTGTCCTGATTTTCCAGGGGATAGTTCTGGAATTATGAAAGCCATCCTGGCTTCTGATTTGATCCCGGAATGACCCTATCTCCCCTGCCAGCGCCGCCACAAGCTATGGGAGGAGGATGAGTCGGTACTTATCCCGAGAGGCGGCAGCAGCGGCAGCTGCAGGGGACTACTCCATTGCCTCTCCATGGCCATTGCTTCTGGCTTCCACCCTTGGGTGGGTGAGGATGAGGTGGGAAGGCTGCTGCCGAGACCCAGCCCCACATGACACGCTGGCTCTGAGGGGCAGGCAAAGGGCAGGGGCACCCTAGGTGGGAAGAAAGAGGGAGCAGAGCGGAGCTCAAGGAGTCTTGATTCTTAAAAATAAATAAATAAATAAATAGTGACTCAGGGCAAGAGATGTAGGACACAATATAATGTTGGAAGATTGGGAAAGGCTGGGGAAGAAGGGGGTTAAGTTTACTGCATGTACTGTATTAATAGAAAATATTATGAAAATGATGTATAGATGGTACTTAACCCCGGTGAAAGTAGCAAAGCTCTATCATACTAACGATAGTCTATGTTGGAAATGTAAAGAAAAAGAAGGTACGTTTTTCATATGTGGTGGACATCTAGTCCAGCATCGTCTTTGCATAGCTGTCAACTTACACATTTGAAAATAAGGGATCAGCAGCCAAAATAAGGGATTTTGCTTGGCTTATACATCAATCCACCACTGATGGAGCCATGCTGCTTTGGCTGCCACTGACTGTGTTTTGCAGGGGGTTGGGCTACATGATCCTAAGGGTCTAGAACTCCGACCGAAGAAGAGTGGCAGACAAAACTGATGAACGGCATCGAGGTGGCAAAGCTTACAGGCAGAATTAGAAACCAAGTTTATAATTTATTTGAAAAGCTATTGTCAAGAGTTACATACATTGGTGGGACTGACAGAAAACTTGTAGTAAAAATCTGAACTATGGATGGACAAATGATTTATAAAAAGAGAGTTATGAAAGGGATGCAGAGGGGGAAATCACTACATTAAGATGTTGCACTGGTTGGAGGGGATGCTAAGCAGCCCGTCAGGGCTGCCTTCGTCCTGGCGCGAGGAGTTCCATTGGCCCTTCCCCGCCCAAGAGAGAGAGAGGGAGGGAGAGAGACTCTCACCCATGCCGCCCGCGAGCCCAGCATGAGGCGGTTGCAGCACCGCCATGGCCGCTGAAGCCCTTCTGCGTCCCTCCCCATCCCCTCCTCTTCCTCCTCCCTCAGGCAGCCTCCTCAGCCGCCGCTGCCGCCTCTGGCTTCCGCTGGCAGTGTGGCGGAAGTCTCGCAAGAGAGGGGCTGCCTGCCCGCTCGCCACCACCCATCTCCTCACAACGCGCCCCTGAGGGGGAAAAGGGAGAGACGGAGACGCAGCAACTCGTGTGCGCGCTCTCTCTCATGGCAGAGGACCCCGAGTCGTTGCTTCCCTCCCGAGCCGGGCGAGCATGAAACCCGGGAAATTTAAGGGACATCATCAATAAGGGACAGCAGTGGGACACGGCGCTGGGATAAGGGAGTTTCCCGCCAAATAGGGGACGGTTGACAGCTATGCCTCTTTGCGGGCTCCCTGTAAGTATCTGATTGGCCACTCTGAGAGTCGGTTCCTGATGAGACTTGGGCCTGATGCAGCCAGGCTTGTCTTGTGTTTATATGGGGGGAAAGATGGCTGCCTATCACAACAGAGGCATATACAGTGGTGCCCCGCAAGACGAATGCCTCGCAAGACGGAAAACCCGCTAGACGAAAGGGTTTTCCGTTTTGGAGGTGCTTCGCAAAACGAATTTCCTATGGGCTTGCTTCGCAAGACGAAAATGTCTTGTGAGTTCCTGCGGGTTTTTTTCCTCCCCCCCTTTTCCCCAAGCCTCTAAGCCGCTTATCAGCTGATCCTAAGCCGCTAAGCCGCTTAACAGCTGATCCGCTAAGCCGTTTATCAGCTGATCCGCTAAGCCGCTTAACAGCTGATCCGCTAAGCCGCTTATCAGCTGATCCGCTAAGCCGCTTAACAGCTGATCCGCTAAGCCGCTTATCAGCTGATCCGCTAAGCTGTTTATCAGCTGATCCGCTAAACCGCTTATCAGCTGATCCGCTAAGCCCGCTAAGCCGCTAATAGCGCTAATCTGCTAAGCCGCTAATGGGCTTGCTTCGCAAGACGAAAAAACCGCAAGACGAAGAGACTCGCGGAACGGATTCTTTTCGTCTTGCGAGGCACCACTGTACTGTATATATATATAATTATATTGACTTTTGCTGCCTTCCAGATGTTTTGGACTACAACTCTGATCAGGCCCGGCCAGTAATGCACCTAAAACGTCTGGAGGGCACCGGTTTGGCGAAAGTTGCACTGCATGTAGTCACAGTAACACTTGGAAGTCAGATTGTTTGGCCAACCCCAAGAGTTTCCCAGAAGCAATTCCCGAAAGAAAGGGAAAAACCCTCCCACAGCCTCAAGACAATCTCAGTTTTTGGAATGGCATCCCATTGTTTAATTTCCGGTTATGCAGATTTGAGAGGCTACCTTGGCAACACCCTCTCGGCTGCAATAGAAAAGGGTGTGAGAATTAAGCTCATAGAAAACACATGACTGACCCTTTTCCCATGCCAAATATCTCCCAAGCAAATTGAGGGTGGTGTAGGTCTATAGATAGATATATACATGCCCAAATAAGCTCTCGAAGCAGAATAAGCCGGAATGCCTCCTCTGACTTTGCCACTCCTTTTCATGATGTGGGGCTGGAGGCTGCGAACAGGGACAAAGCGTACGACAAAATTAGTGTGGACACAAATTGGGAGGAGGGTGGTTTATCCACCATCAGGTTCGGTTGTTTATTGAGCATGCAGCTCAACCCAATGTGCAAGATAAGCACGATGCAATAGAAACCACAACAAAGAAATGATTGTGCAGTATATTGGGGACGTCAAGCAACTTTGGGATATTTCTTCTTCTTCTTCTTCTTCTTCTTCTTCTTCTTCTTCTTCTTCTTCTTCTTCCTCCTCCTCCTCCTCCTCTTCCTCTTCCTCTTCCTCTTCCTCTTCCTCTTCCTCTTCTAATGAGTGTACAGTGGTACCTCAAGTTACGTATGCTTCAGGTTACAGACTCCGCTAACCCAGAAATAGTGCTTCAGGTTAAGAACTTTGCTTCAGGATGAGAACAGAAATCGTGCTTTGTCGGCGCAGCAGCAGCAGGAGGCCCCATTAGCGAAAGTGGTGCTTCAGGTTAAGAACAGTTTCAGGTTAAGAATGGACCTCCGGAACGAATTAAGTACTTAACCAGAGGTACCACTGTTTTGTCCATCATCCGAATATCCCAAGGTGGTTCACCGTGGAAAAATACAAAATGAGAACATAAAATATGTAATAAAACAAAAACAAACCAATAACCCCTCCTCCAAGAAACACATTTTAAAAGCCACAGAAAAGTCGACAGACCCGATGGTTACCCCGTGATAGGAATGTGCCATTTTAGACTTGAAGGGCTTGCGGCAGCTTCTAGAATCAGTTGGGGAGGCAGCATGGGATTTCCACACATCTGGGGGAAGGTTTAAACCTTCTCTTCCTCATGTAATGAGGTGGTGGGTGGTGCCAATGTCACATGTGCCCCCCACGGGATCCCCTGTTCTAAAGCTGGGGTGGGGGAAGAGTTATAGTCAAGGTGTCAGTATCAGCAGCTAAGAGTGGTGGACTCGTAATCTGGTGAACCGGGTTCGCTTCCCTGCTCCACCACATGCAGCTGCTGGGTGACCTTGGGCTGGTCACACTTCTCTGAAGTCTCTCAGCCTTCAGAGTGCTTGTTGTGGGAGAGGAAGGGAAAGGAGATTGTTAGCTGCTTTGAGACTCCTTAGGGTAGTGATAAAGCGGGATATCAAATCCAAATGCCCCTTCTTCTTCTTCTTCTTCTTCTTCTTCTTCTTCTTCTTCTTCTTCTTCTTCTTCTTCTTCGTCTTCAAAGAAAAAGGACAACTTGCAGATTTGTTTCGATCCCAGTACTGTTAATAATAACATACATTGTCTAATTAAGGGGACACAGATGGCACTGTGGTCTAAACCACTGAGCCTCTTGGGCTTGCTTATCAGAAGGCTGGTGGTTTGAATCCCTGTGACGGGGTGAGCTCCCGTTGTTCTGTGCCAGTTCCTCCCAACCTGGCAGTTCGAAAGCACGCCAGTGCAAGTAGATAAATAGGTGCCGCTTCGGCGGGAAGGTAAACGGCGCTTCCATCATGATGTTCCATTGCGCCAGAAGTGGTTTAGTCATGCTGGCCACATCACCTGGAAAGCTGTCTGCGGACAAATGCCAGCTCCCTCAGCCTGAAAGCGAGATGAGTGCCGCAACCTCATAGTCGCCTTTGACTGGACTTAACAGTCCAGGGGCCCTTTACCTTTTTTTTTTACATTGTCTAATTCAATTCCAAAACACTTTGATGAATGCTATTATCCATGTTTGATACAGCGCATACTCCGTTGCTCCTAGCAGGTATAGGTTGCCCATGATTCACTTCCATAAAGCAGTGTGCTTGTGGCGATCACACACAGGGCCCCCGGATGTTTGATGGTCTATTGACCCTGTGCCACCATTGCAATTGCTTTTTCCGCTGCCACCACCCCGTATCTCATGGGGATACACGGAGTCCAGTCAGTTGTTAACATAAACAAATAATCAAGTTTATTTTTAAATGCAGGAACAAGCTTATGGTTTCAGCTAGTTTTTCTTGACAGTTTCTTAATCTTAGTTCCTAACAAGTTCAAACTGATTATTCCCAACTATCTATCTAACTCCACCTAACAATTCCTCTCACTCTCTCACAATACAACTCTTCCAACCCACTCCTAATCCACCCTCTTCCTTCTTCAACTCCCAAACCTCAACTGACTTTCAAAACCTCCCACTCTAACTTTTATTCCCCCCTTGCATTCTCACTGGCCAATCACATCACACCTATTTTAACCCTTTCCTTATGACCCATCCTAGGAGGCAAACGCCACAGTGCTCAGCACGCAAGCCTGGCAGACCTTCTTGTTGTTGTTGTTTAGTCGTTTAGTCGTGTCCGACTCTTCGTGACCCCATGGACCAGAGCACGCCAGGCACTCCTGTCCTCCACTGCCTCCCGCAGTTTGATCAAACTCATGCTGGTAGCTTCCAGAACACTATCCAACCATCTCGTCCTCTGTCGTCCCCTTCTCCTTGTGCCCTCCATCTTTCCCAACATCAGGGTCTGTCCCAGGGAGTCTTCTCTTCTCATGAGGTGGCCAAAGTATTGGAGCCTCAGCTTCATGACAGGCAGACCTTCTTAGGGTTGCCATATTTTGTAGAGCGGAAAAGAGGACACATTTGCCAACTACTGCTTTTAACACTTTGACGACTCTCATCTTAAATACCCCCCCCCCGCTATATGTAGGCTATAGAAGCTGTGATATGTTGCTAGTAGCAATGTTCTTAACTTTCAACAAAATAATCATCATCATCATCATCATCATCATCATCATCATCATACATACATACATACATACAGTGGTACCTCAGGTTAAGTACTTAATTCGTTCCGGAGGTCCGTTCTTAACCTGAAACTGTTCTTAACCTGAAGCACCACTTTAACTAATGGGGCCTCATGCTACCGCCGTGCCGCCGGAGCACGATTTCTGTTCACATCCTGAAGTAAAGTTCTTAACTTGAAGCACTATTTCTGGGTTAGCGGAGTCTGTAACCTGAAGTGTATGTAACCTGAGGTACCACTGTACATACCTTATTTTTTGCACCATAACACTCACTTTTTTCCTCCTAGAAAGTAAGGGGAAATGTCTGTGCGTGTTATGGAGTGAATGCCTGCGGGTGGCGGGGGGATCTGCTGCAGTCGTGAGCAGAGGATCCATGGTTCCCCTTCCTCCTCCGTGGTTACAAAGCATGGATCCACATGTATCCTCAGGATTTTTGCATTGGGCTACTCCAAACTCTCTGTCAGATCACATGTCTGTGGCCACAGCATGAACCACAAAAATCATATATCCACTATTTCATTTAGAATATTTTTTTTCTTGTTTTCCTCCTCTAAAAACGATGTGCGTGTTATGGTCTGGTGCGTGTTATAGAGCGAAAAATACGGTACATACATATTGCTCCCTCACTTGCCACATGAAAGTATTTGGGCTCATGTTCACATCTTTGTGAACATAGGTGTGCACAGAACAATTTATTAAACTGTTTAACATGTACATATGAACTCTCCTTAAAGGCAGGGGGATATTAACTCCTGCCCTCCCAGACTCTTTCTCCAAGATCTTTTAGCTGAGCCAGTGTCCTTTGAGTTCAGCAACAGGAGAAGGGATTTATACAGTAAGTAGCTAGCTTAAGATGCTGCTCTGTTGTGATTCTCTGATACAGACTAGCTTAGCCGGGTGCCTTAGATCTGAGTCTAACGCACAAGAAAAAAATTCTTGGGTTACTGTAAACCAGAAAACCAAACAAAAAAACTCCCAACATTTTGCCAGTTTAAAAAAATCCACCTTGATAGAAATTTTAATCCTGAAAAAAAGGACATGTTTGGGGAAAAAGAGGACATATGGCAATCCTACTCCTGGTTTAGGACTTTAGCATCACATTCTCCCATAATGCAATCTGGAAAATGTACAACATAGCAAAAGATGCCATGAAACTAAGAATCTGGCCCTTTCCCCTTTTCTCAGGTGTTTTACTCCATTGGCTATCTCCCTCTGGACTCCAGAACTTGAGGACTGAAAAGCAAGCCCTACAGAATTCATTTGGCAACAACACCTGATATTAAGGAGAGCTTAACGGTCCAAGCTCTCAAATCCTGCAGTCTCCTGTCTACTTTCTTGTTATGCTTACAGGTGGCCATAAGATGGCAGCATTCCAAAATGGCACTGAGATAAGAAAACAAGGAAGGTGGTGTCTTAATTTTACTCTCAGCGCCTTACGTTTTTGTTTTAATGTGATTTCGGCAATGTTAAGTTGTTATCAAGAGGAATGACTCAAAAAGATCATGTGGTGGGCCAGACTATATTTTGAAAAAATAATAATGAACGAATTCCTATGCCCCACAAATAACCCAGAGATGCATTTTAAATAAAAGGACACATTCTACTCATGTAAAAACACACTGACTCCTGGACCGTCTGTGGGCCGGATTGAGAAGGCGATTGGGCCGCATCCGGCCCCCGGGCCTTAGCTTGCCTACCCCTGCTCTAAATTATCAAATTGCTGGTGCCTCTCGTTTTTGGGGAACTGTGGCTTCAGTTACTATAATGCAGAAAAGGTAAAGGTAAAGGGACCCCTGACCATTAGGTCCAGTCGTGGCCGACTCTGGGGTTGCAGTGCTCATCTCGCTTATGAGCCTCTTGGGCTTGCCGATCGAAAGGTCGGCGGTTCGAATCCCCGTGACGGGTGAGCTCCTGTTGCTCTGTCCCAGCTCCTGCCAACCTAGCAGTTCAAAAGCATGCCAGTGCAAGTAGATAAATAGGTACCACTGTGGCGAGAAGGTAAACACCGTTTCCGTGCGCTCTTGTTCCCTTGCGCCAGAAGTGGTTTAGTCATGCTGGCCGCACAACCTGGAAAGCTGTCTGTGGACAAACGATGGCTGCTTCGGCCTTAAAGCAAGATGAGCGCCACAACCCCAGAGTCGCCTTTGGCTGGACTTAACCTTTAGAGGTTCTTTACTGTCAGGGGTTCAGGAGCAGAGGCAAGGGCAAGGGAGGAAACAGAGAGCGAGGGGGAGGAGGCAGAAGAAAAGATGAGTGATGACGACGACCCGAGATCTCCGAGTCTTTCCAGTGAATCAGAAGATTCACAGAAAGGAGCACCAGTGGCCAGGGCAAGGGGGGAGCCTAGGGGGACACCCCAGGAAGATACAGCCAGAGGGGACTCCGAGGGGAGCAGTTGGAAATCGGGACCAGCGTCACCAACAGAGAGCAGGGGAGAGGAAGGGCGCCAGGTATCAAGCGCTGGCAGCTCACAACAGGAGGGAGGGCACGAGTCAGGAGTGGCCACACCTCCATCGGGGAGCGAAGAAACGGTCAGGCGGAAAGTGGAAGGTTGGGCGCGCGCGCCAAGTTCAAATACACAGGAAGGTGGCGCAGTAAGCAGCCCGGAAAGGGAGCCAGGTCCTAAAGCCCGGCGCAAGGAGACAGAAGGGTCCGGGGGGTCAGCGTCAGAAGCGTCCCGGACGGAAGAGACCACGGGGGGCAGAGGGACCCAGAGAAGAACGGTCAGGCGGAAAAGGTGGAGTAAGGCTAGGTTAGTAAGCTGGTGCACAGGGGGCGGAGACTCAGACGGAGCTTCACCGGTCTAACCCATAAGACGTAGAGTTGCACGCAGCAGCTTGAGAATGGAAACTGTAACTCAATAAAAGACTTTTACAAGTGACCGCTGGCTAGCGTGATCCTCTGTGAGCTAGGATCTGGAAGCAGCTCTGACAGTAAGCTCCGTCTCCCGTTGTGGGCATCTACAGCCTCGCGGACAGAGGAGAAGGAGGGTGCCTGCGACTCAGCTCACGAACGGCAGACAATATGACGGCCGAACAGCAGATAGGAGAACTCAGAGAAGCAGTGACACGTCTGAATGCCGAAATACTTGCATCCAGGAAGAGAGAGGAGGACGCAGCTGCCACCTACAGGGATCTCCAGGTCAGGTTGGAAGTGCTTACGAAGCAAGGGCAACTGACATCCAAACCGGAGGGGATTGGTTTGGGGAGACGAACAGGCGGGCTGGTCTCTCACTTCGATGGGAATTTACAACTGTACCCCAACTTTAGAGCAGATGTACAGTGTGCACTGCAACTGCTGGACAAAGACTTTAGAGATGAGCAAGAGAAGGTGGGATTTATCATGTCCCATTTGCATGGAGATGCTAAAGCATGGCTGCGCAATTTGTGGAGGGATAAGGATCCAGCGCTCCAAACCGCGGATGCCTTTATTAAAGCGATGGATGGCTGCTTTTTATCTAGCATAGACGTGGATCTTGCCCGGAAGGAGGTGCATGGGCTGAAGCAAGGGAGGGCCAGCGTAAGACAGTACCATGCCCGCTTTTTTGCATTAGTCAGTGCCTTGGAATGGGACAGAGATTCAGCTCCAGTCAGAGATCTATTTTGGGAAGGCTTGAACAGTGCGGTTAAAGACGAAATTGCAAGGGGGGAGAGACCCCGGACCACGCAGGAGGTCGTTCAGAGGGCGCTGGCGGTGGGAATGCGGCTGGAGGAACGTCCATGGAGCAGGGACGAAGGACGTGGAGGGCGCGAACCAGCGAGAGGGTTCTCCTTCGTTCCCAGGGAAGCTGCGAGTGCGCAATCCACGCCTCCGCCAGGAGGGGGAGCGGAACCGATGGAGGTTGGCGGGGCCAGGGATCAGTCAGCAACCAGAGCCACAGCACCGGGAGCAGTCAAAGCGAAGCCTCCTAGAGGGAACAGGAAGTGTTACATCTGCGAAAGTCCGCAGCACCTGGCGAAAGAGTGTCCCCAGAGGCTCCACAAGCACACTGCAGCCTCAGCAATGGTAACTGCAGCAACTCAGCAAGGGGAACCACAGCAGGGAAACGACGGAGTCTGGCTGGAGAGAGAGGCACTGGGGCCCAGCCAGACGTGTCAGTGAAGCAGTCCCCAGAGATTTTGCAGCCCACAGACCCCCTCCCACCCAAACCAGTGGTGAGGCTCACCGCATCGCTCCAGCTACCCAATGGACTCATCATGGACGTACCAATCACCATTGACTCAGGAAGCAATGCGGACTTTATAGGGCAGGACTTTGTCGATAAACACGCTATACAGCTGCTGCCTGCCACGCTGCCCCTGCAGGTTGTCACGGTGGATGGCAGGGAGCTGCTAGGGGGGCAGGTGGTGAAGCAAACGCCACCAATGGTGATGCGACTTGGAAATCACAGGGAAATCATCAATTTTAATGTCACCAGACTGTCGGACACGTCTATTGTCTTGGGCATGAGTTGGCTGGACAGACACAGTCCGACGTTGGCTTGGTACCAGCGGCAGCTAGTCTTTGGCTCCTCCTACTGCGCTGAACACTGCATCCTGCCCCGGCAGGAGGGAGAGGAGGAGGAAGCGCAACTGCAGCTGGGGACGCTGCAAGCAATCCCCCACAAATACGCGGGATTTTTGGAGGTCTTTTGCGAGAAGGAAGCGGATAAGCTACCCCCCCACAGATCATATGACTGCAAGATTGACCTCCTGCCAGGGGCGGCGCTGCCCAAAGGGAAGCTGTATTCCATGTCTGAGGACGAACTACAGGAACTCAAGGAGTTCATAGATCATAATTTGGAGCGCGGCTTCATCCGGGAGTCCAAGGCGGTGGGAGGCAGTCCTGTGTTCTTTGTTAAGAAGAAAGACACGCCCCAAAAAAGACTTGTAGTGGACTACCGGATCTTGAACAGTGTGACCAAGCCATCGGACTTCCCCATGCCCAGGATCGACGACCTCCTCACGACGGTACGCAAGGGTCGCGTGTTCACCAAGTTGGACCTGCGTGGGGCGTACAACCTCATTCGCATGCGGGAGGGTGATGAGTGGAAGACAGCCATGTTCACGCCCCTGGGCACCTACGAATACAGAGTTATGCCTTTTGGATTGCAAAATGGCTCTCACTGTTTTCAAGCTTTCATGCATCACGTGCTGGCGGGGCTCTTCTACAAGACGTGCGTCTGCTTCTTGGATGACATCCTGATATTTTCTGAATCGCAGCAGGATCACGACAGACACGTCAAGGAAGTGCTGAGCAGACTACAGCAGCATAGGCTTTACGCCAAGCTGGAAAAGTGCCAGTTCGACGTGACGGAGGTGGATTTCCTGGGCTACAGGTTGTCAGACAAGGGGCTCGCCATGGACAGCGCCAAGGTTCGTGCCGTGTTGGACTGGAAGAGCCCGCACAACCGGAAGGAGGTCCAGCGGTTTGTTGGCTTTGCGAACTTCTATCGCAAGTTTATCAAGGGGTTCGCTATGCAAACGGCGGCCATCACAGACACGCTCAGTTCCAAGAAGAAGAAGTTCATCTGGACGGAGCAGGCGGAGCAGTCCTTTCAGGCACTCAAGCGTCTCTTCGCGTCGGAAGAGCAGCTGTTGCATGTCAACCCCAGCAGGCCTATGAGGGTGGAGACGGACGCATCAGACAGAGCCGTGGGAGCAGTCCTGTTGCAGCAAGACCCGCAGGGGGCCTGGAGGCCGGGAGCGTTTTACTCCAGGAAGCTCAGCAAGTCTGAACAGAACTACACCATCTGGGACAGGGAGTTGCTTGCCATTCATGCAGCTTTCAAGGCGTGGAGGCACTTCCTGATCGGCGCCAAGCACACGGTACAGGTCTGCACGGACCACAAGAATCTGGAGCACTGGCGCACGGCGCAGTTCCTGAACCAGAGGCAGATACGTTGGGCTGAGTTCTTTGCGAACTTCGACTTCCGAATAGAGTATGTCCCGGGAGACACCAACGTCATGGCGGATGCCCTATCCCGTAAACCACAGTACCTGGAGGAGGCGACGCCAGCGGCTGCCATGCACATCTTCGCACCGACGGTGTGGGCGTGTGCTTCGGCGACAGTTGACCTGGATGCGGTGAGGAGAGCGCTGCAGGACGACACCTTCACGCGAGCCAAGATGGCAGAGGCGCAAAGGGGCAAGGCGGCGACCGGCGAGTTCCAAGTTCGCGATGGATTACTCCTCCGTAAAGGGGCCATCTACGTGCCGGGGGACGATCTTCGCGCCAAGGTACTGCAGCAGCTGCACGACGCACCCACTGCCAGGCACTTTGGCAAGGAGAAGACGATAGAATTAGTCGCCAGGGACTTCTGGTGGCCCGGAATGAGAGGGGAGGTCGCGGACTACGTGGCGAGGTGCGACACCTGCCAGAGGGCCAAACCAGTACACAGACCGCCGGCGGGACTGCTGGAACCGCTGCAAACCCCGTTCGAACCGTGGGAGAGAGTGGCCCTGGACTTTGTCACGGATCTGCCCAGCTCGAGGGGCAAGACGGCAGTGCTAGTGGTGGTGGACTTGTTCTCCAAGATGGCACATTTCATCCCGTGTGCGAAGGTGGCCACGGCGGAACAAACCGCCAAACTGTTCATAGATCACGTGTTCAGGGTTCACGGTCTGCCGCGGTCTATACTGTCCGACCGGGGGCGGCAGTTCATCTCGAACTTCTGGCAGAAGCTGATGAGCTTCCTGAACGTCAGGATCAACCTGGCTTCGGCTAGACACCCGCAGACCAACGGGCAAGCGGAGCGGGTCAATGCCATCATGCAGCAGTACCTGAGATGTTATGCTAATCAACAGCCTGCGACGTGGGTGGATTACCTGTCTCTCGCCGAGTTCGCCTACAACAACACGAAGCACGTGTCCACGGGGGTGACGCCGTTCTTTGCCAACAACGGAAGGCACCCCAGAACATTCCCGGGACTGGAAAGAATGGGGGAGGGGGACCCGCAGACAGCAGACGCGTTCGCGTCGGAGTTGCAGGAGGTCCACGATCAGCTTCGGCGGCACCTGGAGCTGGCTAAACACGCATACAAGGTACAAGCGGACAAACACAGGAGGGTTGGCGAAGAGATCCATGTGGGAGACTGGGTCTGGTTAGCAGCCCACGCAGTGCCGGCCAGGTCGTTGGCGAAGAAGAAACTAGGGCATAAACAACTGGGGCCCTACCAAGTCGAAGAGCAGGTCAACCCGGTGGCTTTCAGGCTGGCGCTTCCGGAGGGTTCCAGGATGCATCCGGTGTTCCACAGATCGGTGCTCACTCCCTACAAGGCACCTCACAGATTTCAGGAACCAGGAACGGCACCAAGTCCGCTCCGAGAGAGAACCGAGCAAGGGGGAGTGGCACAGGAGGAGCACATCAACGAAGTCACAGAGATTTTGGACTCTAGATGGGGGGAAGAGGGGGTAGAATACCTTCTCGCCAAGGAGGGCACCCCGGCCAGTGCCAACAGCTGGGTGCCGGGCTACGCTTTAGAGGAACCTCTGCTCAAAGAAGAGTTTCATGCCCTCTTCCCACATAGGCCCATGCCAGCAGACTTTTTCGACGACTGGCTTTTCACGCCCACGCTTTCAGCCAGCACGTTCCAGGGGTTCGACTCGGACGAGGAACCGACACGAGACGCCCGTTCCCCGGAGGGGTCACCCTCGGGATCTGCCTCAGAACCCTCGTATTGGTGGGACGATAGACCAGAGGAGCAGTGGCGCAGAGAGTGGCTGGAGGGTCCAGGATGAGCAACGTCCCCAGAAGGAAACGAGGGAGAGACGGACATGGACGTATTCAGGGACGACCCGGGTTTCGAGCACGGCGGCACAGAGATGGAAGCGGAGGTGACCATCGTCGACGAGAGCAGGGAGGAAGAACCGGAAGCCTTCAGATGGAGGCCCGCCACGGGAAGCGAACAGTATCCGACATTCGTCCCCCTGACACGGCAGCACCCAGCTCCCGCACCGGAAGGAGGGGAGGGGGGAAGGGGGGGCTTCGAGGGGGGGATGGATGTCAGGGGTTCAGGAGCAGAGGCAAGGGCAAGGGAGGAAACAGAGAGCGAGGGGGAGGAGGCAGAAGAAAAGATGAGTGATGACGACGACCCGAGATCTCCGAGTCTTTCCAGTGAATCAGAAGATTCACAGAAAGGAGCACCAGTGGCCAGGGCAAGGGGGGAGCCTAGGGGGACACCCCAGGAAGAAAGGGCCAGAGGGGACTCCGAGGGGAGCAGTTGGAAATCGGGACCAGCGTCACCAACAGAGAGCAGGGGAGAGGAAGGGCGCCAGGTATCAAGCGCTGGCAGCTCACAACAGGAGGGAGGGCACGAGTCAGGAGTGGCCACACCTCCATCGGGGAGCGAAGAAACGGTCAGGCGGAAAGTGGAAGGTTGGGCGCGCGCGCCAAGTTCAAATACACAGGAAGGTGGCGCAGTAAGCAGCCCGGAAAGGGAGCCAGGTCCTAAAGCCCGGCGCAAGGAGACAGAAGGGTCCGGGGGGGTCAGCGTCAGAAGCGTCCCGGACGGAAGAGACCGCGGGGGGCAGAGGGACCCAGAGAAGAACGGTCAGGCGGAAAAGGTGGAGTAAGGCTAGGTTAGTAAGCTGGTACACAGGGGGCGGAGACTCAGACGGAGCTTCGCCGGTCTAACCCATAAGACGTAGAGTTGCACGCAGCAGCTTGAGAATGGAAACTGTAACTCAATAAAAGACTTTTACAAGTGACCGCTGGCTAGCGTGATCCTCTGTGAGCTAGGATCTGGAAGCAGCTCTGACATTTACCTTTACCCCTTTTTTTACACAACAAAGTACAAAATGGCAGGACTCCCCTTCACTTTCTTGAATCAGGCTGGGCTAGACTGCTATAACATCTGCCTGCTGGGAACTGGTTGGGCTGACTCAGGATATTAGTGAGCAAGAGGGGACACGGGGTCAGCCAGGTCATCTCAGGAGACTCAGCTACATTAGTAAAAAAAAAAAAGAGTATTAAATGCGTATAACACCAGATGGTGCTATAGAGTTTGTTCCTTCGGCAACGTGATTTCCCATTAAAGTCATGCCTTGGCTCCCAAACGCCTTGGGAGTCGAACGTTCTGGCTCCTGAACGATTGAAAATTGGAAGTGCATGTTCCGGTTTTCGAATGTTCTTTTGGAAGCCGAACGTCCGACAGGGCTTCTGCAGCTTCTGATTGGCTGCGGGAGGTTCCTGCATCCAATCAGAAGCTGCGCTTTGGAAGTCGAACATTTCGGAAATCAAATGGATGTTCGACTTCCAAGGTATGACTGTATGAGCTTTATAACACGTTTTCCTGAAACATTTTTTTAATATGTGTTTTATCTAGCCAGGGAAATATTTGCTTTTGGGTTGGTGAAAATGGCATTTGCTACGTTTTCTGTGGGGACAGGGGAATGAATTTGACAGGATGCAGAGAGGACCACAAGACTTGAGGAAATGGTTATAGGGTCTGTGTAACACCACAAGGTAACTAGGAATGGGGGAAAGTTTGCTCTAGCTAGCATCTTAATGAGCCTCCCTAATGACTTATGATTATGTTAATTGTTATATATTTGTTTATACTCCACCCTTTTCCCTTGACAGGAACTTGCAGTTAGAATAAGAACAGCTAAAAACATAGGAAAACACACACATCCATGATTAAAAAACAATTTAACATTCATAGAATTAAAGCGCTCCCGCTCTTTCATCTTTTAAAACTATACAGATAATTGCCATAATACTGCATGACACTTTCATTAAAACAGTTGGTTCTCAAAAGCTGCTGGAGTAAGAAGGTCTTCACTTGCCAACAGGAAGACAACTAGGAGGGAACTAGTTTAACTTCTCTAGGGAGGGAGTTCCAAAGAAATGCAGCGAGCATTTGAAATTCACACTTCTCTGAACTGGGTGATGCAGTTCTCCCCCCCCCCCCACTGAAGTGTACAAAAATTTACCTATTATGGGACATAGCTGTCAACCGTCCCTTATTTGACGGGAAAGTCCCTTATCCCAGCGCCGTGTCCCGCTGCTGTCCCGGATTGATGATGTCCCTTAAATTTCCCGGGTTTCAAAGGAAGCACCTCCTCTCCCTCCCTCCCTGCTGGCCAGGGAGGAGGGAGGCTCCAACTGTGTTGCTTGGCTGCGTTGCTCACCCAATAAGGAGTCTAAGAACGACTGGGGGGGGGGAGATTGCATGCCTTGTGCCAATCAAATCGGCCGCGTTGCCTGGGGACTCACCTTTGCTCAGTGCTTCCCAGCGGAGAGGTGACGGTGGTTTTCCTTGCTGCATCCCCTTTGCCGGGTTGCTGCGCTGTGGGAACCACCGCTTGAGGCTTCGTTTGGCTGCTGGCTGGGCTTTCTGCCTTTGGCTCGGAGGGACTCAGAAGTCGAACATACCTGTGCTTGGAAAATCCCTTATTTTGGCCGCTGATCCCTTATTTTTGAGGCTGCTGGTCCCTTATTTTCAAATCTGTAAGTTGACAGCTATGTTAGGGGAAAGTGTGCAGAACAATGCATATACAAGTGAAAACAGCATACAAAAATGCATTAAAGTTAGGGAGCACTGCTTGCAAAAATGCGCATTAGGGGAAATTGCAAACTGGTGCAGAAATGTGTCAAACGAAACCTCAGCTTGGAAAACCCACATAGCCATCCACCCTCAGGGGTTACACAGAAGAGAACAGGATAAAGGAGGAGACCTGCATATATGAGTAAACATGCATACATGTTTAAAACGAATTAATTTTTTTCTTTTGGAACTGACAGATGGAGCCAAGCAGCTCTGCAAGTCTGATGTCCTGAGAACCCTGAATAGTTACTCTGCACTATTTTTTTAGGGATGAGCATGTACAAGATTGCCCTCTGCACCTTAAGATAAGCTTTACAAGAAGCTGGTTTTTTGTACATATTTGTATTTGTTTTTTTAAAAAATAAAATTAAAGGTTTAGAATGTCAAGCCATAGCAGACCAAGTTGTCATTACACTTGGATAGGGTTGGGCCCTGCAAATTAAGATGAGATAAGCAATCAGTAGTGTGACATAATATTAAAAGTTTGACGTTAACACTGATCCAGGCTTCAGCGTTGTTCCCAGCCTGCCGAGAAAGAGATGGGTTTTTGTTGGGTGTGTGCACCTGGTGTGCAGAGGCTGCATTGTGAGAAAACACAACATGTGAGATTGTAGAATGCATTTACTGTTTATTCAGGCATAGGCAAACTCCGGTCCTCCAGATGTTTGGGACTATATTTCCCATCATCCCTGACCTTCAGTCCTTCACCTGCTTCATGGGGGCAACACCTACCGGAGATGGGTCGCTGTCCTCATTAGGCCTGACACACCTCTACACATTGTAAGGTAAAGGTAAAGGGAGCCCTGACCATTAGGTCCAGGCGTGACCGACTCTGGGGTTGCGGCGCTCATCTCGCTTTATTGGCCAAGGGAGCCAGCATACAGCTTCCGGGTCATGTGGCCAGCCAGTAGCGTAGCGTGGGGAGTGCAGGGGGGCTAGCCGCACCGGGCGCAACATCTGGGGGTTAGGGTTAGGGGGCGCAAATCCACGGGTTAGGGGGCACAAATTACTTGCCTTGCCCCGGGTGCTGACAACCCATGCTACGCCACTGTGGCCAGCATGACTAAGCCGCTTCTGGCGAACCAGAGCAGCGCACGGAAACGCCGTTTACCTTCCCGCCAGAGTGGTACCTATTTATCTACTTGCACCTTGACGTGCTTTCGAACTGCTAGGTTGGCAGGAGCAGGGACCGAGCAACGGGAGCTCGCCCCATCGCGGGGATTCGAACTGCCAACCTTCTGATCAGCAAGTCCTAGGCTCTGTGGTTTAACCCACAGCACCACCCGTGTACAGATTGTGTTTTTGCTAATGAAAAGTTAACTCCGACTTGCACGGTGTGATTTACTGCTGGCTCCCTCCTGGCACAGGAGTATCTGTGAAAGACTGTCCCCACCCTGCCCTGACCTCCTGCCACCATTAAACCCTCTCACTCTCTGACATGCTCAAGATGATGTTGTTGGATTCCAGCTCCCATCAGACCCATTTAGTACAGTGAGGGGTTATGAGAGTTGTAATCCTGTAGCATCTCAAAGACTCTCCATCTCTGCTGTAGATCTTACACTTTGTGTGGCACAGCGCGTTGGAATGACTTCGCTGGGCGTTTCCTGCCTTGCATCCCGGGAGACTTCTTTTCATGTGTACTTCAATTATCTGGGTATATCAGGAAACATTGTTCCAGGGGGAGGAGGGAAAAAACCAGCCGTCGGATGAAACCTTCATTGTGTGACCTCATGCCTGTGAACTGAAGATGAACCTGTTCGGCCAGAATAACAGGAGGATATTCGTTCCCTGGAAGAAGCTGCATCTCAGTTTGCAGGCTGAAAAAGGATGCCAAGTTTCACTTTGTGAAAGTGCTGCTGTTCAGCCCGTTTCCACTTCTCAGATGAAAAGATCAAGCTCATGGAATTCTCCAGAGAACTTCATCCTCAGACCTGTGTGGCCAGGAGGAAGGGACAAGATTAATGCTTTTATACTTTCATGTTGATTGGGACGCAGGTGGCGCTGTGGTCTAAACCACAGAGCCTAGGGCTTGCCGATCGGAAGGTTGGTGGTTCGAATCCCCGCGACGGGGTGAGCTCCCGTTGCTCGGTTCCTGCTCCCAGTGGCGTAGCGTGGGTTGTCAGCACCCGGGGCAAGGCAAGTAATTTGCGCCCCCTAACCCGTGGATTTTAGCACTCGAGTCTCTTCCACTAGATTAGTGGCGCCCCCCCAGATGTTGCGCCCGGTGCGGCCGCCCCCTGCACCCCCACGCTATGCCACTGCCTGCTCCTGCCAACCTAGTAGTTCGAAAGCACGTCAAAGTGCAAGTAGATAAATAGGTACCGCTCCGGCGGGAAGGTAAACGCCATTTCCGTGCACTGCTGTGGTTCCCCAGAAGTGGCTTAGTCATGCTGGCCACATGACCTGGAAGCTGTCTGCAGACAAATGCCAGCTCCCTCGGGCAGTAAAGCGAGATGAGCGCCACAACCCCAGAGTCGTCCGTAACTGGACCTAATGGTCCGGGGTTACCTTTACTTTCATGTTGACACTTTTTCCTTTGTACAGTGGTACCTCGGGTTAAGAACTTAATTTGTTCTGGAGGTCCGTTCTTAACCTGCAACTGTTCTTAACCTGAAGCACCACTTTAGCTAATGGGGCCTCCTGCTGCCGCCGCGCTGCCGGAGCACAATTTCTGTTCTCATCCTGAAGCAAAGTTCTTAACCCGAGGTACTATTTCTGGGTTAGCGGAGTCTGTAATCTGAAGCGTATGTAACCTGAAGTGTATGTAACCTGAAGCATATGTAACCTGAAGCGTATGTAACCTGAAGCGTATGTAACCCGAGGTACCACTGTAAAGATAAAACTTGCTTCCATGAAGAATGTCTGCAAGAAGCTTGGGGATTCTATAAGTGCTCTTAAAAGGCGGTGGGATGAGGTGGGGGGAGGAGTGGGGTTTTTTGTTTTAAAAAGGGTTCAAATACCAGTCTTTGCATCACACGGCCTTTTCACCAGCTGTTTTATTGTTGGTATATTCATAGAATCACAGAATTGTAGAGTTGGAAGGGACGACAAGAATCAAGCCCCTGCAATACAGGAATCTTTTGCCCACCATGGGGGTTGAAGCTATGACTCTGAGATTATTCTGCAGCATGTTCTTGGCACAATATTACTGCACCAACAGCAGATTTATTCTGCTTTAGTTCTGCGATGCCACCGCGATGATACCACATTATTGCTGTCTGCAAGGGCTAAGGTTCATGCTTTCGAACTGCTAGGTTGGCAGGAGCAGGGACCGAACAACGGGAGCTCACCCCGTTGCGGGGATTTGAACCACCGACCTTCTGATCGGCAAGCCCTAGGCTCTGTGGTTTAACCCCCAGCGCCACCCGCGTCCCTGTTTCTGTAGTACATCCTTCTATATTTTTAAAAATCCAAATGTACCAAATAAAAATCCCCTCCCTGGAATTTCAAGATTAAAAACGCTTTTGCGTGGAATGGCAAACCATTTGGCAGACCATTTGCAGGCACTATATTTTGGAATACTGCTTTTCAAAGAAAAGATCCTGGGTGGGGAATGAAAGATGGGGAAATGTCATGAAAGGATAGGTCTTGCCACAACAGAAGCTAAAAATCCCTTGTTGGGGAAACTGGGATTAGGTAAGGCAGACTCGAAGACAAAGAAGAGGAATCAGCTGTTGTGAACAACAGGAGCGCATGGTTCACAGAACTGGTGAGAAAATCCTCCTCCTTCTGTTTCCTAGAAGTTTCTTCAGGAGTCAGGTTACATCATAGCCAGCCAATCGGGAGCCAGTGTGATGCTCCGCAAAGGAATCTTCTTCTGAGACAAGCTGGGCATTGAGACAAGCCAGAGGCAAGGTGAGGGAAACAATCAATACATCAGCCTCTATGGAGCCACTCAGTTTACTTACCCAGGCAAATGGGATGGCTCCACAGAGGCTTACATCATGTGTTGCATACATCTTGGCCACATTAACTGTGAAACAGACAGACTAAAAAAAATTGCAGGATACAGAGGTCAGGTAGAAAAGAGAACAGACAAACTCTGCTGCCCTGGTTCTCTTAGGACTGTCTCATGAAAATAACTTTGAGCTCAAATGTACCGTGTTTTTCGCTCCATAAGGCGCACCTGACGCGCTTAGTTTTTAGAGGGGGGATTCAAGAAAAAAAATATTATTTAAAGGGAGCGCTGAGCAGAGCCTGTGTGCATCCCAGGCTCTGCTCAGCGCTCCCTTTCACGAGCCGCGTGGAGTGTGTGTGTGGCTCTTGGGGGCTTTTCTACGAGGAGGGAGAAGGGACTTTTTTCTTGGGGAAAAGCCGCAAGAGCAGCGCGTAGCTCTTGGGGGCTTTTCCCGCCTGCCTCCCCCCTGCATTCGCTCCATAAAACGCACAAACATTTCCCCTTACATTTTAGGAGGGGAAAAGTGCGTCCTATGGAGCAAAAAATACGGTATTTAACAACAACAACAACAACAATAACAATAATAATAATGGTTGTTGTTGGCTAGTTGCTTTATCTTGCCCAATGCAACAAAAAGTGGCTTACAACCAACCAACCAACCAACCAACCAACCAACCAACCAATATTGCATTTCTTCCCCACCTTTCCTCCACAGAGCTAAATGAGGCGTACCTGCGTCTCCCCATTCTTATCTTCACAACAGCCCTCTGAAGTAGGCCAGGCTGAGAGATAGTGACCATCCCATGGTCACCCAATGGGCTTCATGTCTGAGTGGGGATTTGAACCTTGGTCTACTTGATCCTGGTTGAACGCTCTGACCACTTCAGGAACATCTGGAGGGCCAAAAGTTCCTCACACCTGTTGTATGGGAAGCCAGGAGCAAGACTGTGCTGAGCAGCCCCGATTCCTACATATATGACAGAAACATCTGCAGGGTGCAGGTTGTACATTGGTAGACTTCCATGTTGAACTAAGGGTAGCGAAATTGCCGTTAAGAAGCCCTAACTGACACTGGCGGAGGAAGGGGGTGCAGTGGGTGTGGCCTGCCCCAGGTGTAATCCCTGAGGGTGTGTGTGTGTGCATGCGCACAAGCTATTTCCGGTGCTCCTCTGACCCGGAAGTGGGCAGCCGCGCAGCGCAGCGCCGGTAAGAGCGGGCGGCGGCTGTCTTCCTCTTCCTCCTCCCTGGAAGGGTCAGGATGGGGAGGCGGTTTCCACCATTCCTCCTCTGCCCAGTCTCTGACAGTATGCCACAAAGACACAACTTTCACCAGCCCTGCTCCATGCATAGCTGTCAACGGTCCCTTATTTGGCGGGAAACTCCCTTATCCCAGCGCCGTGTCCCGCTGCTGTCCCTTATTGATGACGTCCCTTAAATTTCCCGGGTTTCAAAGGAAGCAGCTCCTCTCCCTCCCTGCCGGCCAGGGAGGAGGGAGGCTCCAACTGTGTTGCTTGGCTGCCCGCCCCCCCGGCTTCCTCTCACCAGTTTCGGCCCCCGGGAGCCCCTCCCTGCTGGGACTGGCGGGAGCCTCGGGCCCTTCCGCCACCAACCTCCTCGTGGCCGCCAAACTGGGCGTCTCTGCCTGGGGCCTCCCCTCTGCCCGTTGCTGCTGCTCCCACTAGGCCGTACTGCGGCTGCGCTGCTGAAGGACCCGGATGAGATGGGCAGCTGGGCGCGGCCTATGAATTGCTGAGGAGCCTTGAGATGAGCGCGAGGGCAACCGTAGAGAAAGCAGTTCAGAGAGAGGAGGAAGAGGAGGAGGCGGAGGCGCGGGCAGGTGTTCCAAGGGCTATAAGGGAAGGACCGCAAGCGCTTCTCCCTTCAGCCTAATGGAACTGAGAGCTGCAGATGGAGCACGAGAGAAAAGATACAGAACTGCAGCAGCATCTTCGTAGCTTGGACTTCGTTTTGCTCGAAAAGTGGTTGCTGCTTGTAGTTATTTAATTGCAGTGTTTCATCAGCTGGTGTCTTGAGCAGCAACCTCTGGAAACGAAGGGCTAAAAACCGGCGCTGCTCTCCAAAATTATCTGGTCCCTTTTAGCTTCGTATTTCAGCTGGTTGACTAAAATCCCTTATTTTTGAGGCTGCTGGTCCCTTATTTTCAAATCTGTAAGTTGAAAGCTATGGCTCCATGCCCTCCTTGAGGGCTTTGGCCTGGCTGAACTGTGTCCTTGAACCGTGATAACGCCTCTTGCATGCATGGAGAGAGGGAAGAGATGCACGTCTGACATTTGCAGTGCATCCAATTGCGCAAGGCGTTGAGACGCGCCCTTTGCTCCACCCCCTTTTCCTTGGAAAAGTTGTCCATGAGGTAATGTGGGCCTTGGATTGGAAAAAGTTCTCCACCCCTGGTCTTGGCAATAGAGACATGTTCCCCAAAGTCCTGACTCAGGTTTGGTTCTAGAGATGAAAGATTTGCATACAATGAAATGGCATGGATCCCCAGAGATGTCGCTGTTTTGTGATGGAATTATAAGCCGGTGACTCGTTTGTCTAGCCAGGTAATAACTGTAATTAGTGCAAGAGGTAACAAGGCGGACCTTAGGTATTAGATATTTCATGAGCATGAAGGACATTTTATGGGGAGACAATTATGAAGAAAATGTTGGCTCCCTGGAAGGAATTCTGGGTTAGACATGATAGGCTCTAAAACTATCCTGAATGTTGTTATTCTGTTCTTCAGCTCAGAGGTTTTCAGAATGAGTGGCTAATAGGAATGCAAAAACAGCAAAGAAATGATTAAGAACAACTAGAGCACTGCTATTTTTTACTGTTGTTAGCTGCTCTGAGCCTGGCTTCGGCTGGGGAGGGTGGGATATAAATTATTATTATTATTATTATTATTATTATTATTATTATTATTATTATTATTAATAATATTATTATTATTTAAGATTGCCGGAAGAAATCAACAATCAGATATGCAGATGGCACAACCTTGATGGCAGAAAGTGAGGAGGAATTAAAGAACCTTTTAATGAGGGTGAAAGAGGAGAGCACAAAATATGGTCTGAAGCTCAACATCAAAAAAACGAAGATCATGGCCACTGGGCCCATCACCTCCTGGCAAATAGAAGGGGAAGAAATGGAGGCAGTGAGAGATTTTACTTTCTTGGGCTCCATGATCACTGCAGATGGTGACAGCAGCCACGAAATTAAAAGACGCCTGCTTCTTGGGAGAAAAGCAATGACAAACCTAGACAGCATCTTAAAAAGCAGAGACAACAAAGGTCTGTATAGTTAAAGCTATGGTTTTCCCAGTAGTGATGTATGGAAGTGAGAGCTGGACCATAAAGAAGGCTGATTGCTGAAGAATTGATGCTTTTGAATTATGGTGCTGGAGGAGACTCTTGAGAGTCCCATGGACTGCAAGAAGATCAAACCTCTCCATTCTTAAGGAAATCAGCCCTGAGTGCTCACTGGAAGGACAGGTCCTGAAGCTGAGGCTCCAATACTTTGGCCACCTCACGAGAAGAGAAGACTCCCTGGAAAAGACCCTGATGTTGGGAAAGATGGAGGGCACAAGGAGAAGGGGATGACAGAGGACGAGACAGTTGGACAGTGCTACGAACATGAGTTTGACCAAACTGTGGGAGGCAGTGGAAGACAGGCGTGCCTGACATGCTCTGGTCCATGGGGTCACGAAGTGTCGGACATGACTAAATGACTAAACAACAACAACAATGCAATAACAACAGCCTAAAAACATAGAATTTCAAAGAGAGTCTTTTCAGTGTTTTGGCAATGTCCTTTTCAAGGAAATGACATCCTAGTGAAACAGGGTGGACATCCTCTTTTATCTGGTGAGGGAAATCTTAGAGAGGTTGAAATTTCATGTGGCTAGATCTCATTGAGGAGGATTTCCCTCCCCGCTGTCAAAAGAATTGTGCTTCACATTCACTACCACCCAAAGGATTAAGTAAGACCAAGAGCTAAACGTTTCTGGTTGGTTAGCACACCTTCCCTCCGCACTGTTCTCAGACTGCAAAACTTTCTTCAATTCCCAGAAGCTACTCCCTTTGGCACTACTTCCTCAATTATACTATGGGCAAAGACTCAGTTCCTAGAAGTCCTCTTGAGCTGACTACAAAAACCCCGCATCGTGTAAGGCCTTTCTCTCATCCCCTTTTCTCTGGTGAGCATGAATGCAAGCAGACTTTTAGAATGATTTCTAGAAAGCCCATATCAAGCAGATCTGGCGTTAGGATGGTATAGGTATTCAGAAATCAAAAGCCTGGAGAAGAGGAGGTTAAGGGGTGATATGATAGCCATGTTCAAATATATAAAAGGATGTCACATAGAGGAGGGAGAAAGGTTGTTTTCTGCTGCTCCAGAGAAGCGGACACGGAGCAATGGATCCAAACTACAAGAAAGAAGATTCCACCTAAACATTAGGAAGAACTTCCTGACAGTAAGAGCTGTTCGACAGTGGAATTTGCTTCCAAGGAGTGTGGTGGAGTCTCCTACTTTGGAGGTCTTTAAGCAGAGGCTTGACAACCATATGTCAGGAGTGCTCTGATGGTGTCTCCTGCTTGGCAGGGGGTTGGACTCGATGGCCCTTGTGGTCTCTTCCAACTCTATGATTCTATGATTCTATGATTCTAAAAGCAGCATCGGGGGAAAAAAGATGTTTAATGGTTTAGCATCTGTGAAAGACGTAACTAAAGATGATGCAATAATGTAACTTCACACCTGAACTTGCTCCTTATGATGGCTCACAAAGGAGATCCTAACAATCCGTTTAAATTACAGGGGTCAGCAACCTTTTTCAGCTGTGGGCCGATCCACTGTCCCTCAGACACACACTCTCTCTCTCTCTATATATATATTGGATATATATATATATATATATTTGCTTTCGTAGATTTTCACGGGTACAGGAATGCAGGTTTTGGTGTCTTCGGGTGTCTTCCCGTGTAAGAGTTGGGGTGTCTAGGCGACGTTTCGACGAGGTCTCACTCGTCATCTTCAGGCTGGTGCTTTCGGCTTCTTGTTACTGGAACAGAGCAGGATCTCAGTGTTTGAGTTCCTATAAATACTGTTGAGGGGGTGTGGTGTATAGCCTCCAACGTTCTGGGCAGAGAGGAAGTTCCCAGGTTAGTGTGTCTTTTCTTCTTTTGTTCATTAATTACTTGAGGGATATCTTGAGTGATTTCTTGAGTGATATTCTGAGTACCACTTAGGAGGGTCATTAGGTGTGGATTAGTTGCTAAAGCTTTCGTGTCTTGACCTCTTGAGCTTGTGAAGAGTTTTTTCTGAGAAGATGGCTGTACTGCACTTAGTTGTGCTGTGGCTTGGCTTCGTGTATAGGGGCGAGCTGTGGTTTTGTGCCCTGTGCCAGCCAGATCTGTGTAGGGATTGCAGGGGGGTGCAGCATCCGGAGGTGCCACTATGGTTTGGCTACTGGATGGTGTCTGTAATTTATCTGTGGAGAGGGTCTGGGTTTGGGTCTGGTGTGGTTGATTGGAGATGGCGTTCTGTGTGCCTCTGGTTCTGGTGTCGGTTTTTGTGGGGAGGGCTATTTTCCAGATGTCTGGCAGGCGGGACGTATCGTCACGCTTGTTCATGTTGTGAGGGTGTTTCTCTATCTCGATGGCTTCCATGATTATTCTCTTGTGGTGGTGTTCCATGTTAAAGAGCAATTTGGAATCTGAAAAATTAATTTCGTGTCCTGTTTCTTTCATGTGTTGGTAAAGAGAGGAAGTTTTTTCTTCTTTTTTGACGGCATTCTTGTGTTCTGCGATACGTGCATTTATTCGTCTGTTTGTTTGTCCAATGTACGTGGCTGGGCAGACTTTGCAGGGTATTTCATAGACCCCTTGGTTTTCTAACTGGATTTTATCTTTGGGGTTTCTGAGGATATTGGCTATTTTTTGGTTGGTGCAAAAGGCTGTTTTGATATTGTGTTTATGGAGGATTTTGCTAATTTTATCTGTAGTGCCCTTGATATAAGGAAGGAGGGCCATGCCATTGTTTTCTTCTGTGTCTTGCTTTTTGGGGGGTGTTTCTTTTTGGATTAGCTTCGTAACCCTGTTTTGCTGGTATCCGTTGGCGATTAACACATTTGAAAGATTCTGTAACTCAGTTGTCAAGTGGTCTTTGTCAGCCAGGCGTTTGGTTCTGGAGATGAGAGTCTTGGCTACGGAGTTTATTTGTGCAGGGTGGTGGTGTGATTGTGCATGTAAGTAGCGGTTGGTGTGTGTTTTTTTCCGGTAGATAGTGTGTCCTAGGGAGCCATCAGGTTTTTTGTAGATTAGGACGTCAAGGAAGGGAAGTTGGTTGTTGGCTTCTATTTCCATAGTGAATTGTATTTTGGGGTGTAGGCTGTTGAGATGTGTGAGGAAGCTATCTAGTTTTTTCTTCCCGTGTGGCCAAATTACAAAGGTGTCGTCAACATACCTGAGCCAAAGTTTGGGTTTGTGTTCTGACTTGTCTAAAGCATTGGTTTCAAAGTGTTCCATGTACAGATTTGCGATGACCGGTGAGAGGGGTGATCCCATAGGTGCTCCTTCTATCTGTTTGTATCTTTGTCCATTGTGGATGAAGTACGTGTTGGTTAGGCAGTGGTTGGTCAGGTCCAGGATGTATTCGGGGGGATTGTATTTGTTTTGAATGGCTGTCAAGGCTTCATTAATGGGCACTTGTGTGAAGAGAGATACAACATCGAAGCTCACAAGTAGGTCGTCGGGATGTAGGTTTTGCTTCTTTATTGTTTCTATGAACTGGAAGGAGTTTGTAACGTGTGAAGCGATAGATTCTGCATAGGGCTGAAGTTGCTTAGCGAGAAATTTAGCGAGATTTTGTAGAGGTGAGCCTATGGAGCTGACTATTGGTCTGAGTGGTGTTCCTTCTTTGTGTATCTTGGGGAGACCGTAGAGTTTGGGGCATCTGGATGATTTTTCTCTGGGGATGATTCTTAGCTGGATTTCTTCACTGATAGGAGAGGCTTTTATTTTGGATTTGGTGGTTTTTTCCAGATAGGTGGTGGGATCTGTTTTTATAGGTTGGTAGGTAGGGTCTTGGAGTAGATTTGATAGTTTTGCTTGGTAGTCCGATGTGTTCATCACAACAGTGGCATTACCTTTGTCTGCTGGGAGAATGATTATGTTGTTGTCTTTCCTCAGGTTGGTGAGTGCTTTCTGTTCTTCTTTGTGTAAATTGCTTCTGGGTGGTTTGCTGGAGCAGAGGATGTTGGTGACTTCAAGTCTGATTTTATTGGCTTCATCTGGGTTGATTTTGGTTAGGCTAGCTTCGACTCCGCATATGATGTTTTCCGTGGGGATGCGTCTCGGGGCGACTGCAAAGTTGAAACCTTTGGAGAGTACTTTGGTTTCAGTTGAGGTGAGGATCCTGTCTGATATGTTATGTACTGTTTGTTTCATGGGTTGTTGTGGAGGGTGGCTGGGCTTCTGGCGTTTCTCTAGTTTGTGGAGTTTGTTGGTGTGTGTGTCTGTCTTATGTGCGGACTCCGTTTCAGCTCTCCAAACGGCTAGTTGTTTGCATTTGTCCCAGAGTGCAGGGTGGATTTTGTTACAAAGTTTGAGGTGAAGAGTGAGCAGATCTTTGTTGGTTTGGTTTAGTAGGTATCTTTTCTTATGTAGTTCGTTTCTGATTAGGGATAGTTCAGTTCGTTTCAGGATCCTTTCGGTAGCTGGGGTTTTAGAATGGAATTTAAGTTGGAAGCATGTGGGAATTAAGTTGTTGTCTCGGCAGTTGCGTAGGAACAAGAGATCACATAAGATGGTGGCTCTTCGGATTTCTAGTTTCTCGTAGGTTCTTGTCAGCTGGAAGGTTTCCTCCCCGTAGAGGTGAGATATTTGCTTTCGTAGATTTTCACGGGTACAGGAATGCAGGTTTTGGTGTCTTCGGGTGTCTTCCCGTGTAAGAGTTGGGGTGTCTAGGCGACGTTTCGACGAGGTCTCACTCGTCATCTTCAGGCTGGTGCTTTCGGCTTCTTGTTACTGGAACAGAGCAGGATCTCAGTGTTTGAGTTCCTATAAATACTGTTGAGGGGGTGTGGTGTATAGCCTCCAACGTTCTGGGCAGAGAGGAAGTTCCCAGGTTAGTGTGTCTTTTCTTCTTTTGTTCATTAATTACTTGAGGGATATCTTGAGTGATTTCTTGAGTGATATTCTGAGTACCACTTAGGAGGGTCATTAGGTGTGGATTAGTTGCTAAAGCTTTCGTGTCTTGACCTCTTGACCTTGTGAAGAGTTTTTTCTGAGAAGATGGCTGTACTGCACTTAGTTGTGCTGTGGCTTGGCTTCGTGTATAGGGGCGAGCTGTGGTTTTGTGCCCTGTGCCAGCCAGATCTGTGTAGGGATTGCAGGGGGGTGCAGCATCCGGAGGTGCCACTATGGTTTGGCTACTGGATGGTGTCTGTAATTTATCTGTGGAGAGGGTCTGGGTTTGGGTCTGGTGTGGTTGATATCCCTCAAGTAATTAATGAACAAAAGAAGAAAAGACACACTAACCTGGGAACTTCCTCTCTGCCCAGAACGTTGGAGGCTATACACCACACCCCCTCAACAGTATTTATAGGAACTCAAACACTGAGATCCTGCTCTGTTCCAGTAACAAGAAGCCGAAAGCACCAGCCTGAAGATGACGAGTGAGACCTCGTCGAAACGTCGCCTAGACACCCCAACTCTTACACGGGAAGACACCCGAAGACACCAAAACCTGCATATATATATATATATATATATATATATATATATATATATATGGGGGGAATGAACAAATTCCTATGCCTTACAAATAACTCAGAGATGCATTTTAAATAAAAGGACACATTCTACTCATGTAAAGACACGCTGATTCCTAGACCGTCCGCGGGCCAGATTTAGAAGGCGATTGGGCCGCATCTGGCCCACGGGCCTTAGGTTGCCTACCCATGGTCTTAAAGCAAACTCTGGAAGTATGTGGGCTTTCCTGGAGAATGCAGAGGAGCAAAAGGGAGAAAAGAGGAAAGAATGGATGAACCCTGTGTCAAGAGAAATTGAGTCAAAATGAGGCTATTGATAAATAAGAGGTAGGTATCAGCAAGTTTCTCCTGCCAACCTAGCAGTTCGAAAGCACCTCAAAGTGCAAGTAGATAAATAGGTACCGCTCTGGCGGGAAGGTAAATGGTGTTTCCATGCGCTGCTCTGGTTCGCCAGAAGCGGCTTAGTCATGCTGGCCACATGACCCGGAAGCTGTACGCTGGCTCCCTCGGCCAATAAAGCGAGATGAGCGCCGCAACCCCAGAGTCGGCCACAACTGGACCTAATGGTCAGGGGTCCCTTTACCTTTATCAGCAAGTTTAGGTGAACCCCAACATTTGAAGAAGTACAGTTTAAATAGAACTTAATGGAACATCCCCTCAAACTCAGCCTAATGAAGACCAGGCATGCTTAGTCCTCACGGGAATGTTGACCGTCAGTTAGAAAATAAACAAACGAGGATGGAGGAATGCAATGGAGTAGCCTGAAGTAGGGCATAACCAGCTGCCTGAAACCCTGAACAAAAGTATGTGAGGATATGCTGCAACATTTTGTTGCAGGTCCCACTTGTTGTCTTGAATCGCGCCTTCTCCATCGTTAGGTCCATGGAATGGGATCTCAGTGTGACCAGGACACCATATCCTCCATGCAAAACAAAAATCACTGCCCACCACTGGCAACTCTCTTGCACAAATGTGTCATATAGCAGGGGTCACCAAACGTTTTCAGTAGGGGGCCGGTCCACTGTCCCTCAGACCTTGTCGTGGGCCGGACTATATTTTGAAGGGGGAAAATGAACGATTTCCTATGCCCCACAAATAACCCAGAGATGCATTTTAAAGAAAGGCACACATTCTATTCATGTAAAAACACGCTGATTCCCGGACTGGCTGCGGGCCCGATTGAGAAGGCGATTGGGCCAGCCCAGAAATGGAAACAAGAAGAAATTCCAATGAAAGAAGAATGGCAGACGAAATTAATGGACTATGCAGAATTGGACAAAATGACAGGAAGGATTCGAAACCTGCGGGACCAGAGATTTACAGAAGACTGGAAGAAGTATATGAATTATTTGAAGAGCAACTGTAATCAACAAATTACGCAAGTAGGACTACAAGAAGTTTTGTAAGGAGAAATATACGAAGTGTTACAAAGTAGAAAAAGATAGAGATATTGGTTATGAGTTTGAAATGTAATAGGGAAGATAAATGCATACTGAAAGATTAGATTGGAAAATTTTCAGACAGGATTGATGGAAGTCAAAAATTTGAATAAGATGTAAAAGTATGTTTAATTACTGTTGAAAATGATATGTTAAAAAAACGCATATATATATATATATATATATATATATATATATATATATATATATGCAGGTTTTGGTGTTTTCGGGTATCTTCCCGTGTAAGAGTTGGGGTGTCTAGGCGACGTTTCGACGAGGTCTCACTCGTCATCTTCAGGCTGGTGCTTTCGGCTTCTTGTTACTAGAACAGAGCAGGATCTCAGTGTTTGAGTTCCTATAAATACTGTGGAGGGGGTGTGGTGTATAGCCTCCAACGTTCTGGGCAGAGAGGAAGTTCCCAGGTTATTGTGCCTTTTCTTCTTTTGTTCATTAATTACTTGAGGGATATCTTGAGTGATTTCTTGAGTGATATTCTGAGTACCACTTAGGAGGGTCATTAGGTGTGGATTAGTTGCTAAAGCTTTCGTGTCTTGACCTCTTGAGCTTGTGAAGAGTTTTTCTGAGTTTTTCTGAGAAGAGTTTTTCTGAGAAGATGGCTGTACTGCACTTAGTTGTGCTCTGGCTTGGCTTCGTGTATAGGGGCGAGCTGTGGTTTTGTGCCCTGTGCCAGCCAGATCTGTGTAGGAATTGCAGGGGGGTGCAGCATCCGGAGGTGCCACTATGGTTTGGCTACTGGATGGTATCTGTAATTTATCTGTGGAGAGGGTCTGGGTTTGGGTCTGGTGTGGTTGATTGGAGATGGCGTTCTGTGTGCCTCTGGTTCTGGTGTCGGTTTTTGTGGGGAGGGCTAATTTCCAGATGTCTGGCAGGCGGGACGTGTCGTCACGCTTGTTCATGTTGTGAGGGTGTTTCTCTATCTCGATGGCTTCCATGATTATTCTCTTGTGGTGATGTTCCATGTTAAAGAGCAATTTGGAATCTGCAAAATTAATTTCGTGTCCTGTTTCTTTCATGTGTTGGTAAAGAGAGGAAGTTTTTTCTTCTTTTTTGACGGCATTCTTGTGTTCTGCGATACGTGCATTTATTCGTCTGTTTGTTTGTCCAATGTACGTGGCTGGGCAGACTTTGCAGGGTATTTCATAGACCCCTTGGTTTTCTAACTGGATTTTATCTTTTGGGTTTCTGAGGATATTGGCTATTTTTTGGTTGGTGCAAAAGGCTGTTTTGATATTGTGTTTATGGAGGATTTTGCTAATTTTATCTGTGGTGCCCTTGATATAAGGAAGGAGGGCCATGCCATTGTTTTCTTCTGTGTCTTGGTTTTTTGGGGGTGTTTCTTTTTGGATTAGCTTCGTAACCCTGTTTTGCTGGTATCCGTTGGCGATTAACACATTTGAGAGATTCTGTAACTCAGTTGTCAAGTGGTCTTCGTCAGCCAGGCGTTTGGTTCTGGAGATGAGAGTCTTGGCTACGGAGTTTATTTGTGCAGGGTGGTGGTGTGATTGTGCATGTAAGTAGCGGTTGGTGTGTGTTTTTTTCCGGTAGATAGTGTGTCCTAGGGAGCCATCAGGTTTTTTGTAGATTTGACGTCCTAATCTACAAAAAACCTGATGGCTCCCTAGGACACACTATCTACCGGAAAAAAACACACACCAACCGCTACTTACATGCACAATCACACCACCACCCTGCACAAATAAACTCCGTAGCCAAGACTCTCATCTCCAGAACCAAACGCCTGGCTGACGAAGACCACTTGACAACTGAGTTACAGAATCTCTCAAATGTGTTAATCGCCAACGGATACCAGCAAAACAGGGTTACGAAGCTAATCCAAAAAGAAACACCCCCAAAAAACCAAGACACAGAAGAAAACAATGGCATGGCCCTCCTTCCTTATATCAAGGGCACCACAGATAAAATTAGCAAAATCCTCCATAAACACAATATCAAAACAGCCTTTTGCACCAACCAAAAAATAGCCAATATCCTCAGAAACCCAAAAGATAAAATCCAGTTAGAAAACCAAGGGGTCTATGAAATACCCTGCAAAGTCTGCCCAGCCACGTACATTGGACAAACAAACAGACGAATAAATGCACGTATCGCAGAACACAAGAATGCCGTCAAAAAAGAAGAAAAAACTTCCTCTCTTTACCAACACATGAAAGAAACAGGACACGAAATTAATTTTGCAGATTCCAAATTGCTCTTTAACATGGAACATCACCACAAGAGAATAATCATGGAAGCCATCGAGATAGAGAAACACCCTCACAACATGAACAAGCGTGACGACACGTCCCGCCTGCCAGACATCTGGAAATTAGCCCTCCCCACAAAAACCGACACCAGAACCAGAGGCACACAGAACGCCATCTCCAATCAACCACACCAGACCCAAACCCAGACCCTCTCCACAGATAAATTACAGATACCATCCAGTAGCCAAACCATAGTGGCACCTCCGGATGCTGCACCCCCCTGCAATTCCTACACAGATCTGGCTGGCACAGGGCACAAAACCACAGCTCGCCCCTATACACGAAGCCAAGCCAGAGCACAACTAAGTGCAGTACAGCCATCTTCTCAGAAAAACTCTTCTCAGAAAAACTCAGAAAAACTCTTCACAAGCTCAAGAGGTCAAGACACGAAAGCTTTAGCAACTAATCCACACCTAATGACCCTCCTAAGTGGTACTCAGAATATCACTCAAGAAATCACTCAAGATATCCCTCAAGTAATTAATGAACAAAAGAAGAAAAGGCACAATAACCTGGGAACTTCCTCTCTGCCCAGAACGTTGGAGGCTATACACCACACCCCCTCCACAGTATTTATAGGAACTCAAACACTGAGATCCTGCTCTGTTCTAGTAACAAGAAGCCGAAAGCACCAGCCTGAAGATGACGAGTGAGACCTCGTCGAAACGTCACCTAGACACCCCAACTCTTACACGGGAAGATACCCGAAAACACCAAAACCTGCATTCCTGTACCCGTGAAAATCTACGAAAGCATATATATATATATATATATATATATATATATATATATATATATATATATATATATATATGTATGTATATATAAAGAGAAGGCGATAGGTCTGGGCCTTAGTTTGCCAACCCATGTCATACAGCATAGAGAACTGGCTTATATAAATAGACATTGAGTCCATTTTATATTATTTGTCCACTGATCCACTGCCTTGCGGGACATCTTCCACAGAAGAAAAAGCTAAACCCTACACAAATCCAGAGTGGAGTCCCTAAGACGGTTGGATGGCATTTTTTACACCTCCTTCCAGCAACTCCTGCAGCCAAGCTGGTGCCAAACATATTGCTTTCCTTTCCTTTGGACCACATCAGTGGGGTCGAGAGGGCAGCCCAAGACCTCCAGGCACACTGCCCAAGCCTGCGCCCTGAAGAAGAAGAGAAGAGTTTGGATTTGATATCCCACTTTATCACTACCCGAAGGAGTCTCAAAGCGGCTAACATTCTCCTTTCCCTTCCTCCCCCACAACAAACACTCTGTGAGGTGAGTGAGGCTGAGAGACTTCAGAGAAGTGGGACTAGCCCAAGGTCACCCAGCAGCTGTATGTAGAGGAGCGGAGACTCGAACCCGGTTCACCAGATTACGAGTCTACTGCCCTTAACCACTACACCACACTGGGGAGGTTAATAATGCATCAGTTTGACTTCACCCCGGGAGATATCCTCCATTGTCTCTCGAGACAGACAGATGCCAACAACAACAATGCGATCTTAGTTTCACTTGTCAATGCTATCTAATTAAGTTTCTTCAGTTTACTGATGCAAGCTCTTTGTAATATGACTGGGGATGTCTTGATAATCCGCTTCACTGTTTATTCAGCAAGTGCTGGTTGAGGCCAGAACATCTGGCGGGATCCAGCTAAAAGGGTGTTATAGAGTCAAGGACAAAAGTGCCGCTGTGAGATGTGCTGCTCTGTGCATTTGGAAAAAGAAAAAAGAACAACACCACACCCAGAGCCTGAGAACCTTATTGAAATGTGAATTGTGACCAGTGGCGTAGCGTGGGGGGTGCAGGGGGGGCCGGCCGCACCGGGCGCAACATCTGGGGGTTAGGGGGCGCAAATCCATGGGTTAGGGGGCGCAAATTAGTTGCCTTGCCCCGGGTGCTGACAACCCACGCTATGCCACTGATTGTGACCCGATTGACATTTGTTCTGATTCAGTGGCAGACAGTAGCATGGCATGGGTTGCCAGCTTTCCAGGCCACACAGAGGGAGGGGAGGGCAGGAAACGGATGGAGTATGCCTGCACATTCAACTGCCTAACAACGTCCACATCACCCAGGAGATCATAGTCACAGAGATAATAAAAGAAGGGTCATTCCACTGTGTGGAGAGGTCACTTCCTGGTTCGCATGGAGAAGCCAATTTTAATGGAGACCAGTGATGGAAGCAAGCAGCTGTATTGAGGCAGTACTGGGTGTTGAATTTTTCCACCCCTAACAATTTTGCACCTGGAGCAACCGCCCCCTTGCCCCCCATGCTACTCCACTGGCGGTAAAGATTGGGTTTCTCTGGGGGAAAGTGGAAGGACAAACAGAAGCCTGGATGATACCGGAAGTGAGAGCTGGACCATAAAGAAGGCTGATCGCCAAAGAATTGATGCTTTTGAATTATGGTGCTGGAGGAGACTCTTGAGAGTCCCATGGACTGCAAGAAGATCAAACCTCTCCATTCTGAAGGAAATCAGCCCTGAGTGCTCACTGGAAGGACAGATCCTGAAGCTGAGGCTCCAATACTTTGGCCACCTCATGAGAAGAGAAGACTCCCTGGAAAAGACCCTGATGTTGGGAAAGATGGAGGACACAAGGAGAAGGGGACGACAGAGGACGAGATGGTTGGATGGTGTTCTTGAAGCTACCAGCATGAGTTTGACCAAACTGTGGGAGGCAGTGGAAGACAGGAGTGCCTGGCGTGCTCTGGTCCATGGAGTCATGAAGAGTCGAACACGACTAAACGACTAAACAACAACATTTATAGGGCCGGGTGTTTGATGGGAAGGTGGGGAATTGGACTACGGAAGATTGGAGAGGAAGAAAGGTACCACCACTACAATAAAATAAGAGCCTACTGCATCAGGCCAATCTAGTCTAGCATCCTGTTCTCACAGTGACCAACTGCTAACCAAAGAGTGGCAGAGGTCCATGTCAGGGAACTGACATTGGAGCTAGAGGCGGAGGGAAGGCTCTCAAATGATGCTGGAGAAGGGCCCAGCAGGGAGAGAGGCAGCTCCGCAGATGGGGAAGCCAATCAGCGCAACACCAGGGATATAGAGGGGCTGATGGGGGAATCAGCGAGAGGGCTCCAGGACTCTTCACCGGACACCAGCGGGGAGAGCACGGGTCCTCCACTACCCACGCCCTCCCTGCGCAGAAGACTCCCGCGCAGTGAGAGGAGGAGGAGACTGGGTGTCAAACAACTTTTATGTTGGAAAAGATTTAAGAAACGCCCACTGACGGATGCTGCTAGCAACTGAGGCAGCCACGAAGTGAAGGGCTGCCCAGACCGAAAGGTTTAGCGAGGCAACAAAGCCTGGAGAGGCGGCAACTTACGCACGAGCAACCCATACACATTACAGTCCACACCTTTTTACCATGTGGCAAAAACTTTGCCGTTCGTGTACAGCTGTGCGTTGACGTGCCAACAGACAGTGCTTCAAACTTTTGTGCCAAAGCAACAATGACTTCTTAAAAAAGGCAAAGGGCAGCTGAGGACCGGCAGCAGGGGGCCCACACTTCAGGAAAGGGAACGTCAGAGGTGTGAGCAGGCCGGGCAAGAAGGGAGCACAAAAATGCGAAGTCATACGTCACCCGCCATGCCACTGCCTGCGTCACAGAGCACTCCACCGAAGGGAAGACAATAGAGCTATGCCACAGAGCCAAGGGTTGTGCTACAATCCCGTTGGAATCCCAAACAGCCGCCTCTCCACCCCTCAAAAAGGAGCGTTTGGAAAATACCAAAGTTAATTGGATTGAAGTCAGGGTTTGCAAATACGTTTGAGAATTATGAACATAGTAGATTTGACTCCCGAACCAAGTGATTTTGGGTTTTGGCGACTTTACTAGCCATCATTTGTTATAAGCTGTTCAGGGTTGCTTCCCACCCCTCCCCAAAGAAAGTAATGAAGCAATATATTCAATTAATTAAAATACTACAGAGGATTGGTTAAAGGCAAGCCTCTAACAATATACACCAGACAGGGATGGATATTTGTTTTGAGAATCTTTCAGGATTTCCACCTTTCCACATTTTCAGTACAGTGGTACCTCCAGTTGTGAACAGGATCCGTTCCGGAGGTCCGGCTGGATCCTGAAGTTTCCGCAACCCGAGGATCACTTTCTGCGCATGCATGCGGAGCAGTAGACCGCTTCTGCGCACGCGCATGCGATGAAACCTGGTCCGATACTTCCGGGTTTGCCGCTTTCATTACATGAAGTTTACGTAACCAGAGGGTTAGGTAAGCCGAAGTGCTACTGTAATTGCCTTTATGGTTTTAAAATTTAAACCTACTGCACCTCATACATTTCTAGAAGTAAAGAACCTAACAATTTAAAGTGTGTCAAATACCTGCTCAGAAGTGAGTCCCATTGATTTCAATGGACCTGATCCATAGCTAATTGTGCATCCTAGGATTGCTGGATCCACTATTGGTCTCGCCCCTAAATCTGCAGGAGCCTATCTTCAAATGCAGGAAAAGTCCTTAACTCATGGAAGGGCTTGAACCCCATTGGCTACCCTCACATAGTTTAGCCGGCCAGTTGAAACCGTTCCCAGGGTGTGGCCACTGTTGCATGCTGACAGCTTCTAGGAGTCACAGGTGAGAGATGAGTGCAGGGTAGGGGCCAAAGATGGAAAAACTACTCCATAAAGAGCACAATGTGTTCCCGACCAGAGGCACTGCCCCTCTCCTAATACCCCGTGCACCCTAGTCGTTATCACTATGTATTTTATACAACAACAACAGCAACAACAACAACTTATTATTTATACCCCACCCATCTGGCTGGGTTTCCCCAGCCACTCTGGGCTACTCTCAACAGAATAATAATAATAATAATAATAATAATAATAATAATAATAATGACGTGATAAAACATCAAACATTAAAAACTTCCCTAAACAGGGCTGCCTTCAGATGTCTTCTAAAGTCTGGTAGTAGTTTTTCTTTTTGACATCTGGTGGGAGGGCGTTCCACAGGGTGGGCACCACCACCGAGAAAGCCCTCTGCCTAGTTCGCTGCAACCTCACTTCTCGCAGTGAGGGAACTGCCAGAAGGCCCTCGGAGCTGGCCCTCTGGGCAGAACGATGGGGGTGGAGTCGCTCCTTCAGGTATACTGGGCTGAGGCTGTTTAGGGCTTTAAAGGTCAGCACCAACACTTTGAATTGTGCTCAGAAACGTACTGGGAGCCAACGTAGGTCTTTCAGGACTGGAGTTATATGGTCTCTGCGGCCACTCCCAGTCACCAGTCAAGCTGCCGCATTCTGGATTAGTTGTAGTTTTCAGGTCAGCTTCAAAGGCAGCCCCACGTAGAGCGCATTTCAGTAGTCCAAGGGGAGATAACCAGAGCATGCACCACTCTGGAGAGACAGTCCGTGGGCAGGTAGGGTCTCAGCCTGCGTACCAGATGGAGCTGATAGACAGCTGCCCTGGACATAGAATTAACCTGCGCCTGGTCCTTCAGGGGCACAGTTACCCCATTCAGGACCAGTGAACACTAGTCGCTATGGAAGATCAGTGGGAGAGGACTATTGCCCTGCTTGCGGGTTTCGGGTTGTTCTAGGTAAGCCTTTGCTCTGATCCCGCAGATCTCTTCTTATGACCCTCCCAACACAAAGAAGAACTTCAAAGGGAACCACTTTGGGCAGCAGCAGAAAGGGTTAAATTCCCACCCCTGCCTGCTGTGATCCTAGTAATTATCAGCCCACCTTTCCCTGAGGCTGCTATTTGCATTTAAAAAAACCAAACACCAAGCAGGTTAAGTACAAAGACGCATTTGACATTGCATCTAATTTAGCCCTAAAGCTGTGTGTCTATACACTCTACCCAGAAGGAAGTTGACAGTTCAGTATCAAGTGGAAAAGCGCTTTGAGGGGGTGTGAGCATCTTGGATGTATGAAGAGGTTGGCAAAGTGGGGGTGGAAAGTCATTTGAGTCCACGGGAGCCACTGAGGGTAGGAAGTTTGTTCTGGGTGGTTTGCGAAGGTGAACAAGGGGAGGCAGAGGTGGGCTTATTTATGGTGTGGACTGTTTGCTGCACTTTCTTTTTGCAGCTGTCAATGAGGTGCAGCAGCAATGCCTAGGCTTCAAAGCGGGGGAGGGGGGGAGGGGATGAGAAAGCTTTGGGGAATTGCTGTTACATGACCCCACACAGGGCCAGATTTAGGTTTGATGAGGCACTAAGCTACGCAGGTGGCGGTGGGATGTGGGTGGCACTGTGAGTTAAACAACAGAGCCTAGGACTTGCCGATCAGAAGGTCGGCGGTTCGAATCCCCGCGACGGGGTAAGCTCCTGTTGCTCAGTCCCTGCTCCTGCCAACCTAGCAGTTCGAAAGCACGTCACAGTGCAAGTAAATAAATACCGTATTTTTCGCTCTATAACACGCCCCTGACCATAACACGCACGTAGTTTTTAGAGGAGGGAAATCTGTAGGCATGCCACCCGTAGGCATTCCCTCCATAACACGCACAGACATTTCCCCTTACTTTCTAGGAGGAAAAAAGTGAGTGTTATGGTGCAAAAAATACGGTAGGTACCGCTCCGGTGGGAAGGTAAATGGCGTTTCCGTGCGCTGCTCTGGTTCGCCAGAAGCGGCTTAGTCATGCTGGCCACATGACCTGGAAGCTGTACACTGGCTCCCTCGGCCAGTAAAGTGAGAGAAGCACCGCAACCCCAGAGTCTGCCACAACTGGACCTAATGGTCTGGGTCCCCTTTACCCTTTAAGCTACTGAAGGTAACGGGGCCCTTTATATGTCCAGCTGTCCTGTGTCAACAACAAATTGTCACTTTTTTTGTGTTGAATATGTGCTATATGGACGAGGGTGTGCTGTGGTCTAAACAAATGAGCCTCTTGGGCTTGCTGATCAGAAGGTTGGCGGTTTGAATCCCTGCAATGGGGTTAGCTCCCGTTGCTTGGTCCCAGCTCCTGCCAACTTAACAGTTCGAAAGTATGCAAAAAAGTGCAAGTAGATAAATAGGTGGGAAGCTAAACGGCGTTTCCGTGCGCTGCTCTGGTTTCGCCAGAAGCGGCTTAGTCATGCTGGCCACATGACCCCAAAAAACTGTCTGTGGACAAACACTGGCTCCCTCGGCCTATAGATTGAGATGAACGCCACAACCCCAGTTGTTTGCGACTGGACTTAACTGTCAGGGGTCCTTTACCTTTAATTTATGGACCTAATAGGTATCTAAAGCCATTTGCACATAACAAAATACGTATTTTATCAAAGTAATTGTTGAACTGAAATACAATTAAGAATAAGTATATTAATAGTGAAATACAATTAAGAAGTCTATTAATAGTGAAATAATCATTAAGCTCCAACTTAAAATGATTTTTATTCATAACAAACTTAATACAGTGGTGCCCCGCAAGACGAATGCCTCGCAAGACAGAAAACCCGCTAGATGAAAGGGTTTTCCGTTTTGGAGGTGCTTCACAAAACGAATTTCCTATGGGCTTGCTTTGCAAGATAAAAATGTCTTGCGAGTTCCTGCGGGGTTTCCCCCCCCCTTTCCCAAGCTGCTAAGCCACTTATCAGCTGATCCTAAGCCGCTAAGCCGCTTAACAGCTGATCCGCTAAGCCGCTTAACAGCTGATCCGCTAAGCCGCTGATCCGCTAAGCCGCTAAACTGCTTATCAGCTGATCCGCTAAGCCTGCTAAGCCGCTAATAGCACTAATCCGCTAAGCTGCTAATGGGCTTGCTTCGCAAGACGAAAAAACCGCAAGACGAAGAGACTCACGGAACGGATTCTTTTCGTCTTGCGAGGCACCACTGTAATGCAAACACATTGGCATTTGGCAATATAAAAAGTTCCTTTAGAAACACAATTTACAAAGACTCATAATTTTTGGGGGGCCCCCAAGAGAGTGGGGCCCTAAACTATAGCTTGTTTAGCTTATACGTAAATCCACCACTGAGTCCCCACACCACATGGGCACCCTTTGAAATTCATACTTCCGACCCATCCTGCAGTGCAGTTCTGCAGCCACCGGATGTGTGCAAAAATGCACACGCCGAGCTAGAGTACGCACATAACGCATATATCGGTGAAGAAATAAATGGAAAATGCACTTTGCAAAAGGAAAACATGCTTTGCAAAAATGTGTACATTGGGCAACATTGCATACAAAAAATGTGTGCTTTCTGAAAAATTTGCAGTAAAAGCCTGATGCATTTTCACGAGGACTTTAATAATAATAATAATAATAATAATAATAATAATAATAATAATAATAATAGCAAACTGATGTGGAAATGTGGAGAATGGAATTGGTTTGGAAAATCCATCAAAATTGACAGTTTCACCCATCGCTAGGCCCAAGTGCTCAGCTCAGAATTGTTCAAACTGAATTGTTGAGGAAGAATGGTGGGGTTGTACATGCATGCACACTTTTCAGCAACTAATTTCTGGGTGGTTTTTTCCCATTTGGGAGGCCTTATTTTGAAGGACATCCACTTCTTCCGACCTCTTTATTTGTAGGTGTTCTCCAAGATGATAGGCACGGTACCACCGTAGCCCAATATTAGAGGAACGATGGTGAGAATTAAATGTTGATTCTGATTACCTAGCAATGATGTATCCAAAATAACCTTGGATGCGTGCATTCAGAATGAACACAAGTTAGATATTTGCTTTCCTTAAATAATCCTTTTGTTGGCTCAAAGCACTAAACGCAACTGTTACAACAGAACACCTCAAGAAGCTTTTTTAGGCTGCTTATTAGAGGAATGTGAGAACAAAGGGAGTGCTCGCAAGAACAGCCTGTTCAAAGGAAGCAGCACCCAATGTTATATCGAAAGAAGGGAAAGGGCGATTATATGATTTACCTGGAGAAAGAACAAATATAAGACATGAATCAAGCTGGAATGAGGAATGTGAGTGGTGTTGGCAACCAAACATGTAACTATGTACTCGCACAGGAAAATAAAGCCATCATTTCTCCAGAAGAAAAGGTCTGTGCTGAGCTTGAGTGATGGAAATGAGATCAAAAGGATTAAGGCTGAAACCTATACACGCCTACTTGGGAGTAAGTAGTGTTGTTGAACTTAATGAGGCTGTATGAGGAATGAAAATCCAGGCAGCAGAGGAAGCTCCATATAAATATGCAAACAAAGCAGCTGGTGGAAAATCACTTGGTGCTTAAGGTGCTTCCAGACTAGGGCTGGGCGATATCTGGTTTCCAACATCGCGATACAGCACCAGCTAAACATTGCGACAGAACGATATCTCACAATGTCTGAAATAAGGGTGGAGCTCTGTAGAGGCACTGGCTGGCTTCACAGTTTCCCCCTCACTGTGATTTTTGCATAGTACACACACATACGCCTTGGTACTCATACAACTTGGAACCCAAACACTGCAAACCCAGAAGTAAGTGTTCCGGTTTGTGAACTTTTTTCAGAAGCCAAACATGCTCTGTTTTGAGTGTTACGCTTTCGATTTGAGTGCCACACTTCTGTTTTAAGTGTTACGCTGAGGTCCGTCTGTTTTTGCTATTTATTTTGCGTTTTTGCAGCTTTTTTGTTTTGTTTTTGTGACTGTATGGAACCCAGTTTAGCTACTGATTGATTGAGTGTGTGACTGCAGTACATTGTTTATTGCTTTCATTTTATGGATCAGTGGTCCCGTTAGATAGTAAAATTCATGTTAAATTGCTGTTTTCGGGGTTGTTTTTAAAAGTCTGGAACGGATTGATCCATTTTGCATTATTTTCTATGGGAAAGCTTGCCTTGGTTTTGGAACGCTTTGGTTTTGGAACAGACTTCTGGAACGGATTAAGTTTGAGAACAAAGGTACCACTGTATCAACATATCACCTAGCCCTATTCCAGATGGAGGGTTTTCGCACTGCCCACCCATTGCTCTCCTACTGTGAGCTATATGGGCTGCGTTCACACGGCGGTTTATTCCGTTTCCCTAACTGCTAGCTTCTGCATTATATTTGAGGCTTCCAAGCAATGTAAAAGCTGCTTCTTGAAATCTAACAGAGTATAATGCAAGTTTAGTGCTCATTTCCCCGTTACTTGCTTCCAGGAAAAATTCTTCTGCAACCCAGGAAACCAAGAAAATCTCTGGAGTTTTGTGTAGGGCTGTGCAACAGATTTGGCTAAGGCCCTGAAGGTTGCGGGGCACCCCCCGCTGCATCCCAGGCTCTCTTGCTCCCCTGCTGTTGAGGGGAGATGACAGTCCTGAAGGGACCGAGTGAGGTTCTGTCAATGGCATCACGCCCAACAACAGGTAGCCACTATTTCAGGCTTTAATGCTCTTTAGTCGTTTAGTCGTGTCTGACTCTTCGTGACCCCATGGACCAGAGCACGCCAGGCACTCCTGTCTTCCACTGCCTCCCGCAGTTTGGTCAAACTCATGCTGGTAGCTTCGAGAACACTGTCCAACCATCTCGTCCTCTGTGGTCCCCTTCTCCTTGTGTCCTCCATCTTTCCCAACATCAGGGTCTTTTCCAGGGAGTCTTCTCTTCTCGTGAGGTGGCCAAAGTATTGGAGCCTCAGCTTCAGGATCTGTCCTTCCAGTGAGCACTCAGGGCTGATTTCCTTCAGAATGGAGAGGTTTGATCTTCTTGCAGTCCATGGGACTCTCAAGAGTCTCCTCCAGCACCATAACTCAAAAGCATCAATTCTTTGGCGATCAGCCTTCTTTATGGTCCAGCTCTCACTTCCATACTACTGGGAAAACCATGGCTTTAACTATACGGACCTTATTTCAGGCTTAAGTAGTTTCAAATCCACATTAAACTCCAGAGTGGATGAGCCCAGACTGAACAAAAGGTGGCCAGCTCTCTTTCACTCGAGGGATTAGTTTAAATGACAGACCTGGGCTGGGTAGGGTAGTGGAAATTATTGAAGTCCGAGTAGAAGTTCTCAAAAGCCTCCAGCCTGTGGAGCCTAAATGATAAATACCATATTTTTCGCTCCATAAGATGCACCTGACCATAAGACGCACCTAGTTTTTAGAGGGGGGATGCAAGAAAAAAAATATTTAAAGGGAGCGCTGAGCAGAGCCTGTATGCATCCCAGGCTCTGCTCAGCGATCCCTTTCACGAGCCGCGCGGAGCGTGTGTGCGGCGCTTGCAAGCTTATCCCCGAGGAGGGAGAAGCCCGTCACTGATCTGCAGTCTCTTAGGTGAGCTGATCTCTGGTTGGCAGGGGGCAAAGGGCACAGGAGCCAACTCCTAGGGGCTGATGTCCATTGGTCCGCTCCAATAACATATTTGAGGGGCCCATTCCCCGCCAAAGTTGATGTGCATTGCTATTCAAATGGGGTGTGTTCCCTGTGTCTTGTGATCAGTTATGTGGGGCATCCCCAATATTTTATGCAAGTTGGCACTCCTGGCAGAGTGGGAGGCTTATCTATTATTAGCTAATTCCTTTGGGAAGATGGCTGCTTTATGTAACCTTCCCGTGTAAATACATTTGTGTATATAGGTGTGTGTCTTTGTCTTATCTACCTGCACCCAGCAACCTCCTGCATTGTTAATCACATTTAATTATACGCCCTGTTTCCATAATTAAATTGCATTCAAAGGCATCAATAGGCTAAAAAAAGCAACAGTCATAGAATCACAGAATTGTAGAGTTGGAAGGGACCATGAGGGGACCATAGGGTTTTTTTAATTAACAATTTATTGATTTTCCAAAGATAACAAAATATAAAAACAATACAAACAGCAATACAAAAACAAACCAAACCAAACTGACTTCCCTCTAGTCCCTTCCTTGGTTCCATTATTTATCAACGTACTGCATGTCCATTGCTCAGTTTAAAATCTTATTTAAATTACTTATTATCCATTCATAACAAAATTACAAGTAATCCTAAAACCCTGCTAATGTATTAACCTGTGCACAATGCTTCTGTATATATGCAATAAACATCTTCCATTCTTCCTTAAATTTGTTGTCATCTCTTCCTCTTAAATTCATTGTCAGTTTTGCCATTTCAGCATATTCCATTAGTTTAACTTGCCAGTCTTCTTTAACTGGGACATCTTTCCAATATTGTGCTAATAATGTCCGTGCAGCCGTAGTTGCATACATAAATAAATTCTTTTGTGAGTTTGGTAGATCCACTCCTATAATATCTAATAGGAAAGCTTCTGGTTTTTTGTTTTTTTTTTTAAAACAAAGGTTATTTTAAACATCTTCTTCATTTCATTATAAATCATTTCCCAATATTTCTTTCTGATTTTACAATCCCACCACATATGGAAAAATGTCCCTTCCGTAATTTTACATTTCCAACAGTAAAATAAGACAATAGTTTAATACAACACTCACTCATTCAGTAAAAACCTGATCAGTACCAATGCTAAAGCAATACACAATATAACTACATTTCAAAAGGCTGATGATTGTGTTGATTGGAATTGTCTGACGTATACATTAGATAATTTTGGATTCGGGTCTCATCTTGTTTGATGGGTTAATCTGATATATACAAAGCCACAAACTCTACACATGCTAAATGATAGTTCCTTTGGGAACGCTGGAAGTTGTAGTCTGGCAACCTAAGGCTGAATAACACATTTAGAGATACTAGGCAAGGATGTCCGTTCTCCTTTTTGTTTGCTTAACTTACACCTAGAACCGTTGCAATAGCAATTAGGGAAAACCGGCTTACAGTTTTAATCCTATAACCTATTTACTGGGAATAAACTCCGTGAAACTCAGTGGGACTTAATTCTGAATATACATCCATAAGATTGTGCACTTAAGGAGTTCTGTATTATAATAATAATAATAATAATAATAATAATAATAATAATAATAATAATAATATTTTATTTATACCCCACCCTCCCCAGCCGAAGATGGGCTCAGAGCGGCTAACAACAGTAAAATAATACAGCATTCTAAAACAATTCATTATAAAATCAGTTCATATCAAATTGATGGCAACCATTGGGTTAGAGTTCTGTGAGGATTACCAAAGGAGGGGGTCAGACTCTGCCTTGGCCAAAGGCCTGGTGGAACAGCTCTGTCTTGCAGACCCTGTGGAAAGATGTCAAGTCCTGCAGGGCCCTAGTCTCTTGTGACAGAGCGTTCCACCAGATCGGGGCCACAGCCGAAAAAGTCCTGGCTCTGGTTGAGGTCAGCCTAACCTCTCTGTGGCCCGGGACCTCCAAGATGTTTTTGTTTGAAGACCGTAAGGTCCTCCGTGGGACATACAAGTGTGTGATGCTAAGACAAGATGGTTTGCAGATGATACAACGGTGGTTGGTTTAATCACGGCTGGAGAGGGGGAGGCGGCCTATAGGAAGGACGTTGAGCAGTTGGGGGAGTGGTGCAGAAAAAACAACTTACTCCTTAACTTAAAGAAAACAAAAGAGATTATTGTGGACTTTAGGAAATGTAAATTGAATATTCGGCCACTCATTATTGAGGGGAAGTGTGTGGAATAGGTGCTTCGATTTCTGGGAATGGAATTGAGAGATGACCTAACCTGGGGAGAAAACAGCAAAGACCTGATGAAGAGAGCACAGCAGAGGTTATATTTTCTGAGAACCCTCCGGAAAAATAATATCTCAAAGGACCTGTTGATGTCATTTTACCCTTGAACTGTTGAGAGTGTATTAACTTATGGTCTGTGTGTGTGATTTGGGAGCTGCACAGTCAGGGGAAAAACAATGCTGTCCAGGATTGTAAAGACTGCCGAGAGAATAATTGGGTGCACTCTTCCCACCTTCGATCAAATCTATGCTTCCAGGTGTCATAAGAAAGCTGCAGAGATAGTGCAGGATAGTGCGCACCCCGGAAATGATCTCTTTCAGCTTCCGCCTTCTGGAAGAAGGTACAGGGTTATAAAGACTAGGACTAGCCGCCTGAGAAACAATTTCTATCCAAATGCGATTTTGGTTTTAAACGCAGTGTAAGGTAGTCTCTATGGGAGTATATTGTATTTAATTATGGGGTATCAGAGTTTTTAGGGGGTTAACCAGGCTGGGATAGCTGGGATAGCAGGCTTGTTGGTTTTGAATGTCTGATGTAGATTTTTTCAATTTCGTTGTTCTGTATGGGACAATGACAATAAAGATTATTGTATTGTACAGTGGTGCCTCGCAAGACGAAAATAATTCGTTCCGCGAGTCTTTTCGTCTTGCGATGTTTTTCGTCTTGCGAAGCACAGTTTTCGTCTTGCGAAGCAAGCCCATAGGGAAATTCATAGAATCATAGAATCATAGAGTTGGAAGAGACCACAAGGGCCATCGAGTCCAACCCCCTGCCAAGCAGGAAACACCATCAGAGCACTCCTGACATATGGTTGTCAAGCCTCTGCTTAAAGACCTCCAAAGTAGGAGACTCCACCACACTCCTTGGAAGCAAATTCCACTGTCGAACAGCTCTTACTGTCAGGAAGTTCTTCCTAATGTTTAGGTGGAATCTTCTTTCTTGTAGTTTGGATCCATTGCTCCGTGTCCGCTTCTCTGGAGCAGCAGAAAACAACCTTTCTCCCTCCTCTATGTGACATCCTTTTATATATTTGAACATGGCTATCATATCACCCCTTAACCTCCTCTTCTCCAGGCTAAACATGCCCAGCTCCCTTAACCGTTCCTCATAAGGCATCGTTTCCAGGCCTTTGACCATTTTGGTTGCCCTCTTCTGGACACGTTCCAGTTTGTCAGTGTCCTTCTTGAATTGTGGTGCCCAGAACTGGACACAGTACTCCAGGTGAGGTCTGACCAGAGCAGAATACAGTGGCACTATTACTTCCCTTGATCTAGATGCTATACTCCTATTGATGAGGCCCAGAATTGCATTGGCTTTTTTAGCTGCCGCGTCACACTGTTGGCTCATGTCAAGTTTGTGGTCAACCAAGACTCCTAGATCCTTTTCACATGTACTGCTCTCAAGCCAGGTGTCACCCATCTTGTATTTGTGCCTCTCATTTTTTTTGCCCAAGTGCAATACTTTACATTTCTCCCTGTTAAAATTCATCTTGTTTGTTTTGGCCCAGTTTTCTAATCTGTCAAGGTCGTTTTGAAGTGTGTTCCTGTCCTCTGGGGTGTTAGCCACCCATCCCAGTTTAGTGTCATCTGCAAATTTGATCAGGATGCCCTTGAGTCCATCATTCAAGTCGTTGATAAAGATGTTGAATAAGACCGGGCCCAAGACAGAACCCTGTGGCACCCCACTAGTCACTCTTCTCCAGGATGAAGAGGAACCATTGATGAGCATCTAGCGAAGCAACACAAAACCGAAAAACCCTTTCGTCTAGCGAGTTTTTCGTCTTGCGAGGCATTCGTCTTGCGGGGCACCACTGTATTGTATTGTATTGTATTGTATTGTATTGCATATTGCGCTAACAGTTTCAGAACTTCAGAGCCATTAACAGAAGTCCCTAAAATCACTGAAGGTTTTAGCAAAGTGTCTTGGTTACAAGATTTATCTTGTGATAACAGAACTTTTAGTTATCTCCTACAGCAAAATGTGTTCAAAATGCATATGTTAGGGGGGAAATTGACCGAGAAGCGTACCAAAATGAAAATGTGAGGGGAATAATGCAGACAAAACACACACATTAAAATGTGCATTTTTTTTTAATCCACCAAAAATGGGACAGGACAGACCTGTGATTGAACTCAGGCGAAATTGATATGAAACAAAAATAAGTTGATCCATCCATCCCAAGTGAGGTGCTAAGTACCCTCTCCAACTTTAAGGAGAGAATCCGTTTTTCCTTTGTAAGGCCTATTTTTGCTCAGAGAGAAGGGTTGCATTGCTGCTTGTCTCTTCAGCTCCTATATCAGGTGCTAAGCATCTTGTTGGTTGAGTGAAGAAAGCACCTTAAACTTGTTCCAGTTACAGGTGGCCAAGTGAGATTCTTCCCAAGTTAAACCTCTGTAGTGCTGACTATATCCCATTTTCTTTGATAAAGGGTTAATGGCTGGGCGTGTATTCATATTCTAGGGAACAACAGTGCCTAAAAGGAGTTACCTTATTTTGTTCTCTTTAATGATTCACTCCTTTGGAGTGTGTCGATGCCTCTGTGCATTTTGGCTAGTAAGGAGAAGCAACTGTATCCTGTAACTGCGGGTTGATAGAGACCTGGGAAATATTATCTGCGCTTGTCTTGCTGTGGAGAGAGAGAGAGGGGGGGGGAACCAAAATAGGAAGCACAATTCCAAAAACCGACCGAAGACCATCTCAGTCATGCCACCATGCTGCACACCAGCCTTTTTGGGCCTTCCAGATGTTTGGGACTACATCTGTATTTCTTTAACACCCACCCTAGCAACCTGAATCTTGCTTTGAGGACACACAACAACTTTTCCAGGGATTTGGCCCAAAATGGGGAGCGGAACTCTGTTGGAACACTTGGCAAACCCAAAGTCTTCTGCAGGCATTGCTGCACATTCACAAGTTCCAGCCGCCCCCCTCAGTGTCACCTGCCCCATCCTGAAGGACTTCAGGGAGCTGAGCGGCAGTGATGGAGGTGATATGAGACGTTTCTTTCCTTGTGGTCCCCCCCCCCCAAATATTCTTGTACCTTGGGTCGTTTGTGCCCTTGGAAAGCAGCTGTATTGGCTCCCTCTCCTAGGGAGAAAAAAAAAATCACTTTGCTTCAATAGCCACATTAGAAATTGCTATATGTTATGTACTGAGTTGAATAGGATCCAAAATGCAGCAGTCTGATTGGTCCTAGAACAATGCAGCAGTATGATTGGTCTGCAGGAGCCACCCAATCCAGCTCCAGGTGAAAGTGAATCCACAACCAGATTGGCCTACAGGAGAATTCCGGAATTAGCCAATTACGTGCAGCCCATTGTGTAAATAATGTATATAGAGCAGATACTTTGGGGGAACTTTCATTCCTCCGCACCACTATGAGCTAAATAAAGAGCATGAAATCCACTCTTGACTCCGAGTATATTTCACTATATTTTAAGCGGCCCAATTTCTCCAAGCATCCAGAGTGAGGGCAAAGCGAGGAGGAAGGGTGAAGAAATCCACATGCCTTTGTGTCGCAGTGTGAGAAGGAGGAGAAGCTTCCGTCACATTTTATCTCTCTATGACATATAAGTCATACACTCCATAGTCTGATAGGTGGGGTGGCTCCATTTTTTCCTTTGACGGTTCCAGGGAATCTTCATCCAGTATCAACCCTCAGTCAGGGCCAGGCTGCCGATACGATACGATACGATAATCTTTATTGTCATTGTCCCATACAGAACAAAGAAACCGAAAAAAATCTACATCAGACATTCAAAAACCAACAAGCCTGCTATCCCAGCCTGGTTAAGCCCCTAAAAACTCTGATACCCCATAATTAAATACAATATACTCCCACAGAGACTACCTTACACTGCGTTTAAAACCAAAATCGCATTTGGATAGAAACTTTTTCTCAGGCGGCTAGTCCTAGTCTTTATAACCCTGTAGCTTCTTCCAGAAGGCAGAAGCCGAAAGAGATCATTTCCGGGGTGCGCACTATCCTGCACTATCTCTGCATCTTTCTTATGACACCTGGAACATAGATTTGGTCCAAGGTGGGAAGAGTGCACCCAATTATTCTCTCTGCAGTCTTTACAACCCTGGACATCATTGCTTTTCCCCTGACTGTGCAGGTGAGGCAGTCGCCTCAGGGGGCAGATCCAGCCTCTGAGGAGTGGGCGGTTTGCTGTCATAGCTGCTGCAGTCTCCTGCTTGCCCACCACCTCTCTGGTCTCCATTTAGAGGGGGGGGGCAGAGAGCTTCAGAGAGGTGGAAGAGGCAGAGATGACATTGTCTATTTTCCCTTGAGCAGCAAAATGTCCCAGGGGGCCTTCCCTTCTCTTCCTTGACCTGTGTGTGGTCCAGTTTGTCCTCCGAGGACCCTGGTGCAAGGTCAAGGCAGAACAGAACGTGTATCTGAGTTTGCTCATTTCCTTCTCCCTCCCAAACCATTTCCCTTTTGTGTACCTTCAGTCTGTTAGCCTAAGTCAGGGACTGTGCTGTTTGGACTGACCTTTCAGCTGCTGTGGGAGGTAAATAAACAAATTCCTCCAGAGAAATTGTAACTCTCAACATCTGGGTACCTTAGATATTGGGTTTCATGCAGCTCTTGTTTTTCTTTTAAGTGATCGTGAGTTATGTGGTCAAATGCAAGACCTAATTGCTGAGCTGTATTTGGATTTTAAAAATAGTTTTATGGCGGGCTATGTTTATGCTTCACAGCTATCTGGTCATACTGATCTTTATTGGATGTTTCCAAAAGGATCAAGCTAAAGTAGACAGAATGGTACCTGGCTGGCAGGTAGATAGACTTTTCACATACTTTTCACTTTACTAGTCATCTGAACTCTGTCTTAGAAGAAAACAATGGCAAATATTCTGGAGGCACAAAATGCAATGTGTTTTGTAGGGAGGTGAAAAACATGCAGCAGAAATTCTGTGGAAATATAGGCTACCAAACCTAAGAAAGGTTCCATTCCCTTGAGTTCTAAAAGCTCTCCCCGAGCTCTCCCACTTCTCTAGAATAGAGATAGGTCACATGTTTGGCTGGTCATAAGATGATTTACTTACAAAAGTCTTCAAAGGTCAGATTCATGTGCTTTTCCATACAGCAGTCAGAAACAATGCACAGGCAGTCAACATGTTGCTTAGTTCCAAAAGCAAAAGTTCCTAAACTATTGGGGTGTGTGTGTGTGTGTGTGTGTGTGTGAACGCTCATTTCAGACCCCATTCTGGCCTGAAACCAAAGAGGCTTGTAAAATCCATGCGGGAGGCAGTGGAAGACAGGAGTGCCTGGTGTGCTCTGGTCCATGGGGTCACGAAGAGCCGGACATGACTAAACGACTAAACAACAACAAAAGCCACGCTCAGAGCTCCTTATATACCGAAGTCTACATGGAGAGAGAGGTAACAAAGGCTTGGGGATCCATTTCCTCTCAAGGTGGGAAGTGATGACATAGGTTAAGCCTGACAGGATAGCTTCACTGCTTCATGCATGAATTAGATTTCAAACATGTAGAGTTATACGAGGTTGGTACCCTAGAGAAGTTAGGCCTGAATTGTGTTCCAGGTTTATGGGCTGTCAGTTATGTTCTTGGCCCAATTCAAAGTGGATGTTGACCCAAAAGTACTCCTGGTGGTATGGTAAAAAGGTAAAGGACCCCTGGACGATTAAGTTCAGTCAAAGGCAACTATGGGGTGTGGCACTCATCTCACTTTTCAGACCAAGGGAGCCGGCGTTTGTCTGCAGACAGCTTTCCGGGTCATGTGGCCAGCAGGACTAAACCACTACTGATGCATGGAAGACCGTGACGAGTGATGCACGGAAACGCCATTTACCTTCCTGCTGCAGTGGTACCTATTTATCTTCTTGCACTGGCATGCTTTTGGACTGCTAGGTTGGCAGGAGCCGAGACAGAGCAACGAGAGCTCACCCCCTCACACGGATTCAAATCGCTGACCTTCAGATTGGCAAGCCCAAGAGGCTCAGTGGTTTAGTTGCACAGTGGTACCTCGGGTTAAGTACTTCATTTGTTCCGGAGGTCTGTACTTAACCTGAAACTGTTCTTAACCTGAAGCACCACTTTAGCTAATGGGGCCTCCTGCTGCGGCTGCGCCGCCGGAGCCCGATTTCTGTTCTCATCCTGAAGCAAAGTTCTTAACCTGAAGCACTATTTCTGGGTTAGTGGAGTGTGTAACCTGAAGCGTATGTAACCTGAAGCGTGTGTAACCTGAGGTACCACTGTACTTCAGCCACATGGAAGTGGAGCAGAAAGATGTTACTTTTTAGCCACCAGACGGCAGTGCAGAGCACTCTACAAAGACAACAGTTGGCTTGGATGTGCCATAAGACTCATCATTGTTTTTCTACCTCCGTAGAAGTCACTTGTCTGAAGGAGTGTCTCCACCCCCATCATTTTGCCTGGACACTGAGGTCCAGCGCTGAGGGCCTTCTGGCAGTTCCCTCACTGCGAGAAGCCAAGTTACAGGGAACCAGGCAGAGGGCCTTCTCGGTAGTGGCACCTGCCCTGTGGAACACCCTCCCACCAGATGTCAAGGAAATAAACAACTACCTGACTTTTAGAAGACATCTGAAGGCAGTCCTGTTTAGGGAAGCTTTTAATGTTTGATGCATTACTGTATTTTAATATTTTGTTGGAAGCCACCCAGAGTGGATGGGTGGGGTATAATTATTTATTTATTTATTTATTTATTTATTTATTTATTTATTATTATTGTCATGACATACATTCTGATGCGCATCTCTGTAGCTAAAGCAGCATTCAATATGTTCAAGGCTGATGTGGCATGTCTGGCTCAAATCTGCTCATCAGGGGGGCGTGGGGGGGGAATGAAGGTACAGGACTGTGCCACCAAATTGTCCTTGCTGCTGAAATGGAATTAAGAATTGCATGATTATGATTATAATTATGATTTTGATTACCCCACCTTTTGCCCTGACGGGGCTCAAGGCAGTTTACAGATTAAAATTGCTAAAAACAAAAGAAAAAACAATCATGGAAAAGCAATGACACTGACATAGGATTAGAACTATATACAGTGGTACCTTGGGTTATAGACGCTTCAGGTTACAGCCTCTGCTAACCCAGAAATAGTACCTCGGGTTAAGAACTTTGATTCAGGATGAGAACAGAAATCACATGACTGCGGTGCGGTGGCAGCAGGAGGCCCCGTTAGCTAAAGTGGTACCTTAGGTTAAGAACAGTTTCAGGTTAAGAACGGACCTCCAGAATGAATTAAGTTCTTAACCTGAGGTACTACTGTACATATATAAAATCTGTTTAAAACATACAAATAATGACAATTTAAAAAAAAAATGCATGGCATCAGCCCTTTCGGTAAAAGCAGACAGTTACCAGAAGCCTGTTGGTACAAGGTCTTCAGCTGCTGGCGGAAAGACAATAAGGAGGGAGCCAGTCTGGCTTCTCTAGGGAGGGAGTTCCAGAGTCTGGGAGCAGCCACCACCAAGAAGGCCCTGTCCCGTGTTTCCACCATGGCTGAGGTTGTTGCCCACATGCTGAACAACAGGCACAGAGCATGGAGTAGCATGTCATTGATCAATAGCTGCTCCTGATGCCATTGATAGAGCATGGTGAGTTATTCACTGAGAAGGCTTCTTGGGGTGACAGCCACCATGGTGTTTTCCTTTCAAACCACTCTTTATATCTCGTCCAAACTTCATATAATGGTCTTTTTATAATACGGTTTAAAAAGTCTCAGTGTACTCCTATCTTGTCATACCCATAGCTGTTTCCGAACCCCTCCAGATCTAGTATATCTGTGTTCTCCAAGCTAAACCATTCTTTCAGCCATGTTATACATGCAGCTTCATAATATATTTTAAGATCGGGTAATGAGAAGCCTCCTCTTTCCTTTTTATCAGTTAAGAGTTTAAATTTTATTCTAGGCTTCTTCCCCTGCCATACAAACCTAGAAATCATTATTTGCCACTCCTTGAATTGGCCTTGTCCTGTAACAATCAGAATGGTTTGAAATAATAAGAGCATCTTAGGTAAGACACTCATTTTAATAGCTGCTATCCTGAGGGGACCACAGTCTTTTGGCAAGTCTTTGAACAACTGTACCTGCTGACAAGGAGGGTTGTGCACCAGATTGGTTCAAATCCCAAACTGAATTGGGTTCGTTTGAGGGTGTCTGGGCACTCCAGGTGGCCACCTGGAGCGATCTGGGGCTGTTATGGGATGCAGGGTGGGGTGGGAAGAAGGAGAGGTAGGCAACCCCGATGTTCTCACCAGAAACTGAAGTTGAACCCAGCAGGACTGAATCCTCTGATCACCAGATGATGATCAGAGAAGGAGCCAAACTTGGAGGAGCCAATCATTTTTTTAAAAAAATATATTTTTATTAATTTTTACAAAACAAAATTATAAAGAAGACATCCACTTTATCACCAATACAAACTTTCTGGACTTCCATCAGCTCCTCTGAGTGGAGGAGCCAATCTTGAAGGCTGGCAAACACTGCTTAATTTTTTTCTATTTGGAGTACAGTATTTTGGAGAAGATGACAGGGTTTTTGTTTTGTTTTTTAAAGTGAAGGATTAATATTCTACAGAGAGAGAGAGAGAGAGAGAGAGAGAGAGAGAGAGAGAGAGAGAGAGAGAGAAGTTACTGGGCAGGTTCCTCAGGAATTCCTTATGGGACCCGACTTATAAATATTTTAATTAATAGCCTTGGCATCAAAGCCATGAGTGTGTTAATGAAATTTCCTGATGCCACAAAGTTGGCAGCTATCATCAAAACAGATGAAGATCCCAATACAGGAGGAACTGGATAACCTTGTTGCCTTGCCCGCTCGGAAAGGAAGTGAAACTGAAGAAACATGAGATGACGCTGCATTTCAGGAGTAAAGCTTCAAAAATTGCCACGAGTTGAAGGATCGTGGGAATGATGGAGGAGAGGGGAGAGGGGAGAAGACTGGAAGCAGGTTCTATTGGAGAGACTTAGCGTATGTACACATTGCCAATTATTCTGTGACCAGGGCAGTCCCACTGTTTGTTTTTGGAGCCGCACACACATTTTGGAGAAATTGGTTGGGAAGAAAAGACTGTTGTGTTCACCATTGCTTCTATTGATCTTCTGTAAGATACTCTGGAAGTCCTTTTGGCCGGAGGGTGAGGTAAAAAAATGACGCACAAAAAGAGCTAGCTTCCTACAATGGAGCAACAGGATTGTAAAATTCCAGCCTGTGTAAGCACCAAACATTTAAAGCAACCCCCTCCCCAAGAATATTGGGAACTGTTGTTTACCCCTCACAGAGCTGCAATTCCCAGCACCCTTAGCAAACTACGGTTCCTTTTGATGGGAAAATGTGCTGTACGCAACTTTTTTCTCAATACAGTGGTACCTCAGGTTAAGTACTTAGTTTGTTCTGGAGGTCCATTCTTAACCTGAAACTGTTCTTAACCTGAAGCACCACTTTAAGCTAATGGGGCCTCCTGCTGCTGCCTTGCCTTTCTGTTCTCATCCTGAAGCAAAGTTCTTAACCTGAAGCACTATTTCTGGGTTAGCGGAGTCTGTAACCCGAAGCGTATGTAACCTGAAGCGTATGTAACCCGAGGTACCACTGTACAAAGAAACCTGAGAAAACACACACACACACATTAGGAGGAGGAGGAGGAGAGAAAGGAAAGATGCATCAAATAGGGGGGGGGGGAAACCACCTCAGGGTTGGTACCTTCTCGAAAGAACAGGCAGAGGGATCTTTTATTTTGTAAAGCCATTTCCGAGCTTGGGAGGAGAGGGGGTTGCGGGTTATCCCCTCCCACACACGCGGCGGCTGGCCTTTTGCCCCCGCGAGATCCAGGGAATCCCCGGGCGTGCCTTCGACCCGGCCAGCCAATCGGCGGGCTGGGGAGGCGTGGCCTAGCATACTTAAGGTCAGGTACGCCCGGGGACCGTCCTTTTCCCCCTTGCCAGCTGAGCGGTTTTCCCATCCCACCCACCCTTAGGCTTAGCTAGCTATGATCTTGCTATGGACTCCGGTTGGTCGCCGCAAGGGGCCTGGTAGGAATTTTTCCAACTTGGCGCATTTTGAGCCTTTTGGTTTTTTCGCCTACCTCGTAGCAAATGTCACAACTTCTGCGGTATTGGCGGTTAGGCATTGGTAGGGGTTAATTGTTATGCAAATGAATGGGGGGGGGGGAAGGAAGCGCTATCACCTTCCCCCCAATGAAAGGGGTAGTCCGGTAGAGGACTCCGGGGGGCGTTGCCTTGTCCGAAACCTAGGGAGGTAAGGGCCTCCGGCACGCCCCCGAGCGGTGACACCCGTGGGATCCTAGTTGGCGTACTTCAACAGGACTCCCACAGCTTGTGGACAACCCTTCCCGGTCCCCATGCCGGGTAGTCGATAGGAGCCAATGCCTAAAGCCAATACCTTTCAATTCTGTAATCAATAAAGTTGTGGCCTTTTATGCCCATTAACCTTAATAACGTGTCCAGTGTCTTCATTTCACATGGGGGAGGGGACTTGCCACGCAACTTTGTGTAAAGCACCAAAGTCCAGAGATTAAAGAGAAAGCTTCTTCCCATTCCATAAGAGTTGTTGGCATCTGTCTGTCTCAAGAGACAATGGAGTGCACTTCCAGGGGTGAAGTGAAAACATTACAGAATTGTAGCGCCTGCTGCGGCTTCAGAGACCCGTAACTCGTAATTGCTGTATTTCCACATTGGTTTTGCTGTGACCTTCCCAGGGTGCAAGCCTGGGCGGTGCGTACGGAGGTCCTGGGCTACCCAGATGACAAAACCCCAACTCTTGGCGTCGCTGGTCTGGTCCAGAGGAAAGCAGAGCAATACAGTCATACCTCAGGTTAAGAACTTAATTCGTTCCGGAGGTCCATTCTTTCTTTCTTTTTTATAAATAATTTTTATTAAGTTTCATATTTCCAAATTAAACACATCAAATCAATTAGTCCAAATTATAACAATACATATCATATAATCCATTTGTTTTCCAAATTATAAATTTTTGTGGGGGGTACCCATGCTTCTTGATTGGCAGGAGTCCAATCCTCGAATATTTGTTCTGCTTCCATATTAAGAATGATGTTTCCAGTCTCCTCTTCTCAATACTTGTCATTACTCATTTTCCTTTTGATTCTCCTCTGATTTGCTCCGCAAGTGGGTTGAAGAAAACAGTCTTATTTGTATTTCTGTGTGGGCTTTGCGCTGCTCTCTCGCAAATCATTCTCCTCCAACAGTCTTTTCCGCTCGAGCGAGTACCGGTAATCGCCATTTTTGTCGTTCCGATGAAATACAGTCTAAAAACTCGCTCTTTAGCTTTTCCGACCTGCTGCGTCGCAAATTAGTCTTTTTCCAGGAGGGCTGCCCCTTCCAGTTCGCAGTCTCCTTGAAAGTAATATATCTTCGGCTCGCCCTCCCCAAGACCAACTCCAGCAACACAGGTCTCTTATCAAGTCTCCATTCTTACTGCGTCACAAGAGAGAGCCCTTCTTCTTTCCAAATCCTTCACAGAGTAAAAGCTTTAAGTTCATAATTATTCCCACACAATTCAATTTTAGTCCCATTTGCAATTAATTTCTGTGATGGATCTTCAGAGGGAGGGTTATTAGTAATCACATAGAGCAAAAGAAATAAAAAGTCGTTTCCCCCCCCCTTAGTTCCGGCATTCCAATCCACATACCATATCTGTAGTGCTTTGATGTAATCTACCATCTCAGTCCGTCTCAGTCTTCTTCCTTTCTGTGGTAAAATTCTTAGCAGATAAAAACCTCCTGCCTCTCTTGAAGCATGTGCGCTATCTTTCCCAATTTTTTTCCTTTTAAGTAACGCAACTAGCTTCGCACCTGGAAGCAGCTTCGGATGATTTCCAAGGCCCGCCGAGGGTTGTGCACCCAGTGCCTCACCCCCTCCTTCTTCCGAACTCGGGGGTGATTTATGGCAACAGCGGGTGAAAACGGCATCTCTCCCCCCTGGAGAGATGAAGGGAGACTGATATACTCCCCATAATCAGCCTCTAATTACCTCGTGCGAGCTGGATAGATGTTAATATCCGCCATCTTCCAAGGCGCCCCTAGTGGCCCCCCCGGAGGTCCATTCTTAACCTGAAACTGTTCTTAACCTGAAGCACCACTTTAGCTAATGGGGCCTCCTGCTGCCGCCGCGCCCCCGGAACACAATTTCTGTTCTTATCCTGAAGCAAAGTTCTTAACCCGAGGTCATATTTCTGGGTTAGCGGAGTCTGTAACCTGAAGCGTCTGTAACCCGAGGTACCACTGTACGTTTAGCACCAGTAAGAGTAAGAGATCCCTTTAACTGTCCTGTGCCTGGCATCATATGATGCCATGGGATATCAAGGTGATTGGCCTGTGGGCATGGTTTGCACCAAATGGCTTCCTGGGTCCAGCTGTGGAGCAAGCTGATCGGGTGCCTGGAGCAGTCCGCGTGCCCTGCGCCTAGGGGCAGGGCCAGCTGCCTGTGGGGCTGAGTGAGCCAGGACAGGACGCTCCGTGGGGCCTCCGAGAAACCTGCCTGCCTCCTCCGACTCAGCTGCCCTACAGCTGTGGGGGAGGCAGTGGGCGGACGGTTTGGGGCTCCCAAGCCACCCCGTCACTCCCAGGAGAGGCTCGTGGCTTGGGCGCAGTGCAGGCCCTGTTGTGAGGGCCACCCGGCATTTTGTCACCCCCCCTCAGTGGTGAAATCCAGGGTGGACCCCCCACCCCCTTCTTCCTCTGCCCCTGCCCCTGCCTGGGTCAAATGGAGAGGCCTTAGGGCCCCAATTAGGGCCACAGGTTCGCCACCACTGCTGTAGGTTTTGTTGGGCTCCAGTTCCCATCAGCTCCAGCCAGAGGTCTGGAATGATGGGATTTCGAGTCCATCAACATATAGCAGCTACAGGATCTAGCCGAGGTTTAAATGCTCCATGGGAGCATTTCCATACACCAAAAAGGTGGTTTTGGGTATTACAGTGGTGCCTCGGGTTACATACGCTTCAGGTTACATACGCTTCAGGTTACAGACTCCGCTAACCCAGAAATAGTACCTCGTGTTAAGAACTTTGTTTCAGGATGTGAACAGAAATCGTGCTTCGGTGGCGCGGCAGCAGCAGGAGGCCCCATTAGCTAAAGTGGTGCTTCAGGTTAAGAACAGTTTCAGGTTAAGAACAGACCTCTGGAACGAATTAAGTACTTAACCCGAGGTACCACTGTACTAGGAAGCAGCGTAAAAGTTTATGTAAGAAATGGACATGGTTTATCTGGGCTAGATGTTCACTCATACTAAGTCCCTAAATGAACTCACTTGGGCAATAAATATCGCATATGTAATCCAATACAATTTTTGTTCTTCTAGTTCTTTACATCAAGAGTTTATGAGCTATGATCTCACATATGTACAGTCTGTATACTCCAACTCAGGGCTCAAAGACAGCTGTGCTCGCAAAGGTTCTTGCCGCTTGCAGACTGACCTGAGTTGAACTCAAATTATGAGTGGAGAAATCTTCTCTCACCTGCCTCAGGGAATGTGACCTCAGGACAGAGCAGCGAGTCCCACAGTAAAGCACGTATGTACACACAGAGACACACACACAACACACACAAAAAGCATAAACACGGGACAAAATAACCTCTGAAGAAAAAAACACTCCGGTATGACTTTTGTGAAAACAAAGGTTATTCAGAATGCTGTCTGATGAACTACCACCAGCTAGGTTTAACATTCTCTAGAATAGCTGCATGTAATTTTTTCAGCAATTCAATGCAAATTTCTTCTAATAAACACAGTTTCCATGCAGTTTTTACGTGTGTGTGTGGGGGGGGGGGATGGACTTGCTGTGACCCACGTGTGTGATGTGAATAACAAAAGAATCGGTTTGTTGTCTGGATAAAAAAATGGGGCTAAAAACTCACTCTCCCGCAAGAGTGAGTCTCTGGTAGCAGAGTTTAAACTCAAGAAGTCAAGCAGCACAGTGAAGCGTTAGGAATCTAGGCTGTTAAACCTTCTGCATATCCCGTTTAGTCTGCTTGCCAAACTCTCCCCTCTTTCTATCACTCTTGCAATGAACAGGCCACACACAGTTAAGGCAGTTTAAAATCATTTACTTACAAAATGTTCCAAAGGTTAGGTTCATGCATTTATCCAAGCAGCAGCAAGGCAAACATAGGCAGAATATTCTTGGGTAGAAAGTACAGAAAGATAGCTTCAAACGTGTGCTGTAAGCTTACTTAGGCATCCCTTCCTTGGACAGTTACATGGCACAGTGAGAGGGAGAGGAAGAGGGAAAACGGAAAGCTTCCCTTCCATTCTTTCTGGAGCAGAGTGGGGTGACCAAGCTGAGTCTACGAACACAGCTCTATTGTTTTAACCCCTTCATGCACTAACTATTCCTGCTGGTTGTGTTTGATTGCAGTCTCCCACAGTTTTGACTACGGTACCCTTTTTTGCAATTTATTCTCATATTTGTTGTTGTTTAGTCGTGTCCGACTCTTCGTGACCCCATAGACCAGAGCCCGCCAGGCACTCCTGTTTTCTACTGCCTCCTGCAGTTTGGTCAAACTCATCCTGGTAGCTTCAAGAACATTGTCCAACCATCTTGTCCTCTGTCATCCCCTTCTCCTTGTGCCCTCCATCTTTCCCAACCTCAGAGTCTTTTCCAGGGAGTCTTCTCTTCTCATGAGGTGGCCAAAGTACTGGAGCCTCAGCTTCAGGATCTGTCCTTCCAGTGAGCACTCAGGGCTGATTAACTTCAGAATGGATAGGTTTGATCTTCTTGCAGTCCAGGGGACTCTCAAGAGTCTCCTCCAGCACCATAATTCAAAAGCATCAGTTCTTTGGCGATCAGCTTTCTTTATGGTCCAGCTCTCACTTCCATACATCACTACTGGGAAAACCATAGTTTTAACTATACGGACCTTATTCTAATATACTTCATATTTATTTATCTTTACATACATACATACTAATTATTATGCAGAATTTACCTGAATTTTTGAATTTTTTTGTGGGAGAACTGCATTACAAAATTTGGCTAAGTGTGAATTTCAAAAGATGGCTGTGTTTCGCTTCCTGTGTTTAAGAATGTGTGGATTTGATCGATTCACCATCAAATGAGAACTGAATTGAATTCCCTCCCCCCTCCCCTATGCGCAAATATCCCATTGCTCACCTGGTAAGCTGAGCCTTTGCAACGTTCCACGCGAACACCTGTAAAGGCTCCAGCATTTATTCATTGCAAATGTTTGAGGGTGCTTGTGAGCAACTCTCACCACTTGCTCCTCCTTTTCCTGTACCAAGGCTCTAAAATATTAAATTTTGGGTAGAACAAGAAGGTGATGGAGACCTGGCAGAGTGTCTTTTCCTGCTACGGAGTCTGGGTTTTGCAATACAGTGATGGGGAACTTTTATATGCCTGTTGTCTTTGTCCATGGAGTTTTCTTGGCAGGGATACTGGAGTGGCTTGCCGGTTCCTACTCCAGGTGGATCACGTTTGGTCAAAACTCTACACTATGACCTGTTCATCTTGGGTGCCCTGCTCGGCATAGTTCATAGCTTCTCTGAGTTCTTCAAGCCCCTTCGCCACGGCAAGGCAGTGATCCATGAAGGGGATTTCTGAAGGAAATCAGCCCTGAGTGCTCACTGGAAGGACAGATCGTGAAGCTGAGGCTCCAATACTTTGGCCACCTCATGAGAAGAGAAGACTCCCTGGAAAAGACCCTGATGTTGGGAAAGACTGAAGGCACAAATAGAAGGGGACAACAGAGGACGAGATGGTTGGATGGTGTTCTTGAAGCTACCAGCATGAGTTTGATCAAACTGCGGGAGGCAGTGGAGGACAGAAGTGCCTGGCGTGCTCTGGTCCATGGGGTCACGAAGAGTCGGACACGACTAAACGACTAAACAACAACGATGGGGAACTTGTGGTACTCCAGAGAAGACTGGACACCCAACTCCCATCAGTCCCAGCCAGCATGGCCAAAGGCCAGTGATGACAGGAATAATCGTCTGGCAACATCTGGGCAACCTCCAGGTTTCCACCCAGAAATAGATCAAGGGTTTGGTTCTCCAGCCCTGCATAGGGGTTGATAAGAAAAGAGGAATGACAGGAGAAATTGTTTGAACATCTTGAATTAGCAAAGATGACAATTAGGAGACAGCCAACTCAAAGGTATATAAAAAGGGAGGGAATTTATAAAGAATGTATAATTAAACATTGTCCACAAATGAAAACCTGGACATGCTTTGACTAAACTCTGCAATCTGTAAGTTAGATAAAGAATACATGAGATAGAATAAAGAAAGAAATGTTGAAGCAGTGATGATGATGATGATGATAATAATAATAATAATAATAATAATAATAATAATAATAATAATAATAATAGGATGACCTCTCAATGAGGAAGTTGGGTTATATGGAGAAATTAAGTAATTGCGAATTAAGAAAAATACTTAAATACATTGGTACCTCTGGTTACGTACTTAATTCTTTCCGGAGGTCCGTACTTAACCTGAAACTGTTCCTAACCTGAAGCACCACTTTAGCTAATGGGGCCTCCTGCTACTGCCGCGCCGCTGGAGCACGATTTCTGTTCTCATCCTGAAGCAAAGTTCTTAACCCGAGGTAGTATTTCTGGGTTAGCGGAGTCTGTAACCTGAAGCGTATGTAACCCGAGGTACCACTGTAATTGTGAATTAAGAAAAATACTTGAATAATACAAGTCTTCTTTAGGAATTTAAGGATTTATATATATTTGTTTAATTGCTAGCCTTTTGTTTCTTCTGTATCTTATTCGGAATGTATAATTTTTACCATATTAAAAAAATCAAGAAAAAGCATTTTTTAAAAAGACTGCTCACCTTTCACTATGAGTGGCGTTGCGGCCAGGGCATCCTGGTCCCTGTAGTGACCCGGCTCAGGGGATTGCGAACCCCAGCCGCATTACCCCCGCCCGGCCAGTGGGGGGCGTGGCAGCAAGTAATTTAAACCGCATTGGGTAAGCCTTTGTTTAAGGGAGGGGAGGTTGTAGCCTCCGCCTGCCTCTCCTCAATAAGGGGATCCTGTTAAAGGGATCCGGGGGTGTGGATCCTGTCCGATGCCTGGATGTGGGCTAGGGCCATGCCACAACCCCAAAGGGGACCCCTCGGGCTGCCCCTATTTGATGTAAGGCGCTGTGGGTTAAACCACAGAGCCTAGGACTTGCCGATCAGAAGGTCAGCAGTTCGAATCCCTGCGACAGGGTGAGCTCCCGTTGCTTGGTCCCTGCTCCTGCCAACCTAGCAGTTCAAAAGCACCTCAAAGTGCAAGTAGATAAATAGGTACCGCTCCAGCGGGAAGGTAAACGGCTTTTCCGTGCGCTGCTCTGGTTCTCTAGAAGGGGCTTAGTCATGCTGGCCACATGACCCGAAAGCTGTACGCCGGCTCCCTCGGCCAATAAAGCGAGATGAGCGCCGCAACCCCAGAGTCGGCCACGACTGGACCTAATGGTCAGGGGTCCCTTTACCTTTTTATAGGGCTCCCCCTTCTGGTGGTTTACCCTTAATTTGACTCCCTGCAGACGGGCAGGAGTCAAGATATAGTTTGGTTTCACGCAATGCCTAAGCCAAAACGCTCACATCTGTAACCAATACAGTTGCAGCCTGTTTCAGCCCATAATCCTAAATATTTGTGTCCGTGTGTTTATTAATTAATGGGGAACTGCGGGGCAGGGAGCCTTGACAGGCATTAAACAGAACTATATACAGTGGTACCTCGGGTTAAGTACTTAATTCGTTCTGGAGGCCCGTTCTTAACCTGAAGCACCACTTTAGCTAATGGGGCCTCCTGTTGCTGCCACACAGCCAGAGCACGATTTCTGTTCTCATCCAGAAGCAAAGTTCTTAACCCAAGGTACTATTTCTGGGTTAGTGGAGTCTGTAACCTGAAGCGTATGTAACCTGAAGCGTATGTAACCTGAAGCGTATGTAACCTGAGGTACCACTGTATATACAGTGGTACCTCGGGTTAAGAACTTAGGTCATTCTGGAGGTCCATTCTTAACCTGAAACTGTTCTTAACCTGAAGCACCACTTTAGCTAATGGGGCCTCCCGCTGCCGCCGCGCTGCTGCTACACGATTTCTGTTCTCATCCTGAAGCAAAGTTCTTAACCCAAGGTAGTATTTCTGGGTTTGCGGAGTCTGTAACCTGAAGCGTCTGTAATCTGAAGTGTCAGTAACCCGAGGTACTGCTGTACTCCTGATCTCTCTGGTGGAATCTTCTGTTGGTTTGGCCTGCAGACCTCTGGAAGCCTTGGTTAACCTCTGGGATGTAGAAAATGGTCTATGGAGTGAGGAAACATGTGTCCATCTAGATGTTGCTGGACTCCATCATCCATCATCTGCCTGGGTGCTAGTGAGAGTTGCCGTCCGACAACACCTAGAGGACCACAGACACTCTACCCAAAGCCTGGAGTCTGTTGACACAACAGAATGATTTCTCCTAGACATTCTCACCTGCTAGTAAGAGTCTAACTGGAGTCCTTGGTTTATCAAAGGATTGGCGCTGATGAAACAGCTCAGAAAGAAGGGCAGAGGCAGTTTTAGGGTACGGCAACCAGTTCAGCCGCGCTGGGCTCTGTGCTGCAGGAGGCGCCACAACAATGCTGTAGATTGGAGCGTGAGAAGCCAGGGGTGCCAAATGTTAGCATCGCACAGGGTGCTGCTGAAATTTGAGAGCCCAAAGTCCGCCATTGTTAAGGGTGTTGCTGATGTTGAAATTGAATAAACGTGGGCTACAAGCTCGTTTTGCTGCATGTGTAAACCATGCCTCTCTTCCTGTAGTCGTCCCCCTTTTCAACCAGGTCTTAAACTTGAACATTACAGTGGTACCTCGGGTTAAGTACTTAATTCGTTCTGGAGGCCCGTTCTTAACCTGAAGCACCACTTTAGCTAATGGGGCCTCCTGTTGCTGCCACACAGCCAGAGCACGATTTCTGTTCTCATCCGGAAGCAAAGTTCTTAACCCAAGGTACTATTTCTGGGTTAGCGGAGTCTGTAACCTGAAGCGTATGCAACCCGAGGTACCACTGTGCTGGGCCTCCACAGTCATTTGCGGACTCACGGTTAAGACTGTGTTCATGAAAGACAATCTTACTCGGCTGTGAGTGATCGCCAAAGAAGTAGAGAACTGTTGCCCATTTCCAACCAGGGATCTCCTCTTTTCTGCCCCCAATCCAATTTTATGCTCAAAAAACCAGAAGGATAGAGTGATAATATTGAGTTTACCCTGAGGGGCATTTCAGCAAAGTTGTCCCAGAATTGCTAGAAAGTATGTGAGCTTGTGGTACGTTGCACCTGTGTGGTCAAAATTATGGGCTTTAGCCAGAAAGACATTTCCGAGACCCTAATTTTTTTATTATTGTTTTTTCAAAAAAAATTATTGGTTTTCCAAATTTATAGCAAACAAAACAAGAACATCAAAAACAAACTAACATACAAAGAAACAAACATTTATCTTAACTATAATAATTCCACTTTTGTCATAATTAAGTGACATCCTCAACCCCCCCCCCCCGGCTGAGTTTCCATATAAATCATTGTAGCAGTTTTCCAAAACTATTTTCACATAAAATTTACTTAGTCAATTAACATCTTTCCTTCTTTTCATTTTAACTTTAAACTTAATATCCTACAACATCCTAGGCCTATCTGTTATTCGCAAGTAATTCTATTTAGATTATCTTACCATATTTAACTACCGTATTTTTCGCTCTATAGAACGCACCAGACCATAAAACGCACTTAGTTTTTGGAGGAGGAAAACAAGAAAAAAATATATTCTGAATCTCAGAAGCAACAAGAGGGATCGCTGCGCAGTGAAAGCAGCAATCCCTCTAGCTGTTCTGGCTTCAGCGATAGCTGCGCAGCCTGCATTCGCTCCGTAAGACGCACACACATTTCCCCTTACTTTTTAGGAGGGAAAAAGTGAGTCTTATAGAGCAAAAAATATGGTAGATAGTCTTTGAATTTCTTCCAATCCTCTTGATACACCTCTTCCTTCTGGTCGCGGACTCGTCAGGTCGGCTAGCTCCGAAAAATCCATCATCTTCACCTGCCATTCCTCCACTGTTGAGACCCCCCCTTTTTTTTAAACTGACAAATTGAAACAGGCTTCATGAACCATGAAACGAGAAACCTGCGCGTAAGGGTGTGTGTATTAAGATTCACCTCCCCCCACCCCAAGGCACATTAATTACAAATGCAATTTGGGGTGCGACTGTTCAAAAACACAAAATAAGGCTGTGTGCACATTAGCGTTTACCTCAACTGCCGTGCGCTCCCACGGATGGTGTTTGAAGCAACATGGCATTAGCCACAATCCATCTGTTTCCTTGGTTTCTTGAGAAATACCTCGGCTTGATGGACTTTCCCTCAAACTGGTTTCTATCCAATTAGAAAACCGGAAGCCGCGGTTCAGCTGGGTGTATATTTGAAGAAAGGTGCTGCAGAGTTTTGGCGCATTGGAGTTGGGCCCAGGGAAACAAATCAGGCCGTGGGCATCGGGTGAAGACATCCCTGCCCTCTCTCTGGTGTGTGTAAGAAAGGGACTTGAAACGCCGCGTTTGTGTAGGGGTATGTAACCTCGCTGCATTTCAAGCTGCTAATTTTTAGATGGCTGAAAAATCCCACCGCAGTAGTCCCGTATTTTTCACTCTATAGGACGCACCGGACCATAGGAGGGGGAGAACAGGAAAAAAAAAATCTCCCCCTCTCTGCTCAGCGCCCCTTCAGTGAAGCGGCAGGAGAAACGGAGCCCCTTCCATTTCTCCTCCCGCTTCGCTGAAGGGGCGCTGCGCAGAAAGGGAAAACTGTGCAGCACCTCTCCAGTAAAGCGAAGCCTGGAGAGCAAGAGAGATCGGTGTGCACCGACCCCTCTCGCTCTCCAGGCTTCAGGCGGCTATTCACAAGCCTTCGGAGCGTGGCGGGAACTCCTGCTGCACTCCGAAGGCTTGCGGATAGCTGCCTGAAGCCCCCTGAGCTCAGCGGGCATTTGTGCTGCGCTCCGGGGGCTTCAGGCGGCTTTCAGCGAAAGCAACGCGAAGCCTCCGGAGCGGGGGGGGAGCTCTCCCTCTGCGCTACGGAGGCTTCGCATTGCTATCACTGAAGCCGAGGAGCCTGCATTCGCTCCATAGGACGCACACACATTTCCCCTTCATTTTTGGAGTGGGAAAAGTGCATCCTATAGAGCGAAAAATACGGTATTTACTGAATTTATATCCCACCTTTTTTTCCTTCAAGGAACTCAAGTTGGCATTCCTGTCCCCATTTTACCTCACAACCTGTGAGATAGTACTGCTTTTTTCTTATGCTGCGCACACACTGTTCATTTAAAGCACCCCCCACATGAAGAATCCTGGGAATTGTAGTTCTGCGAGGGTTAAATCACAATGCCCAGGATATTTGGGGGCAGGGGTGAGGGAAGGGAGAGAAATAAGGTGCTTTAAATGTAGGTCTGTATGTCGTGTTACAAGAGCCCTGTCGATCTGACTTTATGCTTGGACCCTGGTCAATATTTCTCTGTGGCTCTTGCCTGTAGAATGTCATTAATGTGTGTCAGGGAACTGACATCGGAGCTAGAGGCGGAGGGAAGGCTCTCAAATGATGCTGGAGAAGGACCCAGCAGCAGGGAGAGAAGCAGCTCCGCAGATGGGGAAGCAAATCAGCGCAACACCAGGGATATAGAGGGGCTGATGGGGGAATCGGAGAGAGGGCTCCAGGACTCTTCACTGGACACCAGCGGGGAAAGCACGGGTCCTCTACTACCCACGCCCTCCCTGCGCAGAAGACTTCCGCGCAGGGAGAGTAGGAGGAGACTTGGCGTCAAACAACTTTTATGTTGGAAAAGATTTAAGAAACGCCCACTGACGGATTCTGCTAGCGACTGAGGCAGCCACGAAGTGAAGAGCTGTCCAGACAGAAAGGTTTAACAAGGCAACACAGCCAGGAGTGGCGGTAACTTACGCACGAGCAACCCCACACTCATTACAATGTGGAATGCTACCATTTCCCCCCTTACAGAAAACTGTCATTTAGGGGCAGCTGAATAATAAAATGCACACCACACAGAACTGTAGTTCAGTAGTGGGGTTGGTTTAGGAGGCAAACACACCGCCCCCCTCACCCTGCAATAAAGGTCAATGCAAACAACCCATTTTCTTCCCTAGGATGAGCTCTGGGAAACAGCAACAACAACACACACACCTGGTTCTGCAAGTTTGCAATGTGGTTTAGTTTCGACCAGCAGAAAGGCAGCCTTGGAGGCTGAAGGATGACTGGATAGTGCCTAAAAGCACCACCAACAACCTTCTTCCCGCCCCCTTCCTAGGGGAGTTTTGATTTTTTCTTTAACCTTTTTAAGAAAATAAGGTGAAGGGGAATATATGTGTCATAAAAACCGAACCACCAGGCAAACAGGCTGGAGAGGTGGAAGAATGATGGCTGATCTTGTGTTGGCTATACAGCAAAATGTACAGTATTTTTCGCTCTATAAGACGCACCAGACCACAAGACGCACCTACTTTTTGGAGGAGAAAAACAAGGGAAAAAAATATTCTGAATCTCAGAAGCCAGAGCAGCAAGAGGGATCACTGTGCAGTGAAAGCAGCAACCCCTCTTGCTGTTCTGGCTTCTGGGATAGCAGCGCAGCCTGCATTCGCTCCATAAGATGCACTCCCCTTACTTTTTAGGAGGGAAAAAGTGAGTCATAGAACAAAAAATACAGTATATTGCAGAGTGCATCTGCCAAGCGAGAGGTGAGAGCAGGTGGGCTTACACCATGGGAGAAGCAGTTGCTGTAACTGAACTTGAAAGGTTATGTCTACCTGGTTATCAGAACTGCATTGCTGGCTCTGACCAAGGTCCATCAGGTGCTGTGTGCTTTACTGGACATCGACCAGTGACTCGCTGCCTCTACCCCTGTGGCTTTTGAAATGTTTCCAGACTACAACTCCCATCAGCCTCAGCAGAAATAGCCAACAGTTGGGGATGTTGGGAGTTGTAGTCCAGCAACATCTTGAAGACCACACATCCCCTTTGATGCTTAAAAAATAAAGAAAATGGCAGTGGGAACTTTGGTGCAATCCACTGTGGGTCAGTTGACCGGTTTGGAAGATGTAACCAATGATGAATTTAAGAAAAAGCAAACACACATCTTCAGAGGGTCGCCATGAAGAATTCAGGCCACAATCCACAAGTATGAATCCATTCTATTAGAATAACTGAGTGTCATGGAGAGCAGCAACCTTAAAAGGTCGACTTCCCCACGAAGGCTACCACCCTCTATAAACAGGAGACAACCTCAAGCCAGTATGACCAAAACAGGAGGATGACAACCATTAATTCTAGATGCTATTTGTGGCTTCCTTGAGACAACCCTGTTGACACACTATAATAGGCAGCCCACATTCTGCTTTTCCTGTTCTACTTGCTCTTTCAAGAGAGGGAGGGCTGGTGTACCATTGTACAGTGTCATTCTCATGAGATGCAGGGCGGGACTAGAAGCAGTGTCAGAATAATGGCTCTGGGGAAGTTTCGCTCCGCAACGATAAAACTCAAAATCGAGAGATGGGTTAGGTGCGATTCCTCCTCCCTAAATTGCTTCGCAACGGCGGACTGGCTGCCAGTCATGTTCTTGAGTTTATAGTGGACGTTCTCTCTCTTGCACAAAATGAACCTGAGCTTTGCCAGGGCACCAACACCCCCACTCATTTCCTTTGGGGCTTGCAAATCAGAACCTCTCGGGTGAATTTGCTTTGAGGCATGTTTACGTGATTTGCGAACCTACAGCTCCTCCTCCTCTGGAGTGGATTCAGCCTGGTGATCAGGAGAGGCAATCTAATTGCACAGAAATTGGCAAACAGGTGGGATCTTTAAGGAAGCGGAAATGTTATGGTGATTTGCTTGCGTCTGTTCAATAGCTTTAGTAAAAGGTAAAGGGACCCCTGGGGACACGGGTGGCGCTGTGGGTTAAACCATAGAGTCTAGGACTTGCCGATCAGAAGGTGATCAGGTGAGCTCCATTGCTCGGTCCCTGCTCCTGCCAACCTAGCAGTTCGAAAGCACATCAAAGTGCAAGTAGATAAATAGGTACCGCTCCAGCGGGAAGGTAAACGGCGTTTCTGTGGGCTGCCCTGGTTCGCCGGAAGCAGCTTAGTCATGCTGGCCACATGACCCAGAAGCTGTCTACGGACAAACGCCGGCTCCCTCGGCCAACAAAGCGAGATGAGTGCCGCAACCCCAGAGTCGGTCATGACTGGACCCAATGGTCAGGGGTCCCTTTACCTTTACCTTTAAAGGGACTCCTGACAGTTAAGTCCAGTCGCGAATGACTCTGGGAGCCCCTTCTGGCGCAACGGAACACCGACACCAGAGCAGCGCACGAAAACGCCGTTTACCTTCCTGCCAGAGTGGTACCTATTAATCTACTTGCACTTTTTGGCATGCTTTCAAATTGCTGGGTTCGCAGGAGCAGGGACTGAGCAATGGGAGCTCACCCTGTCACGGGGATTCGAACTGCCAACCTTTTGATCAGCAAGCCCAAGGCTCAGTGGTTTAGACCACAGTGCCACCCACGTCCCGATAGCTTTAGGGTTTGCTAAAGCCTGAACAAGGTGGGAAGTCTCTCTGTGGCTCCCAGGTCAGGGCTTCCACGCTTCCTCAGGCACACTGAATTAAAGGCATATCTGTACACTACAATCTGGTTTATTGACTCTGAGATCTACACCACACATTTATACCACTTTTAGAGGCATGCCTGCCCCCTCCCCAAGAACCTTGGGAACTGTGGGTACCACACATAGTTACAATTCTCAGCACCCTTAAACTACAATTCTCAGGATTTTTGGAGGAAGCTATGTGCTTTAAATGGAAGGTGTGGGTAGTTGCCTCTCTTGCCCCAGGAAACCGGGGAAGGCAAGGAAAAAGAGGAGCAGTAGGCATCTAACATGGGGCATGGGTGGCGCTGTGGTCTAATCCACAGAGCCTAGGGCTTGCCGATTGGAAGGTTGGTGGTTCGAATCCCTGCGGTGGGGTGAGCTCCCGTTGCTCGGTCCCTGCTCCTGCCCACCTAGCAGTTCAAAAGCACCTCAAAGTGCAAGTAGATAAATAGGTACCGCTCCGGCGGGAAGGTAAATAGCGTTTCCGTGCACTGCTCTGGTTTGCCAGAAGCGGCTTAGCCATGCTGGCCACATGACCCGGAAGCTGTATGCCGGCTCCCTCAGCCAATAAAGTGAGATGAGTGCTGCAACCCCAAGAGTCATCTGCGACTGGACCTAACGGTCAGGGGTCCCTTTACCTTTAGGCATCTAGCACTCTCACCAAATCAGAGTCTCTAAAATTCTCTGGGAAAAGCCATGAAGAAATGAAACCAATGAAGAATTGTAGAGCATTATAATAGCCTGATTGTTATTGTGCCAGCCAGTAATTTAGGCAATCGTAATCATTCAGAATCTAGTGCCAAGTAGTATGCAAATTTGTTATGACTCAACTCGCTTATTTTCCATTTATGTAAAAAAGTTTAATAAAATAAATAGGTCATGTCAAGTTGTGCGAACATATTAAATACAGGAACACATTATTTACAATATTAAAAAACAAAACTTCTCCACGTATACATATTTACACTAATGTAAAATCAAACTGTGTCGCTCAAGTTCTCCTTTTCGGTCACAACAATCTTATACACACAACCCAGTGTAACTTAAGGGTACAGTCCCTTGTAGAAGCAAATCCCAGAATGTTCAGTGGGACTTACAGGAAATAATATATAGGACTGTAGCTTGAGTTAATTAAGATGCAGCTTTTCAGGAAGTCCTACATAACTTTACAGGAAGCATAAAGTAATAGCATGTGGTTGCAAGTTTACACACAATTAGACTGCTTAAGATATGCCATGCCACTGTTCAGTGCAGGAAGATTTACATTTCGAAAAGCAAAACAAAGAACTTCACTGAAGGTGGTGAGCGTCGATAAGTCTGTGTGCCAAAGCAATCCATTCCCCCCACAATTGTTGCATCAAAATATTGTAAGTTGTCATATATGATTGCTCATCATTCACCTTTGCCATAAATGGCATATTCTAGCATGCATTTGCCCCTGTATTCCAAAGGGTACTGAGAAGGGGCTGCTGTTACTACATTGGCACAAGTATTTATTCTTTACTTGAGGTGGGAGAAGGATCTAGGTGTGGAACCTGTTTTCCTCCCGATGTTGATGGAATATAACTTGCATCATTCCTGACCTTGGGCCAATTTGGGTAGAGCTAATGAAGAGCTCCAGAAACATCAGGAGAGCCACAGGATCCCCAGACCTGATCCAGGCTTCAAGGGAGAAGCAGCCAGACAACAGGACTGACAAAACAGACTCATTTTATGACCTCTCTCATGGCAAGCTCTCCAAGGATTACGGGAACCACCAGACTGCTGATTTAGAATTCACTTCCCAACCTACTTAAATACAGAACAATCTGTGCTTTGAGGAGAACTTCAGTAGGTGGCCTTCAGTGTTATTTCCACATCTCAGCCGTCTCGATTGTTACACAGCACAGGTTGCGAAAACAGCAGCCCTGGGCTTCTGAATGCTAAAGGGACGGCTCAACGATACTCTAGTTTAGGCACACTGCAGCTGACTGGGATTTAGTGGCATAGCATGCGTTGCCAGAGCCCGGGGCAAAACAAGTATCCTCAGCACCACCCGCCAATAGGCTGGAATGAAGGGACAATAGTTTGGCAACTTACCCAAGTGGCAACAGTGGTGCCCTGCGAGTGTCGAGCATGGCAGAGGGTGGGACAGGGGATTGGTTAGGAATGCGTCTCTTTCTAAAGCCCGTGCAGAGGGCACCCTAGTGATTGGCCGTCGCCCAAATCCACTCTCCAGTCTGCCCACACAAACATTGGGAGATCTTCTGTGTGAGGGGGAGGGCACCCTATTTTTTATTTATGATGACTACTTCATTCCCCCCCCCTTCTGGAATTTTGTGCCCCTAAGAATTTTGCCCCGCCCACGCTATGCCACTGCTGGGATTAGACAAACCCCGAGACAGCAGCAACAAGCAGCTCTTAGGTGAGAGTTTTGCCGTGAGATATCGGTCTTTAAAAAGGTGCATTTATCAAAGAAAGAAAGAAAGAAAGAAAGAAAGAAAGAAAGAAAGAAAGAAAGAAAGAAGCAGCAAACTTGGAAACAGCTTGTGCACCTGTTCTGGCAAGACATCCAGAACAGAAAGCAGAAAGCAGTGACATTTCTGGTCTGCCACCTTTTCAGGCAGCAAGCAGGAGCTCTCAAGATGACAACAGGTGGAGGTGTATGAGAAGAGAGGCACACCCTGTGCAGTTTATCCCAGGCTGGGAGTCACAGAGCTCTTTAAGCAACGTGAGACTTATTTCAAAGCCTGCTCTGTTTCCCCTCCTTTCACCTCGAGGGGTGTGTGTGTGTGGAAGTCAGTAACAACACAAAGAAGAAGAAGAAGAAACCCATCTCTTTATGCAGGCATGAACACCTCCCTAAATTCTCCCCCTTGCACACAGACGTCTCTGTAAACTACCTGCCGAGAGTTCTCTGGTGACAGATTAACGCACACACGGTCTTTGGGTCGTCTTCCGGTACGGAACAGGGTGGGGCAGCTCTCCAGCAGCTGTGGAAACGGCAGATGTTGACTCCTGCAAGTGTGATGGCCTGTTTGACATCCTCTGGCAGCTGCAGAGAGGCCAAGGGCATGCAACCCCCCCCCCCTTGCGGCATCTTCCATGTTGGGCAGACAAGGTCTCAGGCTCTCAACGTGCTCCTCTGAGGTTCTGAGTTTGACCTTCTCTGACGTGCCTCCACGGAAGGGCGTGTGCTTCAGCGACAGCCTTTCCAGCTGCATCTCCTAGAAGAGGCAAGAACTGAGTAATAGCTTCGACAGGGAACATCATCGTGCCAAGCTGGGAGCTACCAGAAGTGTTTCCAAAGAGTTAAAAAGCAGGATTTAGTGGGCCATGTGAACATAAGAAGACCCTGCTGAATCATGCCAACGGCACATTTAGTTCAGCACCCTGTTCTCACAGTGTTGGACTAAATAATAATAATAATAATAATAATAATAATAATAATAATTTATACCCCGCCCTCCCCAGCCAAGACCGGGCTCAGGGCAGCTAACCCCAAATATAAAAACAATCGATTGAAATACAGCTTAAAAAACAAGATTAAAACACATCATTAAAACATTAAAAGGCAGCCTCATTTCGGTGGAAACTCAATCAAAAACTTTTTGGGGGATAAAAATGTCAAGTCTTCACCAAGGCTAACTATCCAGACTGGTCCTACACGGGCCAGAAAAAAAGCCAGGGAAGTCCCCAAATAGGAGTTCTAACACAGAAGGAGAAAGAGAAAGAGGGGGAGGGAATCAAATTGGCTCCAAGCCAAAGGCCAGGTGGAACAACTCTGTCTTACAGGCCCTGTGGAAAGAAATCAGATCCTGAAAGGCGCTGGTCTCATGGGACAGAGCGTTCCACCAGGCCGGAGCCAGTGCTGAGAAGGCCCTGCTCTGGTTGAGGCTAATCTGACTTCCTTAGGGCCCGGGACCACTAGGATGTTGCTATTTATGGACCTTAAGGTCCTCTGTGGGGCGTACCGGGGGAGGTGGTCCCGTAGGTATGAGGGTCCTAGGCCATGAAGGAAGCCTGCAAATGACATGAGCACAACAGCACCATGCCCCAGAAACTGGTATTCAGAGGGGTGCTGCGGCTCAGTGATGGGGCCCGTGCTTTGGGTGCAAAAAGGTCCCAGAATCAATCTCCAGTCAAGAGAGGACTATGTCCAATGCCAGCCAGTGTAAGACAAGAAAAAAGCACACCAAGAACTCAGGCCAATGTAAGTTTCAGTAGTGGGAGTGGTCCCTACTCACAAGTCAATAGTCAATAATAACAAAAACTAATCCATTCAAAAGTATGTATTCTGACAAGAATTACAAACTCAAATAGAGATTACAAATTCTAACAGAGATTACAAACTCTAACTCATAAAGATATGTATAACACAATAATTCGTTACAAAGATTTTCAGTAGTGGACCACTCCCACTACTGAAACTTACATTGGCCTGAGTTCTTGGTATATTTAATAACAAGAACTGTAACTTATTTAAAGCCAGTGGAAGACAGCTCCTAGATGGATTGCGTAATTAGACAGAGCCTTCATATTGACCTGACAATAACGGCTTTGCACCTGACAGCTTCCTAAAGAATGCCTGCAGCCGTAGAACCCGATTCTGATCTCTTGCAGGGTCCATACTTTCAAGGAAATGCTACCTACTGCATTTAACTCTGGAATGACAGACAGTGGAACTGGAAAATAGTCTGTCTCTACTCACTTCCCCCAAACCAAACAGTGCAACCTCATACATTTTGCTTTGGAAGCGAGTCCCACTGTGTTTACTGTGGGCTACTCCCCGGTAGATGTGAACAGGATGGCAGCCAAAGAGGGGGAACAGGATGGCTCGAAATGGAAGCATCATCGGTTCACACCTACAGAGCCAATTAATGCACCACACACAATTTAGCACTTGCCCAAAGTTTGAAAACAGACAAAATGCTGCCCCTGTGATCATTTCGGAAATACAGAATTTCAGAATTTTGTTGGCATACTATACTTTGTTGTCATTCTTATAACAGCCGCCCTGTGAGGTTGGTAATAGGGTATGGGTGGAAATGGGCAAAGATGCAGTGTTTTCCTTTAATCCACCTAGTGAACATATAGATGCCGCAAGATGGTGCTTAGTCACTACGCCGTAGAAGTTCTGATACAGATGATAGGGATATATAGAAAGCCATTGGCCCATCTGGTTCAGGGGACATACTGGGCAAATGCTCTACTACCAAGCTAAGGCCCTTTTCCAAATATGATGCATAGCCAGATTTGCAATATATTTGGGGTGTGGTTCCTCTTCTCCTGAAAGGCACTATTATCCCAAAGCGATGCTATCCCCAGTCAGTTCTACGAAGAGGGATTTTTGACTGTTTCTTGGAGAATTAAAACCTTTGGAGAAGAAAGCATATTGAGTGGCAATGCTTACCTTCAGTTCCCTTTAAACATCATTGCTGGAACTTCCGTTTTCTTGCCGGAGCCTCCTCCTTTCTTCCTTTTCATCGCACACAGAACACTTTTTCCTTACCCTGTGAAGCAACAACATTGGAATCCGTCATGAAAACCGAGATTGCCCCCTCCAAAAGTATACAAAACACCCCTTTCACAAACTCTGGTGATCTGAAATCCAAGCGTAGCATTGCCTATTATATCTGGAGGCAAAGCAACTTGCCTCGTGCATGGTATAATTCTGAGAAGGCCAGTAGGAAACAGAGTGTGTTCTTTCAGTTTACTGTGCATTAAAATACAGTGGTACCTTGGTTTGCGAACAGTCTGGTTTGCATACGTTTTGGATTACAAACACGTCAAACCCGGAAGTGCGTGTCCCGGTTTGCGAACTTTTTTTGGATTACAACCCATTTTTTTTGGATTACAAACAATATTTTTTTTTTGAGGCCCCATTGGCGAAAGCGCGCCTTGGGTTACAACCTGTTTTGATTTACGAACGGACTTCCAGAATGGATTACGGCTGTAAACTAAGGTACCACTGTATACAAACCCTTTTAAGGAACTCAGGATAGGGGTGGAGAAGGGACTAACAGAGTCCAAGCATTAATTCCTGCAAAATGTCCTACTGCTTGGGCCAAATCTGCTGCAAGGGGTGGGAAAAGAATGTGAGGGCCCTTCAGAGTAGGTGTACTGAGAAGGTGGACTGGGCCTCTGAGGTTTCACTACGTGTCAACGATGAGTTCCTGATCCATTTATCCACCATCCATTTATCCACCATCCAGGCTGACACTTCAAGGCCCCTTCACAAACAGGTGTAGCTTCCGGCAGCCCGGCCAGCTGTTCTCAGTTTACCCTCACGAGGCCCTCATGAAGGTAAAAAGGGGAGGCAGAGAATCATCTCGGCCATCTTGAGTCCCTTGGAGGAATATGATATATACAGAAGCGAGACTTCAGAAGGCAGTGAATTGGCTTTGCATTTCTGTTCTTAGTTCAAGAACATTCGGCTAGTTTGCAACATCGCTGCCAGCAACAGATACCATGGACAGATCCATTTGTGCATGCTTTGTTTGCCTAGTAAAAAAGCATTGATGGGTACCTGCAAATGGTATCATTTGCAGGCCTCTATGGAAACTGGCTATAAACTGTTAATTTATCCTAAATTATTAGCACTGAGCTGTGCATTTTTAGGGATTCGAATGAGCCGGAATGCCCTGCCTTACTCTTTGTAGATTAAACTGGGTGAGGCAGCATCTAAGGTGAATTCTTACTATGAACAATATAAAGTGCAGCAGTGCGATTGCCACTAAACCCCCTTTTCCCCATGAGTGGGACATTGCTTTATGCTATCACATGCAGTAAACCTATGCAGATGGCACACTTAGCCAGGCATTGGCTGGCATGGTGTGATTGAGGGATATTGCCTGAATCCCATCCATCCTCCTACCGGGGCCCCCTCAAATTGTGTGGCACAGGAGTGTGGGCCGCTCCTCATGAAATCACAAGGGTCCATGGTTTACAAATGCAACACTAGCTCATGACACCATCCCACATTGAACCCATTATCCGCCCCCAACTATTTGGTGACCACCATGTACCCATCCAAAAGTAGAGACATCACCTTGCCAACAAAGGTCCGTATAGTAAAAGCTATGATTTTCCCAGTAGTGATGTATGGAAGTGAGAGCTGGACCATAAAGAAGGCTGATCGCCAAAGAATTGATGCTTTTGAATTATGGTGCTGGAGGAGACTCTTGAGAGTCCCATGGACTGCAAGAAGATCAAACCTCTCCATTCTCAAGGAAATCAGCCCTGAGTGCTCACTGGAAGGACAGATCCTGAAGCTGAGGCTCCAATATTTTGGCCACCTCATGAGAAGAGAAGACTCCCTGGAAAAGACCCTGATGTTGGGAAAGATGGAGGGCACAAGGAGAAGGGGACGGCAGAGGACGAGATGGTTGGACAGTGTTCTCGAAGCTACCAGCATGAGTTTGACCAAATTGCGGGAGGCAGTGGAAGACAGAAGTGCCTGGCGTGCTCTGGTCCATGGGGTCACGAAGAGTCGGACACGACTAAACGACTAAACAACAACAACAATGTACCCATCATTTGTTTAAATTAAGCTTGTTCCAGAGCTTTACATCTTAAAGGTTAGGAGGGTGTAACCTTTGACCAGTTCCTGGAGACCTGAAGGACACCATCTGCAGACTGCTTTTCAATTGAAAAGTTTCTGAAATGTTGAACTTACAAGAGCGTTCACCAGATTGTTTGCTTAGATCATTGATTCAGATGATATTCATATGGGATACTTTAGGACAAACTTGTAGTGCAAACCAACACCCTATTCCTATAACGCACTCAAAAAAGGACTAGAGGAGAATGTGGATGTAGGTGAAACATTGTGTGTGCTTCTGCCACCAATTTACTAGGTTTCTTCAACAAACCGGAGGACCGAAATTGTACTACTTACAGCAATGTTACAACGATCACAATGGCAGCAAAGGTGAGCAAACCAGCCGTCGACGCAAGTACTGTGGATGTGAAACTTTCGTTGCCAGCGGTAATGTGCGTCTTCAAGAACTGCTCGACGCAACGTTCGCCAAAGTAATCCGAGTGGCACCTGAAAATTGACCACACACAAAATTTAGCCGCACAGTTTTTTGAGCGCTCGCTTCAGAGTTTACACCAAGGCAAGCCATTCGGATATGACCTCCTGCAGCTCATCAGCACCACACTGTAAGATGCTGGAGCCCGAGGAGCAGGATCTCACCATGTAATGTTGTCAGATCCAACAGCGCCAGTGAGGAGTTTGCCAGCTGTAGGCTAAGCTGCAATGAGTTTGGCTGGGACGTTCCAGGAAAAGCGTACTTCATTCTTTCTTTTAACACATGAGCAAATTACGAGTTCGGCGGCCCATTGTGCAGCTTACGAATGCCACAATCGTTTAAAACGTACATGGCAAAGAGGACTTGCTGGTGACACAGTGAATTACCGTATATTTTGCTTTATAAGACGCACTTTTTCCTTTTCAAAAATGAAGGGGAAATGTGTGTGCGTCTCATGGAGCGAATGCAGGTTCCTTGGCTTCAGTGATAGCAATGCGAAGCCTCCGAAGCGCAGAGGGAGAGGTCCCCCCGTGCTCCGGAGGCTTCGCGTTGCTTTCGCTAAAGCCACCTGAAGCCCCCGGAGCGCAGCAGGAGTTCCCGCTGCGCTCCGAAGGCTTGCGGATAGCCGCCTGAAGCCTGGAAAGCGAGAGGGGTCAGTGCACACCGATCCCTCTTGCTCTCCAGGCTTCGCATCACTGGAGAGGCGCTGCACAGTTTTCCCTCTCTGCGCAGCGCCCCTTCAGCGAAGCGGGAGGAGAAATGGAAGGGGCTCCGTTTCTCCTGCCGCTTCTCTGAAGGGGAGCTGAGCAGAGAGGGGGAGATTTTTTCCCCCCTGTTCTCCCCCTCCTATGGTCCGGTGCATCCTACAGAGCGAAAAATATGGTAATAAGAAGTGCTAACAAGACAGCGAGCAAAACCCACCAAAGTTTGGGTACCTTTGTCCCCAGGAACCCTCTCCTGCCATTACATAACTCTAGATGTTCTGGAATTTTCCCAAGGACACACCCCTCACCGGCCTGACTTTGCACCCCAGACGTATTTGCTTCGGCTAGTTATGTGCTCTCAAATTCCAGCAATACCTTTCGCCTGCTGAATGGAAGATACGAGAGGCGGCTGTTACCGTATGCAGAAACTAGATTTCTGTACAATTTTTGCCCCACCCATTTTGGCCACTGGTTCTGCCTCCCCCCCCAACCTTTGGCCCTCAAAAGGTTGCTCAGAAAGGAACCCATCCGTTCCTATTCTTCATTTAGAATATATGTATAAAAACCACAGTTATTCTAACAATGGCATTGGGCTCGTTCCAATCAATGCAGAGACCAGCCAGCAGCACCCATATCCAGGTTTCTGTGACACCTTTGTCTAGGAACGTAAGGTCAGATTAAGACTTTTAGAAGCCCCAAGCACTTAAAAGATTTCGGTGCCCACATATATATCCAATTCAAATTATAGGAGCGTCTCCACCCCCATCGTTCTACCCGGACACTGAGGTCCAGCACCGAGGGCCTTCTGGCAGTTCCCTCACTGCGAGAAGCCAAGTTACAGGGAACCAGGCAGAGGGCCTTCTCGGTAGTGGTACCTTCCCTGTGGAACACCCTCCCACCAGATGTCAAAGAGAACAACAACTACCAGGCTTTTAGAAGACATCTGAAGGCAGCCCTGTTTAGGGAAGCTTTTAATGTTTGATGTATTATAGTATTTTAATATTCTTTTGGAAGCCGCCCAGAGTGGCTGGGGAAGCCCAGCCAGATGGGTGGGGTAAAAATAATAAATTATTATTATTATTATTATTATTATTATTATTATTATTATTATTAACAATGATAAATTGTGAAATACCATTTCATTTTTCAAAATGAAACAAAACCTGCAGTAAGATGGGAGATAATGTTTATTTTTGTATAAAGGTAAAGGGACCCCTGACCATTAGGTCCAGTCTTGGCCGACTCCAGGATTGCTGCGCTCATCTCGCTCTATTGGCCGAGGGAGCCGGCGTACAGCTTCCAGGTCATGTGGCCAGCAGGACTAAGCCGCTTCTGGCAAACCAGAGCAGTGCACAGAAACGCCGTTTACCTTCCCACTGGAGCGGTACCTATTTATCTACTTGCACTTTGAGGTGCTTTTGAACTGCTAGGTTGGCAGGAGCAGGGACTGAGCAACGAGAGCTCACCCCGTCGTGGGGATTCAAACCGCTGACCTTCTGATCAGCAAGTCCTAGGCTCTGTGGTTTAACCCACAGCGCCACCCACATCACTATTTTCTCCTGCTTTTTTCTAATTGCAAAGCCTTTGATCGGATCCTCAAAAGTCATCTTAACGCAACACATCTCCTTCTATGCTTAGCAGAGATAAGGCGTCCAGCCTGCCTTGTGGCATGGTTTTCTGTTGGGAATTTTAATATACTTCAGCTGAGAAAACAAATGCTCAGCTGAGAAATTTGTGACCATTAATGTTAAAAAAAAACAGCAATGGGAAATTTCCGTAGTGACCCCTCTTCCCTTGATGGACTTATTTTGCTTCATGGTTAATTCAGCCTAGCAGGTTGACTGTGGGTTGATAAGAGCTTTGTTCTCAAACTTTCTCAATAATTCTCCCACCCACTTTTTTGTTTAAAAAACGGTAAACTATTTATCAACAGATCTGTGTTTTCTATGTTTTGCTGCCCATTTAATAGCCCTGCGCTCAGGGCTGTGGCTTTAAACGCCTTCTGTTTATGATGTCTTATGATGGTGGGCAGTATATAAATCAATCAATCAATCAATCAATCAATCAATCAATCAATCAATCAATTCTGTGCAAAAGTCCAGGATTCAGAAGGATAGCCCTCCAAGGCAGTAGGTCAACTTACTTGCATGTGGCTTTTCGAAGGTGTTCATAATATTTGCAGTCCCCATGTACACAGAAGTTTTTAAACTCTGCTTCACACGGAGTTTTCTTCTTGTTTTTCTTCCCCTTGTTGTTTCCCTTTCTTTTTGGCTTCTTTTTCCCGCTCTCTGATTTTGCTGGCTTTTTAAGTTCAAATGGAACTGGAAAGGGGAAAGGGGAAAAAAAGTGTTTATTTGCATTGAGGAGTTATCTGCCCTTGCTTCCATGAGCTCAGGGTGGTATTTTAACTGCAGATTAGATCATACTGAGAGGGAAATGGGGGAAGAGGGAGGGAGATGTAGCCAAGAACAGTAGCATTTCAATCTCAGTTTCCCATTCAAACTAGTACACCACTTTGGCTGCAAGTCCAAAGATCAACAAAGGGCTTTCATGCTAGAGAGCTGCCTAGAATACACAAGATTCTAACAAGATAGCAATTGGGCATCCTGCTATAAATTGAAGATGGCCCTGAAAATATTCTTGTGTGGAAGAGGTTTTAGGTGCATTTTTAAAAAACAGCTGCACCAACAATAACAACAACAGAAGATGAACAAAAGATGCTTATGTCTTTAGAGGAGACAACTTTGTGCCAGCAGAAACTCAAGGAACAGAGTCTAGGAAACCGTGATTTATTTATTTTTATACACTAAGGCCAAGGTGCCTGATCCAGATATTAAACTCTTGGTTTCAGGAAGCGCTTCCCTTTCTATTTTTAGACCTAGTACATACCTCACACTCCAGAAGTAACATATGACCAGGAAAGAAGCTGACACAGATGGGAAACAATTTTTGCCTCTGCTTTTTATGTTGATGTGACACACATTTTAGAAAGTCAATGTGCAAAAGCCCTTTTAATATAGCTTCGAGTTTGATTCCCAAATGCAATAAAGTCCCAGCTAGTAATAACTGTTGTTGACTAATTTTATCATAAACATTACTGCTCAGCATGAAGGGCAAATTAAGTAGTGCCGACTAATTATGCTTAGCAAGTCTAATGAAGTGTGGTAATATGGTTAACCCCAAAGATATTTGCATTTCAGAGGGGTTCAAAGGACTGAGCAGACAGCCAAGGAGGAATTGTTAAAGAGGATTTCACAGCCATCTCCCAGTTTAAAAATGCATGCTTGTGGGATTCTGCTGCGGTGTGCTAATGAACATGTGCCATTAATGGACGGAAAGACATTCTTAAATCATTCCCACCCAACCCTCCGATACATGCCTGTGCAAAAGCATCAGTTAACACACAACTGAGTTTCAGGATCGCCTCCTGAATTTTCCATTTTGCTGGTACAGTGGTACCTCAGGTTAAGAACTTAATTCGTTCTGGAGGTCCGTTCTTAACCTGAAACTGTTCTTAACCTGAGGTACCACTTTAGCTAACGGGGCCTCCCGCTGCCATCGCACAATTTCTGTTCTCATCCCGAAGCAAAGTTCTTAACCCGAGGTACTATTTCTGGGTTAGCAGACTCTGTAACCTGAAGCATATGTAACCTGAAGCATCTGTAACCCGAGGTACCACTGTACTAAGAACACAAAACATAACTAGACGACCTTTTTTGTTTTTTTAGGTCATGATCGGCAAGACTTGCTAGACTTCATGTTGTAGGTGTGTTTATTGCATTTTAATCATGCTGTTCCTCCAAGAAACTTAAGCAATGCGCATAGCTCTCCCCTCCCCCCCAACAGCAACTCTGAAGTACGTTGGGTCAGTCATTTTCTCTCAGCCTAAGGTAAAAAAAAACACACCACCTAGGTGTACCTCTAAAAACCTACAATACGAATGACAAACTTGTTTAGAAGACATCATACAGAGACACTCATCAGAGAAACAGGACTGAGTACAACTCCCTGTCAGGCACACAAACTGACACCGTAGCATCCTTTCGGTGCACATTGCTCAGCACATGACGGCTACATTGCAATTAGCATTACGAATAACACTTTGAGCCATGGCAGGTGGCTGTCAAAAGACAAAAGACCAGCTAGGCTCCATGATACCAAACCTTGTATGTTCTACCTTGGTGGTTCTTCACCCCCAACCTGGATTACCGTATTTTTTGCTCTATAAGACTTACTTTCCCCCTCCTAAAAAGTAAGGGGAAATGTGTGTGCATCTTATGGAGCAAATGCAGGCTGCGCAGCTATCCCAGAAGCCGGAACAGCAAGAGGGATTGCTGCTTTCACTGCGCAGCGATCCCTCTTGCTGTTCTGGCTTCTGAGATTCAGAATATTTTTGTTTTTGTTTTCCTCCTCCAAAAACTAGGTGCATCTTGTGGTCTGGTGCGTCTTATAGAGCAAAAAATACGGATACTTGAGAATTGCTGAGAGCGTTGATGGCCCACTTTATGGTTTCCTTTGGAGACTATGGAAATTTGTAGTCTGTATCCTCCTCAAGCTGCTATTCATGGACACATTCCAGAGTAAGAACTTAGTTTGTTGACTGTACCTTTCAGGGGTGCCAACTTCAATAAGATATTTTTTGTGGGGGGAGGTAAGCCCCACCCCACATATTCGATCATGTGATGCTGTGCGTGCACACCATTCGGGCTTGGCCCCTTCAAATATTTTTGAGGGATGGCCGAAGAGACCTCAGCCCTGAGGACTGGCTCCTATGGTACCTTTATTCTGCCACGAAGGGGCCAAAGGCTTTCAGGTTGGTCAAGAAACTAAGCTAGATGGGCCAATGGACTGATTCAGTACTAGGCAGCTTCAGATGTTCCTACGATGGCTTGGAAAATTCTCAACAGCCCTCCAAGTGTCTCTTGCTTAAATGGTTTTGTCCTGCCCCTTGACTCCACAATGGAGCCAGCAATTCCCAGGATTCTTTGGAGGCAGCCAAGACTTGTGCAACCACTATAAGTTTGCAGCGTAGCTATGCTCCTTTATTTTCTGGAACCAACAACAGTCCATTTCGAAAAAGTGCCAACAGAGTTACCTCAAGAGTCTTAGAAATGGCATGAGCGTTAGGAAGGCAAAATATTTCTCCTAAATCAACATTTCCTTAAAACTCAAACGCAACAACGCTGTCAGCTCTCAGGGTTAAAGGCTCAATTGTGAGCCAAAGAATGAGACTGCTTCTGAACCAAAGGCTGAAGGGCTTAATTCAGGCAGTTTTGGGACTACAACTCCCATCATCCCTAGCTAACAGGACCAGTGGTCAGGGATGATGGGAATTGTAGTCCTAAAACATCTGGAGGGCCCGAGTTTGGGGATGCCTGGTTTAAATGCATTGTCTCAGCAGCAGAATGCGAACACATTGGGGGCAGTGTACTGCAGAAAAATTCACTCTTGGTGAATTCCAGTTCAAACATCTGCACTTCCCAGAATAATGTACAGATGGGAATTTTGTTATCTACTATCTGCTGAAGTTCTTGAGTGTTACAGCCCAGATCTTGGCTCCAAAAAGAATAAAAATACATTTGAAGAGTATGTACTTGGCTAGGAAATGTGTTTTGAAATATATATTTAAATACAAGTTTCAGAGATTACTATTTAAATGGACTTATGGCCAAGCAGATGCAAAAGTAGTATGAACCAGAAGCAGCCCAGATCACCTACCATATAGCAGCAGAAATAGCTTATGCTTTGAGTTTGCCAGAAATTTAAAGCTCTATTTACAAACAACACATTCTGCTGCCATCCCAAAACTTAATTGCAACTATGCACTGGGAAAGCTTATCAGATTGATACCCAGGTTTCACTAATTAAATAATATTCAAAATAACTCTCGCCCACAGCGGTTGCAGGAGAACTGCAACCCAAGATACGATCACATTGTTCAGATTTTGAAAACCTCAAATTTAAAAGGTTTAGTAATATTAAAGGAAGGAAATCCTACTGGGCTGTGGTAGTGCAGGGCAAGTTTCTACTTAGCCTCATATTCACTTGGTGTGACTTATGGGAAAATATGTCTAAGGTCCATTGTTGCTACGTTATAGGGTAATTAACTTACAGCAGTGTAAATTAATGCTAACTGGTGAGTGAAAAGCGAATTATTGAGTTTGACAGTGCTTTTTTCTGGGGGGGATGCAGGGGTATGGATACCCCTAAACGTTTTGTGAATCTTTGTACTTTGGTCCATTTACTGTCTTTATTTTCCCCAATTTGAACTATAAAATGGGGATTTTCTTGAGTCAAAATAAGAGTACCCCTAAACACTTTTTTTTAAAAAGCACTGGAATTTGAGTATTATATTATTCTGTGGAGACGATGAAAACTTGAATTTGAAGAAGGGAGAAACTGAAATCCATTCATTTCTTCCTGTCCTGAAAATTTGGGTTAATAATAATAACATTTCTCTCTTTTCTTTTACACAATGGGATACCTGACAAAATGTAGGAACCCCTTGCAATTAAGGTAAAGGACCCCTGGATGGTTAGGTCCAGTCAAAGGCAACTATGGGGTTGCAGCGCTCATCTCGCTTTCAGGCCGAAGGAGCCGGCGTTTGTCCACAGACAGTTTTCCAGGTCATGTGGCCTGCAGGACTAAACCTATTTTTGCTCAACAGGACACCGTGACGGAAACCAGAGCACATGGAAACGCCGTTTATCTTCCCGCTGGAGTGGTACCTATTTATCTACTTGCACTGTGCTTTTGAGCTGCTAGGTTGGTGGGAACTGGGACCGAGCAATGGGAGCTTACTCCATTGCGGGGATTCGAACCGCCGACCTTCCGATCGGCAAGCCCAAGAGGCTCAGTGGTTTAGACCACAGCGCCACCCGCATCCCTAGGACCTCTCCCAACATCTCGCTAATATATAGTTGAGCCCAGCTGCAAGTGCTTGGATCATAGGAAGTAGAACCAACAAAAATGCAGAGCATTTGTGGGACCCTAAAGCTTGCATGCAGGGACGCGGGTGGTGCTGTGGGTTAAACCACAGAGCCTGGGACTTGCTGATCAGAAGGACGGTGGTTCGAATCCCCGCGACAGGGTGAGCTCCTGTTGCTCGGTCCCTGCTCCTGCCAACCTAGCAGTTCGAAAGCACATCAAAGTGCAAGTAGATAAATAGGTACCACTCCGGCGGGAAGGTAAACGGTGTTTCCGTGCGCTGTTCTGGTTCGCCAGAAGCGGCTTAGTCATGCTGGCCACATGACCTGGAAGCTGTACGCCGGCTCCCTCGGCCAATAAAGCAAGATGAGCGCCGCAACCCCAGAGTCAGCCACGACTGGACCTAATGGTCAGGGGTCCCTTTACCCTTTAAAGCTTGCATGCTCTTGTAATCAAAGTTGGCCAACTAAAAACTCTCTCCTATATTTCCTTGCAGAAGACACACGCCAGCAGCTTTTTTGCACAAAACCCACCACATCCCAGCAGCAGGCTCGTCTCCACATGGCCCACAGCCAAGGACGAAAGAGCTCTCCACAGGCAAAAGCTCAACTTTGACATACCTGTAGCTGAATCACCTACAAGGAATTGAGGTGCCATCGCCACCTCTTCCTCTTCAGTCTCTTCGTAGTCAACTCCCGAGGAAAACACCCCAGTTGCAGGTGTATTAAGCGTCCTCAGGACGGGCATGTTTTGCTCTTGTTCCGTCACATTTAGCCCTGATCCAGCGGCATGCTGGCACACTGCAAGAGAGAAATGAGACAAATCAGGATGCCATTCTTACTAGTCAGCCAAAACCAGCAGAGAGGTGTTTACCTGAAAGTTACATTAGGCAGCTATTACTTATGTAGTCTTATGCAGCCGTGAGTCACCCGAGAAGCAGCTCTCGGCTTTTCTAATGAGCGAATGCATTTATACTTCCCCGGTATTTTAAAAATGCCTCCCAAGTTTTGGGTTGCTATGCTCTGTTTGACAAAATCAGTGCGCCGCTTACGAGAAACAGATTCTCCACTATAGGCACAAGTCCATGGCTACAATGACTCTGAATTTGGAGGGAAACCCCACTCCTATTAAAAGGACTTACTCAATTCAAAACGACTTACTTCTGAGAATATCTGGTTCGGGGGGTGGAGGTGTCCCATATAGGGAATCAAACCTGCAACCTCAGCCCTATCAGTACCATGCTCTAAGCAACTGAGCTATCCAGTGCGTCCTGAGATGAAGATTTTCGGGGATCCGGCGACCAAGACAAACAAGCCGCCATTGCGCAGAGCAGTGACAGTTGCTGACATTAGCCACATCTTAGACTAACACAGGGGTTTGGACCAAAACGCCTGCGCAGGCAATTACTATAGGAGGAACTCCCAATCAGCCTAATCCCATATTACCTACTCATTATCCCTTTCAGTGATAACCAACACGGGACCCTCCAGATTTTGCTGGACTGCAACCCCATCGTTCCTGACTTCGTCATTGGGGCTGATGGAAGCTGTAGTCCACAACATCTGGAGTATACGAAGTTGGTTGCCCCCTGCTTCCAGGTCAGACAGAAATTACAGTTGAGAGGGAATGCACCTTTCTAGAAGGGGGGTAACTGTGCATTGTGGCTGCAAGCCTATAAGCACTTTCCTCATAGGAAGCCCAGCCGAACATAGTGGGACTTACTCCGTTGTAAGTATGTTATAAAGACCATAAGCCACATAATTCTTTAACCCCTTTGTTATTCGAACCACCCCCCATCTACAATACAGAAACAGGAATACTGGTCTATCTTGCAGAGTTGTTGATATAAGAGGTGCTATATGAATTCTAAGCTCAAGGTGCAATGGTTAGCCCCTGACTTGGACTGGAAAGAGCTGGGTTCAAATTCCCCACTCCGAGCTTCTTCAGACAACCAGTTCAATTCAGCATTCATCCTGATCTGCTTGCACAAAGTTCACACAGGGGTTACGACTATGCCCAGTTTTTTCGGAGCATTCATTCCAAATTGTTTATGGGGTGCTTATATGACAATAAGCGTTCTCCCAGATTCACTTGCGGGGAGATACACGTCTTTCCATTAATTGTTCGTTCATTCCACACTTTCCTAAAAGATTCCCCGTCACTTTCCTAAAAGTGTTTTTACAAAGTGAATTGTAGCACTAGGGCAACAGAGCACCTTAATCCACCTAAATTACAGAAACCTAAATTTCCGGCATGTGTTCCAGTTTCTGCCGACAAAACAGTGGCAGTCTGGAGGCAGCTTCTGCCAAGAAGGTCAGTAGACTGGGTGACCTTTGGACCAACTGTCCCACCTGTGGGTGAGATGGGCAACCTGCGGTCTTCCAGACATTGTCAGGCCCCAACCCCTGCCATCCCTGACCACCAAACCACCCTGGTTGGGCCTGATGGGAGCTGGCGTCCAACAACATTTGGAGACCAACAGGTGAGCTCATCCTAGTCATCCTCCGAATGGTGCAACAATAAAACTGCCATCACATTTGCAAAGCTAAGCAGGGTCTGGTCTGGTTTCAAATTGGATGGGGGACCTTGTGTGTTGAGAGGTTGGACTTAGATGACCCTGGGTGGTACTTTCTTCCAGCATCACCTTTCTATGATCTACGAAGGACACATAAATGCACGAGAGATGCATGGAGGGAACAGCAGTTTAAAAATAAAATTAAAAATAAAGGAAGCTTTAATTAGGATGTCACAAAAACAGGGAAGAACAAGTATCTAGTAGGGTTAGCGAGGCCAGATCAAAAGTGTAGGGCGTGGGAAAAGGAGAGGAACCCCCCCCCCGCAGCCTTTCAGGTGCCTCCTGTTTCAAAACAATGGTGCTGTTCCAACCCAACCTCCTGGAATCAGGAAGCCGTCGGGTCTTGGAGCCAAGCCGTGAGAAGCGAGAGAAAATGTAGCAAGTTCCCATCGCTGTACCAGAAACGCCTCTCTCTGTGCGTCTCTCTCCAAAGCGCACCGTCTTGGGTCTGTCACCCGAAGTTAACCCCGACACCCCCCAGCCCAGGGTCTCATTGCCCGCCCACCCACCTGCCCCTCTTCCCGCCCCGCCGCTCACCTAAGCTCCAGAGCAGCAGCCGGAGGAGGGCGAGCGTGGCGCGCATGGAGGGCACGGGCGCGTCGTCGGGGGGCGGACGGCTAGGCAGGCGCGCAAAGGCGGCTCCGGCTCAGAGGGACTCGACGGGCGCCTGGCGAGCTGCGAGCGCCGTACGGCAACCCTGCTCCATCCCTGCCGAGAGATATATATGCGGTGGAGGCAGGCAGGCAGGCCGGTCGGACGCAGCTCGACGTCAGGCGGGTGGGGAAAAGGTACAAGAGCGCCTCCGGAGACGCCACCCAGGTGCGCGCGGCGCAAAGAGCGAGCAGGGCGCGGAGGCGGAGCGGGCGCGGAGAGGCGGCGAGGCGGGCCAAGAGGTGATTCAGCCGCGGCTCACGAGCTGCTACCGGCTTCCCCACGAGCCCGGAGAGAGGGAGCTCCGGCCGGATCCCGGGGGGGGGGGCAGAATGAAGGGCGCGGGGTCCCCCCGGGGACACTCTCCTGCGCGCCTGCTGCGGCATTCAGAAACTCCGTGTTGCGCTCAGGCCCAAGCGCCAGCGAAAGTGCTATACACCTGCTCAGCTTCTCCTCAGTCCTTCCCAAGACTTTGGAGCATGTCAAGGGAGGGTCTGCAAGCCACAATTAAATAATGCGCCAGGTGGGCCGCTACATTGCCAAAGAAAAGAAGTGAGAATCTCCCAGCACTTCCACAAAATGACATCCATTCCCAAACTGTTCAATATTTCGACGTCTTAAAGTGGCATACGGAAATATTAGGTACTACTGTATCGCTAATTTTGAAAAATAATAATCATAACAGAAAATATATTCTGTTGTTGGCAGAGGCGGTTGCCACAGGGTGTTGCAACTATGACGTAGTGCACAGGCAGGACAGAAGGTGGCAAATTTTGGCAAGGGTGCTAAATTTTGGCCTTGCATGGGGTGCCACTGAAATTTGAAAGACCCAAGTCCGCTCCTGGTTGTTGGCGTCTGTCTGTCTTGAGACGCAATGGAAGAGTGTGCCATTGGAGACGACGTCAGACTGCTGGAGAGTTAGAGCGCCTGCTGTGGCTGTAGAGACCGATAAGGGAGAGATATGTTTTATTGCAGGTGGGGCATCTGGTTGTGCTGCTGCAGGTGCGCTGTGGTGTTCCTTCTCTCTGCTTTTGTCCCAGCGGCCATTCCCCCACTGGTCACTACTGTGGACACACGACCTGACAGTCTCCAGGCACTGTGGTCATCCGCTAGGGAGTTCCACAGGGCGTGGTTAATGTTGCCAGCCTTCATGCATAGGCGCCGACTCCATGGGGCCTGAGGGGGCCCGAGCCCCCTCAAAAATTTGTTTGGGGGGGCTCTGCCCCCCCAATAATCTCGGGCGCCCCTCCAGCAGAGCGCCACCACCGCCCCTCCCCCAGCCCAAAATGCACAGGGTCGGGCTGCATGCCTCCTGCCCTCCCTCCCGAGCAAAAGCTCCACCCAATTTCCTTCGGAGCTGATTAATAGGCGCAGCATGCTCTCCCCTATTCGCTCACGAGGAGGCGGCGCCACTTTATCTGCATATTCATGAGCTTATTTATTATTCATGAGCTTTTGCGGGCTCCCCCAATATTTTTTATACGTCGGCGCCCCTGCCTTCATGTCACGTCTGCAGGCATCTTTGCAACGCGGAGTTGGTCTGCCAACTGGCCTGGTGCCTGATGCCAGCTCCGTTGGGGATCCGGCCACCTTCCATTCTGTTGAGACGACCAAGGAAGCGTAGACCGTCACTGAGACAGGAGTGCAAGCATGCTGAGAATGTAGGCTTGGGAGACCGCGTCTTTGGAATTGTGTCCTGCCATGTGATGCCCAAAATCTTTCTGACACAGCACATATGGCATTGCTCCTGGTGGGTGTAAGTTGCCCATGACTCGCTACCATAAGGCAGCATCATCGACATGCAAGCCTGGTAGACCTTCGTCTTGGTAATGGTTGTTTGTTGTTGTTATTTAGTCATTTAGTCATGTCCGACTCTGACCGCCTGGACCAGAGCACGCCAGGCACTCCTGTCTTCCACTGCCTCCCGCAGTTTGGTCAAACTCATGCTGGCAGCTTTGAGAACACTGTCCAACCATCTCGTCCTCTGCCGTCCCCTTCTCCTTGTGCCCTCCATCTTTCCCAAGATCAGGGTCTTTTCCAGGGAGTCTTCTCTTCTCATGAGGTGGCCAAAGTATTGGAGCCTCAGCTTCAGGATCTGTCCTTCCAGTGAGCACTCAGGGCTGATTTCCTTCAGAATGGAGAGGTTTGATCTTCTTGCAGTCCATGGGACTCTCAAGAGTCTCCTCCAGCACCATAATTCAAAAGCATCAATTCTTTGGCGATCAGCCTTCTTTATGGTCCAGCTCTCACTTCCATACATCACTACTGGGAAAACCATAGCCAGTGGAAAACCAACGGTTGTTAGCATCTCCCATTTCCTTTTGGAGAGGCGAGTCATTGCCGTAGCTGCCTTACTGATATCACATCTTACTATAGTGAGCAGGTGACCTGTGTGTCTGCTCAGTGTGCAATGTCGATGGCGAAGTTCAAGGCTGTTAGGTTTTATTTTTGTTTAATATTATTATTTGTCTTTGGACAAGGTAAAGGTAGACGACCCCTGATAGTTAAGTCCAGTCGCAAACGACTCTGGGGTTGCGGCGCTCATCTTGCTTTACAGGCTGAGGGAGCCGGCGTTTCTCCGCAGACAGTTTTTCCGGGTCATGAGGCCAGCATGACTAAGCCGCTTCTGGCAAACCAGAGCAGCACACAGAAACGCCGTTTGCCTTCCCGCCGGAGCGGCACCTATTTATCTACTTGCACTTTGGCGTGCTTTCGAACTGCTAGGTTGGCAGGAGCAGGAATCCTTTGATGTCAGCGTTATTTCCAGGCGCTATCGTCAAAGGCAGTTGCCAGGGCAAACAACAAGGATGGAGTGGCAGCACGCTGGAACATGACTCGGGATAGGGGGGCAGTGGTTTGTGGGGACCTATGCCAGCCAGGAGGCAAGAATCGGAGGCAGGGTAAGCTTCAGAGCTGGAGGGTGGAGTACAGGATGGGTCGGAAGAAGAGGAGGAAGAGGCAGGTCAGGCAGGGGAAGGGCCAGGGGTTTCCACTCTCTCCTGCATCACTATCTTGTAGTACCAGGAGGGGAGTGAAAAGGGAGGAGCAGAGGACGTTACCACGCAGGCAGGACACAGGTGGCACTGTGGTCTAAACCACTGAGCCCCTTGGACTTGCCGATCGGAAGGTCGGCAGTTTGAATCCCCGCGACAGGGTGAAATCCTGTTTCTCTGTCCCAGCTCCTGCCAACCTAGCAGTTCGAAAACACACTAGTGCAAGTAGATAAATAGGTACTGCTCTGGCGGGAAGGTAGATAGCATTTCTGTGCAGTCTGGTTTTCATCACAGTGTTCTGTTGCCCCAGAAGTGGTTTAGTCCTGCTAGCCACATGACCCGGAAAGCTGTCTGTGGACAAACGCCGGCTCCCTCGGCCTGAAAGCAAGATGAGCGCTGCACCCCATAGTCGCCTTTAACTGGACCTAACCGTCCAGGGGTCCTTTACCTTTACCTTTTACCTAGTCTTTGGCTGCATGCACGCAGCCCGGCAGAAGAAGGTACATAAACTGGTGGAAGGGGAGTGTCTCTTGTTGCTTCAACTACTCCATAGAGTACGGAGCTGGGAACAGCTGCCTAGCTGTTAGATTGGTGTGGAGAAGCAATTGTAAGCATTATCTTCGACAATAAAGCATTAACTCTCTGCCATGTGCATTCCTTTGGCTGGGAAGTGACTCCCTGCCTTATTCCCCTTCAGAAATTGAACAGTAGAAACTGCTGATTATTAACCATCACCATAAAGCATAGAGCAGGGGTCAGCAAATGTTTTCAGCAGGGGGCCTGTCCACTGTCCCTCAGACCTTGTGGGGGGGTGGATTATATTTTTTTGGGAAAAATGAACGAATTCCTATGTCCCACAAATAACCCAGAAATGCATTTTAAATAAAAGCACGCATTCTACTCATGTAAAAACAGGCTGATTCCCGGACCGTCCACGGGCCAGATTTAGAAGGTGATTGGGCCAGATAATAATAATAATAATAATAATAATAATAATAATAATAATAATAATAATTTATTATTTGTACCCCGCCCATCTGGCTGGGTTTCCCCAGCCACTCTGGGCGGCTTCCATAGAAACAAAAAATACAGTAAAATATCACAGATTAAAAGCTTCCCTTATGGGCTACCTTAAGATGTCTTCTAAATGCCAGGTAGTTATTCATTGCTTTGACATCTGATGGGAGGGCGTTCCACAGGGCGGGTGCCACTACCGAGAAGGCCCTCTGCCTGGTTCCCTGTAGCTTTGCTTCTCGCAATGAGGGAACCGCCAGAAGGCCCTCGGCGCTGGACCTCAGTGTCTGGGCTGAACGATGGGGGTGGAGACGCTCCTTCAGGTATACTGGGCCGAGGCCGTTTAGGGCTTTAAAGGTCAACACCAGCACTTTGAATTGTGCTCGGAAACGTACTGGGAGCCAATGTAGATCCATCCCCCAGGCCTTAGTTTGCCTACCCCTGGCATAGAGTAACTTGTTCTCAAGTGAGGGGAAATGGCCCAAAGCTCATCTTTAGCAATAGCACCATTCTACATTGTTAACCTACATCCTTGTTCACACAAGCTCCCATACATGGAAGTGTACCATCAACAGAGGAGAGAATTCCAAGATTATGGCCCTAGAGTGTGTGCAACAGGGATGTCACCTTGCTCATCTACTCCAGGAGGGAAATGGAGATGGAATGCGGGCTCCGGTTTAGATGTAAAATAAAGATTTGTATTTTTACATAACCTAGGCATTTATTATGGGACGTGGGTGGCGCTGTGGGTTAAACCACAGAGGCTAGGGCTTGCCGATCAGAAGGTCGGCGGTTCGAATCCCCACGACGGGGTGAGCTCCCATTGCTCAGTCCCTGCTCCTGCCAACCTAGCAGTTCGAAAGCATGTCAAAGTGCAAGTAGATAAATAGGTAGCGCTCCGGCGGGAAGGTAAACGGCGTTTCCGTGCGCTGCTCTGGTTCGCCAGAAGCGGCTTAGTCATGCTGGCCACATGACCCGGATGCTGTATATCAGCTCCCTCGGCCAATAAAGCAAAATCATAGAATCATAGAATCATAGAGTTGGAATAGACCACAAGGGCCATCGAGTCCAACCCCCTGCCAAGCAGGAAACACCATCAGAGCACTCCTGACATATGGTTGTCAAGCCTCTCTTTAAAGACCTCCAAAGAAGGAGACTCCACCACACTCCTTGGCAGCAAATTCCACTGTCGAACAGCTCTTCCTGTCAGGAAGTTCTTCCTAATGTTTAGGTGGAATCTTCTTTCTTGTAGTTTGGATCCATTGCTCCGTGTCTGCTTCTCTGGAGCAGCAGAAAGCAACCTTTCTCCCTCCTCTATGTGACATCCTTTTATATATTTGAACATGGCTATCATATCACCCCTTAACCTCCTCTTCTCCAGGCTAAACATGCCCAGCTCCCTTAGCCGTTCCTCATAAGGCATCGTTTCCAGGCCTTTGACCATTTTGCTTGCCCTCCTCTGGACACGTTCCAGTTTGTCAGTGTCCTTCTTGAATTGTGGTGCCCAGAACTGGACACAGTACTCCAGGTGAGGTCTGACCAGAGCAGAATACAATGGCACTATTACTTCCCTTGATCTAGATGCCATACTCCTATTGATGCAGCCCAGAATTGCATTGGCTTTTTTAGCTGCCGCGTCACACTGTTGGCTCATGTCAAGTTTGTGGTCAACCAAGACTCCTAGATCCTTTTCACATCTACTGCTCTCAAGCCAGGTGTCACCCATCTTGTATTTGTGCCTCTCATTTTTTTTTGCCCAAGTGCAATACTTTACATTTCTCCCTGTTAAAGTTCATCTTGTTTGTTTTGGCCCAGTTCTCTAATCTGTCAAGGTCGTTTTGAAGTGTGATCCTGTCCTCTGGGGTGTTAGCCACCCCTCCCAGTTTGGTGTCATCTTCAAATTTGATCAGGATGCCCTTGAGTCCATCATCCAAGTCGTTGATAAAGATGTTGAATAAGACCGGGCCCAAGACAGAACCCTGTGGCACCCCACTAGTCACTCTTCTCCAGGATGAAGAGGAACCATTGATGAGCACCCTTTGGGTTCGGTCAGTCAGCCAGTTACAAATCCTCTGAGTGGTAGCATAGTCAAGACCGCATTTTACCAGCTTCTTTACAAGAATATCATGGGGCACCCGCAACCCCAGAATCGGCCACGACTGGACCTAATGGTCAGGGGTCCCTTTACCTTTCCTAGGCATTTATTATTGTTGTTTCAATTCTTTGCCCACCCTTCACTTTAAGGACCCCAAGGCAGGCTGCAACAATTTAAAACACAATTTTAAAAGCAGCTTAGAACAAATTATCCACAAGAATAAGGTTTGTCATAAAAACAAGGCTGCTTGGTACAATGTGCAGGCAAGGCCTTGGTTTCACAAACCTGCTTGGATTAGGTTGCAGCTGAACCAACCACAGCACCTCCAGACTGTCGCTATTTTGCAGGAGGGATCCAGACGGACACCATAACTTTAGTCTCATGCAGTTAACGTGCATTTAAAGCACTCTTGGCAACCTTAGTGTCACAAATCCGGACAAAATGCGGAAGCACGAAGCAAGCACAAAGATGTATGAGAAGACTTTTGCAACAGAGAGTAGCAAGTAAGGTGAATTGATTGTCGCAGCTTACAGAGACGTCCAAAGAGGCAACAGGAAGAATGGATGAAAGATGCTCAGGTGAACTCAGACCAGTGGACAGCAAGGGATGACAGACATGATGGCTGGAGACATAAAAACAATTGTCAAAAATACACTTAATTTTTAAGGATGGGGGAATGGAATCGGTGAGGTTTGTGTTAGCTACGGGTGCTCAGGATTTGTTGTTGTTGTTTAGTCGTTTAGTCGTGTCGGACTTTTCATGATCCCATGGACCAGAGCACGCCAGGCACTACTGTCTTCCGCTGCCTCCTGCAGTTTGGTCAAACTCATGCTGATAGCTTCGAGAACACTCTCCAACCATCTCGCCCTCTGTCGTCCCCTTCTCCTTGTGGCCTCCATCTTTCCCAACATCAAGGTCTTTTCCAGGGAGTCTTCTCTTCTCATGAGGTGGCCAGAGTCTTGGAGCCTCAGCTTCAGGATCTGTCTTTCTAGTGAGCACTCAGGGCTGATTTCCTTAAGAATGGATTGGTTTGATCTTCTTGCAGTCCATGGGACTCTCAAGAGTCTCCTCCAACACCATAATTCAAAAGCATCAATTCTTCGGGGATCAGCCTTCTTTATGGTCCAGCTCTCACTTCCATACATCACTACAGGAAAAACCATAGCTTTAACTATACAGACCTTTGTTGGCAAGGTGATGTTTCTGCTTTTTAAGGTTTGTCATTGCTTTTCTCCCAAGAAGCAGGCGTCTTTTAATTTTGTGGCTGCTGTCACCACCTGCAGTGATCATGGAGCCCAAGAAAGTAAAATCCTTCAGTGCCTCCATTTCTTCCCCTTCTATCTGCCATGATAGTGGCCATGATCTTAGTTTTTTTGATGTTGAGCTTCAGACCATTTTTTGCACTCTCCTCTTTCATTTTTCAGGAGCAGAAATGATTATATATGTATGCGGCGACAGCAGCGTGGATACTACTGGACCAGAGATGGGAAGAAGATAAAATCCCAACCAGAGACAAATGCTTGATGAAGATGACGGACTACGCCAAAATGGTGAAAATGACTGGGGAAATCAGAAACCAGGAAGATAGGAACTTTAATAAGGTATGGATAAAATTACAATTTACTTAAGAGAACACTGTAAACAACTAAAAACTTTGGCAGGATTTGAATAATGCTTGTAATAAAAACTAAGGTGAAAATGGATTATTTTAAGAAAATAGAGAAAATATATGACGTGGTAGAAAAAGTTTGATAATGGAAATGTAAAGGTTTTAGGGGTTGCTCGTGCGTAAGTTGCCGCCACTCCTGGCTAGGTTACCTGGTTAACCCTTTCTGACTGAACAGCCTCCAGCATCGTGACTGTCTCAGTCGCTGGCAGAATCCGCCAGTGGGTGTTTCTTAAACCTTTTCCAGCATAAAAGTTGTTTGACGCCAAGTCTCCTCCTACTCTCCCTGCGCGGAAGTCTTCTGCGCAGGGAGGGTGTGGGCAGCGGAGTACCTGTACTCTCTCCGCTGGTCTCCGGTGAAGAGTCTTGGAGATTCCGCTCCGATTCCCCCATCTGCCCCCCTTCTCCACTGGTGTTACGCTGATTTCCTTCCCCAGCAGATGGGCTGCCTCTCTCCCTACTGGGACCCTCTCCTGCATCCCTTTGGAGCCTTCCCTCCGCCTCTAGCTCCGATGGCAGTTCCCTGACAGGAAACCTTGGGGGGGGGGGGAAGTCTAAGGATTCAGGAAATCCTAAATGTTGATGATTATGATTAATTTTTGAATTCAAATACAGTGGTACCTCGGGTTAAGTACTTAATTCGTTCCGGAGGTCCGTTCTTAACCTGAAACTGTTCTTAACCTGAAGCACCACTTTAGCTAATGGGGCCTCCTGCTGCCGCCATGCCGCTGGAGCACAATTTCTTTTCTTATCCTGAAGCAAAGTTCTTAACCTGAAGCACTATTTCTGGGTTAGCGGAGTCTGTAACCTGAAGCGTATGTAACCTGAAGCATATGTAACCCGAGGTACCACTGTATATGGTGTAAAACTGATTTTAAAAGATTGTAAAAAAATACAGTGGTACCCCCGCAAGACGAATGCCTCGCAAGACGAAAAACTCGCTAGACGAAAGGGTTTTCCGTTTTTGCGTTGCTTCGCTAGACGAATTTCCCTATGGGCTTGCTTCGCAAGACGAAAACGTCTTGCGCTTTTTTTTTAAAGCCGCTTGAACAGGCGCAGTTGTGACGGACCGTGCTTCGCAAGACGAAAAACATCGCAAGACGAAAAGACTCGCGGAACGAATTCTTTTCGTCTTGCGAGGCACCACTGTACATTTCATTTTTCTGTTTTTATAGATAATCTATGCTACGATACTAGCGTTTTAAGGCTGGTACAGCTTTGCTGTCAAAGCTTTCTAATGTTCTGCATCGAAAATTAAAATCTTGTTAATCACTCGGTTTCCTCTTGGAATGCAAAAAATGTACAAGCTGAAAGGAGGTGAAACAAGGGCATACGGATAAATTACTCTAGCCGTACACATGAAAGCTGGAGTTCCTGAGGGTGTGTCTGCCACACACCACACCACTGACCTGGGTATTCAAACATGAGTTATCCTTCCTCTCAATTCCAGTTACGCGCACATGACACAGAAGAAACCAGCTAGAATGGGTGACTCAGAGTTACAGCTTGTCTGGGTGTCTCTGAAACTTTCACTTCGTTTTCCATTGCTTTCATCACAACTTAGGGAAAAGCAGCTTGGGCTCCTGGTTTTCACCTACACAGAATTTCAGACTGGGGAGGTCATGACTTCCTGAACCTGAAACGCATCCTTCATCGTGAACACTCGATTGTGGAAGCCCCACCTCCTACACTTCTTGCGGTTACAATTCTTAGCAGTGTGCAAATTGTGCTAAGTTTTAGGCACTATGCTATACGCGCTCATAATATTGATGGTAAATACTATGTTGTGCTTCTCCTAACTTCTAAAGCTAGTTTATTTAGCAGTACAGTGGTACCTCGGGTTAAGAACTTAATTCGTTCTGGAGGTCCGTTCTTAACCTGAAACTGTTCTTAACCTGAAGCATCACTTTAGCTAATGGGGCCTCCCGCTGCCTCCGCGCTGCTGCTACACGATTTCTGTTCTCATCCTGAAGCAAAGTTCTTAACCCGAGGTACTATTTCTGGGTTAGCGGAGTCTGTAACCTGAAGCGTCTGCAACCTGAGGTACCACTGTACTCATACAGGTGAAACTCAGAAAATTAGAATATCGTGGAAAAGTTCATTTATTTCAGTAATTCAACTTAAAAGGTGAAACTAATATATGAGATAGACTCATAAGATGCAAAGCGAGATATGTCAAGCCTTTATTTGTCAGAAAATTAGAATATTAAATGAAATCAGCAAAACAACGACTGCAAATAGAGCAATATTGGACCTCTGAGAAGTAGAAGCATACATATGTACTCAGTACTTGGTTTGGGCCCCTATTGCATCAATTACTGCCTCAATGCGGCGTGGCATGGATGCTATCAGCCTGTGGCACCGCTGAGGTGTTATGGAAGACCAGGATGCTTCAATAGCAGCCTTCAGCTCTTCTGCATTGCTTGGTCTCATGTCTCTCATCTTTCTCTTGGCAATGCCCCATAGATTCTCTATGGAGTTCAGGCAGGCAAGTTTGCTGGCTAATCAAGCACAGTAATCCCATGGGCATTGAACCAGGTTTTGGTACTTTTGGCAGTGTGGGCAGGTACCAAAGTACTGTTGGAAAATGAAGTCAGCATCCCCATAAAGCTCGTCTGTGGAAGGAAGCATGAAGTGCTCCAAAATCTACTGGTAGACGGCTACATTGACCCTGAACTTAATGAAGCACAGTGGACCAACACCAGCTGATGACATGGTTCCCCAAATCTCTTTTCTGGTGAGAGCAGCTTTTGCATCTCATTTGGAAACCAAGGATCCAGAGTCCGGAGGAAGAATGGGGAGGCACACAATGCCAGATGCTTGAAGTCCAGTGTGAAGTTTCCACAGTCTGTGTTGATTTGGGGAGCCATGTCATCAGCTGGTGTTGTTCCACTGTGCTTCATTGGGGCTGGGTGTTGAGACTGAGAGGGAAGAAGAGAGAGAGAGAGAGAGAGAGAGAGAGAGAGAGAGAGAGAGAGAGAGGTCAACACCAACACTTTGAATTGTGCTCGGAAACATACTGGGAGCCAATGAGTAACCAGAGTAACTAGAAATCTAGTAGCCCAATGAGTCCACTGGGTCTAAACACAAACCTATCTGAAGCAAGCCACTGTCAACACCATTTACTGAGCTGTGGAACAGTAGGACTCTCCTTAAACATGCTTGACTGTGCAGATAAAGGCAAGAACATGGGGCGAGACTCATTACCCTGGAAGCCCAGCAGACCTGAGTGCAGCAAGTATTTGAACCAACTGTCATACTTCCTCAAGGAACATAGCTGTCAACCGTCCCTTATTTGGCGGGAAAGTCCCTTATCCCAGCGCTGTGTCCCGCTGCTGTCCCTTATTGATGATGTCCCTTAAATTTCCCAGGTTTCAAAGGAAGCAGCTCCTCTCCCTCCCTCCCTGCCGGCCAGGGAGGAGGGAGGCTCCAACTGTGTTGCTTGGCTGCGTTGCTCACCCAATAAGGAGTCTAAGAATGACTGGGGGGTGGAGCTTGCATGCCTTGTGCCGATCAAATCGGCCGCGTTGTCTGGGGACTCGCCATTGCTCAGCGCTTCCCAGCGGAGAGGTGACGGTGGTTTTCCTTGCTGCATCCCCTTTGCCGGGTTGCTGCGCTGTGTGAACCACCGCTTGAGGCTTTGTTTGGCTGCTGGCTGGGCTTTCTGCCTTTGGCTTGGAGGGGCTCAGAGGTTGAACATACCTGTGCTTGGAAAATCCCTTATTTTGGCTGCTGATCCCTTATTTTCGAGGCTGCTGGCCCCTTATTTTCAAATCTGTAAGTTGACAGCTATGTCAAGGAACGTAACAACCAGGGACACACAGACATTCAATAAAGAGTAATCAGCGTCTCCAGCTAATGAACAGACTCTCCTTTCCGGGAAATATATTGGTCCACAGCCCTTTCGCTAGTCATTGGAACATAGGAAGCTTATTACTGAAGATCGGGCGTCTAGATTGGCATTGACTACAATGACTCACATCAGCTCTCCAGAGTTCCAGGAATGGGACATTCTCGGTCCAGCAACTGAACCAACTTGTCAGGAGTGCTTGCAGGAGCCAGGCCCTGTGACTGGTAGGGCTTCGCAGGACTGGGACTTTCCTAAGTTTATTCTGAAGAGGCAAGGCACAGTTGAACAGGTGAGGCCGATTGGTAACTCACAGCACCTGGAAGCACCCTGGGGGTGGACATGTTAGCTCCCGGGGCTCAATCCTGCTCTCCGCTGAAGGGTGCAGCTGCAGGGACTGGTTCTGAACAGGACAAATATTGAGGATTAATATAGAAATTTAGTACCCATGCCATTGTAGTGGATGAGAAAATCAGACTGCTGCATATTAATCAATGGCTTACAAATACAGATGAAATTACAGTGGTATCTCGGGTTAAGTACTTAATTTGTTCCGGAGGTCCGTACTTAACCTGAAACTGTTCTTAACCTGAAGCATCACTTTAGCTAATGGGGCCTCCTGCTGCTGCTGCGTGATTTCTGTTCTCATCCTGAAGCAAAGTTCTTAACCTGAAGCACTATTTCTGGGTTAGCGGAGTCTGTAACCTGAAGCGTATGTAACCTGAAGCATATGTAACCCGAGGTACCACTGTATATTGATGCCCCCCTTTTAATAAAACATTTTTGGAAAATGATTTCCTAATTGCTGGAAATATCAATCCAGTAATTTTTCACACACCCAGCATGTTCCCTTTGTTTCATTCTTTTTCTCCAGATAAATTGTTAAAGCATGTGCATCTTAAAAAAAAAGTCTCAGTCTCAGTTTCTGTTTGTTTGTTTAAAGCCTGTGTGTCGGCTCGTATTTTTTAATGAAAACTCAAACAAGCTGACTGGAATGAAACTGGTTTTGACATTTTAGGGTAAAACGAAAGCATTCGATTAGATTTTTTAAAAAATTGGCTAAATTGAATTGTCGAACTGAAAGCTGGTCGAGTTTAAGTTCTGCTGTTTGTAAAATAGAAACCTTTTACAACGTTGTTCAGCATCAAGGCTGCTTTCGGGGGTGTGTGTGTGCAATTTCCTGTATTGACTCAGCTGCATAACTGAGTTCAAGATCTGACCTGCATTAGCCTTCCACCCATATACCATAGATGGTCTCTCTTGGAATGCATGAGAACAATTGCAAACCGTGCCCTTTCCTCTATTTCTTAGCAGGTGCAGGATAGATAAGGTATTGCACAGAATTCGCACTAGAAGCCTGCTATGACAGCCCTACCCAGAGAGGAAAGTCTATGAGTTGCCTTCCATGTGACCCAGTCCTGGATTTACATACCGTATTTTTTGCTTTATAAGACTCACTTTTTCCCTCCTAAAAAGTAGGGGGAAATGTGTGTGCGTCTTATGGAGCGAATGCAGGCTGTGCAGCTATCCCAGAAGCCAGAACAGCAAGAGGGATCGCTGCTATTGCTGCGCAGCGATCCCACTTGTTGTTCTGGCTTCTGAGATTCAGAATATTTTTTTTATTGTTTTCCTCCTCCAAAAACTAGGTGCGTCTTATAGAGCGAAAAATACGGTATACAGTGGTACCTCGGGTTAAGTACTTAATTCGTTCTGGAGGTCTGTTCTTAACCTGAAACTGTTCTTAACCTGAAGCACCACTTTAGCTAATGGGGCCTCCTGCTGCCGCCACGCCGCCGGAGCACGATTTCTGTTCTTATCCTGAAGCAAAGTTCTTAACCTGAAGCACTATTTCTGGGTTAACGGAGTCTGTAACCTGAAGCGTATGTAACCCGAAGCGTATGTAACCCGAGGTACCACTGTACAGTCATACCTCATGTTACGGACGTTTCAGGTTACATGTTTTCGGGTTGCGGACTGCAAGAAACCTTGAAGTACTGGAACGGTTTACTTCCGGGTTTCGCTGCTCGCGCATGCGCAGGAGTGCTAAATTGCACTTTGCGCATGCGCAGAAGCACCATATTGTGCCGGCGCAGGATGCGAACACTGCGGGTTGCGGACTTGCCTCCGTCACGGATTACGTCTGCAACCCGAGGTCCCACTGTAAGCTAAACAAGCTATAGCTTAGGGCCCCACTCCCTTGGGGGCCCGAAAAAAATTCAAAGGGAAAACAACCTGGATGTACATTTCCAAAATATAAGATAAAAAGCAAATAAAATAAAACCTACATACAGCAACAGTGTTTTGTGTTGCGTATGGACCTATTAGGTCCGTAAATTACCACACAGCATATATTCAACACAAAAAAGCAGAGACAATTTATTGTTGGCAAAGAGCAGCTAGACATATAAAGGGCCCCATTACCTTCATCAAACCTAAATCCAGCCCTGCGTGCGACCCCTGGGTGCATGCATGGCAACCACTGGGTGGAAAGGATAACCCCCCAAGGAAACACAGAAATATACCGTATTTTTCGCTCTATAGGACACACCGGACAATAGGACGCACCTTGTTTTAGAGGGGGGAAAACAAGAAAAAAAAATTATCCCCCTCTCTGCCCAGCACCCCTTCAGCGAAGCGGCAGGAGGCGCTGCGCAGAGAGGGGGAGAATTTCCCCCCTCTTGTTTTCCCCCTCTAAAACAAGGTGCCGTTTAAGGTGCATTCAGGCAGCCGCTCTGACCCCTCTCGCTCTCCAGGCTTCAGGTTCCTTTCGACCTGCTCTTTGGGGCTGGCAGGAGGAAGCCCACCACCAGCCCCAAAGAGCAGGTCGGGGAGTGGGGAAAGGCGTGCAGCAGAGAGGCTCCTGCCATAGCCCCCCGCGCGCTCCCCAGGCTGGAGAGGTGACACGCAGCTATAGAGGCTCCTGCCGTAGTCGCGCGTCACCTCTCCAGCTGGGAGAGGGTCGCGGGGGGGCTGCTTTAGCCGCGCGCGTGCTCTCCCGGCTGGAGAGGTGGTGCACGGCTAAAGAGACTTCTGCCATAGTCGCGCGTCACCTCTCCAGCTGGGAGAGCGTGCGCGCGGCTAAAACAGCCCCCCGCGACCCTCTCCCAGCTGGAGAAGTGGTGTGCGGCTAAAGAGGCTCCTGCCATAGCCACGCGCCACCTCTCCAGCCGGGAGAGGGTCACGGGGCTATGGCTTCTTCTCTCCATAGGACGCACACACATTTCCCCTTCATTTTTGAAGGGGAAAAAGTGCGTCCTATAGAGTGAAAAATACGGTAATCTTTATGAAAAATTCACAGTTCCCTGCTTCAATTTATGGGGGCGGGGAGACTTAAAATGTCAACGCCATTGCAACTATTTTGTCTTTCCCCAACAGGACAAAACAGTAATTTTGAGTTTGTGCATCTGTTTAGGCACCTTGCCTGCTATTAGTGAGAACTAGGTCTAAGTGTCTATCTTTTCTTTGCTGCCATTGATCGGGTTATAATTTTATTCTGTTGCCACAATAGCTTCTGTGCAGGACAGCATAAATTCATAGCCCTAGTATATACACAGAAGCTGCACCCAAATAAGGTTCGGTCCTGAAAATAAGACATTTCTCTCCTTTAGTTCAGAAAAGGGCTTCCCACCTTCCAAGAAATGAGTTTTCCACATTTTGTAAAGCATTACCAGATAAGCTTCCGAAGGGTTAACTTTGCAGCTACCTCTGCGCTAACCTGCCATTCCTAAGATATTAATCATGAAATGGTGTGCCAGTCATCTCCCACTCCTTCCTGATGATAATTTAATCTGTCATTTTCATCCAAGGCTTTCTGCTGGCATTTGGAGAACGGCTGTTGATGTCTTTTTCTGGGCACCAAAACCATAATCCAGAACCACACCGTTGCATGCGCTTCAGATCTGCTGAGCTCAGTGAAACTCGAGCATTTATATAACAGTGAGATAGACTGTAGCAGAGGAGTAAAATGTTCAGAAATGTCTGTGGCTTGGGGAGGGTGGGGCCCTTCCAGATGTTGCTGAACTACAACTCCCATCATTCCTGGTGAGTGGCCATGCTTGCTGGGGCTGATGGGAGATGTAGTACTACAGCAATATCTGGTGAGATAACGGTTCCCCACACCTCCCTTGAAAGGCTAGATTTGCACCAAATGGAGGCAAGTTTATTGAATGGTGGATTGATTGACAGCTGTTATTTATATCCTTCCAATTCTTCCAAGCAGTGGCGTAGCGTGGGTTGTCAGCACCCGGGGCAAGGCAAGTAATTTGCGCCCCCTAACCCGTGGATTTGTGCCCCCTAATCCATGGATTTGCGCCCCCTAACCCTAACCCCCAGATGTTGCGCCCGGTGCGGCCGGCCCCCCCTGCACCCCCACGCTACGCCACTGCTTCCAAGGGAGCTTACAAGTAACTTTTTTTAAAAAGCATTTTGGCGGTTCGAATCCCCGTGATGGGGTGAGCTCCCGTTGCTCAGTCCCTGCTCCTGCTGACCTAGCAGTTCGAAAGCACGTCAAAGTGCAAGTAGATAAATAGGTACTGCTCCAGTGGGAAGGTAAACGGCGTTTCGGTGCGCTGCTCTGGTTCACCAGAAGCGGCTTAGTCACGCTGGCCACATGACCCGGAAGCTGTACGCCGGCTCCCTCGGCCAGTAAAGCGAGATGAGCGCCGCAACTTCAGAGTTGGCCACGACTGGACCTAATGGTCAGGGGTCCCTTTACCTTTACCTAAACATTATAAACAAAGCAAACAGGAAGGGAAACAGTCCATCTGGAACAGGCTCCAAGGTGACCTTTGCCTGTCTCACTCCCTTTGGTTCCCCCCTAGAAAGTTGGAAGAAGGTTTCAGACTTTCTGAAATCAGGGACGGCATGTAAGCAGAACCAGTTTGGGAACTTGGCATCCATTTGTGGCGAGATCATGCAGCTTACAGCACAACCCTAAATACAGTGGTACCTCGGGTTACGAACTTAATTCGTTTTGAGGGCCATTCTTAACCTGAAACCGTTCTTAAACTGAGGTACCACTTTAGCTAATTGGGCCTCCCGCTGCCTCCGTGCGTTTTCTGTTCTCATCCTGAAGTAAAGTTCTTAACCCGAGGTACTATTTCTGGGTTAGTGGAGTCTGTAACCTGAAGTGTCTGTAACCCGAGGTACCACTGTATGTCTGATTGAATTCAATGGGGCTTGCTCTCACGTAAATGGTGGGTGGTGGTGGTTTTGACTGCAGCCTTAGATGTGAATCAGTCAATCTGATATAATGTTAGTGCAGGGCAGGTTTCAAGAGACTTATGCTAGGATGGTGATAGCAGCTTGAGGCTCTCAGGTGAGCTAAAGTATGCTCAATGATGTCCATGTTGGCGAGATTTGCCCCCTTTGCTGTTGCCCCCTGTCAGTCTCCATTTTTGCTACCATGGAGGGGCAGAGGTGCTTGTGAGATGTTCTACCTTTGTGCCAAAATAACTTGACCGGCCTTGGGTGCAGTGGAGGCAGCAAATGTCTTGGGACAGCCCTCCAAAACTCAGATTACACCTGGCTGTGCCCAGTGTGAGGGCTACCTGCAGTGGCGCGCCTCTTAGATATTTTTGCAGCTTTGTAAGCCTTTCTCAAGGGACACAGGTGGCGCTGTGGGTTAAACCACAGAGCCTAGGACTTGCCGATCAGAAGGTCAGCGGTTCGAATCCCCGCGACGGGGTGAAGCTCCCATTGCTCGGTCCCTGCTCCTGCCAACCTAGCAGTTCGAAAGCACGTCAAAAGTGCAAGTAGATAAATAGGTACTGCTCCTGTGGGAAGGTAAACGGCGTTTCCATGCGCTGCTCTGGTTCGCCAGAAGCAGCTTAGTCATGCGGGCCACGTGACCCGGAAGCTGTACGCCGGCTCCCTTGGCCAGTAAAGCGAGATGAGCGCCGCAACCCCAGAGTTGGTCACGACTGGACCTAATGGTCAGGGGTCCCTTTACCTAGGTGAAAAACCAAGTGGCTGGTGCCAATCTGCCAAATGGAAAAAATTCCTACCAGGCCCCTTGGACAACCAAGGCGACCAACCAAAGTCCTTAGCAAGGTCAGGTGTAGAAGCAAAACCTAGAGGGACGGAGGACGGGTTAGTCATGCTGGCCATGTGACCCGGAAGTTGTATGCCAGCTCCCTCGGCCAATAAAGCGAGATGAGCGCCACAACCCCAGAGTCGGCCACGACTGGACCTAATGGTCCCTTTACCTTTCTGGCTGCCTGTGTCCTTGGGCTGGCTCTGGCGGGGACAAAAAAGGACAAGGCCTTCCTGGCCTACCAGAGCGGAGCATCACCCGGGAAGGATTTTGTGACCTGATTCTCTGTGTGGCTTGGTGTTTGACAAAGCTCTTTAAACGCTGTTTCATTATTTGCACATCCTTAGGTCTAATGAGGCTAAGTGCGTTTCAAAACAATGTTTGCACTAACTCTGTCTTCCTAGGGTACCACTGCAGACTTTATCACTTTGCGTGGTCTTCCTCTTAATGCAGAGGAACAGCCCTGTCACACTGCAGGGCCAAGTGGCCAAAATAATAATAATAATAATAATAATAATAATAATAATAATAATAATAATAATAATAATAATTTATTATTTATACCACGCCCATCTGGCTGGTCCTGCCAACCTAGCAGTTCGAAAGCACATCAAAGTGCAAGTAGATAAATAGGTACCACTCCGGCGGGAAGGTAAACAGTGTTTCCGTGTGCTGCTCTGGTTCACCAGAAGCAGCTTGGTCATGCTGGCCACATGACCCAGAAGCTGTACGCCGGCTCCCTCGGCCAGTAAAGCGAGATGAGCACCGCAACCCAAGAGTCGTCTGGTCAGGGGTCCCTTTACCTTTTACATCTGGCTGGGTTTCCCCAGCCACTCTGGGCAGCTTCCAACAGAATATTAAAATACAATAATCTATTAAACATCTATTAAACATCAGGCACCCCCCCATGGGTGCCTGTATTAATTAAGAGGAAGTCAGGAATTGATGTGTGAATATTATAGGGTGCAGCGAGTTGGGCCCAGTAGGGAAGAGGTCAAGGCATTATTTGGGTTTTTTAAACTCAATTTTATTAAAGGTTTCCAACATATAACGCAATAAAAACCAAACAAAGCTAATATCTAAAGAGAATAATTTAAAAAAGAAAAAGAAAAGGGAGGGGGGAAACAAAGAAGCTACAAAAAGAAACACACCCATTAAACACAACATTTTGTATTCTGGAAGGAATATTTAAGTGATAAGGCGGACGGTGGTGGGAAGTAGGGGGATGAGAGGTGGGGAAATATTGTTAAAAAGGTGTAGTCATAGGTATATCAGTACTCAAATCTGAAATGTTAAATTGTGTTATTAGGGTTATTGCGGTTTTTGTTGTATGTGTTTTTTGTGGTTGTTGTTATTATTGAAAAAATGATGAAATAAATTAAAATTTAAAAAAACCTATTTTTTAAATAAAAAAATAAACATTTTATATTCTCTCAAACTTCTACCTTAATCTTCAATTCACAAACAAAGATCCCACTTGGGACAGCTCCCATCTTTCTTAGCCTCATACCCTGAGAAAACCCACTCTATTCTGTCTCTGCATTATCTGGTCTTTGCTTTAGGCAGCAAAATGTACTGAGCAGGCGCTGGTAAGATCTGCTAACATATGCGATGAGCGGGGATGGGGAGAAATTTGATTCACTTCCTAACTCACTCTTTCTGAAAAAATCGGTGAGCTTTTCCTGATTTTGCAGTTCCTCAACCAAGTAGGGTACACAAAAATGCAAACACCAGGGTGAATGGGGCATATAAATGCATGTATTAGTGAAAATAAAACACAAAAATCCATCAGATTAGAGCGGGGAGTGCTTTGCAAAGATGCATATATCAGCGCCAGATTTAGGGCAGCATGTGCGTTGTCCCCACACAGGGCCCAAGAGGCGCAAAATAATGATGATCATATACAGTGGTACCTCAGGTTGCAAACTTAATTCGTTCTGGAGCTCTGTTCTTTACCCGAAACCATTCTTAACCTGAGGTGCGCATTCGCTAATGGGGCTTCCTGCTGCCGCCGCGCAGTTTCCGTTCTCATCCTGGGGCAAAATTCACAACCCTGGGTACTACTTCCGGGTTAGCAGAGTTTGTAACCCGAAGTGTTTGTAACCCGAAGCATTTGTAACCCGAGATACCACTGTATATATATATGTACAGTGGTACCCCGGTTGCATATGCTTCAGGTTACAAACACTTTGTGCATCTGTGCATGCGCGGGTTCCGATTCGCCGCTTCTGCACATGTGCATGATGTCATTTTGAGTGTCTGCGCATGCGCGAGCGGCGCAACCCGGAAGTAACCCATTCCGTTACTTCCAGGTCCCTGTGGAGCACAACGTGAAAACGCTCAACCTCAAGCGACTTTAACCTGAGGTATGACTGTATGGGTAAACTGTGCCAAAAGAAAGACTGTGAAGATAAGAAATATGTAGGGCGGGCGCCAAATTTGTTCCTTGCTCTGGGCTTGACATTACCAAAGACTACTCTTGCACATATGGAGCAAAACTGCATACAATCTTGTGTACAAACAGGCGAAATTTGCACCCAAAAACCCTGGTGCATTTCCCCGAGGGATTTAAAAATAAGGAAATAAACACGATGTGCAAATGTGGCGAACTCAACTGACAACTGGGCAAATGAGTAAGGGAGAGAAAGCCAAAAACGACATATTTGCCCCACTTGAGTGATGAGGAGGCAGTTGTGCCTTACATCATTGGCTAGTGGGGGCGGGGGAAGCGTACGGCATGATGTCACGTTGATCAGCACAGGGAAGACGGAGCCAAGAGACATGGAATGTGCCTTGTGTACTGTCTAGCATGCAAATCTACGGTATGCAGAGACAAGCCAGCTTATGCAACTGGGATAGCTCAGTCGGTAGAGCATGAGACTCTTAATTTCAGGGTCGTGGGTTTGACCCCGACATCAGGCAAAAGATTCCTGCTGTAGGGGGCTAGACTAGATGGCCCTTGTGGTCCCTTCAAACTCCAAAATTCTATGATTCTATGTGATTGGAAAGGTGTTTCTGCATGGCAGCTTTTCCTCAAGGAGCTGCAAATACTAATACTACTACTTTATTATTTATACCCCACCCATCTGGCTGGTTTTCCCCATCACTCTGAGCAGCTCCCAACAGAATATTAAAAACACCAAACATAAAAAACTTCCCTAAACAGGGCTGCCTTCAGATGTCTTCTAAAAGTCAGATAGTTGTTTATTTCCTTGACATCTCATGGGACGGCGTTCCACAGGGTGGGTGCCACTACCGAGAAGGCCCTCTGCCTGGTCCCCTGTCACCTCACTTCTCGCAGCGAGGGAACCGCCAGAAGGCCCTCGGTGCTGGACCTCAGTGTCCGCGCTGAACGATGGGGGTGGAGACGCTCCTTAAGGTATACAGGACCGAGGCCGTTTAGGGCTTTAAAGGTCAGCACCAACACTTTGAATTGTGCTCGGAAAGTACTGGGAGCCAATGAAGGTCTTTCAGGACCAGTGTTATATGGTCTTGGTGGCCGCTCCCAGTCACCAGTCTAGCTGCCGCATTCTGGATTAGTTGTAGTTTCCGGGTCACCTTCAAAGGTAGCCCCACGTAGAGCGCGTTGCAGTAGCCCAAGCGGGAGATAACTTGAGCATGCACCACTCTGGCGAGACAGTCTGCCTTCGCGCTGATGCGTTGCCAACTGAAATATACTCGGAGTCGAGAGTCGATTTCATGCTCTTTATTCAGCTCATAGTGGTGAGGAGGAATGGAAGTTTCCCCACAATATCTGCTTTATATACATTATTTACACAATGGGCTGCACGTGATTGGCTAATTCCAGGATTCTCCTGTAGGCCAATCAGGTTGTGGATTCACTTCCACCTGGAGCTGGATTGGGTGGCTCCTGCGGACCAATCATACTGCTGCATTGTTCTAGGACCAATCAGACGGCTGCATTTTGGATCCTATTCAACTCCGTACATAACACCAACTTAGAGTCTCCTGGCAGAATGCAGTGCCACTAGGCAGCAGTCTGGACAGCTAGTTGGTTAGAGCATGGTGCTGATAGTGGCAAGGTTGCAGGTTCGATCCCCCTATGGGAGGGCTGCATCTTCCTGCACTGGCAGGGGGTTGGACTAGATGATCGCCAGGGTCCCTTCCAACTCTATGATTCTAACTGCAATGCTTCTGCTAAAGGTAGGCGTGCCTGGAAGCAGACGGCCCCAGGTTCCCCCTTCACCACCCATTCTTCTTTCCGGAGATCTGTGCTATCTTGCTGCCCCGCCTTCCACATCCTGCTGAGTCAGAAATGCCATAATGGAAAATGAAGGCATGACCCTACATCTGGGGTGGAGAACCTGCATCCCTTCAGGAGCTGATGGGCTACAACTCCCAACCCCTCTGGCTGTGGCTGGTGGGAGTTGGAGCCCCAAACAGGTTCCCTGGCACCCTTGTGAATGTAGCCTGCTGCAGGCTTGTAAATGGTCGTTCCGATGTTCATCTTCTCTCCTGATTATTCTGGTTTATAAGAACTGGCTTCCAGATACAGTGGTGCCTCGCAAGACGAAAAGAATCCATTCTGTGATTCTCTTCGTCTAGCGGTTTTTTTCGTCTTGCGAAGCAAGCCCATTGAAGGATTAGCGGATTAGCGCTATTAGCGGCTTTTAGAGGCTTTTAGCGGCTTATCTGCTGATCGGATCAGCTGATAAGCGGCTTAGCGGCTTAGAAAAAGGGGGGGAGGGAGAAAAAAACCCAGCAGGAACTCGCAAGACATTGTCGTCTTGTGAAGCAAGCCCATAGGAGATTCGTTTTGCGAAGCACCTCCAAAACGGAAAACTCTTTCGTCTAGCGAGTTTTCTGTCTTGCGAGGCATTCGTCTTGCGGGGCACCACTGTAAGTAGGAAGAACGCCTTTACAAAATTGCTCAACTCCTTAATGATGGCCACAAATGATTACAATGGGCAAATGGGCTGCTAAAATAATAATTTTAAATGTTTTTGGGCCATTATTTTCAAGGCTGGCTGAATGCCACTAGAGGCCAAGGAACCAACCCATGTAAACCAGTCTGCTAAGCTCACTGAGGGACAAATAAGAACAGCTTTGCATTGAGAAACTGATTTGCGCCAGTTGTGCAAGTACTGTTTGTTCTCCCACTTCAGGGAAATTACTCTCACGAAATCACACCGCTATGTGTGAGAGAGTCAAAGGAGGTTTAGTCCTGCAGAACCATTTTCTCGCCACCTGGATTATAGGCTTGCAAGATGTTAAGGCGTCTTTTTTATTTTTATTTTAAAAAAGTAATATCTAAATAAACTTAATCTTCTGAATTTAACGTGCTTAGAAACCACCTGTCACTTAAGGAAGCCTTGAACAAACGCAAATTCCTTTCTGCCCTGTCCTTTGCCAGAACTAGATTTTTGTACCAGTTCTTGAAATCTGTAAACCGCACTGGAACAAAGCTTGAAGACACACATAATGACCGCACGAATCCTAGAGGTGGTTCCTTCCCTTCCCTCCTGCAAACACTGCATCAGCAAAGAAACCCGTTAATAATTTTTTGTTTGGTCTTGCCACTGTCGTTGGCATGTTTGCTGTGCCTCCTTGGAAATCCTATTCTTTGCTGGGAACACCTGATATTGCTGTTGCTCTGATGATGTCAGCAAGCTCGAAAGAATTTTGCTGCGGCGCTAGGAATTGTTCCCCAGTGGGGGTTCCTTGTCCCTTTTGAGTTTCTGCCCAGAACAAAACCTATTGTATTCACTTTCTTTAAAATATTTAACCCCACCTGCACACACTTCTATTTTGTACCTGAGATACATTCCTTTGAGAGCTGAAATATGCATGCTGTTTCAATGCAAACAAAGCCAAGGTTATAGATTTCTTCTTACTAAATATGATGATTCACAGAATGGGAATGTCGAAGGGGGAAGCGTGATGAAATATTCGTTGTCTGGCTAGGTTGCAAACCGGATGATGCATTTTGATCTGTACGAGCGCGCGCTTGAATTCTTTCATTCAATTCTTTCATTCAAACTGCGCTAGATTGCTCCAGCTCATGTTCGTTTTCTCTGTTCTTGCTCTGATGTCACAGCAGCCTCTAGTGGAAGGACTGAGGGCTGGTTTCTCTTTCCAGTCTCTTTTCTGGTATGATCTGATAACGGGAAATGTCTTGAGCTGCCAAGATATAGCACCATTTCCCAGAACTGCCCTTAATTCGCACACGTTTGTACAGTCGTACCTTGGCTCCCGAATACCTTGGTACTCGGACGCTTTGGCTCCCAAATGCCGCAAACCCAGAAATGAGTGTTCCGGTTTGCAAACGTTCCTTGGAACCCGAACGTCCGACGGGGCTTCTGTGGCTTCTGATTGGCTGCAGGAGCTTCCTGCAGCCAATCAGAAGCCACTCTTTGGTTTCCGAACATTTTGGAAGTCGAACGGACTTCCGGAACGGATTCTGTTCGACTTCCAAGGTACGACTGTATTAAGAGCCATCGGTTGTCGAGAATAACTTGCATAGATGTAAGTTGGAGTTCTATATAACATTTCCTTAGGAATTCCCCTACAACACAAATTAAATGTCAGCGCAATCTTCCGGGGATGGGCAGGGCGCTGACGGTGTGCACTGGGGGAAGTAGGTCTGGAGTTTGACTTGGGAGAGAGGGTCAGAGATTTGTGGGGGGCTGTTTTGGCCAGGAGGCAAGAGTTCGAGGCAAGGGAAGCTGCAGAGCTGGAGGGTGGAGGAAAAGGTAGGTCAGGCAAGGGAAAGGCCAGGTGCTTCCCCACCCTCTCCTGTACCAGTGTCTCACAGTACACGGAGGGGAGTGAAAAGGGAGGAGCAGAGGACGTCGACACACAGGCATAGTCTCCGGCTGCATGCACCCAGTCCGGTAGCGGAAGCTACATAAACTACTGGAGGGGGAGTGGTCCCCTGTTGCTGCAACTGCTCCATAGAGCTCAGACCTGGGCCTAGCTGCCTAGATGCTAGACTGGTGCGCGTAGGTCTCCAGAACTCCAGAACAAACACCAGCAGAAGTGACCAAGTGTTACCTTTGACGATAAGTACTTAGCTATGTGCTGTATGCATTCCTCTGGCAGGAAATCACTCGACACAATCCTTTACATGCCTGCTCAGAACAGAAGTAAGAGTGTGAGCCTAAAGCCACTTCTGACCTCGGGAGGAAGTGGTGTTGTGGGCTTCCCGCCCTCAACACTCGCGCGGAGGCTAGCTCCCAGCCCCGCGCGAACAGGGGAATCCTCTGCCGCGTCATCCCCTGGCCAGCCAATCGGCTGGCTCAGGGGGTGTGGCTTGCCGCATTTAAGGCAAGCGCGGCAGAGGATCTTCCTCTTTGCCGCCGATCAGCTGGGGAATTTCCTACCCACCCTTTAAGGTTCCTCTTTTGACCTTGCTATGGACTTCGGTTGGTCGCTGTTAAGGGGCCTGGTAGGAATTTTTCCACTTGGCAAATTGGCACCAGCCATTTGGGTTTTTTGCCTACCTCGTAGCAAATCATCACAACTTCCACTGTTTGGCGGTTAGGCATTGGCCGGGGTATTGTTATGTAGATGAATGGGGGGGGGGAGGAGCGCCATCACCTCCCCCGGTTGCGAAGGGTAGTCCGGTAAAGGACTCCAGGGGATGGGGCCCCGTCCGAAGCCTATGGAGGCCAGGGCCCAAGGCACGCCCCTGAGTGGTGACCCCCGGGGGAGTGCTTAGTTGATGTGCATCAGCAGGGCTCCCCCTGCTCGTGTTAACCCTTCCCATCCTCTCAGGCAGACAGTCTGAAGCCGGATAGTTGATTAGGACCAATGCCTAAGCCAATACCGCTCATCACCAATAACCAATAAAGTTGTGGCCAATTTTAGCCCATTAACCTTAATTATCGTGTCTCGTGTCTTCATTTCTACTGGTGGGAGGCGGGAACACGCCAATCAACCCTGCCTGCTCAGTCCTATTGAGTGAAGAGCTGCTTATTCCCAGGTTAAGTGGGTTTAGGATTTGCAGATTTATGCCTGATTCAGTTCAGTGGGGCTTATCTCAGATGCACAGGGCAAAGGATTGCAGGCCATGTCACGTATAAGAATATAAGGGGCCAGATGATAGGGAACAGTCTCTCTTGTCTGACTCCCTTAATGCCTGGGCCTCCATAATTTGGTTCTCTCCCTACCCACCCAGTCACTGTTTCAGTGTTTCCATAGGGAGGAAACTTTTCTACCGTATCATCTCTCCCCACTCTCCCCACGGAGCGTCTTCAATTCCCAATACTTTCGGCACCAGCAATATGCACATGCAGTCTGACCTGTTTGCCCCAGAACTTCCTCTGGTCCTTCTGCTTGGATGGTGGCTAACAGATTGAGGTTGAATCCTGACAAGACAGAAGTACTGTTTTTGGGGGACAGGAGGCGGGCGGGTATGGAGGACTCCCTGGTCCTGAATGGGGTAACTGTGCCCCTGAAGGACCAGGTGCGCAGCCTGGGAGTCATTCTGGACTCACAGCTGTCCATGGAGGCGCAGGTCAATTCTGTGTCCAGGGCAGCTGTTTATCAGCTCCATCTGGTACGCAGGCTGAGACCCTATCTGCCCGCAGACTGTCTCGCCAGAGTGGTGCATGCTCTGGTTATCTCCCGCTTGGACTACTGCAATGCGCTCTACCTGGGGCTACCTTTGAAGGTGACCCGGAAACTACAACTAATCCAGAATGCGGCAGCTAGACTGGTGACTGGGAGCGGCTGCCGAGACCACATAACACCGGTCTTGAAAGACCTACATTGGCTCCCAGTACGTTTCCGAGCACAATTCAAAGTGTTGGTGCTTACCTTTAAAGCCCTAAATATAAATATAAGTTGTGGCCTATCTCAACCCTATACCTGAGTCTTATTCCTGACTGGCCCCTCACCAGGCTGCGAGCATCATGCGCCTGGGAATGCGAACGCATGCTCTAACATCGAGGTCTGGGCCTTCCTCCTCCCTCTTTCAGTTGTGCATTGAAGAAGAAGCTTGGCCGCGGGGAGCAAGATGTCTTCCAAGGAAACCTCTCTGCCATTATTGGTTGAGAAAACCAGGCCTGCTTTCAAGGAAGCCCAGAGTTGCCTGAACCAGAGTGTAAGAACCACGGCACGAGTCAGTTAGAATGAATGGAAAGATTTAATCCTCAAACGAGTGTAGAGTTTCTTCAAGCGAACAGGATAGACATGAAAAAAATTATGTCTTTCCAAAGTGGGTCACATACAAGCAGTGAGAAGATTACATTCTTTTATATATTATATATAAGTATTTACACACAAAGGAACGCAAGACATCATGGCGTTACATTATCAAACATTGCACAGAAATAAGATAAAAAAATACAATACCAATAAAAACATTATTCATATATATAAAAAAACGGAGTTTTTGACCTGCACGTGTATTTTGATCCGCATCGTTTTGAAATTTTGCTTTGGAACATAAATATTATTAATAAAATATTTAATAATAATATTAAATAAATGCCTTCTGGGATTCCCCGGATTCAGACATGAAGCAGCTTATTGTCTTTTTCGGTCTCTGTAGAAACTTCTTTATAGTTACTGCTTGCAGCAAGTCTCCTGCTTTTGTTCTGGTACCTGCGAAGATTAACGGGGAAAGGAACATCTTTAGAAAGTCAAAATACACTACAGGCAACCGGCTCCACCATGAAGTCCACTGAAATTACTGTTCTTCCAAGGCATCTTCCTTCAAGGCGCATCTGCCCAGTGTCCCAGTCCACTGGAATTCTGACTTAATTTGGAGAAACTGGAGCACGCAATATTTGCTGCCATTGTTAACACAAATACACACAAACACACACACACGGGCTTGTTCACACTTCTGCTTGTTCTGTGCGTGGAAAGGAAGTGTCGGAGAGGTTTTTTGTTTGTCTCATGCTTCTGAGGCATGGGGTTGAGAGTTATTTTGTTTGCCCTACTACTTTCCCCCGGCGAAAACCCCCTGCTTACTGCTGAATTGGAACAACTGATTGACTTTGTTCTGATCCAGAAAACAGAGGGTTTTCCTGAGGGAAAGTGGCAGGAAGTGTAGATTAGTTCCCTCCCCCCGTGGCAGATTTCCCGTAGTGATGTATGGAAGTGAGAGCTGGACCATAAAGAAGGCTGATTGCTGAAGAATGGACGCTTTTGAATTCTGGTGCTGGAGGAGACTCTTGAGAGTCCCATGGACTGCAAGAAGATCAAACCTCTCCATTCTTAAGGAAATCAGCCCTGAGTGCTCACTGGAAGGACAGATCCTGAAGCTGAGGCTCCAATACTTTGGCGACCTCATGAGAAGAGAAGACTCCCTGGAAAAGACCCTGATGTTGGGAAAGATGGAGGGCACAAGGAGAAGGGGACGACAGAGGACGAGATGGTTGGACAGTGTTCTCGAAGCTACCAGCATGAGTTTGACCAAACTGTGGGAGGCAGTGGAAGACAGGAGTGCCTGGCGTGCTCTGGTCCAGGGGTCACAAAGAGTCGGACACGACTAAATGACTAAACAACAACCCAGGGCAGAGTGGCGTGCCTGGGGGCGGGGCTAGCCACCCACGGGAGCAGGAAGAGCCTCCCAGGGGGGCAGCGATGTCATCCCTCCTCAGGAACGACACCCAGGGCAGGCCGCACTTACAGCACCCCCTTCCTCCACCAGTGCTCCCCCCTTCCGCCCATGGTTATGAAGGTGCATGCCGGAAACCAGCAGCCCACATAACACACACACACACAAAAAGTCCAGAAGTCATCTATTAAGTAATGGGCAGCCACAAACCTAAGAGCACCATTCAGCTTGCGAGATAAGATCATTTGGACTCCCAAAATCGGGTGGGGAATTCAAATGGAGGAAATGTCATAAACATCCTCAGGGGAATTTTTACTACGGCCGAGTGCTGTTGAAACACTAGGTATCAAAGTGCCAACTTGTAATTGGTTCCCCGCCCCCCCCCTTGTTATTTAAACTGACTTTGCTCCAGTGCCTTTAAAGGCCTCTTGACATGCAGAGACGGAGCAGCTGAACTTTCCCCCATAATCTTATCTACATAACAGGAAAGGTTTCGCCTCCTTAGTTTCTGCAGGTTGCCCAGCTGTTAAAGAGGCAGGACTGACTGTCAGGACTGAGACGAAAACATCAGTTCAAGTGCTCAGCTGGTTATGTTTCAAAAGTACAGAGATGGGCACATGTCTATTGGTTGTTTTCCCACTAAGAAGAAGAATTTGGATTTGATAACCCACTTTATCACTACCCTAAGGAGTCTCAAAGCGGCTAACATTCTCCTTTCCCTTCCTCCCCCACAACAAACACTCTGTGAGGTGAGTGGGGCTGAGAGACTTCAGAGAAGTGTGACTAGGCCAAGGTCACCCAGCAGCTGCATGTGGAGGAGCGGGGAAGCGAACCCGGTTCACCAGATTACGAGTCCACCGCTTTTAACCACTACACCACACTGACTAAGGGTAACGGCACATATTACAGAGCAACGAACCCAGGTTTGCTGTGATTTGTACACTCCACACAAAGCTACTGTAACTCCCGGCTCCCAAACAAGTGTTGTCGGCATCTGTCTGTCTTGAGAGAGGGTGGCTCCAGGGCTGAAGTCAAACCGCTGTGTTGGCAGCAGCCAGTGGCGTAGCGTGGGGGGTGCAGGGGGGGCGGCCGCACCGGGTGCAACATCTGGGGGTTAGGGTTAGGGGGCGCAAATCCACGGGTTAGGGGACGCAAATTACTTGCCTTGCCCCGGGTGCTGACAACCCACGCTACGCCACTGGCAGCAGCAAAGTTATCTCCCCAAGGTGTAAGCCTGGGCAGTGTGGTATGGAGGTCCTGGCCTGCCCAGAGAACAAGACCTCCCCTCTCAGCCTCACCGATGTGCTCCAAAGGAAAGCAGAGCAATACGTTTGGCACCAGCTTGGCTGCAGGAGTTGCTGGAAGGAGGCATACAAGACGCCATCCAAGTGTTTCAGAGACTCCACTCCGGAATTGTTTAGGGTTTACTCTTGAGCCTTTTCTTCTCTGAAGATATCCCACAAGGCAGTGGAGGTTTAGGATCAGAGTTTTCCTTCTCCTAGATGGGCTGCCTTCCCAGCCTCATCTGCCCCTCCTATCAAGTGTGCCTATTACAATATACATGTTTGCTGCCTTCACACTAAAGATATACAATTCAAAGTGTTGTTGCTGACCTTTAAAGCCCTAAATGGCCTCGGTCCAGTATCTCTGAAGGAGCATCTCTGCCCCCATCATTTTGCCCGGACCCTGAGGTCCAGTGCCGAGGGCCTTCTGGCAGTTCCCTCCCTGCGAGAAGCCAAGTTACAGGGAACCAGGCAGAGGGCCTTCTTGGTAGTGGCACCCGCCCTGTGGAACGCCCTCCCACCAGATGTCAAAGAGAAAAACTACTACCAGACTTTTAGAAGACATCTGAAGGCGGCCCTGTTTAGGGAAGCTTTTAATGTTTGATGCATTACTGTATATTAATATTGTGTTGGAAGCCGCCCAGAGTGGCTGGGGAAACCCAGCCAGATGGGTGGGGTATAAATAATAAATTATTATTATTATTATTATTATTATTATTATTATTATTATTAGGTGTTTACCAACGTAGTGTTCCCCTGATACAGTGGTACCTCGGGTTTTCGGACGTCTCTGTTGCTGAACGTTTCGGTTTTCGAACGCCGGAAACCCGGAAGTAAATGCTTCCGTTTTCAAACGCGCCTCAGAAGTCAAACAGCTTCCGCTGCGTGTATCTGTTGTTTTTCACAATTTCCTCTATTTGCGGACCGCCCTTTGTGCCTCGGTTTTCGAATGTTTCGGAAGTCGAATGTTCTTCCGGAACAGATTACGTTCAAAAACTGAGGTGCCACTGTAGTGTGAACCACAACCCTCAGCAGCCCCTCCCCAGCACAGCCAAGGGTCAGGAATGATGGGAAGTACAACCGCAATTGTATCCTCGAAAGATCTCCTGCCAAATGTCCCAAAGGCCTAGCAATTGCAACACAGCCTAGCTCCGAGTACTTTTGTACTCACAGCTCCGGAATGCCTACAACCGAGAAAAAACAGAGCAGGCGAAACAGAGGGAGGCTTACCATCTGTAGAAGTAGTAGATAACCACTGCAGCGGTGATGACGAAAAACAGAACCAGAAGAATAGTGAGCGCCAGGTATTCATTGCTCAGGGGCTGCTGGCTTGTCAAAGTGGAATGACCACACCGGTCGCCGTAATAACCATCTTCACAGCTGTGGGGTGCAGGGAAGAGAAGGAGAGAGACCTGTTGTGTATTTGGGTTCTCAAACACAGATTGCAAGCTGGAGAAGCCCCAGAACAGGAGACGCTACCCTGGTTGCTCCACCGGAACTCCGGTTCCTTAAATTGCCACCCAGGTGCATGTTTACACCTGCTGGCACCAAATCCAGTTGAAGCTGGTTTCTGGGTGAAAGGGTGTTAGGGAAACTGATGTGCCTTGGAGCATGTTTCGTTTTGTTTCACAAGAAATGGTAGTCCTAACTGGGACGTTGTGGTCAGTGCCATTTTTCTGGAAAGAGAGGTGCCAGAACTCACTGGAACTCGCCTTGTTCTCTTATACAGTGGTACCTCGGGTTAAGAACTTAATTCATTCTGGAGGTCTGTTCTTAACCTGAGGTACCACTTTAGCTAATGGGGCCTCCCGTTGCCGCCACGCAATTTCTGTTCTCATCCTGAAGCAAAGTTCTTAACCCGAGGTACTATTTCTGGGTTAGCGGAGTCTGTAACCTGAAGCATCTGTAACCTGAAGTGTCTGGAACCCGAGGTACTACTGTAATGGCAATGGTGCTCACCTGAGAGGTGCCAGAACTGATTTCAAACTTGAAAAAAAGCCCTGGTTGTGGTTATCTCTGTACCACAATACGAGAGGATTGGGTGGGGTATGTGAGCATATTATTAAACCTGATTTTAAGGTATCAAGTGGACATTTCCTCCTGTCTTAAATGCTTTGTCACTGTGATGCGTGCATGCGAAAAGCTAAGATTAGAAGAAAATCTAACGTAATGTTTGCTTTACACCCTACAAATCAAGATAGAACTTCACAGGTTTAAAAGCAGCACAATCTTGTTCTTTTAAATGCCAGAAATTAGAACAGATTGACCCTCAAAATCAGTGTTTCCCAAACTTGGGTCTCTAGCTGCTTTTGGAATACAGTTCCCATCATCCCTGACCACTGGTCTTACTAGCTAGGGATGATAGGAGCTGTAGTCCAAAAACAGCTGGAGATCTAGGTTTGGGAAACACTGATCTAAATGAAGGTGGGGAGAGTAGCGCTCAAACACTGAAATAATGTGTGCAGGATTAATAACATAATAATGCAAGAAGAGTCTTCTGGATTTCGCTTCTGACAGTGGAGGTAGAACATAGGAGTCATCTAGTTAGATCTGGTCAGCAACTTGAGGTGGAGTGATGGCAACCACGAAATAGTTCAGTGCCAGCTTCAGTCATCTGTACTGCTGCATCAGTGAAATGGGCATATTCCCCCCATAGGAAGTTCGTCTGCCTTCAGCCAACGAAAAGGAAGGCCAATGCCCCACCCAACCTGTGCTTCGAACAGCAACCTGATCCGTGAAACTTAAGCAGGTGAAACTTTCCCTTGGGATGAGATGAGCAAAACATTGCCTCATTCATTTCTGAGAGCCAAGCTGCTGCTATGGATGCAAGAGTGGGGCCAGAAGGAATGAAAGAAAGAAAACCACACTATTTCAGGGACGGGGAACCTGTGGCTTTCCAGATACCATAGAATTACAACTCCCAAGCATGGCCAGTCGGTCAGGGATGATGGGAATTATAGTCCCACCACCTGGAGGGTCACAGCTTTCTCAGCCCTGCTCTGGATCAAGCGCTATGCAAAAATCATGTGTTGTTTTATTGTCTTATCCTGCAGCATTCCACTTACGTGCACGATGGTGTACTCAAAGCCACGAGGTACTTGCAGTGCCCATTAATGCAGTAGTTTTTCAAGTCAGAGCCGCAATCTGTGGTCTTCACTTCAGCGACACGGGGACTGTGTACTGTTCGAACTATCAGAAAGAAAGAAAGAAAGAAAGAAAGAAAGAAAGAAAGAAAGAGAAAGAAAGGTGTCATTTTATTTGATGAAGAGGGGTCAGTGGTAACACATCTGCATTGCAAAGACCCTGCAAGTGTCCCTATTTTCCAGGGACAGTCCCAGATTTACAGAAGCCATCCTGATTCTTGATTTGATTCCAGAATGTCCCGCTTTTCCTTAAAAGGTAAAGATAAAGGGACCCCTGACCATTAGGTCCAGTTGTGGGCGACTCTGGGGTTGCGGTGCTCATCTCGCTTTATTGGCTGACGGAACTAGCGTACAGCTTCTGGGTCATGTGGCCAGCATGACTAAGCCGCTTCTGGCGAACCAGAGCAGTGCACGGACACGCCGTTTACCTTCCCACCGTAACGGTACCTATTTATCTACTTGCACTTTGAGGTGCTTTTGAACTGCTAGGTTGGCAGGAGCAGGGACCGAGCAATGGGAGCTCACCCTGTTGCGGGGATTCAAACCGCCGACCGTCTGATCAGCAAGCCCTAGACTCTGTGGATTAGACCACAGCGCCACCCGTGTCCCTCGCTTTCCCTAGGACGTTCCTATTTCCATCAGGAAAATGTTGGAAGGTATGGAATAGGATGTCCCTATTCCAAACATTCATTTTAGCCAACCCAGTGGGTATAGAAGCCTGCAGGCATTCTGAAAAAGTTTGATATTTCATTAAGTGTCAAAGAATCCAACTCACTCAGAACTGTTGTGCAGTTGCCTGTTTCATTCCTCCCGCATAACGGTGTCACAGTTGTCCCAAGAACGGCTTGAAATAGGTGGAAGCCTGAAGAGAAAGAATGTGTCGGGTTGAAACAGAGACACCAGGAGAGGGGTTTCTTGAATGTCCCCCCGCATTAAAACAAGAACAACAACAGCCATCATTTTACCTTGCAAGTGCTTATGCCATCCGGCTTCAGCCGAAAAAGGTGGCATACGGTAACTAGATCTTCCTTCAACCTGCCTTTAAAATGCCACCACTATACCCAACCCTGACTGAGAGCCGATTCACTCCTTGTGTTGCTTGCAGGGCGTGCGTGTAGTGGAAGTGCAAAACAGAAACATCCCCCAGCCCGTTCCAAGTCCGGCTGAAAACATTTTGCTGCCCGAGGCAGCACGGCAAATGCGCTCCACCACCCATGGTGCAAAATACCCATGGCTGGCCCAGTTAAAATGCCACAAGAGCTTAAAGATAAGAGTAAAAATAGCATAAAACTAAATTCAAAAGTAGCTATTTGCTGCCCAATCAGCTGCCCGAGGTGACTGTTTCATCCTAATGGTAGGGCCGGCTCCATCTTTTTTGAGTCAGCACTCAGGAACCCAGAAAGCTATTGGTCCATCTAGCTCAGTGGTGAAGAAGAAGAAGAAGAAGAAGAAGAAGAAGAAGAAGAAGAGGAGGAGTTTGGATTTGATATCCCGCTTTATCAAGGGATTTCAGTCAACCAGCAGCCAAACGAAGCCTCAAGCGGTGGTTCCCACAGCGCAGCAACCCGGCAAAGGGGATGCAGCAAGGAAAACCACCATCACCTCTCCGCTGGGAAGCGCTGAGCAAAGGCGAGTCCCCAGGCAACGCAGCCGATTTGATCGGCACAAGGCATGCAAGCGCCACCCCCCCAGTCGTTCTTAGACTCCCTATTGGGTGAGCAACACAGCCAAGCAACACAGTTGGAGCCTCCCTCCTCCCTGGCCGGCAGGGAGGGAGGGAGAGGAGCTGCTTCCTTTGATACCCGGGAAATTTAAGGGACATCATCAATCTGGGATAGCAGCGGGAAATGGCGCTGGGATAAGGGATTTTCCCGCCAAATAAGGGACGGTTGACAGCTATGGGCAGGGGACCATTTCCAGCCCAACCTGAAGATGCCTGGGACCTTCTGTGTGAAAGGTGGAAGTGCTATTACCGAGCTATCACCCTGCCATCAGGATTACCTGGTGTGTGTCCGTTACACCTCCCCAGCGGCTTGCAAACGTGCATTTCCATTTCAGACTTGTTTGCTGCACCCAAGTTGCTTGGGCATCCCTGTCACGTAAAGTGGGACCCGCCATTGAAAAACATACTTGACATGTATCATCATTAATGCTGATTATATAATGGGACTTTGTGTAGCAGAATATTTTTGATCGCCATCATTCCTAGGTTGGGAATACACTTCTTGTTTTTCACATAATTTACAGTGGTACCTCGCAAGACGAATGCCTCGCAAGACGAAAAACGCGCAAGACGAAAGAGTTTTCCGTTTTTTGAGTCATTCCGCAAGACGAATTTCCCTATGGGCTTGCTTCGCAAGACGAAACGTCTTGCGAGTTCTTGCGAGTTTGTTTCCTTTTTCTTAAAGCCACTAAGCCGCTAAGCCGTTAATAGCCGCTAAGCCGTTAATAGCCGCTAAGCCGCTAATAGCCGTGCTTCGCAAGACAAAAAAACCGCAAGACGAAGAGACTCGCGGAACGGATTAATTTCGTCTTGCGAGGCACCACTGTATATTGATAACTGGATGGATGGATGGATAGATGGATAGATGATGGATAGATAGATAGATAGATATAGATAGATAGATAGATAGATAGATATAGATGGTGGATGGACGGGATCACAGGAGGAGAAAAGAAAGAAAAAAGAAAAAAGAAAGAGGGGGAGGAGGAGGGAATCAAATTGGCTCCAAGCCAAAGGCTAGGAGGAACAACTCTGTCTTACAGGCCCCGCGGAAAGAAATCAGATTCTGCAGGGCCCTGGTCTCATGAGACAGAGCGTTCCACCAGGCCAGAGCCAGTGTTGAAAAGGCCCTGGCTCTGGTTGAGGCTAATCTGACTTCCTTAGGGCCCGGGACCACTAGGGTGTTGCTATTTATGGACCTTGAGGCTCTCCGTGGGACATACCGGAAGAGGCGGTCCCATAGGTACGAGGGACCTAGGTACTTAGGGACCTAGATAGATGATAGATAGATAGATAGATAGATAGATAGATAGATGATAGATAGATAGATAGATAGATAGATAGATGTCCTACAGGATACTTTAGCCATGTGAAAGAAGACCTGCCAGTTTACTTTTATGAAAGAAAAGTTTTGTTTGCATTCTTAAAGATTATATGAGCTGCACAGTAATTATTATTTTAAACTGTGAGTCAACGCTGGCATGGTTCAAAAACCATGCAAGATGTAGCAGGGAGATTACACGGAGGCTGAAAAGCGAAGCAGAGGCAGCTGTTAAATGGACAGGGATCTTCCGAGGGAATCCGTGTAATCGCTGGAAACAGTGACTCAGCAGCTGGAATGCTTTTTTGCTGACTCAATGTGAGCCGCCACCCTGCAATTGAATGAGATACAGACACCACACAATACCAACAGTGGCTTGTGTGGGAGGCAATTCATTACAGGGTTACAAATGAGTGCTGCATGGAGTAATCCCTAGGGGACATAAGGGACGTTCAGGGACGCTGGTGTTGCAGACAGATGTCCTGGTGGAAATGTTTTAGGGTAGAAGGGAAATCCAGGGCACTGCTGGGTACCGTATGTGGAAAACAGTCCCCTGGGGCAGATTTGCATATGCTAATTTCCAAATAATAAATTAATAAATAAAGACCTTTTCCTCTCCCCTCAAGCTTTGGGCTACTCTGTGAGAAAAGCAACTAACAAATATGATAAATACATGTAATAAACATTAATTTCTATTTTTTTAAAAAAAAATGCAAGTTTTTTTTAGGCTGATTTTCAGAGGTGGGAAAACAAATTCTGGTTCTTGCTGTCAGGGCTTAAATTTGTTCTTAGGCCTTAATCTGCCTCGGAGCTCTCCTAATGTATAGGATAAAACCATACATTTTCATAATTTGCCTCAGGGTAGGTGGCTGGCGTATCACCGATACCACACCTTGTGGTACCTCAGAGAAAAGAAAGAAAGAAAGAAAGAAAGAAAGAAAGAAAGAAAGAAAGAAAGATAGATTGGTTTTACAATTTTTTTAAAACAATACAAACAAATAAAAAGACATACAAACATGTATAATTTCATAACCTTTTTTTCATATCCCTCACTTCTCGGACTCCCCCATACCTCCCAATAATTTTTTTTTTAAAAAAGAAAGAAAGAAAGAAAGAAAGAAAGAAAGAAAGAAAGAAAGAAAGAAAGAAAGAATCAAGGCCTAATAATGCTTCTGAGAGAAACCAAGCCAAGGAGTCACACATTCATACATTTAAGAGTGCTTAAATTTCAAGGGTTCCTATTTCCCTCACATTGCTACAATTCTCAGAGTAGTTTAACAATCAATTCCTTTCCATGTGGAACTCTGGGAATTGTAGCTTTCAGAGAGGAATAGGGGCCTCCTAACATTTCTCAGCATCCTTGACAAACTAGAACTCCCAGAATTCTTTGGGGGGAAGCCATGACGGCCTAAAGTGGTGTCATAGTGCTTTAAACGCACAGCATGGTGCAAATGTGGCCACAGAAACTGAAGCTCATCCTGCTCGAATGACAAGTTCCTTCCTTGGGCAATTGCAACCAAGCAAGCAAGCAATAAATAAAAACGCCCAACTCCAAGACTTTGCCGTGCCCTCCATAACAGAGCCATCTTCCTAATTGCCAACTCCTTCCCCTGTACGGATAAAGTTATATTCATTGCAGAGCAGACAAGCTGTTCCTTTAATCAATTACCCATCGGGGAGTTTCACATGCTCCCGAGTGCCTCTCAAACAGATTAGCCCAAGAACCGAAGAAGGTGGGGCAATGTTTGCATTAATACGGCTGCCTGGGTCATTAAACAAATACTGTTATCTTCTCCTTCACAGGCGAGATGCTGCCTAGTTCATATTGCCTTACTGGAATGCTATGGTTATTGTCATTGCCGGGCTGGTGGAATGTTAGTGCGCAATGCACATTCCTGCTTTACAGGAAAGTTAGCATTGCTCTGCGTCGCAAGCCGCCTGCCCCAGAATGCAAGCCTGGTTCCTCACAGGTGGCCTGATGAAAGGGAAAATATGCACCTCAAATGGGATGGATTTTCCACTCTTGTCAAGATCCGGTGACACTCAAAGCCAAGTCTTTGGACAGAGGTTGCACGGAAAGGGCCTATGCGCTGGCCGGCTTAGTTCAAACCAGTGTGAGACATAGCTGTCAACTTACAGATTTGAAAATAAGGGACCAGCAGCCTCGAAAATAAGGAATCAGCAGCCAAAATAAGGGATTTCAGTCAACCAGCAGCCAAACAAAGCCTCAAGCGGTGGTTCCCACAGCGCAGCAACCCGGCAAAGGGGATGCAGCAAGGAAAACCACCGTCACCTCTCCACTGGGAAGCGCTGAGCAAAGGCGAGTCCCCAGGCAATGCGGCTGATTTGATCGGCACAAGGTATGCAAACTCCACCCCCCAGTCGTTCTTAGACTCCTTATTGGGTGAGCAACGCAGCCAAGCAACACAGTTGGAGCCTCCCTCCTCCCTGGCCGGCAGGGAGGGAGGGGGAGGAACTGCTTCCTTTGATACCCGGGAAATTTAAGGGACATCATCAATAAGGGACAGCAGCGGGACACGGCGCTGGGATAAGGGACTTTCCCGCCAAATAAGGGACGGTTGACAGCTATGGTGTGAAATTGGGCCTCATCCCATCACACTGCCTGCTCTCTTCAGGATCGCTAGATGACAGCAATCACCTCTCTACGCTACTCTTAAATCAGAGATGGGGAAACATATGGCTCTCCATTTGTTGTTGGACTCTTGAATTCCCATCAGCCCTAGCCAGCGTCCCCAATAGTCAGGGATCATGGGAGTCCAGCAACGTTGGTTCTCTCCCCCTGTCCTAAATAAACTGGAGCTTTCACAATATCTAGACCTGGCGTGCAATGTCACTCTGTTGCCTTTGTTCATAGGCCCCCCCCATTTTTTTCTTGGGACTCTATCTCTTTGTCTGCTTCATCTTACCCCATTGCTTTCTCTCTCCCTTTTGTTCAGCCCTCATCTCTCCGTTTTTTATTCCTTTACACCTGAAGGAGCGTCTCCACCCCCATCGTTCTACCCAGACACTGAGGTCCAGCGCTGAGGGCCTTCTGGCGCTTCCCTCACTGCGAGAAGCCAAGTTTCAGGGAACCAGGCAGAGGGCCTTCTCGGTAGTGGCGCCCGCCCTGTGGAACGCCCTCCCACCAGATGTCAAAGTGAAAAACAACTACCAGACTTTTAGAAGACATCTGAAGGCAGCCCTGTTTAGGGAAGCTTTTAGATGTATTTTAATATTTTAATATTTTGTTGGAAGCCGTCCAGAGTGGCTGAGGAAGCCCAGCCAGAAGGGTGGGGTATAAATAATAAATAAATTATTATTATTATTATTATTATTATTATTATTATTATTATTATTATAGCTTTTGAGAGCTCCTTCTCAAGCAGATTTCTCTCCTTAACTTGCCACAAAAAGTTCCTCCTTCTGAGAGACCTGGGTCAGGTTTTAATCTCAACGAATGACTTTTCCTTCCCTCAGTGAAGTTGCACAAAGACGACGGCTCTCCAATCGCTTTTGTTCGTTGAGAAGTTGGGGTGTTTGCGGGCAACACACCAGCTCAAATACTCAGCAAACAAGGCTGCAGTGTGTCACAAGGCTAATGAAAGAACAGAGACTCTTATGCTAACAGCCTCCCATACACAACTTTCTTTGGACAGCGTGAGAGAGTGTTCCCTTGTGACTAAGCACCAGGTACGTTTTCAAGTAGTAATTGTGACCACAGAAGCCCATAATGGGCTGGATCTGTGACCGGTTTCATTTTAACAACATTTATATACTGCTTTCAGTGGTTTACAAGGGGTGATGACCAAGCCTTATTAACTACCACTGGGGATAGGTGAATTGGAGAAGTTTAGGGGTACTCTCATTTTGACTCAAGAAAATCACCATTTTATAGTTCAAATCGGGGGAAATAAATGTAGTAAATGGACAAAAGTACAAAGATTCACAAAATGCTTAGGGGTATGTGTACCCCTGTGTACCCCCCAGAAAAAAGCACTGCTTATTACTATTTAGTCATGTGTGCACGAGCAATATTTGTGATGCAAATTTTACTCATAAACATTTGAATCAAATTGGTAAAACTACTCTGGGGCAAGTGGCTGTCGAACTGTAGCTGCTATCACATAATCGTTCCATTTATTTGTTCCATCCACGTCCTTCCCCTCCTCCTAAAGCAGCCCAGTTCAGGAAGCAATAAAACAGTAAAAAAAAAACACCTGAAAAACAGTTCCAATAGGGGTGCAGACTGGGAAAGATTATCTACCCAAAAGGCTTGTTGAAAGAGGACGTTCTTCAAACAACGGAGACTGCGCTTGAGGCTGAGCACGCAGGACATTAGCCATGATCCTTAGGTAGCCTATAATGTCTTGAGAAATACTGCTGTTCGATGCGTATCCACGCCGAAACCAACTTCCATCCAATTCGAAAATGGAAGCTGAAGTGTGGCCATTTCAGAGAGCCATTGCACGCATGGCAGCCTTGTTGAATTTGAGTTTGACGCAGGGGAACGTGCATTGGGCGAAGACACCTGTGGCCTTCTGTGGTGTGACGATGCACAGCAGGGGAAACGGACCTTGCCGCATTTCAACCCACAAATGTGTACATAGCCTTAGAAAAGAACGTAAGCGGTGCATTGCTCCTTCTTTCCTTTCTGCTCCCAACATAGCTGTCAACCGTCCCTTATTTGGTGGGAAAGTCCCTTATCCCAGCGTCGTGTCCCGCTGCTGTTCCTTATTGATGATGTCCCTTAAATTTCCCAAGTTTCAAAGGAAGCAGCTCCTCTCCCCCCCTCCCTGCTGGTCAGGGAAGAGGGAGGCTCCAGCTGTGTTGCTTGGCTGTGCTGCTCACCCAATAAGGAGTCTAAGAACGACTGGGGGTGGAGCTTGCATGCCTTGTGCTGATCAAATTGGCTGTGTTGTCTGGGGACTAGCCTTTGCTCAGCGCTTCCCAGCGGAGAGGTGACGGTGGTTTTCCTTGCTGCATCCCCTTTGCTGGGTTGCTGCACTGTGGGAACCACCGCCTGAGGCTTCGTTTGGCTGCTGGCTGGGCTTTCTGCCTTTGGCTCGGAGGGGCTCAGAAGTTGAACATACCTGTGCTTGGAAAATCCCTTATTTTGGCTGCTGATCCCTTATTTTCAAGGCTGCTGGTCCCTTATTTTCAAATCTGTAAGCTGACAGCTATGTCTCCAACAACTGACGCCGTCATGCTTACACTTGCAAAGAATTGGTCCAGGGTTGGCCAATGTGGTGCCCATGGGCACACAGGTGCCCACAGAGGACTTCCACTGGATCCGCATCCCCACCACTTCTTTAAGTTTTAGGCTTGAAGAAAGCATTGTCTCATAACCAATCGAATAGACTGTGGTGCGTGATTGTGGGATGTGTTAGCGAGTTTCTCTAGTTCGCAAAGGTTGGAGACCCCCGCATCCCTCTCCTTGGCTGAAGCTTCTGAATGGGTTAAGAAAAAGCATGGCAGCTGAAGTTGTTTGGCAACAGACGCCAGGAAATAGGATTTAATAGGCCAGAGGCTCACCCACTCTTTGCCAAGAGAGCTTGTTGCATGAGGAGAATGATAACCAAGCGTGGCAGCCCACATTTTATCTATTTACCATATTTTCCACTCTATAAGACGCACCAGACATAAGACGCACCTAGTTTTTGGAGGAGGAAAACAAGAAAAAATATATTCTGAATCTCAGAAGCCAGAACAGCAAGAGGGATCGCTGCACAGTAAAAGCAGCAATCCCTCTAGCTGTTATGGCGTCTGTGATAGCTGCGCAGCCTGCATTCGCTCCATAAGATGCACACACATTTCCCTTTACTTTTTAGGAGGGAAAAAGTGAGTCTTATAGAGCAAAAAATACGGTACTTGTTTATATCCTGGCTTTCCTTCAAGGAGCTTGAGATGGCATACTTGCTTCTCCCTCTCCCCATTTTCTCTTCACAACAACCCTATGAGGTAGGTTAGGCTGAGAGGCCTTGACTGGCCCAGAGAGGTCACCTGGGAAGTTTCATGGGGACACCCTTGTATTTCCGTCCTTCCTGTATATATTTCGGCTCAGAGATCTGCTGCGCAATGGCTGAAACGCAAGGCAGCTGAGAATTAACTGGCATTTTAAAAAAACAAAAAAGGGAAGAAAAAACAAACAAAAACTGAGCAGCTCCTGTTGAAATGGACTTGGCAGATGAAGAAACACCTGCCCTGTAATTAGGAGGCGCAACCCAGTGGCTGAGTTTCCTTGAGAAAAGCTCAGAATCACTAGGCAGAGGGTGGCTGGCAGTGCAACTCTGGGCAACACCTGAGCCACGAAACAACTCAATTAACAAATCCCCTGCCAAAAACAAAACGACAACAAAAAAACCAAAGAGGGAAGAGGTGTAGGCCTACCTATGAAATGTCTGTTCCTGACACATCACCACAACATCCAGCAGAACCGCAACTTCCCCGGCTGAGGTGACACCGAACTGCAGCCAGGTTGCAAAATTGGCTCTGAGCTTCTCTAGTGACAGACCGCGCAATCCCAGGGCATGATAAATCTGTTAGCTTTGCAGGTGCTCCCGGCAAATGTCAGAAACACCTTCATGCCACGGCTTGTTCGCAGCATTCTAGCACGGCCAAGAAGAGAGGAGAGGCTCAAGGAGAGGCTGGCTCGGTTATTTATATATTTTTAATATCTTTATTGGGTTTTTCAAATTGCAATTTTACAGAGAGATATCAAACATAAATCGTAAAAACAAGGTTCCAAGGAGTCTCTTGGATTTCCATCTTCCCCTTTGTGGGTCCTGTTATTTATCATTTCCTTCTGCATCTTTTATGATAGTCCAAATCTTTTACATCTCCATTGCACCCAGAATTCACTCTTAAAGCGATATTCCAATCCTACTCACCGTTTTCACTGTTTACAATGGTCTTTAAGCTAAGTTATAAATTTCCCCCATTCCTTATTAACATTTTGGTCTTCCTGAGGCTGGCTTGGTTATCGATGGACGTTAAAGGGCAGGGAGCAGGCAGGTTTGAACCACGCCGCGATGGGAACCCTGAGCGCATCGCTTCCTTTTCTCCCATATGAGATACAGTGGTACCTCGGGTTACATATGCTTCGGGTTACAGACTCCGCTAACCCTGAAATATTACCTCGGGTTAAGAACTTTGCTTCAGGATGAGAACAGGAACCATGCTCCGGCGATGTGGCAGCAGCAGGAGGCCCCATTAGCTAAAGTGGTGCTTCAGGTTAAGAACAGTTTCAGGTTAAGAATGGACCTCCGGAATGAATTAAGTACTTAACCCGAGGTACCACTGTAATGGTTGACATTCACCCCTATGGAGAAAAGGGGAATGAGGGAGGATCAGTGCCATTTGCCACGGTGATGGAAAACCCGCCTAGCGCCATAAGCAGGTCGCAATGTGTCTTACTGGTCCCCGCTTAGAGAAATCCCCCTAAGGTAGGGGTACCTGTCCAGAAACCAAGAGCACAGGCAGTTTCTGCATCTCCCATGAGTCCTTACTACAGATAAGTCCCACTTTCCGGCTTGCACCACCCCTCATAAGTACAGGCACATTGCTAATCAGAGCTAACGACTATGGGCACGATCCGGCAGAAAGTTCTCTTGCACACACCCCTTTGAAATGAATGGGCACCGACCAAGGAATTGCATGTATTTAATAGGAATTCACGTGCATCACTGTTTCGCCAAACAGGTAGGCCATACAGCGGTTCCTGCAAGTAAGGACAGATCTGGGAATTGGAATGCATGAACATTCAGCCGAGAGAGAATTCGATCTTCTACACTCCGTCAAACTTCCCCAAGAGCAGAACACCAAACTTTCAGAGAACGTGAATTGCATTGCAGAATTCAGATATATGAGGCGGACTCCAAACCCCCACCCCTTTGCCCTCCCCCTTTGCTTTATTTATTACTGGAATAATAAAGTTCGGGAGTCAGTTCAGCCTCACAACTTGCTGGGTGTAATTTAAGACTGGGTCATATATGCAGGCAGCTCCCCGTTTGCGCAGGGGTTGCGATCTGGGTCATTGCAGGCTTGTGTGAAATCAGAAACCCATTGAAAAAACCTGCAGACACCTCTGTCCACCCCCAGCCATCGTTCTGTCCTTGTAGTGATGTTTCAGTGACATCTTTATGTTGTTTCCAGGTCACTTACATGTTCTGCGTTCACTGTGCGCATGTGCGCACATATCGCCCGCCCGTAAAACAGGAGTTGTCTGTGTGTATGCATATTAGTGCTTAAGTTTGATTTTCTTTTGCATTGTTATTTAGCCTTTTTTCCTTACATCTGTGGAGTTGGTTTTTGTTTTATTTCTTATTTTATCTATTAAATGCATTTGCAGCCCTTCACCCAAAGATCTCAGAGCTGTTCACAGCATAAAAAATACAAGGGAAAAACACAAACCAAAATACATAATAAAAACCAAACCGACCAAACGTTGCTGTCAAATGAACTTTTGGGTTTTCTGTTCTTCTTTTTGCAAATGCGTGGCTTTCAAAGTACGTTTTAACGTTCTGTAAACTCCTATTTCCCTAAAGTGTGCATGCACACGAAAGCTCATACCAATAACTAACTTAGTTGGTCTCCTTAGTTGGAAGGAATTATTTTATTTTATTTTGTTTCGACTAAGGCAGACCAACATGGCTACCTACCTGTAACTAAATCTAACCAATTAAACATGCTAACCTGTGTCTTTCCGCTCACAAAGATTAACGCCGCTGTCAAAGATTAACACCACAGCAATCGTGACAAAGCAACCAAAGGTCTTCTACCTTTGGACCAAAATGATCGAGCCTATGAAATCGGTGCGATCTCAGCAAGTGAGATATTTAGAGTAGAAGCCGTACAGCAAAGAACATTTGTTGGGACAGGAATGTCACCTTTGTCCAACTGTAAGGAACCAGTGACTTGACCCCTGATCAACTGGCACCCTGGATTTCTCTCTCCTGGGTGGCCTGGCAGCAAGGTTCTGTCCTTGCCGTCCTCTTTAAACCAGCTACCTCTTCCTCACCTCTGGGGCAGACCCACTGGGAATATTCTAGCAACAGGCTGAAATCCCTGTCCACACTTTGGGAGATTAGTCTTGTTGAAGGCAGTGGGATTTTGGAGTAAGCACACTTAAAGCGTTAGGGATTTCTCTTAACAGTCTTTAGTACTGTTAGCGAGTGGGTTGTTTGTCCAGTTAAGCCATGTTCGCCCCACCTTGGATGGTGTCACGACTCAAGGATGAGGTTTGCAGCTAGCAGGTGCTCTTTGGCCCAAGCATATTGCCACTTGGAGCTGTGGCTGACACAACCTGCCATCTCCAGGTTGGATTCCTGCCGCGCATTGTATGTGGGGCTGCCTTTGAAAACATTCCCCTCAAAACCCCCCATGGAAACGGAGAGCAGCTGCAGGAGAAAATCGCTGCGCCATAACACAACAGTCATCGTGATACAGTGGCGTAGCGTGGGTTGTCAGCACCTGGGGCAAGGCAAGTAATTTGTGCCCCCTAACCCCTAACCTGCCGCCGCTGCCAGCTTCTTCTTGCTGCTGCCTGGTCTGGTCTGGTGTGATTCTCTCCCGCGCTCAGCGCTGCGCTGCGTGGTCGCTACACTGTCCCTCCCCCAGATAATCCCTCGCTCTCTCTCCGCACCGCACGCCTGGCACCCACCCCCTCCACAGTGGGCGGCGACCCAGCTGCTTGGATCGGATTCGCACAGCCAGCACTGCAGTGAGAGAGAGTGAGTGAGCCAGGTAGGGGCAGAGAGCTGCGAATGCGAGCGCCCCCCCCAGGTGTTGCGCCCGGTGCGGCCAGCCCCCCTGCACCCCCACGCTACACCACTGTCGTGATAAAGCACAAGGGGGAGACCTTTTCTGTCTGGAGGGCGGCAATCCCTTCAGAACAATCTCCCGAGGGCCACTCGCCAGTGGCGGGCAAAAGCGAGTTGAGCAGTCACGGTAAGTTTCCCCTTGGGAATTGTAGGCAAACTTCGACACACACACAATCCTCTCTGTTCTCCGGATGAGCTAGAGGCACCACCAAAGTTCAAGGACATATTCCAGTCAGGCAAAAATGTTTGGCGGTGTGAAGCTGAGGCCAGTGAGGGGGTGTGTGTGACCTGGGGAGTTTCAAGGGCCAAACAGAAAGGCACTGAGGGCCGCGTTAATTCTGTCTTGTAATTCTGACCTGTCAGATTCTACTGTGTCCTCATCCACCTCACCCTTTATTCCCATGGGGGAGGGGGGAGTCCTACAGCGGATTGCAATCGTTCTGTTGGGGCTGCAGGGATACCAACTTGAATAAAATATTCAAGGCGCCCAGGTAAGCTCCAACCCACATAATTGATCACAAGACACAGCACGCACACACACACCATTTGAATGGGAATGCCCATCAACTGAGGGGAAGGGCAGGGACTCCCTCAAATATTTTAGGGGTGTGTGTGAAGGGACCTTGGCCCATAGCTGTCAACTTTTCCCTTTTCTTGCGAGGAATCCTATTCGGAATAAGGGAATTTCCCTTAAAAAAAGGGAAACGTTGACAGCTATGCCTTGGCCCCTAGGAGTTCGCTCCCATGCCAAGGTGTGAGTTTCCCATGCTACCTGCTACAGAATTAAAACATGAGCCCTGCAGGATCAGGCCGGGGGCGCATCCTGCTTTCACAGCCGCCAGACAGATTTCCATTGAGAAGTATCTGTATTTTCCTTGAGCCAACCACTCTTGGATTTGTAAGATAAGCAACCTGTCAGACGCACACCCCAATAATTCCGGTCCAAGAAGCAACACAGCTTGCCAATTTTCTTTTGTCGGGACTTGTGAGCCATGTCGAGAGAAAAAAGGAGCGCGGGTAGAAATTCATCAGCAAAAACGTCTCTCTCTCTCCCCAACTCCCATCCCGCCCGCCCTCCACTGCGCTCTTTCGCCGCGATGAGAGAAGGGAAGCTTCACCTGCGGAATGACAGCCCTCACCCCACCCCAGCTGTCAAACCCCGACGCGGAAAAGCGAGGGCTTCCTCCTGCAAGTCGTCGAGAAAGCCAGCAGAGACGCGCAGCTCTCCGGCTGAGCTCCCTTCCACGCCGGGCCCGTCGGGGAAACTGGGAGAAAACCGGACGGCCCGACGGCAGAGCCAGATCTCCTTCGACGGCGCGTCCCTTTGGGAAGGAAAGCGCCACCACCCCGCATTCTCCCCCTCTCTGTCTGCTGGACGGCGCAGTTTTGGAGCCAAACCAGGTCGGGAGCGCACAGACTTACCCAAAAGCAGAAGGGCGCCTTCGACGGTTTGGGAGCTGCAGCTGCTTGCCATCCTGCTGGAGCCTGTGTGTAGCGGGTTGCCGTCGGAAGGTGAAGGATGCGCGGGCGGCTGGGTCGTACAGGCAGGTGGCGCGGAGCTGCTGCGACAGTCCGAAGAGAGACCTCGCCTCCTTTCTTCCCGGCAGGCGTTCCCTCGGGTTTTTATACCTTTCCCCAGTGGGTGCGGACGCGCAGCGGAAGCTGGCCCCAGGCTCATTGCCTCTGAAATTTCCCCGGTGATGAAATCGGAGGCCGGAGGTGGGGGAGCCTCCGTCGCCTACCTGCCTGCCGCGTCTTTCTCGCCACCTGCCAGGGCGCAGCGGACAGAGAATTACGCGCGGCGCAGGGCGCGTTTGCTTCCAGAGGGAGGTTCTTAGGCGCGCGGGGAGCCGCGAGAAGGAAGCAAGAACCTCCGCGGTAAAGCTTGCTGGACGGAAGTCGCTCCCGTTCCGCAGAACTACCCTTCTTTTTCCCTCTCAGAAATTTGATTTTACAAATATGAATTAATAAACATACCAATTATATCCATGTAGAGAGATTACTCTGAATCTCGGGACTTCCTCCCATCTCCTCCATGGGTCCTGTTGTCAACATTTCCAACTGCATATTATTTCGTAATCTATATTTTATGTCTCTCCATATTGTCCATAGTATTTGTTACATTGCAAGTGAGATTAAAATCCTGCTAATGTTCTCATTGGACCATAAAGAAGGCTGATCTCCGAAGAATGGATGCTTTTGAATTACGGTGCTGGAGGAGACTCTTGAGAGTCCCATGGACTGCAAGAAGATCAAACCTCTCCATTCTGAAGGAAATCAGCCCTGAGTGCTCACTGGAAGGATAGATCCTGAAGCTGAGGCTCCAATACTTTGGCCACCTCATGAGAAGAGAAGACTCCCTGGAAAAGACCCAGGTGTTGGGACAGATGGAGGGCACAAGGAGAAGGGGACAATAGAAGACGAGATGGTGGGACAGTCTTCTCGAAGCTACCAGCATGAGTTTGACCAAACTGCAGGAGGCAGTGGAAGACAGAAGTGCTTGGCGCGCTCTGGTCCATGGGGTCACGAAGTCGGACACCACTAAACGACTAAACAACAACAAATGTTCTCATCTGCTTACAGTGGTCTTCTAAATAAATTATAAACTTTTCCCATTCTTTCTTGAATTTCTTGTCTTCTTGGTCTCTTGAGTTTTCCTGTCAGTTTTGCCATTTCAGCATTGTCTAACAGCTTAGTTTGCCATTCCTCTCTGGTGGGAACTCTTCATTCTTTCCATCTCTGGGCTAGTAGCATCCTTGCTGCTGTTGCCAGATACATGAAGAGTCTTTTCTGTTCATTTGGGATGTTGGTACCTATAAGTCCCAATAGAAAGGCTTCTGGTGGGGTTTTTCCACAAAAGTTTATTTTATTTTATTTTTTATTAAAGATTTTCTTGATTTACAAAAGTGTGTGCAATGTCTCTCTCTTGTATTCCCCCCCCCTGTAACATTTTTACAAGTGAGTTTCATTTATTGAGACATTGGGAAGAAAAGGTACCTTCTTTTCCTTTACATTTCCAGCAGATATTTGTACTTGTTTTATACATTTTTGCTAATTTAAAGGTAAAGGGACCCCTGTCCATTAGGTCCAGTCGTGACTGACTCTGGGATTGTGGCACTCATCTCGCTTTATTGGCCAAAGGAGCCGGCGTACAGCTTCCGGGTCATGTGGCCAGCATGACTAAGCCACTTCTGGCAAATCAGAGCAGTGCACGGAAACGCCTTTTACCTTCCGGCCGAAGCGGTACCTATTTATCTACTTGCACTCTGACGTGCTTTCGAACTGCTAGGTTGGCAGGAGCTGGGACCGAGCAACGGGAGCTCACCCCATTGCGGGGATTCGAACTGCCGACTTTCTGATCAACAAGTCCTAGGCTCTGTTTCCAGTTTCCAGTTGCCAATCTTCTTTGGTTGTGACTGCTTCCTCTTTCCATCTTTGGGCTAATAGTATCCGGGAGGCCTTCGAAGCATACATAAACAATTTTTTCCTGGTCTTTTGGAATTTCCACTCCTTTCAGGAAATGATTTATAATGAAATGAAAAAAATGTTTCGAGTAACCTTTGTTAAAAAACCAGAAGCCTTTTTATTGGGCTTCTGGTTTTTTAACAAAGGTTACTCGAAACATTTTTTTCATTTCATTATAAATCATTTCCCAAAAGTTTTTAACCTTCCTACGTTCCCACCACATATGAAAAAAGTACCGTCTGTTTCTTTACATTTCCAACACTTATTAGAACTTGTTCTATACATTTTCCTAATTTAACAGGGGTAAAATACCACCGATACATCATTTTCATGTAATTCTCTTTCAACAAAGTGCATGCAGTAAATTTCATATCTGACTTCCAAAGCCTTTCCCAATCCGTCATTAGTATGTTATGTCCCACATCTTTCGTGTGGGCATCCTTTTAAAAGAGCAGTCTTCTATTCAAATATACTTTCTCAGAAAAAGCCAGACGCTTTTTTGCTAGGCTTGATGGGAGAAGAAATTGAGAAAGCAGACCAAAGATTATTCATGTATGCTATGACTGCTGCCAGAATTTTGATAGCCCCCAAAATGGAAAATACAGGAAAGCGTGTTCTCCCTCATGGAGAGCGCGTGTTGCGGTGGGGTCTGCCGAGCCACCCCTCTGTTGCCAGGCAGGGTTTCTAAAGCGGGCCTAGGGCAACGATTGGATGGCTGGGTCGCTGGGGTAAAAGTTATGTTGCAATTTGGGTGGGAGGGGTAAAATGTTTTAAATACTCTGCACGCAGCCTGGAGCTTTCTCTTTGCTGCATGCAACGGATCACCCACCCACCCACCCTAAATTAAGGGTTTTTTTGCGCTGACCTTGCTATGCGTGTCATGGGGTCGTCCGCCTTGGAGCGGGGGCCTGGTAGGAATTTTGTCCATCTGGCTGATTGGCTGGGCCATTTGGTTTTTGCCTACTGCGCAGCAAATCGTCACAACTTGTAAGGTTGCGGTTAGGCATTGGTTATAAATTGGTTGGAGGAGGGGTTAGGATAGGCTGGGTCTGCCCCTCCATGGTTGCTGCGGAAAGGGAATTCCGTTAAAGGAATCCAGGGGCTTGCCATCTTTTCGTCTGAATCCTTGGAATGGGCCTAGGGCCGGCAAGCCTCGGGGAGTATGTGGGGAGAGGTGAGGGCCTGTGACTCAGCTCCATTTCTCCCTGATATTGTTTTCCCTTACTGGCCTTTGGTGGTGCTCGGAAGTCAGTTCTGTCCCCAGGCGGGGGGACAGATAGCCTTAACCAATGCCTAAACAACCACTCACATTTATGTATTTCAATAAAGTTGTGGCCAAAAACCTTAAACAAAAATTATGTGTCTGTTGTGAGTTATTTGGGGGTGTGTGTGGCTTGGGGACCTCGAAGAGCAACTACCACCCGTGGAGGAGTGGCAAACAAAGATGGTTGACTATGCGGAACTAGCAAAACTGACTTACGGGATCCATAATCAAGAGGAAACAAAGTTCCAGAGAGAATGGAGTAAATTTATGGACTATATAAGTGATAACTGTAGAAGTTTGAAGACGTTAGCAGGGTTGAACTAAATCTTAGGACTAGATATTATCAAGGAACTGTGGAATGGAGACTGAAATAAGAAAACCTGCTGAAGAGAGAGCGGGAAGAAAGATAGTAGCGGATGGATATGAAATATCATTGTATTTTATTTGTACAAATGGAATGAAAAACTAATAAAAAGGTATATTGGGGGGAAAGCAGTCTCCTAATAATCAGATGGCAAAAAATGGCAGTGAACAAGTTAAATGATGAACAAGTTAAATCTGTGATGATAGATTGGGCAAGAGATGTAGGACATAATATAATGTTTGAGGGTTGTGAAAGACTGTGGAAGAAAGGGGTAAAGTTCACTGCATGTACTGTGTTAAAGGAAAATATAAGGAAAATGATGTACAGATGGTATTTAACTCCTGTTAAATTAGCAAAGATATATCATAATAGTGTTAATCTATGCTGGAAATGCAAAGAAAAGGAAGGAACTTTTTACCACATGTGGTGGACCTGCCCCAAGGTGAAAGACTTCTGGGAAAAGATTTATAATGAACTGAAAGAAATGTTGAAATATACATTTATAAAGAAACCAGAGGCCTTTCTTCTTGGAATAACAGGTTTGGAATTGCCCAAGAAAGATGTTAAATTATTTTTGTATGCCACAACTGCTGCTCAAATTTACTAGCTGAAAAGTGGAAAACGCAAGAATTACCAACGTTGGAAGAATGGCAGATGAAGATGATGGATTTTTTGGAGCTAGCCGACCTAACCGGAAGAGTCCGCGACTAGAAGGAGGAGGAGTATCAGGAAGAATGGAAAAAAATTAATGGCTATTTAGTTAAACATGTTAAGTTAAATTAATTGGAAACAGCTTGTAGATACTTAATTGGCAAAGGATTATATATAAGTTAAGTGGTGAATTAATATGTTTAATTCCAAAATGAAAAGACTTAAGGATGTTAATGTTCAAGTTAAATTTTATAAGAACTGTGATTTGGAAAACCGTTCAAAGGATATACATTGAAATTCAACCAAGGGGAAGCGAGGAAGTCACTTAACAATGTTAATAAGTGTAATTTTTAATAAGGTTATGATTTTTGTTTGTTTTGTTTGTTTATATTTTTGTGAAAATTAATTTTAAAAATTGGAAAAAAGGCAGTGCAGTTTCTGTCTCTTTGTCATGTGCCTTAAAAAAGCCATGCTTCTGGGTCAAGGCAATGAATGGTCCATATAGCTTTGAGCCTTTCCTGGACGCTTCGCAGGTAGTGTAAAGTGGAAACAAGGCAGTCATGGAATATTCCGTTCACTGCTGGTTGGTCTTCTATTTCAGGTGCAGAAGATCTTGACTACCTCCCCTTCCAGGAGACTGACTGGCCTTTGACCCTTTCCAAGAGCTTGTAGCTCAGGCAATTGCATTTGCTTTCTAGAAGAAAAGCTCTAAAGTTCAAGCTCTGCCAGAGGCACACAGCGTGACTGTGAGTATTCAACACCATATCGCACCGGTCCTGAAAGATCTACGCTGCATCCCAGTACGTTTCCGAGCCAACAATTCAAAGTGTTGGGGCTGACCTTTAAATCCCGAAACGACCTGAAGGAGCGTCTCCACCCCCATCGTTCAGCCCTGAGGTCCAGCTCTGAGGGCCTTCTAGCGGTTCCCTTACTGCGAGAAGTGAGGTAACAGGGAACCAGGCAAAGGGCCTTCTCAGTAGTGGCACCCGCCCTGTGGAACACCCTCCCATCAGATGTCAAAGAAATAAACAACTATCTGACTTTTAGAAGATATCTGAAGACAGTCCTGTTCAGGGAAGTTTTAAAAGTTTGATTATGTTTCTATACAGGGTTTTTTTCTGGGGGCGACGCAGGGGTACGCATACCCCTAAACCAGCGGTTCTCAACCTTTGGGTGCCCAGATGTTGTTGGACTACAACTCCCATCATCTCTGAGCTCTGGCCTTGCTAGCTAGTGGTGATGGGAGTTGTAGTCCAACAACATCTGGGGACCCACAGGTTGAGAATCGCTGCCCTAAACATTTAGTGAATCTAAGTTTGGCCTCATTGAGGGGCAGTATTTCAATATCAGTAGGAAAATGAGAGTACAGTGGTACCTCAGGTTACATACGATTAAGGTTACAAAAGCTTCAGGTTACAGACTCCGCTAACCCAGAAATAGTGCTTCAGGTTAAGAACGTTTCCTGCTTGGCAGGGGGTTGGACTCGATGGCCCTTGTGGTCTCTTCCAACTCTATGATTCTATGATTCTATGAAGTTTGCTTCAGGATGAGAACAGAAATCGGGCTCCAGCGGTGTGGCGGCAGCAGGAGGCCCCATTAGCTAAAGTGGTGCTTCAGGTTAAGAACAGTTTCAGGTTAAGTACGGATCTCCGGAACGAATTAAGTACTTAACCTGAGGTACCACTGTACCCCAAACAATTTTTTTAAAAGAAAAAAGCACTGTTTCTATATGTGTTGGAAGCTGCCCAGAGTGGCTGGGGCAAGCCAGCCAGATGGGTGGGGTTTAAATAATAAAATTACTATCAATAATATCCTCAGGAGTTGCAATCCTTCCATCTTATCCTTAGAAATCAGCAGTGAAGCCAGATTTCTCGCTAGACTGTGTGCGGCTTGGCTGCCCTTAGTAGTGGCTGGTCTGCTGCCCAAAGCCAGGAGTTTCTGGCAAGAGTAATTTCAAACATTGTTCTCGGTCACAAAACCAGCCATCCGTTGGAAGGAATTTGGTCACAGCCTTTGGGCTGTTCCGCCAACCGCAGATCTCGATGGGTGACTGCAGGCTGGGCAAAGGGCTCCCTTTTTATTTGTGCTAAATTTACCCGCTGTGAAATGAACGGCACGAGCACCTGTCCCAGCTGAAAGGGCCTATCGTGGAGCCGGGCGTAGGAGGTGGCATTACACGGGTTCCTTTCCAAGACCCTTCTGCGAAATACCTTGCATGTACGGAAAAGAATGCCAAGTTTGTTGCCAAATGGGTCGTATCTCACGGCAGGCATTGTGCTGAGGTCACAAGGACAGGTGTACTGCTCTTATCTAAGCAGCAGCAACAGAATGGGAGAAAATGGATTCCAGAGATGCAGGAGTGCTCAAACCGTAGCTTGGCTGAGACAGGAGTATTTCTTTGACCCTGAGAGAGGACTTGTATGTATGTACTGTATGTATGTATGTATGTGGGATGCGGGTGGCGGTGTGGGTTAAACCACAGAGCCTAGGACTTGCCGATCAGAAGGTCGGTGGTTCGAATCCCCATTACGGGGTGAGCTCCCGTTGCTCGGTCCCTGCTCCTGCCAACCTAGCAGTTCGAAAGCACACAGTGCAAGTAGATAAATAGGTACAACTCCAGCGGGAAGGTAAACGGCATTTCTGTGCGCTGCTCTGGTTGGCCAGAAGCGGCTTAGTCATGCTGGCCACATGACCCGGAAGCTGTACGCCGGCTCCCTTGGCCAATAAAGCGAGATGAGCGCCGCAACCCCAGAGTTGGCCACGACTGGACCTAATGGTCAGGGGTCCCTTTACCTTTATGTATGTATGTACAGTGGTACCTCAGGTTACATACGCTTCAGGTTACATATGCTTCAGGTTACAGACTCCGCTAACCCAGAAATAGTACCTCGAGTTAAGAACTTTGCTTCAGGATGAGAACAGAAATCGTGCTCCAGCAGCAGCAGGAGGCCCCATTAGCTAAAGTGGTGCTTCAGGTTAAGAACAGTTTCAGGTTAAGAACGGACCTCCAGAACGAATTAAGTACGTAACCAGAGGTACCACTGTATGTATGTATGTATGTATGTATGTATGTATGTATGTATGTACAGTGCTGGATTTACGTATAAGCTAAACAAGCTATAGCTTGGGGCCCCACTCTCTTGGCCTGCCTCCCAAATATACTTCTTCTTAATTGTATTTCACTATTAAATAAAAGCTGAGGCTCTAATACCTCATGAGAAGAGAAGATTTCTTGGGAAAGACCCTGATGTTGGGAAAGATGGAGGGCGCAAGGAGAAGGGGACGACGGAGGACGAGATGGTTGGACAGTGTTCTCGAAGCTACCAGCATGAGTTTGACCAAACTGCGGGAGGCAGTAGAAGACAGGCGTGCCTGGCGTGCTCTGGTCCAGGGGGTCACGAGAAGTCGGACACGACTAAACGACTAAACAACAACAACATTAATATACCGTACTTCTTCTTTATTGTATTTCAGTTCAACAATACCTTTGATAAAATACATATTTTGTTATGTGCAAATGGCTTTAGATACCTACTGGGTCCATAAATTACCATATAGCATATATTCAACACAAAAACAGCGGCAATTTGTTGTTGACAAAGGGCAGCTGGACATATAAAGGGCCCCATTACCTTCAGGAGCTTAGGGCCTCATCAAACTTCAATCCAGCCCTACATACCTACATTCAGTGGCACCTTGGTTCTCAAACGCCTTGGTACTCGAACATTTCGGCTCCCGAACACTAAAAACCTGGAAGTAAGTGTTCCGGTTTTTGAATGTTTTTCAGAAGCTGAATGTCTGATGCAGTTGTCAGCTGTTGTTTCTGGGGTGCCTGCACCAATCAGAAGCCGCACCTTGGTTTTCAAACGCTTCGGAAGTTGAACGGACATCCAGAATGGATTACAGTGGTACCTCGGGTTAAGTACTTAATTCGTTCCGGAGGTCCGCGCTTAACCTGAAAATGTTCTTAACCTGAAGCACCACATTAGCTAATGGGGCCTCCTGCTGGCGCCGCGCCGCTGCAGCACGATTTCTGTTCTCATCCTGAAGCAAAGTTCTTAACCTGAAGCACTATTTCTGGGTTAGTGGAATGTGTAACCTGAAGCGTATGTAACCTGAAGTGTATGTAACCCGAGGTACCACTGTACGTTTGAGAACCAAGGTACCACTGTACATACATACATACATACATACATACATACATACATACATACACTGCCCTTTTTTCTGACAGGCACTCAAAGTGGCTTACAGATAAAAACAAGAACAGCTAAGAACACAGAAAAAAACAATAATTAGAAAAATGATATACAATGAAATGAAAAGGATGTTTAAAATAATGTATGCAGAAACTTACCTGAAGAGTAAGAAATCAAGATAGCAAACTTTTTATAAAAGAACGGAAATGGTTTATTGAATATTTACAGACAAATTGTAAACAGATAAAAACACTGGGAGGATTACTGTAATAACTTGCAGCTACGTAAGAGTACTGTATATATTTAAAGAAGATAAATAAATGAGTAAGTTAAGTTAATTTGGATATGGAGGAGATATTAAAAGTAAATTTAAGGAACCGCAGAAAGAGGGGGAAGGAAGTAAAATTTTAAAATGTCAAAATGACTGTAAAATCAGTGAAATGTATATACCATATATATGGAAAGTAAATACAGTGGTACCTCAGGTTAAGAACTTAATTCGTTCCAGAGGTCCGTTCTTAACCTGAAACTGTTCTCTTTTTTTAAAAAATGAGTTTTTATTGTTAAAATAGTTCATTATTAATACACATATACAAGCATACAAACATACATTTCATACAATCCTTAAAAGTGATCAAACATATTTACATTCAATCCCACAAATAATTGCTTTCCCCATCACCATCCACCACCCCTCACCCCACCTTTGTGTTTGACTTCCAATCTACTCAATTACAATTTCTTAACTGTTCTTAACCTGAAGTAAGTCTTTAGCTAATGGGGCCTCCCGCTGCTGCCGCGCCTCCGCCGTGAGATTTCTGTTCTTATCCTGAAGAAAAGTTCTTAACCCGAGGTAATATTTCTGAGTTAGCGGAGTCTGTAACCTGAAGCGCCTGTAACCTGAAGTGTCTGTAACCTGAGGTACCACTATGTACACAAAGATTGTGGTTGACTACAAAGCCACTTCCGACATCAAGAGGTGGTGGTGTTCTTGTGGGCTTCACGCCCCCAACACATGCGCGGAGGCTGGCTTCCAGCCACCGCGTGATCAGGGGAATCCTCGGGCCGCGTCATCCCCTGAGCCAGCCAATCGGCTGGCTCGGGGTGTATGGGTTGCCTCATTTAAGGCAAGTGCGGCCCCGGGATCTCCCTCTTTGCTATTGTTTCCCACCCGCCCTTTAAGGTTTCCTTCTGACCTTGCTATGGACCTCGGTTGGTCGCCGTTAAGGGGCCTGGTAGGATTTTTTTCCACTTGGCAAATTGGCACCAGCCATTTGGTTTTTCACCTACCTCATAGCAAATCGTCACAACTCCTTTGGCCTTGGCGGTTAGGCATTGGTAGGGGTATTGTTATTTAGATTTGTTGGGGGGGGGGAACGAGCGCCATCACCTCCCCCAAATATTGAAGTGTAGTCCGGTAAAGGATTCCGGGAGACGTGGCCTCGTCGGAAGCCTATGGAGGCCAGGGCCTAAAGCACGCCCCCCAGTGGTGACCCCGGGGGAGTCCCTAGTTGATGTGCATCAGCAGGGCTCCCCCTGCTGGTGTTAACTCTTCCTGGTCTTCAAGCTAACAGGCTGAAGCCGGATAGTCGAATAGGACCAATGCCTAAGCCAATACTGCTCTTACCTGTAACCAATAAAGTTGTGGCCAATTTTAGCCTATTAACCATAATCAATGGTGTCACGTGTCTTTATTTCTACTGGGGGAGGCGGGAACTTGCCACACAACTCCCATTGGTCCCAGACAGTGCAGCCAATGGTCAGGGATTATGTGAATTGTAGTCTGGCAATGTCTAGAGAGCATCGTGTCAGCAAAGTCCGAACTACAGAATTAATTTCTTGAGAACCGGTATAGGAAGCATCCTTGCTTCACAATTTGTTGCGTATACTTCCTTCCTCGTGGCTTGCAATATATTCACAAAACTAACCACAAGCAAATGTAATGTTGGCAAAGGCTGGCCTACAGGTGTGATTCTTGCATTTGTTGAGAGAGAAATCCCAAGTTCAGGAGTCTACCTTCAGTTCTGGAGATGGTATTCTAAAGGTAAAAAAGGAAAAGGACCCCTGGAGGGTTAAGTCCAGTCAAAGGCGATTATGGGTTTGCGGTGCTCATCTCACGTCAGGCTGAGGGAGCCACCGTTTGTCCACAGACAGCTTTTCAGGTCATGTGCCCAGCATGACTAGACCACTTCTGATGCAACGGGACACCGTGATGGAAACCAGAGCGCACGGAAACACTGTTTACCTTCCCGCCACAGTGGTACCTATTTACTTGCACTGATGTACTTTCGAACTGCTAGGTTAGCAGGAGCTGGGACAGAGCAACAGGAGCTCACCCCGTCGTAGGGATTTGAACCGCCAACCTTCTGATCAGCAAGCCCAAGAGGCTCGGTTGTTTAGATCACAGCGCCACCCGCATCCCTTGCTAGTACCAGTTGCTAGAGGACACATGTGGGGAGAGTTCTGCTGTGTTCCTGTCCTACTTGTGGTCTCCTATAGGTATCTGCTTGACCGCTATGAAAACAGGACAGCAGGTTAGATGGGCCATAGGTCTGATCCAGCAACCTCTTCTGGGAGTATCGAGTCCCTCTGACATGGCTGAGAAGTGGGCAGTAAGGCCTTGTGCTCTGGAGCAGTTCAAATGGACTATAGACCAAGTCCTTGTTTTGCATACGGAAAACAGAAGGTTTGATCCCTGTCAGCTCTCATTTAATGCTAAATTGTCAGTCTGAGGGGGTGGGGAGCCCTTCTAAGACTGCAAAGAACACTCTATTCAGCACTGTCAGAATAAAGTGAGCTGGACCAATGAGGCAAAGACCTGGATAAAGTTCAATACTGGCTTCATTCCATATCAACATTGCAACATGTGACTCTGTTGTTTCTGGGTGTTAGCTGTGGCATTTTTCATAATTGTCTCCGACCACCATAGATCATGGAAGCTGCTGTAGATTACATATCCTTGCATCTTACACCTTGAATAATAATAATAATAATAATAATAATAATAATAATAATAATAATAATTTATTTATTTATGGTTTCCCCAGCCACTCTGGGCGGCTTCCAACAGAACACTAAAATATAATAACCTATTAAACATTAAAAGCTTCCCTAAACAGGGCTGCCTTCAGATGTCTTCTAAAAGTCTGGTGGTTGTTTTTCTCTTTGACATCTGATGGGAGGGTGTTCCACAGGGCAGGCGCCACCACCAAGAAGGCCCTCTGCCTGGTTCCCTGTAACTTGGCTTCTCGTAGCAAGGGAACCGCCAGAAGGCCCTCGGCGCTGGACCTCAGTGTCCGGGCAGAACGATGGAGGTGGAGACTCTCCTTCAATTCGATGCATTCAGTTGGTGGGGGCTATTGATGGTGGAGCTGGTGTCTTGCATTGCAGGGGGCGATGTCCTCTGGGCTTCCTTCCAACTCTCCAACTCTATGATTCTATGAAATACATAGGCAAACCTAACACTCGAATTAGCCGTTAAAGAAATCAAGGAGACAAAAGGACATGGGAGGGGATGATGACCATCTTCTGGAAGCTCAGCTGAGTTCCACAACTTTGCTTTATATTGGTGGGATCCAGACTTAGTCATTCTTTGAGTCCAACCACTGAAAGCAATGATCCCATTGATTTCAATGTGTCTACTCTAGGCATGACTAAATTTGGATTTGACCCTGTGGCTTTTAGATCCCTCAGCCAAGGGATTTGAGTAGTTGTCCTAGTTCACTGTCTGCTCAGCAGAACTCATGATAGCCCATTGCCCTGAACAACAGCGTCAGAACTGCTCCTAGTCTTGGGCCTGAGAAGACTGCCACGCAGGGATGCCCTGACGCATCTGCACCAAGTGCCCAAGGAGAGAAACAAGAAGTTCAGAGGATGAGTGCGGTCTCATTGGGAAGAGGGATCTCAGTTCACCTGGAAGGAAGCAGTCTTGAGAAACCGCTCCTAAAGGAGGAGCCTTCCCTAGACATGGACTATTGCTCCTGCTATTGGCCCATTGCAAATATTCCCTTTACAGGTAAAGGGACGCCTGACCATTAGGTCCAGTCATGACCAACTCTGGGGTTGTGGCACTCATCTCGCTTTACTGGCCGAGGGAGCTGGCGTACAGCTTCCGGGTCATGTGGCCAGCATGACTAAGCCGCTTCTGGCAAACCAGAGCAGCACACGGAAACGCCATTTACCTTCCCGCCGGAGTGGTACCTATTTATCTACTTGCACTTTGACGTGCTTTCGAACTGCTAGGTTGGCAGGAGCCAGGGACCGAGCAACGGGAGCCCTCCCCGTTGCGGGGACTCGAACCGCCAACCTTCTGATCGGCAAGCGCTAGGCTCTGTGGTTTAACCCACAGCGCCACCCACATCGCTTAATATTCCCTTTGGGGGTGAGGAATTTTGGATGATGCTGATCTCGATCTAGAGATGTACTTAGGCTCCCTTGCGCCCGTGGCAAGGAGCTCCGCTGAGGCACCCAGAAGAGCCTGCGCACCTCACCCAGCTGCCCAGAGCAGTGGAGAAGGCGCCCAGCGAACACATGTTTGTGCCCCCCCGCGAGCCCTTGGCGGGGACCAACCTAACCAAGCCTAGGTACACCTCTGCCTAGTTGGATTCCCAATTCAGATTTGGTACTGAAGATCCTTTGGTTGTCTTGGTGGATGTCTTGGAAGAAGGACAGGGGGCGTCAACCCTCTTAACTCTTGTGAACCTCTTGTTGTTGTTGTTTAGTCGTTTAGTCGTGTCCGACTCTTCATGACCCCCTGGACCAGAGCACGCCAGGCACTTCTGTCTTCCACTGCCTCCCACAGTTTGGTCAAACTCATGCTGGTAGCTATGAGAACACTGTCCAACCATCTCGTCCTCTGTCGTCCCCTTCTCATTGTGCCCTCCATCTTTCCCAACATCAGGGTCTTTTCCAGGGAGTCTTCTCTTCTCATGAGGTGGCCAAAGTATTGGAGCCTCAGCTTCAGGATCTGTCCTTCCAGTGAGCACTCAGGACTGATTTCCTTCAGAATGGAGAGGTTTGATCTTCTTGCAGTCCATGGGACTCTCAAGAGTCTCCTCCAGCACCATAATTCAAAAGCATCAATTCTTCGGCAATCAGTCTTCTTTATGGTCTAGCTCTCACTTTCATACATCACTACTGGGAAAACCATAGGTTTAGCTATACGGACCTTTGTTGGCAAGGTGATGTCTCTGCTATTTAAGATGCTGTCTAGGTTTGTCATTGCTTTTCTCCCAAGAAGCAGGCATCTTTTAATTTCGTGACCGCTGAACCTCTTAGCAGTGTTCAAAACCATTGGTATGACCGAACATACAAAAATGTTCACGCACAAAACAAAACCCGACGTAGAAATAACCACCCTACCCACAGAAGGATGAACTCTCTCTCTCTCTCTCTCTCTCTCTCTCTCTCTCTCTCTCTCTCTCTCTGTGTGTGTGTGTGTGTGTGTTTGTGTGTGTGACAACCAAAAACCAGACCATTCAACTAGACTGTTACACTTTGGACTATGAGAGGAGGATTTCTCATTTGGCCATAGAGCAAGGATGAAGAATCTTGGATTATCCAGATTTTGTTAGATTCCATTGCCCGTTGGTCCCAGCCAGAGAGGCCAATGGTTAGGGATGATGGGAGCGGTGGTCCAGAAACACAGAATCACAGAACTGTAAAGTTGGAAGGGATTCCTAGTTGTTATGTACTGAGTTGAATAGGATCCAAAAGGCAGCAGTCTGATTGGTCCACAGGAGCCACCCAATCCAGCTCCAGGTGGAAGGGAATCCACAACCTGATTGGCCTACAGGAGAATCCCAGAATTAGCCAATCATGTGGGGCCCATTGTGTAAATAATGTATATAAGGCAGACATTCTGGGGGAACCTCCATTCCTCCTCACCACTATGAGCTGAATAAAGAGCATGAAATCCACTCATGACTCAGAGTATATTTCACTGGTGACGAGGATGGGATCCTGCTGAGCTGACCACCACACACAGCACCGCAGCACTGCCATCTGCCGCACCGCTGCCTCGCACCGTGTATCCAGGCTTCAGCTCCGGCCCCCAAGGAACTGAGAATGGCAACCAACAGCAGCTTCTCACCGTTCAACCTAGCATCAGGAGACTAGGAAGTGTATGCCTCCCATTTCACCTTCCTCCTAGAAGCCAAAGGGGTCACCAACGAAGAAGATGCCAAGAAGAGGGCGATATTCTTCAGCGTCTGCAGAGAGGAGACGTTCAAAATCGCCTGGGCTCTCCTTGCGCCTGAAGACGTCGCTACTGTTCCTTACAAAACAATAATGGAACGGCTGAAGGGGTACTTCTTGTCGCAGCCCTCGGTGGTGGCTCATCAAAATGCCTTCTGGGGAAACCATAACTGGGTTTGTGACCTCCCTCTGCAATGCACAAACCCTTTGCCCAATGTGGGACTCAAATCCATGACCCTAAAATTAAGAACTGCAAGTTCTGCCTGTTGAGCTATCCCAGGCATCTGAAAGGCCGCATATTCCCTGCTGTTGTCGTGGAGAATGCTGTGATGCATCTCTTGGGTTGAGCAATGCAGCCACTTAGGTCAGCAAAATCTATGCCAGTTAATTGGGGCTGCAATTCTCTGTTCACTTACTAGGACCCAGCGGGACTTTCTTCCTGAGCAAGCCTGCTTTGGAGTGGGCTGCAGCCCTAGCAACTCTGCGTGCTAAACAATCTGACGCAGGATGGCCAAGCGGAGTTTACTAGCTGGTGATTCATTTGGCGCTTCTGCATTTTGAGGAAGGTCAAGAGGCCCGGTGGTGGGCCGTATGTGGTGTGTGTTTCTACATGCTCCAGTCATAACAAAACTGCGCATTATTCACCGAAGATGTTGCCTGGATAAACATCATCACTGTAGCTGATGGGTTTGGGTGCCTGCAGGCAGGGACACTTGTCAGTTCATGTTTGCAGGATATTAAATAGCCCATACATTTCTCATAGAGATTCTCTCCCTCTGCCCCATGTCCCCACATTTTAACAACACTGGGGTCATTTCTGGGCTGTGTTGGAGCAGATTCTTGCTTTACTTCCATTAAAGGGGACATTCCACCACAATTCTCTGCCTTGGGTTCATTGTGTGCTAATTGCAAGGATGCGGGTGGCCCTGTGGTCTAAACCACTGAGCCTCTTGGGCTTGCCGATCAGAAGGTTGGCGGTTCGAATCGCCATGGCGGGGTGAGCTCCCCATTGCTCTGTCCCAGCTCCTGTCAACCTAGCAGTTTGAAAGCATGCCAGTGCAAGTAGATAAAAAGGTGCCACCCTGGCAGGAAGGTAAACGGTGTTTCCATGCAGTCTGGTTTCCGTCACGGTGTCCTGTTGTGCGAAAAGTGGTTTAGTCTTGCTGGCCACATGACCTGGAAAACTGTCTGTGGACAAACGCTGGCTCCCTCGGCCTGAAAGCGAGATGAGCGCCACAACCCCATAGTCGCCTTTGACTGGACTTAACTGTCCAGGGGTCCTTTACCTTAATTGCAAGGGGTTCCTACATTTTGTCCTGTATCCCATCATGTAAAAGAAAAGAGAGAAATATGAAATGATTGCTGCTATTGTTCCTGAGGGGATTTTTCACACTTGCGGCAGGTTTCACCCAAATACTTCCACCGACCTCTTACCCTGTAACTAGTTTATCTCATAGACTTTACTATTGTTTATGGTTGCTAGGGCAACATTGGATTGCTGCCTGGTAATATTGATTTACTTTGATTACAGACTGGTATCCATTTAAAGCTAACATGACTGGAACAATTAATTGGAATATCCTTCCCCCCCCTTCATATTGTGGTGTACTGAAAGCCATTATCACCATCTCACCACAGGGCATTATCTTATCTCCAGGGCTATTTAATATCTATATGAAACTGCTGGGAGTAGTCATTAGGAGTTTTGGGGCAAAGGGCCATCTGAATCGAGAGAGGCCATGTAGTTCATGGGCCAGAGCCTGGATGCAGTGGTGAGATGGAGGAGGAAAACTGGCAAGATGGAGGCGCAAGGGGTGAATATCTGAGAAATTGGTCAGTTGCACTTCCTCTGAAATAGCAGTCTGGCAGTCTGGAGGTGCTGCTGGATCCAACTTGGTCAACGGAAACCCAGGTGGCTTCCGTGGCTTGCAGCACCTTTCCCCAGCTGCCACAGGTACAACAGCTACAAGAATTCCTGGCTCAGAATTGCTTGGCCACAGCAGATCATGCAATGGTTGCTTCAAGACTAGATTACTGCAAAACAGTCTATGTGGGGCTTCCCTTGTATCCCAACTGACACCCAGACCGATCAAATGCCTGTATTTTATAGTTTTCTGTTGTGAGTAGAGGCCCCGCTCCCCTCTTTGTGATGAAATAAGACACATGGACACAAGCGTTTTAGGTTAATGGGCTAAAAAAAAGGCCACAACTTTATGGGTTACAGAATGTGAGTGGTATTGGCTTAGGCATTGGATCTGAACAGCTTATACTTGACTCCTGCCCGCTCCACAGGGAGTCACACAAGGCTTAACAACCTGTAGGGGGAGCTTATTGATGCAAATCAACTGGAAGCTTTCCCCTCGTGCCAGGGCCCTGGTCACCAGCCTGGTCACCAGCTGGGCATCAGACAGGAACCACGACCGCCGGATTCCTTTAACAGAATACCCTTCAAGGGAAGGGGTAGGTGTTGTCCAACACACAACACATTTTCCAATGCCTAACCGCCAAACCTTACAAAGCTGTGACGATTTGCTATGAGGTAAGTGGAAAACCAACACACGTGGCGCTGTGGGTTAACCCACAGAGCCTAGCGCTTGCCGATCAGAAGGTTGGCGGTTCAAATCCCTGTGACGGGGTGAGCTCCCGTTGCTCAGTCCCTGCTCCTGCCAACCTAGCAGTTCGAAAGCATGTCAAAGTGCAAGTAGATAAATAGGTACCACTCTGGTGGGAAGGTAAATGGCATTTCCGTGTGCTCCTCTGGTTCGCCAGAAGCAGCTTAGTCATGCTGGCCACGTGACCCGGAAGCTGTACGCAGGCTCCCTCGGCCAATAAAGCGAGATGAGCGCCGCAACCCCAGAGTTGGTCACGACTGGACCTAATGGTCAGGGGTCCCTTTACCTAGGTGAAAAACCAAGTGGCTGGTGCCAATCTGCCAAATGGAAAAAATTCCTACCAGGCCCCTTGGACAACCAAGGTGACCAACCAAAGTCCATAGCAAGGTCAGGTGTAGAAGCAAAACCTAGAGGGAGGGAGGGCGGGTGATCCAAGGAAGCCATTTTTAAACAGCTATGCCACGCCCCCCCAGCCAACCGGATTGGCTGGCTAGGGTGAGTGATGCCGGCACAGGGCTCCAGTGACTCAAAGGCCCGGTCTCCCTCCCTCCCTCCCCCCTCTCTCTCTCTCTCTCTCTCTCTCTCTCTCTCTCTCTCACACACACACACACACACACACACACACCGCAAGCACTGGAAGCGATTCCTGCTCACAACACCTTGCCTCGGGGAAGAGGAGAGGCTTTGTGAGTTGAGGCCCCGCTCCCCGTTCTGTGACGAAATAAGACACATGGGCGGTCTATGTGGGGCTTCCCTTGTGTCCCAGCTGGCACCTGGATCAATGAAGACAAATGTCTGTATTTTATAGTTCTCTGTTAATGAATAATCCATCACAGCGGGTCCTAAGGCACAAGCGATCAATGGCAAAACTCCCTTGTAACGAGCTGCCCAAGCAGATCGTTACTAGCAGTGCTCTTTTTTTTAGAAAAAGAGGTGTCAGAACTCACGATGAACGCCTCCCTTGTTCTCTTACAATGGCGATGGTGCTCACCTGAGAGGTGACAGAACTGAGTTCTGGGGAGTTCTGACTGGAAAAAAGGGCCCTGGACTGATCATTTGTACCAGTCATAGGAAGTTGGAGGGACAGAGAATTCCTGCCAACCACCCCCGCTTAAAAACCCTTAGCTGACATGTTCCATTCAAGCTGACGTTGTTGTTGTTGTTGTTGTTGTTGTTGTTATACCACTCATAAGGTAAAGGTAAAGGGACCCTGACCATTAGGTCCAGTCGTGACTGACTCTGGGGTTGCAGCGCTCATCTCGCTTTACTGGCCGAGGGAGCCGGCATACAGCTTCCGGGTCATGTGGCCAGCATGACTAAGCCACTTCTGGCAAACCAGAGCAGCGCACGGAAACGCCATTTACCTTCCCGCCGGAACATATCTACTTGCACTTTGACGTGCTTTTGAACCGCTAGGTTGGCAGGAGCAGGGACCGAGCAACGGGAGCTCACCCAGTTGCGTGGATTCGAACCGCCAACCTTCTGATCAGCAAGTTCTAGGCTCCGTGGTTTAACCCACAGCGCCACCCGTGTCCCTCTATACCACTCATAGCATCCTAGAATTGTAGAACTGGGAGGGACCCTGAGGGTAATCTTGTCCAACCCCCTGCAGTACGAGAATTTCAACTAAAACCTCTGCTTAAATACCTCCAATGAACTGGTCACATTTGTATTGGTGGTAACAGTTCTCCCCTTCTTTCAGATGGTCCATCTTGGAGACCTGTGGATTCCAAGGGGTTCCTGAATGCTCTGGGGCAGATCTGTGGCCCACGAGCTTCATTCAGGTACAGTGGTACCTCGGGTTAAGTACTTAATTCGTTCTGGAGGTCCGTTCTTAACCTGAAACTGTTCTTAACCTGAAGCACCACTTTAGTTAATGGGGCCTCCTGCTGCTGCCGCGCCACCGGAGCAAAGTTCTTAACCTGAAGCACTGTTTCTGGGTTAGCGGAGTCTGTAACCTGAAGCATATGTAACCTGAGGTACCACTGTAGTTCCATTCCGTGTCTGTTGAAATACAATCATGAAACATACAGGATCTGGTGCATGGCACTACAATTGCTACAACAAGACCTTCAGCAGTTCTCAACTTGTCAGGGAGGGTAGGGTTTGGAACTGCTGCTCTGAGGGATTTTCTCAGCTGACACTGAATCGAAGAGTTGGAAGGGACCACGAGGGTCATCTAGTCCAACCCCCTGAGATGCAGGATTATTTTGCCCAAGTCAGGGCTCGAACCCATGACCCTGGAATCCAGAGTCTCATGCTCTACTGGCTGAGTTATAGCTAATGTCCCTGTCAAAGTCCTAGTCACCCTTAGAGAACAAAAGCCAAGATATTCTTCCTCTGAAGTAAATGTTACCAAGCTTCTTCCACAGAGCTGCGTTGTATGGTGTTTGTACGAGGTGTGACTAGAAAGTTCGGTGAATGGTCACAGAAATTTGTCAGAGAGAAATATTCGAACATACAATCAGCATCGGAAACCCACAAATGCTCACAATTGTGTATGGAGATGACACTGTAACTCAAAAGACAGTGTACGAGTGGTTTAAGCGTTTCCGTGAAGGGCAGCAAACCATCGAAGATGACCCTCCGTCTGGCAGACCGTCGACGGGCAGAACAGCGGCAAATGTCAAAAGAATTTGTGAATTATTGATGCAGGATCGGCGTCCGTCTGTCCGAATGATGGCGGAAGAATTGCATATTCCGCGTGAAATCGTTCCTGAGGTTCCTGACTTGTCCCACCCTCCATATTCTCCCGATCTGGCCCCACCAGATTTCTTTCTTTTTCCAAAACTGAAATCTGCCCTGAAAGGGCACAGATTTCCCAACATTTCACACGTCCAAGCTGCTGCGACGAGAGAACCGAAAGCATAGCTGTCAAGTGTCCCTTATTTGAAGGGACAGTCCCTTATTCCAGCGCCATGTCCCGCTGCTGTCCCTTATTGATGGATGTCCCTTAAATGTCCCTTAAATGATGTCCCTTAAATTTCAAAGGAAGCAGTTCCTCTCCCTCCCTCCCTGCTGGGCAGGGAGGAGGGAGGCTCCAACTGTGTTGCTTGGCTGTGTTGCTCACCCCATAAGAAGTATAAGAACGACTGGGGGGTGGAGCTTGCATGCCTTGTGTGTGGCTAGTTAATGCAAGCTGAGGGGTTTTTGGAATGCTGGACACCATTTTGTTGCACGTGCTGCTGCAAACTTTGCAGTGCAAAGCCAGGCCGGGGAGCCATCTTAATTTGAGGCTGCATAGGCCTTGTGGTGCATGTGATTCAGATTCTATTCAGTTGAACCTCTGGTTACAAAGTTGGTGGGACAGTGTTCTCGAAGCTACCCAGCATGAGTTTGACCAGACTGCAGGAGGACAGGAAGACTGGAGTGCCTGGAACCAGTGAGGCTGCAGGTCCCTTATTTTCAAGGCTGCAGGTCCCTTATTTTCAAATCTGTAAGTTGACAGCTATGACCGAAAGCAGTACAAAAAGAGGACTTCTCCAGAAGTTTCCAACTGTTCTACAAATGTTGTCAACGGTGCATTGTATCAGAGGAGGCCTACTTTGAGGGCCTGTAAGGTATGTATGTTTGAATATTTCTCGCTGTCCAATTTCTGTGACCATTCACTGAACTTTCCGGTCACACCTTGTATAATCTTAAAGCAATAAAATCTAAAAGATTTTTTTTAAAAGTATAGATGTACTTTACACTTTAGTTTAAAACACCCCATCATTTCGTCTGGATCAATACTAGCTTAACTTGTAACTATGCATTAATTACAAGTGATCTGCTTTGTCTCATGATCTACCAGGACATTCAGAGAGGTAAATCTTCATCCTTGGGTTTATTTCTACACATACTTGGGTAATCACCAGATAACAGAGGAAGGCATCACTCACCTCAACCCTGTAGAGCCCAGCTCATGTTTCATTAAGCCCCTTAATCTTGGCATTCCAGTTTAATCAAACAAAAACAGAGGGAGTGTGCCAAATCAAAAGAGAGAGTCAGAGAATCATCAAATTGTAGAATTGGAAGGGACCCCAAGGATATCAAAGAATTGGCATAATAAGGTCTGATACTGGATTATGGGATACTGGATTATTTATTGAAATAAAATTAATGAAAAGAATAGGGAGAGTTTTCTCTGGATTTAAAGAGCCCTGGGCCAGGAATCAGGAACCCCACAAGGATGTAGGCAATAGATGCAGAAACAGAAGGAAACCTACTTGTACTTCAGGTTTTACCAAAACTAAAAGGTAGAATAATCATAACCATCCAGTGTCTCACATGAGAATGATGCTCAAGATAATGATGATAATTTTTTAAAAGACTTCAGTCTACTGTTCTCCCCCACTCCAAAAGGTTGATTCTGTAATCTTTGGCAAGGCACTAAACGTTCCGGCCATTTGCGACCTGTAGAATGAAGCACTTGGCTACCAAACAGACCTCAGAGATTCATTTTTTTAATTTTTCTTGTTTATTTGGAATGTGGAGAGGGTCAGGGAGAGACGCCGACGTTGTTTCGGTCTACGGATTCACTTACTAGGTGCCCTGTTGTCTTCCCAATCCCAACCCCAATGAGATGCATTTCTGTTTAAATTATTTCTATAACTGCATCTAAGCATAAAAATTGGCATAAGGACCAGGGCATTATTTTCAGCAGGAATTCCCCGGAACTCAGTTCCGGCACATCTTGGGTGGGCGCTATTGCCATTATGAGAGAACAAGGGAGACGTTCAGGGTGCATTCCAGCACCTCTTTCTCTAGAAAAATAGCACTGGCTAAGGACCTGTGATGCAAATGGGTCTCTACAGCCACAGCAGGCGCTGTGACTCTCCAACAGCCTTGAAATTTCCTATCAAATGTGGGCAGCAGGCTGTGTCCAATCTGTGAAGAGTAGGGCACCTGAGGAAGAGAGCCATTGACCTTATCTCCTCCCCTGCAGACCCACTTGATCACTCTGATTGACCCTTTCATCTCCCCACACACCCCACTTATTCACAACGACATCCCAAACAACCCTCCCCCCCCCTCTCAATCCATCACATTCACTTAACTCGTGAAACAGAGGAGATTAGATTTTATGATAAAAGCACCATGCATTCTGAACCACCTGGTTGTACCAACTGAAATCAGATCTACTACATCACACTGGTCAGTGTGATGCAGCAGCAACCATGCTGGACATGTGTTGCGAGATCTGGGTTCAAATCTCCACACAACTGCAATGCACTGAACGTAGAGACCAATCGCCCTCGCTCAGTTCAATTAATCTCACAGGAAACCAATGTATCTGTTGTTCCACTGAAATTTTTCACTTTCCCCCCTTGCAAAACCCTGATATCACAGGCTTTGAATGGAGTTAGCCACTTCTCTCAGAAAAAGTCAATTGTTGTTTTTGCTTTTGCATGGAGGTTTAAAACTCAACAGTGAAGATGAGGTGTGTTTTGTTCTGGATGTCCGGTCTGGTTTATTAAGGACCTGAAGTCAAGCTTTGGTTGGTAACTGGATCTGGAATCCTATGCATAGCGTAAATCCCATCAACTCAATGAGATTTAAGAAGTTCAGCTGTGTGCAGGAGTATGTCCTGGTTTTCAGATGTTTGAACGAGTTGATATCTAGATGTATCAATGGAGCATGCAGATGCCATAGTCTTCCAGCCGTCCCCCAGCAAGCCCTTTCTTGTGATAAGGATGGCATTAAAAGCAAGGTTTCCTAAACTAGTATAATCTTCCAGGTGTTGCTAGACTACAGCTCCCATCATCACTCCCTGGCTGGGGCTAGTGGGCATCTGATAGTATCTGGAGGGCAGAAGATTGGGAAAGTCTGACTTAAAGAGAATTTAGACAAACTCACGAAGTTCTCAATAGCCATGATAGTTAAATGGAAGAAGAAGAAGAAGAAGAAGAAGAAGAAGAAGAAGAAGAAGAGTAGTAGTAGGAGTAGTAGTAGGAGTAGTAGTAGTAGTAGTAGTAGTAGTAGTAGTTTGGATTTGATGTCCCACTTTATCACTATCCTAAGGAGTCTCAAAGCAGCTAACAATCTCCTTTCCCTTCCTCCCCCACAACAAACACTCTGTGAGGTGAGTGGGGCTGAGAGACTTCAAAGAAGTGTGACTAGCCCAAGGTCACCCAGCAGCTGCATGTGGAGGAGCAGGGAAGCGAACCCAGTTCACCAGATTACGAGTCCACTGCTCTTAACCTCTACACCACATGCAGCAGTATGCCTCTGAATACCAGAATCTGGGGACAAACAACTTGAAGAGGGCTGTTTCCTCTGTTCCCTGTAGGAGATATGATAGCCATCTTCAAAGATCTAAAGGGGTGTCCCATGGAAAAAAAGCTTGTTTTTGTCACGGTCTGGTTCACAGGCGATCAAAGTCTGCTGGGGACATCGGGACCGGGGGCAAGATGGCAGGGTGGGAGCAGGAATGGGAGTCCAGAAGCCAGGAGTCAGGAAGTTGAGGGTCCGAGGGTCAGGAAGCAAGGAGTCACAAAGTCAAGGGTCCAAGGATCAAGAAGCAAGGAGTCAAGGAACCATACGCAGCAAGGCAGGAAACATGTTGCTGTGGCAAAGAGCCGAATGGAAATGCTGACCTTATATCCCTTCCTGGCTCTTGCCACCAGGTGCTGTGAGTTACCAATCGGCCTCATCTGTGCAGCCGCGCCTTGCCTCTTCAGAACAAACTTAGGAAGGCCCCAGTCCTGCAAAGTCCTACTGGTCACAGGGCCTGGCTCCTGCACACACTCCTGACAGTTTTCTCCTGCTTGGGAGGGTAGGAACTGAACCTATCTCCAAGAAGTGAGATTCTGATGAAACACCAGGAAGAACTTTCAGGTGCTAAGAGCTGCTCAACAGTGGAACAGACCACCTTGAAAGGTGATGGACTCTCCTTCCATGGAGGTTTTGAAGCAGAGGTTAGATGACCACCCATCACAGATGCTTCAGTTGAGATTCCTGCCTTGCAGGGGTTTGGACCAGATGACCCTCAGGACGCCTTCAAACTCTACAATTCTACGATGCTACAATTCTACGACGGAAGGAGACTCCATGATGCTCATTTCTACAGCTGGTAGCTCTTGGACAAGATCTACAGCTAGAGGGAGACCCAGAACCTTTGCCCTCCAGTTTGTTGAGTGCAACAGTGAGGCCAACCTGTGAGCTTTCATCTATGGGGATGCCTCCTTTAGGCCCTTGGAAACATTCAGGCAGGACTTGGATAGGCAGGTTGAGATTTGTCTCATCGTCGAGAGCTTTTCAAAATGCCAAACAAACATACATATTATATAAGGGAAGCAAAGGAGCCTCTCTGCCCGCAGAAAAGTGATGATGACAGGCTGGGTGAAGAGAAAGAAGTGTCAGGAATTTGGGATGACTAAGTGGTAATTTTCCTTGGGAACTGGCCTCACCGGTTTGTTGGCTCTAGATTTCGCCACAACTGGGAGAACTCTCTTGCCGTGGCTTCCCACAATACCTTCCGGTTTTGCTCTGTTTGGCTTTTCTCGCGATGCAGAGCAGGTCCTCTTCAAAGAAGTGTGGTCCGAAAAAGCAAAGAACTGGGGAACATTGCCCACAAAGAGAACACACATTTGCTTCCAAGTCGGCGTATGCTAACAATGACTAGGTCTAGAGGCAAATATAGAGATAATTGCTCTGAGATCAAACCTATCCATTCTGAAGGAAATCAGCCCTGAGTGCTCACTGGAAGGACAGATCCTGAAGCTGAGGCTCCAATACTTTGGCCACCTCATGAGAAGAGAAGACTCCCTGGAAAAGAACCTGATGTTGGGAAAGATGGAGGGCACAAGGAGAAGGGGACGACGGAGGACGAGATGGTTGGACAGTGTTCTCGAAGCTACCAGCATGAGTTTGACCAAACTGCGGGAGGCAGTGGAAGACAGGAGTGCCTGGCGTGCTCTGGTCCATGGGGTCACGAAGAGTCGGACACGACTAAACAACACAACAACAACAACAACAAATGGAAAGAATAGATCTCACTGTAGTAGACTTCATGCTTGCTCAGTTTGCTGTTCCGGTGTTAACTTCTTGGCTCCTACAACAAATGGAAAGAATAGATCTCACTGTAGTAGACTTCATGCTTGCTCAGTTTGCTGTTCAGGTGTTAACTTCTTGGCTCCTGCTCTCCCTTTATGCTTCTCTGTCTAGAGCAGCCTTTCTCAACCTGTGGGTCCCCAGATGCTGTTGAACTACAACTCCCATCACCCCTAGCTAGCAAGGCCAGAGCTCAGGGATGATGGGAGTTGTAGTCCAACAACATCTGGGGACCCACAGGTTGAGAACCACTGGTCTAGAAGGTTTGGACCAGAGAGCTCATCAAACCGAGAATTGTCCTCTGACAGCTCTTCAAACAGAAGCATGTCCTTTGTAAAGTAGGACATACAGTATGGTCACCCTGCTTGAAAGCTGGCCTTTGGAAAACTGGTGCAATACGCTGAATTAGACAGTCTCTCGGAAAGGATTAAAGATAAGTCAAAGCAGGAGTTCATTTCAAACCGGGAACCTTTAATGAATTACCTAAAGAATAATTGTTGTAACCTGAATACGGTAATAGCCTTTGACTAATCTCTGTGAATAATTTAAACTAAAAGAGGAAAATAGGAATATATAAATATTTTTATTGGCAATATATAGTCAAGTTGAGGCAATAAGTTTATTAGAGTAGAAAACAAATTGGGAAAGGGCGGGGGGGTCAAGTATATGTATCAAATGTATAGCAGGAAGACCTATATTCTTTTGTTGGAGTGTGTTTCGGAAAAAAATAAATGTAAAATAAGGAAGATATGTCTTCGATGTATTGATGTTAGTATGGAAAATAAAGCATAAAAGAAGGAAAGAAAGCTGGCCTTTGGGCTTCTATGACATTAGTTAGCTGGAGCTGACCCCCAGACCTCATTTCCCTGTGAGTTAAGCTAGCAGTGACATAGGGAAATTCAGTACTTGCTTCACACAAGTGATATGGCTGTGATTGCACTTCTGTTTGTTTATCCTTGTTTTATCTTCATCATCTTTGCTCAGAAAAGAAGTCATATGAAATGGAATGTTTTTCCGCTCCACCCCAGTGTCCCAGACCTGAAGAGTAGTGGGCAGTTGGGTACCATGTTGACCAGGCAATGACAGAATCCCAGCCCAGGCTGGCCAATCTAGCAACTCCCTACACCAGGAATGGGGAACTTGTGGCCTTCTTGACGTTGCTGGACTACAACTCCCATAAGCCCCAAGCACTGCCCATGTGGCTGGAGCTGATGGGACTCCAGAAGCACTAATAATAATAATAATTTATTATTTATACCCCACCCATCTGGCTGGGCTCCCCCAGCCACTCTGGGCGGCTTCCAACACAATATTAATATACAGTAATGCATCAAACATTAAAAGCTTCCCTAAACAGGGCTGCCTTCAGATGTCTTCTAATAGTCTGGTAGTTGTTTTTCTCTTTGACATCTGATGGGAGGGCGTTCCACAGGGCGGGTGCCACTACCAAGAAGGCCCTCTGCCTGGTTCCCTGTCATTTGGCTTCTCGCAGTGAGGGAACCGCCAGAAGGCCCTCGGAGCTGGACCTCAGTGTCCAGGTAGAACGATGGGGATGGAGACGCTCCTTCAGGTATACTGGACCGAGGCCGTTTAGGGCTTTAAAGGTCAACACCAACACTTTGAATTGTGCTCAGAAACGCCTCATGTTCCCCTTCCTTGTCCTACAAAATTGCTGCGGCTGATGTTACTTGGATGATCCCCTTGGGTTCTTACTGTGGATTCTGGACCTGGTCCAAGCCAGGCATGTGATCTAGCCTCCTCACGGGACAGGCTCACCTGGAGAAAGGCACTCAAGGTATGTAGGTCCCAGGCGATGCCTCAAGCCAGAGGCAGTGTTTGTTTTGCCTGGTAACAGGCAGTTAGATAATGAAAAGGTTTTGCCAGTTAGTGGATTACCCTCTCCACGTTACTAATTGGACACACCTAATGTTATTACAATTATTGCTAATCATTTATATGCTGACAGTGCCTAAAGTCAAAATCAGAGGTATTTTTGGCGTTAGGACAGAACTGGAGAAAAGAAGAGCCATTTTCACTGCCCTCGACAAAAGTATTTACAGGCTGGCTATCAGAAAACGCTAGCCAATCTTCATGCTTTCTGCTCCTCCGTTTCAGAAAGTTGAGGGGGATGGGGAAGTATATTCCTGATAAGAGAATGGGAAGAGGAGAGAGAGAGAGAGAGAGAGAGAGAGAGAGAGAGAGAGAGAGAGAGAGAGACTGAGAGCAGCCTTTCTTCGCCTTTGCACTTTCTATTGTTCTTCTCCTATTGCCCCTTCCGCCTTCATTATCTCTGCACAGACCTGGTTGTAATCTGGATCAAATGGACTGATTTTCAGAAATGCGTTCAATGGATGCCAGCGTAATAAACAAAAATCGGTCCTTATTCCCTTATGGGGGACACAAGAGCCCTTATAGAGCCCTTTGTATGTTCTCCATTGGTTGGAGAAAATAAGAGAGGCCAAGCAGAGACTATTGAGAAGCAAAGCAGCTAGTAAGCCTGATCTTTATTGACTGTTGCAACAGGGTGCTCCCCTCACACGCAGGAAAGAAGGGGGACCCAGAACCAAGGTGTGCCTGCCCTTATATAGACATTTTAAATTGCCCACCCTGCAGTCCAAGACCACCCCCAGAAACATCATACATCCATCACAGAAAAGACGGTCTACACCAGAAATCTGAGTGCGTTGTTTATCTCCTGTCTGGCAGGTTACCTGTTAATGGTCACTTGATTGGATTACCTGGGGAGCCTGGCCAGTTTTTTAAAATGATAAATACTTAGTTCCTGAGCCAGGTCACAGGCTCACCCTATTCATACACAGACATACCCTTAAGACAGGATTTGTGAAGGAAAAGACAATGGGGAGGCTTTCCCATTTTCCTTCGACCTTGCAGAGAAATATTTGAGGTCAATTTGGGAGGGACAAAATGGTTTCAGGACTTTCTCTGTGGGGTTTCAGACATATGGTTTATATATCTATGTATGTGCTATGGATAACGGTAAAGGTAAAGGGACCCCTGACCATTAGGTCCAGTTGTGGCCGACTCTGGGGTTGTGGCGCTCATCTCGCTTTATTGGCCGAGGGAGCCAGCGTACAGCTTCCGGGTCATGTGGCCAGCATGACTAAGCCACTTCTGGCGAACCAGAGCAGCGCATGGAAACGCCGTTTACTTTCCCGCCGGAGTGGTACCTATTTATCTACTTGTACTAGTGTGCTTTCGAACTGCTAGGTTGGCAGGAGCAGGGACCGAGAAACGGGAGCTCACCCCGTCACGGGGATTCGAACCACCGACCTTCTGGTCGGCAAGTCCTAGGCTCTGTGGTTTAACCCACAGTGCCACCCACGTCCCTATGTGCTATGCATATATGACCTTAAATTTTTTAGCGAAGTACAAACAGCAAGTGTTCACACAAGGCAGCTAGGATTTGTCCCAGCTAGGGATGTAGTTCCTTTAGGCCAGGTGCAGATGTTGCTGAACCACATCTCCCATCAGCCCTAGCAAACACAGCCAATGGCCATCAATGATGGAAATTGTAATTAAGACTGGGTGGAGATGGCTGGATTTGTCATTGTTGTGTTACAGTGGTTTCCCCAGCATTGGGCATATCCCGCCATCTTCTGCTTTGTTTCCTGTCCCAAGCGGATAAGGCTTAAAGTAAAACTACTTGGGGGCAGACGGCTTTGACGATGGGCGACAAATAGCAATGGCAGCACTGTAAATAGCGACAAATATAGGATTATGACATCCATCATGTAATAGGCGATCATGCCACCATCAGGAGAATTGAATACAATAACGCTATTTTTGAAAATCACCATACTAGGCTAAGATCATTCAAACATGAAATGTGAATACCAGTGGACCAAATCTGAGTTAGGGTAATATGTTCAAAAGATGAACAGGTATAGGGCAACAAACTACATCCCTAGTGGTAGTGTGCATGTCTTGCAAGCAAATGATCCCAGATGCTAGATCCGGTGCCTGGCATCTCCAAGTAAAGTGATCAGGTAGCAAGTGATATGAAAGAGTTGAGCCTGAGATCCTGGAAAGCTCTGTTAAACAGAGCAGACAATACCGGGTGATTGATGAGTACAGGATGTTCTGAGGGATGAATTAACTCTTTATTGTCAAACATGCACTTACAAATTAGGGGAAGGCATGTCCATCAGTTCCACGTCTCTCAGTTGTCCCTAGGTGTGTACCTGATGAAGCAGTTGCTGCAACAGAGAAACCCCATCCCTGACCTTCGCTTATGTATCTTCCCTATATTGGGTGCGGATGGCGCTGTGCTCTAAACCACTGAGCCTCTTGGGCTTGCCAATCGGAAGGTCAGCTGTTCGAATCCCTGTGACGGAGTGAGCTCCTGTTGCTCGGTCCCTGCTCCTGCCAACCTAGTAGTTCGAAAGCACGCCAGTGCAAGTAGAAAAATAGGTACCACTGTGGTGGGAAGGTAAATGGCATTTCTGTGCACTCTGGCTTCTGACATGGTGTCCCGTTATGCCAGAAGCAGTTTAGTTGTGCTGGCCGCATGACCCAGAAAGCTGTCTGTGGACAAACGCCGGCTCCCTCGGCCTGAAAGCAAGATTAGTGCCACAACCCCATAGTTGCCTTTGACTGGACTTAACCGTCCAGGGGTCCTTTACCTTTACCTATCTCCCCTATTCAAGTTGCATGCAAGCAGGCAAAGACTGCCTATTTCTGCTCCTTCCACTTCCTCCTCTTCTTTTTTAAAAATAATAATAACTTTTATTAGTTTCCATTGCAATCCTATAATAGCTTCATTGTAACAATACCAATTTATAATACAATTATCAATACCAATCGTTCAAATACCAAATTATATAATTTAGATAAAGCTGGCCCCCACGTGCTAGAATTGATGGCTTGATTATTTGCTTTATTCCTATGTTCCAAAATCTTACTAATTTCCATTACATTCCAGTCATAATAATAATCCCTTATACAACAATTGCAATATTCGTGTTGACACATTCAATGATTTATAAAGCTACAAGTGAGGCACTCAAACTATATCCTTGTTCTTCCTGGGTGTGGCAATTATTGCATGGACAGGTGGAGACCCCCCCCCCCACCCCAGGTTGGCTCCCGGGTGGAATAAAGACACACGACACTGTGTTATGGGATTAAAATTGGCCACAACTTTATTTAAGATTCAGATGTAGGGAGACCTTGGCTTAGGCCTTGGCCGTTTATTCCTCGCAGTCTTCAGCTGGGCATCTGGGGAACATCAAGGTTATCCAGACTGAGTGGGGATTGGACTGGTTCTGGAGAACATCTGTTCAAGCAGAGAGCCCGCCCCCCAATTCGCTGCAACACTGGGGGGACCAATGACAGCCTCTCGGCGTATGGCCAATGACTGCCCTCAAAACAACCCCTTTAACAGGGAACCCTGGGAACGCTGCCCCAGGGGGGCATGGGTCACCACTTCACACACACACACACACACACACACACACACACACAGCCTTTTAGGGAAGAAAGACTAATGGATTCCACCCAAGGCCTGAAACCGCCAAAGTTGTGATGTTTTGCTACGGGGAAGGCAAAGCCTGCCAATGTAGGATAATTCCTTTCCGTCCCTTTAACAGCGACTCCATGATCACTGCAGATGGTGACAGCAGTCACAAAATTAAAAATATGGTGCTGGAGGAGACTCTTGAGAGTCCCATGGACTGCAAGAAGATCAAACCTCTCCATTCTGAAGGAAATCAGCCCTGAGTGCTCACTGGAAGGACAGATCCTGAAACTGAGGCTCCAATACTTTGGCCACCTCATGAGAAGAGAAGACTCCCTGGAAAAGACCCTGATGTTGGGAAAGACTGAGGGCACAAGGAGAAGGGGACGACAGAGGATGAGATGGTTGGACAGTGTTCTCGAAGCTACCAGCATGAGTTTGACCAAACTGTGGGAGGCAGTGGAAGACAGGAGTGCCTGGTGTGCTCTGGTCCATGGGGTCATGAAGAGTCGGACATGAGTAAACAGCAGCAACAACAACAAACAAAGGAAACGTACTATATTCTAAATGTGAATCTTGCTGTCAATTTCTCATTATCAGTTTTGAATGGGGAAATTGGGCAAAGTCTGAAGATCTATGGATATTTATTTCAGCTCCATGGTTACAGTTAGGAAACGCAACAAGGGATGGGACTACCCAAATGTGGTAAGGGTTTGACTCACCTGCAAAGCCTACGAAAGGACGCTTCATCCACCCCAGAGCCATTTGAGTTGATGCAAATCTATGCATGTGGAGATAGCAGTAGACTGATAACCACAGAACTGGAGCACCCTGGACTTAAATTGGGACCGGCCTGTTCCACCTACGTTGTTGCAAGGTGCTGCTGAGGAGATGTTGGCATACGCCACCCTCTGGGTTCCTTCATCGCTTTAGGGCTGAGACACCAACCCAACCATTTTGTGGTTCCTCTCAGGTGCCAACATGTCTTGGGCCAACCCTGGGTACAGTCCTTTTTGAGATGAATGTTAAGAACATAGGCAGAGCTCTGTTGGGTCAGACCAGCAGCTTCCAGGTGCCCATGAGAAGCCAACAAGCAAGACCTGAGAACAATAACCCTCTACCCCTCATGTCACCCCTCATGTCCCCCAGTAATGGGCATGCTGCCTCTGATACTGTTGGTACGATGATTAAGTGTCATGGACTGGTTGGAAGCAGAAGAATGGTGGGAGGAACCAGCTGGGGAAGAAGGTTCAGAGCCTGGGGACTGGTGGTGAGATGATGATGAGTGGTCATGCTGGGAAGAGGAGTCAGACGTTGAAGGAGTAACAGGAGGATCTGTGGTAGAGAGAAATCCAAAATCGGAGGCAGAAGTCAAAACCGGTGAGTGAGAGGGAGGCAAAGAGGCAGAAGAGTTTGGATTTGGATTTGATATCCTGCTTTATCACTACCTGAAGGAGTCTCAAAGCGGCTAACATTCTCCTTTCCCTTCCTCCCCAACAGCAAACACTCTGTGAAGTGAGTGGGGCTGAGAGACTTCAAAGAAGTGTGACTGGCCCATGGTCACCCAGCAGCTGCATGTGGAGGAGCGGGGAAGCGAACCCGGTTCACCAGATTACGAGACTACCGCTCTTAACTACTACACCACACTGGCTCCAGTGGGCAGAGATGAGTCAGACTGGTAAAGTGTCTCTTGCTGTGACAAGCTCCCCTCCCCACTTGTCTCCCAGACCAGAAGCGGGCTGAAAAGGATGGAGCAGTGGCAGGTTGCATGCAGGTGCAGTCTCTGATTGCTTGCGGAAAGCCTCAGAGAAGAGGGGACTTAGACGGCTGTCGGGAGATGGGGACTTTCAGTTTCGACAACCCATTCATATTGTCAGACCTACCTGAGAAGAGCTGCTGTGCTCATTAGGCCTGACACTTGGCCAAGTCTTCGAAGATCATGTTTTTGCTCATAAAGAGTTAGCTCCAACTTTGAGCAGTGTGATTTACTGCCAGCTCGCTCTTTGACAATAGCCTTATCTGCCATAAAATGGTTGTTGCCATGGGAATTGCTCAAGAGAACTTCCTAATGGATTGGCTCCCATATTCCAAATCCCATATTCTTCAGTATTAATAATACCCACCTCTTCGAGTGGTTACCTGATCTCACCTGGCTATCAGTACAGGTAAGCTTCCCTTGTGACTGCTGAGGGATGGAAAGAGCTGTCACTTTTTCCAGTTTCTCATTCTTTGATGCTTAAATTCATTTCTGCAGCCATTTGCAAAAAATAAAAATAAAAATCTTAAAGAAAAGATCCTCATGAAAACTCTTCAGCATTTTAGTGCAAATTTCACCCGATAAGCACATTTTTGCATCCAGTTTTTATTAATGGTGAAGTCTGGGTAATGAATGATACATACAAAGCAGCTGGAAAACTGAAATTTGATTCACAAATACCCCTAGGAACCCTAATTTTTAGAAATAACTATTTATACTAGAGGGCAATATACTCCACCAAAGAGGAATCCAAATTCTACATAAGACAGGATGTTGGGCAGTGAACGCTGTTGCCTCCATATGTTTGAATCATCCTTGGGTTCAGGGAGAAGAAATTTCCAAAAAAAATCCAGGAATGTACTAATTGTGTTGTGTAGCACAGTGAGTGAGTCCTCTCCCCGATGCTTTTTAACATCTTTATGCGCCCCCTTGCTGAGATTATCCGGAGGTTTGGGCTGGGCTGTCACCAATATGCTGATGACACTCAGCTCTATCTGCTGATGGATGGCCACACCGACTCGGCCCCGAACACACTGACCAGATGCTTGGAAGCTGTGGCTGGATGGTTTCGTGGGAGCCAATTGAAACTAAATCCTTCGAAGACAGAGGTCCTCTGGCTGGGTCAGGATGGTATGGGGATGAGGGACCAACTCCCTTCTCTTGCGGGGGCCCAATTAGTGCCATTGCCTTCTGTTAAGAGTTTGGGTGTAATCCTTGACGCCTCCCTTTCCATGGAGGCGCAAGTTACAGCAACAGCCAAGGCGACATTTTTCCACCTTCGCTGCATCAAGCAGTTGGTCCCTTACCTTTCTCGCCCCGACCTGGCCACAGTGATCCATGCGATGGTCACCTCCAGGCTTGACTACTGCAATTCGCTCTGCGCAGGGCTGCCCTTGAAGCTGACCCAGAAACTCCAGAGGGTGCAGAATGCTGCAGTGAGGCTCCTCACGGGGTCTCTGCCATGGGAGCATATTCACCCAGTGCTTTTCCAGCTGCACTGGCTCCCGGTGGAGTGCAGGGTCAGATTTAAGGTGCTGGTTTTGATCTTTAAAGCCCTTCACAGCCTAGGGCCCTCGTACCTACAGGACCGCCTCTCCCGGTATGCCCCACGGAGAGCTTCAAGGTCCATAAATAGCAACACCCTAGTGGTCCCGGGCCCTAAGGAAGTTAGATTAGCTTCAACCAGAGCCAGGGCCTTCTCAACACTGGCTCCGGCCTGGTGGAACGCTCTGTCTCATGAGACCAGGGCCCTGCAGGATCTGATTTCTTTCCGCAGGGCCTGTAAGACAGAGTTGTTCCACCTGGGCTTTGGCTTGGAGCCAATTTGATTCCCTCCCTCTCTTTCTTTTTTCCTTTCCTTCTCCTCCTGTGATGATGCTACATTTTAATATTTTAATGTTTCAATATTTCAATGTTGTATTTTTTTTTAAGTTGTAACCATTCAACTTGTTTTTATTATTGCTTGTAAGCCGCTCTGAGCCCGGCCTTGGCTGGGGAGGGCGGGGTATAAATAAAAATTATTATTATTATTATTATTATTATTATTATTATTATTATTATTATTATTACAATCACCAAAAACCAAGACAAAAGATGGCACAGATTTGCATTAAAATATGCATTGGTTAATTTATATGTGTATATGCAAGGGACGCGGGCGGCGCTGTAGGTTAAACCACAGAGCCTAGGACTTGCCGGTCAGTGGTTCGAATCCCCACAAAGGGGTGAGCTCTCATTGTTCGGTCCCTGCTCCTGCCAACCTAGCAGTTCGAAAGCACCTCAAAGTGCAAGTAGATAAATAGGTATCACTGTGGTGGGAAGGTGAATGGCGTTTCCGTGCGCTGCTCTGGTTCGCCAGAAGTGGCTTAGTCATGCTGGCCACATGACCCGGAAGCTGTACGCCGGCTCTCTCGGCCAATAAAGTGAGATGAGCGCCGCAACCCCAGAGTCAGCCACGACTGGACCTAATGGTCAGGGGTCCCTTTACCTTTACCTATGCAAGTTTAAAATAATGACTACATTCTGGGGAAGACCATGATTAGGTTACCTGTGTGCCTGCTGAGTTTTCTGGACATGAGTATGAGCTGTTGATGGACAACTTCAGACCCCTTTCTTAAGAGTTCCTTCTCTTTATTTTTATCCGACAGCCTTTCAGATGGAGAACTGTCCTCAGTAAGGGTGGCCACACCAAGGCAAAAGTTATATTGAGTTGCAACTACACACACACTCATGCAACCACAGAAAAAAAAAACCTGAGACTCGTTGAAGCTTTGCTGTGTGTTAGCAACAAATGTCCAGATATTTAAAGTTCAATAGTAAAAAGTTAAAATTGTAAGTTTAATAGCAGCAGGGACATATTTTTTTCATTCTCTTGTGCTACTTCATAAACCACCATGTACATTAGTGGTGTTCTATAAACAATGACAGCTAATAATATTGCCAAATCTTCCACTGTCAGCAACATTCACAATTTCGTTGGAGGGGAATCACTGCTTAAGAGCATCCGAAGTTTACAAACATAATGTGTTTCCTTTCCAAATGCATCATTTTAATGGCCACAAAGATCTCATGCGATTAAAATAGAACCTTTGCGGAAATCTGATTACGCTTTCCTGACGCACTGCTCTTAGGAAACGGAATGCAAGTCATAGCGTTCCTTTGATTATCACTTACATCACAAAGCATGAGATGCCATCTGAATTGCAAATGTTGGAAGATTATGGACACTTCATGGGAGATCTAAGCACAAAAATTGTGGGGGGTTTCGGCCTGCACTGTTTGCACCAGTTTGTAAACAGGATATGTAGAAACTGTAAACATCCTGTTGGAAATGTTTCCCGGCAAAAATCCAAGGCTCAAAATAAGCTGTTGGTAAGTGTGCCGTGATGGAAATGAGGACGTTTACTTAAACATCAGTTTTCCGCGATCGTATTCCAAAGGTTATCTCTGATAAATGCCATATGGTGGGCCTTAAGCAAGTCGCATGGACGCTCTTAATAATATCTTCCTGCTATCTTTAGGTGTTTGCTACATCAGCTGAGCATTGCCCAAGCTTGCTAGGTCAGATCTTTCTCATGATACGGCTCTAGGTTTCTTTTCATCTCTGGGGAGGTGAAAAACCTCTGCCTTGACCTGCGTTGCACTTACCACAAAGGAGTAGATGTGCTTCTTCCGGTGCTCAGAATGAATTGATTCTGTTAGGAAAGGTCCACTGAAACAGAGGTGGTACATACCGTATTTTTTGCTCTATAAGATTCACTTTTTCCCTCCTAAAAAGTAAGGGGAAATGTGTGTGCGTCTTATGGAGCGAATGCAGGCTGCGCAGCTATCCCAGAAGCTTTCACTGCGCAGCGATCCCTCTTGCTGTTCTGGCTTCTGGGATTCAGAATATTTTTTTTCTTGTTTTCCTCCTCCAAAAACGAGGTGCGTCTTGTGGTCTGGTGCGTCTTATAGAGTGAAAAATACGTATATATCTGAACTGCGCTTGAAAGGAGTTCAGAGAATTGCCAGGTGAACTGAACATGAATTAAGTTGGTTTTCGAATACAACTTGGAACAATTTCTTGTTCAGTCTCCGTGCTATTACGCAGTGGCATAGCTACTCGCTTGGGTGCCTGGTGCGGGGGGGGCCTGTCTTGCAGCCGGGGGTGGGGCAATCCACCCATGGGGGCAGACCAAGCCTCTCTGACACTTGGAGCCCCTCCGCCGCCTCCCCCTCATCTGTAGGGCGGACGCTAGTCCCACGCTGCCATTTTAGGCAGCGCGGATCCTGCAGGCACCTAAGCCACCATGTCACTCCTTTATTATTATTAGCAATTTCAACATAACAACTTATCAAAACATATCATATTCGTTATTTTCCTCCCTTTTCCCCCCACCCTCTCTCCCCTCCCCCAGAGACTTCCCTCAGCTCCTCTCTCTGATTTCTCAACACATATTATTCTTTGCATGTTATAAAATTATACAAATCCTTACATTATCTGTCTACCATGTTATCAGTCCATAAATTTGTGTACAGTGGTACCTCGGGTTACAGACGCTTCAGCTTACAGACTCCGCTAACCCAGAAATAGTACCTCGGGTTAAGAACTTTGCTTCAGGATGAGAACAGAAATTGTGCTCCGGTGGCAGTGGGAGGCCCCATTAGCTAAAGCGGTACCTCAGGTTAAGAACAGTTTCAGGTTAAGAACGGACCTCCGGAACGAATTAAGTTCTTAACCCCAGGTACCACTGTATGTTTATTCAAAACCAGGGAGTCCAATTCATTTTGTTGTGTTTTTAAATAATAGCCACCACGTCACTCCTAAAAAGTTTCGTGAGCCCATTTTTTTAAAAAAAACCCTCATTTTGTCAACCCCCCCTCAGTGATGACATCCAGGGTGGACCACCTCCCCCCCACACCCTTCCTCCGCTACTGCTATTATGTGTGTGCCTCCCCCTCTTTAGACCAGAGGTTCCCAAGCTGATCCCAAAGAGATTCCTCCTTCCTTGGAGGTTTTTCAGCAGAGGTGGGATGGCCATCTGTCATGGATGCTTTAGCTGAGATTCCTGTATTGCAGGGGGTTGGACTAGATGACCCTCAGGGTCCCTTCCAACTCTATGATTCTCTGAAGGAGGGCCTCCTTCGTGTCCTCACCCAATATGCACGTGAGGGTGGTGGGACCGAGAGAAAGGCCTCCCTTGAAGACCTCAAAATCCAGACAGGCCCATCTAGGGAGATACAGTCTTCCAGAACGCTTGGACCCAAACCTATAACCTCTAATTGCCTTTTTATCCGTTCTTTTGCAGCTTATCTTGTGTTTTATTGTACAGTGGTACCTCGGGTTACAGATGCTTCAGGTTACAGACTCCGCTAACCCAGAAATAGTACCTCAGGTTAAGAACTTTGTTTCAGGATGAGAACCGAAATCGCGCAGTGGCAGCGGGAGGCCCCATTAGCTAAAGTGGTACCTCAGGTTGAGGACAGTTTCAGGTTAAGAACAGACCTCCAGAACGAATTAGATTCTTAACCCGAGATACCACTGTATTACCATTTGAATTCTGTGTGATGCAAATTGTAATACAATAAAACACAGTATCATTAGAATTGCTGCAATGGGGAGAAAAACCATTAAGGGATCTGCTATGACCACCTGCAATTTTCAAGTAGTCCATGGGAGGGGGAGAGTTTGGGAACCTCTACTTTAGACTCTTCAGGCCTAAAAATAAGTTAAACCATTGACATTCCAGTCCGTGTGTGTTTTGATGTTTTCTTAGTCTTCTTAAGTATAGTTTATACTTCAGCGCAGCAGCTTGTAAAATTCTGATTGCTGTGGGTGGATTTGCCCAGGATCATTTGGGTCAACTTGAATTAAACTGTGAACTGTAGGGGGTAGGAGGTCACAGCAGCCCTGTGCCCCAGGGACAGGCAACACAACTCAACCATAACTGCTTCCTACGGAGTTCTTGGGGTGAAGGACCAATTCACAAATATATTTGACTGCTCTGTCCTATCTGTGGTGGTGTTTTGTACCAAAAAGAGACTGGGGCTTTGGAAGTTTGCCAGGGTAACTGGGTGTGAGGCGACAAGAAAAGGGAGTCTTTAGCAAGGTGTGCTGGGAAGAAGAAGATGGGGAGAAGAAAGACGGGGGTCATCCATCTTGGGCAGGTTGGCTGAAGGCTGGCTGGGAGAGATGCCTTGGACTGCAGGGCTGTCCTGCTGGGGGGGGGAACAAGCCCCTCTAGAAATGACCACGCTGTAAGCTCTGGACTCCCTCCATGCTGATTGAAGGTGTAAATAGGTGAATAAACCGCATTTCTTAAAGCTACGACAGCCTCTGCTGTGTCTCAGACTCAGAACACAGATTGGAATCTTGCTACCTCTTGGCAGAGAGGCACTCAACTTCTGTAACAAAAATTAGGGTCTGTGGGTCTGATAAGTTTCTGGATGGGATACCTCATAAGAACCAGGTGCCACCATAGAATGCATGATGGAAGGAAGATGGCGTAGAAGAACAGAAATAAATGATCTGGCTGTTCAGACATCAGCTCCGGCTTTGTTTTGCCTCTGTTGTTTGAAGCAATGGATCAAAAGATCAACGTTCCTTTCTCTCTTTGGGGAAGAGCATCTGCTATGGTCAAGCATCTGCTTTTGAACTCTACAATTCTATCATTCTATAATCTCCAGATAGGGACCCCGGAAAGAAACCTAGCAAGCTTCAGCCAATCAGTGAGGACAATACTGAACTAGATGGACCAGTGATCTGATTCGGTGTAAGGCAGCTCCCTCTTTTTCTCCGTCTACTCTTCCTTCCACTTTCTGGGCTTCCTTTCCATCCTCTGTTGACGTAGTCTGAACATGAAAGATGGGCTCTTTCAAACACAGAGGCAGACGGAGGACGAGCAAGAAAGCCGGGGGCAACGGGGAGGCCTTGCACAACGAGTCACCTTCGTTTTCTGTTATAACATGTTCCCTCTGGGGCGAAATGTTCATTGCACAGGAAAAAAAATACAGTTACGGACAGAGCTCCAGTAAGCCCGAACCTGTGAAAATGGAAAGCTAGACAAGGAATTCCTTTCAAGGTCTTGATGAAGTGACATTTTCAGCTCGGTCCTATGTAGATTTAGAGCCAAATGACACATAACACCTGGAAACCTACGACAGATAGAAATTTCTGGAACGACAATGGGATATCAGCTCCGCCCAACGCATGATGGGTAACAGCAACAAGCGGGGGAAAGAAAGACATAACCTCTTACAAGGACAGGAAGAAACACCACAGAAAGAATAATTGCCACACCCAGGAAGAACAAGGATGTAGTTTGAGTGCCTCACTTGTAGCTTTATAAATCATTGACTGTGTCAACACGAATATTGCAATTGTTGTATAAGGGATTATTATGATGACTGGAATGTAATGGAAATTAGTAAGATTTTGGAACGCAGAAATAAAGCAAATAAAGAAGCCATCAATTCTAGCACACGGGGCGCCACTTTATCTAAATTACAGTGGTACCTTGGTTCTCAAACACCTTGGTACTCAAACAGCTTGGAACCCAAACACTGCAAAACCAGAAGCAAGTATTCTGATTTGCAAACTTTTTTCGGAAGCCGAATGTGCTCCGTTTTGAGTGTTACACTTCCAATTTGATTGTTATGCTGATGATTTGAGTGTTACGATTTGAGTGCCACACATTCGTTTTGAGTGTTATGCTGAGGTCTGTCTGTTTTTGCTATTCATTTTGCATTTTTGTTTTTGCTGCTCTTTTCGTTTGTTTTTGTGACTGTGTGGAACCCAGTTCAGCTACCGATTGATTGATTGTGTGACTGCAGTACATTGTTTATTGCTTTCATTTTATGGATTGATGGTTAGATCACGTTAGATTGCTGTTTTAGGGGTTGCTTTAAAAGTTGAGAACGGATTAATCCATTTTGCATTACTTTATATGGGAAGGAGTGCCTTGGTATTGGAACGCTTTGGTTTTGGAACGGACTTCCGGAATGGACTAAGTTTGAGAACCAAGGTACCACTGTACAGTGGTACCTCAAGTTACAAACACCTCAGGTTACAAACGCTTCAGGTTACAAACTCCGCTAACCTGGAAGAGTTACCTCAAGTTGAGAACTTTGCCCCAGGATGAGAACGGAAATTGCGTGCCGGTGGTGCAGCAACAGCAAGAGGCCCCATTAGCGAAAGCACGCCTCTAGTTAAGAACAGTTTCAGGTTAAGAACGGACCTCTGGAACGAATTAAGTTCGTAACTAGAGAGGTAACACTGTACTGACAGATGCGGCAACTTAACTACAGTAGTACCTCGGGTTACATGTGCTTCAGGTTAAATACGCTTCAGGTTACAGGCTCCGCTAACCCAGAAATAGTACCTCGGGTTAAGAACTTTGCTTCAGGATGAGAACAGAAACCGTGCGGCGGCGGCACAGCAACAGCAGGAAGCCCCATTAGCTAAAGTGGTGCTTCAGGTTAAGAACAGGTTCAGGTTAAGAACGGACCTCCAGTACGTCACCAGAGGTACCACTGTAGATATTTTTCCTGGCTTTGTATCCCCTGTCCGAATTCCAGCCCAGCAAGAGAGAATGTGACTTCTAAACTCTTCTAAAGCAGAACTGAATCATCCCTGAGTTAACTTATTTGTTCAAGCTTCCTATGGCAACCAATAACTACGCTTGTGAACTTAATATGCTCAACCCAGAGAGGTGCATTCAGTATCGTGCACGCAACATCGTTTATCTATGGAGTGTTCCCTGAAACATTGAATTTAATATGGTAACTTTGGGCAAAAGCCCTACCACCCCATAGTGTTCAGCTGCTTTGATTCTTCTTCTCTTTGCTGCCTCTTCAAGCTCTTAAAGATGTGTAAGGCGATCTCAAGATCACTTCACAGGCCTCAGTCAAGAGGAAACGGTAATCTCTATACAGTATGTCAACTGTAAAGGAATAAGAGAACCAAATGGCCTGGAGGAGGAATGTGAGGTATTCAAGGAACAAAGGTTGCCTGCCTTTCTGTCACATATCAGAGCGGAATATAAACATAAACTGTTCTGTTCAAATAAGGTTTGAAAAGCAAGTCCGCAGCAGGAAAGAAAGAAAGGCTTTTTCTGCCTCTCTTCCTAAACCAGGCCCTTTGCAGGGTCAAGGTGTGCAACCAAATGGAAGAATATTTTCAAACCGCATGCATTGCTGAGCATTGCTGAGATGGATGCCAACAGGAAAACGGAGAGCCTGGGTTGTTAACAGCAAGTTTCTGTCAGCCGTGCGAGTGTAATATCCGTCGCTGCAAACTTTTGTAAATGATGCACAATAAGTGCTCTGAAAAAGAACACGGGACTCTTGGAATTATATGTAATGGTTGTGAGTCATGAAGGCCGCTCCCTGCAAGGCCTTTTCCACCTGGCCTAGTGGTCGGGGCCATAGCTGTCAACCGTCCCTTATTTGGTGGGAAAGTCCCTTATCCCAGCGCTGTGTCCCGCTGCTATCCCTTATTGATGATGTCCCTTAAATTTCCCGGGTTTCAAAGGAAGCAGCTCCTCTCCCTCCCTGCCTGCTGGCCAGGGAGGAAGGAGGCTCCAACTGTGTTGCTTGGCTGCGTTGCTCACCCAATAAGGAGTCTAAGAACGACTGGGGGGTGGAGCTTGCATGCCTGGTGCCGATCAAATTGGCTGCATTGCCTCGGGACTCGTCTTTGCTCAGCGCTTCCCAGCGGAGAGGTGACGTGGTTTTCCTTGCTGCATCCCCTTTGCTGGGTTGCTGCGCTGTGGGAACCACCGCTTGAGGCTTCGTTTGGCTGCTGGCTGGGCTTTCTGCCTTTGGCTTGGAGGGGCTCAGAAGTTGAACATACCTGTGCCCAGAAAATCCCTTATTTTGGCGGCTGATCCCTTATTTTCGAGGCTGCTGGTCTCTTATTTTCAAATCTGTAAGTTGACAGCTATGGTCAGGGCCCAGACTCACCAGTCGTACTAAAGAGGTGAGACCAGAGGGACAACAAACTCTAAATATTGGATTATTTTGCCCCATCTTTTTGTGCCTGCGTGTCATACTTATGATAATATTTTATTCTCTTGTCAATTGTGCTGTTTTAAATGTGCATTTTATATTTGACTTCACTTGGCAATAGTTTTCGTGTGTGTTTTTTTTTAAAAAAATGTTTAAGGTTTTTTTTGTTAACTTTGTTTGTGCTAAATATGTATTGTGTAGTTGACCTCCTCTGTAGCGTTTTATTTTGAAATATTTAAGATAATATTTTAGTTTTCTGTTAATTATGTTGCTTTGACCGTATGCTCTATATTTGACTTTCTTCAGAAATGTTTGGTTCTGGATTGTTTTGCTGGTGTTTTAATACGGTGTAAACTGCTTTGAGATTTTTCTTTAAAATATTGTTAACGGAGAAATCTGAGGGCTCCCTTGGACAAAAAACAAGGACACCAGCCAGGAATACCAGAGCAAAACAGCAGCCAGTAGGCTTGGTCTTTATTGAAGACTGTCGTGACAGGACTCCCACTTGACACAAGGTGGAACAAGATGGAAGCCATGAACAAAAGAGCCCCCAAACTTTTATTAGCTGCTAATCCCCATGTTACACCCCCCCCCCAAACTGCATCACTCATACATCACGGTTACATCATGAAAGGGGAGGTCTGGTGGCAGTAATCTGAGCATCCTGGACCCTGCCCCATGGTTCTCCTTGCCCTCCACCAAACACCCATCAAGTGTAACAAAAAAGATCTTTACATTTCCCTGTTTCCCAGCCAAGTTAATCACACCCTTTTGTCTTCATCTGGGTTTGTTATTTCTGGAATGGCTACCTGTCTGGCACTCAGGTATCAGGATGCCAAGAATTATCACTTGGGCAGAGGGGCTGCTGAGTAGCTGAGTTCACATGTCCATATGTATTTCTGAAGTTTTCCCAGTGAGCCAGTACATAGATGCATTTATCGGTGAATTGTTACATTTGGTATCGTGCAGCAAAGGCCCCTTGAATAGATAGGAAGAATCTTGTGATGAAGTGTTTTGTGGGGACAAATCACAAAAGTGATTGTGCTGATTTGGGTAGTGGGCTGCATGTGCATGATATCTGCTGGAGGGGCAACCCCCCAACCTATACATAGATTCCTGAAACAATATAAAGCAGTGTAGAAATGAATAGAGAAAAATAATATGAAACAATAATATTTGTAGACTTAAAAAATAAGAGGGAAACAATTCCATGGACTGAAGACAGAACTTCCTGGTTATTCTTTTAATGGGTTTGCCCCCTGCTTGCAGGGTAAAGGTGACAACTGCTCATAGAAAGCAAAGGAGGATTTTAGAAAGCTGTAATTGGACACCCCACAAAAGACATTGGTTGCCTTCCGTGACATCACAGCAAACAGTGACGCTGCTAGAAGTGGCCCCATCGAGTGCTTCTGCATGAGTAATTAATTTTGGGGAAATTGAATTGAGGGTGTGTGATCTTGATTGCAGGGTAAGGTATTACAGTCATACCTCTTGTTACGTTTGCTTCAGGTTAAATATTTTCAGGTTGCGTCCCGTGGCGACCCGGAAGTACCGGAAGGGGTTACTTCCGGGTTTCGTCACTCGCGCATGTGCGGACGCTCCAAATGATGTCACGCTCATGCGCAGAAGCGGCGAATCGTGACCCACGCACATGCAGACGCGGGTTGCGTTCTGCTCATGTTGCGAACGGGGCTCCAGAATGGATCCTGTTCGCAACCAGAGGTACCACTGTATTTGGGGGAAATAATTCAAGATAACTTTATGTAGGGATAATCTGGGGTGGAAGGGAAGGGCAACTCATCTGGGGTCCTCTGGCGTGGGGTGCAAATTAAGTGAATAACTTATCTGTGACCTTACAAGCAAAGAAAGTCTGAACTATCACCTTTTAAGCTGCGCTCGTGCTGACTAAGTCTAACATTCAGGAACTAAGTGCAAAAATATTTCATTTCTGGTTACCAGCCGGACCTTGTGGGTGGGATTTGCATATCATCCGGGAGACACTCATGCAGCCCAGATGGAAGTTGACAGTCTCACAGAGGCCAATGGGACTACTCATAAGTAAGTATAGTCATACCTCGGGTTGAAGTAGCTTCGGGTTGAGCATTTTTGGGTTGCGCTCCACGGCGACCGGGTTTCGCCGCTCGTGCATGCACAGGCGCTCAAGATGACGTCACGTGCATGCGCGGAAGCGGCGAATCGTGACCCACAGATGTGCGGACGCAGGTTGCGTTCGCTTCAGGATGCGAACGGGGCTCCGGAACATTCCCAACAGCAAAGGAAGGCAGACTAGCTGGCTGGGCTCCCTCGCCCGCTTGCTTGCTTACTCTAAGGCCACTTCAGCTCCTGGCAACCAGCACCCCCTGACCAACCCTAGAGACACCATTCGCCTGCGGAGCTTGTAGCTAGGGTTGCTGCAACAAACAGTTGGGCAAGCCTTTTGGAGGCAGAGATGTGAGGGGGCAACAGAGGAGGAAGGGAAGGAAAGAAGAACAAAGTCCAGTGTTGCCCGCAGCACCCCTGACCATCATTCAAGGCACCCCGGGGAGCCACAGCACACTGGTTGAAAGGCACTGAATAATGGCATGATTTTTACAGATCTTGCAAACCACCTTGTGCACATCCCTTTAAAAATAGCACAATTTCCCAGCAACTTTGCCCTGAAAGTTTCCTGGACGATCCATGTTCTTTACAGTGGTACCTCAGGTTAAGTACTTACCATATTTTTCGCTCTATAACACGCACCTGACCATAACACGCACGTAGTTTTTAGAGGAGGAAAACAAGAACAAAATATTCTAAACGAAACAGTGGATGTATGATTTTTGTGGTTCATGCTGTGGCCACAGACGTGATCTGACGGTGAGTTTGGGGTAGCCCGATGCAAAAATCCTGAGGATCCACGTGGATCCATGCTTTGTAACCACATTTTTGCGCCATTGCAGCCCCATGAAACAGTGGGTGCGTGTGTGTTTTTTGGTGCAGGCTGTAGCCATGGATATGCTATGTGATCTGATGGTGAACTTGGGGTGACCCAGTGCAAAAATCCTGAGGATCCATGTGGAGCCGTGCTTTGTAACCACGTTTTAAGTGGGGAGGGAAGGGAAAGCATTCAAGGGACAAGGAACACGCGTGGGGTGTGTGGAGAAGGATGCTGCTAATAATGCAGAAGAGGGGTTTAAGGGGAGAAGGAGCTCGCGTGGGGTGTGTGGAAAAGGAGCTTTTCAGTGAGCTGAGCGGGGAGGGAAAGAGCACTGTTGCTTTAAAGGAGCCAACCGGACAGCAGCCAGTTACATCAGTGTAAGCAGCTCCTTTCCTCTCCCGCTTTGCTCCTTCTCTCCCTCTTTGCTGCTTTACGCAGCTAATGGCGAATCCCCTGCAACCCAAGTCCTGCTCAGCGGATCAGCTGAGACGCTGGGGGAATCGTAATTTCCCCCTCTCCCTCATCCCGTGCCCTTCTGTCCCCAGCAGCCTTTTAAAAAACTTTTTTACTGGTTTTCACTGCGCTCGTGGCTCAGAGCCCTCCTGTGCCCTGCCGTCCCTCTGCAGCCTCATTGCTCCGTTTAGAGAGCGCACGGACCTTTGTTAGCTGAGGCTGCAGCAGCTGTTGCTGGCTGCGCGGCGCTTTTTCCGGCTCGCTATGGCTCCCGTCTGTCCCTCCTCGCGTGTAAGCGGCTGCTGGCCGCTTTGCTGCCATGGCTCTCCTTCCCTCCCTCCTCCTCGGCTCCTCCCCCTCCTCCTGGCTGTAAAGCAATCAAAGCTAGAGCCGTGCAAAGCCCTGCAAGCGGCTCCCGCTTTGCTTGACTGACGGCAGCCATGGCTCCGGTCGAGTGCATTCGCTCCGTAACACGCACAGGCATTTTCCCTTCCTTTCTAGGAGCAAAAAAGTGCATGTTTTGGAGCGAAAATTACGGTAATTGGTTCCGGAGGTCTGTTCTTAACCTGAAACGTTCTTAACCTGAAGCGGACTTTCCCATTGAAAGTAATAGAAAATGGATTGATCCGTTCCAGACAATGAAAAACACTCCCTAAAACAGCAATTTAACACGAATCTTACTGTTTCACGAGACCATTGATCCATAAAAGCAAGGCAATAATCAATGTACTGTACTGTAAAATAAATAAGACAGTATTTTAGATGGGAAAAAATAACATTTATTTCTTTTCTTACGTGCACTCATTGTTTGGATGGAGGCTCAGGGTTCTCTTCCACAATCACAATCAGCTTGGCTCCCGGCATTCGCGGAGGCCTCAGAGAGCTCCGTAGGCCTCGCGGATGTCCAGGTTTGCCTCCAGGCAGCAGTGAGGCCTCCAGGAGCTCGGACAACTTACTTCCGGGTTACAATCGTTCGTAACCCGAAAAATCGTAAGTTGAAGCGTCCGTAACCCGAGGTACCACTGTATATCCAGCTTCTGTGAGAAGGACACACCGAGTTAAAACAAGTGTACTCTGCAGATCTGCTTGGCTTATTCATGAAACATCACCCACACTTCTATTGTGGAATCCATAACAAAACTAAAACGGGCAAACAGGTCAGAGCTAATGATGGAGAACCATACTTCTTGAACTGTTTGGATCAGTTCACAGTAGGCCTGTTGTCTACATTCATGGTGTGCACAGTTACAGACACGCAACTTCTGCCTGGAGGCGGTTGGAGGATGGATGGCGGCTAATGGATTGAAGTTGAATCCTGACAAGACAGAAGTACTGTTTTGGGGGGACAGGGGGCGGGCTGGTGTGGAGGACTCCCTGGTCCTGAATAGGGTAACTGTGCCCCTGAAGGACCAGGTGCGCAGCCTGGGAGACATTTTGGACTCACAGCTGTCCATGGAGGCGCAGGTCAATTCTGTATCCAGGGCAGCTGTCTACCAACTCCACCTGGTACGCAGGCTGAGACCCTACCTGCCCGCGGACTGTCTCACCAGAGTGGTGCATGCTCTGGTTATCTCCCGCTTGGACTACTGCAATGTGCTCTACCTGGGGCTACCTTTGAAGGTGACCCGGAAACTACAACTAATACAGAATGCGGCAGCTAGACTGGTGACTGGGGGCGGCTGCCGAGACCAGATAACACCAGTCTTGAAAGACCTACATAGGCTCCCAGTACGTTTCCGAGCACAATTCAAAGTGCTGGTGTTGACCTTTAAAGCCCTAAACGGCCTCAGCCCAGTATACCTGAAGGAGCGTCTCCACCCCCATCGTTCTGCCCGGACGCTGAGGTCCAGCACCGAGAGCCTTCTGGCGGTTCCCTCATTGCGAGAAGCAAAGCTACAGGGAACCAGGCAGAGGGCCTTCTCGGTAGTGGCGCCCGCCCTGTGGAACACCCTCCCATCAGATGTCAAAGTGATAAATAACTACCTGACATTTAGAAGACATCTTAAGGCAGCCCTGTTCAGGGAAGTTTTTAATCTGTGATATTTTACTGTATTTTGGTTTCTATGGACGCCGCCCAGAGTGGCTGGGGAAACCCAGCCAGATGGGCGGGGTACAAATAATAAATTATTATTATTATTATTATTATTATTATTATTATTATTATTATTATTATTATTATTATTATTCTGCCTTCATGTTATCACACCTCGCAAAACGTCTTAAGCTCTAGTGTACAAGAGTTCCAATTATGGTATATCATCAAAATTCATCTGAAATAAAAGCTTCTTGCATTCATCCCAGGTCTTAGTAAAGGTACAATTGCTTGTGCAATTGTTGAAGGGGATCGCTGCAATACCATACTTGATGTCTGAGCAGGAAACTCAATTACAGCATCCACATCACATGGCTTCCCAACCTCTGCTTTAAATGAAAACCCTCAAATGAAGGAGAGTTCGGGAGTCCAGTCCTGATTGTCACAAAATTATTCCCGATCTTCAGTCAGAATCGCTTTTCTTGTAGCAAGGATCCATTGGTTCGGAAATCAGTGCTAGATAAATGCCCCACCACCGCAGAAAAGAGTAGAAATTGTTGTTGTTTAGTCATTTAGTCGTTTAGTCGTGTCCGACTCTTTGTGACCCCCTGGACCAGAGCACGCCAGGCACTCCTGTCTTCCACTGCCTCCCGCAGTTTGGTCAAACTCATGCTGGTAGCTTCGAGAACACTGTCCAACCATCTCGTCCTCTGTCGTCCCCTTCTCCTTGTGCCCTCCATCTTTCCCAACATTAGGGTCTTTTTCAGGGAGTCTTCTCTTCTCATGAGGTGGCCAAAGTCTTGGAGCCTCAGCTTCAGGATCTGTCCTTCCAGTGAGCACTCAGGGCTGATTTCCTCCAGAATGGAGAGGTTTGATCTTCTTGCAGTCCATGGGACTCTCAAGAGTCTCCTCCAGCACCATAATTCAAAAGTAAAAGTGAAAATTAAATGGCAGATACATGGAAGGGAAAGATGTTTATTATCGCAAGTCATTTTGCAGATGTCATCAGATAGACATCTATTTTTTGCATGGCAGCTGAAAGAGCAACAATCAGGAAGGAGAGGCGATTGGCATGCTCAAGGTCCTATAGCGGGTATCAATTGGGAAGTTCCTATTCTGGAACTCACATCTGGGTCCTCTTCAGGTATTACTTGCTTGATGAAGGCCAACATGGTGAAATGGTCTGCATCTTTCAGCCCACTCCCAAATGTGCTCAGCTTCTCCTGCCCCTCCTATTGCTGTGGTGGGTTGTCATTTTCAAAGCAGGAAGCCTGTTGTACACACAGGGGCATAGACAGGAGCCTAAAAAGGTAAAGGTAAAGGGACCCCTGACCATTAGGTCCAGTCGTGGCCAACTCTGAAGTTGCGGCGCTCATCTCGCTTTATTGGCCGAGGGAGCCGGTGTACAGCTTCCGGGTCATGTGGCCAGCATAACTAAGCCGCTTCTGGTGAACCGGAGCAGCGCATGGAAACGCTGTTTACCTTCCCACCGGAGCGGTACCTATTTATCTACTTGCATTTTTATGTGCTTTCGAACTGCTAGGTGGGCAGGAGCAGGGACTGAGCAACGGGAGCTCACCCCGTTGCGGGGATTTGAACCGCCGACCTTCTGATCGGCAAGTCCTAGGCTCTGTGGTTTAACCCACAGCGCCACCCACGTCCCTTGTAGACAGGATGCTAGTTTTGCCCTAAAACCAGGGAGCACTTTCACTGGCTTGCAGTCTTTCCCTATATTTAATCCTTCCTTCCATGGCAAGTTTCAGCAAACCGATCATTTCACAGCTTGGGGCTCTTGGCATCTTCAACTCACCTGCTCTCTCCACCTTGGAATTTTTGTGTTTCCTTGCCCACTTGGCCAGCTTCTCGGTTTCTTTGATGTTGCTGGTTACTCATCCCTCAGCGCTTCCTCTCCTTCCAGTATGGTTTGCCCTGCCTTGATTCCGAGATCTTTATCCGGAACCTGCCTTCCACTTCATTCTGCAAAACACTTTCCCATTCTGAGATCGCAAACTTGATGACTCAAGATCCATATCATCCTCCATCAGTCGTTACCTTGGCTTAACCCTCCATTTTCTTGCTGTCATTGCTTTGCCCGGGATCATTTGGCCATGTATGTAGACGTAAGAATGGAAGAAGAGCCTGCTGGATCAAGCCCAAGTCTAGTATCCTGTTCTCACAGTGGCCAACTAGATGCCTGTGCAAAGCCCATTATCAGGATTCGAACACAGGGCCACTTTGCCCCCTCCCCTGTGATTTCCAGCAACTGGTATTCAGAAGCAGTGGTGTAGCGTGGGTTGCCACCACCAAGGGCTCCGTCGAGGGTGGTGGTTGGGTGGCGGGAGAGAAATGGACAGATTAATGTGCATTCAACTGCCTAATGGTGTCTAGGTGACCCAGGAGATCGCAGCCGCAGAGATAAGAAAAGAAGAGTCATTCCATTGTCTGGAGAGATCACGTCCAGGTTTGGATAGAAAAGCTGTTTTCATATACATTTATGAAGAAACCAGAAGCCTTTCTCCTTGGAATAACAGGTTCTGAACTGCCCCCCAAAAGATGTAAAAGTATTTTTGTATGCCACAACTGCTCCATGGATTTTACTAGCCAAAAAATGGAAATCACAAGAACTACCAACGGTAGAAGAATGGCAGATGGAGATGATGGACTTTATGGAGCTGGCTGATCTCACTGGGAGAATCCGCAACCAGAAAGAAGAGGAACGCCAAGGAGACTGGAAGAAATTTAAAGGCTATTTGAATAAATATTGTAATATTAAAGCTATGTAATCACTTGAAAGAATCAATTAGGCCTAGGACTAAATTAGGATTAAATAAATAAATAAGAAAATGTATGATAAGAAAAGTTAGGAAATATGATTATGACTGTGATATGGTTTTATGAAGTAATGATATTGGAAACTGCTATATATAATTACTAAGAAATTCAGATGGAAGAGATTAGAGGAAGTCAAGTAATATGTTTATGAAGATGAATTTTAATTAATTAACTAAGTTTTAGTTTACGTGGTCATTTCATGTATTTTATGTTTCATATTCTTTTTTCTTTTTTCCTTTTCTTTTTCTTTCCCCCCTTTTATTATTGTTTCCTCTTTTTTGTTATGTTTTTGTATGAAAGATAATAAATATTATTGTGAAAAAGGGGGGGGGAGCTGTTTTCAATAGAGTCCAGCAATGAAAGCGCACAGCTGTATGGAGGCAGCACCAGGTGCTGAAATTTTGCACCCCTAACAGTTTTGCATCTGGGACAACCACCCCTGTGGGCCCCCCACGCTATGCCACTGTTCAGAAGCTCAACCTCATCTGGTGCCAACCTTTGGGTGCTATGTGAACGAACATGCCCTTCCAAAGGAAAGACTGAAGTACAGAGTGGAGACAAGAGGCAAGCAGGAAGCGTTGTTTTTTTTAAAAAAAATATTTACCCCTTTTTGTTTTAAAAATTATATCCCACCAGGTAGCTCTCAAAGCAGATTAGAACAATAAAATATGCAATACAGTGGAACCTTGACTTACATATGCCTCATCTTGCGGATGTTCCAAGTTGCGTCTGCGCCAAACCCGGAAGTAAACAATGGGTTTGCTGCGATTTGCGCATGTGCAAAAAGCGGCTTCTGCCATCTGCGTATGTGCAGAAGGAGCTGCCGCTGTCTGTGCATGTGCAGAAGCGCACTACCGCCAAATGCGCACGTGCACAAGCCTCCCTTTTCGACCAGTGGACGGACCTCCGGAACAGATTACAGTGGTACCTCGGGTTACATACGCTTCAGGTTACATACGCTTCAGGTTACAGACTCCGCTAACCCATAAATAGTGCTTCAGGTTAAGAACTTTGCTTCAGGATGAGAACAGAAATAGGGCTCCGGCGGCGCGGCAGCAGAGGGAGGCCCCAGTAGCTAAAGGTGCTTCAGGTTAAGAACAGACCTCCAGAACGAATTAAGTACTTAACCTGAGGTACCACTGTATGTCCCTAAGTAGAGGTTCCACTGTATTAAGCAAATTTCAGACAATGCACAAAACCTCCAAAATTTAAAACCTAAAAATTTAAAGTCTTGACAGAAATTTCAAAAATAAAGTAAAACACTTGAGTAATGTTCAGCATGTTCACCTCAACTCCTTCCTGAATTTCTTGGCTTTTGAAGGGTCCCCAGACCATTTCTCATTACTGTGCAAGGCCTGGGCTTGACGTTTACCGTAGGCTGTGCTAAAACTGACATTTATTACCACTGCTGTCAACACAGATGCAAATCCACTGCACTCTGGTTCCTTATCTCCGGGTGACGGCTTCTAAATACATCCTCCTCCTGCCCTGCCCGGCCTTTAGTCATCTAATTCTAAGAAGCAGGACCTACGGATCTTTTGAAGAGTCTTACTAGATCCAGGAACATTCTGACGCAAGCTACAATGGGGACTGGGAAGGGACAGGCCTAGGAAGTGGGAAAGGGGTCTCTCAAGTTAAAGGGCCATAGCTGTCAACTTATAGATTTGAAAATAAGGGACCAGCAGCCTCAGAAATAAGGGATCAGCAGGCAAAATAAGGGATTTTCAGAGCACAAGTATGTTTGACTTCTGAGCCCCTCCGAGCCAAAGGCAGAAAGCCCAGCCAGCAGCCAAACGAAGCCTCAAGCGGTGGTTCCCACAGCGCAGCAACCCAGCAAAGGGGATGCAGCAAGGAAAACCACCGTCACCTCTCTGCTGGGAAGCGCTGAGCAAAGGCAAGTCCCCAGGCAACGCGGCCGATTTGATCGATCGGCACAAGGCATGCAAGCTCCACCCCCCATTCGTTCTTAGACTCCTTACTGGGTGAGCAACGCAGCCAAGCAACACAGTTGGAACCTCCCTCCTCCCTGGCCGGCAGGGAGGGAGGGAGAGGAGCTGCTTCCTTTGAAACCCGGGAAATTTAAGGGACATCATCAATAAGGGACAGCAGCAGGACACGGAGCTGGGATAAGGGACTTTCCCGCCAAATAAGGGACGATTGACAGCTATGGCTCAGGCGCAGAAAATACCCCGAAGCTTCTGTCCTCTTTCTGCCAATTGTCAAACTTTATTTGCAGATTGACTCTGGGACATAATCAGACGTTCAGGTGCTGAACTCTGGCAGGGAGCCTGTCGGATTCAGTGTGGAAGCTTTCACTCAGGAATTCCCAGTGCTATTTTATTATTATTATTAAATATTTTCTTGATTTACCAAAGTGTTTGCAATGTCTCTCTCTCGTATTCTCCCCCCCCACCCCCATGTAACATTTTTACAAATTCGTTTCATTTGTTGAGACATTAGGAAGAAAAGGGGGAAAGAGGTGGAGGGGAGAAGATGGGTGGGGTTGGGGTCGGATGACGATGTTTCTATTTTACTTACTATATGTAGGGTTTGGTGTCAGCGTTCCTTGTGCAGGTTCTTTGCTGTTCGCTTGTGTTCCTTTGGTGGTGAAAGAGGTTGGGGTTGGCCTAGGGTGTGGTTGTTCATTTGTGCTTGGCTGTGGTGTTCTTTGTTTTCATGTGTGAGTGGGGTGGGTGGGTGTTTTGGATCAGGTTAGCCATATTGATTTGTATGCTGTTGGCAGTTCAAATCTCCACAACAGGGTGAGTTCCCGTTGCTCTGTCCCAGCTCCTGCCAACCTAGCAGTTCAAAAGCATGCCAGTGCAAGTAGATAAATAGGTACCACTGCAGCAGGAAGGTAAACGGCATTTCTGTGTGCTCTGGTTTCCGTCTGGTGTCCCGCTGCACCAGAAGTGATTTAGTCCTGCTGGCCACATGATCCGGAAAGCTGTCTGAGGGCAAACTCCGGCTCCTTTGGCCTGAAAGCGAGATGCACGCCACAACCCATAGTCATCTTTGACTGGACTTAACCGCCCAGGGGTCCTTGACCTTTTCGCCTTTCTGAGCTCGGGGGTGGCAGCACTGGTGAGAGAAATAGGGAGACCCCAGGATCCATTCAGAAGTCAGGATGGCTTTTGCAATTCCAGGACTGCCCTGGAGTATAGCATCTAGATCAAGGAAAGTAATAGTGCCATTGTATTCTGCTCTGGTCAGACCTCACCTGGAGTACTGTGTCCAGTTCTGGGCACCACAATTCAAGAAGGACACTGACAAACTGGAACGTGTCCAGAGGAGGGCAACCAAAATAGTCAAAGGCCTGGAAACAATGCCTTATGAGGAACGGCTAAGGGAGCTGGGCATGTTTAGCCTGGAGAAGAGGAGGATAAGGGGTGATATGATAGCCATGTTCAAATATATAAAAGGATATCACATAGAGGAGGGAGAAAGGTTGTTTTCTGCTGCTCCAGAGAAGCGGACACGGAGCAATGGATCCAAACTACAAGAAAGAAGATTCCACCTAAAGATTAGGAAGAACTTCCTGACAGTAAGAGCTGTTCGACAGTGGAATTTGCTGCCAAGGAGTGTGGTGGAGTCTCCTCCTTTGGAGGTCTTTAAGCAGAGGCTTGACAACCATATGTCAGGAGTGCTCTGATGGTGTTTCCTGCTTGGCAGGGGGTTGGACTCGATGGCCCTTGTGGTCTATTCCAACTCTATGATTCTATGATTCTATGATTCTAGGGTGTGTCGTAGTCCCAAGCCTGACAGAGATCACAAATGCATCCTCCTTGCTCATGACTCAGCAACCTTTTTCAGCTGTGGGCCGGTCCACCATCCCTCAGAAAAAATGAACGAATTCCTATGCCCCACAAATAACCCAAAGATGCATTTTAAATAAAAGAACACATTCTACTTGGGTAAAAAAACCAGGCAGGCCCGCACAAATAACCCAGAAGTGCATTTTAAATAGAAGGACACATTTCACTCATGTAAAAATATGCTGATTCCCGGACCATCCGTGGGTCGGATTGAGAAGGCAATTGGGCCAGATCTGGCCCACAGGCCTTAGTTTGCCTACCAAAGTCCTTGCTGAACTTTAGGCTCTCGACGGAAGCTTCCTTATGCCTTTTAAGGAAGTGCTGGTTTTTATGGCGGCTTTTTATGGCTTTATTCTCCGTACGTTTTCTTTTCAGGTACACTACTTAGAAATGCAAATGATTAAGCGGTATGCACACAGCTTTAAATAGATCCGATAAATATTGCCTGCTTGGCCCTGAGTTCCGTGTTGAGCCAGCAACATAGAAGCTGGCGCAGCAACCCTGGCAATGTGTGTGTGTGTGTGTGTGTGTTTGTGAGAGCCAGTGTGGTGTAGTGGTTAAGAGTGATAAACTCGTAATCTGGGGAACCGGGTTCGCTTCCCTGCTCCTCCACATGCAGCTGCTGGGTGACCTTGGGCTAGTCACACTTCTCTGAAGTCTCTCAGCCCCACTCACCTCACAGAGTGTTTGTTGTGGGGGAGGAAGGGAAAGGAGATTGTTAGCCGCTTTGAGACTCCTTAGGGTAGTGATAAAGCGGGATATCAAATCCAAACTCTTCTTCGCGTGTGTGTGTACGGGATTCAGGCGAGGCCATTGGGGCTCCGGTTCTGCTTTGCGTGTTAGCAGCAGGCGAGGAAGCTGGGTAAATCCATTGCAGCTGTACGTTAAAGGCAGAGGCAGCTACAGGAATCATTTAGTCACTAGGAGCATGTCGGAGGGACGTGGGTGGCGCTGTGCTCTAAACCACAGAGCCTAGGACTTGCTGATCAGAAGGTCGGCGGTTCGAATCCCCACGATGGGGTGAGCTCCTGTTGCTCGGTCCCTGCTCCTGCCAACCTAGCAGTTCAAAAGCATGTCAAAGTGCAAGTAGATAAATAGGTACCGCTCTGGCGGGAAGGTAAACGGCATTTCCGTGCGCTGCTCTAGTTCACCAGAAGCGGCTTAGTCAAGCTGGCCACATGACCCGGAAGCTGTATGCTGGCTCCCTCGGCCAGTAAAGCGAGATGAGTGCCGCAACCCCAGAGTTGGCCATGACTGGACCTAATGGTCAGGGGTCCCTTTACCTTGGCGCCTTCATTATACACCTTTAGGCACCAGGCAAAAATGTTCCTTTTTAACCAGGCCGTTTTTATTTTTATTAGGTATTTTGTGGTTTTATATCTTGATTTTATTCTGTGAACCGCTCTGAGACCCCCGGGTATAGGGCGGTATATAAATTCAATAATTAAATGACACATTTAGCTTTAATTTTGGGATGATATATGTCTGCAGATTCAAAATCTTCCATTAATTTCAGTGGGAGTGGAAATGTGGAGCTTAGCCTTCCTATTAAGCAGTTTTTAATTGCAGGCATAACTAAAATGGTTAGTTCAGCACAAACTAAAAATGAGCAATCGTTTCGGAAATCTGCTTAGCAAGTGGAAAAAGCAGCAAGCCTCCGAAGCTGATTAATGGTGCAACAGTGGCCTCTAGAGGCGTGTGTTCTCACCTTTGTGTTCCCCTTGGTTTCTGAATAGCACATGACTGAACGCTTCTGCACATTTTATATGAATAAAAAAGATGTTTTTCATGCGCAAAGTGATTTGCGGTCCACTCGTCTGATCGAGTTACGCTGGCTGGACAGCCAAACTGATTTCCTTCTTCCAGCAGATCTTGCAACTATGTTGTTGTTTAGTCCTTTAGTCATGTCCGACTCTTCGTGACCCCATGGACCAAAGCACACCAGGCACTTCTGTCTTCCACTGCCTCCCGCAGTTTGGTCAAACTCATGCTGGTAGCTTCGAGAACAGTATCCAACCATCTTGTCCTCTGTCGTCCCCTTCTCCTTGTGCCCGCCATCTTTCACAACATCAGGGTCTTTTCCAGGGAGTCTTCTCTTCTCATGAGGTGGCCAAAGTATTGGAGTCTCAGCTTCAGGATCTGTCCTTCCAGTGACCACTCAGGGCTGATTTCCTTCAGAATGGAGAGGTTTGATCTTCTTGCAGTCCATGGGACTCTCAAGAGTCTCCTCCAGCACCATAATTCAAAAGCATCAATTCTTCGGCAATCAGCCTTCTTTATGGTCCAGCTCTCACTTCCATACATCACTACTGGAAAAACCATAGCTTTAACTATACGGACCTTTGTTGGCAAGGTGATGTCTCTGCTTTTTAAGATGCTGTCTAGATTTGTCATTGCTTTTCTCCCAAGAAGCAGGCGTCTATACCACCTTTGAAAATTCTATATCGGTTCATCACCGCATTTTGCCATCATGGGGTTACACCAGGCATAGGCAAACTCGGCCCTCCAGATGTTTTGGGACTACAACTTCCATCATCCCTTGCTAAAAGGACCAGTGGTCAGGGATGATGGGAGTTGTAGTCCCAAAACATCTGGAGGACCGAGTGTGCCTGTGCCTGTGTTACACTGATGCAATAGGGGCCAAAAATGGGTGGTGATGAGGTCACAGCATGGGAGCAGTAGTACTTAGGGTTCTAAGGTTACTGAGACCTCAGCTGCACACCACTCTACCCTTCCATCAATGGTGTAATTTAATTTTATGCGGCAAAAGAATAGTGAAAGTTAAAGCATTCCTGCAGAACTCAACTGGGAGCCGAATAGCACCATTCTGTCCCTCTCCTCGTTCCACCCAAACCATCATAACAATGCGCTTAGAATGCTGATCATATATTGAGCATAGCTGTCAACTTTTCCCTTTTTTAAAGGGAAATTCCCTTATTCCAAATAGGATTCCTTGCAAGAAAAGGGAAAAGTTGACAGCTATGATATTGGGCCCCACCATCCACAGGTTTATTCTTCCATAATATTTAAAGGTAAAGGTAAAGGTACCCCTGCCCGTACGGGCCAATCTTGACAGACTCTAGGGTTGTGCGCCCATCTCACTCAAGAGGCCGGGGGCCAGCGCTGTCCGGAGACACTTCCGGGTCACGTGGCCAGCGTGACAAGCTGCATCTGGCGAGCCAGCGCAGCACACGGAACGCCGTTTACCTTCCCGCTGGTAAGCGGTCCCTATTTATCTACTTGCACTAGTGTACTTTCGAACTGCTAGGTTGGCAGGCGCTGGGACCGAGCAACGGGAGCTCACCCCGTCACAGGGATTTGAACTGCCAACCTTCTGATCGTCAAGCCCTAGGCGCTGAGGCTTTTACCCACAGCGTCACCCGTGTCCATAATATTTACAGAATGTGAATTATACAATTGTAGTGTATCGTTTTTAGAATTTGGCTATTTTGTATTTTACCCCATCTTACTGTACATCTCTGGTTATGGAGCGATGGATAAATCTGTAAAGAAAGAAATGGCATTTGTGGGAACACATGAGCAAGCTCTAGCCTCTGACGTGGCCCAGTTTCCCCAGTGTCTGTGTATTCAAGCTATGTCAGAAGGAATTATATCCACTTACTAATGGATGAACACGCAGCTCCTCCCTGTGAGGAGGGACTTTGGACCAATCAGGGGTCCTGGTCCTCACATGGAGGAGTTCTACATGCATTTCCTGGAAGCCATTTAGGAAGGCAAGTAGTAGATCTGTGTGTGAAATGATAGCAATAGGAACACATGTTGGAGAGAGAGGTTTCGAAGGCCAATTGCACAATGGTAATTGCTCCAAGCACATTGGAAGTTGGTTAGATGTACATCTGCTCTCACCCACTTTTAAATAAACATTCCCCATGAAAATGCTTAGGCTAGAATAAATCAGAGACACTTAGCTTTGCAAACAAGTGAACATTTTACTCATAGATTTTTCAGAAGTTGCATCAAATAAGTCTGCATCTGCTGGTAGTGAAACAAAGATGTGGGGAAAATGGTTCCAAACAACTTAAAAACAAAAGAACTTGGTTTCCTCACAAAAAAAGATCATGCAATCTTTGGGTTAGCAAAGATGCAGGCTGTAAAATCTCCCTTTGGAGAGATTCAGTTCACTTGGTTATCATTGCAGCTGGGAGCCATTGGCCGCACGACTCCTTCTTCGCTTGCCCCTGGAAGCATTGAAAAAAGACTGAGAAGCAGAGGACAACAGCGGCTGCTGAGAGGCTGGTAGGCCACACCCACATGCAACCTGAGCTCTGGGCTCTCCTAAGAAGTAAGGGGAAATGGATGTGCATCTTATACAGCGAACGCAGGCTGTGCAGCTATCCCAGAGGCCAGAACAGCAAGAGGGATCACTGCCTCCGCTGCGCAGCGATCCCTCTTGCTGTCCTGGCTTCTGGGATTCAGAATATTTTTTTCTTGTTTTCCTCCTCCAAAAACTAGGTGCGTCTTGTGGTCTGGTGCATTTTACAGAGCAAAAAATACGGTAAGTTCTTAACCCAAGGTACCACTGTACCCTTTAAAATGTGTTTTTTTGTGGGAGGGGGCTATTGGGCTGTTGTTTTATTTTTATTAGGTGTTTTGTGGTTTTATATATTGATTTTATTCTGTGAACCGCCCTGAGACCTCTGGGTATAGGGCAGTATATAAATTCAAGAAGAAGAAGAAGAAGAAGAAGAAGAAGAAGAAGAAGAAGAAGAAGAAGAAGAAGAAGAAGAAGAAGGGTCCTTCTCATATGAGTTCCCAACAAGCCTTGAATCTTGACGCTGGGGTGCCTGTGCCTTGTCTATGCCAGGCATTGCCAATGCAGAGGCCCAAAGGAGTCACCTCCCCTCTCCAAAATTAGGCTTGAAAGAAATATTCTAGTGGAGCAAATATAGAATAAGTTATGTGCATGTGTGCCCATGACAGTGTCTCCAGTTTGCAAATGCACCCATAGACTCCAAAAGGTTGACAACTCCTGGTCTAGGCAACACTTCCTCCCAAGGTGAGGTTTGGTGAGGTCTGGAAGGACTATCCATCTTTCCTTTAACTTTCCAGTGGAATGAACTGCCCAGTTGAAAGAATATTCATTTGTAGGTTGGAGATAAAAGGTAAAGGACCCTGGACGGTTAAGTCCAGTCAAAGGCAACTATGGGGTTGTGGCGCTCATCTTTCAGGCCGAGGGAGCCAGCGTTTGTCCGCAGTTTTCCGGGTCATGTGGCCAGCATGACTAAACTGCTTCTGGCACAACGGGACACCATGATGGAAACCAGAGCGCGCGGAAATGCCATTTACCTTCCCGCTGCAGTGGTACCTATTTATCTACTTGCACTGGTGTGCTTTTGAACTGCTAGGTTGGCAGGAGCTGGGACAGAGCAACGGGAGCTCACCCCGTCGCAGGGATTCGAACCGCTGACCTTCCGATCGGCAAGCCAAGTTCAGTCCCCCACATCTCTAGATGCAAAAAAGAGACCCAAGACTCTGCAGAAAACTACCACTCGGAGGGGACAACATTGAACCACACAGATCAACAGTGCCACTCGGGAGGAGAGAGCACATATTTCGCCTCGTCCATGGCGCAAGGCCTCTGCAACGTTCTCAGAAGCTGAGGACAAGGCAGGCGAGAAGGATCTTAGCAGCTAGCAGCCCGCAAAGTCTTTTGCCGACTCTGGTTTTCTTTGGCCACCACACCTAGTTCATCAGCAAACTCATACACCACCCAGAAGACCTTCACAGTGCTGTTTCCTCATGGCAGACTTTGTAGGAGGAGTCTGGTCTTTCTGTACCTAGGGAAGAAAAGGCAGAATGAATGGAATTGAGATGTCATTTCTGTCATTTCTGATTACAGTGGTACCCCTGGTTACTGTTAAATTGTGGGTGAACATATCAGATGACACAGCGATTCTTCAAACAGCTCTTGTTTATTCACAGGCCAGAACAGAACTGAACTGAACTGAAGGGTTCAGCCAGCCTGCTTAGATAGAGCTCCACTAGAACGCAACAGTAACCATTTTCTGTAACTATCCAATCACTGAACATCACTTTCAATCCCTTATTTGCATATGTGGACCTGAGTGAAAACTACCATATTTTTTTGCTCTATAAACTCACTTTTCCCCTCCTAAAAAGTAAGGGGAAATGTGTGTGCATCTTATGGAGCGAATGCAGGCTGCACAGCTATCCCAGAAGCCAGAACAGCAAGAGGGGTTGCTGCTTTCGCTGCGCAGATATCCCTCTTGCTGTTCTGGCTTCTGAGATTCAGAATATTTTTTTCTTGTTTTCCTCCTCCAAAAACTAGGTGCGTCTTGTGGTCTGGTGCATCTTATAAAGCGAAAAATACGGCACTTTATTTATTTCCCCCGATTTGAACTATAAAATGGTGGTTTTCTTGAGCCAAAATGAGAATACCCCTAAACATTTTTATAGAAAAAAAGCACTGGATAAGGAAACAGGAACTGTACACCCAAAAACAAGACATATCTGCACCACCAGTGGAACATCCCCTACAAAATGCAACAGGCAAGACAAATGCTATCGTCTTCTCTTTTGTACCTTTTTCTTAGGCAGCAGTAGATGGCAGCAAGTATACCTATTAGCAATATTCCAGTCCCAATCCCGACAGCAATGTAATGGTCATAAGGGTCCTGCGCATGGGAGTTCAACATCAAATGTTCACATCTCTCACCACTGTAACCTGCAAGGCACCTAGAGTGGGGAAAATATAATAAAATTCCTAAGGAAAGGCTGCCTGGAAGATAAAACCTAGCTTGCAGTAGTCATAACCAAAGGGGCATCAATTAATAGCCAAATCACTTGTCAAGATGGCTTCTGCAGCCCCAAGAGTAAAGAGCTTTTTCAGGTACATCATAACATCGAGATTGCTGCACAACTAATAATAATAATAATAAATTTTTATTTTGTTTTATTTTGTATACTTGTTTACCTGCAGGTGGGCACCTGTAGTTCTTTATTAAATATGCAGATACCATTAATACAATAGCTGTGTTGATCTTCAAGACAGGATTGTACGTTTTCTTGGTATGTAGAACTGGCCAGATGTCCTGCTGGAAGGGAGGAATAGATAAGAAAAATTAACATGGCCAATAAATGTCCAGAATATTGTGTTACCTTGAAATGTCTGCAGCACAGGGCATTTATTTCTTCTTCATTAACTCTTGTCTACAAGAGAGGTTGTTAAATAAACCAGCCTGATTCACTTTTGCATGTGAAACATTGCATTTTAAATCCTCCACAGAAACTTCACTTCTGTATTATTTTGGGGGAAATTCCAGCATTCTGCCTGTGCACAAAATGGAAAAATAAGAACAGAGACCTGCAGCTTGCCGTAAATGTGAAAAGGATCTAGGGGTCTGGTGGGCCACAAGTTTAACATGAGTCAACAGTGCGACGTAGCAGCAAAAAAAAGCTATTCTAGGCTGCAGCAACAAAAGCCTAGTGTCCAGATCGAGGGAGGTAAAGGTAAAGGGTAAAAGGACCCCTAACCATTAGATCCAGTCATGGCCGACTCTGGGGTTGCAGCGCTCATCTCGCTTTATTGGCCAAGGGAGCTGGCGTTCAGCTTCCAGGTCATGTGGCCAGCATGACTAAGCCGCTTCTGGCGAACCAGAGCAGTGCACGGAAACGCCGTTTACCTTCCCGCTGGAGTGGTACCTATTTATCTACTTGCACTTTGATGTGCTTTCAAACTGCTAGGTTGGCAGGAGCAGGGACCAAGCAATGAGAGCTCACCCCGTCACGGGGATTCATAGAATCATAGAATCATAGAGTTGGAAGAGACCACAAGGGCCATCAAGTCCAACCCCCTGCCAAGCAGGAAACACCATCAGAGCACTCCTGACATATGGTTGTCAAGCCTCTGCTTAAAGACCTCCAAAGTAGGAGACTCCACCACACTCCTTGGCAGCAAATTCCACTGTCGAACAGCTCTTACTGTCAGGAAGTTCTTCCTAATGTTTAGGTGGAATCTTCTTTCTTGTAGTTTGGATCCATTGCTCTGTGTCCGCTTCTCTGGAGCAGCAGAAAACAACCTTTCTCCCTCCTCTATGTGACATCCTTTTATATATTTGAACATGGCTATCATATCACCCCTTAACCTCCTCTTCTCCAGGCTAAACATGCCCAGCTCCCTTAGCCGTTCCTCATAAGGCATCGTTTCCAGGCCTTTGACCATTTTGTTTGCCCTCCTCTGGACACGTTCCAGTTTGTCAGTGTCCTTCTTGAACTGTGGTGCCCAGAACTGGACACAGTACTCAAGGTGAGGTCTGACCAGAGCAGAATACAGTGGCACTATTACTTCCCTTGATCTAGATGCTATACTCCTATTGATGCAGCCCAGAATTGCATTGGCTTTTTTAGCTGCCGCGTCACACTGTTGGCTCATGTCAAGTTTGTGGTCAACCAAGACTCCTAGATCCTTTTCACATGTACTGCTCTCAAGCCAGGTGTCACCCATCTTGTATTTGTGCCTCTCATTTTTTTTGCCCAAGTGCAATACTTTACATTTCTCCCTGTTAAAGTTCATCTTGTTTGTTTTGGCCCAGTTCTCTAATCTGTCAAGGTCGTTTTGAAGTGTGATCCTGTCCTCTGGGGTGTTAGCCACCCCTCCCAGTTTGGTGTCATCTGCAAATTTGATCAGGATGCCCTTGAGTCCATCATCCAAGTCGTTGATAAAGATGTTGAATAAGACCGGGCCCAAGACAGAACCCTGTGGCACCCCACTAGTCACTCTTCTCCAGGATGAAGAGGAACCATTGATGAGAACCCTTTTGGTTCGGTCAGTCAGCCAGTTACAAATCCACTGAGTGGTAGCATAGTCAAGACCGCATTTTACCAGATTCTTTACAAGAATATCATGGGGCACCTTGTCAAATGCCTTGCTGAAATCAAGGTAGGCTACATCCACTGCGTTCCCTTCATCTACCAGGCTTGTAATTCTGTCAAAAAACGAGATCAGGTTAGTCTGACATGACTTATTTTTCAGAAATCCATGCTAACTATTGGTGATCACAGCATTCCTTTCTAGGTGCTCACAGACTGTTTGCTTAATGATCTGCTCCAGAATCTTCCCTGGTATTGATGTCAGACTGACTGGGCGGTAATTATTTGGGTCCTCTCTTTTCCCCTTTTTGAAAATAGGGACAACATTTGCCCTCCTCCAGTCTGCCGGGACTTCGCCTGTTCTCCAGGAATTCTCAAAGATGACTGCCAGTGGTTCTGAGATCACATCTGCCAGTTCTTTTAATACTCTTGGATGCAGTTCATCTGGCCCTGGAGACTTGAATACATCTAAACTAGCCAAGTATTCTTGTACTATCTCCTTAGTTATTCTGGGCTGTGTTTCCTTTGCTGAATCATTTGCTCCAAATTCTTCAGGTCGGGCATTGTTTTCTTTATCGGAGAAGACTGAGGCAAAGAAGGCATTGAGGAGTTCAGCCCTTTCTGTGTCCCCTGTTTGCATTTCACCATCTTCTCCTCTGAGTGACCCCACTGTTTCTTTGTTCTTCCTTTTGCTACGAACATACCCATAAAAGCCTTTTTTGTTGCTTTTAACCTCTCTAGCCAGCCTGAGTTCATTCTGTGCTTCAGCTTTTCTGACTTTGTGTCTACACGTGCTGGCTATTTGTTTGAATTCCTCTTTGGTGGTTTCCCCCCTTTTCCATTTTTTGTACACATCCTTTTTAAATCTTAACTCAGTTAAAAGTTCTTTAGATAGCCACCCTGGCTTCTTTAGGCACCATCCATGTTTCCGTCTCATTGGTATTGCCTGACGTTGTGCTTTTACTATCTCTCTCTTAACAAACTCCCAGCCATCATGAACTCCCTTTCCTTTTAGTATTACTGTCCATGGGATCTCACCCAGCACTTCCCTAAGCTTTATGAAGTCGGCTTTCTTAAAGTCAAGAAATTGAGTCCTAGTATGCTTGGCTGCTCCTTTCCGCTGTATAGTAAACTTCAGAAGAGCATGATCACTCGCGCCTAATGATCCTTCCACTTCTACCCCACTAACCAGGTCATCAACATTGGTTAGGACCAGATCTAAAATGGCTGTTCATCTTGTTGCTTCTCCCACTTTCTGGACAATGAAGTTGTCTGCAAGGCCAGTGAGGAATCTGTTTGACCTTATGCTCTTGGCTGAGTTTGACATCCAACAAATATCCGGGTAATTGAAGTCCCCCATTACTACTATCTCCCTTCCTTTTGCATGCTTGGCCATCTGTTCCAGGAAGGCATCATCTATGTCCTCCGTTTGGCTTGGGGATCTATAGTAAACTCCCACAATGAGGTCTCTGTTATTCTTCTCTCCCTTAATTTTGACCCAAATGCTCTCACTTTGGCTTTGAGGTTCTAAATCTTGGATCTCTTCACAGGTATACACATCCATGACATATGACGCCACTCCTCCTCCTTTCTTGTCTGGTCTGTTTCTCTGAAATAGATTGTATCCCCCCATTATTACATTCCAATCGCGGGACTTATCCCACCAGGTTTCAGTGATGCCTATTATGTCATATTTAGTTTGCTGTACCAAGAGCTCAAGCTCATCTTGTTTATTTCCCATGCTTTGCGCATTAGTGTACAGACATTGAAGTCCATTAATCATTCCCCCGTGTCTCTTATTTAAGGATTTTTCCCTCCCACCACTAGGTCTGCGTGCTGTTTGCTCCATTTGGTCTATGACATTTGGATGATCATCTTCATCAATTGATAGACTCCTACCTTCAGGAGCACTGTCTCCCTCCCCCACATTAGTCAGTTTAAAGCCCTCCTGACGAGGTTTCTGAGATTTTTGGCAAAAACATTTCTCCCAACCGTTGTGAGGTGCAGCCCATCGCTTGCCAGAAGTCCATCTTCAAGAAACTGCAGTCCGTGATCTAAGAATCCAAACCGTTCCTGTTTACACCATTTGCGAAGCCAGCTGTTCACTTCCACTATTTTTCCCTCTCTCCCTGGGCCACGTCGTTCAACTGGGAGGACAGATGAGATGACAATTTGTGCACTTAGTTGCTTCAATTTCCTGCCGAGAGCCTCGTAGTCTCTTTTGATCTTCTGGAGGCTATTGCTTGCAGTGTCATTGGTTCCCACATGAACCAAGAGGAAGGGGTATTCGTCAGTGGGTTTTATGATTCGAACCGCCGACCTTCTGATCGGCAAGTCCTAAGCTCTGTGGTTTAACCCACAGCGCCACCCGTGTCCCAGATCAAGGGAAGTTCCACTTTATTCTGCCTTGGTCAGACCACCCCTGGAATTCTGTGTCCAATTCTGGGCACCACAATTTAAGAAGGATGTTGACAAGCTGGAACGTGTGCAGAGGAGGGCAACCAGGATGATCAAGGGTCTGGAAACTAAGCCTTACGGGGAGCGCTTGAAGGAGCTGGGAATATTTATCCTGGAAAAGAGGAGACTGAGAGCAGATATGATAGCCATCTTCAAATATCTTAAGGGCTGTCACATGGAGGAGGGAGCAAGCTTGTTTTCTCCTGCTCTGGAGGGTAGGACTTGAACCAATGGCTTCACGTTACAGCCACTCTGGGTGGCTTCCAAGAAAGATTAAAAATACATTAAAATGTCACACATTAAAAACTTCCCTGAACAGGGCTGCCTTCAGATGGCTTATGAATGTCAGGTAGTTGTTTATCTCTTTGACATCTGATGGGAGGGCGTTCCACAGGGTGGGTGCCACCACCTAGAAGGCCCTCTGCCTGGTTCCCTGTCACCTCACTTCTCTCAGTAAGGGAACCGCTAGAAGGCCCTCGGCACTGGATCTCAGTGTCCGGGCAGAATGATGGGGGTGGAGACGCTCCTTCAGGTATACTGGGCCGAGGCCGTTTAGGGCTTTAAAGGTCAGCACCAACACTTTGAATTGTGCTCGGAAACGTACTGGGAGCCAATGGAGGTATTTCAAGACCGGTGTTATATGGTCTTGACAGCCGCCCCCAGTCCCCAGTCTAGCTGCCGCATTCTGGATTAGTTGTAGTTTCCGGGTCACCTTCAAAGGTAGCCCCACATAGAGCGCATTGCAGTAGTCCAAGACTAAACATTCGTCCAGATTTTTTGACAGTAAGATCTGTTCGGCAGTGGAACAGATTCCCACAAAAGGTGGCGGACTCTCCTTCCTTGAAGGTTTTTAAACAGAGATTGGACGGCCATCTGTCATGGATGCTTTAGCTGAGACTCCTGCTTTGCAGGGGGTTGGTCTAGATGACCCTCGGGGTCCCTTCCAACTCTATGATTCTCCATGTCTTCCTGATGAAGCGGCTTCAAAGCACCAATTGCCCTTGCTGCTTCTCCAGCTGTGTTTGAGGAAACTGGAGGGGTGACCATGTGACAACAGCCATCACTTCACCCAGCGGTATCATCATGGTATAACTCAAGCAGCAGGTAACTTGAGACAGAAAGTTGCAGAGATTTCATTTGTCCAAACATCGTTTTTGAAATGAAATGAACTCCTGCTAATTTAAACGATCCAGTATTTGTTTTGATGTAACCCATGATGACGCGGGTGGCGCTGTGGGTTAAACCACAGAACCTAGGACTTGCCGATCAGAAGGTTGGCGGTTCGAATCCCCATGACAAGGTGAGCTCCCGTTGCTTGGTCCCTGCTCCTGCCAATCTAGCAGTTCGAAAGCACATGAAAGTGCAAGTAGATAAATAGGTACCACTCCGGCGGGAAGGTAAACGGCGTTTCCTTCCGCTGCTCTGGTTCACCAGAAGCAGCCTAGTCATGCTGGTCACATGCTATACACCGGCTCCCTCCGCCAATAAAGCGAGATGAGCACTGCAACCCCAGAGTCGGTCACGACTGGACCTAATGGTCAGGGGTCCCTTTACCTTTAGCTTTTTAACCCATGATGATGATGAATTGCTTTGGAAAATATTTGAAAGGAAAATATTTGAAAGGGGGGGGGGAATATTTGAAAGTCCTTTGATGGACTGTCTAGAATGTTAATTGCAATACCTTCCTCATCAGACAGGTTCCTGTAAAAGGATGGACAAACATGCTGGTACACACTTAACATGCCTTTGGACTATATGGATTCTTGAAAGAAAGAAAAAAAGTTCTCACTTAAATCATAAATGTTCATCCCAAAACGTAGTGGGGAAAGTGATATATTACTTAATTCCATTTAAACTACTGGAAAATAGCCTCAATTTTTTTTATTTTTTTTTTAGTGAATCACCTACTTTTTAAATATTTGCATGTCTGCAGAGTCCCACAGAGTCCCACAGAGTTCAAGGGGACTTACTCCCAGGTAAGCGGGCATCCGATTTCAGCCTGGTTGTAAATTACCTTTGCCCATGAGCAAAACTAGAATGCAGGTGTGTTTTTGAGATACTGAACGGCATGTAAGAGAACTTGGAATTTCATAAGCAAGAGCTACCCCATTATTAGAAAGCAAAGGGATATTTGGTATATTTCTTTCCTACCACAGTAACACATCAACACCAAAATGCCTTTGAAAATAAAGATGTGCCCTTCAACAGGCTCAACAGAAATTTACTCTCTCACTAATTAATCAACAAAACTTTGATTATTCTGCAAACAAAACCCGTAAGAGTTTCCCACCCTGGTTTAATCACAAAATCATGTATTCTAGAACCTTTTAGCAATCTTTATTCCTGTCTCTGTAAAACTCAAAAGTCATACCAGTCATCCGTGCTTGTGGGCTCTTTTCCCCTGTTCTTCTTTCCAAATATTTCTGTTCTTTCTGTTTGTGTTCTTTTGCCTCTCGCACATTTACAGAGCACAAATTGCCGTCTTCTGTTCTTTGCAACTGAAGAGAATTGTGCATCTGGAAACAGGAGCGAAGCCCCAGAGCAACTAGACATTGATTTAGGAAGCCGCTATCTTGCAAAGGGATCAGGTGGGATTTCTTTTTAAAGCACCAGCTTCCTGTTACCTGCGGGCACCGTTGTGCATTCAAGGACACTGCTTGAGGGGAAAACGTGCTTAGTGATAGGAGAATGAAGGTGCAAAACTGACTTTGCTGGATGTGCACATATGGAACAAGCCAGACACACGTTTGTGATCCAGTTGCTCACGAGAGAGGGAGCGATCCAAGGGACAGCGCCGTGAGATTTGCTGTAACCAATTTCTAACTTTTAGAAATTTTAGTCGCAGACTCAGGAATCAAAAGTTTGGTGTATCTTTTGTAGGAAATGTATATTTTTTGGTGTGCATTCTGCAATCTCCATTTTGTCTGCAAAGGATTAAAAGGAGGATAATTTGCAGAAATATTGTGAAAGGCCAAATTGTGCCCCACTACCAGATTAAGGGGACGCAGGGGGCGCTGTGGGTTAAACCATTGAGCCTAGGGCTTGCCGATCAGAAGGTCGGTAGTTTGAATCCCCGCGACGGTGTGAGCTCCCGTTGCTCGGTCCCTGCTCCTGCCAACCTAGCAGTTTGAAAGCACATCAAAGTGCAAGTAGATAAATAGGTACCACTCCGGCAGGAAGGTAAACGACGTTTCCATGCGCTGCTCTGGTTTCACCAGAAGCGGCTTAGTCATGCCAGCCACATGACCCGGAAGCTGTACACCGGATCCATCGGCCATTACAGCGAGATGAGCGCCACAACGCCAGAGTCGTTCACGACTGGACCTAATGGTCAGGGGTCCCTTTACCTTTACCTTACCAGATTAAGGGGACGTGGGTGGCGCTGTGGTGTAAACCACTGAGCCTTGGGCTTGCCAATTGGAATGTCGGCGGTTTGAATCCTCATGACGGGATGAGCTCCTGTTGCTTGGTCCCTGCTCCTGCCAACCTAGCAGTTTGAAAGCACGTCAAAGTGCAAGTAGATAAATAGGTACCACTCCAGCGGGAAGGTAAACGGTGTTTCCGTGCGCTGCTCTGATTCGCCAGAAGCTGTTTAGTCATGCTGGACACATGACCTGGAAAAACTGTCTGCGGACAAACGTCAGCTCCCTCAGCCAGTAAAGCGAGATGAGCGCTGCAACCCCAGAGCTGTTCGTGACTGGACTTAACTGTCAGAGGTCCTTTACCTTTTTACCAGATTAAGCTTTGAGAACTTCTGAAATTTCACACTCTCCAACATTCCTCAGATAACAAGACAGACATTTTCAACTGAGGAATGTTGGAGGTATGCTGCCCCTTTGGCTTCTGTATTTCTGCCACCCCCACCACACCTGCCCTGGAGTTCTCACTCCCCCCAACTGACCCTTATTGACCCCTCTGCTTTTCAGATTTGTGTGTGTGTGTGTATTCCCTTGACAGTTTGTCAGCGCAGCTTTTTCCTGACTCACTCTTATCTTCAGTCCGGGCTGTTGTCCAAGCCTGCCATTTGAAGTTTTATGACGCAGTAAATTCCAGAGTTCTTGAATTGAACGTTCTTTTGGAAGCCGAACGTCCGACGGGGCTTCCGATTGGCTGCAGGACCTTCTTGCAGCCAATCAAAAGCCGTGCTTTGTAAGTCGATTGTTTTGGAAGTCGAATGGATTTCTGGAACGGATACTGTCCGACATCCAAGGTACTACTGTACTTGTAAGTCCCCTTGCATTCTAAAAAATGGAATATGCAGGTTAATTGAGATACAGCTCAGCATTTTCTGCTCAAGCATGTTCAGTCACATAATTTGAAAGCCTCTTAGGTGCTGGGTCAGCCCATTTTGGTTGGAGGATTTTGCTGTATCTTTAATTTTTCTGCCCAAAGCAGTATCTGTATCCGGAGGATCTTACTCTCCAAATGGATGTGTACTATTTTTAACCTTTTCCTGAAAGGCAAATGAAACTGGAGGTGGTTTCTCACTCTTGCAGACATTTTTATCTCCTGGTTTTAGCCAGAGGTACCACAGTATCAGGAAATTTTATATGTCTAATGTTTTACAATTTTTTATGTGCTGTAAGCCGCCCAGAGTGGCTGGGGAAACCCAGCCAGGTGGGCAGGGTATAAATTAAAAAAAATATTTTTTTTAAAGCACATTGACAGATATCAATTTTCAGGAATTCCTGTGGGAGGCAGTGGAATCACAACCTAGCAAATCGTGTGTTGGTAGGAAGTATGATGGCTTCGTTCATCATTATTCTTGTTCCGATATTGGCAATTGCTCATTTTGTGCAAGTGTCATCACAAATAACTTTGACACAGCTATTATCTTCTACATTGTAAACACTTACCGTACTGACAATTATCACACCTGTCTCTTCATTAATCACTATGCGGGTTGGAGTTGCAATCCAGCATCATTTCTGAGGCCACAAATTAAGACACTCCTGCCTCAGGTGGATGAGGAGAGTACCTGAAGGAGCGTCTCCACCCCCATTGTTCTGCCCGGACACTGAGGTCCAGCTCTGAGGGCCTTCTGGCAGTTTCCTCCCTGCGAGAAGTGAGGTTGCAGGCAACCAGGCAGAGGGCCTTCTTGGTAGTGGCACCTGCCCTGTGGAACACCCTCCTATCAGATGTCAAGGAGATAAACAACTATCTGACTTTTGGAGGACATCTGAAAGCAACCCTTTTTAGGGAAGTTTTTAATGTTTGATGTTTTATCATGTTTTTAATATTCTGTTGGGAGCCGCCCAGAGTGGCAGGGGAAACCCAGCCAGATGAGCAGGGTATAAATGATATAATAATAATAATAATAATAATAATAATAATAATAATAATAATATCTGGAAGGTCAGGGGAGCTGGCAGAGAAGGGGAAGGGGAAGGGAAAGGTGAGAATTCTTTTCCAGTTAAGATGTTAATTCAAGCCACAAAAGTTCTTGGTCTGTAAAGCTCAGCTGCACTATGATGTAGGCTTTCATACTGTAACTTATAAAATAGTCATTGCGATCTTCTGCCACATCTTAGTGTAGCCGAATCTAAATGGCAAGGCAAATATACCGTATTTTTCGCCCCATAGGACGCACTTTTCCCCCTCCAAAAATGAAGGGGAAATGTGTGTGCATCCTATGGGGCGAATGCAGGCTTTTGCTGAAGCCTGGAGAGCGAGAGGCGTCGGTGCGCACCAACCCCTCTCGCTCTCTAGGCTTCAGGAAGCTATCCGCAAGCCTTGCAGGCCCGGCGGGAGGTCCCACCGGGTGCGCAAGGTTTGCGGGCAGCAGCCTGCAGCCCGAAGCACGGGGCACGCTGCGGAGCACGCCCCGTGCTTCAGGCAGATGTCCGCAAGCCTTGCGCTTTTTCTTTATTTCCCCCCCCCCAAAAAAAAAAAATCTAGGTGCGTCCTATGGGGCGGTGCGTCCTATGGGCGAAAGATATGGTAGTTAACTTTAATTCTTAAATGTTCCCATCTTACATTTTTCAACATATGAAGCAACAAAAAGATCACATTTCCCTCAATTGATTTACTGTGGATATATCCATTCATTTGAAGAAAATCTTTCTTCATTCAAGCACTTGCTTGGAACTATAGCAACAACTACCGAATGAGTCTTTATATTCAAGCCCCTCCTCCAGCTGGAATAAAGACCGACAGACACCTAGTTGGTCTTGCACCAACTTCTGTAATGAGTCAATGAAAAAATAATAATCAGGTCCTTCATCCGTATGGTTTAGTTTCAGCAATCATGGGTATTGTTTTAATATTACAGTTCACTGGAATGGAAATACAATTCAGAAGGATTTTTTTAAAGTTGATGATCAATAATGCAGTCATTTTAAAAATATTTTGAATTCTCCAATACAGAATCAAGTAATGTTCTCCTGTCCCTTCTTGACGGAAATGATGCTTCTTCAATGAGAATGAAATTGGTCAGCTCACATCTATTAATCTAAATAGGAATGATACTGATACTGTGTTTTGGGACGCGAGGGCAAAACTAGACATAGAAGCAGACTGCAATGAAGTGTATTAACTCCCTTTGGAATGACTTTTTCACCTCTGACTTGGGATTACAGCAATAGCAAATACTAGGCATGCTTTCAAAAACCACACACAATTCACTTTGTTTTTAGTGTTTTCATACATGTTCAGTTATCGACACCTGGCTTTTCAAATTCCTGATTTATTTCTATCGAGCATACTGGGTTCTGGGAGTTTCCCCCCTTATGCATAATGTAGTTCAAAGTATGAGCCCTTTATTATCCTTGGCTAGAGTGTGGCATGCAGTTAAAGCTCAGGCCTAGCTCTCATTTTCTGTTGCAAAAGAGACTTGCATTGGCGAGGGGTGTTTTGCAAAAACCGCACACCTCAAACTTGGACCAGGTGCTTAGGCTGGAATAACGTAGAGAAATCACACACATCCATACATGAAGACAGGAGGTGCATATTCAGCAGCAGAAGTAATAAACATTTTTGTAAGTATGCAAAGAAACCCGATGTCCGTATTCTGACATGAATAAATACAATTTAGAAATAAATATATTTGTAAGAAAAATAAATGTATATGTATCAATAAAGAGAATGGCTTGAATTCATAGATCTTAATAAATAAGCTTCTTGGCCGCAATTAATGTATTCTTCAAAAGCATAGCAACTGTCATTGGTCCTACACCTCCTGGGACAGGCGTGATGAAACCAGCTTTCTTCTTTACCTCTGGGGGGGGGGGGGAACAATAGAAAATGCAATAAAACTTAAGTTAATATGCTGGTCATCAAACAAATCAACCCACAAACAACAGTGTGAGGAACAACATTTCTGTTTGCCGGTCAAATTATTAATACAGAGGCCAATAGGCAATACATTTCAAAATGGTGCTTTCCCCCCAATCCCAGGATTTTAGAGTCTGTTCATCGAATTTATTATTTCATAAGCTTAATCACAGTTGATATCTGCAAATCAACTCCGAAGATGGGTTGAAGTCTTCCTTTGTTACAGATTCATTATGAGTCCTTGGCCAAATCAGTCTCCACTACTCCAATCTCTACACTGAGAGCAAGAATTTATTAGTGCTGAGTTCTTTACTTCAGTCCTAAAGGTAAAAACCATGTTTATTTCAGAAGAAATTGAGGGATGCTCATAAATCTTGAAAGCATAACTCCTGTTCTTGGTGGGGTACCTCACAAGGAGGTGGGAAGAGGTAAAGGTTTGTTGTTTCTCAAGCAACTATCATGTTTTCATTGAAATTTATGGGAATACAAGACCTGGAGACTGGAACAGGTCTGAGCTGATAGTGCACCGTATTTTTCGCTCTATAAGACGCACCAGACCACAAGACACACCTAGTTTTTGGAGGAGGAAAACAAGGGGGGGGGGATTCTGAATCTCAGAAGTCACAACAGCAAGAGGGATTGCTGCGCAGTGAAAGCAGAAATCACTCTTGCTGTTCTGGCTTCTGGGATAGCTGGCTTCTGGGACAGCTGCTAAACTTGGTGGAACAGTATCATCATTTTGCAATGCCTTCAGTACTTTCAATGTTTTTTCAGCTTCTAAAAGCAACAAAATCCATCCTTGACAAACTGGATCCTCTGCTTTGGAAACCCTCATTCTTGGGGCTTTTTTTAAAGTGGAGAAGTTCAGGCCAAATAGGATATATTAGCCCAGAATACTCATCTCCCTTTAGTTAGAAAGAGCCAAGTAAGGAGAAAATACATAGTTCTTTGAACAAACCTGGGACACATTTTACATTAGGTACTAGGGGGGTTTTGTGTGTGTGTGAAAGAACTATATTAGCAGAACACTGTTGGTTAATGTTTAAATCCTATGAATATATGCACACACGCAACACTATTAAAATGCTTAACATAAAAGAAAATTACAAGAGAAAATTGAAGTACTGATAAGCCCCATGAGATGAACTTTCTCAAAAGTTACACAAGGAAATAGCTGGGTAAAGCACCCTTCAGATTCTCTAGGGTGTCCAATTCCCCTAAATATGTGGGTTAACTTTCAGTATGGCTCTTAATATTTCTCTTTTGGCCAAAGGAAAAATAATGTGTTATTTAAACTCCCTGCATCAAGAGCAGTTGTAACTGGAACAAATTCCTACTCCCCCCCCCAAAAAAAAAAAACACCACCACTGCCATTTTGCTTACCTTCAAAGTCCACATCCCCCACTAAGTTGGTCTTTCCTGTGAGAGGATCGTGGATATGGTTGATCCCGACATCAATCACTGCTGCCCCTTCTTTAACCATATCAGAAGTAATCAGCTTTGGGACACCTGAAACCACCAATCCAATTAGGATTCACAGATCCTGAGGGGTGGGGGGGGGGGAGAAATGTGAATACTTAAGCTTTTAAGCACTTTATATTTGATGAGGGATACTAATACCTCAGTCATTATGTCCATAGTTTCATCGGAGAAATGATAGATGGTAAGGGTATGCGAGCCAAGGAGACGAGTAACTGTACAGCCTTTAGAGCATGGGTAGGTAAACTAAGGTCTGGGGGCCGGATCCAGCCCAATCGCTTTCTAAATCCGGCCCACGGGCGGTCTGGGAATCATTGTGTTTTTACATGAGTAGAATGTGTCCTTTTATTTAAAATACATCTCTGGGTGATTTGTGGGGCCTGCCACAATGAGTAGAATGTGTGCTTTTACAGTGGTGCCTCGCAAGACGAAATTAATCCGTTCCGTGAGTCTCTTCGTCTAGCGTTTTTTTCGTCTTGCGAAGCAACCCTATTAGCGGCTTAGCGCCTTAGCGCTATTAGCGGTTTAGCGGCTATTAGCGGTTTAGCGGCTATTAAAGGCTTAGCGGATTAGCGGCTAAAAGGCTATTAGCGGCTTAGCAAAAGGGGGGGGGAAGCAAAAAAAAATCGGAACACTCGCAACACGTTTTCGTCTTGCAAAGCAAGCCCATAGGGAAAATCGTCTTGCGAAGCAGCTCAAAAACGGAAAACCCTTTCGTCTAGCGGGTTTTCCATCTTGCGAGGCATTCGTCTTGCGGGGCACCACTGTATTTAAAATGTATCTATGGGTTATTTGTGGGGCATAGGAATTCGTTCATTTCCCCCCCTTCAAAATATAGTCTGGCCCCCCACAAGGTCTGAGGAACAGTGGACCGGCCCCCTGCTGAAAAAGTTTGCTGACCCCTGCTTTAGAAGACATCTGAAGGCAGCCCTGTATAGGGAAGTTTTTTAAATGTTTAACGCTTTATTATGTTTTTATATATGTTGGAAGCTGCCCAAAGTGGCTGGGCAACTCAGGTGAGTGGTGTATAAATAAAATTAATTATTATTATTATTATTATTATTATTATTATTATTATTATTATTATTATTATTATTATTATTATTATTATTATTAGAATAGGGCATGTTATGTACTGAGTTGAGTAGGATCCAAAATGCAGCAGTCTGATTGGTCCTAGAACAATAGGATTCAGAATGCAGCAGTCTGATTGGTCCTAGAACAATGCAGCAGTATGATTGGTCTGCAGGAGCCACCCAATCCAGCTCCAGATGGAAGTGAATCCACAACCTGATTGGCCTACAGGAGAATTCCGAAATTAGTCAATCACGTGCAGCCCATTGTGTAAATAATGTACAGTGGTGCCTCGCAAGACGAAATTAATCCATTCCGCGAGTCTCTTCGTCTTGCGGTTTTTTCGTCTTGCGAAGCACGGCTATTAGCGGCTTAGCGGCTATTAACGGCTTAGCGGCTTTAAGAAAAAGGAAACAAACTCGCAAGAACTCGCAAGACATTTCATCTTGCGAAGCAAGCCCATAGGGAAATTCGTCTTGCGGAACGACTCAAAAAACGGAAAACTCTTTCGTCTTGAGCGTTTTTCGTCTTGCGAGGCATTCGTCTTGCGAGGTACCACTGTATATAAAGCAGATATTGTGGGGAAACTTTCATCCCTCCTCACCACTATGAGCTGAATAAAGAGCATGAAATCCACTCTCGACTCCGAGTATATTTCAGGACATCACTATTGTGATCAGAGAAATGTTGGGAGGGTATGTAGTGGTGTGTTTATAACATTGTGCATGGCTTGAAACAAATATTTAGAAACCATAAGGTCCCTTATAGACTAGCAGAATAGCAAAGAAGGCCAGCACTGCCACTACAACCTTCAAGGGCAAGTTACGAAGAAGAATTACAGACCTCTGGAGGAAGGGCAAAGCAGTGACAATGTCAGAAGAGGGGAAAAATAATACTCAGAAAATGTTGGTATTTGTAGAATTAAACAGGCCTATAATTATATTGGCGTACCAAGAATTCTGCAAATACTCAGGTGTAATTAGGCAATTAAGGCATTTCTAAGTTTGAGGTTGATTTTTTTCCACAGACATTTTGGGCTACCATGAGCTATCAGCTCCTCCTCACCCCCAAGGATTTCAAAATAAAACCTCTTGCTTATATAACTTAAACCTATTGCATAATAAATACAACATTTTTACAATTCCAATACTGCAACTGTAAACCTGGCTGTAATTTGGATATAAGGACGGTAGAACCCAGGACCAAAGTTTTCCATCTCCCTATTTATTAATTCTGTACTATTCTTGTAAATGCTAGACACTCTGACTGATTTTTTTTTTATTCCTAAAATGCCATTGTTCCCAAGCTCTTGCCAAATTCTAGGCAAATTAACTTGCCAAATTCTAGGCAAGTTAAATGCTGGGCCGCTTTGCATAAATAGCTGCTAGTGAAAATGTGAACTCTTCAGTGCGAAAGTGAGCCTGCGCCATAGCTCGCCCCCATAAAATCCATATTGTATGTAATTTTCACTTTACTTCGACACAAGCATGAAACATGCTAAGTTTGTGGTCACAGAGACAACATAATAGTGACTTTCAGACTTACGACAAGCATGCCCGACTTACCAAACATAATGCGTTCCTTGGAAATTGTTAACTAGGCAAGGGTTCGCATACGAGTCAATGATTGTAACTGATTCCTATGGGAAATTCTCTAATGTGTTACCTGTTAGAATTCCTGCTCTGTGATTGCAGTCATGGGATTGTTGTCTATCACATGACGGCATATGTTTTGACTCCACAGTGTGGGAAGTGACAGAGACATGATGTTTGTGTTACTGTGTTCCGTGAAGTGGGACTATTGTCCTTTGTTCTTTCTCTCTTTGCTGTCTGATGCTAGAGAGGGAGCCATGTTGCAGTGCTCCATGTGTATTTATATGTAAATAAAGTAGATGCGTAAATAAAGAGGGACGCGGGTGGCGCTGTGGGTTAAACCACAGAGCCTAGGACTTGCCGATCAGAGGGTCGGCTGTTTGATTCCCCACGACGGGGTGAGATCCTGTTGCTCGGTCCCTGCTCCTGCCCACCTAGCAGTTCAAAAGCACGTCAAAGTGCAAGTAGATAAATAGGTACCGCTCTGGCGGGAAGGCAAACGGCGTTTCCGTGCACTGCTCTGGTTTGCCAGAAGCGGCTTAGTCATGCTGGCCACATGACTTGGAAGCTGTACGCCGGCTCCCTCAGCCAATAAAGCAAGATGAGCGCTGCAACCCCACAGTCGGTCACGACTGGACCTAATGGTCAGGGGTCCCTTTACTCTTTACCTTTAAAGTAGATTAGCCAAAATGCTGTGTTGCTGAGGTCTGTTACGCAAACTGCGAATACTCTGCGGATCCCTAAGTGTGCCGGTGTCTGCTGACATCGGTCGTTGTGATGTTCAGCTGAAGAAAGCTTTTGAAGCTCCCGAACGAAAGATCAGGAGGGTGAGCACATGCCAGTCGGGCATGTGTCTCTGCCAGGGTCCTACTCGAGTGTAGGACGAGCTCCTGACATTCCCTACCACAAAGCAAAAAGACCAAACAAACCCTTGGGAACACCTAGAAGAAATGCTCTCTTATTTGTTCAATCACTCCTTGCATTCCTCGGCAGATATCTGAATCTGCCGTGTGTATAGCAAGGTTTGGGTACTAATTCCTCATTTTTGGACATGAGAATTTCTCCATAATGAATGTTTGTAAAGCGGGATGTGTGTGTATATTTGAATTTTATTGTATTGTAAAACATTGACAGTGCTACATTACCTGCAGCAACTATTACAATATCAGCAAGCTGCGTATGGATCTTCAGCTGATCTTTGGGTGTATATCTGTGAGCAATTGTAACTGTAGCATCACCTGAAATACATATATATTAGTCCCAATTACTGATCATTTACAAAACTGCAATGCAGTTGTGATTAAAATGATCGACGTAGTGTTAGCAAACTGTTTGCAGCACTTTCTTTCGTTTGCCATTATTTTGGCAGTACGGTATCAGGCCCTGTAAAATATATTCTATTTCTAGAAGTCTCGAAAACAATACAAGTGTCTTATCACACAAGGTTTTCATTCTAGAATGCACTTTTGGCACAATCCACTGGAAAATTATTCTGTGCGAGGCCCACTGAAATAAATGGGGCGTGTGCATGAGAACTTTGTAACCGTGGTCTTCTTTTTCCCTACAGATATTAAAAAGAAACACTGACATCCGAAAATATCCTCATCTTATCTGAAACTCAAACTCTAGAGTAGTCCGAATGATCACAGTTTGGAAGGTCAAAATTACTCAGTGCCAAATGTCCAGGAGATTCTGTTAAAAACAGCTGGCATTCATCATACTATATGGGCAAGTAAGTGTATACAAATAGCAAAATGGGTTATGTTCCTAAAAGCTAAGGATCTAAAACATTATTTTGAAAATCAGACATTCTAAATCCTGTTATGCATTTAGATGCTTACGAACTATTTTTTCTTCCTTTGCACATTCCCTTTTCTCTGTGCTGAGGGTTTCAACAAAACAGAATGTTATTCAACATACCTCCGGGCCTTTCATGTCCTCCGTCGGTATGTAAAAGCATTGAAATAGGCATTCCAACATTCTTTGATCTCCCGACGACGACGACGTTTCTTCCAAATGTTTGTATTCCTTTAAGAACGAGAAAAATAATATCGAAGAGAGTGACTCATTCCTATGGAATGAAAGGCCTTCGATCGTACAGATTTGAAATGTTAGATTATTTTGAATTGTGATTAGTGGCTTTTCTTTACAATACATAACCCAAATCGTCTAACAAAATAGTACGAAGATTAAAACCAGCATAGTGTCAAAACAGAATAAAACCTTTAAGAATTCCATACATATAAAAGGCAGGTCTAACGCACTCCACCAGTTGAAAGAGGGCACAAATATCTGAAACCCTCCAAATTAAGGGCTTGGGTAAAGAAGGTCTGGGTAAAAAGAACATTTTTTGCCTGGCACCTAAAAGTAGATAGCGACATCATCAGAAATACCTCTCTGGGGAGAGCATTCCATAATCTGGGAGCTACCACTAAAAAGTTCTCTTGTTGCCACTCTCTGTACCTCCTTGAATGCCACATGCAGAGCCCAGTTTGGTTCATGTGGCGAGGGGCAGTCATTGAGATAGAACAAAGCCTGCACCAGTAAAACCAGATCTAGCTATCATACGTCACTTTTGGAAACATTTGTTCTTTTTCTAGTATAGAAACTGTGGTAGGGTACCATAGTTAAGTGCTCCTTCTTTGCTGAATCAACCATTATGTGACTGACATTACAGCTGTACCTTGGAAGTCGAACGGAATCCGTTCCAGAAGTCCGTCTGACTTCCAAAACGTTCGTAAACCAAAGCGTGGCTTCTGATTGGCTGCAGGAAGCTCCTGCAGCCAATCAGAAACTGCGGAAGCCCCGTTGGACGTTCAGGTTCCAAAGAATGTTCGCAAGCTGGAACACTCACTTCCGGGAGCCAAAACATCCGAGTACCAAGGCGTTCGGGATCCAAGGTACTACAATACAGCAAACCTGTATGCCTTTCAGAGGTAATAGCTTGCTAGATAATTTCATCTTGAAATACCACATCTTATATCGACACCAGACTTTAAACCAGAGCTTACATATTTCTGTAGCTCTATATAGAAGGAGCGTCTCCACCCCCATCGTTCTGCCCAGACACTGAGGTCCAGCGCCGAGGGCCTTCTGGCAGTTCCCTCACTACGAGAAACCAAGTTACAGGGAACCAGGCAGAGGGCCTTCTCGGTGGTGGCGCCCGCCCTGTGGAATGACCTCCCACCAGATGTCAAAGAGAAAAATTACCACCAAACTTTTAGAAGACATCTGAAGACAGCCCTGTTTAGGGAAGCTTTTAATGTTTAATAGGTTATTGTATTTTAGTGTTCTGTTGGAAGCCGCCCAGAGTGGCTGGGGAAACCCAGCCAGATGGGCGGGGTATAAATAAATTATTATTATTATTATTATTATTATTATTATTATTATTATTATTATTATTATTATTATTATTATTATTATTATTATGTGAGGTACGTACTCTTGATTTACACTCTGGTAAGAATTAAGTTCTGGACTGGGTTAAAGTAATGCACTGCCTTGGGGGCTGCTGCTAAAAACAACCCAAAAAATCAGTGCACAACTCAGCTGCCCAAATTTTGACTGGTCCAGCCAGAGTGACCGTATCACACATCTAAAAAAAATAAATACAAACACAACCTATTTGAGAAATTAGTATTAAATTATTACATTTATGTCCTGTCTTTCCTCCAATGACCTCAAGGTGATGCACATGGTTCCCCTGCTATTTTATCCTCATAAGAACTCTGCCAGGTAGTTTAAGCTGGAAAATGGTGACTAATCCAGTCTCCCATTTGAACCCCCATTTCCTCATTTCTAGCCTACCATTCTAACCGCTATACCACACTGGTTGCCTGAAAGCAACAGGGATCAAAAAAGAGAGAAAACTGTGGTTTCTCTGCACCTTGTACCAGGCAGCTTTTCCCGATTTGCCAAATATTAACAAAAAATATTTTGGCGCACTCCTTAAAACAAAAAGATGGGCTAAGCATATCCAATGCAACAAACTGCAGTGCAAATCCAAATTTTATAGCATCTCCTATTTCATTTTTAAAAAGCAGAGACATCACCTTGCCAACAAAGGTCCGTATAGTTAAAGCTATGGTTTTCCCAGTAGTGATGTATGGAGGTAAGAGCTGGACCATAAAGAAGGCTGATCGCCGAAGAATGGATGCTTTTGAATTATGGTGCTGGAGGAGATTCTTGAGAGTCCCATGGACTGCAAGAAGATCAAACGTATCCATTCTTAAGGAAATCAGCCCTGAGTGCTCACTGGAAGGACAGATCCTGAAGCTGAGGCTCCAGTACTTTGGCCACCTCATGAGAAGAGAAGACTCCCTGGAAAAGACCCTGATGTTGGGAAAGATGGAGGGCACAAGGAGAAGGGGATGACAGAGGATGAGATGGTTGGACAGTGTTCTCGAAGCTACAAACATGAGCCTGACCAAACTGCGGGAGGCAGTGGAAGACAGGAGTGCCTGGCGTGCTCTGGTCCATGGGGTTGGAGTCGGACACGACTAAACGACTAAACAACACTTTCATTTAGGATTTAAGCACCGTAAGATCGTATAACTTGATACCCCATATTTCTCTGAAATACCTCATTTCTCTTACCTGTTCTTTTTATTATTTCCCAGACAGCAGCAGCAGTGGCAGGTATAACGGAAGGTTGGTCAAGACACAGTTGTCCTATATTGAAAATATGAAATCCATCCACATCCTTTTCAGGGGCAACAGTGTTACACACAGTTCTTTCATCAATGTGACCTGGAAAATACGATTTCATGTCCTTTTTGTTATCTGGAACTTGTCTGATAAGCTTTATGTTCAGTGGAGAACAAACAGTGTTGAGCATGAGGATGTTTCTAGGATCTATTTATCACTACAGTGGTACCTTGGTAGTTGAACAGCTTGGCTCCTGAACAAATTGACTCCCGAACGCTGCAAACCTGGAAGTAACTGTTCCGGTTTGCGAACGTTTTTTGGAAGCCGAACGTCCGACACAGCTTCCAGTTGAGTGCAGGAAGCTCCTGCAGCCAACTGGAAGCCGTGCCTTGGTTTTTGAAAGGTTTCAGTAGTCGAATGGACTCCCGGAATGGATTAAGTTCGACACCCAAGCTTCTTTTTCTATTACACATTGTTATCCATCTTATTTAATATTTAAAACGGAACTTGTTTATTCTAATAAAAAAAGAAGCATGAAATTAGGTTAAAGGTGTGTGAAAGAAGGTAATAGACGTGGAAAGAAATTGCAATTGAGTAGATTGGAAGTCTAACACAAAGGTGGGGTGAGGGGTGGTGGGTGGTGATGGGAAAAGGAATTGTCTGTGGGATTGAGTGTAGGTATGTTTGAACATTTTTAAGGATTGTATGAAATGTATGTTTGTATTTTCACAATATGTGTGTATTAATGCTGAATTATTTGAACAATAAAAACTTTTCTAAAAAAAAAAAAAAAGTTCGACAACCAAGGTACCACTGTACTCCTAGATTTTTGATGTCCACAATCTGTCCTGTGGGTTTCTGGAGATCGCCAGCACATATCTTTAGCATTACTGTCAACCTGATCTGGACGGATGATCTCCTCCCACAGACCATCCACAAAAGCAAAACCTATCAGACTGTTTGTGCTGCCTTTAGAGGATGAAGACGCTCTGGTGGACGTTTCATGCAGAACTTCTGGTCAATAACCTGGACTGTGGCAATTCGGGCTCCTATTCGGTTGAATGGGAGAACAATGAATGTTTTTCGGCTGTCCAAAAGGACTGCTGAGGTTTTGCCTGCCTTCTTATTTTTGGTTTCAAAATTCACCAAGCCAAAGAACTTGGTGATGAAAAAGGAGCACCCTTTTATTACAATTCTAGGTCCACAATCCAGTGACAAGAGCCATATGTGCATTCTGGCTATGATCTTGGAAATCATGAGTTTGGAGTTAAATCTGATCATTTCCACAGACAAATCTGTCAACAGTGCAACATACAAAGTGTTTTTCCTCAAGACATCTTTTACTGCCTTTGGAGTAAGGTAAAGGGACCCCTGACCATTAGTTCCAGTCGTGGCCGACTCTAGGGTTGTGGCGCTCATCTCGCTTTACTGGCTGAGGGAACCGGCGTACAGCTTCTGGGTCATGTGGCCAGTGCGACTAAGCCGCTTCTGGTGAACTAGAGCAGCGCACGGAAATGCCGTTTACCTTCCCGCCAGAGTGGTACCTATTTATCTACTTGCACTTTGACGTGCTTTTGAACTGCTAGGTTGGCAGGAGCTGGGAGCTCACCCCGTCGCAGGGATTCGAACTGCCGACCTTCTGATTGGCAAGTCCTAGGCTCTGTGTTTTAACCCACAGCGCCACCCGCGTCCCAACCTTTGGAGTAATCAGGTTCAATTATGTCAGATACACAGGTCATACGTCAACTGCCCTTGCAAACATCAAGTTGGCAACTGATGCTCTGAGCAATACTGCTGAGGCTTTAAAGCTTGTCTTTAGAGCTACCTCCATGCACAAGAATTCATAGCTTTGCCTTTGCTCTCTGCAGTACATAAGAGCACAGCCTAACCTGCATTCACCACACAAGTTTTAAGTTTGTCTATGGTGCAAAGAGTCAACGCACAGTGCTGAGCCCGCTTCAGTTTATGTTACACTGCCACCATGTGGTCAATCTTTCATTCTCATTTATTTATGAAATGTATAATCTTCCCTCACCGAATAGTTCTAGGGTAGAAACTGCAAGCAGGTGAATAAAATCATCATCATCATCAATCTTTATTACGGTCCAGAGACCCAACAAATCGTTACAAAACAATACACAATTCATAAAGCCTACCTCCAGGTTAAACAAGCATTTTGTTCAGAATACAGGGATCATTGGTTCTTGTAATCACCAATAAAAACTTTGCCACTGCTAATGTTCTAGCGTTTGTCCGGTCTTCCAATAGGAACCTGACATAGTGAGCCTCTGATTTTCCCGGGAAAGGTACCATCAAGGGTAGTATCAGTTCAGCCCTGGCTTGCTCATATTTTGCACAGTGCAACAAAATGTGTTTTATGGAATCGATGTCTTGAGCACACGAGCAAAGTCTGTCCTGGTAGGGAACTCCTCTCAACCTACCATCTAGCACTGCAGAGGGGAAGACATTCAGTCTGGCTTTGGTGAAAAGCCTTCGATAGTTTGGTACTGTCAGGTTTTTAATATAAGATGTTAACTTAAAGACATGCCCATATTGTACTCCTACTGCCAGCGGACTACAGACTGCGTGTGATCGAGATCGCAAGTCACTGTGTGCATTATCCCATAATCTTTGCTTTAACGTCTTTAGGGTGCCTTTATAACCCAGGTAATACAGTTGGGGGGGGGTGACAGGGTGGATGTGAGGGCGATCTGGCTGCGACATCTGTCACCCCATTGATCGCCAGGGTTGATTCGGCTGAATAAAATCAGCATTCTAGCCTGCAAGCACATTAATAAAAAATGGTATTGAAAATATGGCCATTACCCCCAGAAGCAGTCATTTGAAATAAATTATGAGAATAATCTCTTTCAGCTTTCATAATAAGGTTACTACTGAGGGCAGAAACATGTATGTTGGAAAAATAATTACCAATACGGTCAAGGTACTGAATAGTTTGGTTATTTATAAACCCTTTTTCTCATTGCAAGGGTTATACTAAGTTAAGTGTACTTGATTTTTCTCATTTATTCCTCAAAACCACCCGACTTTGTGACATTGTATAAAATAACATTACCTGGCAGAGGTAACTGAACTAATATACCACTGACTCTTGGATCCTTGTTTAATCTGCCAGTCAGATCTAAAAGTTCTTCCTGAGAAATATCTTTGGGCCTCAGTATTATTTCACTACAAATGCCTAAAGTAAAAGGAGAAAGCAAACAATATCATCAGCAAAACATTAGTTACGCTTAGTCACATGCAACAAAATTCAGATTGTGCAATTCTATCTATCGGTAGCATTTTTAATTAGAATACTAAAATAAATTCACACTCAGCATTTAATTATTCGTTTATTTATTTTTTAAATATATTTTTCCTTACAGATCGTGGGTGAGGAACCCACAGCCATGGGGTGCTACAAGCCTTCTCTAGCTCTCAGGATCACTCTACTGTAATGTATCTGTGTGTGTGTGTGTGTGTGTGTGTGTGTGAGAGAGAGAGAGAGAGAGAGAGAGAGAGAGAGAGAGAGATGCAGTAGTCTGGGAATGAGCCTCAGGGTGGGGAGCCTGGATGGGAAAAGAGAGGGGAGAGCAAGGGGGAACACAAATAAGAAATACTGTATTTTTCGCTCTATAGGACGCACCAGACCATAGGACGCACCTTGTTTTAGAGGGGGAGAACAAGAAGAAAAAAATTCTCCCTCTCTCTGCTCAGCGCCCCTTCAGCGAAGCGGCAGGAGAAACGGAGCCCCTTCCATTTCTCCTCCCGCTTGGCTGAAGGGGCACTGCACAGCTGTCCCTCTCTGCTGAAGCCAGGAGAGTCTTGCTCTCCCAGCTTCAGCAAAAGGAACCCGAAGCCTCTGGCTATCCCTGAAGCCTTCAGAGCGCAGCACGAGTTCCTGCTGCGCTCCGGAGGCTTCAGGTTCCTTTCGCTGAAGCCAGGAGCGTGTTGCTATCGCTGAAGCCAAGGAGCCTGCATTTGCTCCATAAGACGCACACACATTTCCCCTTAATTTTTGGAGGGGGAAAAGTGCGTCTTATAGAGCGAAAAATACGGTATTTGAGGGCGGGGGGTTTGCCCGATTTTGTCCTCGCTCAGGGAGCCATATTACCAAAGTCTGGCCCTGTAGGAGGAGCCTTCTGCAAGTCATCAGTTCCAAAATTTGTTAATTCATGGGGAACAGCGGGGAGCCAAAATGGAGAGATGGGAGTGGGGGTGGGAAGGGGAGTAAAGAGACTGACAGAGCTCCCAGCAGATGTCAAGGCAATAAACAACTATTTTACTTTTAAAAGACAACTGAAGGCGGCCCTGTTTAGGGAAGTTTTTAATGACTGATGCAGTATTGTTTTTAATATTCAGTTGGAAGCCGCCAAGAGTGGCTGGGGAAACCTAGTCAGATGGGCAGGGTATAAATATTATAATGCCACAAATTGTGCCCGCTGCCAGCATGGAGATTACCTCCCGGGGAATGCAGCCTCTGAAAGGAAATGTGCATTGTGTCCAGAAAGCTGCCATTGTTCGGAAAACTGTTTGAATAAAAAGGCTTACCTACAGCTGCCGCTGCTTTTACTTTATTTCTCACATACGTGTGACTGGCTGGGTTGTCTCCTACTAAAACAACGGTGAGATGAGGCCTCTTGTTCCCAAGTGCAAGCCAGGAGTCTACATCCTTCCGTATCTCCTCGCAGACCTGGGCAGCCAGCTTTTTCCCTGAGATAATAGTTGCTTCGGTACTATAAAATACAAAGGACAAAACGAATCGTTAAAAGACTAAAGTTTTAAGGCCAACATATTACCGCTCAGCAAAGATGTCGTCCTAAAGTCTGCATTAATAAACGCTGCCATTATAGCACCTTAACCTGCGTATAAATGGCACAAGCACAAGATGGCTGCAGCACCTAGGAAAGGGATCAGCAACCCGTTTGGATCAGTGGATAGGTTTGGGAATTTGAGAAAGTGCTGTGTAAAGGTAAAGGGACCCCTGACCATTAGGTCCAGTCGTGGCCGACTGTGGGGTTGCAGTGCTCATCTCGCTTTACTGGCCGAGGGAGCCGGCGTACAGCTTCTGGGTCATGTGGCCAGCGTGACTAAGCCGCTCCTGGCGAACCAGAGCAGCACACGGAAACGCTGTTTACCTTCCCGCCAGAGCGGTACCTATTTATCTACTTGCACTCTGATGTGCTTTCGAACTGCTAGGTTGGCAGGAGCAGGGACCGAGCAACGGGAGCTCACCCCGTCGCGGGGATTTGAACCGCCAACCTTCTGGTCAGCAAGTCCTAGGCTGTGTGGTTTAACCCACAGCGCCACCCGCGTCCCTAAAGTGCTGTGTAGGGCATAACAAAACACACGAGAGCTGTTACGGGGGTGCAGCACAAACACAACATGGCTGCCATATTGAAACAGAGGGAAAGCCAGACATTTCCATGCATCTCCTTCCAGTCAGTCACAGTGAATCAATCCACAAATTCTGCAGCAAATCGCACAACACAGACAGCAACAGACAAATCCCAGGAAGGAAACACACAGCTCATAATACAGAATGTGGAACGAAGCTGTATCACTCTGACCTCGTCAGGAGAGTTTATATCAGTGTTTCCCAGCCTTTGGTCTTTGGACCACAGTTCCCATCATCCCTGACCACTGGTCTTCCTAGCTAGGGATGATGGGAGTTGTAGTCCAAAAACAGCTGGAAACCCAAGGTTGGGAAAAGCTGGTTTATACAGTAACCCAGAGGGAGTTTGATGATACAAACCTTTATGCAACAGCATGGCATCCTGTTCCAATAAGACTGATCAAAAAGGCATATAGCCAAAGTTGATGCTCTCAAGAATCCTTACGAAAATCCTCATTTCAGAAGCTCTGAACATTAACATCCAACATAAAATTGTACTCTGTTCCTCCAAATAGAGGTGCAAACATCCCCCCCAAGAGCTAGTCAAGGAAGGGATCTCATGCCTTATTGTATTACCATTGTAAATATTTCCTCCCCCCCACCCACCTTGCAATGCATGGAAACTGCACTGGCTGAACAACCCTTCCTTCCTCGATAGCCAAAAACAATAACTCCCATACAGGTAGTGCCGGATTTACATATAAACGAAACAAGCTATAGCTTAGGGCCCCACTCTCTTGGGAGCCCACCAAAAACGTAAAGGAAAAAAACTCCCACATACAGCAACAGTGTTTTGTGTTGTGTAGGCTCCTATGATGTAAGTAATGGGCCCCGCCTACTAGCCTGCTCCGTAAAATATGCCCTCTTTCTCTTTACATTTCCAACACAGTTTAGAACTTGTTTTGTACGTTTTAGCAATTTTACTCAGTGTTAAATACCAATGACCCAAAATATAAGATAAAAAACTAATAAAATAAAACTTACCTACAGCAACAGCGTTTTGTGTAGGCTCCTATGATGTAAGTAATGGGCCCCGCCTGTTAGCCTGCTCCCTAAAATATCACTGGTTTGCTCATTTCTATATATAGGGTGCCTACATTCTGCATAGTTGCATGACAACATGTAGCATGCAGCTGCAGACTGCAGACTGCAGTGCAGCACAGTTGAACATAGGTCAAGCGGTTGTACCTGTTATCTAATATTAAAGAGTGCTTGTAGACTGATGATCAGGCAGCATAGACTAAGATACCCTCAGTCTTCTGCCTGCTGATTGATTTCATATATTCAACACAAAAAACAGCAACAATTTGTTGTTGACAAAGGACAGATGGACATATAAAGGGCCCCATTACCTTCAGTAGCTTAAAGGTAAAGGGACCCCTGACCATTAGGTCCAGTCGTGACCGACTCTGGGGTTGCGGCGCTCATTTCGCTTTACTGGCCGAGGGAGTGTACAGCTTCCGGGTCATGTGGCCAGCATGACTAAGCCGCTTCTGGCAAACCAGAGCAGCGCACGGAAACACCATTTACCTTCCCTCTGGCGTGGTACCTATTTATCTACTTGCACTTTGATGTGCTTTCAAACTGCTAGGTTGGCAGGAGCAGAGACTGAGCAACGGGAGCTCACCCCGTCGCGGGGATTCGAACTGCTGACCTTCTGATCGGCAAGTCCTAGGCTCTGTGGTTTAGCTTAGGGCCTCATCAAACCTAAATCCGGCCCTGCATACAGGGTGAACAAAATCAATGGGCTGTGTGTTGAAAAGTGGCTCCTAGGCACCCCCACTCCCCCAAGCTTCCAATAAGCTTCCAATATGTCAGGGTGGAGACAAATGGTGCAGACACCTAAGTAAGCACCAGACACTTTATTCCAACCATATCTACTGTTAGCCAAAGCACTCGTGACCTATTTTATCTTGGAAGTACAGTGGTGCCCCGCAAGACGAATGCCTCGCAAGACGGAAAACTCGCTAGACGAAAGAGTTTTCCGTTTTGGAGGTGCTTCGCAAAACGAATTTTCTATGAGCTTGCTTCGCAAGACGACAATGTCTTGCGAGTTCCTGCTGGTTTTTTTCCCCTTTCCCCACCTTTTTCTAAGCCGCTAAGCCGCTTATCAGCTGATCCGATCAGCAGATAAGACGCTAAAAGCCGCTAAAAGCCGCTAATAGCGCTAATCCACTAATCCGTCAATGGGCTTGCTTCGCAAGACGAAAAAACCGCTAGATGAAGAGAATCACAGAAAGGATTCTTTTCGTCTTGCGAGGCACCACTGTATGAGCCTAACTACACAGAACAATACAAACCGAACCTTCAGAATTCTCCTGCAAGTCCCTAGGCCAGGGTGCTGTGGGGATCATGGTCTTACTACTCTTCTTCTTTGGCGATCATTCATAGCCGAGTAAGATTGCCTTCCATAAACATGGTTTTCACAATGAGTTCTTAAGTGACTGTGGAGGCCAATTCTGGAGGGCCAGAGTTTGCCTATGCCTGTTCTAGAGCATTCCTATCATCAGCAATGCAGGGATTTTCCCACAGTGCACTGGGCAGGTTGAAGAGCAGCCTAGCTCTCAACCACTCTTTGTTTTGATGGAAAACTAGGCCCAACTAGGCTTCTCCCTGAGTTCCCCACAACCCCTTTTCTAAATTTGCCATATTGGAGGGAAAGGGAGAGGCAGTGGGAACGCATAGCAAAAAGAATAAAAGGAAGACACTTTCCTGTTAAAGGTAAAGGGACCCCTGTCCATTAGGTCCAGTTGTGACCGACTCTGGGGTTGCGGCGCTCATCTCACTTTACTGGCCGAAGGAGCCGGCGTACAGCTTCCGGGTCATGTGGCCAGCATGACTAAGCCACTTCTGGTGAACCAGAGCAGCGCACGGAAATGTCGTTTATCTTCCTGCTGGAGCGGTATCTATTTATCTACTTGCACTTTGACGTGCTTTTGAACTGCTAGGTTGGCAGCAACTGGAGCCTCCCTAGAGAGAAAGCTGTTGCTTTCCTGCATTCTGCCTCAGGGTCTTACTGCCCACCCTCTTCTGTTTCGTTACTGTGTTTGCTCAAACGGAACAAAGAGCAGAGAAAACCCCTCCCCTCCAGGACAGCAGAGGGGAAAGCAGAGCGTCCTTCCTTCTACCGTAATTCCTCTCCGTGCTCCGGTGCTGCTGCGTCTAGGGACTCGCAGGCAACATGCAGGTGGGGGGGGGGAGAGAGAGAGAGAGCTAGCTGGCTGGCTGGCTTGGGTGGGTGGCTGGGGGAACTTTTGCCTTCCTTTCCTCCCTCCGGTAAAACCCCTCTCCTGCATTCTTAGCCAGCTGCTTCTCCGCACACCCCTCTCGGTGCTCCTTGTCCCTTCTATGTTTTTCCTTCCCTCCCCACTTAAAACGTGGTTACAAAGCATGGATCCACATGGATCCTCAGGATCTTTGCATTGGGTCACCCCAAATTCACCATCAGATCACATAGCATATCCATGGCTACAGCCTGCACCAAAAAAATCACGCACCCACTGTTGCCTGGGGCTGCAATGGTACAAAAACGTGGTTACAAAGCATGGATCCACATGGATCCTCAGGATCTTTGCATTGGGTCACCCCAAATTCACCATCAGATCACATAGCATATCCATGGCTACAGCTTGCACCAAAAAAATCACGCACCCACTGTTGCCTGGGGCTGCAATGGTACAAAAACGTGGTTACAAAGCATGGATCCACATGGATCCCCAGGATCTTTGCATAGGGTCACCCTAAATTCAACATCAGATCACATAGCATATCCATGGCTACAGCCTGCACCAAAAAAATCACGCACCCACTGTTGCCTGGGGCTGCAATGGTACAAAAACGTGGTTACAAAGCATGGATCCACATGGATCCCCGGGATCTTTGCATAGGGTCACCCTAAATTCAACATCAGATCACATAGCATATCCATGGCTACAGCCTGCACCAATAAAATCACGCACCCACTGTTGCCTGGGGCTGCAATGGTACAAAAACGTGGTTACAAAGCACAGATCCACATGGATTCTCAGGATTTTTGCATTGGGCTACCCCAAACTCACCGTCAAATCACATGTCTGTGGCCACAGCATGAAGCACAAAAATGATACATCCACTGTTTCATTCAGAATTTTTTTTCTTATTTTCCTCCTCTAAAAACTATGTGCGTGTTATGATCAGGTGCGTGTTATCGAGCGAAAAATGCGGTATATGGCATAAGAAAGCTAAAAACGCACACAGAAGGGTTGTTTAAATCATTTGTTGTCACAGCTTTCGCCCTTAGAGAAAAAGGCAAAGACAAGGCTTTTTCCCTCCAACAAAATGACTTCCCAAAATTTGTGAGGGAGTTTAAAAATAAATCATCTTGTCTTCTTAGCATTGGTTCCTGGGCTCAAGAACAAACACAACCCTTCATGTGGTTTCCCAAATTTACCACCTTCCACATTCAAAGAGAAAGCTAGTCGGAATTAAAATTAAAACTTCTGAGAAAGAATAGAAAATATCCAAAAAATATGTAAGATACCACGAACCAATATTGACAGCCAACAAAAAGCCACACATTCCAGTCCTCCACATAGACAGCAGCTCAAAGTAACAGATCCTATAACTTTTCGTTGTCATTTTCTGTTGTTCTTTTCCTGCTTATTTTAATTTTATCTGACTTATCTTCTTTTAAAACCTTTTTAGGATGTATGTTACCTTGGGTGATTTTGGTACGAGGCAGAAGGTTGGTAAAAAATATCTAAAATAAATAAAATGTCCACATTAGTGAGTTCTCACTGCTATTAAAGCATCTCGTCAGCAAATAGGCATTTGTCCAATAACCATAGCTGTCAAGCGTCTCTTATTTGGCGGGATACTTCCTTATCCCAGAGCCATGTCCCGCTGCTGTCCCTTATTGATGATGTCCCTTAAATAAGCTACTGAAGGTAATGCAGCCCTTTCTATGTCCAGCTGTGTTTTGTCAACAACAAATTTTTGCTTTTTGTGTTGAATATATGCTATATGGAATTTATGGACCTAATAGGTATCTAAAGCCATTTGCACGCAACAAAATATGTATTTTATCAAAGTAATTGTTGATCCCTTATTTTGGCTGCTGATCCCTTATTTTCGAGGCTGCTGGTCCCTTATTTTCAAATCTGTAAGTTGACAGCTATGCCAATAACCGTCGCTCCTTAACCCTTCTCTTAAATGGGGAACTACAACTAATAGATTGCCTGGTTCACCCTCCCTCCTCTCTGACCTCTGGATATTCTATAAATACTACACATACCCATGTTGCTTGTGCATGTGGTCATCCTCATTTTCCTTGAAGGGTCAGTGGTCCTTTAAAGCAAGAAGAGGGATGGAGTTATGCATACAGCCAATATACAGTGTCACACCACTATGAGATGCTACTTTCAGAATTCAGGTGCAGAACTAGGCGGGCTGCATGCATGGCTTACGCTCTTCTTGCCTTAAAAGAGTTACCGACAATCAAGTCAATACTGTTTCCATGAGAAGACCTCACGGAAAGGAACTACATCACCTGAAAGCGATGTTTCTTCAAGCTGCCTCCCTCATGCTTCAAATTAATTAAAATGCACAGTAAATGCACCATGTGCAACACATGTATTGCTTGGGGAATTGTTGCTCCTATAGCATCTAGTGCAGGCTTCCTCAAACTCGGCCCTCCAGATGTTTTGAGACTACAATTCCCAGCATCCTTGACCACTGGTCCTGCTAGCTAGGGATCATGGGAGTTGTAGGCCAAAAACATCTGGAGGGCCGAGGTCGAGGAAGCCTGATCTAGCAGCTTTCCGAAAGCAAGCTGGGAGTGCATTCAATGGTCGTTTACACATGAACAAGCCCACCTGATTTGCCTCTCCCCACTCACACACAGGAAAATCAAACCCAAGTCCCAAGCTAAGGGTGACAACCGAACCAGGGATTATGGCTTGGGTTAAATCAGGGTGGATTTGACTAAAATCAAATTTACGATTTAAATCATGATTTAAAAAATATTTAATAATAGAAATTACACACACACATCCGCAACACAAGAATCTTTTGCCCAACGTGGGGTGTCAACTTGAATAAAATATTGGGGAGGCCGAAGTAAGCTCTGCCCCACATAATCAATCACACCAATCAAGTAAGCTCCGCCCCACATTACCAATCACATAACCAATCAGGTAAGCTCTGCCCCGCATAATAAATCTCATAACCAATCAGGTAATCTCTGCCCCACATAACCAATCACATGACCTATCAGGTAAGCTCCGCCCCACATAACCAATCTCATAACCAATCACGTAAGCTCTCCCCCACATAACCAATCAGGTAAGCTCCGCCCCACATAATCAATCACATAACCAATCAGGTAAGCTCTGCCCCACATAACCAATCGCATAATGAATCAGGTAATCTCTGTTCCGCATAATCAGTCACATAACCAATCAGGTAAGCTCTGCTCCGCAAAATCAATCACATAACCTATCCGGTAAGCTCCGCCCCACATAATCAATCACATAACCAATCAGGTAAGCTCCGTCGCACATTACCAATCACATAATCAATCAGGTAAGCTCTGCTCCGCATAACCAATCGCATAACCAATCAGGTAAGCTCCGCCCCACATAACCAATCGCATAACCAATCAGGTAAGCTCCGCCCCACATAATCAATCACACAACACGGCATGTGTACGCCATTTGAGTGGCAAAACCCATCTACTTTTTTGTGCGATGGGCGAGGGGGGGGAGAACCGGCTCCCTCAAATATTTTATTGAGGGGGGGGGCATTGAAGGGACCTCACCCCCCCCCCCATGAGTTGCTCTCCCAGCTCGAACCCTGAGAGGAAGACCCAGGGCCGAGCCATCTGGGCAGCGGCTGCGGGTAACTTCCAAGGAGGCGAGCCCACCTGAGGGCGCCCTGGGATGAGGGAGTGAGGGAAGAGAGCCTCGTCGCCCCTGCGAATCCTGCCGCCTGAGGCCGTCGCCTCCCCTTGCCTCAGGGGTGGGCCGGCCCTGACCCCAATATCCCCACTTATGGACTTGGGGGGTGCTCGGGTCCCCCCGCCCCACCGACGACGACCCCCTCGTCCCCCGCCTCCCATGACGCCCTTCTCTTCCCCTCAGCACCTGACGACGCCGCTGCTGAGGGAGCTGCTGCTGCTGCTGAGGCGTTTGCCGGCCGACGGCAGCCGCGGGGAGCCTCCGCGCCGCCTTCTCCGCAGCAGCAGCAGCACGAGGCGGCGGCAAACGGGGACGCAGGTCGCCGCCGCCGCCGCCGCCGCCGCCGCCATATCCGAAGGCCGTGGACGTCGCCGGCCTCTCGCGCCGGTCCGGGTCGCCGGCCGGCTTCGGGGCGGCTCCGCCTCTGGCTCCTCCCTGCGCCCGCCCAAAGGCAGGCCTCGCCGCAGAGAGAGGGACAGGGGCGCTGTGCGGCAGGCCGAGCGGGGTGGCTCAGAGGCAGGAAGGAAAGGGGGACCAGCTTCCTCCGTATCAGGGAGGGGAGCTAATTTCTCTCTCTCTCTCTCTCTCTCTCTCTCTCTCTCTCTCTACCTCTACCTCTCTCTACCTCTCTTTCTATCTATCTGTACCTCTCTTTCTTTCTTTCTTTCTTTCTGAATGATGATTAAATTGATTTTGTACTAATGACTGAGCCATATTAACTTTAGTGTAGTTTCCTGGAATTGGAAGAATCACTAGCTTCATTATAGCTAGTAAGTTATTCCTACCATTTTCTTACAGAATGCCACTATTTGGTAGATATGTGTATTAGCGTGAAGCTATTCCCATAGAAAGATCACTGCCTGCTGATGGTATATGTGTGGATCTGGCTGCCCACCTTTGCTGTGGGCTAGGATGGTCCGGCCATAGAAGCTGAAAGATCGCTTTGAATTCCAAAATGCTCTGAGAATGATGCTGCCCCAGGAAGATGTGAAGCAGGAGGCTAACTGGGGCAATTGACACTCCCACCTAAACAGCCTGGCTCCCTGCCGTTTTATGAGGAGTTGAGCATTTGATAGATATATCAATACAGTTCTGGACTGTGTCTTTTGCACTCATGTCCTAAATAAGTTTGGTTCCACTCAGTTTACACATTAATGTGTGTGTTTTTATTTGTTTGTTTGTTTGTTTGTTTTAAAAAAGCAGCATGAAAATATTGTTTAAAAAATCAACACTTCAGAGATTTATAAGATGGTCCTAGCGTTGCCTTTAAAAAAATGTTTCCCTTCTTGCTGTCTCAAGCAACAGGAACATCCAGTTTTGGGCTTGTCCACCCTGGAGTTAACTGTGTGTTTGCAGCTGTTTGTGTTCCCATATAATTTGTGCAGTTCACACCTTACCCTCAAACAACACCAGTCTCTATTCTTTTTCCCTGTATATTTGGGATTACCCAATATTTGGATAACCCAATAAACTGGGGGAAATTGGGGTTGGTATTTGAGGTTGCAAACAATTTATTTTAGGGTTTTGGGGTGGGTGGATCAATTGTCACTTTCTGCTGCTCTCCTTTCAATACCACTACTTCCTCAATGCTTTCATTTTTTTTTGTTTTCAGCTGTGCTTGTTACTATGTCCTGTGTGCTCCTGAACAGATAAATATTCTCCCCCGGCTTTTGACCCCTGAGATTTGAGATCTATCTATCCCTCAGATTTTCACAAAACCAGAAAACCGAACAAGCAGATTTACAGTTGTCTAACTGTGTGCTTTTAGAAAACAAACAAGCCTGGGTGTATATAAGAGAATCAACAAATTAGAAGGCGTAGGCAAACGAAAAAGGGAATGCCTTTTGAAGTTGCTCCTCATATGCAAATTCAGATACCTGTGGGTGCAGACTACACCAGTCTAATTCAAGTGGGGAGAAAGTGGGTTGACATATAAGTAGTGCCCAGATGTGTACAAGCTCTGTGAGTGGTGCACAGATGTTCAAAATGTGGCTGCAAATGCCCCTGCGAGTAATGAGACATGGTGGCCTGCTATCTATCCCTCCCGTGGACATTGTATTGGGGTGGGGGAGAGGTGACTGTCTGCAGGGGCATCTGTGCCCACATATTTAATGTCCATGTATAGGTCTCATATAGAATAGGGACGCGGGTGGTGCTGTGGGTTAAACCACAGAGCCTAGGACTTGCCGATCAGAAGGTCGGCGGTTCGAATCCCTGCGACGGGGTGAGCTCCCGTTGCTCGGTCCCAGTTCCTGCCAACCTAGCAGTTCAAAAGCACGTCAAAGTGCAAGTAGATAAATAGATACCGCTCCAGCAGGAAGATAAACGACATTTCCGTGCGCTGCTCTGGTTCACCAGAAGTGGCTTAGTCATGCTGGCCACATGACCCAGAAGCTGTGCGCCGGCTCCCTTGGCCAATAAAGCGAGATGAGCGCCTCAACCCCAGAGTTGGTCACGACTGGACCTAATGGTCAGGGGTCCCTTTACCTTTATAGGTCTCATGGCCAGTTGGACCGTAAAGAAAGAAGTGAAGTACCGTATTTTTCGCTCTATAACACGCACCTGACTATAACACGCACGTAGTTTTTAGAGGAGGAAAATCTGTAGGCATGCCACCCATAGGCATTTCCTCCATAACACGCACAGACATTTCCCCTTACTTTCTAGGAGGAAAAAAGTGAGTGTTATGGTGCAAAAAATACGGTATTTTTTAAAAGGCAGTTCTTGGGCCACCTCCTAAGAGTGTGAGTAAGCCTCAGCCTTCTCCTGCCTTCTCAGAACTGAGCAATCTGAGGGATAATTACACACTGATCCACACATTATTCCAGGAGCATCCCTTTTTATATACATTTTTATTGGGGTTTTTTACATATCATTTTCCACAATCATTTAACATAACTTCTTATCTTATACAATATTTTAGACTTCCGTCAACCACCTCTGATGATTTTCTGTTCTTTATCACTTATTCTGCATTTCTTAATTTCTCTATTGCTCTTAATTAATCATTAACTAATAATTCTCTTCATGGTCTTTCTTGCAATATTTCAAATACTCCTCCTTACAGAACTCCTTGCAGTCCTACTAGCGTAATCTGTTCATTACAATTGCTTTTCAAATAGTTCATATATTTACTCCAATCTTCTAAGAATCTCTGGTTCCGCAGGTTTCGAATCCTTCCTGTTAATTTATCTAATTCTGCATAGTCCATCCAGGAGCATTCCTGTGCAAAATCTGACATGCCATAGAACCACCACCAGGAGGTGGTGGTGGTAAATAACCTTTTCTTCCCGCACTATGGCTGCTTAAGCAAAATTGTGTCTGGCAGAGCTTCTCTGGTGGATTTCTAACTAGCTAGTAAAAATGATTCACCAAAAGACAAGTCGTTTACATCCTGCTGGAACAGTATCACACAATTCTTTGCAGATAAAATCACCCAGCTTTGTTCCAACTTGTATGCCACGGTTCAGCTTACCATAATTATTTGGATAATCACTTTGGCACTGTTTATCTCAAGGATGCCGACAACTCACTTGGCATTGTGAAGGGTACCACATGTAGCTTGTTCTCCAGTCCATCATGTGAAAGTCACTTTGAGTGGCAGGGGTTTGGTCCAAATATTGAATGTCTCCTTGAATGAGGAAGGAGTCTCATCTCATTATGGAGGTGGTGGCAATCATGCAATAACATTGGGGAAGCATTGCAAAACAGCTGATATGCATGCAAGGACATTGAGGGTTGGGGCACCCCAGGTCTGAGTCATGCAATCCTTTTGAAAGCCCAGAGAGTGCTAGGGTATCAAATGGTTGTGGAGATCAGAAGTTAAAAACTTAGCTAGAGCAGAGCATAAGGGAAGTATTTGTTTCCACTGGCAGGCCAAAATCCTACACCTATAAAGTGTCAGGAGTGAGCTAGCAGTAAATCACTCCATGCATGTTGGAGTTAACTCTTTATTAGCAAAAACACAATCTGTACAGGAGTGTCAGGCCTAATGGGCACAGCAACCCATCTCCGGTAAGTCTTGCCCCCATGAAGCAGGTGAACGACTGAAGGTCCCTGTCTCCCCGCAGCTGCCTAACTACCCTCTCCATGGTTCCCCCCTCCCAAGCAATTGGAAACTGGGTCTGTGCATCACTAATCTCTCCTCCATTTTCTTCATTCTCTTCTGGTTCTGGGAGAGAAGGCAGCTTGTCACAGCAGGAGGGAGAGACACCAGCGTGACTCATCTCTGCCTCTTGGCCTCTCCTCCCATTCTGATTCTGATTCTGGACTGCCATCTGCCACAGACTCTCCCTGCTCACTAAACCCTGTTACCTCTTCAGCTTCCGACACCACTCTCCTCCCTCTGACCACTCATCATAGTTCCACCATCAGGGGCTCTGAGCCTTCTTCCTTTGGTGGTTCCCCAGCTGGTTCCTCCCACCATACCTCTGCCTCCAGCCTATCTGCTATGTACTGAAGTTCTCACCCTGGGCCAGCAGGGGGATACTGTAGATAGTTTTCACTCAGGTCCACATATGCAAATAAGGAATTGAAAGTGACGTTCAGTGATTGGATAGTTACAGAAAGTTGTTACTGTTGCTTTGTAGTTGAACTCTATATAAGCAGGTTGGCTGAACCCTTGACTTCAGTTCTGTTCTGGCCTGTGAATAAACAAGAGCTGTCTGAAGAATCGCTGTGTTGTCTGATATGTTCACCCACAACTTAACACCATCCATGACATAATCACTGAGGCTTTAAGAAAGAAAAGATGATCTCTGAGCATGCATTAAATAATGGGCTTGGTTCCAGCCTTGATCATCTTAAGTGACAGAACAAGTCTCTCAATATCTTCAGCCAGCAAAACCTTAGCTTACTGCACAATATTCTCAGGAGATTTTTGGAGAAGGAACAGGTGGATTCGTCTCAAAGACCATAACCTGAATACAAAACTAAACTCAGTCTGCAGCATCTCTAGTTAAAAGGTCCTTAAGTGGCAATGCTATAAAAGACCCCCACTCAATTTGAGACCCTGCGGAGTCGCAGCTCAGGTAGGTGGATCACTAGTGCTATACAGGAATTTATTAAGTTCAGTGATACATGTTCAACACTCAGAGAGAATTGACAACTAGCTTGATACCGTATATCAATGAAAGCTTGCACCTAGCTTCTTTTATGCCAAATGAGTTCTTCAGAAAAGTGATTGAACTGTATGACTACTCAGTGACGAAAATAAATAATAGAGGTAGGCCATACACTTCATGTTTCCTTTAATGAATCAATTCGGTTGTTTCCCAAAATGTGGCACTCTTTGGGAACTCTACTGCTTTTGGCTATGCAATAGGCCAGTGGGTGTGGTGATCATCATATTTGCGTGCATATCTCTGAGATCTTGAGTCTGCAAATAAAACACATTCAGTGTCTTTCCAGAGAAATTGGTTTTATTTCACGAGATCAGGCATGTTCGTAGAACGCTCTGGAGAGCGAAGCCACAGTGGAGAGGCAGAGAGAGATTCTGTTGTTCAAGCCCTGTGATATGAGCACCATACTTTTGCAATGGCAGCTTTAAGGTTTTGAGCCGCCACATCCCAATTCTGGCTCAGTGTGTGATCCATCAAGATACCTAGATCATTTTTACTTGTAATGCTGCCAAGCCAGGCCTCACCCATCCTATGCTTTTTTAAAAAATATTTTTTATTGAATGGTTTTATGTTACAAAAAACAATACAGCCATACCACCATTAAATATAATTAAGAAATAAAAAATACATACATCAATATTTAGTTTGTTATTTGTTATCTACCGTCTTATTTCCTCCCAAACATTGCATACAACACACCCACACCCGCACAGAAAATGATAATAATGAAAGTATATATTCCCTCCCCCTTTTATCTTCCCAAGTCTTTTCTTCAACTTTGACTTCCTGTCAAGTCCCTTTGCATATGTTTTATCTTACATTCGAATGTACACAAAACAATAAACCTTTCTATATAATTTTTCTAATACATTCTGAAAACATAATAAATCATTAATTGTAGTCCAACTCCTTTTAGTTCCTTTATCACTCGAATGCTAGCACGGAGTCAAAACTATTATTGTATTTTTGAACATATTTTTTATAAACATCCCATTTTCCCGCTAATTTTTGCTTTGAGTTTCCTCTGAGTTTACTAGTCAGTTGAGCCGTCTCCACCAATTCCTGTAATTTGATTTGCCAATCTGTTATTTTTGGAGCCCCGTGATCTTTCCATCCCTTGGCCACAAGTATACGAGCCGCTGCGGTTGCATACAAAAATACCTCTCTTAGATCCTATGCTTTTGCCTTGTATCTGTCCTTTGGCCTCAACCCAGGTGTAGCCACACACAGTGAGTTGCCTTTAGCAACAAGTGATGAAGATGTGCATCTCCGCTCACACCTAAAGATGCCTCCGGCCAATGGAAAAGGCCTTGGATGAGCCTTACATTGCATTCAGATGCACATCACCACCACATGCAGAGGACTGCCTATGCCCAGCAAGTGAGCTTAAGCTAGATATGGTTCCCAAAACATAATCATCTTGCTTACAAACTCCAGCCATTATCTAGGGGGAGAACTGCTTGTTTTGCTGATAAATAGCATCCCGATCATTTCCTAAGCTGCACAAACATCACCAGATGGATTATTTTGCTGACATGCCTGGTTGAAGCATGTCTCACTGCTGTTTGTTCATGCCTTTTCAGGAAAACACAAGGCGTCTTCCAGTAACTGTACACAACTCCCGACCAAAAGGTAAAACCCCATGGTTGCGAAATGGAATGCTTCACTCCTCACATGTGGCGGAATGCAAATGAAAGGAAGTGGAAACATGGTGCAGATGGCTGAGGAAGAAGCGAAAGGAAGATGTCTGTCAAAGGATGCCTAACTCTAATTTTGAAGTCGCAGTGATCAAGGAAATTTCCCCGACACAAATTAAGAGCTGCATAGAAGAGCAGTACCCTGCGCTTGCAAAGCTCCCATACATTTCAACAAGAAGACTTGAATTAATCCTTGGATTGTGCCCTTAGCATCCAAAGTCCTCTTCCAATATGATAGGGCTGCATTCCTTCCAGATTTGGCTGAACTCCAAATTTCATCACCACTGACAGGGCTGGATTTAGGTTTGATGAGGCCCTAAGCTCCTGAAGGTAATGGGGCCCTTTATATGTCCAGCTGTCCTTTGTCAACTGCAAATTGTCACTGTTTTTTGTGTTGAATAGATGCTATATGGTAATTTATGGGCCTAATAGGTATCTAAAGCCAAAATGGAATCAAAATAAATAAATTATGTATTACATGAAATCAATCAGTAGGCATAAGACTCATACCCTTAGTCTATGCTGCCTGATCACCAGTCTACAAGCACTCTTTAATATTAGAGAAGAGGTACAGTGGTACCTCTGGTTGCGAACAGGATCCGTTCCCGGAGGCCCGTTCGCAACCTGAAAAGAATGTAACCTGCGTCTGTGCGCGCGCGGGTAACGATTTGCCACTTCTGCGCCTGCGCGTGACATCATTTTGCTTGTCTGCGCATGCACGAGCGACGAAACCCAAAAGTAACCCTTTCCAGTACTTCCGGGTCGCCGCAGGATGCAACCTGAAAACGCACAACCTGAAGCAAACGTAACATGAGGTATGACTGTACAACAGCTTGACCTACATTCATGACCTACATGCTACATGTTGCCGTGCAACCATGCAGAATATAGGCACCCTATATATAGAAACGAGCAAACCAGTGATATTTTAGGGAGCAGGCTAGCAGGCTTACATTGTGTTGCCGACGCAACACAAAACACTGTTGCTGTACGTAGGTTTAGGTTTTTTTTGTTTTTTTTAAAAGATATTTATTGAAATTTTCAAAATGTTACAAAAAATAAAAAATAAAATAGAAGCAGAAGAAAGTATAAAATAAAAATAGTTGACAAAATAGAAAAAGAAAAACACCAAACCCCTTCCCACCATATGAATAAAAATTCAAAATAAGAAAAGGCGACAGGGGAAAAAATACAAAAATACATCACAAACCGTTAAAAACATTTAAAAACAAATTCATTATTTTCAGATCCTTAACTGTCATTGCCTTCTTTCTTAGACCTCCTCCTCCTCCCTTTCTTTGTATCCTAGTTATTAATTATCCCAGCAAATCCTTTCCATGTTTCATAATATTCTGTCATTGCGTTACCCTAAACTGTTTTAATCTTATCTTTCTATAATAAAATAAACCTTAAAGCTTAAAACATAAATCTTATCTTTACCGACTTCTCATAACCATAATATTCTTTCATAATTCTTGAAACATCTTTGCTAAAGCCAAGTAATTTCATTCCAACATTTTTCTAACATTCATCAATTTTATAAAACAGTTCTAATGGTAGAGAAAAGAGATACAAACAAATCCAATCTTCATCCAACGTCCCTTCCTCCTGGTTCCGGGTTTTGTCAGTCCTTATTATCCCGTCAATCTAGCCCATTAACCTGGCAACCTTATATCCGAGGCCCTCAAGTCTCTTCCATGTCCCTTCCGCGGCTCTTCTTCATATGTTTTGTTTGCTTTTTATCTTATATTTTGGAAATGCACATCCAGGTGTTTTTTCCTTTACATTTTTTGGGGGGGGCCCAAGAGAGTGGGGTCCTAAGCTATAGCTTGGATTAGTTTATACGTAAATCTGGCATTGACCACTGGGCACACTGACCGGGGCTGAATGGAGTTGTAGTCCAAAACATCCCAAAGGTTCACCAGATTGGGAAAGGCTGTGTCCCAAGGAGCTAAGCGAGGACCACGAGAAAGAAGAAAATGTGGGACTGTGTTTCCCACCCCCTCCAGATTCAGGATCTATGGAATATATGTGCATGCATGATAGCAGATCTCATCAGGTGTTTCTAACATACACAGGGGCCCGAGGAAGTGTGTGGGGCTTGCTCTTCCCAATTTATTGCACCACGGTATGCTGGCAAACTTTCAGCCCAATGTGCAATTGGCTCAGTGTGACGTGAGCCAACTTCTCTGCATGTCAGGTTTCCAGCACAGGGTCAGGACTCCTAAGGGAACAGGGACTGTCCCAGAAAATTCCTGAGGGCTCCTTCACATTCAGAACAAACAGCTGAAGAGAGCTGGTGTTTCTAGGCAGACGTGTGACTGCTCCACAGAGTGCGCTGGGGAAATCTGCGTACATGTGCATTTCCTTTCTGTGTAGCACTTAACCTTTCTAAGCAGAATTTCTATACCTCTCAAGATATAAATACCTAAGCGGCATGCACTTTAAAAAACACTTGGTATATGCAAGACAAAACAGTGCATTGTGTTCAGCAGTAGCATGTCTGTGTCACGCTGCAGAGAATGCCTGTGACAATTAATAAATAAAAGAACTCTAGAAACAGGGCCTAAATAGTTTTACAGGGACAGCCCCAGATTTACAGAAGCCGCCCCGGTTTCTGATTTGATCCTGGAATGCTCTGCTTTTCCTTAGGACATCCCTATTTTCATAGGAGAAATGTTGAAGGGTATGGAGTTATGCAACCCCTGAGCCAAGGAGATAAGTAGCTGTACAACCTTTTAAAAGACATCTCAAGGCAGCCCTGTACAGGGAAGTTTTTAAAAAATGTTTAATTCTGTTTTTATATGCAGTGGTACCTTGGGTTAAGAACTTAATTCGTTCTGGAGGTCCGTTCTTAACATGAGACAGTTCTTAACCTGAAGCACCACTTTAGCTAATGGGGCCTGCCACCGCCGCATGATTTCTGTTCTCATCCTGAAGCAAAGTTCTTAACCCGAGGTACTGAGGCATCAGGCATAAGCCTGCATTTTATTAATGTTTGATCAGGACTTGTATATTAAAGAGAGGGCTTAGATTTTCAAATGTTTCATGCCAGGCAGACCAGCTGCTTAAGAAAACACTGGCAATGTTTTCCTCCTAGACAAGGGGGCCCCTTGATGTATAGCAGAAAACAAATCTCAAAGTCGTAAAAGCTGGAATTACAGACTGAGTAAGGACACTGACCCTACATGTTACAGAAGATAACAAAGGCAGAGATAAATATAATTAGGAATGAGTAAATAGTAAAATAATACCAATGTGCCTCTCAGTTTATTTGTCTGACAAATAAATAATTATTTTAATTTCTCTATTGCTGCGTTGAATATTTCATTCCAGCTAAGCGTTAACCACAAGCAGGGTGCTACATTTTATGGTGCCTGCGACTCGGATCAGTGGTCTGCTGGAACGCAGCCCCTTCGCCTTACTGGACGGGGTACAAGAGAGAAGACAACTGATTGCCTACCCAGCGCGCACTGGAAAAATTTTTCCAGGGGAACGCAGCAGTCTCGTCTGTCTGATACCCTGCCCACTGACGGCGACGGACCGGGGGGGACCAGAGAAATAAACAGGCAACCAGCTAAGGGTAAGTGCACTAAGGGGTTTTGGCCCTCCAATTAATTGGGAGGAAGAGAAGTCCTGATCAAACTTCTGCGTCTCAGTAAAGGGGAACTGAGTACGCTAGGTGGCTGGGTACATCAGATGGTGATCTGGTGTAGGGAAAGGAAAGTTGGGAGGTAGTGTGTGGTGAAGTATCTAGCGCATTGTATGTGTGAGAAAGTACAGAGCAATCTGTAGCTGACCTGAGTGTGGAGTGGGCAGTACTTCGGTTCCTGGTAAGGCGACTTCACCAGGCAAGGAAACCCACGAAGCGTGTGTGTGAGTGTGTGAGTGACTGAGTGGATACTTCACAGGGCCATACAATGGGAGTTGGGGGTTCAAAAGGGGAAAACACACCTCTTGAATGTATGTTAAATAATTTTAAGAAAGCCTTCTCAGGGGCGTATGGAGTCAAAATGACGCCAGAGCGCCTGAGAACGTTATGTGAATTAGAGTGGCCGAAGCAAAATACTGAATGGCCATCTCAAGGAACCTTTGATATAAATTTAGTAAGCAAACTTTGGTCTAACATCGCCAAAGAAACTGGAGGGTGCCCAGAACAATTTTCATATATAGATTCCTGGCTGAGCACATTAAATAAAAATCCTCCATGGATAAGGGAATGCAAAGTCCAACGATGCAAATTATTGGCTGTAAAAGCCGAAGCTAGGAAAGGAATCTTGCCAAATAAACTCAAACCCATTTTTGAGGGACCAGAGGAAGAGCTGCTTCCACCTCCACCCTATGCTCCACATCGAAGGGAGCCTAATCCAAACACTCCACCAGTTGTAACCCCAAGGCAAGAAAGTGGAATGAATAATGGGGCTGGAGTCACAGAACTTGATTCCTTGATAGATTATGATAAATATCTTCAGGAGGCATTGGAGGCCTATAATAAAGCCCAAGCAGAAGCGGTTATTCCATCTGTGAGTCCCAGTAGAACTCCATCTACAGTCTCTTTTAGTGGAACAACTGATTGCCTACCCCAAACTCCTGTACATCCAAGTCCTAGAGAATTATTACAGAAGTTACAGGGAGACCTTAATCGGTCAGCAAGCAATACAGCCAGGCGTATAAGGCTGCTAAAAGAACGCCTTGGGACAAATACCATCCCCTATGATTTGAGGCCCCTAGAGCAAAGCGAAGAGAAAGATCACGTAGTAGCCCCTCTCAGAAGAGTATTTGATGCACTTGAGGAGCCTGTGCTGGTTAACGGGCAACTCGGACCACGGCCACCTCGAACTTCGACCCTCCAGTACATTCCATTCACAACTACGGATCTGATGAATTGGAAAACACACACCCCATCTTTTGCAGAAAAACTTCAGGCTATGATGGACTTGGTGACTTCAATAATAAATACTCATAGTCCTACTTGGACAGATTGCCGCCAGCTCCTGAATACTCTGTTCACCACTGAGGAAAGGAGAGACATAATTGAAAAGGCACAGATATATTTGCGTGAGCAGGCCAGAGTGGGAAATATTTATAATATTGACCGTCATCTCCAGGACAACTTTCCCTTGGAAGATCCTAATTGGGATCCAAACAATGCAATTCACCTGGCCAGGCTTACCACCTACCGCCAGACGCTTGTGCAAGGTATCTGCAGGGCATGCCAGAAGCCCACTAATATGTCTAAAGTCTCAGGAGGGTAGACGTGTTACCCATAACACTGTTTCGTGTTCGGTGTGCACCCACAAAAAGACTTAAGTTGTCACCTTTTGAGCTCCTGTATGGGAGACCGCCCTCCTTTGTTCAGGATATTTCAGCTGATCTTAAACAAATAGGAGACCATGTGACACAGGGACAAGTGCAATCTCTCTCCCGTGTTTTTGTTTCTCTTAACAGGTGGGCCCTCGAGCGCACGCCGTGCAGCATTGCCGAGCCGATTCATCAGTTCCAGGCTGGCGATAGCGTATGGGTGAAAGAGTGGAAACGTGATCCACTTGCACCTAAGTGGCGTGGACCTTACACCGTCTTGCTCTCTACTCCAACAGCGGTGAAGGTAGCTGAGGTGACCCCCTGGATTCATCACTCCCGTTTGAAGAAGTCCGAAGGCAGTTGGACGTGCAAAGGTGACCCCTCTAATCCTCTTAAACTGAGAGAGTTAGAGGGCAATAAATGTTGGGAAAAGCAGCTGGCTGAAGGGGGGGAGTGTTAAACTGAAGAGGCTTCTTTTAAAGCGGTTTTTTACTGTGTTCCTTTTTTTACTGAGTTCCCTTTTCTACTTTACAAAGACCTTATTCCTTTTAAGAGGCTACCTGTGTTGTGTATTAAGTGTATTGGCATAGATGTAATTATGCAAAGGATTTAACAAATGCTAGATTTTTATTTCATATAGTTGTAAGAGTTGTATTTTGAAATTAAGTCAGCCACCAGTCTAGCCCCCCTGCCAGACAGGAAGACGCCATCCAAGCTGTCCTGATATATAAGCTGTCAGACATTTGTTTAGAAACCTTCAAATGAAGGAGATCTTTCAATGTTGATGTGAAACTCAAGATCCTTGACATATGTTTAAGATAAAAATTTAAGATTAACCATTTGTTTTAGAAGGCAATAGGGCAAGGAGGGCAAGAGGTGAGCTGGTAATTAAGATTCCTTGTTGAGACACATGTAAGATATATTACTACTTATTTGTCATTTATAGATGTAACAATATATAGCTCTTTGTGTTCCATATAAGGACAGGAGGATATGGGTGTATCTTTTAGGATTGGTTATAGCAATCAGCCAATAGGAAATCCAACCAGGCTGATTGGACAGAGGCAGCCAAAGGAGGAGCAAAGGGGGCTGGATTAAGGGAATATAAGTGCTGGCCATAATGGCAGGAGGCCAGGCCAGAGCTTGGTAACCATATACCACTGTGCCTCTCATTTATTTGTCTGACAAATAAATAATTATTTTAATTTCTCTATTGCTGCGTTGAATATTTCATTCCAGCTAAGCGTTAACCACAAGCAGGGTGCTACAGTACTATTTCTGGGTTAGCGGAGTCTGTAACCTGAAGCGTCTGTAACCTGAGGTACCGCTGTATGTTGGAAGCCGCTCAGAGTGGCTAGGGCAACCCTGTTAGATGGGTGGGGTATAAATAGAATAATAATAATAATAATAATAATAATAATAATAATAATAATAATAATAATAATGGAATAGGATGTCCCTATTTTCATAGGGGAAATGTTGGAGGATATGGGCATGTGTTACAGTCAAATGTGCTTCTTTCAAAGACCAAAGTGATTGGGGCAAGCACATAGAGAATAAGTTGGCCCTTCAAGTTGGGAAAGCCTAGCCAGATGGGTGGGGTATAAGTAATAAATTAGTATTATTATAAATTATTATTGCTTGGTCCTAGGTTGCTTAGTTCTTTACCAGTGAGACTTGAAACTAAGCCTGTTGTTATATTGGCAGCCAATGCAGTTTCTTCAGAAATGACATATGCTAAGAACAGGCCATGGCATTCTGTACTTCCGTCTTCCAATTCAGTGGTACCTCGGGTTAAGAACTTAATTTGTTATGGAGGTCCGTTCTTAACCTAAAACTGTTCTTAACCTCAAGCACCACTTTAGCTAATGGGGCCTCCCGCTGCCGCTGCACCGCCACTGCACGATTTCTGTTCTCATCCTGAAGCAAAGTTCTTAACCGGAAGCACTATTTCTGGGTTAGCGGAGTCTGTAACCTGAAGCGTACGTAACCTGAAGCGTCTGTAACCCGAGGTACCACTGTATTCAGCTTCGCTGGATGCCCCGTGAATGAAAATCTGTATTTTCCAAGTGTCTACAACCCCAAAGGCAGCACTTGCGCACAAGAAGGTGGAGTCTGCAGACCTGGGGTAACCCTACGTGCAGACGTCCAATAAATATTTTGGGAGCTTGGGAGAGGGTAGGGAGACCTCAAAAGCCATCCACTGAGCATTCTGCATGTTCAGTTGCCATGGAATTGTAGCTGACCTTTCTTTTGCGCAGGGCACAAAACAAGGCTGGAGGCGGGTTGGAATGCAATATCCTGGAAAGGGTTGTAGCTTCCTGGAAGACTCCACATTGCAACATTTTTGTTGCAGACCCCACTTGAAATACTAATTCTTCTTGTTTATAGTGATGTCAAGAATGGCCAGGATCTATGCAGCACTTACAAACAGCACAGGCCATGTGTGGGTTTAACATCTAAGACCAAAAGGAGGGGTAGTGGTAGGCAGACAGGAGAATCCATCAGAGAAGGTCTGGTTTAGTCATAAGAGATGGCCCCTTTGCCAACAGCTTTCTGTTGTGACTCAGAATCTTAGGCTGCCTACACAACACCACTTGATGTAGCTCCAGTGCACTCCGACCGCTTCTGTCTGAAGCCAAGCACGCATGACATTGGCCACGATCCATAGGCACCCTGTGGCCTCTTGAGAAATACCCCTGCTTGGTTAGCTTCCCTGCCGACCAGCTTCCACTGGGTTTGAAAATGGAAAAGGTGCCTACTGTCAGGGGAGCAGCTTCATCAACAGGTCAGAAGGGAGACTCGGAGACTCAAAGTAGAGTCAGCTGTTTTATTTAGGAAATTAGTATACAGTACAGTGGTACCTCGGGTTACAGATGCTTCAGGTTACATACGCTTCAGGTTACAGACTCCGCTAACCCAGAAATAGTGCTTCAGGTTAAGAACTTTGCTTCAGGATGAGAACAGAAATTGTGCTCCAGTGGCGCGGCAACAGCAGGAGGCTCCATTAGCTAAAGTGGTGCTTCAGGTTAAGAACAGTTTCAGGTTAAGTACGGACCTCCGGAACGAATGAAGTACTTAACCCGAGGTACCACTGTACAACAGAGATCACTTGGGCACAGTTGCCTCCATGAAGACTTTGCCAAGTCTGGCTCTTGACACCTCCTCTTCCTTCTACCTATCCTCTTCTGGAGATCTTCCAAGCAGACACAAATTCCGGCGGAGAAGAAGAAGAGGAGGAGGAGTTTGGATTTGATATCCGGCTTTATCACTACCCAAAGGAGTCTCAAAGCAGCTAACATTCTCCTTTCCCTTCCTTCCCCACAACAAACACTCTGTGAGGTGAGTGGGGCTGAGAGACTTCAAAGAAGTGTGACTGGCCCAAGGTCACCCAGCAGCTGCATGTGGAGGAGCGGGGAAGCGAACCCGGTTCCCCAGATTACGAGACTACCCCTCTTAACCACTACACCACACTGGCTCTGGAGAGGAGGACATCCCACCCCCCCCTTGGGCTTTCCTAGCTTTCCGCTCAACTACGTGTAAAGTTCTGCATGACCTTGGAGTCAAAGTGGGAGGGGAGCTCAATGCAGAGGGACCGACCTGCTGCTGGGAAGCTGTCGCTAACGCCTGGCCCCTTCCTGTCCTCTCCTTCAGATCCTGAACCCATAGTGTGCCCCTCTGCAGCCAGCCCTGTCCTTGGAGGGCTCCCTGCGTCTGGTTCTTCTTGTTCTTCCACCTCCCAGCTTCCTCCCTTCTCTGATCTGTCTTCTGTGTCCCACCATCACTCCTCTAGCTCTAAGCCTTCTTCTTCTGTGGCTTCCCTAGTGGGTTCCTCAGCTGGAGCCTCCCACCGCTCTTCGCCATCCATCCAGTCCCTGAGACCAACTTTTCGGACAGCCATCGTGTTTGGGCTGATGAAAGCTTCAGGGAACTGGAGTTCCAAGCTGGGAAACAGATCAGGTAATGGCCATCGGTTGAAGACGTTCCTGCCCCTCTCCGGTCTGTACAGCGATATAAGAATGAGACTTGAAATGCAGTTGGTGGTGGTGCGAGAGAACAACCGCGCTGCATTTGTGGCCATTAATTTGTATATAGCCTCAGTTTTGAATTATGGTGCTGGAGGAGACTCCTGAGAGTCCCACGGACTGCAAGAAGATCAAACCTCTCCATTCTGAAGGAAATCAGCCCTGAGTGCTCACTGGAAGGACAGATCCTGAAGCTGAGGCTCCAATACTTTGGCCACCTCATGAGAAGAGAAGACTCCCTGGAAAAGACCCCGATGTTGGGAAAGATGGAGGGCACAAGGAGAAGGGGATGACAGAGGACGAGATGGTTAGACAGTGTTCTCGAAGCTACCAGCATGAGTTTGACCAAACTGCGGGAAGCAGTGGAAGACGGGAGTGCCTGGCCTGCTCTGGTCCATGGGGTCACGAAGAGTCGGACACGACTAAATGACTAAACAAGAAAAGCCTCAGTTGTCCCTGACCCTGGAGGAACAGGGACAGCGTTGCAGAAGGAGGAGATTGGGGTCCGAGGCCACGACAACAACCCAATTTAGTCTGAATTGGCTTCAGCTGCTACAATTCTTGAGGGTCAGCATGTGAAGCTTACACAAACCCTGCTGCAGATAGTTCCAGAAGGACCTCTGTGACCTTCAAGAAGACTGGAAATGGAGATGAGGGCTTATACAATAATTCAAGGTGTTTATTTAATTTATTAGCAGGCTTTTAAAATGATGGCTTTGGATTGTTTGCTGCAGTCCCCGGCTAATTAGCACTTATTTGTCTTGCTTCAGACACAGGCATTTCCTCAGTGCACTCAACCGCTGAATAAATTTGCTGAAATCCAAATGATCTAGCCTAGGCAGAATGGCGAAACCTGGGATCTAAGACACAGGTATTTGTAATTTTTTAGAAGCTTCAGAAATCTCCCCTCATAATTCCCTCTCTGTCCTCGTTTTTTTAAACAGGGCAAATACTAACTTCAGAAAGGCTGATTGTGATGGGTAATTCTTTGTCCATCGGCCGCCAAAGTTCCACAATAAAAAGCTTCTCAGCAAGGTAAATTGTGGGGAAGGAATGGGCTTCCAGACTGGGGAAGAGCCATAGCTCCATGATAAAGCATTTGCCTTGCATGCAGAAAGTGCCAGTTTCAATCTCCAGATAGGGATAGGAATGTCCCCTGCCTGAAGAGATGCTGTCGGTCAGTAGACTGTGCAAGATGGACCAAGGGGCTGGCTAGATATAGCACATCCCTTTGCTGGTGGACTCTAGTTCCCACCAACCCCAGGCAGCACAGGCAAGGGGCAGGCTTTCTCCTTGCATCATGATGACATGTAGCTGGTCTGCCTAAGCAATTTGGGATAGGCTGTAGCAGGGGTAAGGGACGTGGGTGGTGCTGTCGTCTAAACCACAGAGCCTTGGGCTTGCCGATCAAAAGGTCGGCGGTTCGATTCCCCCGTGAGCTCCTGTTGTTCGGTCCCTGCTCCTGCCAACCTAGCAGTTCGAAAGCATGTCAAAGTGCAAGTAGATAAATAGGTACCACTCCAGCGGGAAGGTAAATGGCATTTCCATGCGCTGCTCTGGTTCACCAGAAGCGGCTTAATCATGCTGGCCACATGACCTGGAAGCTCCCTCGGCCAGTAAAGCGAGATGAGCGCTGCAACCCCAGAGTCGTCCGCGACTGGACCTAACTGTCAGGGGTCCCTTTATCTTTACCTATAGCAGGGGTAGGCAACCTAAGGCCCGGGGGCCGACTGCGGCCCAATCGCCTTCTCAATCTGGCCTGCGGACGGTCCAGGAATCAGCATGTTTTTACATGAGTAGAATGTGTGCTTTTATTTAAAATGCATCTCTGGGTTATTTGTGGGCCATAGGAATTCATTCATAATTCCCCCCCCCCAAAAAAAAAAATATAGTCTGGCCCACCACATGGTCTGAGGGATTCTGGACTGGCCCATGGCTGAAAAAGGTTGTTTACCCCTGGGCTATAGCTTACCCCTCAACCATCCCTATCAGTGACGCAGCGTGGGTTGCCAGTGCCCGGGGCCGTGCGAAGGGGGTGGATGGGTAACAGATGGAGTAAGAATGCACATTCAACTACCTAAGGGCATCTCCATCACCCAGGAGATCACAGTCGCAGAGATAAGAAAATAAGTCGTTCCATTATCTGGAGAGGTCACGTTCTGGTTTGCATGGAGAAGTTGTTTTCAGCGGGGCCCACAGAGATGTTTTGAGGCAGCACCAGGTGTTGAAATTTTGTGCCCCTAACAATTTTGTGCCCCCCCACTACAACCCCCCCCCCTAAACGCACGCACACACTACGTCACTGGTCCCAATTTGAGTGGGACATACCAAAATACTGGACATACCAGTATAAAGCAGCTCCCAATGTTCCTTACTGTGATTCTGACATTAAGCTATAAAAGTTGATAGAGTTCAACATTTCATGTTAAGCTCTGCCTTATCCAGAATGTGGTGCTAATTAGTCCAACAGTGTTGGACTAACACCAGGAGGGAGGGCCAAAAATTCAAACCTGCACTTGGCTATGGAGCTCACGGGGCTATGAAGCTCACCATCTCCCAGCCAAACACACCTTGCAGGTAATTTTACCTTTTTTAGATTGTTGGGAGGACAAAAATGGCGGTGGGGAAGAGAATCGTGTATGGCACCTTGAACTCTTTCGAGAAAATGCAGGATTGAAATGTCATTAACGCAATAAAAACGATTGATCTTATCTCATTGCATGCCTCATTTTTGGCAAAATAAGTTTAAAAGGATGAATTAAAATAAATAGAACAAATCATGGCACGTGCCAAATCCATTTATTTGCTCAGTGTTCAAAAATTCAGGAAATGGAATGTGACTATTTTAGAAGTCTGTGTCATTGCTATGCCTCTCCCCCCCCCCCCCGCTTTTTAAAAACATGGTTGAGCTACTGATATCCTGGGCTTTTGTTTTGAGTGTGTAATTCCCAGTATTGCAAAAGAGTTGTGGCTTGATCAAACAGCGGTGATTCAGTCCATGAGTGCTCTGTTTTCAATCTCTCAGAGCCCGCAATGATTTACTGATCAGAAATGTCCTGCTGTGAATTAGAATTATTTGTTTCAAAAAGAGGCCCAGAACATCTTGCATGCACAGATCTCATAATGACGCTAAAGAGCTTCTTTGTTGCAGGAGTAAAACCTGAGTAACAGTCCCCAAGGAGAATTAAAAGTGTTCAGTGGCCATAAAATGCTAACTGGGGTGTGTGTGTGTGTGTGTGTGTGTGTGTGTGTGTGTGTGGAAAACCAGATATTATGGTGAGCATGACTGATTGGCTGGTATTCTGAACAGAAGCAACCCACACTGCAACACTTTGTTTTTTTATAATATTTTTTATTCATTTTCAAATACAAATTTATAAAACCATATCAAAAATTTTCACACATTTTTCTCTTGGACTTCCCTCAGTTTCTCTGCCAATCTCTCATTTTAGTTTATTGTTTACGCATTTCCTAATTTTAATATTGCCTTTTATTATACCCTCCCCAATCCTGTTCCCTTTTTTTTACAATATTCCTCATACTTTCACAGAGCTTCTTGGAAACCCACAAGCGTTACCTGTTCATCACGTGTACTTCACACTGCAACACTTTGATGCAGGTCCCATTTTTAAATTATGCAATTCCTAACCACAACCTGGATGCGGATTTAGTCAGCTGACTCAGATGTGTCCTGACAGTAAGAATGACTCCAATTCTCACCCCATTATATGGGTGTGATCCCCATTGAATTTGATAGAACTTCCTTCTGAGTAGACACGGTTGGCATTGCAGCTTTGCTTTGTTACTCTGGAGACTTTTGACAAATCATTATCAACAGCTGTAGAGGAAATCTGCTAAGAGCCGCCAAGGAAATCTTCCCCTTCTCCTATCATAGCTGAAACTGGAGGGAATGTTTCAGAAAGTACAGAAAAGGAGTGCAAAATTCATCACTCTTAACAGCCACATTTATATTTTCGCTAATCTAAGGCTGCAATCCTATACACATATTACCTAGAAGAAAGTCCCATTGGATTGAATCAGATTTACTTCTCATTAGTGAGTAGACATGCAGAAGATTGTGCTGCCTTTATTTTTAAACACATTTTCCATCAAAAATGCCCTGCTTTTTTTCACTGCATCCTACACGCTTTCATCCCTTTCCATCATCAGTGGTTTCTGTATCTCACTCCTCGTTTAATAAATCATGCCTTAGCATTATGTGTGAACCTCCCCAGTGACTTAACCATGGCTTGTTTACTGCCAGGAAACCATTCTCTGAAGCCATGGTTTGTTGCTTCTTACAAACCTTGGTTTGGCTCAACTGTGGATTGGAGTTACCACAGTTTGTTCAGCCATGCTGTACCCGAAACTCTCCAAGCCACAAAGGCACGAGAAAGGAACAGCAAGAAAACAAAAACTTTGGAGAAAAACCATGCTGTGCTTGATTATCAGCGAGACAGCTTATTGTTTGTTAAACAAACTATGGCTTAGCTTTGTGTACAAACCAGGCCAACAGGACTTTTTTTCTGAATAAACACGCAAAGGGATCAGGATCTTTGTGACTCTTCCTCAAATTTCTCTCTGCATAACTATAGCAGCACTGCACAATATTGTGTAGATGTGACTGAGGAACAAACAGATAATTTGTTTCGCAAGGCAAATGACAAAATTGCACCTCGTACCCATTCCCATATACCGTATTTTTCGCTCGATAAGACACACTTTTTCCCTCCTAAAAAATAAGGGGAAATGTGTGTGTGTGTTATGGGGCGAATGCGGGCTGCACGGCTAAGCCAGAACAGGGAGAGGGAGAGCTGTGCAGTGCTCTGTCTTGCTGTTCTAGCTTCGGGCTTAGCTGTGCAAAGCGCTCCTGCGCAGCGCTCCATCTCGCTGTTCTGGCTTCTGGGGCAACCCCGTGAAGCCTCCGGAGGGCAGCGGGATGAAGGCACCCCGCTGCCCTGCAGAGGCTTTGCGGGCTATCCCAGAAGCCTCTGTAGGACATGGGGATGAAGGCTCCCCGTGCCCTGCGGAGGCTTCGCGCAAAGCTAGACCAGCTAGAGGGACCGCTGCGCAGCGCTCCCTCTAGCTATTCTGGCTTTTGGATAGCCCCCACGAAGCCTCCATAGGGCAGCGGGACAAAGGCTCTCCGCTGCCCTGTGAAGGCTTCGCGCGTTTCTTGTGGGAAGTGGGGGGGCTCTGTCCCTTCCCCCACCTCCCAGAAAAGCCCCCAAGAACCGCACTCCCTTTAAAGAGCGCACGGTTCTTGCGGGAGATGGGGGAAGGTACAGAGAGCAGCTTACCCGCGCGCAGCCTCTTCCAGGCAGCGGGAGCCTTCATCCCACTGCCCAGGAGAGGCTTCAATGGCTTTCCCAGAGGTCAGAACAGCAAGAGGCTATCCCAGAAGCCAGATCCCAGATCCCTCTTGCTGTTCTGGCTTCTGGGATTCAGAATTTTTTCCCTTGTTTCCACCCCCCCAAACCTATTGTCTAGTGAGTCCTATAGAGCGAAAAATACGGTACATAAACAGCAAAGTTAAAAATTGCAGCCCTATCAAGGCAAAATGCTACCAAACGCCACAGGATGAAGCCGTTATAGTGTTATAAACTTGATGACTGTGCTGCGTGAAGTAGTCTAGGCCAGACCTTTTGGCCTTTAGGTAAGCTTGTGAAGGCTTTTGTATTTCAGAAAGCCTTTCAGGTAGGAGGTAGTGTGTGCTGAGGTTGTTTTGTTTTTTTAACGGGAGGGTACTTTTGCTGTACTGTAACATTTTTATCTCCTTATTTTATATTGTCTGCTGCTTCCATGTAAAATTTTAATTTCCATTATATATAAACAGGCCATAAGGCAGACCAGAATAAAAATAAATGTGTTTTCGGTCTGAGCATTGAGCTCAGCCCTGAAGGCTTTCTTGGTTTGGATGTTGTTTAAGTTAGCAGAAACCAGGCAGAGGCTTTTCTGTGGTGGCCCCTTGCTTAATGAAGTAGCCTCTCCTCAGAACTTTAATAAGCTCCAACTTTGGTTCTATTTTGGTGTTTGTTAAAAACATGTGTGCTCTCAATCTTTTCCTGTGTTTCCTTAAGGTCAGGAATTAATAGTGCTCTTAGGGTTATCAACTGCATTTTTTAAAAAAATCTACTTTCCCTGTTTGTTTTAACTTTTGAGCTAATTGGTAGTATATAAATAAAAAAAAATTCAACAACAGATTCTGAAAGAAAAATGTAGTTCAATGCACTATAATTAGAAAAAAACCATTTTATTTATTTTTATACAGAACGTGTGGTATTCCACAGTTAAACAGATAAGAAAAGGAATTTATAATCCAGAGACACAATGATGAAATGCTCATTCCCTAAAAAAAACATGGCAGTATGCCATACATTGAAGACATGAAATATCCAAGTGTATATAGAACATCACTGTTCTTTACAAGGGTTTTTTAAATAAATAAAAAATCCTTATTTAAATATACTCATTAAGCAAAGTTCATGAAGCAAAATTCATTCCATAGGTTCATAGCCAGGTTTTCAGCAATAACAACAGAATAATATCCGTGTGTTGTACCTTCACAGCAATGGGCCAGTGTGTCTGGCTATAAACCAGAAGGTTAGTGGTTCAAGCCCACCCAGGGACAGCTGTGGGCAAGATTCCTGAATTCCAGTGGGTTGGACTAGATTACCCACAGGGTCCCTTCCAACTCCACAATTCTATGAATATACGTGTAATCAAAAATGTGCCAGGACTCTTGTGCTACTCCCATTCATTCTAGGCAGGGGCTGCCTAGAATTAGCTGAATGGCACTCTTTGGCATTTTATCGATATACAGTGGTACCTTAGGTTAATTCGTTCTGGAGGTTTGTTCTTAACCTGAAACTGTCCTTAACCTGAAGCACCATTTTAGCTAATGGGGACTCCCGCTGCTGCTGCTGCACGATTTCTGTTCTCATCCTGAAGCAAAGTTCTTAACCCGAGGTATTATTTCTGGGTAAGCCGAGTCTGTAACCTGAAGCGTCTGTAACCTGAAGCGTCTGTAACCCGAGGTACCACTGTACTTAATAGAGAATATTTCTCCCCCCCCCCCCCCGTTGCAGAAACAGTGCTCAGTGTACATTCTGTTGGCTTCGCAGAATACATAACAGTGGCATCTAGTGTGCTGAATCCATCAGGCGGACGGCTATAGCTACAGGTAGCAATAAATACATTCCGATCAGTTTCGATAATAAATACGAGTGGATAGTTGTAAAGTGGTTCAGTTCTTAAGGTGCTCAACATCCAGCTTCTCTAACCAGAGGCTTTCCACAACCGTTCCGTACAACATGGCTGGAGCATTTTTCGCAGCTTGTCGTGTTAGGGCTGAAACCAGAAAAAGGAAGAGATATAATTTATGCAAATGAGAAGGTGAGAAACTGCAAAGCTTGTTGCCTCACCTGGCCTTCTGAAAGCACTTCAAGCTGAGACCCAATAGGTATATGTCATCATGAGCTACATATTGTCAGCTGCCTGAATGATTTAATTTAATTTCTTATTTATTTCATTTATTTCATTTAAACTTATTTAATTTCAAATGAGGCTGTATACCACCCTGATACCTTTTATAATACGGCAGTACAGAAATCCTTTTTATAAATAAAATGGACTGGTGCCATTAATTTGGGTTTCCTACAATTGTTCTTCAGCAATAAAAAGCGGGGGGGGGGGGGAGGCTCCCAGACACAGAGCTTAATAATATTTTTTTTTTAAAAAAAAATATTTGTATCCCGCCCTCCCCAACTGAAGCCGGGTCAGGGCAGCTAATAACAGTAGAAATAACACAGTTTACATAAAATCATAATTAAGTAATTGAAATACATTCTAAAATCAATTCATTCTAAAATCAGTTCAGAGTCAAATTAATGGCAACCATTGGGCTAGAGTTTTATGAGGATTACAGAAGGAAGGGGTCAGGCTGTGCCTTGGCCAAAGGCCTGGTGGAACAGCTCTGTCTTGCAGGCCCTGCGGAAAGATGTCAAGTCCCGCAGGGCCCTAGTCTCTTGTGACAGAGCGTTCCACCAGATCGGGGCCACGGCCGAAAAAGCCCTGGCTCTGGTTGAGGCCAGCCTAACCTCCCTATGGCCCGGGACCTCCAAGATGTTTTTATTTGAAGACCGTAAGGTCCTCCGTAGGGACACGGGGGGTGCTGTGGGTTAAACCACAGAGCCTAGGACTTGCCGATCAGAAGGTCGGTGGTTTGAATCCCTGCGACGGGGTGAGCTCCTGTTGCTCCGTCCCTGCTCCTGCCAACCTAGCAGTTCAAAAGCACGTCAAAGTGCAAGTAGATAAATAGGTACCGCTCCGGCGGGAAGGTAAACTGCGTTTCCGTGCGCTGCTCTGGTTCGCCAGAAGCGGCCTAGTCATGCTGGCCACATGACCCAGAAGCTGTACCCCGGCTCCCTCGGCCAATAAAGCGGGATGAGCGCCACAACCCCAGAGTCAGTTACGACTGGACCTAATGGTCAGGGGACCCCTTTACCTTTAAGGTCCTCTGTGGGACATACCAGGAGAGGGGGTCCCGTAGGTATTAGAAAGCACTGACCTGCACCCAGAAATGCAGCCCAAAAAGGAAACCCTGAGACGAGCGCTGAGATTTCCACTATGGATCCTAAATGATACAGTGGTACCTCAAGTTAAGTACTTAATTCGTTCTGGAGGTCTGTTCTTAACCTGAAACTGTTCTTAACCTGTAGCACCACTTTAGCTAATGGGGCCTCCTGCTGCTGCCGCGCCGCCAGAGCACAATTTCTGTTCTTATCCTGAAGCAAAGTTCTTAACCTGAAGCACTATTTTTGGGTTAGCGGAGTGTGTGACCTAAAGTGTATGTAACCTGAAGCGTATGTAACCCGAGGTACCACTGTATTGCAAAGGCCGCATCCTGCGTGCGGCTCATTCCCAGCGCTTTCTGTAGTTACCTTTGCCATAATTTTGTTGACAATCAGCTTGACCCACGGCGCTTGGGGGTCCAGGCAGACTTTCCTCCCATTGTTCAGGGTGGCTCTGTTCAAAGGAGGGGAGAGAAGGGAGAGAATTGAGCTGGTGAGTGAAGGGGCTTTTTGCACAGCACAGAGTCGCAAGGGAGGTCATGGGCCCAGGCCAGGACACCTACATGACTTCAGGAACGACGCAGTGAGGTCCCTCGGGGAGGAGAATGACGGAAGCAATTTGCTTGCGTGGAATCGCACGGGAAACCGTTTGGATGCACTGGCACCGTAGCTCCCCGGTCATAGGAGCAGCTGCGGAAGGAGAGCACAGAAACTTAACAATGCAACCCTAGGCGTATTTACTGAGAAGCAAATGACAAAAGGTATCTTTTCCCGGCTTCCGCCCAGGAAAAGATACCTAGCGCAACCACACCGAACGCTTAACCCAACCTCCCTCTAACACAGGGGTCAGCAAACTTTTTCAGCAGGGGGCCGGTCCACTGTCCCTCAGACCTTGTGGGGGGCTGGGCTATATTTTTTTTTGGGGGGGGATGAACAAATTCCTATGTCCCACAAATAACCCAGAGATGCATTTTAAATAAAAGGGCACATTCTACTCATTTAAAAACACGCTGATTCCTGGGCCGTCCGTGGGCCGGATTTAGAAGGCGATTGGGCCGGATCTGGCCCCCAGGCCTTAGTTTGCTTAGTAAAGGTAAAGGGATCCCTTTACCTTAGTAAAGGTAAAGGGAGCCAGCGTACAGCTTCCGGGTCATGTGGCAAGCATGACTAAGCCGCTTCTAGCGAACCAGAGCAGCGCATGGAAACGCCGTTTACCTTCCCGCCGGAGCGGTACCTATTTATCTACTTGCACTTTGACGTGCTTTCGAACTGCTAGGTTGGCAGGAGCTGGGACCAAGCAATGGGCGTTCACCCCGTCACGGGGATTCAAACCACCGACCTTCTGATCGGCAAGTCCTAGGCTCTGTGGTTTAACCCACAGCGCCACCCATATCCCCTTCAACAGTATAGGCGCCATCCAATCACAGACGCTTTTAAAATTTCACCGCTGTTGGACTTGAGATGCCCAGCTCTGGCTAGATCATGTATTAGGATTTCAGATGCCTAGTCATAGACCAGGTGTAGGCAACCTAATGCCCGGGGGCCGGATGCAGCCCAATTGCCTTCTCAATCCGGCCCACGGATGGTCCAGGAATCAGCGTGTTTCTACATGAGTAGAATGTGTCCTTTTCTTTAAAATGCACCTCTGGGTTATTTGTGGGGCATAGGAATTCGTTCATTTTTCTTCTTCTTCAAAATATAGTCTGGCCCACCACATGGTCTGAGGGACAGTGGACCGGCCCCCCGCTTTAAAAGGTTGCTGACCCCTGTCTTAGAGCTTTGGGCTTTAGCACAACTAAGTTCCCTGCATGGTTATTTTCAACAAATGAAGACCGAAGGTCTCTGGAACCTGGTCATTACATAATCAGCCTTGGAGCAGAAGTCTAGCAAAGCCCTCTTCAAACATTTGCTGGGGATGGGTAGTGGGGTGGGAGGCTTCTGTTCCCAACCTCAATGTGTTCATAATGGTGTGAAAATAGCCTAAATCCGAGCTTTCATGCCTATCCAATCAACTTGCCTTAACTAGCTACTAAATACGCAGAAGTCAGGAGCAGAGACAGTGGCCAGTGGCATAGCGTGGGGGGTGCCAGGGGTGCCGGCCGCACCGGGTGCAACATTTGGGGGCCGCGTTTGGCCGGCCCTCCTCGAGGAAGCAGGAACCCCACTGTCCTCGGACCTCCTCCGAAGGCTGGCGGTGGGGCGGAGAGACCTCCTCCCGCCGCCAGCCTTCAGATGGCTGCTCCGAAGCCTGGCGGTGGGGCGGAGAGACCTTCTCCCCGCGCCAGCCTTCGGATGGCTGTCCTGAAGACTTGTGGTGGGAGCAGTGGCGTAGCGTGGGGGTGCAGGGGGGGCCTGCCACACCTGGCGCAACATCTGGGGGGGGCTCTGAAGAGACTCGAGTGCTAAAATCCACGGGTTAGGGGGCGCAAATTACTTGCCTTGCCCCGGGTGCTGAGAACCCACGCTACGCCACTGACAGTGGCTGTCAATTTTTTCAACTTCTCCAAATTAAAAAACCCCCATTCCCTATAGGTGGGAGTTTCCACAAGGATTATCCTTCACCTACAAAGAAAGGAAGGTTAAAATTAGAACATCTGAAGATAACCAAAAGTTCCTTCACGACCACGGAGAAGATCTCCAAAAAGGAGTGGATTGGTTTCCAGCTGTACCAGCACCGATATTGCCTGAAAGCGGGCTAACGCCTGCACCCTCGGGATCTGAGCAAAAGGAAGGCACCCCATCTTAAAAACGTTTAAAATAGAACAAGATGTCTCTGCAACTACTTAGCTGGAACATAAATGGCGGGAATTCTCCGGAAAAAAGAAGGAGGATATTCCATATTTTGAAAAAAGAACAATTGGATGTAATATGCCTTCAAGAAACACATGTGACCAGGCTCCATAGGAAAGTATTAATTAATAAAGGACTTGGTCAAGAATTTATCTCATCAGACAAAGTTAAAAAAAGAGGTGTTGTAATTTATGCAAAGGAGAATCTATTACCAAAATTCTTATTCAAAGATGATCATGGAAGAATTCTCGCAATTGAAATCCAAACACAAGGGGAAAAGATTTTGATATTAGGAGTTTATGCGCCAAATGATGGAAAATCGGAATTTTATAAGAAGCTGCATGAGACAATGATGGACTATCTGGACTATTCTAATATTATTGTGATGGGAGATATGAATGGGGTGGTGTCTACAAATATGGACAAATCTCAAAATCAAAATTTAACAACAGACGGCAGACTCCCTAAAACCTTTTTTGAAATGACAGACAATATGGACTTGATTGACATTTGGAGGACAAGGAACCCCTTGGGTAAAGAAGGAACCTTTTTTTCTGATGCCCATTTGTCATGGACACGAATCGACCAAATTTGGATATCTAGAGGGCTGGCCCCGAAAACGAGAAAAGTGGAAATCTGCCCAAAAACCTGCTCCGACCATAACGCCTTAAAAATGGAATTGAGACTTTTCCCAACTGGATCCTTCAGATGGAGAATGAATGACACCTTGCTAAGAGATCAAGAGATTGTTAAGAAGGCCCAAAAAACGTTAAAGGACTACTTTGAAATAAATTTGAACACTACGGTGGAGAAAAGAACAATCTGGGACGCAAGCAAAGCCGTAATGAGAGGGTTTCTGATACAACAGAATACAATAAAGAAAAAATTTTGGAATGGAAAAAAGGAAAAAATTCTAGAGAAAATAAGTGAAGGAGAGAAAAAGTTGAGAACTAATCCGAAGTCAAAAGAGGTGCTAAGAGAGATTAAATTCCATCAAGCACAATATTCGAAATTGATTAACCAAGAGATTGAGTGGAAAATTAAACAAATGAAGCAAAGATCGTTTGAATCAGCAAATAAATGTGGAAAGTTGTTAGCTTGGCAATTGAAAAAAAGACAAAAGCTAAACACAGTCACAAACCTGGAGATTCAAGGAAAAATAGTTCAGAAACCAGAAGAAATAAGAAAGTGCTTCCACAGATATTTCAAGGAACTTTATGCACAGGGGCCTCAGAAAGAATCGGAAATAGACCAATTCTTGAGGACAAATGGACTATCTAAAATAAGTCAAGATAAAAGATCAATTCTCAACAGTAAAATAACTCAACAGGAAATCGAAGGTGCCATACAAAATATGCAACTTGGCAAATCTCCAGGCCCAGATGGTCTCACCTCCAAATATTATAAGACTCTGAAGGATTGTTTGATACAACCGTTGTTGGAGGTTTGCAACCAGATTATGGAGGGGAGAAGGGCACCGGAAACGTGGAAAGAAGCATTCATCACATTGATCCCTAAGTCAGAGAAGGAAAAGACTCAGCTCAAGAATTACCGTCCCATCTCACTCCTGAATGTGGATTACAAAATATTTGCAGACATTTTAGCAAGTAGACTTAAAAACGTTTTAAACGAAGTAATTCACAAGGACCAAGCAGGCTTTCTCCCTGGTAGACACATGTCTGATAACACCAGGAACATTGTTGATATATTGGAGTTGTTGAGAATTAGAAATACAAGGGCTGCTTTAATTTTTATTGATGCGGAGAAAGCATTTGACAACATTTCTTGGATGTTTATGAAGAAAAACTTGAAGGGGATGGGAGTGGGACGGGGGTTTGAAAATGGACTAGAAGCGATTTATTCAGAGCAAAAAGCCAAGTTGATAGTGAACAATGTGGTGTCGGATGAACTTCTAATTGAAAAAGGGACACGACAGGGATGCCCTTTATCCCCTCTGCTATTTATCTCTGTTCTGGAGGTATTGCTGAATATGATTAGGGAGGACCAGTTGGTGCAAGGTATAGAGGTCGGAGCGAAACAATACAAACTGAAAGCCTTTGCAGACGACCTAGTCTTGACAGTACAGGAGCCAGTATCTAGTACAAAAAGAGTTCTGGAACTTATCCTGGAGTTTGGTCGGGTGGCGGGATTCAAGTTAAACAAACAAAAAACTAAGGTTTTGGTCAAAAATTTGACACCTACAGAGATAGAGGGGTATCAGAAAGAGACAGAGCTAAGTGTGGTTAAAAAAGTGAAATACCTGGGGGTATACCTGTCCACCAAGAATTTAAATCTTTTTAAAGATAATTATGAAAAATGTTGGTTGGAAATTAAAAAGGATTTGGATATTTGGTCAAGATTGAAACTTACCTTGTCAGGCCGAATCGCAGCTATAAAGATGTGTGTTTTGCCAAAAATGCTATTTTTATTTCAAACCCTTCAGGTCGTGGACAGAATGGAATGTTTTGGAAAATGGCAGAAGGATATTTCTAAGTTTGTCTGGCAGGGCAAAAAGCCCCGAATAAAATTTAAAATACTAACCGACTCAAAAGAAAGAGGGGGGTTTGCCCTGCCGGACTTAAGGTTGTACTATGAAGCTGCAGCCTTCTGCTGGTTGAAGGATTGGTTCCTGTTGGAAAACACTGATGTCCTAGATCTGGAGGGGTTTGATAATGTGTATGGTTGGCATGCATACCTGTGGTATGACAAGGCGAAGGTTCATAAACTGTTCAAAAACCATATTGTCAGAAAATCAATTTTTGCCGTCTGGATGAAGTACAAGGATTTATTAGAAAACAAGACCCCGAGGTGGTTATCACCTGTGGAAGCCAAGATCTCAAAAAAAAAGCCCAATATGGAGGCCTATTGGCCAAAATATTGGGAACTGATCGAAAGAGTTGGAGACAATTGGAAGCTCCAAAGCCAGGACAAATTAAAAGGTAAGGTGCGAGATTGGTTACATTATGCTCAAATTCAAGAGGTATTCAAAATGGACAAAAAAGTGGGTTTCCAGTTGGAGAAATCGAAACTGGAGACGGAGTTACTAGAACCAAAGATTAAGGTACTTTCGAGGATGTATGACTTGCTGCTTAAATGGAACACACAGGATGAGACAGTTAAATCTGCTATGATAAAATGGGCACAGGATGTAGGACACAACATTATGTCTGAGGACTGGGAAAGGTTATGGAACACCGGTATGAAATTTACGGCATGTAGTGCCTTGAAAGAGAACATTATGAAAATGGTATACCGGTGGTACATGACCCCAGTCAAGTTGGCTAAAATATACCATCTTTCTGATAATAAGTGTTGGAAATGCAAGGAGGCAGAAGGGACATTCTTTCACCTCTGGTGGACCTGCCCGAAAGTAAAGGCCTTTTGGGAAATGATACATAATGAGTTGAAAAAGGTATTTAGATATACCTTTTCTAAGAAACCAGAGGCCTTTCTTCTGGGCATGGTGGACCGGAAGGTGCCAAAGAAGGACAGAACCTTGTTTATGTATGCAACCACAGCAGCTAGGATTCTTATCGCAAAGTTCTGGAAGACACCAGATTTACCCACACTGGAGGACTGGCAGACGCAGCTGATGGACTACATGGAGTTGGCAGAAATGACCGGCAGAATTCGAGATCTGAGCGAAGAAACAATGGAGGAGGACTGGAAAAAATTTAAGGACTATTTGCAAAAACATTATAAGTTGTTTGAGTGTTAAGATTGTGCACGATTAAGAAACGTTACGCTTCTGCAATTTATTTTAAGTAAATGATAAAGTAAGTATTGATGGAAAAAAAATAAGACAAATTAGAAACAAAATATTATGTTTATTAAGAGTGCTAAAATTAGATTACAAATTTCTGAAACTGGTAACATAATAAATACAAAGGTATAATAAGTTGGGAAATAAGATAATAAATTGCTGAATTGGTTAGAATGATGAATGCAATGCTGAGAGGATGCGAGGAGGTCCAAAAAGTTGTCGAAGAAATTTTATAATGATCTTTTTTTTTTTTCTATGTTTTATCTTTTATATATATTTGGAAAATGTTTCTTGTATATTGTTGTCCAAACAAATTTGTTCATCTATGGAAAGAAACGCAATAAAAAATTTTATAAAAAAAAAAAAAACAAATTAAAAAACCCCACAAGGGTTCTAAAAAGCTGTAGCATGACTTGGGAATGCAAAAGATATTTTGGTGAAATCTATATAATTTAGTTTGGCACGTCAAGTAAAAAGGCATGTAAAATTGCATAGGAATAATAAACAAATGATAGCCAATTATTTGCAGCGATGATGCTGATGACCTGACATTTTCTGAAGGTAAAATAACAAATTCTTTGGGTTTCTGAAAGCAGTTCATCATCAAACAGAGTCCTACCAAGCTAAATATTATCCAATCACAAAAAAGCAGATTTGAATCCCTCACAGCTGAAAGCATATTTTTAATACCCCCCCCAAAAAAAAATCTGCAAAAGCTAAGTTTCACCCCCTAAAACGACACACCTTAGTGGTACAACTTCAACCCTCGGCCCCCCATTTATCCAGCAAAAAAGCAACTTTATTGTGAACAGCCCAGAGGTGCTCTGAGCATGAGCAGAGTTCATCTGCCTCTCAAAACACAGCAAATCCACAGACAGTGGGGAGGGGGGGGACTGGGAGCTGGGTTTACAAAATTTTCAAGCCAAAAAGCATGGCATCTGCTATCTCCCATCACCTCGCGTTTCAGAAGATGCGTCCCACCCGTCGCAGATCTTAAAATCATGTTTAGGACCTTTCAGCGAAGTCTGCCTCTCTACCAACCATCTAGCTGGCATTTTTGGTTTCGTTCCCCTCCCCTGAATGCGGCTTTAAATTTGCAACGGAGGCTCCGACGGTGCCTCCGGGAGCTTGCGGAGTTTCCTGGCCCCCGACGGCTGCCCAAAAGGACGGATTTTGGAGCCTAGCAGAGCTTCCAAGAAAACCCGGCACCTGCCCCGCCGTATGCAATCGCCCACCCCCCAGAAATGCAAATCGGCGCAGAAAGGATGCTAATAGACCGCCCCGTCGATGCACCTGAGGTTAACATACCCTGGCTGTGCGAAGCGCTCCCGGCTAGCAGCAGGAAGACCAGCAGCGCGGCCACGCAGGGGACTGGACGGCACGGATTCATTGTTGCAGCAGCGGATGCGGAGGCGCTCAGATCCCCGACGTGATGCTGCAGCGGCCGCCGAGACGCTCTGGGCTGCTCTATCGCGCCGGCCGGTCTTTTATGGTCCCTAGCTGCTGCGATCCCCGCCGCCGCCGCGGAGGGGCGCGCGAGGGACGAGTCCCGCCCCCTTCCCCGCGCACCGCCTTGGCATTGGCCGGGTGCGGGCGTCGGGTGAGAGATGCGACGGAGCGGTCCTTGCGAGGGGCAATTCCCCTCGGAAGCAGCAGGTGTCGCTGTCCGCGGAACCAATTGGGAGAATTTTTTTTAGTTTTTATTTTTTTGAAAAGTTTTTATTATTAAAATAATTCAGCATTAATACACACATATTGCAAATATACAAGCATACAAACATACATTTCATACAATCCTTAAAAATGCTCAAACATACCTACACTCAGTCCCACAGATAATTCCTAGATTTATTTTTTTTATCTCTTTCTTTTTCTTGCCAGCTGAGTGAATTGATCTCCGTCATCAATGCCTTTTTTAAATTCCGGATCCAGATTTTGCTTTATTTACTGGAGTTCTGTGTGTAACTGATTTTATTTGTGGTGCATTGCCTCGCTCCGATCGTGCAACGAACAAATCAAAATGAATAATAATTCATTTTTTCCCTCCCCGACACCAGCAAGATCAAGTATTCCAAAAGGACTGGAGTAAATTTATAGGATATCTGAAAGATTATTGTATGCAATTAACATCACTAACAGGGCTGTCCAGAGACTTGTAACGAGAAATTTTTCTACCTTTCTATATTCATTTAAATTTTGAGTTATTTTGTAATGAGCATAATTAGAACTGGAAAATGTACAAAATGTAATGATACAAAGGTTGATTTTGAAAGCCATGTGGTGGGAGGGAAGGAAGTTGATAGGCTGTAAAGAGCTAGGGACGTAAAGTGGATTGTAATGATGTAAACGTATATTATTAAATGGAAAATAAATTTTCCATTTATATAATATATAAAAATTTTTATATATATATATATATATATATATATATATATATATATATATATATATATATATATAAATTTCTAAGCCTGCCTTAGCTGGATCATTTGGCATGCACACACAAAAATGGAAATTGGAGAAGAGGAAATTACGGCTGCAGTGAAGAAAAAGCTGTCTAGATCCTGTCTTGGGCAGTTTGTTTGAAGTATGAAAACTCTCATTTTATCCCTTAAACAGTGGTACCTCGGGTTACATACACTTCAGGTTACAGACTCCGCTAACCCAGAAATAGTGCTTCAGATTAAGAACTTTGCTTCAAGATAAGAACAGAAATCGTGTTCCGGCGGCGAGGCAGCATCAGGAGGCCCCATTAGCTAAAGTGGTGCTTCAGGTTAAGAACAGTTTCAGGTTAAGAACGGACCTCCAGAACAAATTAAGTACTTAACCTGAGGTACCACTGTATACTGTTATTTTGTGTTACATACTGAGTTGGGTATGTTTAGCCTGAGAAAGAGGAGACGGAGACTATGTTAGCCATATTCAAGCATCTGAAGACATAGAAGATGGAACAAGCTTGTTTTTCTCCTGCTCCTTGTTTGGGCAGGACTCAAACCAATGGGTTCAATTTGCAATGAAGGAGATTCGGATTAAACATGAAGAACTTTCCGACAGTAAGAGCTGCTAGTGGAACGGACCCCGCTTCACTGTCAAACGGAAGGTTTGCAAACAGTAATAAATGTAATTGGTTGAATTCCTGCATCTTCCAAACCACCCTTCTAACCAAAGTACACAAAGTGATGCATGGGATAAATCGGATTAATCTGATTAATAATAAGAATAAAAATAATATAAAAAGATATTTTTTTACCATTATAATGGGTAATTATAAAAATGCCATGAGCATGCGACATAACAACATGGCAATATTTTGCATTGTCATCAAGTAAAAAAAAATATTGGGTAATAAGGAAATGTCTCTCTTTCCTGGTTTTTAAGTGACTGAACATTACTAAGTGGTCAGGGAGGGTGTTATGCAAACATTCCATTTCTCGGGAAATGGGGAAGTTGAGAAAGTAAATATCTTTTGGTACGTAGATATAAATTTTATTATTTTAATGTATTTTTAATCTTTGTTAGAAGCCGCCCAGAGTGGCTGGGGAAACCCAGCCAGATGGGCGGGGTACAAATAAATTATTATTATTATTATTATTGTTATTATTATTATTATTACCCATCATTTGCTTTCTGATCGAGGGTGTGGATTTGAATATCCATTTCAAAAATGGCAATGGCCAAGTCCGTCAACCCTTTCTTATTGAGGGTGTTCTTATCTCCATCCTTTCCTGAATATTTGTGGGAAATTGCTACCAGGAGACCATTCGCCTGGTTGAGAGGGCATGCCATGGTGAGAGGTCCAACTGGAAGTCAATCAAAGCAACGCATTGGTGTTGGGTACCAGCGGAAGCTAGTTCAGCATCATCTGAAGGACTAAAGGTTCGTCACACCTACCTTAAGTAGCCTTAAGGGCATGGGCTTTGCCTGGTTCTTTGGCCCATGCACTCCCTTCTCTTGCACGTAGTGATTTTTTGGCTCCTTGTCTAGTTTCAGGCAAGTAACTGTATGCCATTTCCTGCGGATCAGGCCCTGCACGCCAGAACTAGAAAACTGCAGCAGATGGTGACAGCAGTCACGAAATTAAAAGACGCCTGCTTCTTGGGAGAAAAGCAATGACAAACCTAGACAGCATCTCAAAAAGCAGAGACATCACCTTACCAACAAAGATCCGTATAGTAAAAGCCATGGTTTTCCCAGTAGTGATGTATGGAAGTGAGAGCTGGACCATAAAGAAGGCTGATCGCCGAAGAATGGATGCTTTTGAATTATGGTGCTGGAGGAGACTCTTGAGAGTCCCATGGACTGCAAGAAGATCAAACCTATCCATTCTGAAGGAAATCAGCCCTGAGTGCTCACTGGAAGGACAGATCTTGAAGCTGAGGCTCCAATACTTTGGCCACCTCATGAGAAGAGAAGACTCCCTGGAAAAGACCCTGATGTTGGGAAAGATGGAGGACACAAGGAGAAGGGGACGACAGAGGACGAGATGGTTGGACAGTGTTCTCAAAGCTACCAGCATGAGATTGACCAAACTGCGGGAGGCAGTGGAAGACAGGAGTGCCTGGCGTGCTCTGGTCCAGGGGGTCACGAAGAGTCGGATATGACTAAACGACTAAACAACAAAGGCTTGTGTGGCATTCATACAGGGCTCCCGGTCGTTTCACGGACTATTGACCTGTACACCATTGCTTTATTCTTCCGCTGCCACCAACCAGGTTTCTTCTGGTGAAATACTGAGTCTCATTCAGGTTGTAAAGTCAACAATGAAGATTTAAGTTGATTGAAGAACAAACAAGTTTTAAATATGTTCAGAACGGTTCCTCAAATGCTCATCCTTAACTAGATGTGGCAATATCTCACACTGTCACACTCCTCTCTCAGTTCTATCCCTGTCTCTCACTCTAACGGTCACAACCACTACATTTGACTTTTACTGCCTCTGTCTGACCTTCACTCCTCTATCTCCCCATGGTAAACCTCAAAACCAGGTAGGCTCCGCCTCTGAGCTTTCTCATTGGTCAATCTACAGTAACTGTTTCCATCCCCCTGTACAAACATCATCATGAGGAATGGGCAAACGCCACAGCTTGCTTAAAAATTGGAAAGAAAATAGGGAATAACTATGTTGGGGGTCCCCTTCATGGATCACTGTCTTGTCGTGGCGAAGGGGCTTCAATAGCTCCAAGAAGTTGTGAGATATGCCATGCAGGGCCACCCAAGACGGACAGGTCATAGCCGAGAGTTTAGACTAAATCTGATCCACCTGGAGAAGGAACTGGGAAACTACTCCAGTATTTTGGCAAGAAAACTCCATGGACATAAAAAAGGGGAAGCTTTGAGAAGAAAGGATGAATTTCCAAGGCATGCTCTGGTTCATGGGGTCACAGAGAGTTGAACACAACTAAGGCGACTAAACAACAACATGCTGGGAGTGGGGTGGAAGAAAGAGAGGTTTGCATGAATTTTAGTCAGGCTTGTACGTGTACAGTCAAAACATGGTTTAGTACAGTGTGTTAATAATATAGGACAGGCTTCCTCAATCTCGGCCCTCCAGATGTTTTGAGACTACAATTCCCATCATCCCTGACCACTGGTCCTGCTAGCTAGGGATCATGGGAGTTGTAGGCCAAAAACATCTGGAGGGCCGAGGTTGAGGAAGCCTGATATGTTAACGGAGAAATCCGAGGGCTCCCCTGGACAAAAGCAAAGACACCAACCAGGACAATTGGAGCAAAACAGCAGCCAGTAGGCTTGATCTTTATTGAAGACTGTCGTGACAGGACTCCCACTTACTGCAAGATGGAAGCCATGAACAAAAGGAGACCCCAACCTTTATTAGCTACTAATCCCTCATGCTACACCCCTAAGACTACATCACAACTACATCATGACTACATCATTGACACGTCACAAAAAGGAGGGGTTGAGGGAGGAGTTGGGGTGGTAACCTGAGTGTCTTGTCACCTGGCCGGTTCCTCCTTTCCCCCTCCCCATGAGTACTTTCCCGAAGACAAAGGGGAGTTTGCAGTTTCCTGTCTCCAGAGGGAAGAGCTGATCACTGACCTTTGTTTCAGTCCGCGGTGAATCCACTCCCATATGCAGGTCCTTTGTGAGTGTAATGATCTTCTGTCTAGGACCATCAAGGTTGTCATGCCAACTGGGTAGGGCTCGCTGCGGATGTGTTGGCTACCTTGTGTCAAGACTCCCCCCTTTGATAGTCCTTCCTTCATGGTGTAAAATAAAAGTGGAACGGTACAGATCCGATGTACGGGTGTGTGATGGCCTGGGAATCCAATTCAGAGGCTGAACCGGAGGAATCCCAGCCTGCACAGGAGTCCCCGCCTCCAGGGCCAGCTGAACTGGGGCAGGGCCTTGATTCTGAAGCGCCTGCACCTGTGCCGGATCCTCAGGAGCAGGCACCAGGTGAATCCACTCTGGCTCTGGAGGTGGTTGAGGACTCAGTGCCTACAGGTGAGTCTCCCCCTGGGTCCAGTAACCCTTCAGCCTCTCCTGAACTGCAGAGGCTCAGGGCAGAGAGGCGAAGGGAACTGGTTTCTCCCAGGAGGAGTGCTCGCCTTAAGGCCAGGAGAGGCAGGTCTCCTGGGGGCCGGGACCGCCCCTGGCCTCAGAGAAGATAAAGGCCAGTCAGCCCGGTCCCAGGTTGCGGGAGCAACGTCGTTGAAGAGCTGTTTCGGCCAGCATCCAGTCCTGTTCATCCAGAGTTCCTGTCCTTGTCCGGCTTCTCGCTGTGGACCCCGCTTCACCCGTGGAGGACTGTCTGCCGACCCTCAGCTCAGGTCCAGGACCTCGCCCCATGGTAACCTCCCCCCTGGACCAGCACAGGCTGATTTTCTTTGAATTTATAACAGAAGTGTCGCATATGTTGTGTGTGAATGTGTGTGTGTCGTGTTTGTACAAACTGAATGATTTGGGGGGGGGGTCCTGCAACAGGTATAGGACATATCAAATAGATTTGAGATGGATCAGGCGGTTGCCATCTTCTTGTCTTTTGGACAAACTACACATTACATTAAAGATCTCAAGATCTTCTCAGCCCATCAAACCTTGGTGTGGCCTATGGCGCCTGGAAAATGCCCATTAAAAATTGCCCACTAACGTGTCGTCGTACTAACAGTTGTTGAACCTCCCTGTCTTGTGACCGATTTACCAACGCACCAGTTAGCTTATGTTTCCAGGAAACTCCCAAACTCTCCATGGTGACCCAGTGAAGTACATAAGGTGAATAGCGGCTTTATTGATGTTAACCATACCTGTCCCATACTGGGCAACTACATTTTGTGTGATTTCCTGTGTGACTATATCTGTCTGTCAGTCAAGTTTATTGCTTATAGCCAAAGGCTGCTGCAATGTATACAATGCCATTTGTGTATCTATCTATCTATCTATCTATCTATCTATCTATCTATAATAATATATACTAATTTGATACAAAAACTTAAAACATTTACATTATCAAAACATGACCTAATCTGCACAAAGCTATAGAAACTCCTTAGTATACAAATTGAAACATTAAACAATAGAATTTATAAGCTAAAATCACCGTGGGGCCACTAATATATTAAAAGTAATGTTAAATAATACAATAGACATTTATGTACAAAGTTTAGTGAGAAAGATACAGCTTGGTGTAGATGGGGTCAAATAAATTCATCTCCTTTACAGTTGATAATGATATTGGCTATATAATTTTTTTCTAATTTTCCTGGCAGCGGTTGCAAAAAGTGCAACACTCCAGGTCACATACTTATCAGTGTCTGCAAGGAGATATAGAATCATGTCAGAAGGATTCTGGCCAGGGGACCTTATCATTATAAGTGTCAAAAACCGTTCTCTTGCTTCAAGATATAAGGGGCAGAGCAAAATATAATGCGTAAGGTCCTCTAATTCAGGGCATCCCCTAATACAAACATGTTCGGTTACTGGTATGCCTCTATGTCTCCCATCTCTATAAGCAGAGTTTATTGTATTTAATTGTAACTCTGTAAAAGCTTTCCGGAGTTGTACAAAAGTCAAGTGTGACTATATCTGCAATTTTCCAAAATGGAAGATTTCCGTGAGGCTCGGCAAGTCTTGTGGCACCTTAAAGACAAACAAATTTGTCATGTCATAAGTTTTTGTGGACTGCAGTCCACTTCGTCAGATGCACTATCCAAAAGAGAGAAGCTGATACTATCATAAAATGGTTAGCTTTAAGGGGTCAGGATTCTTTGCTGATTTTGCTGCAGCCAACTAACAAGGCTATTTATTGGCTATGCTACAGCATTGGAATTTGTTGAAAACAGAGTCTTACCATTACTGGCTCTCCTTGGTTCGTAGTTACAAGCTGCTAGAAGTCAATGTATTTGTCCATGTGGGTTTTTTTTGTGTGTGTGCCTATTTGCAACCTTCCAAAACAAAGAGAAACTCAACAATTAATTTTGCTCAGTTTGCTTCTGAGTTAGGAGGTATTAGAAGCAAATATCACCTTGCCAACAAAGGTCCGTATAGTTAAAGCCATGGTTTTCCCAGTAGTGATGTATGGAAGTGAGAGCTGGACCATAAAGAAGGCTGATCGCCGAAGAATGGATGCTTTTGAATTATGGTGCTGGAGGAGACTCTTGAGAGTCCCATGGACTGCAAGAAGATCAAACCTCTCCATTCTGAAGGTAATCAGCCCTGAGTGCTCACTGGAAGGACAGATCCTGAAGCTGAGACTCCAATACTTTGGCCACCTCATGAGAAGAGAAGACTCCCTGGGAAAGACCCTGATGTTGGGAAAGATGGAGGGCACAAGGAGAAGGAGACAACAGAGAACGAGATGGTTGGACAGTGTTCTCGAAGCTACCAGCATGAGTTTGACCAAACTGCGGGAGGCAGTGGAAGACAGGAGTGCCTGGCGCGCTCTGGTCCATGGGGTCACGAAGAGTCGGACACGACGAAATGACTAAACAACAACAACAGAAGCAAATATACTTGATCTGCGTCAGGGGAACCCAGTGGATGATAAAAATTCTCTTCATTAATTCAGCAGGCCTTCATCACTGCTTTGTCTGGGATGTGATGCAAGATGATCTCAGTTTTCAAGAGATGCATCTTGGTTGAAGCCTCTAGAAGCATGGAGATGGTTAGGTTTGGTTCATCCAGCTTTCTGGCATTTGACCAGCGAGTTCACAGCTACCTTTCCCCACAAAAATGGACTCTGAACACACCACCTTGCATCATTCCATTCTTCTTCTTCGTTAATACTTTATTACATTTTTGAAATGTACAAAGAGAAGAATAACAAGAATAAATTGAACCTAAACTACATATTCTACAATAAGGGAAAAAAACTGGTGCAAATTATATATTGAGAATGTTTAAATATCTAGAACAAAAAAGAAAATAATAAAAAAATGAATAAAAAATAATAAAAAGAAAAAGGAGAAAGAAAAAAAGAAGGAAAACAAAACTAACAAAGAAAAATTCTTTATCATTTGCAACATTATTTAAGGAGTACAAACTTGAGTATTCTGTACACAAAATCCTATAAAGAAGTTACCTTCATACTGCTTTGAGTCCCTTATGAGTTTGTTGACTTCCCTCTACCTCTTTGCGGTTTCAACTCCAATATTGCATTTAAATAATCTGTATTTAAATGTTTATCCAAACAATCGGGGGGGGGGGATTCCCTTTCTGAGAAGTTAATCTAAACACAACCAAGTGTTGTTATTTGGAACCATGTTTTTTCAGATAATTTTTAAAGCAATCCCATTCTTTTTTAACCTTATCTTCTGAGTGATTTCTAATTAACTCTGTCGTTTTGGCGAGTTCAGGGTCCCCGCACAACTCTAACTGCCAGTCGTCTTTTGTTGGTGTTAAATCGTTTTTCCAGTATTTTGCTATTAAGATTCTTGAGTCATTCCATTAATTTGGTTTGGAATAAATGAAATTCATTTGGCAAGTAAATGAAAGTGATGCGCTTTACAACCAAGGCTCTAGCCCTTTCAATACCACCCCACCCCTGTTTTTGCTCCCCACCCCCCTTTCCCCTGTAATTTACAAACATTTACAAAAAATTATAAATTATAAAAATTATAACTTTACAAAATTTACTTGTGTTTACCAACCTACAGATCCCCCTGACTAAGCATACAGAAACCAGCCACGACCTTATTATTTGGGAAGTCTCGTTTTATTTTCAACTGAGGTCACAACTAGAGAAAGCAGGTTGGATCTACAACAAAATGTTGCAGCACAGGCTCCTCACTTCCAAACAGGAATGGGCCTGTTCACAGTTCCATCCATGCTGTTGTCCTCCAGCAGAATACTGCTCCAAGCTCTAAGGAACAGGGATGGTCAGGTATGTTAATTTCTATCAGTTTCTCGTTTTTCCAATCCTAAATTCAGTTCCCCATGCTTCCACATCACTTTGCAATAAAATTCCTCGTGAAAATCTCCCACTGGAGTCTGTTCAGGCCTTTGCTTTGAATACAAGCAGGCAGCTGTATTCCTTTGTTTATTCACCTACACACATAGGGATCTGTTGTTGTTGTTTAGTCGTGTCCGACTCTTCATGACCCCCTGGACCAGAGCACGCCGGGCACTCCTGTCTTCCACTGCCTCCCGCAGTTTGGTCAGATTCATGCTGGTAGCTTCAAGAACACTGTCCAACCATCTCGTCCTCTGTCGTCCCCTTCTCCTTGTGCCCTCCATCTTTCCCAATATCAGGGTCTTTTCCAGGGAGTCTTCTCTTCTCATGAGGTGGCCAAATTATTGGAGTCTCAGCTTCAGGATCTGTCCTTCCAGTGAGCACTCAGGGCCGATTTCCTTCAGAATGAATAGATTTGATCTTCTTGCAGTCCATGGGACTCTCAAGAGTCTCCTCCAGCACCATAATTGAAAAGCATCAATTCTTCGGCGATCAGCCTTCTTTATGGTCCAGCTCTCACTTCCATACATCACATAGGGATCTAGGATTAAATATTATCTACCAATTTATTCCCCATCATTTTAAAATTACACACACACACACACACACACACACACACACACACACACACACACACGATATATGATAGATGATAGATAGATAGATAGATAGATAGATAGATAAAGTAATTTGTTTTTAATGTTTTTGTTGGTGTTTCTAATGAGTAATTTAGGCTGCCTGCTGTAAACCCCTTAGAAGTCTTTTGTTCTAGTACGTAAGAAGCATTTTGCTAAATAATGAAACAGCAACAAATTCCTTGGAAGCTGCAGTTGTAACACATTAATTGACTTTTCAGTTCAGTAGCTTAAATGATATCTTGGGGGTTGAATCTCTGGGACACAACTGGGACACCCTTAATGGCTGCTAGAAGATTATAAAAAAAGAACCCGATCACAATCTTTTCTAAGTCCTTGATAACCAAGGAGGTAATAGCTACAAATTTACCCTAAGAATGGAGTTTTGCTTCTGCTAACTCTATAAATCCACTTGAAGCTGCAGTGGTTAACATATTAACTGATGTTTCAGTTCAGTTGCTTCAACAAATTCATGATTAATGCTTAGAAGAATTCCTCAAATACGTATGCTTCTCACACAGTCATAAACTTCCTAAACAGATTTCTAGTTTTCCAGAAGCGTTTGGGTAATTTCCCCACAAAATTCCCAAAGTGGTTTTTTTGTGTGTTTTTTTGCGGAGCTAGGGAACTTGCATTTGTCTAAAGCTAGAGAGCAAGATTGTTAGTATCTCAGTTTCACGTTCCTTGGCCAACTCTTGAGAAAGCGAGTTTTGTCAGCCACATTAAATCATACAAAGAACACAAGGAAACCCCACAGCACAATCCACTTAAACTTCCTTCTACACAAGCTCTGTTGAAACGACTGGTGGCTGAGTCTGAAGAGCACTAAAGGGCTCTTAACCAATCCATTTTGATGCAACTTCCGTAGGCAAACACCTTTGTAGTCTGTGCGTCCTTTTAAAAATTGGAATCGTTTCATTAGCTAGGCAGCAAAGGCAGGCATCCGCCGGGTGGATGACACATATTGTTTCAGGGTAGAGAGTGATTTCTTTTGAAAAGGAGGGGACATTTTATCATATGTGGTGGGATTGTAAGGTAATTAAAAATTTTTTGGAAATGATATACAACGAATTGAAGAAAATGTTCCATTTAACATTTGTTAAAAAACCCGAGGCATTTTTGTTAGGGATTGTAGGGAAGGACCTGCCAAAAAAGTTGAAAAACATCTTCATGTATGCGACAACGGCCGCGAGAGTTCTGGTAGCACAAGGATGGAAGACTGAAGAAACCCCAACTAAAGAATCATGGCAAGAAAAATTGATGGACTATGCAGAACTGGCAAAACTGACATACAAGCTATGGGACAAGGATAACTGTGACTTAAAGATGAATGGGAACCCTTTACAAAGTATTTGAAGACGCAACAAAGCGAACTGGACCCCTTGGCTGGTTTTGAATTAACATTCACAAACTTTTTATTGATAATAACCAGCTAAATAGTTTGAGGATCTATACAACTGTGTTACATGCAGAAAACAGCATTTTTTAGAGAAATCAAAGACTGGAACTGAGGGAAGTTGGGGGTGTGTGGGGATTCTGTGGGGGGAGGGAGGAAAAATGGAGGGGGAATAAGGATGATATGTTTCTGGATAATATGTTTTGTCTTAATTTTGAATAAAAAGTTATTTTTTTAAAAAAGAGAGATAGTGATTTATTTTGTGAGGCCAATGAAACATGCGCCTAATCAGATTTTTCTAAGAATTCCAGAGAATGGGCTCATCCACACTTCTGATTATTCTGTTATTTCTAGGCACAGGTCTGAGAGATTTTTATTTTGTCCCACCGCTTGGGAAAACCTGCAGTTTACTGCTGAATCAGAAGAACAAATGTCAATTCACAACACTCCCCAAAACTGTGCTCCTGAAGGAGCGTCTCCACCCCCATCGTTCAGCCTGGACACTAAGGTCCAGCTCCGAGGAGCTTCTGGCGGTTCCCTCATTGCAATAAGTGGGGTTACAGGGAACCAAGTAGAGGGCCTTCTCGGTAGTTGCACCTGTACTGTGGAATGCCCTCCTATCAGATGTCAAGGAAATAAACAACTACAGTGGTACCTTGGGTTACAGACACTTCAGGTTACAGATGCTTCAGGTTACAGACTCCACTAACCCAGAAATACCCTATTTTTTGCTCGATAAGACGCACCAGACCATAAGACGCACAGTTTTTGGAGAAGGAAAACAAGGAAAAATAATATTCTGAATCCTAGAAGCCAGAACAGCGAGAGGGAGCGCTGCACAGCGATCCCTCTCACTGTTCTGGCTTCTGGGATAGCTGCGCAGCCTGCATTCGCTCCATAAGACGCACACACATTTCCCCTTACTTTTCAGGAGGGGAAAAGTGCATCTTATAGAGTGAAAATTACGTCAGTACCTCGGGTTAAGAAATTTGCTTCAGGATGAGAACAGAAATTGCACAGCGGCTGCGTGGCAGTGGTGGGAAGCCCCATTAGCTAAAGTGGTACCTCAGCTTAAGAACAGTTTCAGGTTAAGAACGGACCTCCGGAACGAATTAAGTTCTTAACCCAAGGTACCACTGTATCTGACTTTTAGAAAATATCTTAAGGCAGCCCTGTTTAGCGACGTTTTTAATGTTTGATGTTTTATTGTGTTTTTTAATATTCTGTTGGAAGCTGCCCAGAGTGGCTGGGGAAACCCAGCCGGATGGGCAGGGTATAAATAAATTATTTATTTATTTATTATTATTATTACTCCAAACTCTGGCTTTGTCTGTGGGGGGGGGGGCAACCATTTGCCGTCTTGCACCAAGTCCCTTAATCCCCTTTAATGGTTCAACATTCATATTGTGGTCACTAAGTCTGGGGTGGTGCTATACTTCATCTCCACTGTGACAACCATGGGGCTCTCCCAATATGTCATCTGCCCAATGCATGTGGCAGGCCACACACTGATCTGGTTTTCTCAACAGGGCAGGAAGAGGGTGATCTCAGAGTGGGGAATTTGTAACATCAATGTCTTGTCTTGGTTGAATCCTTCTCTTTTTTAATAGATAGATAGATAGATAGATAGCTGATAGATGATTAATAATAATATTAATAATAATAATAATAATAATAATAATAATAATAATAATAATAATTTATACCCCGTCCATCTGGCTGAGTCTCCCCAGCCACTCTGGGCGGCTCCCAATCAAATGTTAAAAACAGTACAGCATTAAATAATAAAAACTTCCCTGAACTTGGCTGCCTTCAGATGTCTTTTAAAGATAGGATAACTGCTTATTTCCTTCACATCTGAAGGGAGGGTGTTCCACAGGGCAGGCGCCACTACCAAGAAGGCCCTCTGTCTGGTTCCCTGTAACCTCACTTCTCACAATGAGGGAACCACCAGAAGGCCCTCGGAGCTGGACCTCAGTGTCCGGGCTGAACAATGGGGGTGGAGACACTCCTTCAGGTATACAGGACCGAGGCCGTTTAGGGCTTTAAAGCAGTGTTTCCCAAACTTTTTTGGGCAACGGCACACCTGTTTACTGAAAAAAAATCTCGCGGCACACCACCATTAAAGCCCCGCCCCGTGACGTCAGCGCGCAGCGTCACGCCGGGAGGGACGCACGAAAGTGAAAGTTTTTCCCCTCCCCCCTCAGTCCCTCGCTCGGAATTCAGCTCGTTTGGGGCATCGCTCCGGCTGCTCCCTCTCCCGCCGCGCAGGAGCGATGCCTCTCTCTGGCTCTCCCTCCGCGCAGGCTGAGGGAGGGAGGGAGGTGCGCGTGTGACCCGTCTCTGCTGGGAGACCAAACCCAGTGAGGCAGAGTCGCGCGGAGGCGCCCAGGCAGCGCTGCCGGCTGCGAGGAGGAGCGCCAGGCAGCAGCAGAAGGCGCGGCCTCTCCTCGCCGCCGCCGCCCCGCCTCTCGCCGCCCGACTCGCCCGCCTCCCTCCAGGCATCTCGCGGCACACCAGCCGATGTCTCACGGCACACTCGTGTGCCGCGGAACACCGGTTGGGAAACACTGCTTTAAAGGTCAGCACCAACACTTTGAATTGTGCTCGGAAACGTACTAGGAGCCAATGCAGATCTCTCAGGACTGGTGTTATGTGGTCCCGGCGGCCACTCCCAGTCACCAGTCTAGCTGCCGCATTCTGGATTAATTGCAGTTTCCGGGTCACCTTCAAAGGTAGCCCCACATAGAGTGCATTGCAGTAGTCCAAGCGGGAGATAACTAGAGCATGCACCACTCTGGCCAGACAGTCTGTGGCCAGGTAGGGTATTATCCTGTGGAGCTGGTAGACAGCTGCCCTGGACACAGAATTAACCTGTGCCTCCATAGACAGCTGTGAGTCCAGAATGACTCCCAGGCTGCGCACCTGGTCCTTCAGATACATAGATAGAGGACAGAGATTAGATGATGATAGATAGATAGATAGATAGATAGATAGATAGATAGATCTACTTATTAAAAAATATACAAAGGTTCATACCCTGGCAAGGTATCTTTACATAATACACTGAAACAAAACAGCTTCTTAATCTTAAAAAGAGCAAAGGCAGAAAGAACGAAAATAAAAGAGAGAGAGAAAGCAAAAGAAGAGAAGGAGAGAGAGATTAAAGAAAGATAAAATGACTTCCGGTTCTCTGTCCTGCAGCTAAATATAGTATTCACTCATAAAATCCAACCATCTTCTGTAAACCAGTATTCTTTTCAATCTCCATGTCCCAACATTACAAGTTTGTTTTCTCTTTCATGCAAGAAGTCTGTAAGAAGTTTCCAGTTCTGAATAAATGTTGACAATTTTGATTTTTCTCTAATTAAGCATGTTAACTTTGCCATCTTAGGGTTTTTTTCCCCCGGTCCTTCCTCTGTAAATGTGTAGGGCTGCATCTTTCATGGTTGGGTCCTCTTCTGATGAGTTTTAGATTTTCAGTGGCTTTTCTGGAGAGGTGGGGGATCTATTAGAATGGTCCACCCTAGGAGGCTGATGGATCCAACTGGTTTTCAGATGGCGCTTGGGAGGGTTCCCATCTGACATGGCAGGAACCAATGTCAAAGCCAATCTGGCATCCAGAGATCTCCACAATTGAACCCATGTTAGTAGCAAAATGCTCCTGGCTCCTGAATAATTTCTAACACTGACTGGAAGAGACCTCAAGAGTCACCTAGTCCAAGCTCCTGCAATGCAGTTATCTCAGCTAGAGCATCCATGACTGATGACCATCCAGACTCTGCTTAGAAGCCTCCGGTGAAGGTCCACAACCTCCCATTCCACTGTCAAGAAAGTTCTTCCTGATATTTAGCCAGAATCCCCTTTCTTGTAACTTGAATCCATCTATAGTTGGTGCAGAACTCAGTGGGCAGATTATTGACTGGGACCAGAAAGTCTGAACATATTATGCCAATTCTGGCACAACTGCACTGGCTACTAATTAGTTTCTGGACTCGGTTCAGAGTCCTGGCTTTGACCTTTGAAGTAGGAATTTCCCCCACTCCCTCCACACCTATCCTAGAAACGAGAGTTCCACAAAAGTCAATTCAGATCTTACAAATAGGCTGGTAATAAATATTTGCAGGTGACTCATGATTCCGATTTCCTGTTATACGCGGCTTCCCCTCCCCCTGTCACAACGTTCACAATTCATCAGAAAACCATGACAGGTCCTTAAAAGAAAATTGTTATTTCAAAAAGCAGCTCAGGTTTCTTCTTCTCTTTGAGATGGAGGCGGAAAAAGTTCATGAAAGCCTGCAATTTATTCCATAGGAAACAGGTAAACATGTCGTTCCTGAAGATGGAGTAAAAGCTTATAAATTATCTGTTCGTGTCAAAGGTGGTCTCCTCACCCTTTCTAAGGTCAAAGCTGACTCTTTTTGTAAATATTTTAAAGAGGACAATTATAGCAACAGGAGAAAATTAGAAGATGAGAAACAAAACTACAAAAGAGGCACATAGAATGAGTTAAGTTTAACATAAGTTAAAATAAAGTCCAAGTAAAGTTAATCATCTTAAAAAGCAGAGACATCACCTTGCCAACAAAGGTCCATATAGTTAAAGCTATGGTTTTCCCAGTAGTGATGTATGGAAGTGAGAGCTGGACCATAAAGAAGGCTGATCGCCGAAGAATTGATGCTTTTGAATTATGGTGTTGGAGGAGACTCTTGAGAGTCCCGTGGACTGCAAGAAGATCAAACCTCTCCATTCTGAAGGAAATCAGCCCTGAGTGCTCACTGGAAGGACAGATCCGGAAGCTGAGGCTCCAATACTTTGGCCACCTCATGAGAAGAGAAGACTCCCTGGAAAAGACCTTGATGTTGGGAAAGATGGAGGGCACAAGGAGAAGGGGACGACAGAGGACGAGATGGTTGGACAGTCTTCTCGAAGCTACAAACATGAATCTGACCAAACTGCGGGAGGCAGTGGAAGACAGGAGTGCCTGGCGTGCTCTGGTCCACGGGGTCACGAAGAGTTGGACACGACTAAACAACAACAAAGTTAATCAGCTTTATCAGATCTTCAAGTACAGTTCCAGATTTTCTAGGCTTGTAATGGGGGTTGTCTTGAAAATGATGGCTCCGCTGTATATGTCATAAAATAATTCCAAATCGTATAAAGTATCTGAAGGTTCCAGACCTTGTTGAAATCTCAAATTATGTGTAATTTTCTCCATTGCAGTAAAAATTCAAGAGTGAGGGGTACCAAGTTACGATTATAATTCTTGCTGTTAAAATAATATACAACAGGGTGGTCCAATGCACAGCCCAAGGCCTTTTTTGGCGGCCCTCAGGAACATTTGATGGCCTGACCCCGGCCCTCACACCTTCCCAAAGCCTAGTTAGGGCATTCCCAGCTTTGGGAAGATAGCAGGAGGGCAGGGGTGTGTGTCAAATTTTGGCCTCGCTCCCTCCCAGCATGCGACAAGGCAATGTGCAGATTCCATGTCAAAGTACTCTTGCAACCCACTAGGTACGAAAAGTTGGGCTGCCCTGATATATAGGACCAATTCTTTTGGCAATACACCTGCATTGGCACCATCGACATATCCAGTAATATTAATTTTGGACCACAAACAATAGTTCCTTTAGTAATAAAGGGCAAAGCTTCTTAACAGGCTCAGAGAGCTTTGTCATTAGCCAGGCCAGGAAGTGCCCCCGACAAACATGTTTGAACATGATAGAGTGTTAGAACAATACTTGCTGCTGCTTCTGTGGAAGTGGAGCTTTTTGTAGGTAAGTAAGTAAGTAAATATATTTTTATTTATACCCCGCCCTCCCCGGCCTAGACCGGGCTCAGGGCAGCTAACATCAAATACATTAAAACACAATCAAACAATTGATTTAAAATTAGAATCAGGATAAAATTAAATGACTGCCCACGAATCACAACCATAGGGGCTGGGAACCTCAAGTATTCCTCAGGGCCAGCTATCCATGTTGGTCCTGTTGTAAACAAAAATTGCCCCTTTCCCTTATGGGGTATCCAAGAGCCCATATAGAGTCCTTACATAGGTTCCCTATTGGTAGGAGAAAATAACAGAGGCCAACCAGAGAATATTGAGAAGCAAAGCAGCTAGTAAGCCCGATCTTTATTGATCTGTTGCAACAGGGTGCTCCCCTCACCCACAGGAAAGGAGGAGGACCCAGAAAAACGGTGCACAAGGCCTTATGTAGACTTTTGAAATTGCCACCCTGTAGATCAAGACCACCCCCAGAAACATCATACATACATCACAGAAGGGGTGTAACCCAAGACCACCCCTCAGATACATCACACCTACATCACAGAAATTTTAATGTTGTCTTTCTCCTGTTGTTGTTTATCTCCTGTCTGGCAGGTTACTTGATTGGATTTCCTGGGTAGCCTGGCCAGTCTTTTGTAATGATAAATACTTAGTTCCTGGGCCAGGTCACAGGCTCACACCCTATTCAAACAGACATGATTAAAACAGGATTTGTGAAGGAAAAGACAATGGGGAGGCTTTTGACCTTGCAGAGAAAAGATTTGGTCAGTTTAGGAATCAAAATGGTTCCAGGTCGGTCTTCCTGTGCTGATCTATGTACGTGCTTGGTTGATACACTTATGAACATTACCATATATCTAAGAGCATAAAATTCCTATCACAGTCTCATATGATAAAAGATAAAAGAGCCAAAGAGGTAACTTACAGGGTCCCATAGAGTGGGGTCAAACTGGGCGCTGGACCAAAGGCCAGGCAGAACAGCTCTGTCTTGCAGGCCCTGCAGAAGGATGTCAAGTTCCCACAGGGACCTGGTCTTCTGCAATAGATTGTTTCCCCAAGTTGGACACCCATGCTGTAGAGTTTATGCCTCAATCTTTTATTATTATTATTTTCTGAAAAGACTAGCCTAAAGGCCAATATATATGTCACCACTAAAGAGACAGAAGTCAGGCGGGGCATTACATTCATGTATCCACGGCGTGCTGATCTGTTCCGTATCAAACAGGTCAAGCCCGTTCACATATGCAAATCCGCAGTTTCATGTTTTGCTGTTCCAGCCTATTGTTTGTACCGAAACTATTGTGTGGATTCCCCTCTCAGGGGGAAACGCATTCCTAGCGGGGAGTATAATTAATATGGGAAAAGCACACTTAGACATTTATTTTGATGTACTTCCTTGCCGGTACGTGTATATCTTCTAAAATGTACTGTCGGAGCCAATTATTTCTAGAAGCCAAGCGCCTGCATTTTGCCTGTAACTCATTTTGACCTTTAATCATACAATGGCTATACTAAATGTTTCCTTGCAACTGAGAAGACTGGTTGGCAGTAGATTGTGCTTGCTTGAAATTCCTCTTGAAACCACATGGTGTTTTTTTCCAACTGCCTATCTGTCTCCATCGACTTAACTGTGACAGTCATGAATGTGGTACTTTCCAGTGCTGCCATGGTGCAAAGATATGGATCCAAGGCATGGATCCTTATGAATCCTCTTTTTAAAATATTATATATGGGATCCGCCTAAAATCACCATCATATCATAAGCAACTCCAGCTCCTGCCAAACTAGCAGTTCAAAAGCACACCAGTACAAGTAGAAAAATAGGTACCGCTGTGGCGGGAAGGTAAACAGCGTTTCCGTGCACACTGGTTTCCATCACGGTGTCCCGTTGTGCCAGAAGCAGTTTAGTCCTGCTGGCCATATGACCCGGGAAGCTGTCTGTGGACAAACGCCGGCTCCCTTGGCCTGAAAGCAAGGTGAGCGCTGCAACCCCAGTGGCCTTTGACTGGGCCAGGGCCAGATTTAGGTTTGATGAGGCCCTAAGCTACTGAAAGTAATGGGGCCCTTTATATGTCCAGCTGTCCTTTGTCAACAACAAATTGTCACTGTTTTTTGTGTTGAATATATTCTGTATGGTAATGTATGGACCTAAAGCCATCTGCTCATAACAAAATATGTATTTTATCAAAGTACCATATTTTTTGCTCTATAAGACTCACTTTTTCGCTCCTATAAAGTAAGGGGAAATGTGTGTGCGTCTTATGGAGCGAATGCAGGCTGCGCAGCTATCCCAGAAGCCAGAATAGCAAGAGGGAATGCTGCTTTCACCGCACAGCGATCCCTCTTTCTGTTCTGGCTTCTGAGATTCAGAATATTTTTTTTCTTGTTTTCCTCCTCCAAAAACTAGGTGTGTGTTAAGTAGTGGGTTGACATAGCAGCCGGCACAGCGATTTCTTCAAGTAGCTCTTTATTAAGATAAGCTGGAATAGAACTGACTGCGAACAGCTCAGCCGGCCTGTATTTATAGGCAGCCGGCTGTCAACATTGTAACCACAACAGCCCAGAGTTCCCGCCTAAACTAACTGCCGCGGACCTGAGTGAAAACTATCTACAGACCTGAGTGAAAACTATATACAATATCCCCCTGTTGGCCCAGGGTGAAACTACACTACATAACACCCCTCCCCACCGAGATAAGGCGTTAGTTACAATTGTAATGGTTTCCTTATATACAGCACTACGCGTAATGGTTCAATTAGGCACAAAAGCATATCGGTTACATTTCCCATACTTAGACCAACAGTGATACCTGTCCAACAACGTAGTCCTTTAAATGAGTTGGGCGCTTGGAAACTCTGCCAGACCGCCGGGGACTGGTAGCCAAGTCCGGAGGGCCACACAGTTCTCGCTGAGGCTGTGGTGCGACCCTAGGTGGCGTTGGAACCAACTCCCCTGGATCCGCTGCTGTGGGTGGAGCCTCCGCAAGTGGAGTGGTCTGAGTCTGTTCTGAGACGGCTTGGTTCGGCTCCACGCTGGCAGTTTGCGAGGGAGGTGTAGGTGGGGCCTCGCCATCTGTACGTGTCTCTTCTGGAGCCGCAAGCGCAGTTGGGGGCACCTCGGTAGTGTCTAAGTCGCCAACCCTGCGCCTAAGCTGGTCTATGTGCCGTCGCCACAAACGTCCGTCTTCGAGTGCCACCTGGTACGAGCGAGGTCCAGTGACTCCCACTACTGTGGCTGGCACCCAAGGGATGTCCCCCACATAGTTCCGGGCAAAGACCTGGTTTCCTGGGACAAATGACCGTGGTGCGTTGGCACAGCCTGGGGGTTCAGCCACGGCAAAGTCTGGGTGTAGCCGGTCGAGCGGTGACCTGAGGCGGCGGCCCATAAGCAGTTCAGCAGGACTCCTCCCTGTGGCCGCATGAGGAGTGATGTGTTGCACGAACAAGTATTCGGCGACCCGCTCATGCCAGTCTCCCCGGTCCAGGCGCGCTAGTGCCTCTTTTGTCGAGCGCACCATTCTTTCCGCTTGCCCGTTGCTGGATGGATGAAAAGGTGCCGTTAGGGCATGGCGGATGCCCAGTCCCAAAAGATACCGCTCAAACGTGCCTGACGTGAACTGCGGTCCGTTGTCAGAGACAAGGACATCAGGACACCCATGCGTTGCAAACAGGCCTCGCAGCACCCGGATGACAGCTTCGGTAGTGGTGGAGGGCATCAGGGCGACCTCCAGCCATTTGGAATAGGCGTCCACCACTACCATAAAGGTCCAGCCGTGAAAGGGGCCAGCCAGATCGATGTGCACCCTCGACCAGGGTGTCTTTGGCGTCTCCCAGGTGTGTCCCTTAGCTGCCGGTGGTGCAGGCCTCGACTCTTGGCACGCTTGACAGGCGGACACCCAGGCAGTGATGGCATCGTCCATATTAGGCCACCAAACGTAACACCGAGCCAACGCCTTCATTTTGACAATTCCCGGGTGGCCAACGTGCAGAGCCTCCAGGACGCGCTGACGGAGTCCCTGGGGAATCACGACGCGGTCTCCCCACAGCAGACAGCCGCGATGAGCTGAGAGTTCATGTTGTCTGGTTGCGAAGGGCTGGAACTCCGATGCAAAAGGCCCTTGTGGCCACCCCCTCCACACCCAGTTGAGCACCCGGCTGATGGTGCGATCCTGGGCAGACGCGGAGGCCACAGTGGCAGCCGATACAGGCACTGCCGGAAGATCCTCAATCAGAAGGAGCGATGAAGCTGGAGCCGGGTCTTCCACAAATGCTGGAAGAGGGCAACGGCTGAGGGCGTCGGCATGGCCCATCGATTTTCCCGGGCGATGGATGAGCCGGTAGTGGTAGGCAGCCAGGAAAACAGTCCATCGCAGCATGCGTGGTGAGAGGACCGGTGGAGTTGGACGATCACCGGCGAGGAGGCCCAGGAGTGGCTTGTGGTCAGTGATGAGGTCAAAAGTCCTGCCATAGAGGTATTCATGGAACCTCTTCACTCCAGCCACAAGTGCCAATGCCTCCTTGTCGAGCTGGCTGTAATTCCGTTCCGTCAGTCTCTGCGTTAGAGATGCAGTTGATGCCGGTGACTTCCAGGCCGAGGGCATCAAACCATTCTAGCCCTAGGAGGCTTGGCCGCTGACCTTTGACCACCACCAACCGGAGCAGGCCCGAAAAATCCTTGAAGGCGATCCGGAACCGGCCAACGCCAACCACGGGAATGTCGTTTCCCTGGTAGTCTCTCAGGTGTACGCGGTGAGAGTCGAGTTGCCTTTTGGATACTCTGGGTACCAGTCTTTTGATGGTGCTCCATGACACGACGGACAGGGCAGACCCGGTGTCGATCTCCATGTCACATGGAGCTCCTTCAATGAGCACCGTGACGTTCAGCTTGCGTCGCGTAGACGAGTTGGTTTGGCCAATCGTGGTTCCAGACGGGCAGCGGCAGTTGGTGAGAGCGAAACAACTTTCCTTGGCGGACTGGAGTGAAGACTTGAACTTGCGAGTCGATGAAGGGGGGGTGTCAGACGGAGCCGATCGGCAGACCTTAGCGATGTGGCCCCTTCTGGAACACCACCTACAGATGGCGTCTCTGAATCGACACTTGGCACGGGAATGGTCGCCTCCGCAGCCAGCACATTCCGGTTGGCCCTTGGACTTCTGTTGGAGCTTCCGGCGCTCCCGCTTTGTCTGGTGCACGTCATCGTCTTCACTGGAGGATGCCTCATCACTGCTGGCCTCTTCATGATGCACCGGAACTGGCCCCCTAGCAAGACGCGGGCTGCTGGACTTGCGGATCTCCTGGGCGGAGCGTTCAGCAGCTTCTGAGGCCACAGCCTCCTCAATGGCTTTCTGTAGCGTGAGGTCTGGCTTGGCTAGGAGACACCGTTGCAGATGGATGTCCCGGACTCCGCAGACGATTCGATCCATCAGGGCATCGTCTAAGTCTCGGAACTCACAGTGCATTGCAGCCTGTCGCAGGGCGGTGGCGTAGTTGTTGATTGACTCCCCCTCTGCCTGGTTCCGGTGGTAGAACGCATGGCGGGCAGCAATCTTGGACGGCTTTGGTGCGTAGTGGTTGCGGAGCTTCTCTTGGATCGTGTCCCATGGTGTTGCCTGGACTGCTTCAGGCTCAACCAATGCTCGGGCCGTCTCAAACACCTCAGGCCCACAGAGGCTGAGAAATAGGCCCCGCTTCCGATCCACTGATACTGCTGTCAGCTCGTTGGCTTGGAGGTAGCAGTCGAACCGAGCGAGGTAGGAGTCCCATGACTCAGAGGCTGGCGCAAACGGCGGTAGAGGCACAAGTGAAGCCATGATTCCGATGCCGGCGTGAAGGGCGATGGATGGAACACAGTGCTCTAGCCAGAACAGTCAGCTCTGAATTGGTTCTGCCCAGTGATTTCGCTCAGTGATTTCGCTCAGTGATTTCGCTCTGTGATTCAGCTCAGTTCAGAGGATGGCCGCATCTGGCTGTGCTCTGATGTCCATCTATCCCACCCTCGTCGCCAGTGTTAAGTAGTGGGTTGACATAGCAGCCGGCACAGCGATTTCTTCAAGTAGCTCTTTATTAAGATAAGCTGGAATAGAACTGACTGCGAACAGCTCAGCCGGCCTGTATTTATAGGCAGCCGGCTGTCAACATCGTAACCACAACAGCCCAGAGTTCCCGCCTAAACTAACTGCCGCGGACCTGAGTGAAAACTATCTACAGACCTGAGTGAAAACTATATACAATATCCCCCTGTTGGCCCAGGGTGAAACTACACTACATAACAGTGTGTTTTATGGTCTGGTGCGTCTTATACAGCGAAAAATATGGTAATTTGTTTTTTATCTTATATTTTTGAAATGTACATCCAGGATTTTTTCCTTTGCATTTTTTTGGGGTCCCCAAGAGAGTGGGGCCCTAAACTAAAGCTTGTCTAGCTTATACGTAAATCTGGCACTAGACTGGACCTAACTGTCCAGAGGTCCTTTACCTTTACCATTACCTTTTTTTTGATGAAGGCACCAGGTGAGCATCTCTGGGGAGTGTTTTGATTCTCCTGGATCCAACTTCAGTCCCAAAGCCTTGGGAAAGCAAAGAATATGTATGTATGTATGCAAGACTGTTGGGGTGGGGTGGGGAGGCAGGAAGCCACCACCCTCAGTTTGCCCTGAGCCAACCACTGCCTGCCTGTCTGTCTTCTTCCTTACCCCCATCATTCTGCCCAGACACTGAGGTCCAGTGCCGAGGGCCTTCCAGTGGTTCCCTCCCTGTGAGAAGCCAAGTTACAGGGAACCAGGCAGAAAACCTTCTCGGTGGTGGCACCCGCCCTGTGGAACACCCTCCCACCAGATGTCAAAGAGAAAAACAACTAGCAGACTTTCAGAAGACATCTGAAGGCAGCCCTGTTTAGGGAAGCTTTTAATGTTTAATAGGTTATTGTACTTTAATATTCTGTTGGAAGCCGCCCAGAGTGGCTGGGGAAACCCAGCCAGATGGGCGGGGTATACATAAGAAATTATTATTATTATTATATACCAACCATCTGCCTGTCATTTCAACTGGCTCAATCTACTGCTGGCTTCTGTTTTACCAGTCTCAATGGACACCCCCCCCCACTGTTATGCCCACAGCACTCTTTCCAGATTCCAAATGTGCCCCCGAAGGATTGGAGACCCCTGGTTTAGTCTTTGGAAAGTACCGTATTTTCCGCTCTATAGGACGCACTGGACCACAGGAGGGGGAGAACAGGGGGGAAAAATTCTCCCCCTCTCTGCTCAGCGCCCCTTCAGCGAAGTGGGAGGAGAAACGTGCACCGACCCCTCTCACTCTCCAGGCTTCAGGCGGCTATCTGCAAGCCTTTGGAGCGCAGTGGGAACTCATGCTGCGCTCCGAAGGCTTGCGGATAGCTGCCTGAAGCCCCCGGAGCATAGCGGGAGTTCCCTGCGCTCCGGGGGCTTCAGGCGGCTTCAGCGAAAGCAACGCGAAGCCAAGGAGCGCGGGGGGAGCTCTCCCTCTGCGCTTCGGAGGTTTTGCGTTGCTATCGCTGAAGCCAAGGAGCCTGCATTCGCTCCATAGGACGCACACACATTTCCCCTTCATTTTTGGAGGGGAAAAAGTGTGTCCTATAGAGCGAAAAATATGGTAACTTAACCTTTGCTTTATACTGAGGTGGTCAACCAGTGTTTCATCCACCCCATTCAAGTTACAGGTAGGGTTTCTCATGGTTAAATGTCCCTCCACTCAAAAGCCAAACAAACCCCCAGCACATGTACATATGGCTTACCCTCAAGCATCCTGGGAACTATATTTTAACCCTCGCCAAGCTACTGTTCACAGCACCTTTAAACTACAGTTCCCAAGATTCTTTGAGGGATGCTGTGTGTTTTAAAGGCTGTGTATGTGCAGCCTTAGGGACGCGGGTGGCATTTGGGTTAAACCACAGAGCCTAGGACTTGCTGATCAGAAGGTCAGCGGTTTGAATCCCCGCGACGGGGTGAGCTCCCATTGCTCAGTCCCAGCTCCTGCCCACCTAGCAGTTTGAAAGCACGTCAAAGTGCAAGTAGATAAATAGATACCACTCCGGCGGGAAGGTAAATGGCGTTTCCGTGCGCTGCTCTGGTTCGCCAGAAGTGGCTTAGTCATGCTGGCCACATGACCCAGAAGCTGTATGCCGGCTACCTCGGCCAGTAAAGCGAGATGAGCGCCGCAACCCCAGAGTCAGTCATGACTGGACCTAATGGTCAGGGGTCCCTTTACCTTTACTATGTGCAGCCTTATTTAGCTCAACTTGTGGGAAATAGCATCGTATGGAGCAGCGTTCAGTCATCTGAACTCCACCCCGAAGTCTGATCTGGTACAGGCCAGATACACATTTAACATCTGAGTGAAAGCTAAGTCTCTGAAGTAAGGTGGGGGAAAATGCCGTCTGAGTAAGCATGTTTTATCGCACAAGTAAGCTTTTGTTTTGTCACAGTCATTATTAAGACGAAATCTCCTACTTTATGTTGCTTTTGGATCACCCCGATGCGTAAGAACATTTCGGTTTAGCGGCTGGGGCGCTGCTCCTTTCCACTCGGTTGGAAACGCAGCAACAACACAGATGTTTTCCTTGGGGAAATTCCAGAAATGTTTTGCGTAAGATGATGGCACGAAGCCAGCTTTTCAGAAACAGAAGGAATATCAAGCATATGGTCTCGTTCATGCCTCGCTCAAGAAGAGAAATTGGTCGGTTGTGTGTGAAGCGATAAATTAGGTCAATGACAGGAGACCCGCTAAAGAATTTCCGCCTAATCCCCAGAGCTGTTAACACACACAAAATTGACATTGCTAATCCAAACTGAGTCTGTGGGCCTGTTTGCACAGGTGAGTAAGGGTTTTGTCGTCAGAATGTGTCAATCTTCAACAACCACCCTGTTTATGACCCTCTAATCTACGCACAGATTAGCTGAATAATATTAGTTCCTGAAAGATGAATGCTTCATGAGCTCTGATATCTCAGCTCTGTGACCACCATATTATATACGTATTTCTGTTCTGCTATGATCTACAGACTTGATAGGTTTTGTGTTGTTGTTTTTTACAACGAAACAAAAGGCACATTATTAAAATCTTGTTTAGAAGGTAATGGCTGTATTCCACATAGGCAAAATGGCTAGTACTGTCAGTGGAAGGATTTATCCTTGCACAATTTAATGTTTCATTCCCTTCCCTTCCCTTCCCTCCCTTGCCCCCCTAAATCCATCCTAGGGTTTCTCCCAACCTTCAATTTTGAATGACACAGGAAGGATAAGAGGAGTTGGGGGGGGGAGTCCCATTGCACTACCAATATTACATGTGTGGAACTACTTAGTTGAATATATCCCTAAAAGTCCACCCTGGGCATTAAAGCCAACAAATATAGGAAAAATTACAATATTTCTGAAAGGTGTTTGGTACAAGGAAAGCCACAGCCCCTGTGACGTTCTCCTTTTGTGACTATGATGTTGAACCTGAGATCTGTGGATGAAGGGAGGTATACAAATTTAATAAATAATAGTGATTCTGGTCTTGCTTGGCCACTGCTAGTCTACAATTAGCTGAAAGCCAATTAATTTAAAGAAAGGAAAATTACAGCTATGGTTCCTCGTGATAGCCAATACATTGCTATCATTGAAACTGCCCAGCCTCAAACAGAAAGTAGGAGAGTTTCTCCTGAAACCCACCCCAAATCAGCCCCTCACCCCACTTGAGGGGCTCCTAGAATGGTCTCTCAGATCAAGTAAAACTGTCTTTTTTTGCTGAGGGCTAAAAGAGCCCTAAATGGAACTGACGCTCCGAAGGAGAAGGGACAGAATATCAGAAGAAGGGAAGCCATAAATGCTACAGATAACAGTTGGCCTGGAATTCATCTACATGAGTCGTAAGAGGCTAATTGGATCTTAAAATGGTGAAGGCCAGAGAGGATCATGTGAAGGTCAGAGGCAAGGGGAAGAAGTTTGAAAGAGTTGAGGTAAATTAGGGAGCATCAACAGCAAGGAACAGATATCCCTGAGGCATCAAATGTGAAGAGCCATCTCCTCTCAAAACACCCTGAAAACCAAAATTATGTGCCCAGTACCAGAACACATAGTTCAGCCCCAAAGACACAAAGGGATATCAGAAGCCTTCCTTCTGAAACATAAAATCACTTTAGAGTGCTGTAAATAAAACGATTCTAAGAAAAATTATAGCGGATATTCATATGCGGTGCAGTGAAGAGTTTTCTTTTTCCCTATCTATAGATGTATATCGTTAACTAGAAACAAAAAGTACTGTTTATAATAGTAAAAAAGGCAACCTGTGTTGTTAACTAACTCATTCTGAGGTGAAATACTGTGTTAAAAGTGTAATTAGGCTAAAGACGTCGTTTAGAAGATGATGAGGACATAGCTGGGATAGCTCAGTCGGTAGAGCATGAGCTTCTTGATCTCAGCGTTGTGGATTTGGACTAGATGACCCTGGTGGTCTTCCAACCCTACAATTCTATGATCTGAAGTGTCACTGTCCCCAGGATGGGGAAGCTGTGGATCTCCAGACATTGCTGAATTGCAACTCACTTCAGCCCTGACAACTGGCAATACTGGTTGGGGCTGATGGAAGTTGGAGCCCAAAAGCATCTGGAGGGCCAAAGGATCCCCACCCCAGCTGTAGCTTGTAGGGCGCCATGTTTCTCTGTCCCTCCCTCTAGGGATACCTGTCTAGCCAAGCCTGAGATGTGAAGGTATGTATGCCGGCTCCCTCGGCCAGTAAAGCGAGATGAGTGCCGCAACCTCAGAGTCGCCCGCGACTGGACCTAATGGTGAGGGGTCCCTTAGGGATGCGGGTGGCGCTGTGGGTTAAACCACAGAGCCTAGGGCTTGCCGATCAGAAGGTCGATGGTTCGAATCCCCATGACGGGGTGAGCTCCCGTTGCTCAGACCCTGCTCCTGCCAACCTAGCAGTTCCAAAGCATGAAGTGCAAGTAGATAAATAGGTACCGCTCCAGCAGGAAGGTAAACGGCATTTCCGTGCGCTGCTCTGGTTTGCCAGGAGCGGCTTAGTCATGCTGGCCACATGACCCAGAAGCTGTACGCTGGCTCCCTCAGCCAATAAAGCGAGATGAGCACCGCAACCCCAGAGTCATCCGCAACTGGACCTAATGGTCAGGGGTCCCTTTACCTTTTACCTGGCGACTTGCATGAGGGACTGATCAAGGTTTGCATTGGTGTACTGAGGGAAACAAAAAGGAAACAGCAACCCTGCAAAACCTCAAATTTACCTTGCCCGCCTGTGCTGGACAAGCAAGCACTGCGACTGCACCTTAAGTTTCTGAAATATTGCTGCAGACCAGCTCTGTAAAAGGATGGGAGGATAGCATGGAAAAACCCTGAAAGGCCGTGTTCCTGGCCACACCCTCCCCTGCTATCTGAAGAAGAACAGAGTGAATTGAATGAAGAACAGATTTGACATTGGCTGCCTAGTCTGAAAGCTGCCTTGACTATTCCAATGGCCACTTTAACTGCCTAATGGCCTGCTTGCCAGTACGAGGAGCTGTCCAGTGAGTCAGGAATCAAGGTATTCAGGACAAACAGGGAGCTGTCCAGCAAGAAGAAGCTTTTGCTTCAGCCTGGCCTAGGCCTAGACTGCTCTTCTACCTCACTGTCTTTTGGGCACTTGAGGAATCTGACTTCCTCCTGAGAAGCAAGGACAGGAGATGGTCGCCTTTGTGGTACCAGACACATCTCCATTTTGGGGTTGCCACTCAGAGATGCCGCTGTCCCTTCTCCTGGGGGTGACTTGGGTGTATGTGGTGTCTGAGAGCAGTCAGGGTGCATTGGCTCCCCCCAAATGGCAGCCTCCCCAGGCAGGGTATGGTGGTCTCAGGAGAGCTATGGTTATCCTCTGATTCCCTTTGTGTATGTGTTTTTGTATATAATTTTTATTAATTTTCCTGTTTTACAATTTAAGATACAGTGGTACCTCGGGTTACATACTTAATTCGTTCCGGAGGTCCGTTCTTAACCTGAAACTGTTCTTAACCTGAGGTACCACTTTAGCTAATGGGGCCTCCTGTTGCTGCCACGCCGCCAGAGCACAATTTCTGTTCTCATCCTGAAGCAAAGTTTTTAACCCAAGGTACTATTTCTGGGTTAGCGAAGTCTGTAACCTGAAGCATATGTAACCTTGATTTCTTATTCTTCCAGTATGTTTTGCCATCCATAAGTTTTTGTATCCATTCTTCCTTTCCTGGGACTTCTGCCTCTTTCCATTTGGGGGCAGGTAACATTCTTAGCACTGTAGTCACCTACATGAATATACAGTTTATATGTCCCTACAGTTCCCAAAAGAAAAGCTTCTGTGTTGTTTTTACAAACGTTACTGTAAACATCTTATTCATTTCATTATATATCATTAAGCTTTAACCTCACTACAAGACCACCACCCCTTTTACCTTTTGATCCAGGCAAAGATCATCATCACTACCACATTCTCAGAAGGAATGAGGGAGACATTCGTCTAAAGGTTTCACCCCACACCAAATTCTCCTGTTACCAGATTTATGATGGGGTATCTTTAAAAAGGGATGCAGGTAGCACTGTGGGTTAAACCACAGAGCCTAGGACTTGCCGATCAGAAGGTCAGTGGTTCGAATCCCCGCGACGGGGTGCGCTCCCATTGCTCGGTCCCTGCTCCTGCCAACCTAGCAGTTCAAAAGCACACCAGTGCAAGTAGATAAATAGGTACTGCTCTGGCGGGAAGGTAAACGGCGTTTCCGTGCGCTGCTCTGGTTCACCAGAAGCGGCTTAGTCATGCTGGCCACATGACCTGGAAGCTGTATGCCGGCTCCCTCGGCCAGTAAAGCAAGATGAGCGCCACAATCCCAGAGTCAGTCACAACTGGACCTAATGGTCAGGGGTCCCTTTACCTTTACCTTTAATCTTTAAAAAAGACTACACCGTCCCCAGCCTCTCCCTTTACGTAAGCATTAATGCTTGGGCGCGTTCTGAGGAGTAGCACACACAGTTGACATGCTTCTTGGCATTTTCCTTTGCGTAAACAAGGCTGCTGGCTGCGCAAGTATTTTCTACGGTTCAGAAGCCGGCCAAGGCATGGGACAGGATGTTGTACTCCTTGCAAGCAGGCAGCCACAAGACAGAGATTTTCCTGACCTGTGATTTGAATTTGGCTGCTCTTTGCACAAATGTCCTCTTCCCCGTGCATTGCTCTGCCTTGACCGAGGGGGAAATGACACGTGTCACTCAAATGTGTGGAACAGAGCCCTTACTCAACTCTGCACACCCGAAGCCCGGGAGCAGCTTCAGAAGACTGCCCCTGCATCTCTTTCTATTCAAAATTGTGTTCCATCATGCCGTTCCAGGAGTATGGATATGGAGCCATTGTTGTGAGGCTAAAATGCAAAGCCAGGGCTGGATTTAGGTTTGATGAGGCCCTAAGCTACTGAAGGTAACAGGCCCTTTATATGTCCAGCTGTCCTTTGTCAACAACAAATTGTTGCTGTTTTTCATGTTGAATATATGCTATATGGTAATTTATCGGCCTAATAGGTATCTAAAGCCATAACAGGATCAAATTAAAAAAATAAAAATCTAAAGCCATTTGCAGCGTGGGTGGCACTGTGGTCTAAACAACAGAGCCTAGGGATTTCCAATCAGAAGGTCGGCTGTTCGAATCCCCGTGACGGGGTGAGCTCCCGTTGCTCAGTCCCTGCTCCTGCCCACCTAGCAGTTCGAAAACACGTCAAAGTGCAAGTAGATAAATAGGTACCACTTCGGTGGGAAGGTAAACGGCATTTCCACGCGCTGCTCTGGTTCACTAGAAGTGGCTTAGTCATGCTGGCCACATGACCCAGAAGCTGTACGCCGGCTCCCTCAGCCAATAAAGCGAGATGAGCACCGCAACCCCAGAGTCATTCGCGACTGGACCTAACGGTCAGGGCTCCCTTTACTTTTACTAGGTATCTAAAGCCATTTGCACATGCAGAATGTAGGCACCCTATATATAGAAATGAACAAACCAGTGATATTTTAGGGAGCAGGCTAGCAGGCGGGGGCCCCATTACTTACATCATAGGAGCCTACACAACACAAAATGCTGTTGCTGTAGGTAGGTTTTATTTTATTTGTTTTTTATCTTATATTTTGGAAATGTACATCCGGTTGTTTTTTCCCTTTTAATTTTTTGTGGGGCCCTAAGCTATAACTTCTTCAGCTTATACGTAAATCCAGCACTCAGGACAAGTCATGTCTTGCACATTGCTCATGCCCCAAGAAGGCTGCAAAAATCAAGGCAGTGATGATAGAGACTTTGCATATAATAGCCAACTTTCATCCTGAGAAAAGTTATGGAAAGAGGAAATAAAATTGACTGCATGCCGTTCATTGAAAGAAAATTATATGAAAATGATGTATCATTGGTATTTAACACCGAGTAAAATTGCGAAAGAGACATGGGTGGTGCTGTGGGTTAAACCACAGAGCCTAGGACTTGCCAATCAGAAGGTTGGCGGTTTGAATCCCAACTGTTCAAATCTTTGGCAGGGATGTAAAGACACTTGTAATGTGGAAGTTTTAATGGTAATTGTGCTTATTATACAATAGTTAATAAAGGTAAAGGGACCCTGACCATTAGGTCCAGTCATGACCAACTCTGGGGTTGCAGCGCTCATCTCACTTTACTGGCCGGGGGAGCCGGCGTACAGCTTCCGGGTCATGTGGCCAGCATGACTAAGCCGCTTCTGGTGAACCAGAGCAGCACACGATAACGCTGTTTACCTTCCCGCCGGAGCAGTACCTATTTATCTACTTGCACTATGTGCTTTCGAACTGCTAGGTTGGCAGGAGCAATAGTTGGCAATAGTTAGATAAGGGTAAAAGATGCAGTAAATTTAATCTTAAAGATGGAACCCATGGAGGGAGAGAAGGAGGTCTAAGGGTTCGAAAGAACTCTGTATTTTAATGTTTGAAATCGCTATGTTTTATATGTAATTTTTTTAAAAAAAACCTTCACACACACACACACACACACACACACACACACACATAAAAGGAAGCTGCAAAAATCATTGTGATCAAAAAGCTGGGGCTCTGCTAACTCATTGCTACTTCTGAGGATGCTGTTGTTGGCAAGTGAAGAAGCCTTGAATTCCCGGCGCAATACAAGGTTTTGCCGGAACAGCTACTGGTGGAACACATCTGAGGACTTCTGTTTACAAACATGCAGCGGAGGAAAAATAACTCTATGATCTATAGATGAATTTCATGGAATGCACACAATTACAGGAAGAGCAATGCACCATGAAATAACAAGCAGGGAGAACAGGTTTGGCCACGTGAAACGGAATAGGGATTTTCAAACTGTGGGTGGAGTGAGCTTTTAAAGGGATTAGTCACCAGAGCTGTCCAAATTGCTGTCTACTTGCAGCCTAGGTTGCCCAGGGTCATGGGGAACTGGCCATGAAAAGAATTAAGCAATAAACAGGATTGTAATTGAAAATTAATTTTAAAATTACTAAAAATAATAATGATCAGGCACTCTCTCTTTGATCCTTTGTGTGTCTGGTAGGATTCTTCAAGTGGGTTTATAATAATAATGATTTATTATTTATACCCCGCCCATCTGGCTGGCTTTCCCCAGCCACTCTGGGCGGCTTCCAACAGAATATTAAAATACAATAGTCTATTAAACATTAAGAGCTTCCCTAGACAGGGCTGCCTTCAGATGTCTTCTAAAAGTCTGGTAGTTGTTTTTCTCTTTGACATCTGGTGGGAGGGCATTCCACAGGGCCGGTGCCACTACTGAGAAGGCCCTCTGAAGACCGGTGTTATGCGGTCTTGGCGGCCGCCCCCAGTCACCAGTCTAGCTGCCGCATTCTGGATTAGTTACAGTTTCTGGGTCACCTTCAAAGGTAGCCCCACGTAGAGCGCACTGCAGTAGTCCAAGTGGGAGATAAATAGAGCATGCACCACTCTGGCGAGACAGTCCATGGGGAGGTAGGGTCTCAGCCTGCGTACCAGTTCAGTGTTAATTATTTGGGACAGTTTCATGATCAGAATGAAAATATCCCCAGGGTGCTGTCTCTTCATCTTAAAGCCAATAGGCTGAAAAAGCCTTATGACATGCAACAATTTACTTTTACAGTGGTACCTCGTGTTAAGTACTTAATTCATTCCGGAGGGCCATTCTTAACCTGAAACTGTTCTTAACCTGAAGCACCACATTAGCTAATGGGGCCTCCTGCTGCCACCGCGCCACTGGAGCACGATTTCTGTTCTCATCCTGAAGCAAAGTTCTTAACCCGAGGTACTATTTCTGGGTTAGCGGAGTCTGTAACCTGAAGCGTATGTAACCCGAGGTACCACTGTATTTGGAAAAGACCGTGATGTTGGGAAAGATGGAGGGCACAAGGAGAAGGGGACGACAGAGGACGAGATGGTTGGACAGTGTTCTCGAAGCTACCAGCATGAGTTTGACCAAACTGCAGGAGGCAGTGGAAGACAGGAGCGCCTGGCGTGCTCTGGTCCATGGAGTTACGAAGAGTCGGACATGACTAAACAACAACAAATAGGTTTTGTCACTGAGTTGGATCAAAACATGCTTGGCTGTGGAAGATATTTGTCTTGTGCAAACTGCATATGGCAGTGTACCCTAGGATCTATGGAACACCAGTCTGAAAATCTCATATATTGCTGTACGGCACGCCAATCTCCAAGGGGTGCGACATACACTCTCTGGCATCTGGCTTCAGCCTGTTTCTATCTCAGCTCTCTCACACCCATGCCCTAGCCTTTGTCTGTCTATCTACCAACCAAGTCCATCCATTTGCCCTCTAGCACAGAACAACTCATACTTGGGGGCCATTATGGCCCTTTGCCTGGCTAATTCAACAATGAGGTCCTCTATTAGATTTTAACCCTTTCTGGACTGAAGCATAGAGCCCACCCCTCCCCCAAACTGTAGACCTAACCATTGGCTCTCCTGCCAACCTAGCAGTTTGAAAGCACGTCAAAGTGCAAGTAGATAAATAGGTACCACTACAGCGGGAAGGTAAACGGTGTTTCCGTGCGCTGCTCTGGTTCGCCAGAAGCAGCTTAGTCATGCTGGCCACATGACCCAGAAGCTGTACGCTGGCTCCCTCGGCCAGTAAAGCGAGATGAGCGCCGCAACCCCAGAGTCAGCCACGACTGGACCTAATGGTCAGGGGTCCCTTTACTTTTACTAACCATTGGCTATTGCTTGCTATGATATTTATTTTATAAATGAATCTTTCCAACACTGTACATTCAGTGCATGTGAACCCATGTATTAAAAACCACGACTTTTTGCATGTACAGTCGTACCTTGGGAGTCGAACAGAATCCGATCGGGAAGCCCATTCGACTTCCAAAAAGTTTGAAAACCAAATCGCAGCTTCTGATTGGCTGTAGGAAGCTCCTACAGCCAATCAGAATCTGCGGAAGCCCCGTCGGACGTTCAGCTTCCAAAAATAGTTCACAAACTGGAACAGTCACTTCCGGGTTTTCAACGTTCGGGAGCCAAAATGTTCAGAACCAAGCTGTTCGAAAACCAAAGTACGACTGTATTGGACAAATGAGAATTAATGGCTTGGGGTGAGTGGTTTATGGTTCCTTATCAGAACTAATGGACGGAAAATAGCTGGAGATATTTCTTGAAATTTCTGAATGGGAAAATATATCATAAGGGGTTTTTTCGGGGGGGGGGGTACAAACATTTTCTTATTCCTTCCCATCTGAAGGGAGGGGCTAATAAAGGTGTTGATATGTTTATGTTTATGTTAGTGTTAAGGATGGGAAGGAAATTTGATTCAGTTCACATTTAAAAGCGAATCTATCAAATTTGATCGTTCTGAAATAAGGTGAGAACTGAAACACAGCTTTCTTTTGAAATTTGAACTTATCCAAATTTGCAATTCAGTAATCCAACCAACCAGTGCTTCGAAAAAATGCATATATTATGGGAAAGTATGCATAGCAATTTATATATTAGTGAAAATTGTATACAAAAAGTGCATTATACCAGGGAACATTGCTTGCAAAAGAAAAGTACATTAGTCAAAACTGCCTGTAAAATTTGTTTATTAAGAGAAATTCAGTGTTGGATTTCTGTGAGGTTTTCTTTATTTTAAACAATTGAAATTGCTAGAGAACTGTGGAGAACTAGGGTTAAGACAGGAAATATGAGGAAGTGAGAGGACGAAAACTGACAAATCTTTCAGTTCAACGATAGAAAAATGTCTATAAAACTGGGAAAGCACCGCTGACAGGATGGGGGGTGGGGGTGGGCAAAGAGGAAGAAACTCTATGCACTTGGAAAAAAAACTTTATTCAGGCCCGATGTGTTTCGGAATAATCGTTCTTCTATCACAGTAGGAGACGTTGTCACCGTTGATGTACTTGCTGAGAAACGCTTTTCAAAACATGCCCTCAAAGAAGGATTAATTCGAAGCCTGTTGGGCGTGGACATAATCTTTCTTTGAACATCTGAAGTTTCTTTCTTTCTCCCACCCCTGTAACAACATAAATAGGTTTAAGGAAGCTGGGGAGAAGCTGCGGCTTGAGAGCAAGAGAGCGAGAGTGGCATCAACATTGGCTCCGATTCTGGGTGAGATCTCACCAGTGGCATAGCAGAGGAGGCTGGCGGGCCGTGGCTCCAGGCTCGTTTTTTGAGGGGGCATAATGAGGAAACAGACAACACATTCCCTCCTCAAGCCAGTTCCTTTGTTAGCTTAACAGCCCATACTTAGTGGGCTGTTACTAGGAGACTTACTAAGTTAGTTCTTGGTATGAGCTTTCGTGTGCATGCACACTTCTTCAGATACACTGAAACAGAAGTTGCCAGATCCTTCTATATAGTGAGAAGGTGGGGAGGGGTATTACTCAGAAGAGTGGTGGGAATGGGAGATTGGCAGATAGCTGAGATGAGCCTGTTGACGACTCTTAACGACTGTAATAGGTCTTACAGGAAAAGGCAAGGGGTGAGAAGGTGAGAAATGGCTTAGTCATGTATAATGAGATAAGAATCCAATGTCTCTGTTCAGACCAGGTCTCTCCATGGTTTTGAGTTTGGTAATGAGTTGCAATTCAGCAGCTTCTCTTTCCAGTCTATTTCTGAAATTCCTTTGTAGTAAAACAGCTACTTTGAGATCTTGTATAGATCTTGTATTTATTGCAGCTTAACAAGTTTGTGGTTTCATAAACCGTATCGGTCCATTACAATCATGGGGTGCCTATCCAGACCTATAACTTCTGCTACCTGCTCTCACTCACTAAACCACCAGTTCCAAAACCAAAACACTCATTTCCGGGCTTGAAGTCTTCAGGTTCCAAGTACAGTGGTACCTCGGGTTAAGAACTTAATTTGTTCTGGAGGTCTGTTCTTAACCTGAAACTGTTCTTAACCTGAGGTACCACTTTAGCTAATGGGGCCTCCTGCTGCCACCATGCAACTGCCACCGCGCGATTTCTGTTCTCATCCTGAAGCAACGTTCTTAACCCGAGGTACTATTTCTGGGTTAGAGGAGTCTGTGACCTGAAGCGTATGTAACCTGAAGCATCTGTAAACCGAGGTACCACTGTAGTTCGAGAACTAAGCTGTTCGAAAACTGAGGTACCACTGCATTTATTTTTCCCTATTTGAACTGTATTCCCCCCCCCCCGCCCTGTGGTGACTTTATTGAGTCAATATGAGAGTACCCCTAAGCATTTTTTAAAGAAAAAACACACTGAGTTATACCATAAAATTATGGAAAGATAATTTAATGAAGAATGTAATGCAATAACTTTTCTGAAGGATTATTTATTACAGCACCAGTCATAAAGAAGAAACATGAAACACACAGAAAAAAATGAGATACAGTGGTACCTCGGGTTACATACGCTTCAGGTTACATACGCTTCAGGTTACAGACTCCGCTAACCCAGAAATAGTGCTTCAGGTTAAGAACTTTGCTTCAGGTTGAGAACAGAAATCATGAGATGGCAGCGTGGCAGCAGCGGGAGGCCCCATTAGCTAAAGCGGTGCTTCAGGTTAAGAACAGTTTCAGGTTATGTACAGACTTCCGGAACGAATTAAGTACTTATCCCGAGGTACCACTGTATACAGGTTAAATTGCCGTGTTGGCACTTTGTGATAAATAAGTGGGTTTTGGGTTGCGGTTTGGGCGCTCGGTCTCTAAAAGGTTCGCCATCACTGCCTTAGGGTGGTGGAGAATATGAAGGGACTATTGCAAGATGAAAGAACTGGATTACAATTACAGCCAGGTGGGATTTAAATGCGATGAATAAATGGGGAAATGGCTTGACAGGATAGGTGGGCGCAAGCCTTAGATCAAGAAATGGTTTGCTCTGGCTATTGGGCAGGTAAACATTTGCCAGATACCCTGATTAGCTACCAAGCAGCTCAGCCTATTAGCAGACAGGGTCATTTTTTGAACGTTTCATTCTTTGTATGTTCTTGGCTTTCTGTGACTCAAAGCACAGATGGCCTTTTCAGCACATTTTGTGGAAGTGCTTCCGAGTGACAGCCTGTGAAATATTGCATAAGAGGGCAGGGGGAGCCCAGAAACTTCCCAATATTGCACATGTGAAGCAAAAGATTGTGACTTTGCTGGTGACAACATGCCTAGCTGAAGGCACACATTTTTTTAAAATGTCATTTAGTTCTGCTCTGAAGCTTTTTCTTGCGCTAATAGTATGTGCCAGAGAATAGCATGTTTAAAAGAATGTTTGTATATAAAAAACAACAACCCAGAAGTTTTTCTCTTGGGAATTATAGGGATAAAAAGGTAAAGGTAAAGGGACCCCTGACCATTAGGTCCAGTCATGGCCGACTCTGGGGTTGTGGTGCTCATCTCGCTTTATTGGCCAAGGGAGCCGGCGTATAGCTTCTGGGTCATGTGGCCAGCATGAATAAGCTGCTTCTGGCGAACCAGAGCACCCCATGGAAACGCCGTTTACCTTCCCGCTGGAGCAGTACCTATTTATCTACTTGCACTTTGATGTGCTTTTGAACTGCTAGGTTGGCAGGAGCAGGGACCGAGCAACGTGAGCTCACCCCGTCGCGGGGATTCAAACTACTGACCTTCTGATCGGCAAGTCCTAGGCTCTGTGGTTTAACCCACAGCGCCACCCGCATCCCTAATTATAGGGATAGAACTACCTAAATTGTATAGAAATTTATTCATGTATGCGACTACAGTGGCAAGAATGATAGCTGCCCAAAAACAGAAAGAAGAAGAAGTCCCAGCAAAGGAAGAATGGATTCAAAACTTATGGAATATGAAGAAATGGTGAAACGTACCGGAAGAATAAGAAATCGAGATAACAAACTTTTTATAAAAGAATGGAAATGGTTTTTGGAATATTTACAGACAAATTGTAAACAGATAAAAACACTGGCGGGATTATTGTAATAACCTTGCAGTTACATAAGGGTATATATTTAAAGAAGATAAATAAATAAATAAATAAATAAATAAATAAATAAATAAATAAATGAGTAAGTTAAGTTAATTTGGATATGCAGAAGATGTTAAAAATAAATTTAAGGAACTGCAGAAAGAGGGGGAAGGAAGTCTAGTTTTAAAATGTGAAAATGACTGTAAAATCAATGAAATGTGTCAGGGAACAGACATCAGAGCGAGAGGCGAAGGGGAGGCTCTCGGATGATGCGGAAGAAGGACCCAGCAACAGGGGGAGAAACAGCCCAGTAGAGGGGGAAGCAATTCAGCGCAACACCAGGGATGAAGGGGGGCAGACGGGGGAAGTGGAGAGAGGGCTCCAGGACTCTTCACTGGACATCAGTGAGGAGAGCCCAGGTCCTCCGCTACCCACGCCCTCCCTGCGCAGAAGACTCCCGCGCAGTGAGAGAAGGCGGAGACTGGGCGTCAAACAACGTTTATGCTGGAAGAGGTTCAAGAAACGCCCACTGACGGATTCTGCCAGCGATTGAGGCAGCCACTATGAGAAGGGGCTGTGCAGTCAGAAAGGTTTAACAAGGCAAATTAGCCTAGAGAGGCACCAGTTTACGCACGAGTAACTCATACCCACTACAAAATGTATATATATGAAAAGTATAAATAAAAAATTTAAATGCAGAGAATAGCATGTCTATTGCTGGGGGGGGGGCATCCTTTAGGTGGCAAGGGAAAGAACTGCTGCTTTCAAAGGTGCGAGTGTTTTCTGAAGATGCAAAAGCAAATGAAATTAAATATTGCGCAGCACACAGAGATTTGATTGAGATGTGGTCCAATCACAGCGACTTGCTCTAACATAGGGTCTATTTGAGGATGAAGGGGCCCCTCCAACACCCTCCCCCCAAATATGGACTGTCAGCAAGTGAATACCGTATTTTTTGCTCTATAAGAGTCACTTTTCCCCTCCTAAAAAGTAAGGGGAAATGTGTGTGTATCTTATGGAGCGAATGCAGGCTGCGCAGCTATCCCAGAAGCCAGAACAGCAAGAGAGATTGCTGCTTTCACTGCGCAGCGATCCCGCTTGTTGTTCTGGCTTCTGAGATTCAGAATATTTATTTTCTTGTTCTCCTCCTCCAAAAACTAGGTGCGTCTTATGGTCTGATGCGTCTTATAGAGCGAAAAATACGGTATCTTATTATAGCAGCCACCCACACACTTACTTCCGGCCTCTGATTTGGCATGCGGGCAACCACTTAGCATCCGAGTCTCCCATGCCTAATCCAGAAAATTGCCATAATTACAAGCAAAGCAGACAGAACTAATGACCAGGGAACTAGTGACACACAGACCTAGTGAACAGGGAACTAGTGACACACACAGTTGCTCATAGAGGAAGCAACCAAACTGGCCCAGCGCTGGTGATGAGAAAGCGACTTAGCTTAGGCACTTCTGACACCACGTTGCCACTCTCCAGCGCTCAGTATCTGCCGCCGGAGGCAACCGCCTCACTCTCCCTAATGATAGGGCTGGCCCTGCTGGTTAAACCAGAGTCTCAGCCCTGTGCTGGCTCTGAGAGGACGGACAAGCAGCAGTCTGCCCTGTTCTCTCCATGAATCATTCCAGAGCATCGTACTCCAGATGCAAGAGCTGTTTTTCTCCTCTTGCGTTTCATGGGATTAGAGCCGATACGTGGCGTATTTAACTGATAAGCAGAGTGTGGAAATGTTTGTGTTTCCTGACTCTGGCTGGCTGAGGCTAAAGCGCTGCAATCTCTTCTTTGGGACACACCCTCAGTCTTAGGGCCAGACATCCCGACCACAAAACTTGGGCTCATCCTTGTGTCAGCCAGCCCTGAGGATTTGGCAGGAGTTCAGCGCAGGTTCAAGGAAACGGCACATTTGTCCCTTAGGGATGACTTGCACTGGAATGGAGGATCAAATTCCCTAAACAAGAGTCTTCTGGGCATGACCAAAATATTGCAGACACTCCCCTGAAGCCTAAATCGCACTATAGTTCCAGGGTGCCCTTCTGCATGGCAATAATGTAATACAGTGGTCCCTCTGGATACGCACACCTCCAGTTGCATATCCTTCAGGATGCGAACGTGGCAAACCTGGAAGTATTTTTCTGGGTTTTGCCGTGCACACATGCCCAGAAGCAGTCCCTCCAGACCGGAGCTCTGGAACGGATGCTGTCCGCAACCAGAGGTACCAATGTAATGGTACGTGGGTGGCACTGTGGTCTAAACCACTGAGCCTCTTGGGCTTGCTGATCAAAAGGTCAGCGGTTCGAATCCCCAGACAGGGTGAGCTCCTGTTTCTCGGTCCCAGCTCCTGCAAACCTAGCAGTTCAAAAGCACGCTAGTGAAAGCAGATAAATAGGTACCGCTGTGGCGGGAAGGTAAACAGCATTTCCGTGCCCTCTAGTTTTTGTCACGGTGTTCCGTTGCACCAGAAGCAGGTTAGTCCTGCTGGCCACATGACCCGGAAAGCTGTCTGTGGACAAACACCGGCTCCCTCGGCCTGAAAGCGAGATGAGCGCCGCAACCCCATAGTCGCCTTTGACTGGACTTAACTGTCCAGGGGTCCTTTACCTTTTTTACCTTAATGTAATAATATTGGGGGATATGGGTGGTGCTGTGGATTGAACCACAGAGCCTAGGACTTGCCAATCAGAAGGTTGGCGGTTTGAATCCCTGCAACGGGATGAGCTTCCATTGCTCGGTCCCAGCTCCTGCCAACCTAGCAGTTCGAAAGCACGTCAAAGTGCAAGTAGATAAATAGGTACCGCTCTCGCGGGAAGGTAAACGGAGTTTCCGTGTGCTGCTCTGGTTCGCCAGAAGCGGCTGTGTCATGCTGGCCACATGACCTGGAAGCTGTACGCCAGCTCCCTCGGCCAATAAAGCGAGATGAGCACCGCAACCCCAGAGTCGGCCACAACTGGACCTAATGGTCAGGGGTCCCTTTTCCTTTAATAATATTGGGGAGGCAACGCAGAACAACTAATAAAGCAGAATAATACGAGGAAGGTCCTGTATGAATCCACTGCTATTGCACTGTTATGCCAATGTCACAGGAACATCCTGGTCAGTAAGCACACAGTTCAAAGATTTGATGGCGCCTTCCATCCTTCCGGCAACTCCTGCAGCCAAGCTGGTGCCAATCATCTTGCTCTGCTTTCCTTTGGACCACATCAGCGAGGCCTGGAGGGGGTCTTGTTGTCTGAGCAGCCCAGGACCTCCATGCGCACTGCCCAGGCTCGCAGCCCAGGGAGGTCACTTCAGTGCTGCTAACTCAGCGGTTTGGCTTCACCTCCGAAGGCATACTCCATTGTCTCTCAAGGCAGATAGATGCCAACAAAACAACAACAACCGTAAAATTAAGGTGGGTCTCCGACTGGTGTGGGGCGCGGGTGGCGCTGTGGGTTAAACCACAGAGCCTAGGACTTGCTAATCAGAATGTTGGCGGTTCGAATCCCTGTGACAGGGTGAGCTCCCGTTGCTCAGTCCCTGCTCCTGCCAACCTAGCAGTTCGAAAGCACGTCAAAGTGCAAGTAGATAAATAGGTTCCACTCTGGTGGGAAGGCAAACGGCATTTCCGGGCGCTGCTCTGGTTCGCCAGAAGCGGCTTAGCCATGCTGGCCACATGACCCGGAAGCTGTACACCGGCTCCCTCGGCCAGTAAAGCGAGATGAGCGCCGCAACCCCAGAGTCGGCCACGACTGGACCTAATGGTCAGGGGTCCCTTTACCTTTACCTTTTACTGACTGATGTGGTCTACTTACTCCATGGTTGGCAACCTTTTTTTGGTCCAAGGGCCAGATTTTCATCTGGTCAATGATCTGAGGGCCAAGCAGGCGAGACCAAAGAGCAGTGCTGTAAATAAATCCCTTGGCAAAGGGAAATGAATCATCTTTGCTGGGTGCAAACAAAACTACAATCCAAAGACAGGCCACAATCCCCTAGCTTCTCTAATCCTTTTTCTTTTCTTTTTTAAGGCGCATGAGTTAGTGGTTCCCACCCACCTCTTGCAAATGCTGGGAATTAATTCGTGCACTGTGCCAGAAAGGAACAGAGAAGATAAGTCGTTTCTTTTGCAAGTGCTGAACCAAGGGCCTTATCAAGTTCATCGACTGAAAGTACACTGTGGTGTTCAGCATGCTTTTTACTGCCGCTGTTAACTGGAAGGAAGAACGATCAAGCCGTAAACAGTAGCCTCTCCCTCGTTCTCCCATCCTTCAGCAGAGGCTAGAAAACAGCATGTAAAACAAGGTAAAGGACCCCTGGACGGTTACCTCCAGTCAAAGGCAACTATGGGGTTGCAGCCGCAAGGCTATTGATTGCGAAAAATTGGAAAAGTGGTATTATACCGACAAAAATAGAGTGGCTTGCCAAATTATTGGAGTACTACAATATATCCAAAACAATGGGAGAAATTGGAAGGATCTCAAAAGAGAAGATAGACAGGGACTGGAAGGTTTTTAAAGGATACTTGCAAAACCATATCGAAAAATCAGAACTCCTATTAGAATAAAAAGTTCCGTTTTAAATACAGGAATACTAAATAAGATGGATAACAATGTGTAATAGAAATTGCGTCCCACAATACCAAATACATATCCATAAAATACAAATTTCTCTGAATCTTGAGGCTTCCCCCACCCCCATCCTCGCCATGGGTCCTATTGTCAACATTTCCAACTGCATATAATTTCATAGTCTGTGTTTTGTATCTATACGTATTGCCCATAGCATTTGTTACATTACAAGTGAGATTAAAACCCTGCTAATGTTTTCGTCGGGATGCGGGTGGCGCTGTGGGTTAAACCACAGAGCCTAGGACTTGCCGATCAGAAGGTTGGCGGTTCGAATCCCCATGACGGGGTGAGCTCCTGTTGTTCAGTCCCTGCTCCTGCCTACCTAGCAGTTTGAAAGCACCTCAAAGTGCAAGTAGATAAATAGGGACTGCTCTGGCAGGAAGGTAAACGGCATTTCCTTGCGATGCTCTGGTTTGCCAGAAGCGGCTTAGTCATGCTGGCCACATGACCTGGAAGCTGTACACTGGCTCCCTCGGCCAATAAAGCGAGATGAGCGCCGCGACCCTAGAGTCGGTCACGACTGGACCTAATGGTCAGGGGTCCCTTTACCTTTAATGTTTTCGTCTGCTTACAGTGGTCTGATGCAGCATCATCTAACCTCCCCGCAAACAGAATGAATGCTCATGCCATTGCCAACGTCGTCTAATCTCCCTAGAAACAAATTGGGATGAATGTTCAAGGGATTATCTGGAAATGTCCTGGGAGAGAAAGAGAAAGAGAAAGAGAAAGAGAAAGTGTGTGTGTGTGTGTGTGTGTGTGTGTGTGTGTGTGCGCGCGTGTGTGTGTGTTTAGCACCACCACCACCACCACTGCTTTTTTTAACCTCTGTCTCAGGGCAGGGTAAGGGAGATGTTGTACTTACTGTTTCCTATCTGGATGTCCCTCTTCACTCCACCAGCAACAACTGCCAATCAACTCCTTTTCCTTCAAGATAAAAGCGGCAGTGTTGAGCACTTCTGTTTTTTTTGTTTTGTTTTTCAAAAAAGCATGTTTGCTCTATGAGGTTACAGTTGTTTCCTTTCCCCTTATTCTCAGGGGAGCTCAAAAACAGAGCCAAACGTGAGATGCCTCAATAAGAAAGTGAGGTTTCCCTGCTCCTGCACCCCAAAACAAGCTGCGTTTTGTTACCCCCCAGGAATGGGCGACTTTCCCCTTTAAGAATCACAAGAATCTTACCCAACCATAAACTGTTGCTTTTCCACAGCACTCTTTAACGTGCGATGCCCCTAGGCAAGACTTGCAAACCAGGAAAATGCTCAAACACCACTCTGTTTCTGGAGAAGGGGAGCCGGTGGCGCTGTGGTCTAAACTACCGAGCTTCTTGGGCTTGCCGATCGGAAGGTTGGCGGTTCAAATCTGCACAATGGAGTGTGCTCCTGTTGCTTTGTCCCTGCTCCTGCCAACCTAGCAGTTCGAAAGCACGCCAGTGCAAGTAGATAAATAGGTACCAATGCGGCGGGAAGGTAAACGGCATTTCCGTGCGCTCTGGCTTCCATCATGGTGTCCTATCACGCCAGAAGCAGTTTAGTCATGCTGGCCACATGACCCATGATATAGAGAAAATAGGGGTGGTTGGCTTTTGCTGCCGAACTCCCCAAGGGACTGATTCCCCTAAGTCCACGATCAGTCAGAGATGAATGGATGGAGGTCAGGATGAAGTGAAAGCAAGGCAGATCTTTATTTTTCTGTTGCAACAGAGTTTCCTCCCCTCCTAGCAAGGAGGCAAGAGAGACCCAGAAGCCAGAAGAAAACCTCTTTTCCAGGGTTTGCATTTTGGCATGGAGAAGAAGGGCATCCATTCTACAAAAAGTCAGAAATTACATCGCACTTCAGGTGGGGTTACTGTGGCTCAGGCAGGCCAAGGGGTGATATTCCTGAGGCTTTAGCAAGTTTTGCATAGTTCCAGACACAGTTTACACAAAACATCCACATTTGATAAGACAATCCGGATGCCAGTCAGAGAACCCTCAATGCTGAACATCTGAGCAAACAGTGTCAATTAATACCAAGGCGGCTCATAGATAAAGGAAAGGAATCCCTTCAGGAACGTCCCCTGATTAATATCAGGTAAGGGGGATTAAGGAGGCAGAGGAAATATTGAGAATCTTTAGGACATGGGTAGGCAAACTAAGGCCTGGGGGCTGGATCCGGCCCAATTGCCTTCTCAATCCGGCCCGCAGACGGTCCAGGAATCAGCATGTTTTTACGTGAGTAGAATGTGTCCTTTTCTTTAAAATGCATCTCTGGGTTATTTGTGGGGCCTGCCTGGTGTTTTTACATGAGTAGAATGTGTCCTTTTCTTTAAAATGCATCTCTGCGTTATTTGTGGGGCCTGCCTGGTGTTTTTACATGAGTAGAATGTGTCCTTTTATTTAAAATGCATCTCTGCGTTATTTGTGGGGCATAGGAATTCGTTCATTAATTTTTTTCAAAATATAGTCCGGCCCCCCACAAGGTCTGAGGGACAGTGGACTGACCTCTGGCTGAAAAAGTTTGCTGATCCCTGCTTTAGGAGAGCCAAGATGGCTTTTCGATTGCTCTCCTGCACTATTTTAGACATGTGGTTGATATAGTTATGCATGTGTGCTTTCCTTGTTGCAATTATCAACATTCATTCTATATTTGAGACCTTAGAATTCCTATAACAGACCCGGAAAGCTGTCTGCGGACAAACGCCGGCTCCCTTGGCCTGAAAAGCAAGATGAGCGCCGCACCCCATAGTCACCTTTGACTGGACTTAACCGTCCAGGGGTCCTTTACTTAATGTGACCTTTGGCTCCCCTGGGCAGTGTCCTTTGCTGGACACCCCAGCACCTTGTCCAGCCTGATTTTTGTGCAAGACAGGCTGAAGCCCCAACCTCTTCCTCCCAGACTTGTTTATCTGGCAGAGGTGGCCCATTTCGCTGCCTGCAATGGGAAGGTGTTGCTTCGCGCATGTGCCGCCCCCTGACCCCTGCTTGCTGCCCCTGCCGAAGCCTCACTTCGCCGGGTCCCTGGAAAGCTGCAAGAGGCCTTTGAACAATCTTGTGGGACTCTTATGAGATTTTGCGGGGCTCTCGTGAGATCTTGCTGGGACCCGAAACTCACCGCAGCTGTTAATCCAACAATAAGGATCACCCATGGAGGCACCCTTTGGATTCTGCCACTGGCTGAGGGGACTCTCTCAGTCTGCTTCATGAGTGGGGCTGATCCTGTTATCTTTCCCACACGCCCAGTAACAATGCTTTCTGTCCTGCTTATGTGTGAAATCTCTCTAAGGAAGCAAAGGTGAAGCCAACGTCCGTTTACTGCAGCGACAGGACAAAGGAACTCCGTATTTCAACATGAAAATAATTTATTCCGTTGCACACAGGCAAACATGCTTTGACAGTGCTCAACATTTCTCGGTCAATAAATACATAAATAAAGACATCTCATGTGCAAATGTGAGGCTTCAGAATGGCATCTCTGCGTGAGGAATTCTCAAGTGAGGAAAACTTCAGGCTGTGCTTTGACAAACCATTTGAATAAATAAGATCCCCCCCAACTTAAATATAACTATTTTCTAATAATAATAATAAAAATAAGACACAGAAGATTTCAAGGACAACAAATAATTACTTCAGATATGACCATGTGAATAAATAGATTAGAAACTGAGGGGAAAACCAAAATATCTGAAAGGCACTTCAGATATTAACTAAATAACATTTCATCCCACCCTTCCTCTGGTGCTTGGAGCATCACACATGGCTCTTTCCCCCTCAACCTCATGAGGTAGATTTGGCTGACAGATACGGACCAGCCCAAGGCCATAGGTTGAGTTTCATGGCTGAGTGGGGATTTGAACCCGTGTCTCCTGGTGCAGTAACTACTAAAGTGATCAACAGTAGGTAGCTGGCTCTCTTGATGCAACTGTGTTAGCTTTGCCTGTGCCCCAAGGGACCAGGATTTGCCAATTTGTACTATAATAATGGCTTGGTGTACACACAGTTTCACCACTATTGCTACTGCACTTAGCAATACATTCCACTTTCCAAATCACCTTGACTTAACTACCTCATCTTCCTGCTTCCTGCACAAGACCTTCCTTTTACACTTATTTTAAATACATCCTTACAAAGGGTTTTCTATCAGCAAAGTTGTAAAATAAATACATAAATAAGACCAAAATATCCCCATTTATAAAAGGCTCTTATATAAAGTAGGCTTGGTAGAAATGGCTCAGCTTCTTTCAGGAAGCGAAACAGTAGAGATTCTGAAAGTTTTTTCCTTATAGCTGGGATTCTGCATTGGCTTGAGCCCTGGAATAAAGGAAAAGCGAGGAGAGGTTAGAAACAAGTCGACGGAATGGCCCGGGAGAACTGAAATGAGCTATTTGTAAAAAGCAAAAAACAGATGTTCAGTATCATTAAAGGTCTGATTCAGTTTATAGGCAAAGCTGAGGCATGGAGTCATGCTTACTAATGTTGTCTGATAGAGTTTCAAACCTCTGCTTGCCCTCCTGCTTTCCTCTGGGGAAACCTGATCTTTAGTGCGAAATTGGAACGAAAAGCAATTGAGTGTTCCACGGATTGCTGTTTGTTCTGTTTTAGCACCAAAGAGGGGGTTTTCTGGAGGAAAGCAGAGACGAAAATGTTCAGATTCAGGCCTAGAGAGCTCAGGACAAGCAGAAAACTGCTCTGACCCGTGTTTCAAGGCCCGGGGAAAGTGGAAGTGTGCCCTGAGTCTCTGTTCAGATATGCCCGGTTAAGCCTGGTTCTTGCAAAGATTGCACCAACGAAAATCATCTTCTGCAGGGGGTTGGACTAGATGACCCTAATATTTCAGGGACTTAGCCATGGTCTGCGGCAGGGATGGGGAATCAGCGGCCCTGCAGATATTGTCGAACTGCAACTCCCATCATCGTTGCCTGTCCTTGCTAGGGCTTATGGGACTGGGAGTGTGACGTCGGGTGGCCCACAAGCTTGGTCCAGGGCTAAGGCAACAAAAGATCTGCTTTGTGTATCTCGTTTTCTTTTGCCAGTCGTTAGAACATTATAGTTATGATCACAGGGTTTATTAACTTTTGTCTGGTTGTGGATGCAGCCTGCAAAGAGGGGCAGGTGAAGGAATTGGGGTATATCTGGAAGGAGAAGGGACAAATCAGACCCATGGGGACAATGGCGCCTGGAAGTTTTCTTGCACAAACCTAATTGAAAATAAGATTTGCAGCACAGTTTTAGGCATGTTTGAGCCAGAGTCTCACTGTGTCCGATGGAGCTTACTCCCAAATATATATGTGCATAGCATTGCAGTGTTCTTAAAACCAGAAGAGAATGACAACTTACTTATCAAGGATAGCTTTGATGATCACTTTCACCCATCTAGCTGTGGGCTCCAAGCATACTTCTTTCCCGTCCTTAAGAGTAGCACTGCAAGCAAAGGAAAACAGGAAGGTCAGGCATCTTCGTTGCAGAGTGTTATTTATCTGTTTATTTGTCTGTTTGTTTAGATTTATATAACACCCTTCGATACATTCATGATGCAAGAACATTGATAAGAACCTAACTACTTGGTTAAATGTCTTAAATGGGGGGGGCGTGTCTAATCCCCTAGTAATCAACTTTTTAAAGAATGTCCACTTACAGTTTCAGCGGAACAGTTCGTGATATCTTTGCTATTTCTTTTCCACAACTGGGGAAGACACTCACCCACAAGCACAATCTACTGGGAAATGACCCAGCCAGGAGTTTTAAACACATAGGAGTTGTGCAATGGGCATTTTCGCTGCAGAATGTCTTGGTAGATAAATGTAAAGGGACCCCTGACCATTAGGTCCAGTCATGGCCGACTCTGGGGTTGCGGCGCTCATCTCGCTTTATTGGCCGAGGGAGCCGGCGTACAGCTTCCGGGTCATGTGGCCAGCATGACTAAGCCACTTCTGGCGAGCCAGAGCAGCACACGGAAACACTGTTTACCTTCCAGCCGGAGCGGTACCTATTTATCTACTTGCACTTTGATGTGCTTTCGAACTGCTAGGTTGGCAGGAGCAGGGACCGGGCAACGGGAGCTCACCCTGTCACAGGGATTTGAACTGCCAACCTTTTGATCGGCAAGTCCTCGGCCCTGTGGTTTAACCCACAGCGCCACCCGCGTCCCGTCTTGGTAGATGGGGCTCTAAATCTAGCAAGAGAGAGACTCAATTTCGAAAAGCAGACTTACATGATTTCGACATTCTTGCAGTGGGGTCCGCTTTGGGTCAGTTTGACATCCTGAATGTGTCTGGTCGGGATGAACGTGGAATGGGTGCTTATGCATTGGCAGCGCAGCTCGCTCCCGATCCGGGCCAGTGAGACACCTACGAAAGAGCAGAAGGATAGAAACCGGTTAAATGGGACAACTCTCTTTACAAAACATCTTTACACTGAACATCTGTTTCCCCCGCCCTCAAAGCACAACTTTAAAAGCTGCTTTTCTCTAGGCCTCTTCGACGCCATTCAGCTGGTAGTGCCTCCTTGTATTTTTATCAGCTAGAGTCATAGAGTCATAGAATCGTAGGGACCGCCAAAGATCCTCTATCCCACCCCCTGCAATCCAGGAATCTCAACATTAGGGTTAGCAGCTACCCTAAACAGCGGACCGTTGCTCACGACTGCAGTTTTCTGCAGGTTTCATTTTAATTGATGAACCAACTTAGACATCATCAATAAAAAGCATTTCAATTTGGGGGAAGGCAATAGATACCTAAAAACCTAATAACTGCCTACCCTCCCTGAATTTATTTAATAAGCTACACTACATAAGTGAAGATATGCCCAAAGGAGCAATGTAAAACAAGGATGGCAAACATATCTGCGGATTTGAAGCTCTGTTTATCTTAAGCATTCTTCTATTTATTTATTTTTCAATAATAATTTTTATTTGTTTTAGAATCATAGAATCATAGAGTTGGAATAGACCACAAGGGCCATCGAGTCCAACCCCCTGCCAAGCAGGAAACAATACAATCACTTTGCGTAGCATCCTATTTAATCTCATTGGCTCACATTCTTCTAAACAAGCTTGAGGAACTGTTTCTGCAATATTAGCTATTCTTCCCCCTCTTTATCCCTGTAGGATTGTGGTATCTGCGGCCCCGGTCGTAAGCGCAGCCCCATGGGACTCTTTAAATAAAGTTCAGCGGGAATGTCTTGCTTACCTTCCGTCAGAGAGCTGGAGAGCACGAACAGAACCAGAACTGCAACAACAACCTTGGTGTTCATGTTGAGGCAAGGAATTTCTCTCTTGGCTGCTGTCCTGAAAGGAGTGCTTCAGAAGGTTTGTGTCTGAGCTCTGCAAGACCTGCTGCTTTTATACCCTCTCACTTGCCCTCAAGTACCATGTTTCAACTCTGTCAGAGGAAATTCCCAGCGCAAGCAATTCACAAATGAGTCATTGGGAAATCTTGTGGTAAAGTCTCTTCCTATTGCGACTGAGTTCCTGCAGGAAGGAGAATTCAATCCAGCTTGGTACCTTCTAACTCGTTAGATATTTCTAAATATTCGTTATCAACTGAATACCATTTCTGCAGTTTCTTCATTTTTGTTTTTTTTTATAAGGATCTGCACTGTATAGGGAGGTTTCAGAAGTGGGACAAAAGGTGGGGGGAATCCCTTTCCCCTTCCAGCTCTCCACAAAGCTGTGTAGGGAAGTTTTTAATGTAAGATGTTTTAATTCGTTGGAAGCCTCCCAGTGTGGCTGGGGCAACCCAGTCAAGATGGGTGGAATATAAATAAACACATAAATACATAAATACTGGTATATTACTACTGCTACTACTACTACTACTACTACTATTTCTTATTTAAACTGATTTTAGAATGAATTGATTTTAGAATGCTGTACAGTGGTACCTCGGGTTACATACGCTTCAGGTTACAGACTCCGCTAACCCAGAAATAGTGCATCAGGTTAAGAACTTTGCTTCAGGATGAGAACAGAAACTGGGCTCCAGCGGCGCAGCAGCAGCGGGAGGCCCCATTAGCTAAAGTGGTGCTTCGGGTTAAGAACAGTTTCAGGTTAAGAACGGACCTCCGGAACGAATTAAGTACTTAACCCGTGGTACCACTGTATTATTTTACTGTTGTTAACCGCTCTGAGCCCGGCTTTGGCTGGGGAGGGTGGGATATAAATAAATTATTATTATTATTATTATTATTATTATTATTATTATTATTATTAATAATAATAATTATCCTCTGCTGAACCTACTCATGCCTGGCACCCACTCAGTCACACAGAACATATAAATGGCTCCAGTTTCATAGGAACTCACACCATTTGGTTGGTATTTTCACCCTAATGCAGCTAACGGCAAGAGGAATATCTAGCCTTTCTTGTAGGCGAAATGCCTGCGGATACATAGCTGGGGAGGGAACGAGAAGGTGCCTCATTTGATCAATCCACTATATATTTTGGAAAGTGGTGTGTCCGTCCTTCTGTTCCCAATGGGTTCAGCCACCTCTCAAGGTATTGTCACCAATCTCAACGCAAACGTTCCTGAGGTGAGGGAGGCAGTCTTCATTCGCGTTTGGATTAACAAGATGGTGGACGGAAACATGACTTTGCCCAATTTTTGGCGCGAGGGGTCCAAAGTCACCAATTACACTACCCATCTAAAAATGGCAATATTTTTCGGTTTCTACAGATTCCCAAGCAGCACTGGGCACTCCCCCGCGAGTTTAATATAAAATATATCACATGCGTAGGCTGTAATCTGCACCGACTTCTTTGATAGTATCTTATATAATTGTGCAATTATACGTTGTGACGGATTGTGTTTCAGATTGATTTATTTTTAGCCTCTCTCTCTCTCTCCTTCCTTTTGATGGCACTCCCGTCCGAGGTAATTTCCCCTAAAGAATAACCGTTTTGACTCCCACGGAAAAGCAGATTTCATGAGTAGGCTTGATTGCTAGCGTGGGAGTGCGATGTCAATACAAGACATATCCATATGGAGCTGCCCCACCCTTCTGACTTATTCTGTCTTGACAAAAACCATCAGATTAAAGGAATGCCCAAAAATAGCACTTGTGCTTTAGGGACCAGCTTTAAACAATCCTCGTTTTTTTGGCCGAAGCAAAGCGCAAGTATGAGTAATGCCACTGGTTCACATTCATCCTTTCTCACCTGTGCCTTTGTTTTCCCTTGTTTGTCCCCTCCCCCACCCCACCGAGAGTAAAATTAGCCTTGGCGGTGATATTATACCCAGCTTTTGTCCTGCTGAAACCACAGGCAACTCCCAACTGATGCAGGGCTCACGTTCCAGTGAAATCGTGAATATTTGATCCAAATGACTTTTTATTACTGTATTTTAATATTTTGTTGGAAGCCGCCCAGAGTGGCTGGGGAAGCCCAGCCAGATGGGCAGGGTATAAATAATAAACTGTTGTTGTTAGTATTATTATTATTCCCGATTATTACAAATGAAGCCAAATTAATTTAACTGGACTACTTGGACTGCTGCAGTGCGCTCTACGTGGGGCTACCTTTGAAGGCGACCCGGAAACTGCAATTAATCCAGAATGCGGCAGCTAGACTGGTGACTGGGAGTGGCTACCGGGACCACATAACACCGGTCCTGAGAGATCTGCATTGGCTCCCAGTACGTTTCCGAGCACAATTCAAAGTGTTGGTGCTGACCTTTAAAGCCCTAAACGGCCTCGGCCCAGTATACCTGAGAGCGTCTCCACCCCCATTGTTCAGCCCGGACACTGAGGGCAGAAGAGGTGACTCAAAATGCAGTATGGCTGGGTGGACAAGGTAGACTGAACAATACCTCCACCTGCAATTTTCACTCCAAAACCGTCGAGCCCCAGGTTTTTTTCTTTTGAGTGGTTGTTCCTTCTAGTTTAGCAATCCCATTGGCAAATAATAAGTAAATAAATATTGGGGCGCAGCTATTTATGCAGCGTGCTGAAGGGGAGGAATCCCAAAAAGGTTAGTACAGTGGTGCCCCGCAAGACGAATACCTCGCAAGACGGAAAACCCACTAGACGAAAGGGTTTTCCGTTTTTGAGCTGCTTCGCAAGACGAATTTCCCTATGGGCTTGCTTCGCAAGACAAAAACGTCTTGCGAGTGTTCCAATTTTTTCCCACTCCTCACCCCTTTTTCTAAGCCGCTAAGCCGCTAATAGCCTTTTAGCTGCTAAGCTTCTAAGCCATTAATAGCCGCTAATCCGCTAAACCGCTAATAGCGCTAAGCCGCTAATAGGGTTGCTTCGCAAGACAAAAAAACCGCTAGACGAAGAGACTTGTGGAACGGATTATTTTCGTCTTGCGAGGCACCACTGTATAAAAATAATGACGATAAGGATTGATTGAACCTGTGGTCCTTTAAATGCTGTAGTGCCAGTGTGGTGTAGTGGTTAGGAGCGGTAGACTCGTAATCTGGTGAACTGGGTTCGCTTCCCCGCTCCTCCACATGCAGCTGCTGGGTGACCTTGGGCTAGTCACACTTCTATGAAGTCTCTCAGCCCCACTCACCTCACAGAGTGTTTGTTGTGGGGGAGGGAGAGAAAGGAGAATGTTAGACGCTTTGAGACTCCTTTGGGTAGTGATAAAGCGGAATATCAAATCCAAACTCTTCTTCTTCTTATGTGTGGGTTAGACTTACATGATGTGTATCGGGCTTCAAACATTTGGTAAAGGTAAAGGTAAAGGGACCCCTGACCATTAGGTCCAGTCGTGACCGACTCTGGGGTTGCGGCGCTCATCTCGCTTTATTGGCCGAGGGAGCCGGGGTACAGTGTCTGGGTCATGTGGCCAGCATGACTAAGCCGCTTCTGGCGAACCAGAGCAGTGCATGGAAACGCCGTTTACCTTCCCACCGGAGCGGTACCTATTTATCTACTTGCACTTTGACGTCCTTTCAAACTGCTAGGTTGGCAGGACCAGGGACCGAGCAACGGGAGCTCACCCCGTCGCGGGGATTCGAACCACCAACCTTCTGATCGGCAAGTCCTAGGCTCTGTAGTTTAACCCACAGCGCCACCCGCATAGGAACGCAGTAAATGGTAATCCTGATTTTAACGCATCGGTCTGCCACTGTCACATTCAGCTGGCTTTTAGATTGTATGTTCTTACAAGGGTTGCTTTGTGCATGTTACTCTGCCATGTGGCAATGAACGAAAGGATGGCTCCCCATCCCATGATGGTCTTGTTTGTTTTCCTTCATCTTACACCATGTCTCTTCTTCACCCAATGCACATTCCCTGATTTGTTTCTTTGTGCCTGCAACCCCCGCCTGCACATCCTATTCAACAAAGCTGGTGATCTTTCCTAATACAGTGGTGCCCCGCAAGACGAATGCCTCAAAAGACGGATGCCTCAAAAACTCGCTAGACGAAAGAGTTTTCCGTTTTGGAGGTGCTTCGCAAAACGAATTTCCTATGGGCTTGCTTCACAAGACGAAAATGTCTTGCGAGTTCCTGCTGGTTTTTTCCCCTCCCCCCTTTTTCTAAGCCGCTAAGCCACTTATCAGCTGATCCGATAAGCCGATAAGCGGCTAAAAGCCGCTAAAAGCCGCTAATAGCGCTAATAGCGCTAATCCGTCAATGGGCTTGCTTCGCAAGACGAAAAAACTGCTAGACGAAGAGAATCACAGAACGGATTCTTTTCGTCTTGCGAGGCACCACTGTACAGAGGCCTGCCAGCATCTCATCAATCTTACGGGTGTCCCTGAGACACAGCCCTGGGCTCCATCAGCGTTAGTACAAGTGAAAAGAACAGAATAGGTAGAAGGGTGTGTCAGGTGTTGCAACCATACTGCTGGGCACTCCTACATTTTAATCTTGGGTGCATCATTCCCCCCCGAGACTCGTTACGCTGGCAAGTATCATCAAAACAGGAGAAAGCAGTTGCTAAGCCCATAGCTTTATCCAGACATCCGGTTCCTCCAAAAAGAGAATCAACATGCTCTCCAAATCTGCTTTCAGTACCGAAGCTTTCGTGCCATAAAACTGATGTAAACAAAATCTGCTCCTTTTCCCTTAGAGCCCATATAGAGTCCTTAAGTAGGTTCCCTATCAGTAGGAGAAAATAACAGAGGCCAACCAGAGAACATTGAGAAGCAAAGCGGCTAGTAAGCCTGATCTTTATTAAACTGTTGCAACAGGGTCCTCACTCACCACACGAAGGAGAGAGGAGGAACCCAGAACAATGGTGCGCAAGCCCTTATATAGACTTTTGAAATTGCCCACCCTGTAGCTCAAGACCACCCCCAAAAACACCATACATGCATCACAGAAGGAGGCTGTCTACAACAGAAATCCTGTCTGCCAGGATACCTGACAATGGCCAGTAATTGCTTACTTGGGCAGCCTGGTCATTCTTTTGTGATGGTACATACTTTAATTTCTGAATCCAGGTCACAGGCTCACCCTATTCATACCCAAAGATGCCCTAAAGACAGGTAAGCAAAAGACAAGGGTGAGGCTTTCCCATTTCCTCCCTCCTTGCAGAGAAACATTTGAGGTGACACACGCCCCCCTACTGCGGCGATCCCAGTGCTCGCCATTAAAGGGGTTGTGTCGAAGGGAGTCACTGGCCATACGCTGAAAGGTTGTCAGTGCACTCCCCTGTGTTGCGGTGAAATGGGGGGCGGGCTCTCTGCTTAAACATATGTCTTCCAGAGCCAGCCCAATACCCAGACAGATTGGTTAACCCGGATGTGCCCCAGATCCCCGGCCGGGGGCTGGGATGGGATAAACGCCCAAGTTTGCGGGTTTGGCAGAAGGAGATAGGATCTGCCCCTGCGGTGCCCACCTGGTGGAAACCCAAGCTCACATGGCCCTTAAATGTAAAATGTATGAAGATCTCTGCCAACAATTTCTAGACCATCTATGTATTCCAGCATGGAAAACAGAGACGGAGGTTATGCACTTCTTATTACAGGGGAGAGACCAGGAGCTCACCAAGACAGTAGCTAAGTTCCTCTATTTGATTTTTTTTGTCGCCGAAGTATGCTACAGGATCCTGCCCTTGCTGGAAACCCACAGAGATGAGGTGGGTCGCTCGCCTCTTCTGCCCTTTGGCAGGTGACTGTGCTGTTGGGGTGGCAACAAGATCGCACTGGCCTATCTATTCTGAATGTATTCTGAATGTTCTTATGTGATGCCAATAAAGGTTACTTGACGTAATAAACGCCCAAGGCCTAAGCCAAGGTCTTCCTACATCTGAAAGTTTAATAAAGTTGTGGCCAATTTTAATCCCATAACATGTTGTCACGAGTCATTATTCAATCTGGGTGTGGCCTGGGGTTGGGGGGTCTCCGCCTGGGCATGCGATGTCCTGTATTGCCATAGGTCTGGAAACTGACAGAGCCAGCCTGACTGCGCATGTGAACCAAGTGATTGACTAAGAAGCATCAATCATTGGTTTCAGAAACCAGGAAGAACAGAATTTCAATAGAGAATGGGGGAAATATATAACTTACCTTAGGTAAAGGTAAAGAGACCCCTGACCATTAGGTCCAGTTGTGGCCGACTCTGGGGCTGCGGCGCTCATCTTGCTTTATTGGCCGAGGGAGCCGGCGTACAGCTTCCGGGTCATGTGGCCAGCATGACTAAGCCGTTTATGGCGAACCAGAGCAGCGCATGGAAACGCCGTTTACCTTCCCGCTGGAGCGGAACCTATTTATCTACTTGCACTTTGACGTGCTTTCGAACTGCTAGGTTGGCAGGAGCAGGGACCGAGCAACGGGAGCTCACCCCGTTGCGGGGATTTGAACCGCCGACCTTCTGATCGGCAAGTCTTAGACTCTGTGGTTTAACCCACAGCGCCACCCACATCCCAATAACTTAGAGACCACTGTAAACAGTCAAGCTCTTTAGCAGGATTTGAATAGCACTTGTAATAGAACAAGAATTAGGAATACATGGGATATCAAAACAATTGGAGTGACTTAAAATATGCAGTGGAAAAGGATTAGTGACGAAACCCATGGAGGGGTGGGAGGAAGTCCAGAGATTTGATTGAATCTTTGTTGGTTTATCTTTTTATTGTTCGGGATTTTGAAAGTAAATTTTAATTTATAAAACTAAATAGAAAGAAAAAGAGAAGCATCAATCATGCCAGAGAAGCTTCCAGGTGTAAATTGTCTAGTGTGCTGAAGGGGAGGAATCCCAAAAAGGTTAGTACAGTGGTGCCTCACAAGACGAAATTAATCCGTTCCGCGAGGCTCTCCATCTTGCGGTTTTTTCGTCTTGCGAAGCACGGCTATTAGTGGCTATTAGCGACTTAGTGGCTATTAACGGCTTAGCGGCTTAGCGGCTTTAAGAAAAAGGAAACAAACTCGCAAGAACTCGCAAGACGTTTCGTCTTGCGAAGCAAGCCCATAGGGAAATTCGTCTTGCGGAACGACTCAAAAAATGGAAAACTCTTTCGTCTTGCGCGGTTTTCGTCTTGTGAGGCATTCGTCTTGTGAGGTACCACTGTATAAAAAATAATGACGATAAGAAGGATTGATTGAACCTGTGGTCCTTTAAATGCTGTAGTGCCAGTGTGGTGTAGTGGTTAGGAGCGGTAGACTCGTAATCTGGTGAACTGGGTTCGCTTCCCCGCTCCTCCACATGCAGCTGCTGGGTGACCTTGGGCCAGTCACACTTCTCTGAAGTCTCTCAGCCCCACTCACCTCACAGAGTGTTTGTTGTGGGGGAGGAAGGGAAAGGAGAATGTTAGCCGCTTTGAGACTCCTTCGGGTAGTGATAAAGCGGGACATCAAATCCAAACTCTTCTTCTTCTTGGACTCCGGTTCCCAGAATCCTTGGCCAGTAGCTATGCTGGCTGGGACAGATGGAAGTTGGAGTCCAGCCACATTTGGATGGCCACAGGTTGCCCACTGATGACGACAACAGCTAGTTAATGATATATCCTTGTTACAAAATTGGCTGGATGGTTTTCAGCCAAGATCCACACCCAAGTCTAGGTAGGTTGAGAACTTTCCAGCTGCTCTCATGCGTTTGGAATGCAACGGCGCGTATGAGCCATAATTGTATCACCTCAAGCAACTCATTTCGGAAAGGGAATTTCAATTAGAAATGAAACATCAAATCGTTTTGAGATATTTTGTGGGAAGCGGTTCGGACCCAGACCTTGAGATTGCCCTTTGAGGCCCTTCTTTGTGCACCTCCTGCACGAGTAGTCCAGCGGGTGGTAACACAAGAAGGGCCTTCCTTGCAGTGGCTCCCCATTTATGGACTGCACTCCCCAGGGAGGCTTGCCTGGCTCCTTCACTGTTTACCTTTAGGTACCAGGCAAAATCGTTCCTCTTCAACCAGGCCTTTAGCTGATTTACTTCCTATAGCCTTTTAAATGTGTTTGGGGTGGAGTAAGGGAGGTTGTTGGCTAGTTTTGTTTTTGTTCTTGGTTTTTAAAAACGTGTTTTGTGCTTTTTATATTGTAGTTTTGTGTAGTGAACCGTGCCGTGACCTTACAGATGAAGGGGCGGCATACAAATTTAATCTGGATAAATCAATAAATGGAATCAATCAAAGAAGAAACAAATAGCATACTCTAGTTTCTCTTCAGATCATACAAATCTTTCACCCCATCCATAAATAATTAAATAAATAAATAAATAAATAAATTTAATGCTGTATTGTTTTTAACACTTGATTGGAAGCCGCCCGGAGTGGCTGGGGAAACTCAGCCAGATGGGCGGGGTATAAATAATAAATTATTATTATTATTATTATTATTAGTAGTAGTAGTAGTAGTAGTAGTAGTAGTAGTAGTGCAACATCTCCATCCATTGAATATGAAAATGTCAACTTTTGGTAGTTTTTAGCTTGAACCCTTTTGATTCTTTTAGCTATCAGTGGAAATGCTGTTTTTCTATCTAATGGACTGATCATTAGAACTTTCAGGGCTCTTTAAATTTGTGTATTTATGTATTTAATTTATCTCCCAGCCACCCTCCCAAATGAGCCCCGGGCGGCACTACTTTAATAAACCAAGTGTTTTATTCAGGGTTCCTACCACAAGGAGTTCACATGTACGAGGTGGTTGCTTATGCTCTTTTCCATGAAGGAAGTGAGGCAGCTTGCAGTTCAAGAAAAACAAAAAACAAGTCTAGATCTTAGCTTGGCCTTAGTGAACAAGTTGCATGATTCTTTAGATCCTGTCCAACACGCGTAATTGGAAGACTTCATAAAGTTAGAAAGAAAGAAACCCAAACAAAACATAATCCTCTTTTATTTCCACAAAACAGATTTTATCAGTAAACCAAGGGCTACCAAGAGCCAAAGATTCCAGATTACATTTGTAATTTGAAACAAATCTGGCACGAGTTTCAGGGATTCCTTCTAACTGCAGTGTCACAGCTCATGGGTAGTAATTATAATCGTTGGTTAAATTAATTCCTCTCCTGATTTCCCCCACTTTAAACTTACAACATGTTCACAAAAGATGAAGCTGCAAGGAGGCTGATAACCTGCATATTATTTCCTCCTTTACAAATGCCTTGAGTATTTGGGCAGCGGTGGAGTTCTCTGAGTGTGAAAATTGGTTTTTTTAAAAAAATTCCTTGCAAATTAAACTGTAGACATGCGTGCCAGAGGAAAACGACGACCAGAAGACAAACGGCAAAAGCCTGCGTCAAATCATTTCGTTTTCAAGTGCTTTCGAAATGGCGAAGCCTGGACTGGAAATTCTGGAATATCTTAACTAATGAATCACCAAACGTGACTGAGGAGCTGGCTTGGTTTCAGAAATGAAATCATTCTAGAGTGAGTTGCTTATTCACTTTTTGCAGCAGTGAGCCCTTGGCAGGACCTGGGCACCAGAAGTTACCTGAGCAGGCCTAATTCTGACCTTGGTACCTTCAGGCCACATGCCCTGCTGCCTATACCACTTGCATTTTGACGCCTGAGGCGAAGGACAAGATGGAGCCCTCTCCTCATGATGCACAAAGAAACCAACTGGAAGGTTATTGCAACGCCAGCAGCAGGGCATTCTCTTCTACTGCACCTGAGCAGGCTAGTTAGAGGGTCCAGGACAGACCTTGTAGCACACACAGCTCTGACCCCCAAAAGAGGGGCATGGTTGAGGGACTCAGGAGAAACACCCCACCCCAGAGTCTGCCACCTGAGGCAGCCACCAACTACATCAGATTAAAAACAGAACAAAACATCAGACATTAAAAACTTCCCTAAACAGGGCTGCCTTTAGGTGTCTTCTAAAAGTCAGTTGTTTATTTCCTTGACATCTGAGGGGAGGGCGTTCCAAGGGGAAGGCGCCACCACCAAGAAGGCCCTCTGCCTGGTTCCCTGTAGCTTGGCTTCTCGCAGTGAGGGAACCGCCAGAAGGCCCTTGGAGCTGGACTTCAGTGTCCAGGCTGAATGATGGGGGTGGAGACGCTCCTTCAGGTATACTGGGCCGAGGCCGTTTAGGGCTTTAAAGGTCAGCACTAACACTTTGAATTGAATGGACATAATATAATGATGGCTGACTGGGAACAGTTATGGACCACTGGTGTGAAATTCACGGCATGTAATGCCTTAAGAGAAAATTTAATGAAAATGATTTATAGGTGGTACATGACACCAGTCAAGCTTGCAAAAATTTACCATTTACTCAGAAACATACTGGGGGGCAATGTTGGTCTTTCAGGACCGGTGTTATATGGTCTCAGCGGCCGCCCCCAGTCACCAGTCTAATTGCTGCATTCTGGATTAGTTGTAGTGTGAGATACATCCATGCGGCAGCTTGAGCTGAAATGAATAAATCATTGTCTGGTTGTTGTTTTTTAATGAAATCTTCTTTGCAAAATGTAAAATTGCTTCATGCTTCTCTTTCCGCAACGAAGGGCAACTTTGCAATGTAAGAGACCTAAGGGTGTTTTTATTGTGTTCTAATGGCAAAGCATATGGGACGCGGGAGGCGCTGTGGGTTAAACCACAGAGCCTAGGACTTGCTGATCAGAAGGTTGGCGGTTTGAATCCCCGCAACGGGGTGAGCTCCCGTTTCTTGGTCCCTGCTCCTGCCAACCTAGCAGTTCAGTTCAAAAGCACGTCAAAGTGCAAGTAGATAAATAGGTACTGCTCCGGCGGGAAGGTAAATGGTGTTTCCGTGCGCTGCTCTGGTTCACCAGAAGCAGCTTAGTCATGCTGGCCACATGACCCGGAAGCTGTACGCTGGCTCCCTCGGCCAATAAAGCGAGGTGAGCGCTGCAACACCAGAGTCAGCCACGACTGGACCTAATGGTCAGGGGTCCCTTTACCTTTAATGGCAAAGCAGTCATTTGGTGATTGGGACACAGAGTAGACCATGGGTAGGCAAACTAAGGCCCTGGGGGCCAGATCCGGCCCAATCGCCTTCTAAATCCGGCCTGCAGGCGGTCTGGGAATCAGCATGCTTTTAAATGAGTAGAATGTATCCTTTTTTAAAAAACGCATCTCTGGCTTATTTGTGGGGCATAGGAATTTGTTCATTTTCTTTTTCAAAATATAGCCTGGCCCCCCACAAGGTCTGAGGGACAGTGGACTGGCCCCCTGCCGAAAACGTTTGCTGACCCCTGGAATAGACAATGCTGAGAACTGCAGTCTTTGTCCACGACATTTTGCATAAAAATGCAAAATGCATAGCATGTTAATAGTAATAATAATAAAGATAAGCGAGCTCCCCATGGTGTGGCTTTTGTCTGTATGCTGAAGAGATCTCTCTCTACCCAGGCCTTTGAGCGTTTAGATAGATTTGCTGGGATGAACCCTATTTTCTTGACTGAAACTGGTTTAAACAAATTTTAATATTGCATTTTAAAGTTGTTGTAATCCTCCTTAGGAACGCATGGTGAGGGTGAGTTAGAACTGCAAATCATTATCATCATCAGGTATTAGCACCGCCAATGAGCTTTGGCCTCTCCAGTAAATTCCAGGTCAGATTTGGGGTAATAAAAAGCTACGCCTAATCTCTGTTGTCGCAATCATTATGGTCAGTAGTGCGCACGCTCAGAGGATGACCTTCAAACCATCGTAAATATCTTTGCAGAAGCTTACGAAAAGCTTGGCCTATCACTCAACATCCAAAAAACCAAAGTGCTGCACTAACAGGTACAAAATAACCCCTCTGCAGCGCCACAAATCCAACTCAATATTGATCACTTCTCCTTCCTAGGCAGTTATCTTTCCACAAGGGCCAACATTGATGCCAAAATCCAGCATCGCCTGAGCTATGTGAGTGCGGCTTTCTCCTGATTGAAGTGCAGCGTGTTTGAGGACCAGGACATTCACAGGCAAACCAAAATGCTTGTTTACAAAGCTATTGTACTGCCAACCTTACTATATGCTTGTGAAACATGGACCACTTATAAATGCCATCTCCAACTCCTCAAAAGATTCCATCAATGGTGTCTCCGAAAAATTTTACACATCACTTGGGAAGACAGGCGAACTAATAACAGTGTACTGGAAGAAGCAAAGATCACCAGTGTTGAAGCAATGATTCTTCACCATCAACTTCGCTGGACTGGTCATGATGTGGGGAGATGCCTGATTATCATCCTCCAAAGCAACTACTCTATTCCAAACATTAAAATGGAAAGTGTAATGTTGGTGGTCAACAAAAGAGATTCAAAAACTCTCTCAAGGCAAATCTTTAAAAATGTAGTATAAACACCGACAACTGGGAAACACCAGCCTGCGAGCACTCCAGTTGGAGAACAGCCTTTACCAAAGGTGTCATGGGCTTTGAAGATGCTCGAACTCAGGGCGAAAAAGAGAAGTGTGCTAAGAGGAAGGCAAGTTTGCCAAACCCTCACCGTGATCAACTCCCACCCGGAAACCTGTGTCCCCACTGCGGAAGGACGTGTGGATCCAGAATAGGCCTCCACAGTCACTTACGGACTCATTGTTAAGACTGTGTTCATGGAAGATAATCTTACTCGGCTACGAGCGATAGAAGAAAAGGAAGAAGAAGAAGAAGACGACGGTCAGGAGCAGCAACAGCAATAGGAGCTTCTGAACAAGGACCACCCATCCAAGCAGAGAAAATGTTCACTAGCTCTTTGCCAAATACCAGGGGATGGAAGTGAGCCTCTCCTGCAAAGAGAAATGACTTGTTCATTTTCGCATGATCCATCGTTCCAAACAGCCATGGGGGCTGGGGCAGTCTTCTCCTAATCCTCCCATCAGCACCACAAACAATGCCTTTCCTGGCATGGCCAAAATCAGGATAGATAACAATTCTAAAATGCTCCACACCTTGGCCATTGTTTGCCTTCTGGGGAAGAGCCCTTTTCCTTCCAAGCTGACTTCGGCTTTCTCTAAAATCCAGAGTGGATTTTGTGCAGAACTCTGAGGAACGTGCAATGCATCAAATGCCATATTTCAGCCAAAGTGTGTGAGCAACCACAGAGAGAACGGTGGCAAGGACTGCTGTTGCAAGGATATAATTGATGAGGAGGAATGCTGACGGGTAAGAGAGATCGTTCATTTCCTGGTCTTTTCCTGGCAGATGGTTGCTAACTGTAGATTTCATCCCTTTCCTTACTCTGCAAGTAGTCACACTGATCGCCAGCTCTTTTCTCTCCTGCCTCTTCCTCGTACACTCATGCAGGAAAGGGGTTGATCCCATCGACCGCAGCACTTTTATTTATTTGTTTGCTTCAATTTGCTTTCCTACATAAGTGTGCCCAAAGTGGCTCACAGGAAAGCAAATAAATGAATGAATAAATTTCAAGTTGCAAATCAGTACATTGTTACAATAGTAATCTAGAGGCTAATTTTTTTCAAAAGGTGATATGACAATCCGGATGAATTATTCGTTTTTACAATATGGATGTTACCATCTTTTAAATGGATTATAAAGTATACCACTTGATATCCGTGAACATATATAAACCAGAATCAAGTACCTATGATAAACATTCCAGCTGCAATCATGTATTGTTGTTGTTTAGTCGTTTAGTCGTGTCCAACTCTTTGTGACCCCATGGACCAGAGCACGCCAGGCCCTCCTGTCTTCCACTGCCTCCTGCAGTTTGGTCAAACTCATGCTGGTAGCTTCAAGAACACTGTCCAACCATCTCGTCCTCTGTCATCCCCTTCTCCTTGTGCCCTCCATCTTTCCCAACATCAGGGTCTTTTCCAGGGAGTCTTCTCTTCTCATGAGGTGGCCAAAGTATTGGAGCCTCAGCTTCATGATCTGTCCTTCCAGTGAGCACTCAGGGCTGATTTCCTTCAGAATGGATAGGTTGGATCTTCTTGCAGTCCATGGGACTCTCAAGAGTCTCCTCCAGTACCATAATTCAAAAGCATCCATTCTTCGGTGATCGACCTTCTTTATTGTCCTAGCTTAGGGCAGATACTTTTAGAGACCCGTGCACGCTCTATCAGCAGAGTGAATAAATCTTCTCACAGCAGAAGAGGTGGACAGAGAAATCTGTAAGCAGTATATTACAGCATTTTATTCAGCAGCAGGAACAAAGGAAAAAACATGCCTGCTTCCCTTTGTGTCCAGCAGCACAGCAGCAGCAATGCAAAAGCTATATACAAACTGAAGTTCCCAGCAAGTGCTGGAAGTAAACAGGCATGTGACACACAACAGTCATTCCTGTTCCCTTTTAAGGTGGAACAGAACTATATCCTAACATTCTCCCCCTTTCCGTGTAACCTGTAGTGCCTGTGGTTCAACCCAACTGCAACCTCTTTACATAAACCTTAAGTTGTTCTCTGTTAACAACCTTAGACAACAGATCTGCAGGAATTTCATTTCCTGGCATGTAGGACACCTGTATGAGTCCTTTCTGAATACACTTCCTTTGCACGATGTAACTTAATCTGCAAGTATTTGGTTCTTTGCTTGCAACTCTCTGAGTTCAGCAAAGCCAAACAGGATCTATTGTCTTGATACACCTGTATAGGACATTACACAGAAACCTTGATGTCCTGAAACTGTTGCATCAACCATTCACAATCCATGAGTGAAAATGACAGGGCATTGAGTTCTGCTTCACAGGAACTTAGGCTTACTGTCCTCTGCTTTTTGCACAGCCAGTCAAACAGACAGTGGTTGTACATGTAGCACACTCCAGAAGTGCTTGTACCATCCATGGTGTCACTTCCAAAACTAGCATCTGCAAAGATTTCAAGACCTCCAGTCTTCTGACTTGTGAACCTCAGTCTGTAGTGCACCCTTCAAATAGCGGGCTATGCGCTTCAGAGCTTTCCAATCCTGAACAGTAGGATTGTTGGCATGTCACAACTGTGACTCAGTGAATTGAGCGGAACAGAAAGCGATAGGGCAAGCCGGAGGGCGGATTTTGGCTTTGCGCAGGGCGCCACTGAAATTTGAAAGCACAAAGTCCACCCCTGAACCCAAACACCTTCTGAATCACCTGAGCCATCTCGTTGCGGTTCTGGTCTTTTCTGTAAAAAGGTAGCTCCAGGTGGTGGTGTTTGCAGGTGCTGGGAAAAAAAGTTTGTTCCTTTGCATTCCCAGACTGGCTTCAAGCCAGGATGGATTTGATTGAAATCAAATCGATTTAAATCGTTATTTAAATCACTAGTCAGTAAGACTTGATTTAAATCAATTTTTTTACAGAAAGACTCATTCTTGCTGGTATAATCTTAATATTTACAACCAGATGAAGGTTTCATTTTTGGAATAATAAATTTTCAGTGTCGTTTTTACAGTTGTATAAAAAATTACTGATGTGGTTATACTATTAGAAATACATTGACAGATAATTATAATTTTTTTGTGAGGTTTCATAAGTTCACTGTTTATATTTGGACAACTTTTCTGCTGTACTTTATTGGAAGGAGAAAAATAATCATTTCCTTAATAACAGTTAAAACAATTTACAGTATTTAACTAAAACAATAACATTATAGCATATGTATCCATGTTTGTTAACTGATGTGGTTAAACATTTAAAAAACAAAAAACTTAGACTTGAGTTTCAGCACACGTGAAAAACTTTAAACAAATCCTTATTCCCTGATGAATAGCCTTTGGACTATAAAGTAAGTTAAGTAGAAAACTATCGTTAGAAAGATTTTTCCTCCAAAAGCATTTTATTTTTAAAAATCCACTTTAAATAAATAAATAAATCTGATTTTTTTTTTTTAAAAAAATCCATTTTTTGGGGGGGGTTTAAAAAAAATCATTGATTTTTATCCACCTTACTTCAAACTATGCCTGGACTCTCTTTTTTTAAAAAAAAATTAACAATTTCAACATAACAATATATCAAATTCATTATTTCCCCCCTTTTTCCCATTCCCCATCAAACCCTCCCTCCCCCCCCCGAGACTTCCCTCAGCTCCTCTCTCTGACTTCTCAGCACATGTTATTCTCTGCATATTATAAAATTATTTCAATCATTATGTTATCTATCTTCCATGTTATCAATCACTAAATTTGTGTATGTTTATTCAAAACCTGCCGAGGAGTCCAATTCATTTTGTTGTCTTTTTAAATACTTTGTGAAAAGTTCCCATTCTTCTTTGAAGTCACAGTTGTCCTTATCTGGCAGTTTGTATGTCAATTTAGCCAATTCTGCATAGTTCATCCATTTTTCTTGTCACCGTTCCTTTGTCAGGGTTTCCTCATTCGTCCATCCTTGTGCTATCAAACTATGCCTGGACTCTTGACTATTTCGCTCGAGGTTAGTGACATCAGATGATTGGCAGGCGGGAAACCCCACCCAACTATCAAAGTGTTCTGCATCCAATCCACTGGTCAGATCCATTTTCTTACCCCTGCCCTAAACTCCCCCCCCAGTCTAGTTTTGCTGCTTTTTTCTTACACTGTAAGGTAAAGGGACCCCTGACCATTAGGTCCAGTCATGGCCGACTCTGGGGTTGCGGCGCTCATCTCGCTTTATTGGTCGAGGGAGCCGGCGTACAGCTTCCGGGTCATGTGGCCAGCAGAACTAAGCCGCTTCTGGTGAACCAGAGCAGCACACGGAAACGCCGTTTACCTTCCCACCGGAGCGGTACCTATTTATCTACTTGCACTGGTGTGCTTTCGAACTGCTAGGTTGGCAGGAGAAGGGACCGAGCACCCGCGTCGCTTATATTACACTGTAGTCGGTAACTATTGTTTTCCAATCTTTTTAGCAACTCTGCCTTTAGATAGAAGAGTGGGGTAAAGGTGCATGGAAATTATATTAATGTATATGTGCGTAACCTTCCCCCTGGTTTATCGGCCAAAGCACAGGAAATGAAGTGATGTCCCAAAAGTAGAATTACTGCACATCGCTTGCATGCAATACAAGTGACGCACGTTGTCTAGAATCACTTGAAGACACTGAAATTGTCAGCCCAAAGCTAATGACCAAACAGGAAGGCAAAAGATGATTCAGCAAATTCATCTTCAGCTTTCCAACGTTTGTGTTTTTCCCCAAAGCGATTATTTCTGAGACCTCTGCGCTGCCTTTTGGAATCCACACACAAGCACCCCATCATGATTTAAGGGCTGAGCTCCATGTTAAATGCAGTTTGACGTTCTTTTAAGATAAGATTTCCAATGTTTCTTTTTAGAGAATTAGAAATATATGCAACGAGTCAGCAACTGGAAGAAAAAGAAAGGAGTGGAAGTTGGTTGAACAGAAGGGCTCATGTCACTTCCCCTATGGAAATCACCTCTAAGCTACTATTACCCCCACTGGGGAAAATATTGCAGCTATCCCATCCCAGTACAGTGGTACCTCAGGTTAAGTACTTAATTCGTTCTGGAGGTCCGTTCTTAACCTAAAACTGTTCTTAACCTGAAGACCACTTTAGCTAATGGAGCCTCCTGCTGCTGACACACCGCCGGAGCACAATTTCTGTTATCAACCTGAAGCAAAGTTCTTAACCTGAAGCACTATTTCTGGGTTAGCAGAGTCTGTAGCCTGAAGCGTAAAGTGGATAATAATGTAATTATATATTGTTAAATGGAAAAATAATAAAAATTATACATTAATAATAATAATAATATCTGAAGTAAGATCTCAGGCATAAGCCATAGCAAATGTCCCTGTAAATGAAGCTTCGCGTGGCAGATGGTGCTCTTCATATTGAAGCGAGAGCCTGTCCCCTTATCAAACTTCCTGCATGTTCCAACTTTGTTGTTTATTTCTCATTTGCACTTACATCCTGCCCTGACCATCATTATTTCCACAACCCCAGTTATGTAAAACCGCACCAAAAAAATAAAATGCAAAACAGCAACACAACAATACAGTCAGCTTGCAAAAAACATCGTCACAGGCCCCAGGAAAAGCCCGAGGGAATGAAAACGTTTTTAAATTTGTGTTGGAAGCTAAGCAATGATGTTGGCAATCATAGGCCTTAAAGGAGGGAGTTTTGTTGTTTGGTCATCTAGTGAGGTGTTGGCTTGGATGTCCACACCTTTAGAGGGTACACCGAAGAGGATTTGGAACAGGCCCTTTTCTGGCACTGTGATACTGGTGTTGCCTACTAGATCCAGGTTTCATATCCCCATGGATGTTGGAATGTGTTGAAAAAGGTAAAGGGACCCCTGACCATTAGATCCAGTCGTGGCTGACTCTGGGGTTGCGGTGCTCATCTCGCTTTATTGGCCGAGGGAGCCGGTGTACAGCTTCCCAGTCATGTGGCCAGCAGGACTAAGCCGCTTCTGGAGAACCAGAGCAGCGCACGGAAACGCTGTTTACCTTCCCGCCAGAGCGGTACCTATTTATCTACTTGCACTTTGATGTGCTTTCAAACTGCTAGGTTGGCAGGAGCAGGGACCGAGCAACAGGAGCTCACCCCGTCACGGGGATTCGAACCGCCGACCTTCTGATTGGCAAGTCCTAGGCTCTGTGGTTTAACCCACAGCGCCACCCGTGTCCCTAATGTGTTTATAAGCAGCTTCAGTTTTAAAACCCTGAAATTTATTAGCCCCTACACTCCCAAATTTTACTTGCTCCACGTCATGTATCTCCATCACCAGCGATGATCCCCTTTGATCTCCACAGTCAAAATTACTGGTTTTGTGCCATGCTCTTTAATGGATTATGTCTCCAGAAACAGGGGAATAATTGAAATGAGTAAAATAACTGAATTTAACAAGCTGAGCATTGGGAAGAAGCAAAGAGAAAGGGAGCAATGGATGGGCTTCTATATATGAGTGTTATGAAATATTGAGACAATCTGCTATGTATTTTGGAAAGCCGTTTGCACGCTCTGCATTTTGACACCTTTTTAGTTATCCTAGCCAGTTTTTGCATGATGGTTTCTGAGATCGAGGAGCAGGTTTTCGTCTGTGCAAGGAGACACCATTTTCCTTCCAGATAGCAGACTGAACTTTTCAAAACTGCATTGATGTTAACCACTGCTTTCAACACAACACTGTTTGTTTGTTTGTTTGTTTGTTTGTTTGTTTGTTTCTTAGAATCCCCAATAAGCACTGGAGACAAGGTTGCTAGTATTATATATTTGCTAGAGGTTACCTCACCTCCTGGCAAATAGAAGGGGAAGAAATGGAGGCAGTGAGATATTTTACTTTCTTGGGCTCCATGATCACTGCAGATGGTGACAGCAGTCACAAAATTAAAAGACACCTGTTTCTTGGGAGGAAAGCAATGACAAACCTAGACAGCATCTTAAAAAGCAGAGACAACAAAGGTCCGTATAGTTAAAGCTATGGTTTTCCCAGTAGTGATGTACGGAAGTGAGAGCTGGACCATAAAGAAGGCTGATTGCCGAAGAATGGGTGCTTTTGAATTATGGGGCTGGAGGAGACTCTTGAGAGTCCCATGGACTGCAAGAAGATCAAACCTATCTATTCTGAAGGAAATCAGCCCTGAGTGCTCACTGGAAGGACAGATCCTGAAGCTGAGGCTCCAATACTTTGGCCACCTCATGAGAAGAGAAGACTCCCTGGGAAAGACCCTGATGTTGGGAAAGATGGAGGGTACAGGGAGAAGGGACGACAGAGGACGAGATGGTTGGACAGTGTTCTCGAAGCTACCAGCATGAGTTTGACCAAACTGCGGGAGGCAGTGGAAGACAGGAGTGCCTGGCGTGCTCTGGTCCATGGGGTCACGAAGAGTCGGACACGACTAAACAACAACAACAGAGGTTACCTAACTCTTAATAAAAATGAGAGAGAGATAAGAAATTTGCTAGAAACTATCACTTGGGCTATTTCCCCGCCTCCTTTAATAATTGCAGATATTCCCATTCCATACCCCATATCTTCCCCCAAACAAGGGGCCACACTATACATGAGATTAATCACATGAATGGCCTCTCTATGGACCATATGGGGGTGGTTGTCTTTGTCATCATTGTCCCCCTGCCCCCATCAGTGCTACTTGCCTCGGGAAGGAAGCTGCCAATAGCCTCTCCCCTCCAGAGCAAATAGCAGCAATGGAGTCATTATTTTGGACTGGTGCCGTGAGTACCCTAAGACTCTAAGTCCCCTTCATCCCATCCCATGCTCCTCATCAGGCCATGCTGTGGCTGTTATTTAATAAAGAATACCAACTGACCTTCCAGCAGTACTTCTAAAGTACTTGAATTCTTTCCTTCTTTCTTTCACCCTTTCCTTCGTTCTTTCCATCTTTCAAAGCATGCACAAATAATACTTTACTTCAAGAAATGACTTTCAAGTCTAATCCAAAATCTGCATTATGATAATTCACAAAAAAGCATCCACCTCTCAACAAATCTTGTGTTAGAAAAACATACCATTCCTCCCATAAATGTGTTAGTCTTTGCTAAATTTAAGACATTTCCACAGCCTTTTGTGTATAGTTGGAATCTGAGAAGCTTTCCACTTTCGAGCCCAGACTACTCTGGCTATGATGAACAATATTTTTTTAATTATCAAATACTTTTGTTGTACTGTTATTTCCTCTTCCTGTTTTCTACTGCAATTTGAACTCTTAAAAATATTCCAAACAGCTGCAAAATTAATATAAGGCTGATGGAAGCATTTGCGCACTCAGGATTCTAGGCCTTGTATGCATTCTTTTCACATAACCAAAAATCGTTCCCAAAATATATGAAATGCTTTTTAAAAACACACATACAGGTGCCAATACAAATTTTGTGAAGTGAAATGGGAATAAATTCACTCGTGAGTGTATTCATTTGCAATACACTTAAGTCCTATTCATGAGCCCCCCTTCATGAGATTTTAATCACATATTTAGCCAGTGGGGTGGCCCATATTTACTGCCCCATCTGTTTTGTTTCTGTTGTTGCTCCTACATCATCATCATCATCATCATCATCATATTTATGCCCCACCCACCTGGCTGAGTCACCCAAGCCACTCTGGGTTTCTTCCAACATATAAAAACATAATAAAACATCAAACATTAAAAACTTCCCTATACTGGGCTGCCTTCAGATGTCTCCTAAAAGTCATATAGTTCTTTATCTCCTTGACATCTGAAGGCAGGGCATTCCACAGGGCGGGGGCCACCACCGAGAAGGCCCTCTGCCTGGTTGCCTGCAACCTCACTTCTCTCAGGGAGGCCCTCGGTCCTGGACCTCAGTGTCCGGGCAGAACGATGGGGGTGGAGATGCTCCTTCAGGTATACTGGACCGAGGCCATTGAGGCCTTTAAAGGTCAGCACCAACACTTTGAATTGTGCTCCGAAACATACTGATGGGGTGGGGGCAGAAAGCACTGGAATTGTGTGAGGGGGGGGGAGAGCATGAACAGGGCTTTATTCTGAAGCAGGTCCTAACATTGTAAGATACTGCTTTGGAATAAACAGGTTCTACACTGTAGGCAAGATTCAAGAACACTGGAGAGCAAAGACATGGACCTGCAACCCTATAATAAATGACGGAGTGATTGTGCGAACAAAATTCAGTTATTTCATTGGTCTTAATTCTGTGCTAGAGCATGAGGCCATAAACACAACTGGAGTTCTCTACAGACAGTTTTAAACGCATTGACAAGGGATTCTGCTACTGTGCTGCCCAGCTCACTGCTTGTCTGAACAGCCTCAGGAGATCTCGGGGTGGTGTTGAAGTCTCACCCACACACCCACACGGTCAGGTCCAGCTCAAGATTCTGTGGTCTCTCATGCAGCTGTGAGCTGGCCCTGCACTTCTGAGCGGGTGGTAATACCAAACTGGAGTTTTGTACTGGGTAGGAGGGAGCAGGGACTGAGAAGGTCCCCTTGTCACAGACGGGTGCCATATGTGGTGAAGTGCAACCTCACAGCATCTTCTTGCAATAATAGCCCTTCCCTGACCTTCCTTGGGGCTGGCTACTGAAGACCTCTGTGTGACCTGAAGGAAGGCGGAAGCGAGGAAGGCCAGGCCAGGAAGCACATTCCATTGGCTCCTGACAGAGCCATAAGTGACCTAAGGGAACTGCTGTAGAAGCCTTTCATCCTGCCTTCTCCTGGGGCTACTGAAGACCTCTGTGTGACCTGAGAAAAGGTGGCAGCTATGAAACCCAGGCCAGGGAGTTTGTGCTAACAGCTCCCCAGACAGCCTGAGAGGACTCTACCTTTCTACCTTTTCTACCTGCCATTCTACCTTTTCTGATGTTCATTTCTTGTTTCACATTGCAAACCACCTTAGAAGGAAGCCAATGATGCAACAAATGAACACATAATAAACCTCCATGGGCATGAGGGACAATTCGGATTGGTCCAGTGTGGTGTAGTGGTTAAGAGCGGTAGTCTCGTAATCTGGGGAATCGGGTTCGAGTCTCCGCTCCTCTACATGCAGCTGCTGGGTGACCTTGGGCTAGTCCCACTTCTCTGAAGTCTCTCAGCCCCACTCACCTCACAGAGTGTTTGTTGTGGGGGAGGAAGGGAAAGGAGAATGTTAGCCACTTTGAGACTCCTTAAAGGGAGTGAAAGGCGGGATATCAAATCCAAACTCTTCTTCTTCTTCTTCTTCCACCAAGGTTGATGGAGACGATCAAAATTTGGACAGCTCTGCGGGACTTTCCTGATGACATGGCTGGTGATGCTGTCAATGCCTTGTCACCCTCTGGTACCAGAAGATTATTCAGGAAGTTGGTGCCAATGCTCCATCTCCCATCATGCATCTGGCACCATGTTTTCTCCTAAGAGCTGAGGCTGAGTAAAGGGATGGTTTATTTTTTTAAAAAAAAATATTTTATTCAGTTTTCAGATACAAAGATTGTAAACATAGACCGAAGCCAGAAACAAAGAAACAAGAAAAAGAAGAAAGAAGTAAAAAAGAAAAACCAACCGTCCAACACATTTTTCAAATAACCAACTGGACTTCCTCACATCTCCCCTACCCTGCATTCTTTATAATAAAATTATCAGCAAATTATTACCTTGTTTTGTACCTTATTTTGTACTTTTCAAATACTATACCTCAAATTTTTCATACTTTCCATCAATTACTTATATCCTAAATTAAACATAGTATTACCTTAAAATTTAACCTTTTCTTACTTAAAATATAATTTCCTAGTTCCCAACTTTAGTTGCTGAAGCTATAGTTTTCGAATCGTGAAAATTTTTAACATTCATATAACTTATATTGTTTTTGTAAATAGTCCTTAAATTTTTTCCAGTCCTCTTCCATTGTTTCTTCTCCCAGGTCTCGGATTCTGCCAGTCATTTCAGCCAGTTCCATGTAGTCCATCAATTGCGTCTGCCATTCTTCCAGTGTGGGCAAATCTTGTGTCTTCCAATATTTTGCGATGAGTATTCTTGCTGCTGTGGTCGCATACATAAAAAAGGTTTTGTCCTTCTTTAACACTCTCTGGCCGACAATGCCCAAGAGGAAGGCCTCCGGTTTCTTAGTAAAGGTATATTTAAATACCTTTTTTAACTCATTATAGATCATTTCCCAGAAGGCCTTCACTCTTGGACATGTCCACCAGAGGTGAAAGAATGTCCCTTCAGCCTCCCTACATTTCCAACATTTATTATCAGACAGGTGATATATTTTTGCAAGCTTGACTGGGGTCATGTACCACCTATATATCATTTTCATAATATTTTCCTTCAGGGCATTACATGCCGTGAATTTCATTCCGGTGGTCCATAACCTTTCCCAGTCTTCAAACATGATGTTATACCCAATATCCCAAGCCCATTTTATCATGGCTGATTTGACTGTCTCATCCTGAGTGTTCCATTTAAGCAACAAGTTGTACATTCTTGAAAGTATCTTAGTCTTTGGTTCAAGCAGTTCTGTCTCTAATTTCAATTTTTCCACCTGGAATCCTATTTTTTTATCCAGTAAATGGATGGTTTAAAGGTAAAGGGACCCCTGACCATTAGGTCCAGTCATGGCCGACTCTGTGGTTGCGGCGCTCATCTCGCTTTATTGGCTGAGGGAGCCGGCATTTGTCCGTAGACAGCTTCCGGGTCATGTGGCCAGCATGACTAAGCCGCTTCTGGCGAACCAGAGCAGCGCACGGAAACACCGTTTACCTTCCCGCCAGAGCGGTACCTATTTATCTACTTGCACTTTGACGTGCTTTCAAACTGCTAGGTTGGCAGGAGCAGGGACTGAGCAACAGGAGCTCACCCTGTTGCAGGGATTCAAACCGCCGACCTTCTGATCGGCAAGTCCTAGGCTCAGTGGTTTAACCCACAGCGCCACCCGCGTCCCTAAAAATGGATGGTTTAGATAATTATAAATATAGTTTCATTTAAAAAAATATGAAGTATGGGTATCATGACTGAGGTTCACAAATAATTAAATCCAAACTTGAAAAACATAGGCAGTTTCATTTCAGTTTTGTCCCCAGATGGGGTTTTAGTTGAACTAAGCATAACTAGTTTATTAATTTCCATGTTGTTAGGCAGATATTTTCAACGTTTTCATATTTTTTCCAGATACATGAGCTCTTCCGCATAGATTTGTATTGGGAGTAGCTCGGATTGAGCAGGGCTATCCCCATCACGATTCAAGAAATAGTTCCCCTTAAATGAGCCACACTGAATAAGTTCAGACCCCACACACCGAAACAGGTTGGGGTGCAATGGAGGTTCAACCCCCTACATCACACTCAGCCCTGTAAACATCTAGGGTCTTCCATAAGCTTTTCTCCCCCTGGAGATACAGAGAAACCTCCCTTCCTCCTTTCACCTTTCCCCTTTCTGCAGTTAGCATAGCATAGCAGCGCAAACAGCAGCAATAACCAGGTTCGTATCCACATCACATGTTTAAAGCACATCCCTTTCCCCAAAGAAGCATAGGGACCTTGGTTTGTTAAGGGTACTTGGAATTGCAGCTCCGGTCCCCGGAATCTTTGAGGAAGGAACAGATCTTTAATGTGTGGTGTGGATGCAAGCACAATTCAAAGTGTTTGTGCTGACCTTTAAAGCCCTAAACGGCCTTGGTCCAGTACCTCGGGTTAAGTACTTAATTTGTTCCAGAGGTCCGTACCTAACCTGAAACTGTTCTTAACCTGAAGCACCACTTTAGCTAATGGGGCCTCCTGCTGCTGCCACGCCGCTGGAGCACGATTTCTGTTCTCATCCTGAAGCAAAGTTCTTAACCTGAAGCACTATTTCTGGGTTAGCGGAGTCTGTAACCTGAAGTGTATGTAACCTGAAGTGTAGGTAACCCGAGGCACCACTGTATACCTAACGGAGCGCCTCTACCTCCATCGTTCTGCCGGGACACTGAGGTCCAGCGCCAAGGGCCTTCCGGCGGTTCCCTTGCTGCAAGAAGCCAAGTTACAGGGAACCAGGCAGAGGGCCTTCTTGGTAGTGGCGCCCGCCCTGTGGAACACCCTCCCACCAGATGTCAAAGAGAAAAATAACTACCAAACTTTTAGAAGAAATCTTAAGGCAGCCCTGTTTACGGAAGCTTTTAATGTTTAATAGGTTATTGTATTTTAGTGTTTTGTTGGAAGCCACCCAGAGTGGCTGGGGAAACCCAGCCAGATGGGCAGGGTGTAAATAAATTATCATTGTTATTATTATTATTGAATTGCCTCTAGTTTTGATTAACGCTGCTGCCTAATTTTTGCTAGTAAGGCTGCCGTCAAGGGATGTATGTTCATGTCTTTCTGGCTTTACAAGTTGCCTCCCTCTGCACATCAAAGGGTTTTATGCCATCACACATCTCTGTATGCTTGGAGTGCTGTTGCGAGTCAAGGATTTCCTGGTGATGCAGATCATTTTCTGCAAAGCATCACCATGCGCCGAAACTTGCCAGGTGAAGCCTTCTTCCTGCTTTCCTGCACCTCTTTTGCAGCACTCATACGATACAAACACTTGCCTGCCACCTCACGTTTGCTTTGGCCCTCCCAATACAAAGGAAATTCCCTTTGGTGTTACCATTTACAGGAAAACCCTTCCTGCTCGGGATCTCCTCTTCCTTATAGCCTCTTGCTAGGTTGACTCTTTGCCAGGCTAATCAGAGCTTTCGATGCAGCCTGTGGCTAATGCAGATTTATTTCTTTGACAGCAGGCACAATGGCATTTCTGTGGCAAGGGAGGGCGGGGAAGAGTTTCTTCCGCTCGCTCTCTGAGGGCGCTTTCAGACTGGCAGCTCTCGACCCTGCTCAGCAGTGCTGGCCCACCCATGAGGCAGACTGAGGCAGTTGCCTTGGGCAGCAGAGTCTGAGGGTCATCTCTGTGGGCACACACACAAAGCCGGAAGTGGCTGTGGCTGCTTCCGGGTTCCGGCAAGATCTCGTGAGAGCCACTCAAGATCTCGTAGGAGGCCTCCACGTGATTTTGCAGGGCTCTCATGAGATCTCGCGGGCAGCCACAGCTGTGCACCCCCAGTATGGGACAGGGGCTTTGGCAGGGCCAGCAAGGGAGACAAGCAGCAGACAGGGTGGCACCTTCCCATTTTTGCCTCAGGCGGCAAAATGGGCCAGGCCACCCTTGCTACCCCCTCACTGTTGCTCTGCTGTAAACTACATCTGCAGGGACATCACCTTTGCCAACAAAGGTCGGTATAGTTAAAGCTATGGTTTTCCCAGTAGTGATGTATGGAAGTGAGAGCTGGACCATAAAGAAGGCTGATCACTGAAGAATTGATGCTTTTGAATTGTGGTGCTGGAGGAGACTCTTGAGAATCCCATGGACTGCAAGAAGATCAAACCTATCCATTCTGAAGGAAATCAGCCCTGAGTGCTCACTGGAAGGACAGATCCTGAAGCTGAGGCTCCAATACTTTGGCCACCTCATGAGAAGAGAAGACTCCCTGGAAAAGACCCTGATGTTGAGAAAGATGGAGGGCACAAGGAGAAGGGGACGAAAGAGGACGAGATGGTTGGACAGTGTTCTCGAAGCTACCAGCATGAGTTTGACCAAACTGCGGGAGGCAGTGGAAGACAGGAGTGCCTGGCGTGCTCTGGTCCATGGGGTCACGAAGAGTCGGACACGACTAAACGACTAAACAACAACAACATCTGCTAGGGTTGCCATATTTCAGAAAGTGAAAATCCAGACAGAAAAGTTGGGAAACGCATGCATCTCAATGCAGGTGAGAGACAGGACCATCTCTGAGATTCAGAGATGCATTTCAGTCAAGCCCCATGCCATTCCCTGGTGTTATAAGAATTTTCAGGTCTCAAATATACAATAAATATTCATAAATGCACACATATCTAAATGTATAAACCATGTGTTTATACATGGTACAGGAGAGCAATCCTGAAGCCATTTGGACTCTTAACAGTCACCTCAAATATTCCTCTGCAGTAAGAGAGGCAAATGGGGAAAGCCTTCCCATTGTCGTTTCACTTAGGAATCCTGTCTTAAGGGCGTATTTGTGTATGAATAGGGTGAGCCTGTGACCATCACCAAAGAATGGCCAGGATGCCCAGGTAATGCAATCAGTGACTATTATCAGGTATCCTGGCAGGCAGGATTTCTGCTGTAGACTGCCTCCTATGATGTATGTACAGTGGTACCTCAGGTTAAGTACTTAATTCGTTCCGGAGGTCTGTTCTTAACCTGAAACTGTTCTTAACCTGAAGCACCACTTTAGCTAATGGGGCCTCCTGCTGCTGCCACGCCGCCGGAGCACGATTTCTGTTTTCATCCTGAAGCAAAGTTCTTAACCTGAAGCACTATTTCTCGGTTGGCGGAGTCTGTAAACTGAAGCGTATGTAACCTGAAGCATATGTAACCCGAGGTACCACTGTATGATGGTTTTGGGGTGGTCTTTGGCTAAGGGGGTTGGACAATGTCAAAAGTCTTTAAAGGTTCCTGCACACTTTTGTTCAGGGTCTCTCCCTCTTTGGAAGGAGGGAAGGGAACTCTGTTGCAGCAGAAAAATAAAGATCTGCCTTGCTTTCCAGTGAATCCTTCCCCCATCCATTCTTCTCTGACCAATCATGGACTTCTGGGACTCAGAGTTGGGCAGCAAACGCCAAACCCCAATTTTTACATCACTAGTCAAATTCTGAAATCAAACCTTTATTAGGCATTATGCAAATAAAACCGTAAGAAGGAAAAATAACATGTAAAAGCCTTGAAATATATATAAAAAGGCAGCAGTTGGCTACAATCATATATATATATATATATACATATAAAATCAGTGGTTTTCCTTGTTAACCTGCTCCTTGGAGGACTGCAGCCAAAAACTCGGCTACCCCCGCCGTAACCCTTTGGTCAACGTCGGATAGGCAGAATCCCGCACATTTACCTTGCTGGGGTTCCAGACCACCCAAAAGAGGGGAGAGCACGCGTTGACGGAGCGTACTGTACAATGGGCAATGAAAGAGAATATGCTCTACAGTGTCCGGGACATTCATAGAGCATCTGCAGAGTCTCTTGTTTCTAGGGATGTTTTGATATCTTCCCCAGACAAATGCTGAGGGAAAAACATTCAACCGGGCCAGCATAAAAGCCCTACGTTGGGCTGGGATTATTAATTTAGTGACGTAATTGACTCTGCTATCTAAGATATTTAAATCATAGAATATGGGGGAGCAAATTTTGTTTACAGCCGCCATAATATTTTGTCTCTCCACATCCTTTAGTCTAGCTAGGATATTATGGAAAATGTATTGCTCATTAGAATTGTACAGGGGCTCCAGCTCGATGCCTAAAGATTCAATCTTTTTTTCGAGGTACTGATACCATCTTGATTTATAGGAGTCCTTGAGCAGATCAGCGAGCAGGCTTGATGGAGAGCAGCGAAAGTGGCAGCGTAACCAGTACTTTATTGAGGTGGACCAGGCCCAATATTCCATTGTGTGTATGCCTATTTCTGCACACATTGTCTCATATTTGATCGCAGCTGGGAGTCCAAGAATACGTCTCAGAAAGCTGGAGTGAATCTTATTTAAATCACTGTTATATGCTTGAATCCATAGCGGGATTCCATAGAATATCTGGGCTTGCACTTTTGTTTGAAAAATCTGATTGGCCGCAGGAATAAATTGATTACCTTTCTGATAATAAAACCGGGCAACTGCTGATGAGGTGCACTTTGCCTGTTTTATGGCACTAGTCAAATTAGTCAAAGAGGCAGCAGTATGAGTCACAGATCCAGAGGGAGGGAAGAGACTTCATTCAGCCTCCCCCACCAAAAAGTAACCACTGCAGGGTCCAACTTAGACACTGCAGCCATTGCTGCTTCCATGTGGCCATTTTTTTCCCAAGTCAGAAAATAAAGGGAATTAAAGGGAACGTGTACCAAGACCTAGAATCTAGAGCGGTGGTGGCAAACCTTTTAGAGACCGAGTGTCTGAACTGCAATGCAAAACCTGCCGCAATTTACCGTATTTTTCTGGGCATAACACACTCCCTGTTCGGGGGGACTCCTAAAGGCCTATGCGGCCTAGGACCCACGTACCTACAGGACCGCCTCTCCTGGTATGCCCCGCAGAGGACCTTAAGGTCCACAAATGACAACATTTTGGCGGTCTCAGGTCGCAAGCTGGTTAGATTGGTCTCAGCTACGGCCAGGGCCTTTTCAGTGCTGGCCCCGACTTGGTGGAACGCTTTGTCACAAGAGACCAGGGCCCTGCAGGATTTGACATCTTTCCGCAGGGCCTGCAAGACAGAGCTGTTCCGCCTGGCCTTTGGTTTGGACTCAGTCTGACCCTTATGTTTCCCTCCCCTTATGGTTTTGATCTATGGGCCACTTTTAAAATGAGGCTGCATTTTAAATTGCATTTTAACCTGCATTTTAAATTGGGTTTTTTTCCCTGTTATGTTTTTACTGTAATTTTACTGGTGTTAGCCACCCTGAGCCCGGCTATGGCCAGGGAGGGCGGGGTATTAAAAAATTATTTATTTATTTATTTATTTATTTATTTATTTATTAATTAAGATAATGGAAGAGATTGCCCAGAGTAGTTGAGCTTTTTTGGGGTGCCAGTGCCCGTCTGGCCTAGATCTCACATATGCTCCACCACGCACACGCACAGAGAGTGGTTAAGAGCGGTAGACTCGTAATCTGGTGAACCGGGTTCGCGTCTCCGCTCCTCCACATGCAGCTGCTGGGTGACCTTGGGCTAATCACACTTCTTTGAAGTCTCTCAGCCCCACTCACCTCACAGAGTGTTTATTGTGGGGGAGGAAGGGAAAGGAGAATGTTAGCCGCTTTGAGACTCCTTAAAGGGAGTGAAAGGCGGGATATCAAATCCAAACTCCTCCTCCTCTTCTTCTTCTTCTTCTTCTTCTTCTTCTTCTTCTTCTTCTTCTTCTTCTTCTTCTCTGGCACGCGTGCCATAGGTTCACCACCACTGAACTAGAGGATAACATCACATGTACGTGGCTTCGTGGGCTGGGGAAAAAAGCTTGGGTTAAGAAGCCATTGCCATAACTCCTAGGGCGTTGCTGCTCAATAGGTCAGGAATCATATTTCAGCACAGTTTCACTCTCCCTTTCAAATCTTCAAATTCTTTTTACGCCCAATTAACTCCCTTGTCACCCTTTCTTTTTGTTCTTCGTAGATTTCTTTCCCCTTCTAGTCCCCTTTTCCACTCATTATTCTCCATTTATTTCCTCATATTATTAGTATTAGCTTTATTATTCACCCTCCGCCAGAAGGTCCTAACAATGTAAAATGCAACACTAAAAACAGTTTAAAAGAAATTTGAATCACAACTAGAGTGGGGCATCTATGTCTATGTCTACATCATCCCTATATATATATAGATATAGGCAATGTTTTTTAAAAAAATAATTATTATTAGGGGTACTCTCATTTTCCCACTCATATTGAAATACTGGCCCTCAATGAGGCCAAACTTAGATTCACAAAATGTTTAGGGGTATGCGTACCGCTGCGTCACCCCAGAAAAAAGCACTGGATATAGGCACTATAGATATGGATATTGATATTATATAGGAATAATAACAACAACAACAACAACAACAACAACAACAATAATAATAATTTATACCTTGACCCTCTGCCTGGATTTCCCCAGCCACTCTGGGCGGCTTACAGCACATAAAAAATTGCAAAACATTAGGCATTAAAAAAAATTCCCGATACAGGGTTGCCTTCAGGTGTCATCTAAAAGTCAGATACAGGGGTACCTCAGGTAACATACGCTTCAGGTTACAGACGCTTCAGGTTACAGACTTCGCTAACCCAGAAATATTGTTTCAGGTTAAGAACTTTGCTTCAGGATGAGAATAGAAATCGTGCTCCAGCGGCGTGGCAGCAGCAGGAGGCCCCATTAGCCAAAGTGGTGCTTCAGGTTAAGAACAGTTTCAGGTTAAGTACGGACCTCCGGAACGAATTAAGTACTTAACCTGAGGTACCACTGTAGTTGCTTATTTCCTTGGTTTCTGATGGGAGGGTGTTCCACAGGGACTATCAATGTCTAAGACCAGGGTAAAGAGGCAGATGTTCAGCATAAGATGAAATCTGTATAGCAAATATGCCCAACGCACAATTTAGGCACTGCCAAGAGAATGTCCTCTCCTCTCTGCTGATCTTAACACCCTCCCGGAGAGTGTTTAGGGAAGAAGACAGTCTTTCGGGTACCTGGAGCCTAAGTAGTTTAGAAAACAGAAGCCGCAGTTGAGACGGGTTGTCTACATTTGATAGCGTTGCTGCGCATGCGGCGAATGGCAGCTTCAGTGACCTAGAGTTTGACGCACGGAAATGAATGAGGTAACGTGCGTCAGGTGAAGACATCCTTGACCCCTCTCTGATGTGTACAGCGGGATAAGAATGTGACTTGAAAAGCCGCATGGGGGAATGACCTTGCTGGCTTTCAAGAAGCTAATGTGTACATAAACTCAGTCCCATTGTTGGAAAGGTAAGTAACCTCAAGGCTAGATTGCTGCAATGTGTTATACGTAGGGCTGCCTCTGAAGACGGTTCAGAAACTTCAGCTGGTGTAGAATTCAGTGGCCAGGTTGCTCACCGGAGCATAGCTGTCAACTTACAGATTTGAAAATAAGGGACCAGCAGCCTTGAAAATAAGGGACCAGTGGTTGGTTTATCCTTTAAAGGAAGTCTGCAACGAGATTTTAGAGGGGAAAAAGGCACCGGAATCGTGGAAAGAAGCGTATATTTCACTCATACCAAAGACAGAGACTGAAAAGACTCAACTTAAGAACTACCGCCCAATATCATTACTTAATGTGGATTACAAAATCTTTGCAGACATTTTGGCAAAAAGATTTAAAAGAGTGTTGATGGAGAAGATTCATAAGGACCAAGCAGGCTTTCTCCCAAAAAGGCACCTATCAGACAATGTAAGGAATATAATAGATATTCTGGAATTGCTAGAGGTGAAAATAAACACTAAAGCAGTGCTGATCTTTGTGGATGCGGAGAAAGCCTTTGACAATATTTCTTGGAGTTTTATGAAGAAGAATCTTCATGGGATGGGGGTAGGCCAAGGATTTGAGAATGGTATGGGTGTGATATACTCTGAACAAAAAGCCAAGTTGATTGTAAATAATGTGATAACTGAGGAACTTAAGATAGAAAAAGGAACACGACAGGGATGCCCAATTTCCCCATTGCTCTTCATTTCTGTTTTGGAGGTGTTGCTGAATATGATTAGAAATGACCAGCAGGTTAAAGGTGTACAGGTCGGAGCTAAACATTATAAGTTAAGGGCATTTGCAGATGACCTAGTATTGACCTTACAAGAGCCAAACACTAGTACGAAAAGGGTGTTGGAGATAATTCAACAATTTGGCCAGGTAGCCGGATTCAAACTGAACAAACAAAAACCTAAAGTCTTAGAAAAAAACTTAACAGTCATGGAGAAGGAGAAATTTCAAGAAGAGACAGGTTTGACAGTGGTTAAGAAGGTGAAATACCTAGGGGTTTATTTGACATCTAAAAATTTGAACCTGTATAAGGACAACTATGAAAAATGTTGGTCAGAAATTAAAAAAGATCTAGAAATATGGTCAAATTTGAAATTATCAATGTTAGGCCGAATTGCAGTTATCAAGATGAATGTATTGCCTAGAATGTTATTTTTGTTTCAAACTTTGCAGATTCTTGACAAGATGGACTGTTTCAAGAGGTGGCAGAAAGACATTTCGAAATTTGTCTGGCAGGGCAAAAAGCCCAGAATTAAATTTAAAATACTGACAGATGCTAAAGAAAGAGGGGGATTTGCCCTGCCGGATTTAAAATTGTATTATGAAGCAGCAGCGTTTTGCTGGCTGAAAGAGTGGATGCTCCTCGAGAACACAGACATTTTGGACCTGGAAGGTTTTAATAATGCATTTGGTTGGCATGCATATTTATGGTATGATAAAATCAAGGTGCATAGGGCCTTTAAAAATCATATTGTCAGAAAAGCATTGTTTAATGTCTGGATAAGATACAAAGATTTGTTGGAAAACAAAACCCCTAGATGGTTGTCACCCTTGGAGGCTAAGGCACTGAAGAAACTCAATATGGAGGTCGGATGGCCAAAGTATTGGGAAATTTTGGAACAGGATGGAGATAAATTGAAATTACAAAGTCATGAGAAATTGAAACCTAAAGTACAAGACTGGCTCCAATATTTCCAAATAATGGAGGTTTATAAACAGGACAGGAAAATTGGCTTCCAGGTGGAAAAATCGAAATTAGAGACTGAACTGTTAGAACCCAATACTAAGAATTTGTCAAGAATGTATAATTTGCTGCTGAAATGGAATACACAAGATGAAACAGTTAAATCAGCTATGATTAAGTGGGCACAGGACATTGGTCATAATATTATGTTTGCTGACTGGGAATGGTTGTGGAATACCGGTATTAAATTTACGGCATGCAATGCCTTAAAGGAAAACATTATGAAAATGATTTACAGGTGGTACATGACCCCAGTCAAGCTAGCAAAAATTTACCACTTGCCTGATAATAAGTGTTGGAAATGTAAAGAAACTGAAGGTACTTTCTATCACCTTTGGTGGACGTGCCCGAAGATTAAGGCTTTCTGGGAAATGATATACAATGAAATGAAAAAGGTACTTAAATGCACTTTCCCTAAGAAACCAGAGGCCTTTCTCTTGGGCATTGTCGGCCAACTGGTGTCAAAGAAAGACAGAACTTTCTTTATGTATGCTACAACAGCAGCAAGAATTCTCATCGCAAAGTATTGGAAGACACAAGATCTACCCACCCTGGAAGAATGGCAGATGAAAGTGATGGACTATATGATACTAGCTGAGATGACTGGCAGAATCCGCGATCAGGGAAAGGAGACGGCGGAAGAAGAATGGAAGAAATTTAAAATCTACCTTAAGGACCATTACAAACTTGATGAATGCTAGAATGTCGAGGTTTTGAGTAAGGAAGGGTTACAGCGATATAAGATCAGACTAAAGGAAAGACTAAAAGGACAGAGACTTGACAGAAACTTTTAGAGTTGCTAAAAATTCTTTGGACATTGGGATGCAGAAAGGGAGAGGTATGGGGAAGTCTGAGAAACAAGGTTTATGAAAAAAAAGGTTATGAAACTATGCGTGTTTGTATGTCTTTTTACATGTTTGTATTGTGTTTAAAAAATTCTGTAAAACTAATAAAAAAATTTTAAAAAAGAAAAGAAAAAGAAAATAAGGGACCAGCAGCCAAAATAAGGGACCTTCAGCCTCACCTGTTCCAGGCGCTCCAGTCTTCCTGTCCTCCTGCAGTCTGGTCAAACTCATGCTGGTAGCTTCGAGAACACTGTCCAACCAACTTTGTAACCAGAGGTTCAGCTGAATAGAATCTGAATCACATGCACCACAAGGCCTATGCAGCCTCAAGTTAGGATGGCCCCCCGGTCTGGCTTTGCACTGCAAAGTTTGCAGCAGCACGTGCAACAAAATGGCGTCCAGCATTCCAAAAACCCCTCAGCTTGCATTAACTAGCCACACACAAGGCATGCAAGCTCCACCCCCCAGTCGTTCTTAGACTTCTTATTGGATGAGCAACACAGCCAAGCAACACAGTTGGAGCCTCCCTCCTCCCTGGCCAGCAGGGAGGGAGGGAGAGGAGCTGCTTCCTTTGAAATTTAAGGGACATTATTTTAGGGACATTGAAGGGACATCCATCAATAAGGGACAGCAGCGGGACATGGCGCTGGAATAAGGGACTGTCCCTTCAAATAAGGGACACTTGACAGCTATGCACCAGAGCAAGATGGTTTGAGCATACAGTCATACCTCATGTTACGTTTGCTTCATGATACGTTTTTTCAGGTTGCGTCCTGCAGCGACCCAGAAGTACCGGAAAGGGTTACTTCCGGGTTTTGCTGCTCTTCGCCACTCATGCATGCACAGATGCGCAAAATGATGTCACGTGCATGCGCAGAAGTGGCAAATTGCAACCCACGCATGCGCAGACATGCCGCTGCGGGTTGCATTCTGCTCATGTTGCGAACGGGCCTCCGGAACGGATCCCATTCGCAACCAGAGGTACCACTGTATTACACCGATCCTGGTCTGACTGCACTGGCTACCGATTAGTTTCCGGGCCCAATTCAAAGTGCTCTTTTTGACCTATAAAGCTGTAAACGGCTCAGGGCCACAATATCTCAAGGACCGCCTCTTTCCATATGAACCTACCCAGACCCTGAGATCATCTTCTGAGGCCCTCCTTCGTGTGTCTCCTCCTCAAGAGGTCTGGAGGGTGGCAACACGAGAACGGGGCCTTCTCTGCAGTGGCTCCCCATCTGTGGAATGCTCTCCCCAGGGAAATTCACCTGGCGCCTTCAACTTTAGGCACCAGGCAAAAACGTTCATATTTTTTTTCAAAATATAGTCCGGCTCCCCACATGGTCTGAGGGACAGTGGACCGGCCCACGGCTGAAAAAGGTTCCGGACCCCTGCCCTACCACAAGAGAGCCACCCACCCTAGCTAAGAGTCAAGATGTTGTTCCTTAACACATCCTACTAGGGGTTTTTTTTTTGGGGGGGGGAGGGTTGTTTAGGATAGAGTTAAGACTGCTGACATATTTTGTCAGGCAAATGGTTAATGGCCCACAATGGCCTGTGGGTGCTTACCCAACAGCGGGAAATAATCTGCAACTTCATCGAAGGCTTTTCAAAGGGTAGGTGGCTACAGATAATATAATCTAGGCAGGTGTGGAAGAGAAGCAGCAATTTGTTGGAGACAGAAAAGAAAGAGGTGGACAGTGTGACCTTTGCAATCCAAAAGGCAATGCACTATAAATGAGGCACGATCTCTCCTTCCAATCAGAATCAAACCCCCTGGAGCATTTCACCACCTGGTAAAATATGATGTAAAGGTAAAGGGATCCCTGACCATTAGGTCCAGTCACGGACGACTCTGGGGTTGCGGTGCTCATCTCGCTTTATTGGCCGAGGGAGCCGGCGTACAGCTTCCGGGTCATGTGGCCAGCAGGACTAAGCCGCTTCTGGTGAACCAGAGCAGCGCACGTAAACGCCGTTTACCTTTCCGACGGAGCGATACCTATTTATCTACTTGCACTTTGACGTGCTTTCGAACTGCTAGGTTGGCAGGACCAGGGACTGAGCAACGGGAGCTCACCCCGTCACGGGGATTCGAACCGCCGACCTTCTGATTGGCAAGCCCTAGGCTCTGTGGTTTAACCCACAGCGCAACCCGTGTCCCCTGAAATATGATGTGCGTAACACCCAAAAATGAAGCTGCCAAAATAAAGAATCTGTATAAAGTCAAAACTAGGGGGTTGCGAGTCCGATCTGCTGCAGTTACTGTTTCACTTTTAAATTTAACAGTCCATGAAAGGGAGCTGCAGGCACACCATGTCTTTAAAGCACATTTAAAGCACCTTTCACCTGTTGTTTGTTAAGGGTGCTGAGAACTGTAGCTTTCTGGGTAACGTGCTTTAAATATGCTTTAAATGTGTGGTGTGTATGTAGACAGGGCGAATAACTCAGTGACCCTGGAGGGAGGAAGAGCTACCAGGAAGTGACTCAGAGATAGAACACGACCATTTGAGAACTGTGTGTACAGCAACAGAGGGTTTTTGTGCTCATTCCTCTTCTACCGACACAGAAGAGGTGGAAAGGCTGCAGAGAGAATTCTATATTTGTCCCCCAAGGGGAACACAACACTGCCATTTCGTCTGCATTAGGGGTGATTCACACACACACACATTTAGACTAACTTGACTTATCTTCAGTCAATAACTTCACCAATCTCCTGTGCCTTCTCTGCAAGAGCTCTCAGTCAGACACCTCTCCACTAGGAATTGAGGGTTGGACATGTTGTGGCAATTAGCCAGGTTCCTGCGCTACTTAACTGGGTCATTAGACTTGCTGCAATGTGCTTAACTGAAGATCAGGAACATGCCCAATCATTGTGACATGTCCAAACCCTAGTGGAGATACTTGAGAGCTCCTGTAGATGAGGCACAGGCTATTTCATCCGAGCCATTTTTCCTTCCCTGATTCTGTGGGAATGAACGAATCTTTATTTGCCTCAGACATTGGCCACAGCAATAAAACAACAATACGATATACAAAGAATAGAAATAAAAAGTCAATTATATAAAATGCTTTTTAGGGTTTTGAATCAATAATCAAATACAGTGGTACCTCGGGTTACATACGCTTCAGGCTACATACGCTTCAGGTTACAGACTCCGCTAACCCAGAAATAGTGATTCAGGTTAAGAACTTTGCTTCAGGATGAGAACAGAAATCGTGCAGCAGCGACACAGCAGCAGCAGGAGGCCCCATTAGCTAAAGTGGTACTTCAGGTTAAGGACAGTTTCAAGTTAAGTATGGACCTCCGGAACGAATTAAGTACTTAACCCGAGGTACCGCTGTAGTGCATCTTATTCTAATTGCCCCAGCTAAAAACCTTGCAACCTTTGCTGTCACCTGCTCATCTTGATCTGCCAAGAGAAAGGACACTGTGGCAGTGGCTGGGCGACCTGGAATGGACAATAAAAGAGGGGTGGTAATCTCATTCCTCAAGTCTTTATAAAGAGTGCAAGCCAGAAGGGCATGCGCCACCGATTCGGTACTGCCATCTCCGCAGGGACATAAGCGTTTTTCATGTGGAATCTGTTGGAATCGTCCCTCAAGTACAGCTGAGGGCAATACACTCAATCTTGCGAGAGTAAAAGCGCGTCTATATTTTAGAATTGCTAGGTTATGCAGATAGGGTGCCAGAGAGTTAAAGTGGGAAGGTGGAAATTAGCCATACCACGGGCAAAATTTCCTTATTGTGGCCAAGTTGTTCTGACGCTCGGTATCATTTAAAAAGGTAAAGGTAAAGGGACCCCTGACCATTAGGTCCAGTCGAGGCTGACTCTGGGGTTGCAGCGCTCATCTCGCTTTATTGGCCAACAGAGCCAGCGCACAGCTTCCGGGTCATGTGGCTAGCATGACTAAGCCGCTTCTGGCGAACCAGAGCAGTGCACGGAAACGCCGTTTACCTTCCTGCCGGAGCGGTACCTATTTATCTACTCGCGCTGGTGTGCTTTCGAACTGCTAGGTGGGCAGGAGCAGGGACCGAGCAACGGTAGCTCACCCAGTCACGGGGATTCGAACCACCAACCTTCTGATCAGCAAGTCCTAGGTTCTGCGGTTTAACCCACAGCGCGACCCGCCTCCCTTCAGTATCATTTAGGCGCTGACAAATTAGACTGTTTGCTTTGCTAAAACCCAAAGTGTTTCTGTGGGACCTCCGGTTAGCTTTCAGTCTTGGAGCAGACTTGGGTATGCTCCAAAAGTGTGTCAAGAGTAGCACAGTAGCATCATCACTGCTCAGTCCATGAGTAGCAGCCCCCAGGAGCATTCCTGACAGCCCATCTGATGAGCGCCCATATTTTTAGAGATTTTTTTTCAAGATCTGCTTGTATGAGCTTGCTAAGCATTTGGGAAACAGCATGACACAAGAGAAGAAAGTTGGCATGTGGGAGGGAATGTGTAATTGCACGCGAGATAGCTCCTTAGTCACCAGGGATGCATAAATCGGTTAAGTTGGGCTTCTCTCAGTTTCTCATTTTAACAGTCTTCAGTTCTTATTTCATAACATCCATTTCCACATCCATTTTGCAAATTTCTCCCAATGCACACGTTTGCATGCAATTTTGTCTAATAGACACATTTTTGCAAAGTATTTTGCACATGATTGTATGCAATTTTGCCTTGTTGTTTAGTTGTTTAATCGTGTCCGGCTCTTTGTGACCCCGTGGACCAGAGCACGCCAGGCACTCCTGTCTTCCACTGCCTCCCGCAGTTTGGTCAAACTCATGCTGGTAGCTTCCAGAACACTGTCCAACCATCTTGTCCTCTTTCGTCCCCTTCTCCTTCTGCCCTCCACCTTTCCCAACATCAGGGTCTTTTCCAGGGAGTCTTCTCTTCTCATGAGGTGGCCAAAGTATTGGAGCCTCAGCTTCAGGATCTGTCCTTCCAGTGAGCACTCAGGGCTGATTTCCTTCAGAATGGAGAGGTTTGATCTTCTTGCAGTCCATGGGACTCTCAAGAGTCTCCTCCAGCACCATAATTCAAAAGCATCCATTCTTCGGCGATCAGCCTTCTTTATGGTTCAGCTCTCACTGCCATACATCACTACTGGGAAAACCATAGCTTTAACTACAGTGGTGCCCCGCAAGACGAATGCCTCGCAAGACGGAAAACTCGCTAGACGAAAGAGTTTTCCATTTTGGAGGTGCTTCGCAAAATGAATTTCCTATGGGCTTGCTTCGCAAGACGACAATGTCTTGCGAGTTCCTGCTGGTCCCCCCCCCTTTTCCTATGCTGCTAAGCCGCTTATCAGCTGATCCAATCAGCAGATAAGCCGCTAATAGCGCTAATAGCACTAATCCGCTAATCCGTCAATGGGCTTGCTTCGCAAGACAAAAAAACTGCTAGACGAAGAGAATCACAGAACGGATTCTTTTCGTCTTGCGAGGCACCACTGTATAAGGAACCTTTGTTGGCAAGGTGATGTCTCTGCTTTTTAAGATGCTGTCTAGGTTTGTCTAACACACACATTTTGCCTAACACACACATTTTTGCAAAGCAATTTTGCCTAATATAATACATTTTCCCCATGTTGTTTCACTAACATATGCCTTTTAATAAACACTTTCACTGCGTATATGCATTTTGGGAAATGTTGATCGTTTCGAGAACCACGTTGCAAAGTTCAGAGACGTGCGAATTTCGAAGCATGGCTGCGTTTTGGTTCTCACATTGTTTCAGGAGGCGCATCACGCCATCAAATGTGGACTAAATCTATTTTCTCCCCCATTTCTATTAGTCACATTCTCATTAGAAATGTAATCTTAATCACCAGCTGAGATGAGTTAAAATCCCAGGTTGGGGTCTAACTAAATAGCTAGCTCTTGAGTCAGAATATCCCGGTTTAATAACTGGAGTTGGAATTGAATTTAAAAGATTTGATGGCACAAGGACTTTTGGCTGTGTGGCACAACTCCCTTCTCCTCTCCCCTTCTTTCCCTAAGTGCCCTCCCAAATCTGCCCCAGAAGTTTGGGAGAACCACCAGGGTGTGCAGGATGCGTGCATGGCCATTCTGACTCAAGATCCAACAAATTAAATCTTTATTTATTATTCCATTCATTTGTACACCACTTAATCCCAGTTGTCTCTAAGACCCAGTGCAGTAATACTAAAAATAAAAGTTAAAAGGATAAAATCAGAAATCAATTTAAAAGCCTGCTGGAATAATAATTTAAAAATGGTCCCTATGTTTGTAGGGATAAAAAAGAGAATATTATGCCCCATGAGTGCTCTCATTCCCCCTTGTGAATCCTCTTTTTCCATATAGTAGACAAATCTTAGGCCTCCTCCCTCTTCCATCTGATCTACTCATTCAAATGAATATAGCTATTTTATTTTATTTTATTATTTTATTGCTAATCTTCCTCTTTACCCTGACCTTTGGCAGTGTTTTGTTTTGTGGAATCCATCCTTTTTAAAATTGAATTTATACTACCTGGCACCATTTGGAATGGTTTTGCTAATTTTATCATTGTCTATCTATCTATCTATCTATCTATCTATCTATCTATCTATCTATCATCTATCTATCTATCTATCTATCTATCTATCAAATTGTCTCTTATAATGCTGTAGCAACCTGCCCTGAGAGTTTATGGTGAAGGGCCGATAAGAAATTTTATACAGAAGTCAGCTGGAGAGAGAGATGTCCACACTATTCCTGTACACTGAGTAGTGGACAAGATAATCTAGAAGCAAGCAATGCTATATGAAAAAAGAGTCCTGGCCGAACTCCAATGAATTCAGTAAGACTTGCTGCTGAATAGGCATGGTGAATACTAAGGGCTTGTTTTCCGTTTGGTTTGATTACAACCAAGATAAATTAAATCACCATTAGCAACAACAACAACGCTTAGCAATTGTGGTTGTGAGACAACAGCACTTCCCTGACCTCCCATCACCAGTGTTGCTGTTGCTTACTGGAAGACAGGGAGGGGTGAGGTGGTGGCGAGGGCAGCATGGTGCAAACTTACCAGCAGAGTTCCTGCTGGTGTGTTTGAACCACACTGACCCCTCCCAGTAAGCTGCTGTGATGCTTGTGACCAGGGCTGGATTTAGGTTTGATGAGGCCCTAAGCTACTGAAGGTAATGGGGCCCTTTATATGTCCAGCTGTCCTTTGTCAACAACAAATTGTCCCTGTTTTTTGTGTTGAATATATGCTATATGGTAATTTATGGACCTAATACATATCTAAAGCCATATGCACATGCAGAATGTAGGCACCCTATATACAGAAATGAGCAAACCAGTGATATTTTAGGGAGCAGGCTAGCAGGCGGGGCCCATTACTTACATCATAGGAGCCTAAACAACACAATACACTGTTGCTGTATGTAGGTTTTTCTGTTGATACTTGCAGACATCCTAGCATTGCTCTGCCTCATTTTCCAAGTCCTAAAAATGGGCAGTTCGAGGTAGGAACTACGTATTTTTTGCTCTATAAGACTCACTTTTCCCCTCCTATAAAGTAAGGGGAAATGCATGTGCGTCTTATGGAGCGAATGCAGGCTGTACGGCTATCCCCGAAGCCAGAACAGCAAGAGGGATTGTTGCTTTCACTGCACAGCGGTTCCTCTTACTGTTCTGGCTTCTGAGATTCAGAATATTTTTTTTCTTGTTTTCCTCTTCCAAAAACGGGCTGGCGTCTTGTGGTCTGGTGTGTCTTATAGAGCGAAAAATATGGTATGTTTGATCTCTTATAATGTGGTTTATTGTTAATGCTGTTGATGCATTGATTTCAGTTCCATTCCCATTTAACATGAGGTCAAACAGACTCAAACTGATGAAAGTATCCCTTGTGAAAGCCATTTCCTGCCTAATGGCTTGGCCACTAACAAGAAGCGTTGACTAATGGGCCACCCAGTTCACTTAGAAATGTGGGTCAAACTGTGGCTGTGACACACTCGCCTGTCAAAGGACACCCAAAGCACATTCTGTAGTTTGTTATGGGATGGTGGGCATTACAGCTCTGTGGGGGATAAACTGCAGTACCCAGAATTCTCTGAGGGAAAGGAATGTGCTCTGAATGAGCTTTCAAGATATAATGTGTACACGCAGCCTGTGTGTGTGCAACAGGTGGGGGAGAGTTGTTTGCATTTGTCCAGAGCAACGGTCAGCAACCTTTTTCAGTCGTGGGCCGGTCCACCATCCCTCAGACCGTGTGGTGGGCTAGACTATTTTTTTTGGGGGGGGGATGAACGAATTCCTATGCCCCACAAATAACCCAGAGATGCATTTTAAATAAAAGCACACGTTCTACTCATGTAAAAACACCAGGCAGGCCCCACAAATCACCCAGAGATGCATTTTTAATAAAAGGACACTTTCTACTCATGTAAAAAGGCCCTGATTCCCGGACCATCCGCGGGCCGGATTGAGAAGGCGATTGGGCCGCATCCAGACCCCAGGCCTTAAGTTGCCTATCCCTGGTCCAGAGAAACAGAAAAGGCCGCCTGAGGGAAGATGGGTCTGAGAGAGGTGGGAAGGGTTGCCATATGTCCTCTTTTTCCTGGACATATCATCTTTTTCAGGGGTTAAATCTCTGTCTGGGTGTATTTTTCAAATTTGCCAGAATGTCTCTGGTAATACTTTCTGGATGGGACACGGATATAACTGGTGGCTGAAGACTTGCTTTCCTCTTCTCTTCTCCTGCCCCCCCCCCCTCAGCAATATATCACAGCTTCCACAGTGGTGCCTCGCAAGACGAAATTAATTCGTTCTGTGAGTTTTTTCGTCTTGCGAATTTTTCGTCTTGCGAAGCATGAAATCCCATAGGAATGCATTGAAACGGTTTCCCATAGGAAAAAGGAAACAAACTTGCAAGACGTTTTCGTCTTGCGAAGCAAGCCCATAGGGAAATTCGTCTTGCGAAGCAACTAAAAAAACGAAAAACTCTTTTGTCTTGCGAGTTTTTCGTCTGGCGAGGCATTCGTCTTGCGAGGTACCACTGTACAGCCTACATATAGAAGGGGTATTTAAAATGAGTCGTATAGCGTCCTCTTTTTCGCTCTTCAAAATATGACAACCCTAACTATGGGGGAACCAATAGTGGTGCGGAGCAGCGTTACCTTTCTGAGTGCTCGCCTGCACACCTGTGCTTAAATAAGCAGATACAGTGGTACCTCAGGTTAAGAACTTAATTCGTTCTGGAGGTCCGTTCTTAACCTGAAACCGTTCTTAACCTGAGGTACCACTTTAGCTAATGGGGCCTTCCACTGCCGCCACGCGATTTCTGTCCTCATCCTGAAGCAAAGTTATTAACCCGAGGTACTATTTCTGGGTTAGCGGAGTATGTAACCTAAAGCATATGTAACCTGAAGCGTATGTAACCCGAGGTACCACTGTATTGCCAGTGCCTTGGGGAGTAATAGGCTGTTGGGAGTAAAAGGTAAGAAATGTATGGAGCTCTGCTCAAATGGCATTTTCAAGTACCACTTCCCCCCTGCCGCATGACCCCCTCTCTAAATCTCAATACAGTAGAGTTGTTGCCTGCTACTCACTGTTATAAGTATGGAACATGTTCAGGACTGCAATACCTCAAGGACCGCCTCTTCCCAAATGAACCTACTCGGTCCCTGAGATCATCTTCTGAGGCCCCACTTCATTTCCCTCCTCCTCGAGAGGTCCGGAGGGTGGCAACACGAGAACGGGGCCTTCTCTGCACTGGCTCCCCGTCTGTGGAATGCTCTCCCCAGGGAAGTTTGCCTGGCACCTTCATTATACACCTTTAGGCGCCAGGCAAAAATGTTCCTTTTTAACCAGGCCTTTGGTTGCTCTGATTTACATCCTACACCCTTTTTAAATGTGTGGGGGGTTTCTTGGGGGGGCTATTGAGTTGTTTTTTTTATTTTTATTATGTAGTTTGTGGTTTTATATCTTGATGTAATTCTGTGAACCGCCCTGAGACCCCCCAGGTATAGGGCGCTATATAAATTCAATAAATAATAATAACAATAATAACATGTGGACCTGAGAGCCACTTACAATTTCACGATTAGTAGAAGTGAGTTGAAGAGCGGGAGCGAAGTAGCATCTAAACAGCCCCGTGTGGTCTTTTCGAGAGGAGCACTGAAGAAAGTTGGTACATTTGTATTGTTAAATCGCCAAAGAATTGATGCTTTTGAATTGTGGTGCTGGAGGAGACTCTTGAGAGTCCCATGGACTGCAAGAAAATCAAACCTATCCATTTTAAAGGGAATCAGCCCTGAGTGCTCACTGGAAGGACAGATCCTGAAGCTGAGGCTCCAATACTTTGGCCACCTCATGAGAAGAGAAGACTCCCTGGAAAAGACCCTGATGTTGAGAAAGATGGAGGGCACAAGGAGAAGGGGACGGCAGAGGATGAGATGGTTGGACAGTGTTCTCAAAGCTATGAACATGAGTTTGACCAAACTGTCGGAGGCAGTGGAAGACAAAAGTGCCTGGCGTGCTCTGGTCCATGGGGTTACGAAGAGTCGGACACGACTAAATGACTAAACAACAACAACATTGCTAAATTAAACGTCTGATGCCCCAGTTGCGGTTTTTGAGGTTTCTTGAAGCCCGTTGGGAAATATCGCAAGCCACATCATTTGTCCAAATCTGCTTTGCACAGGTTCGCCTGGCAGCACGTCAGTGAGTAAGTTTTCATCTGCATGTTTGATGGATGACTGGCTGCCCACCCTCCTGAGAAAGCTTCCTTTCCAACTCGCATTACACAACCAGCAGGATGTGTGGCATTTAAATTAGCCACAACGAGCTGCACTGTTCACCTTTAGCTTTCCCCAAGCTCTGGCCACATGTGTAAAGTCACGAATTTGCAGACCCATCCTACCCAATGCTCCATGTACAGCCCTGTGGCTATTTCCCAGTACTAAACACGCACACTTCTGAGCACTTCAAAGCTTCACTAGGTGTCAGGAGAGTTTGTGCAGCCTCTACTGATAAAGGAGTATGACTCACAAGAAGACAGCAGTCACTCAAATGCTATGTGGTTTTCAGCAGCACTAAAAACTGCTGGGAAGCAGGAGCACGCAAAGGACAGGCTCATAATCTTTGGGAATATGAAATCCAGCTGGTACTCAAGTCTGTCTCCATCCTAAAGAGAAATACAGTGGTACCTCTGGTTACGTACTTAATTCGTTCCGGAGGTCCGTTCTTAACCTGAAACTGTTCTTAAGCTGAAGCACCACTTTAGCTAATGGGGCCTCCCGCTGCCGCTGCGCCGCTGCTGCACAATTTCTGTTCTCATCCTGAAGCAAAGTTCTTAACCCAATGTACTATTTCTGGGTTAGCGGAGTCTGTAACCTGAAGTGTATGTAACCTGAAGTGTATGTAACCCAAGGTACCACTGTACATAGGCCCTTTGGGGGATGGGAAGCAGAAAAAAGAAGCTAGGCAGTTACTATACAGTAGTACCTCGGGTTACAGACGCTTCGGGTTACAGACGCTTCAGGTTACAGACTCCGCTAACCCAGAAATAGTACCTCGGGTTAAGAACTTTGCTTCAGGATGCGGACAGAAATTGTGTGGCGGCAGCGGAAGGCCCCATTGGCTAAAGTGGTACCTCAGATTAAGAACAGTTTCAGGTTAAGAACAGACCTCCAGAACAAATTAAGTTCTTAACCCGAGGTACCACTGTATTAGCATAAAAAAAGGTAAAGGAACCCTGATAGTTAAGTCCAGTTGCAGACGACTCTGGGGTTGTGGCGCTCATCTTGCTTTACAGGCCAAGGGAGCCGGCGTTTGTCCGCAGACAGTTTTTCCGGGCCATGTGGCCAGCATGACTAAGCCGCTTCTGGCGAACCAGAGCAGCGAATGGAAACGCCGTTTACCTTCCCGCCAGAGCGGTACCTATTTATCTATTTGCACTTTTGGGTGTGCTCCTGCTTTCGAACTGCTAGGTTGGCAGGAGCAGGAACCGAGCAACAGGAGTTCATACCATCGCGGGGATTCAAACCGCTGACCTTCTGATCGGCAAGCCCAAGAGGCTCAGTGGTTTAGACCACAGCGCTACCCATGTCCCTACCATACAGTGGTACCTTGGGTTACATACGCTTCAGGTTACAGACTCCGCTAACCCAGAAATACTGCTTCAGGTTAAGAACGTTGCTTCAGGATGAGAATAGAAATCGTGCTCTGGCGGCGCGGCAGCAGCAGAAGGCCCCATTAGCTAAAGTGGTGCTTCAGGTTATGTACGGACCTCCGGAACGGATTAAGTACTTAACCTGAGGTACCACTGTATTAGCATAGCTGGAGGTTACCGTAATTTTAGGTGGTGCGCTAGGTTTAAAAATAGTAATTAGAAGTCACGTTGGGTTGCTTTCTAGTTATAGAGCATGTTTCCTCAGAGAATAAATTCCTATCTTCGGGCAGTATGAGGCTGTTTATGCACTAAGCATTTAAAGCACATTTGAAGTACATCCTTTCCCTCCAAAAATGCTGGCCACTGCAATTAAGGGTTGCTTACTCTGTAAGATGTTAACTTCAGTGGCCAGAATTCTTTGAGGGACAGAATGGGTTTCAAATGTGCTTTAAAGTTATAGGGTGTACATAGTCTTAAGATTCTCTTTCTCCAGTTTAGGCTCCCATTGTTGAATGGCTAAATTCAGTATTCTCCAAGTCACATTAATTCAGCATCTGAATCAACCTCCAGCTTTGCCAAAATAAAAACCACCTAGTTCCTCTTTAGTCCTGTTTTTCCTCACCCATCCCAACCTTGCTTTGCATCTAGGCTGATGAAGAGTTCTGGAGAAAGAGCAAGACTATTTTGTATATTCTAAAGGTATCAGGATCAGCCAAGCAACAGTTTGCTAGCATAAATATCACATTTTCCTCACATTCTTCTGCAGAAAATGGAGATAGAAAGTGATCAAAGGATTAAATGACTCATCTCCAGTTTAAAGATCTAGCCTTTCATAGGAATATTTTCTATCAGAAACCATGTCCAGAAAATCAATCAAGGATTTTCTCTTTATCCTATTACCTTGTAATTACGGTATTTTGCATTGAAGAAGTACAGTGGTACCTCGGGTTACATACGCTTCAGGTTACAGACTCCGCTAACCCAGAAATAGCGCTTCAGGTTAAGAACTTTGCTTCAGGATGAGAACATAAATCGGGCTCCGGCGGCACGGCAGCAGCAGGAGGCCCCATTAGCGAAAGTGGTGCTTCAGGTTAAGAACAGTTTCAGGTTAAGAATGGACCTCCGGAACGAATTAAGTACTTAACCTGAGGTACTACTGCATCTGTACTGTGCAAAAGAGAGAGAGAGAGAGAAGAAAGGGAGGTGAGAAGCAGAGTTTATCTGCATGTGGCAACGCAACCTTGGTGAAAGCCAGAGGCCCCAAGGATTGTGAAAATATATCCTAGGAATTAAGGAGTGCCTGGGAACACCCAGGGCACCAAAGGTTCTAGATGCTTTACTCTTGCAAAGTGTGAAAGACAAACTCACTGCCCCCCCATTGCTGTTTATGAGTGGTCTCTGGGGTGTTGCACCACCCCTTCTCCCAACCTTTGACCCCGAACAAAAGCTGCAAGAGGCAACCCTGCGAACACCCAAAGCAGTGTCTGTGGGTCTTGCAAAAGACTGGCTGCGCACAAGACACAGGAAATAGTACTGCAGGTATGGTGGAGCAGGACCAGCCATTTGGTCAATAAGAACGCATCCAGAGATCACAGCTGCAAACGTCAGGGTGCCAAATATTCCCATACCTTAGCTTAGACCATGGGTAGGCAAGCTAAGGCCCGGGGGCCGGATGCGGCCCAATCGCCTTCTCAATCCGGCCCACGGACGGTCCAGGAACCAGCGTGTTTTTACATGAGTAGAATGTGTTCTTTTCTTTAAAATGCATCTCTGGGTTATTTGTGGGCCATAGGAATTCATTCATTTTTTTTCTTTCAAAATATAGTCTGGCCCCCCACAAGGTCTGAGGGACAGTGGACTCCTGCAGAAAAGGTTTGCTGACTCCTGGCTTAGATAGTGGTACCTTGATTGTCAAACGGCTTAGTTGTTGAACAAATCGGCTCCCGAACGCCGCAAACCCGGAAGTGAGTGTTCCGGTTTGCGAACTTTTTTTGGAAGCCAAATGTCTGACGCAGCTTACGTGGCTTCTGATTGGCTGCAGGACACTCCTGCAGCCAATATGAAGTCGTGCCTTGGTTTTCAAACCGTTTCGGGAATTGAACAGACTCCCAGAATGGATTAAGTTCGACAACCAAGGTGCCACTGTACTCATTGTGTCATCCTAAGCTGCTGTAGATAGACACAACAGTGGTACCTCAGGTTACATACACTTCAGGTTACAGACGCTTCAGGTTACAGACTCCACTAACCCAGAAATAGTACCTTGGGTTAAGAACTTTGCTTCAGGATGAGAACAGAAATTGTGCTCGGGCGGCGTGGCAGCAGCAGGAGGCCCCATTAGCCAAAGTGGTGCTTCAGGTTAAGAACAGTTTCAGGTTAAGTACGGACCTCCGGAACGAATTAAGTTCTTAACCCGAGGTACCACTGTATTATTTTTCAAGCTATTTTTCAAGAAGGAAGTGAAATATTATAAACCAGCTACCAAAAATTAAATAAATGTATTTCAGTTGTTACTTCACAGCTCTTAACAAGTTAAAATGTAGATGTTACCAGCTGTTGGGTTTTTGTTTGTTTTAAACCTTTTGTGTACCATATATATATATATATATATATATATATATATATATATATATATATATATATATATATATATATCACACACACACACACATATACATACACATAAAACCAGACATCCTCCTTGACTGCCTTCTCTGTATTTCTTCCACAAATTCTTCTGCTGCTGCTTCAAATACGTCTTCTTTTAAAAGTCCTTTCTCCGCATGGGAAAAATGCTAATTAAAACCAAGCATCAATTTCAATCCAATATTTGTTGAGGGATGATACTCCCGAAACTACCAAGATTGTCTCGGGGTACTTAGCCAAGATCTTTAAAACTAAATCTAAAGTTGCCTAATTTATTCAGTGGTGGCTATCTAGTCTTTTATGTATTGTATGTGTTGGGATTATCAATGTATTTGGATGACTTTGTATGATTTTATGATTTTACTGTTTTAACTTACGCCGATAAAGGCTAGTTACAAGTTACAAGTTTTAGCTGCTCGTATTATTAGTCCCATGATTTTTTTATTTAGTCAAATTCATATACTGCCCTTCATCTGAAGATAACAGGCAGGTTTACAACATAAAAATACGAAATGAGAACACAAAATACATAATAGAACAACAGGAACAAACCAGCAACCTCCACCCTACAAACACATTTAAAAGGCCATGATGTTAATCAGCCAAAGGCCTGGTTGAAGAGGAACGTCTTCACCTGGTACCTAAAGATATGTAATGAAGGCACCAGGCGAGTCTCTCTGGGGAGAGCATTCCGCAAATGGGGAGCCACCACAGAAAAGGCCCGTTCTTGTGTTGCCATCCTCTCATGAAGAAGGGTATAAGATGATGACTCATCCACAAATTCCCTTTCAGGGTTAAAGATTCATGGAGTTAAATTCAGGCTATTATCAGGTCTGGCGTGAATGTTAGCTGAGAGGAAACCATTTAATATGAGAACCACGTGGCTTCAATAATTGATAATTAAATACTTTTGGAGTTTGCCAACAGCTCTGGTTGTAATTATTATAAAAAGGCTATATTCATCCATCGGAGGAGGAAGGGGAGTCAATTGTTGACTTTGTAAATCAAGAAAGCCAAAAAGACCCAAGTCAGGAAGGAGAGGTAATGAAAAGACAAATTAGATTGGTCCTCTTTGTATTTTATTGGGTGGGTGTGTTTTCTCTCCTCTCTCTCTCTCTCTTTTAGTTTCAAATGTTTACATTTGTTAAAATCCCAAGTGAAATGCATATTGGACTATTATCTAGAATGATAGGTAAGTTAACCAAGTCCTAAGATTTTGTGGCAGAGCAAACTCCACTTATCTGAAACCCTGCCCATAGCTGTCAACTTTTCCCTTTTCTTGCGAGGAATCCTATTCGGAATAAGGGGATTTACCTTAAAAAATGGAAAACGTTGACAGCTATGACCCTGCCTGCTGGATTTTCAGTGTACAGATGAACCGCTTAATGGTGCAGGCATTTTTTTTTTACTAAAAATGGGAAAGGTATTTACAAGAATAACTGTGTAGAAAATATTCTCAAAGCTACATCCACAAGTTGAAAAACAGGAACGTTTATCTTTGGCTCTTTGAAAGCAAAAAAGAAAGCAGGGAACAATTGCTGCAATTAAGATGGCTATGCTTTGTTAATTTATTTTCTCAAATGCTACCACCGAGGAGAATGGTTTCAGAACATGGCAGAAACTAATATCCCAATTTATATGAGCAATTAGTTACTGATGAACACCAAACACGTCTGACTGTTCCTCACCTAAAGAAAGGATTTGTCATCCAAGCTGAGTATGAAAAACAAAAGTCACCTGAGACGTAAAGTATAAAAAAAAAACTACTGTGGACTTTCCCCGACACCTACCCTAGACATTCCATCCCCAACCACTCAACCCTCAATCTCCCCCTTCCTCAGTCCTCACCGACCCATAAATCATGTATGTTGATACTGCAAAAAGTCCCTGGATTTAGCCCAACCACTGATTTGACACAGTGAAGTTTCATATTTGCAATTGAAGCGCTCGGAGTATATTTGCAGCGATCGTTAATTGTCTTGAACTAAGCTCAGGTTTTAGCTCCTTTTATTTAACCAGCTTCCTTTTCCCCATCAGAAACTGGCTGCTGTATGCAGTTTCTAGGATGAGCCTAGCTCAGTAAACCCCTCTTATAGCACACCCACTTGCTCAAAGAATTCTGGGCACTGTAGGGTGTTAAAGGTTGCTGAGAAAGCCATTTCCGACCTTGGGAGGAGAGGGGGTTGCGGGTTACCCCCTCCCACACACGCGGGGGCTGGCCTTTTGCCCCCGCGAGATCCAGGGAATCCTCAGGCGTGCCTGCGACCCGGCCAGCCAATCGGTGGGCTGGGGAGGCGTGGCCTAGCATACTTAAGGCCAGGTACGCCCGGGGACCGCCCTCTTTCTCCTTTTCCAGCTGAGCGGTTTTCCCATCCCACCCACCCTTAGGCTTAGCTAGCTATGACCTTGCTATGGACTCTGGTTGGTCGCTGCAAGGGGCCTGGTAGGAATTTTTCCAATTTGGCACACTGTCAGCCTTTTGGTTTTTTCGCCTACCTCGTAGCAAACGTCACAACGTCCGCGGTATTGGTGGTTAGGCATTGGCAGGGGTTCATTGTTATGCAAATGAATGGGGGGAAGGAAGCGCCATCACCTTCCCCCAAGGAAAGGGTAGTCTGGTAGAGGACTCCGGGGGGCGTTGCCTTGTCCGAAACCTAGGGAGGTAAGGGCCTCCGGCACGCCCCCGAGCGGTGACACCCGTGGGATCCTAGTTGGCGTACTTCAACAGGACTCCCATGGCTTGTGGACAACCCTTCCCGGTCCCCATGCCGGGTAGTCGAAAGGAGCCAATGCCTAAGGCCAATACCTTTCAATTCTGTAATCAATAAAGTTGTGGCCTTTTATGCCCATTAACCTTAATAATGTGTCCAGTGTCTTCATTTCACATGGGGGAAGGGACTTGCCACGCAATTGCGGCTGTGAGGGGCATTGTAACTACAGTGCCCAGAATCCGTTGATGGGGAAAGCAGGCTTCAGAAATGCTTTAAAGCAGGGCTCAGCAAACTTTTTCAGCAGGGGGCTGGTCTACCACCCCTCAGACCTTGTGGGGGGCTGGACTGTATTTGGGGGGAGACAAAACGAACGAATTTCTATGCCCCACAAATAATCCAGAGATGCATTTTAAATAAAAGGACACATTCTACTTATGTAAAAACACACTGATTCCCAGACCGTCCGTGGGCCAGATTTAGAAGGCAATTGGGCCAGATCCAGCCCCCAGGCCTTAGTTTGCCTACCCATGCTTTAAAGCATAGTGCTTGCACATTCATAGACCATCGGAAGCAAGGAAGTGAATCTGCAAGCTAGAGTTTTGCATGTTGTTGGCCACAATCATCAGATGTCACCTTGATGCCAAATTTCCCAGTCTCAAGGGAGCATTACATTAAAATTGTATATCAAAAGTGTACATTCAGATAAATACATGTAGAATTCCAAGCATGCATGCATACCAATATGGCCATCCATGTGAAGTGTGTGTTTCTGTGTAAAAGAACAAAAGAAACATCTTGTATTTCATCGTAAAAATCCAGATAGCCTGGTTTATTATTTCTTCTTGTGAATGTAACCGCCCATGCCAGTCTTGGTTTGGTTTAGTTTAGTTCTTACATGTTTCTTTCATGAAGTTCTATTTTGCTATTTGGTTTATATGGGTAGAATTCAATAAAAATACTTAAGGAAGGAAGGAAGATAAAGTAAGCATTAACCACTGCACGATATCTGTCTTAACACTGTGCAAAAGAGCTTTAAAAAGCGGAAATAAGAACATTGTTTGTTTTCCTTGTCATAATTCTGTTTCGGTCTGTTTATTTGACATCCAACCCATCCCTCTATTTATATAAACGAGAACAGTTGCTGAATGCTATTGTTCTTGCTTAATCATCATTGGGCAGTATTTGATTTCAGTGTTTACAAAGAAATAATCCTGCCTCTTGAGCTCCTATTATGTGTCATAAGAATGACAATCTAGAACCTTGGTTTTGGCAAGAGGTGAACTTGTTTCCCAGCTTATAAACACACTACAGACAAGAGCAACAGCTATCCTGTGACTTTTCTGCCCTCTTTCTGCCCCTGTCCTTGTTCTCTCTCACCACCAGAACTGTTAAGAATCGACATCTCCAGTAGCCTGGAGGAACGTTGTTTGTTCTACCACAGATCACTGAACAGAAATGGTTTCCCACAGAGAGTGAGTCAAAGCAGCCAAAATGTCGGCGGCATTCCTACTATTGTTTTAAGTGATGTGTTCTTTTGATGTGATTGTTTTACGGCATTAGATATTTCTATTTTAATCGGGTCATTTTGTCTCGCATTTCAATTATGGACGTTTATATTTAAACTTGGTGAAACTAACTTTTATGCTTTGCAAACCGCTTATGAGCATTAAGGAATACATAAATTAATATGTTACGATGGGGGGGGGGAGAAACAGCAAAGTATTTGTGGCACTAGGGAGGGAAATGTTGTTGCGCCACTCCTTGGTGTGTGGATTGCCACAGGGTGCGATACTCTCCCCGATGCTTTTCAGCATTTTTATGCGCCCCCTCGCCCAGCTTGTCCGGAGTTTTGGGTTGGGCGGCCATCAGTATGCTGATGACACCCAACTCTATCTGTTGATGGATGGCCATCCTGACTCAGCCCCAGACACACTGATCAGATGGGAGCCGGTTGAAGTTAAATCCTTCGAAGACAGAGGTCCTTTGGCTGGGTCGGGACAATATGAGATGGGGGGGGGGCAACTCCCATCTCTTGCGGGGGCGCAATTAGTGCCAGCACTGTCCATTAAGTGTTTGGGTGTAATCTTCAACACCTCCCTTTCCATGGAGGCGCAGATTGCAGCTATAATCAAGGCAGCATTTTTTCATCTCCGCCAAACTAAGCAGTTGGCTCCTTACCTCTCTCGCCCTGACCTAGCCACTGTGATCCACGCAACGGTCACCTCCAGACTGGTTTATTGTAACTCACTCTACGTGGGGCTGCCATTGAGACTGACCCAGAAACTCCAGCGGGTGCAGAATGCCGCAGCGAGACTCCTTACGGGGTCCTTGCTGTGGGATCACATTCACCCAGTGCTATACCAGCTGCACTGGCTCCCGGTGGAGTACAGGGTCAGATTTAAGGTGCTGGTTTTGACCTTTAAAGCCCTATACAGCCTAGGACCCTTGTACCTATGGGACTGCCTCTCCTGCTTTGTCCCACGGAGGACCTTACGGTCTTCAAACAAAAACATCTTGGAGGCCCCAGGCCACAGGGAGGTTAGGCTGGCCTCAACCAGAGCCAGGGCTTTTTCAGCTGTGGCTCCGATCTAGTGGAATGCTCTGTCACAAGAGACTAGGGCCCTGCGGGACCTGACATCTTTCCGCAGGGCCTGCAAGACAGAGCTGTTCCACCAGGCCTTTGGCCAAGGCACAGCCTGACCCCTTCCTTCTGTAATCTTCACAGAACTATAGCCCAATGGTTGCCATTAATTTGATTTGAACTGATTTTATAATGAATTGATTTTAGAATGCTGTATTATTTTACTGTTGTTAGCCGCTCTGAGCCCGGCTTTGGCTGGGGAGGGCGGGATACAGTGGCGTAGCGTGGGCGGTGCAGGGGGGGCCGGCCGCACCGGGCGCAACATCTGGGGGTTAGGGTTAGGGAGTGCAAATCCACGGGTTAGGGGGGCGCAAATCCACGGGTTGGGGGCGCAAATTACTTGCCTTGCCCCGGGTGCCGACAACCCACGCTACGCCACTGGCGGGATATAAATAAATTATTATTATTATTATTATTATTATTATTATTATTATTATTATTATTATTATTATCAAGAACAGAAGAGTAAGAGGCAGATAGATACCTTTGATGGTTGACTCTCAGAACAACATCCTGCAAAAATATCTTGGCTAGTCCTGCATAACTTATGTAAACTGAACTGTTCATGACAACACTGAAGGGATGCAGCCAGTTCACAGCGAAAGATGAACAACCCAGATATAACTGACTACTGTTTGGTTGATTGATAGCTCTTCAGCCAGGTTATTGCAAAACCTGTCCTTGTGAACTTCCCCATTCAGAAGCTTTTTGGCATTATTTCAACAACCCCAGGAAGCTGACTCAAAAAGCTGTTGTTGTTTCAGGTAGGCCTACCAGTTTGAGCCCTATCCCACAGCCTTGTGCTAATCTCACACATCTGAAAGGCGGGTGATGAAAGCCTGTTGGTCTTTTGCCCTGGGCAAGGTTGTCTAGGGCTGGGGGTAGCTAACGTGGTTCCATATTGATGTTGTTGAACTCAGTTCCCACCAGGCCCAGCCACCATGGCCCGTGGTCAGCAATGATGGACGCTGTACCCAGAGACATTTGGAAGGCTCTACATTGGCAATGCCTGTTGTCTTTGTCCATGGAGTTTTCTTGGCAGGGATACTGGAGTGGCTTGCCGGTTCCTGCTCCAGGTGGATCACGTTTGGTCAAAACTCTCCACTATGACCTGTCCATCTTGGGTGGCCCTGCACGGCATAGCTCATAGCTTCTCTGAGTTATTCAAGCCCCTTCGCCACGGCAAGGCAGTGAAGCTCAACATCAAAAAACCTAAGATCATGGCCACTGGGCCCATCACCTCCTGGCAAATAGAAGGGGAAGAGATGGAGGCAGTGAGAGATTTTACTTTCTTGAGCTCCATGATCACTGCAGATGGTGACAGCAGTCACGAAATTAAAAGATGCCTGCTTCTTGGGAGAAAAGCAATGACAAACCTAGACAGCATCTTAAAAAGCAGAGACATCACCTTGCCCACAAAGGTCCGTATAGTTAAGGGATCAGCAGCCAAAATAAGGGATTTTGGCTTAGCTTATACATCAATCCACCACTGATGGAACCATGCTGCTTTTGCTGTGACTGACTGTTTTTTGCAGGGGGTTGGACTAAATGATCCTAAGGGTCTAGAACTCCGACCAAAAAAGAGGGGCAGACAAAACTGATGAACGACGTCAAGATGGCAAAGCTTACAGGCAGAATTAGAAACCAGGAAGAGGACCTCTTTAATAAAGAATGGGGAAAGTTTACAATTTAGTTGAGAAGCTATTGTAAAGAGTTACATACATTGGTAGGACTGACAGAAAACTTGTAGTAAAAATGTGAACTATGGATGGGCAAATGATTTATAAAAATAGAGTTATGAAAGGGATGCAGAGGGGGAAATCACTACATTAAGATGCTGCACCGGTTGGAGGGTATGCTAAGCAGCACGTCGGGGCTGCCGTCGTCCTGGCGTGAGGAGTTCCATCGGCCCTTCCCCGCCTGAGAAAGAGGGGGGAGGGAGACTCTCGCCCATGCCGCCTGCGAGCCTGGCATGAGGTAGTTGCGGCGCTGCGGCGGCCGCTGAAGCACCGCCCTTCTGCATCCCTCCCCATCCCCTCCTCTTCCTCCTCCCTCAGGCAGCCTCCTCAGCCGCCGCTGCCGCCTCTGGCTTCCGCTGGCAGTGTGGCGGAAGTCTCGCAAGAGAGGGGCTGCCTGCCCGCCCGCCCGCCCGCCATCCATCTCCTCACAACGCGCCCCTGAGGGGGAAAAGGGAGAGACAGAGACACGGCAGCTCGTGTGCGTGCTCTCTCTCATGGCAGAGGACCCCGAGTCGTTGCTTCCCTCCCGAGCCGGGCGAGCATGAAACCCGGGAAATTTAAGGGACATCATCAATAAGGGACAGCAGCGGGACACGGATAAGGGATAAGGGAGTTTCCCGCCAAATAAGGGACGGTTGACAGCTATGCCGAGGACATGTATAATATAGACCCTCCAGATACATTCAGTGAAGGTTGTTTCACTGTTGGGGATGGCAAACGGCAGGAAATCGTGACTAAAAAAAAATTAGGGAAGGCTGTAAGCTAATGCGCAAAACACGCACGTGGGAAAACTGGATCTGAACAACTCATTTGTGATCAAAGGTCCCCATCTGGAAGGAACCTTGGCTCCAAATAAAATCATGGCACCACTGGTGTAATTGTGGTTGCAAAGACATTAAAGGAAGGACTAGACTAGAGAGGTCCGGAGGGTGGCAACATGAGAACGGGGCCTTCTCTGCAGTGGCTCCTCGTCTGTGGAATGTTCTCCCCAGGGAAGTTCTCCTGGTGCCTTCATTATACACCTTTAGGCGCCAGGCAAAATGTTCCTTTTTAACCAGGCCTTTGGTTGATCTGATTTCTATCCTATGCCCTTATAAAATGCTTTTTTTGTGTGGGTGGTGTGGTAGGGCTACTGGGTTGTTGTTTTAATTTTTATTATGTATTTTGTGGTTTTATATCTTGATTTTATTCTGTGGACTGCCCTGAGACGCCCAGGTATAGGGTGGTGTATTAATAATAATAATATCCTAGTCAGGAGTCAAAGCTATTCACAGAATAAGGATCTTCCCAAGGGCACAGACGGTCAGAGAGCAGGTTCTTACAGAAGCAGGCTGAGCTCACCAGATGCAATGAGGAACTGAGAATGAGCTCTAGGAAAGCCAGCCAAGCTGACTCAGCAAAGAGGCTACCTAACAGCCACAATGGCAGAAGCAGTCCGAGGACCAGGAGATTGAAATGACTAAGCCCTGGTGTGTGTGGAAGCCATGGATGTTGCGAAGGTTGTGCAGATACCCTATGAAAACTGAGTGAAGGAAACATCACTCTTCCCTAGCTTCTGTGGAAGCAAGCTTGGATGCAATGGATTTGAACCCACATTATGTACAGATGCTCCCTTTTTGTACGTCATGCCGGCCACGCCTGCTCAACCCAGGATTTCCTTGGCTTGGATGGAGATTCTTCTCTTCTTCTCATTCTCTCTCTCTTTTTTTTTTAAAAAATATTTTTTATTAATTTTCAAACATAATTGTCATACATTCCACAAAATTTCATCTCTTATGCAATCTTTTTGGACTTCCATCAGCACCTCTGGTGATCTGCCATTTTTATAATTTATTCTGCATTTCTTAAATTCATATTGCTTTAATTATCATAACTAACCTCATCTTTTTCGTTCAAAAAAGCAATAGTTCCGATTATTTCCCTTACAAAACTTCCTGCAAACCTACAAATGTAATCTGGTCATCACAACTACTTTTCAAATGGTCCGTAAATTTACGCCAATCTTCTGTGAGCCTCTGGTCCCACCGGTTTCGAATTCTTCACGTTAGTTTGTCTAGTTCTGCATAGTCCATCAGTTTCATCCTTCTTTCGTCAGTAGTTCTTCTTGCTTCCATCTTTGTGCCAATAATATTCTTGCTGCCGTCATTGCATAGAGAAACAGCTTACAATCACTTCTATTTATATCATCCCTCTTCTCTTCTTCTCATTCTCTGCTGGGATGGAAGAGAGGGGGAAAGACAGCATGAGAGGAAATCATTGCGGAAGGAAAATGATGTCCTCATGGAAGCTTAGACCAAGAACTGTTCCACCACCCTCGGCATAACGGCTGTGAAAATGAGAAGTATCTCAGAGTCCACAAAGGCCAACGCTGAAAGCCAGAAGACTCAACATCGCAGATGCTTAGCTAATTTCAGGGAAGGAATTCTTAAAATTCCAGCAAGAGAAAGATAAAGCCTGATGAAAGGTGGGTTGTGCATGTTTTGTGGAGCCTGTAACCATGACTGTTCCCTCAGAGGCACTAGATGAGAGATTGCTGCAGATAAAAGGATTCAGCGAAGGCTTAGAACCAGAGATTGTGGCTTAGTTGAACCCTATAAAAGAAATGACTGGTGGAATTTATAAAAGAGGAATGGCAGAGGAAGCTTGTACAGTGGTACCTCGGGTTACATACACTTCAGGTTACATACGCTTCAGGTTACAAACTCCGCTAACCCATAAATATTACCTCAGGTTAAGAACTTTGCTTCAGGATGAGAACAGAAATCGTGCTCTGGCGGCGCGGCAGCGGCAGGAGGCTCCATTAGCTAAAGTGGTACCTCAGGTTAAGAACAGTTTCAGGTTAAGAACGGACCTCCGGAACGAATTAAGTACTTAACCTGAGGTACCACTGTAGTTTGTTTGTTTATTTAGGAAAATTTATAGACCAGTCAATCAGAAAAACCTCTAGGAGGTGGACACCATAAGATAGTTAACAATGCAGATAAAATTGGTATATACATATACACATACACAAAATGACCTATTATACCTTCTAGAAAGCTGTTTGTTCGCTACACTTTTAGACACCTCTTAAGATACCGTAACCAAGTTTTGTATGACGGTTCCTGAGATCAAGGAGCAGGTTTTGTCTATGTTTGGTCACAATTGGACATCATTTTCAGTTAAGATGGCAGGCCGAACCTTCAAGACAGCACTGATTCTCACGACTGATTTCACGGATCTTTTAAAGTTTCTTAGAATTCCCTAACAACACTGGTTACAAGCCTGGTAATTATCCGTAAAACATGGACAAAATTAGCAAGGTTTTAAAATAATTCTCAGCAGAACATGGATAAAACCAGTGAAAGTAATATGGTCACTGAGAGTAGTAGGGGAAAATAAAATTCTGAGGGAGGAATCTGACAAGTAAATTGGATGTTCTTGGTAACTGGTTGTGCTAGAATAAGTGAAGGTTTATATCAGGAGAGCTGAACTTTTGGCCCTCCAGATATTGTTGGACTATGATGCTCATCTTTCCTGACCATTGGACCACAATACCTCAAGCACCCACTCTCCCCATATGAACTGAAGCAAACCCTGTGATCATCATCTAAGGCCCTTCTTCACGTGCCTCACCAGTGAGAGATCTGGAGGGTGGCAACACAAGAACAGGTCTTTTCTGTGGTGGCTCCCCATTTGTGGAATGCTCTCTCCAGAGAAACTCGCCTAGCACCTTCATTCAATATACCATTTAGGCTATCTGCAAGCGCCAAGCAAAACCATTCCTTTGGCTGATTAACATTCTATGGCCATTTAAATGTGTTTGTGGGGTGGAGGTCATTGGTTGGTTTTTGGTTTTTTTCTATTTTGTATTTTGTGTTCTTATTTATGTTGTAAACCGCCCTGTGATCGTCAGATGAAGGGCCATCTCCAACTCCTCGAAAGATTCCATCAACGGTGTCTCCGAAAAATTTTACACATCGCTTGGGAAGACAGGCGAACTAATACCAGTGTAAGAAGCAAAGATCACCAGTGTTGAAGCAATGATTCTTCACCATCAACTTCGTTGCTCTGGTCATGTTGTGCGGATGCCTGATTATTGTCTTCCAAAGCAACTACAGTGGTACCTCGGGTTACGTACTTAATTCGTTCCGGAGGTCCATTCTTAACCTGAAACCGTTCTTAACCTGAGGTACCACTTTAGCTAATGGGGCCTCCAGCTGCCGCCATGCCGCCGGAGCACAATTTCTGTTCTCATCCTGAAGCAAAGTTCTTAACCCAAGGTACTATTTCTGGGTTAGCGGAGTCTGTAACCTGAAGCATATGTAACCCGAGGTACCACTGTACTCTATTCCGAACATGAAAATGGAAAGCGTAATGTTGGTGGTCAACAAAAGAGGTTCAAAACTCTCTCAAGGCAAATCTTTAAAAATGTAGTATAAACACAGACAACTGGGAAACACTTGCCTGCCAGGGCTCCAATTGCAAATCAACCTTTACCAAAGGTGTCGTGGGCTTTGAAGAGGCTTGAACTCAGGACGAAAGGGAGAAACGTGTTAAGAGGAAGGCATGTTTGCCAAACCCTCACTGTGATCAACTCCTGCCTGGAAACCTATGTCCCCACTGCGGAAGGACATGTGGATCCAGAATTGGCCTCCACAGTCACTTACGGACTCACTGTTAAGACTGTGTTCATGGAAGACAATCTTACTCGGGTACGAGCGATAGAAGAAAAGGAAGAAGAAGAAGAAGAAGAAGAAGAAGAAGAAGAAGAAGAAGAAGAAGAAGAAGCCCTACTTACACACAGATCCAAATCCTAGGAACCCTTTTGGCTACAGCAGTTACAAATATGGCTTTTCCTTCTCTCTACAGTGGTACCTCGGGTTACATATGCTTCAGGTTACATACACTTCAGGTTACAGACTCCGCTAACCCAGAAATAGTACCTCGGGTTAAGAACTTTGCTTCAGGATGAGAACAGAAATCGCGCGGTGGCAGTGGCATGGTGGCAGCAGGAGGCCCCATTAGCTAAAGTGGTGCTTCAGGTTAAGAACAGTTTCAGGTTAAGAACGGACCTCTGGAACGAATTAAGTTCTTAACCCGAGGTACCACTGTACTCTGTTCCTTCATGTCAGGGATGGGGAACCTATGCCCCTTAAGATGATGTTGGACACCCATCAACCCAAGCCAGCATGATCAACAGGCAGGGATGATGGGAAGTGTAGTTCAACAACACCTGGAGGGTCCACATATCCCCATTCCTGCTTTATGTAGCATTGCAGCAACGCAAATAAGAAGCAACATCAGCTGGATTTGAAAACGAAAAATTTACTGAGCACATGATTCAGAACTGAAACAAAAGCATGAACAAAAGAGGAGATAAATGCTACTGTCACTTTGTAGTTATACAAAACTCTTAGGTATTTGAATTCAAAGCAGCCCTTTAAACTTGCATTACAGATAGGATGGTTCTACTTTAAGCTATGAGGTTTTCGAGGTGGCTGGGAAAGCACCCAAATGTGTAACATTCTTGATGTGAATTAAGGGACACAGTTTGAAAGCCGCAATGCTGTATGATTTATTTTTTTTACGTATGATGTCACCCATGGAAGTTATTATACACCAGAATTTTGATTCAAGTTTGGGAAAGAACGGACAAGCAACTTCCTCTGTCACTGCTTCCTAATTCTCTTTGTGAAAAGATGACTTAGCGTTGCTCTGATGATTATGCATCTTTTTTTATTTAAAAAAAAAACCCTTAGTCATTCTGTGACACTTGCTTGTAACAATTCAACATATTAATTGCTTCACATGATAGTAGGGGAAAGGTTGATTAATGCCACAAATGACTCCTCTTTTGAAACTTTTTTTTTTTAATGGCATTTAGCATTTGAGAAAATTAAGTAATAGCCTGGCAAAGGGGTAGAAATGGAGGCAGTGAGAGATTTTACTTTCTTGGGCTCCATGATCACTGCAGATGGTGACACCAGTCACAAAATTAAGACGCCTGCTTCTTGGGAGGAAAGCAATGACAAACCTAGACAGCATCTTAAAAAGTAGAGACATCACCTTGCCAACAAAGGTCCGTATAGTTAAAGCCATGGTTTTCCCAGTAGTCATGTATGGAAGTGAGAGCTGGACCATAAAGAAGGCTGGTTGCTGAAGAATGGATGCTTTTGAATTATGGTTCTGGAGGAGACTCTTGAGAGTCCCATGGACTGCAAGAAGATCAAACCTATCCATTCTGAAGGAAATCAGCCCTGCCTTCCCTCCTTTCCAATTAATAGCGATTAATATTCTTGCAGCTGCCATGGCATAAAGAATATTTCTCTCGCATTTTTAGCTCATTATAAATTACATCCCAAAATTCTTTTTTTTTTTTTACAGGTCCACCACATATGTAACTTGGAGCCGTTGGCTCATTTTCTTTCTGCCGCACTGGGCAGAGCAGCATTGCTGTGTGTTCGAATATTACAGGGCAAGTACAGTGGTACCTCGGGTTAGGTACTTAATTTGTTCCGGAGGTCCGTTCTTAACCTGAAACTGTTCTTAACCTGAAGCACCACTTTAGCTAATGGGGCCTTCTGCTGCCGTGGCACCACCAGAGCACGATTTCTGTTCTCATCCTGATGCAAAGTTCTTAACCCGAGGTTCTATTTTTGGGTTAGCAGAGTCTGTAACCTGAAGCATCTGTAACCTGAAGCGTATGTAACCTGAGGTACCACTGTATGTTTCCTCACTCCTCTTGCCTGAAAAGCTTCTACACTGCCTTGCATGAACTCGCTCAGTGAATCACTGTTCGGGCCACCAAAGTTTGCATAAGAACGGAATACTGAAACCTTGTCATCATAACGTGAGGCTGAGGTCACTGGTGTGGTCACCGAGGCTTATATTTGGTGAATTTAGCATCGCTACTTCTCTTCCCCTTCCCCTCCTACCTTTTGTTCGCTAGTGACACCTGCTGGGCCTTGGGGGAGTATTGCAATAAAAATTCATTCTCTTTCTCTCCCCCGCCCCCCCACTGCCTTATTACTACAGTGGCACCTCGGGTTACATACGCTTTAGGTTACATACGCTTCAGGTTACAAACTCTGCTACCCCAGAAATAGTACCTCGGGTTAAGAACTCTGCTTCAGGATGAGAACAGAAATCGTGCTCTGGCGGCGCAGGAGCAGTGGGAGGCCCCATTAGCTAAAGTGGCGCTTCAGGTTAAGAACAGTTTCAGGTTAAGAACAGACCTCCAGAACGAATTAAGTACGTAACCAGAGGTACCACTGTATTATTATTATTATATATAGGGATGCGGGTGGTGCTGTGATCTAAACCACTGCGCTTCTTGGGCTTGCTGATCAGAAGGTTGGCAGTTCGAATCCATGAGACGAATCAATGGTGGTGGTTGTGGTTGTTTTGAATAGCATGCTTACTCTATGAGGTTAATGTTGTTGCCTTTCCCCTTATTCTCAGGGGAGCTCAAAAACGGAGCCGAATGTCAGATGCTTCAATAAGGAAGTGAGGTTTCTCTGCCTTCCGCTGCAAAACGAGCTGTTACCCCCATATCTCACAGAACATAGAATTGTAGAGTTGGAAGGGACCCCGAGGGTCATCTAGTCCAACCCCCTGCAATGAAGGAATCTTTTGCCCAACGTGGGGCTTGAACTCACAACCCTGAGATGAAGAGCCTCATGCTACACCGGCTGAGCTAAATCCTGGTGACCGTCCCCTTTAAGAACTACAAGAATTTTACTCAGCCATAAACCGTTGCTTTTGCACAGCGCTCTTTAACGTGAGATGACCCCAGGCAAGGAACTTGGTCAAACACCATTCTTCTTCTGGAAAGGGGAAGCCAGTGGCGCTGTGGTCTAAACCACTGAGCCTCTTGAGCTTGCCAATTGGAAGGTCGGTGGTTTGAATCCCCATGACAGAGTGAGTTCCCGTTGCTCTGTCCCAGCTCCTGCAAACCTAGCAGTCTGAAAGCACACCAGTGCAAGTAGATAAATGGGTACTGCTGCAGCGGGAAGGTTAACAGCGTTTCTGTGCGCTGTGGCTTCCGTCACGGTGTCCTGTTGCGCCAGAAGCGGTTTAGTCCTGCTGGCCCGGGAAGCTGTCTGTGGACAAACGCCGGCTCCTTCAGCCTGAAAGTGAGATGAGTGCCACACCCCATAGTCGCCTTTGACTGGACTTAACCTATCCATTCTGCAGGAAATCAGCCCTGAGTGCTCACTGGAAGGACAGATCGTGAAGCTGAGGCTCCAGTACTTTGGCCACCTCATGAGAAGAGAAGACTCCCTGGAAAAGACCCTGATGTTTGGAAAGATGGAGGGCACAAGGAGAAGGGGATGACAGAGGACGAGATAGTTGGACAGTGTTCTCGAAGCTACCAGCATGAGTTTGACCAAACTGCAGGAGGCAGTGGAAGACAGGAGTGCCTGGCGTGCTCTGGTCCAGGGGGTCACGAAGAGTCGGACACGACTAAACGACAACAACAACTGTCTAGGGCTCCTTTACCTTTTTACCTTTAATGTTGCATCTGGTGAGGCCAACCACTACTGGCGTCACATTTACCTTTACCTACCTTTACCTATTATTATATATTTATCTATATCCCGCCTTTGGAACAAGGAGGTCTTCACCTGCCAGCAGAAGGACAAGAAGGCGAGACCGAGTCTAGCTTCTCTAGGGAGTGCCAAAATCTGGGAGCAGCCACTGAGAAGACCCTCTTCTGCTTTCCTAACAAACATGCCGGCAAAGGTGGTGGGACCGAGAGAAGGGCCTGCCCCAAAGATCTCAAAACCAGGGCAGGTTTGTAGGAGCGAATAGGGTCTTTCAGATAGCCTGAACCTGAGCCATATTTAGCACAGTGTTTAAAGGGTAAAGGGACCCCTGACCATTAGGTCCAGTCGTGGCCGACTCTGGGGTTGCAGCGCTCATCTCGCTTTATTGGCCAAGGGAGCCGGCGTACAGCTTCCAGGTTATGTGGCCAGCATGACTAAGCCACTTCTGGCAAACCAGAGCAGCGCACGGAAACGCTGTTTACCTTCCCACCAGAGTGGTACCTATTTATTTACTTGCATTTTGACGTGCTTTCAAACTGCTAGGTTGGCAGGAGCAGGGACCGAGCAATGGGAGCTCACCCCGTCGCGGGGATTCGAACCACCAACCTTCTGATCGGCAAGTCCTAGGCTCTGTGGTTTAACTCACAGCGCCACCCGCGTCCCTAGCACAGTGTTTACTTGAGCCTAATGCACCATCGAATCTAATGCACACCTCAGTTTTCAGAACCTTGAAACCAAAAAGAGTATTTGCTGGCGAATGTAAAGGTACCATCGAATCTAATGTGCACCTTAATTTTCGTAACATAATTTGACCAAAAAAGGTGTGCTTTAGATTCGAGTAAATATGGTAATTCTCTGGGTGTCGAGAACTCTCCTCGAGATCCTATCTCCCAGTTCTCAGGACTTTATCTATTTATTCTCTGCCTTTCAAATTCATGGTCAGGATGGCTTCCCATAAAATATTATATAACGCCCTATGTGCATTAAAAGATACTAAAAACAGCAAATTTTATCAAAGTAGCATGCATTTTAACATCACTTCTAAAGAAAAGTTAAAAGCCTTTAAAAAATCCAGGATGGGTGCATGGGTAATTGGGGGACAGCTAAAAGATATAAGACTTAATTGCATTGTAAGATTATGCCACCTGCAAGTACATTGAGAATGTTTGCAGATTCTGGATTACTGATGCAACTGAAACCAGCTGGATGTACGAAGTGCTTATTTAGGGCAGGCTCCCCCCCCCCCCATGGTGCCCTCTAGATGCTTTGGTCTCCAACTCCCATCAGCCCCAGTTAGCACAACCAAGAACCAGGGATGAAGGGAGTTAATCCAATCGGTTGGGAGAGCTGACCTGGAGAGCATCCCTCCTCTTGCAGTGAAGACTGAAATTTGGTAATAAGTCAGTCTGTGACTCCACCTTGTGGAAAAGAGTTGTGTATGCACAGAGTGGGTTTTTTTCCCTATGATCATAGGATCAAAGAACAGATGCGGGTGGCGCTTTGGGTTAAACCACAGAGCCTAGGGCTTGCCGATCAGAAGGTCGGCGGTTCGAATCCCCGCAATGGGGTGAGCTCCCGTTGTTCAGTCCCAGCTCCTGCCCACCTAGCAGTTCAAAGGGACGTCAAAGTGCAAGTAGATAAATAGGTACCGCTCCGGCGGGAAGGTAAACGGCATTTCCGTGTGCTGCTCTGGTTTGCCAGAAGCAGCTTAGTCATGCTGGCCACATGACCCGGAAGCTGTATACCGCCCCCCCGGGCAGTAAAGCGAGATGAGCACCGCAACCCCAGTCGGCCACGACTGGACCTAATGGTCAGGGGTCCCTTTACCTTTACCTTTTACCCCCCAAATGGTGCCCTCAAGATGCTTTGGTCTCCAACACCCATCAGCCCCAGGTAGCACAATCAAGGGCCAGGGATGAAGGGAGTTAATCCAACTGGCTGGGAGAGCATCCCTCCTTTTTGCAGTGAAGACTGAACCTTGGTAATAAGTCAGTCTGCGACTCCACCTTGTGGGAAAGAGTTGTGTATGCACAGATTTTTTTTAATTATTATTATTATTTTGGTACCATCATAGGATCATAGAGTTGTAGAATCGGAAGAGTCCCCAAGGGTAGTCTACCCCCCTGCGATGCAGAAATCTCATCTCAAGTATCCATGACAGATGGCTAGCCAACCTCTGCTTAGAAACTTCCAAGGAAGGAGAGTCCACAACGTCTTGTGGGAATCTGCTCCACTGTCAAACAGCTCTTACTGACAGAAAGCACTTCCCGATGTTTAGTCGGAATCTTCTTTTTTATAATTTGAATCCACTGGTTTGGGTCCTGCCCCTCCAAGGAGGAGAAAACAAGTTTCCACGTGACAGCCTTTTAGATACTGGAAGGTTGTTATCATATCTCCTCTCAGTCTCCTCCTATCCAAGCTAAACATACCCAACTCCTTCAACTGTTCCTCATAAGGCTTAGTTTCCAGACCTTTGATCATCTTGGTTGCTTTCCTCATAAAACCTGGCTTTCTCCTGTCAACCACCATTGACTTGTGATGTAGCCGGAAACCTGGAGCAGTATTTTATACACCCTATTTGCTGAAATCATCCTGTTAAAAGCACTTCAGCTTCCCATTCCTGGTTCCTAGGAAATTAGGGAAAGCAAACTGCAGGTTCCTCCAGTGGCGTAGCGTGGGGGGTGCCAAGGGTGCCGGCCGCACCGGCCGCAACATCTGGGGGGGCGCGAGTCCAGAGGGAAGGGACAAGTTCCTTCCTCCGCCGGGCTCCCCGCAGCCACCGCCAGCCTTGCGCCCTAGCGCGCGCGCGCCCCCGCCGCCGCTGCGCTCCACTCACTGCTCGCAGGAGGAGCAGCCGCTGCAGCAGCGCCAATGCCGCCACCGACGCCTGGCCAGCACGGGCAGCCTCCGCACCCCGACGCGCCACCGGGCCTCGCCGCGCCCTGCGCTCCCCAAAAACCTCCGAGAGGAAGCCGGTGGGCGGGCGAGGCCCGGCTAAGCCTCTCGCCAGCGGGTTAAGAGGCTTTCGGTTTCATCAGCAAGTTTGGCGGGCTTGCTCACGAGTAAATGAGTGGTGGATCATCCCCCTAAGGGTGTGTGTGTGTGCGCGCTAAAGAAAGGCTTCCGGTTTAAGTTCTTTGTTACGCTGAATGTTTATCTTTTAAAGATACATAGTAATAATAAAAATAAATGAGAAAAACGAAAGGCGTTGGATTTTGCTGTGCATGGTGCCCTTTGGGAACTGGCAAGGTGGGTTTTGAAGCTACTGCTGCAGAGTGGCGTAGCGTGGGGGTGCAGGGGGGCCCGGCCGCACCGGCCGCAACATCTGGGGGTTAGGGTTAGGGGCGCAAATCCACTGGTTAGGGGGCGCAAATTACTTGCCTTGCCCCGGGTGCTGACAACCCACGCTACGCCACTGGGTTCCTCATCCCTATTCGAAAAAGCAGGTGGCTTCTCCCAAATGATCCTGGGAATTGTAGTTTGTTAGGGGTTCTGGGAACTGTAGTTCTGTGAGAGGGAAGCTGTAATGCCCCAGATCATTGGGGGGACGTCATGTGCTTTAAAGGGCCATTGGATACACTTTTGATCATAGGATCATAGAATTGCAGAGTTGGGAGGGACCCTGAGGGTCATCTAGTCCAACCCCCTGCAAGGCAGGAATCTCAGCTAAAGCATTGTTGTAAATAAAAATATGCCCTTTTCCCTTATGGAGTATCCAAGAGCCCATATAGAGTCCTTACATAGGTTCCCTATTGGTAGGAGAAAATAACAGAGGCCAACCAGAGAATATTGAGAAGCAAAGCAGCTGGTAAGCTTGATCTTTATTAATCTGTTGCAACAGGGTGCTCCCCTCACACGCAGGAGAGGAAGAGGACCCACAAAAATGCTGTGCAATGGCTTATAAAGACTTTTGAAATTCCCATCCTCTAGATCAAGACCACCCCCAGAAACATTATGCATACATCACAGAAATTTAAATGTTGTTTTTCTCCTGTTGTTGTTGTTTATCTCCTGTCTAGCAGGTTACTTGATTGGATTTCCTGGGAAGCCTGGCCATTCTTTTGTAGTGGTAAAATATTTATTTCCTGGGCCAGGTCACAGGCTCACACCTTATCCAAACAGACATATCCTTGAGACAGGATTTGTGAGGAAAGAGACAATAGGGAGGCTTTTCCAGTTTTACCTTGCAGAGAAAGGATTTGGTCAGTTTAGGAATCAAAATGGTTCCAGGTTGGTCTTCCTGTGTTGATCTATGTATGTGCAGTTATGAACATTACCATATATCTAAGACCATAAAATTCCTATCACAGCATCCATGGCTGATGGTCATCCGACCTCTGTGGGGAAAACCTCCAAGGAACGGGAATCTACCGCCTTCTGAGGGATTCCGTCCACTGTCAAGCAACTCTTCCTGAAAGTTCTTCCTGAGATTGAATCAGAATCTTCTTTCCTGTAGCTTGAAGTCACAGTTTCAGGTCTTGAGGGCCTCTGGAGCAGGAGAAAACAAGCTTTCCCCCTTCTCCCTGTGACGGCCCTTGAGATATTGAAAGGGCTGCATTTTGTGGCTCTCATATTAATGTCCTGAGAGAGAGAGCAAAACGTTTCTCTCTCCCCTTTCTCCACCCCATGCAGAATTGCAAGGGAGCAGTGCATCTGGCTGGGAAGAAGATGGTCAGAGTTTGGAGGCCAGACAGAGCTGGCTGTGGGCAGGATCCTGGCATTGCCGGGGGTTGGACTAGATGACCCTTGGGATCCCTTCCAACTCTACCATCAAGCAGCTAAAGGAAGGACAGGGAAGCAAGATGCAGAACCAGGGGAGGCACAAAATAACAACCGCACCCTCTGGACTGACCCACCGTGGCCTCATCCCAGCCCACTTTGACCCCCCTGGTTTTATTCTTCTTAATTCAGCTGCCTGCCAACCTAGCAGCCTGGCCCGTTTGTCATCTGATGTCACAAGCAAGCCTTATATTGTCCTGCAAGAGGGATGCCTGTCAGATGATGGTGAGAGACTTGGCAAGATCCTTGCCCATCACTGATCATGAAAAGGAACTGTGAAGGTAGGAGGAGCCTGAGGCCCAGAGGAGAGGAGAGACTTAGTAATAAAGTAACAATGATTATTGTTGTTGTTATTATTAATATTAGCGTCACCCGTCACTGGTGCATGTGGCTGGGCTCCCTGGCTTGACTTGTCCACAGCTGTTGATAGCTTGGCAGGTCTTCAGCTGTGGTCCCCAGATGATATTTTCTGTTGTGAATATTTGGCTGGTTACCAGGTTGAACCATATGGCCTTTCCATGCCTCTATTCTCTTATCTCTAAGGCTGCGTACACATCACACCTTGAAGTCACGGGATCATTCCATTAAATGTCAACCTACAGACCCATCTTTCCTAAACATGTTCTAGATCATTTTCAAGAGAATTCCCAAAGTTTCACGATCTTGCCACTGTGCCATCCGGGTTTTAATAGGTAGGACAGTATATGTACGTTAATTGAAATTTATCCCTCCAGATACCCACAAATGTGAGACAAACAGAGTTTTAAAATCCCCTCCTTGACAGTAAACTGAAACCTTAGGAGTTAGGCTGCGAAACCTTGTTTTGAGCAAGCCCAGCTATGAAGGAAAATGCTCACTTCAGAAATAATCAGGCAGCAAGCTGAGAAGTTTAAAAATACTTTATTCTCATACATTGGTTTGTAGCAACAGTAGCAGTAAAAACTATGCAGGCAAAATACCGTTATTGATTTGCAGAGGACACCCCTAAACCCTAGAGATTAATACAGTGGTACCTCAGGTTACATACGCTTCAGGTTACAGACTTCTCTAATCCAGAAATAGTGCTTCAGGTTAAGAATTTTGCTTCAGGATGAGAACAGAAATCAGGCTCCGGTGGCAGCAGGAGGCTCCATTAGCTAAAGTGGTGCTTCAGGTTAAGAACAGTTTCAGGTTAAGAACGGACCTCCGGAACAAATTAAGTACAGTGGTGCCTCGCAAGACGAAATTAATCCGTTCCGCGAGTCTCTTCGTCTAGCGGTTTTTTCGTCTTGCGAAGCAACCCTATTAGCGGATTAGCGCTATTAGCGGTTTAGCGGCTATTAAAGGCTTAGCGGCTATTAAAGGCTTAGCGGATTAGCGGCTAAAAGGCTATTAGCGGCTTAGAAAAAGGGGGGAAAGCGGAAAAAAAATCGGAACACTTGCAAGACGTTTTCGTCTTGCAAAGCAAGCCCATAGGGAAAATCGTCTTGCGAAGCAGCTCAAAAATGGAAAACCCTTTCGTCTAGCGGGTTTTCCGTCTTGCGAGGCATTCGTCTTGCGGGGCACCACTGTACTTAACCCGAGGTACCACTGTAAATGGTAGGATTTTGATGATTTGGAGTATTGAAAGGAAGATTGGGAGTCAGTGGAAAAGTACAGGCTCAGATTTCTTTCCAAGCCAGGGCTTCACCTGGGATAGAGACAGGAACATGCCCAAAGGGGTTGGTGGTCCATCGGGGAGCCAGGGAGAGATGCCTTCTGTTAAGTTGTGGGTGAACATATCAGACGACACAGCGATTCTTCAGACAGCTCTTGTTTATTCACAGGCCCAGAACAGAACTGGATTGAAGGGTTCAGCCAACCTGCTTATATAGAGCTCAACTACAAAGCAACTGTAACAACTTTCTGTAACTATCCAATCACTGAACGTCACTTTCAATTCCTTATTTGCATATGTGGACCTGAGTGAAAACTATCTACAGTGTCCCCCTGCTGGCCCAGGGTGAGAACTTCAGTACATAACACCTTCGACTGCCCTGCTGTGGGGGACAAGCCCTTCTTGACAGGACCCTGCTCCATCCACGCAGACGGAAAGTGCAAATGGGTGAACGCGAAGTGCAATATGCTCCTTTCTCTCCAGGAGAGCAGGGAAAAGGGCCTCACACATAGCCCTCTCTGCCAGTTGTATTTCTAAGGTCCGAGCCCCTGCCTCTCAGCAATGCAGTTGTGCGGACTAAGCCCCCTTTTATGCTGCAAGAGCCCACAATGGATCATGTGTACACATCCTTTGGTTTTAAGGGAAATGCGTCTGGCGGGCTTCATCTTGCACGGGGCAGCAGGCTAGTAAGATTTCTTTTGTATTCTTTCTTTGCACCATGTCAACCTACAGACTCATTGTTCCTAAACATGTTCTAGATCATTTTCAAGAGAATTTCCCAAAGTTTCACAATCTTGCCACTGTGTGGGATGGGTTTTAACAGGGAGTATACGTTAATTGAAATTGATCCCTCCAGATACCCACAGATGTGAGATGAACAGAGTTTTTAAAAACCCTTCTTGGCAGCCAAACTAAAAATTTGGGAATTAACCTGCGAAACCTTCTTTTGAGCAATCCCAGCTATGAAGTAAACTGCCTTCCCTCAGAAAGAATCAGGAAGCAAACCGAGAAGTTTAAAAATAAGCCTGCGTGTGACCCATGAGAAAGAGGTCCCTGCCCCGAAGGGCTTACAATCTTTAATTTGACCCAGGGAGGGAACAGGGAAAGCTTGAGGTTCAGGGTGGATCCTGAGTCCTGCTGTGAGAAATAAGGCAGGGTCTCTGAGTTTAGACTTTGGGATTCCCAGACATTTCCCATCTGTAACCTCTTTCTCTATTTTTATTTTCCTTTCTGTCTCCTAGGTCATAAGAAGCTGCTGAGGCGCCAAGAATACATGAAAGAAGGAGAGGAGAGGCTGCCATCCATAAAAATGACATCTTGGAAATTGTGTATGTTAATTCCATGGGGAATCCATTCCCCACATATGCCAGGAGGTAGCCTCTTTTTCACGCTGCAGGAGCCCCCAATAGATTGTGTTTTTAAGGGAAAGGCCTCTAGCGGGCTTCAGCTTGCATGGGGTAGGAGCGTAGTGAGATTTTTTTGTATTCTTTCTTTGCACCATCACTCCGTGTGACCCTTGAGAAAGAGGTTCCTGTCCCGAGGGGCTTACAATCTTTAATCTGACCCAGAGAGAGAACAGTGAAAGCTTGAGGTCCAGGGTGGATCATGTCCAGCTGTGAGACATAAGCCAGGGTCTCTGAGTTTAGACTTTGGGATTCCCATCTGTAACCTCTTTCTCTGTTTTTATTTTCCTTTCTGTCTCCCAGGTCCAAAGCCTGGTCGCACACAGAGGCTGCTGTGGCTCCGGAAGGAATGTGATGCAGACCTTGAAAATATGGGACATTCATCACGTTGGGAATCCATTCCCCACATGTGCCAGGTCTTGGCGCGAACGTGAGCGTAACAGGGCTGGGGTGGGGGGCAACAGCCCTTCTTTCCCCAGCCCCTTCCCCCACTCCTTCCAAGCCAGGGGTTGGGCCAACATGTGCCCAGGCAGGATCAGTGAGTGTGGCATTTGCCTCCTAGGATGGGTCAAGGAAAGGGTTAAAATGGGTGTGATGTGATTGGCCAGTGAGAATGCAAGAGGGGAGTGAAAGATAGAGTGGGAGGTTTTGAAAGTCAGTTGAGGTTTGGGAGTTGGGAGTTGAGGCTTGGGTGTTGGAGAAGGAAGAGGGTGGATTAGGAGTGGGTTGGAAGAGTTGTTGTCAGGGCTGCCTCAGGTCTCAGCTCACAAAAGACCAACGCCAGGTTCTTCTTATATACAAGGCTGTTTATTGGAGTTCATTATTGGTTCCACAACCGAGGCGCGCAGCCCCGCGTCTCTTAGCCTAGACGTTTTAAGTCCCCTCTGAATCGGTCCCGCCCCTACACCAGCTTAAGAGGCTTGTGCTAGTCCACCTCTTCCTGTCTTTCCTTTTCCGCAGGGTCTTTCTGCCCCCCTGGGTTCCTTCCCTCCTGCTCTCTCCTGAAGCGGATTCCTCAGATGCCTGTTCCCCCCTCCTTCGTGCTTTGGGGCCAGGCTCCTCCTCCGAGCTCTCTCCATTTCCGCGCGCCTCCACATTTGAACTTGGCGCGCGTTCACTACCCCTGACCTTCCTCTTGACACTTACACTACTCCCTGTACTACTCTCCGCCTCTTCCGGCAGGACGTCCTGCCCCGATCTCCTTCCCCTGTCTCCTGCCTGCTCCGCTCCGTGTGTCACACTGGGAACTCCACTCTCTTCACTTCGTTCCTGCTGGGAAGCCGGCCCCGATCTCCCACTCCCACTCGGGGTTTCCCTGCTGCTTCCCTGCTCCTGGCAGGTCCCCCCTGTGACCCCCCTTGGCCTGACTAGGGGCGCCCCCTTCTGGGAATCCTCCGATTCACTTGAGAGACTCATGGAAGACCTCAAGTCATTGTCATCCTCTTCCTCACAGTCCTGGGATTCTTCCCCATCGCTCTCCGTCTCCCCCCTCACCTGTGCCTCTGTCCCTGAACCCCTGACAGTTGTATTGTGAGAGAGTGAGAGGAATTGTTAGGTTGAGTCAGATAGATAGTTGGGAATAATTCAGGTTGAAGTTGTTAGGAACGAAGATTTAAGAAACTGTCAAGAGAAACAAACGGAAACCATACGCTTGTTCCTGCATTTAAACATAAACTTGATTATTTGTTTATGTTAACAACTGTCTGGACTCCGTGTGTCCCTGAGAGAAGCGGGGTGGTGGCAGCGAAAAAAGCTAACGCAGTGGTGGCGCAGGGTCTATAGACCGTGAAACGTCCGGGGGCCCTGTGTGATCGCCACAGTGAGCCTTGGCAGCCAGTGGTGACGTGGGCATGGGCAGCATGGCAGGGATGCTTGTTTTGCCTCCCTCCTTCCCTGGGACAGCTGGCCAGGCACCCTCGCCAGTGCTCAGCCCATGTCCCTGCAGTAGTTTTGGGGCTGGCCCCCCAGGGGCCCTATGTCCCCACTGCAGGAGGGCCCTGCCTCCACTGACTTGCCTTCCCCTACGCTGCTGCTGGGCTGCTCTGTGCCACGCAGGAGAAGGAGGGGGGTGGCTGGAGGGTGGCAGCAGACTGAGGACGGCAGGGAGTTGAGAAGGCAGACGGGACATTGGTTTTAAGGGAAAGGCCTCTAGCGGGCTTCAGCTTGCATGGGGTAGGAGCATAGTGAGATTTCTTTTTCTATCCTTTCTTTGCACCATCGCTGCGTGTGACCCTTGAAAAAGAGATCTAAATCAGGCCTGTTTAAAGAATTAGGCAAAAAGGTAATGGTTATGAGAAGCTGGTAAAAAAGATTTAAGTTTTAAGCTCTAAGGTCATTTCGATAAGATAAAATGAGAATAGAGTAAGGTAACGTAATGATAAAATATGAATTATGAAAAGGATTTGCTGTGACAATTATTAATCAAGATACAAGAGATGGGAGGAGGAGGTCATGGAAAGAAGGTAATGGAAATTGGAGAATTTGATAAGGATGGTTTTGTTTTTTATTTTTCTTCTCATGTTTTTCTTTTTTTCCCTTTTTTGTAATCTTGTCTTTTTTTGTGTACTTTAAAAAAAATTCTTTTGTTTCAATAAATATCATTTTAAAATAAAAGAAAAAAGAAAAAGAGGTCCCTGCCCCGAGGGGCTTACAATCTTTAATTTGACACAGAGAGGAAACAGGGAAAGCTTGAGGTCCAGGGTGGATCCTGCCCAGCTGTAAGACATAAGCCAGGGTCTCCGAGTTTCCATGGGGAATCCATTCTCCACATGTGCCAGGAGGTCTTGGCGCCAACCTGAATGTAACAGGGCTGGGTTGGGGGGCAACAGCCCGTCTCCCCCCATCCCCTTGCCCCGCTCCTTACGAGCCAGGGGTCGGGCCGTCATGTGCCCAGGCAGGAGCAGCGAGCGTTGGCAGCCAGTGGTGACGTGGGCATGGGCAGCATGGCAGGGGTGCTTGTTCTAGTGCTCAGGCCATGTCCCTGCCGTAGATTTGGGGCTGGCCCTATGTCCCCACCGCAGGAGGGCCCTGCCTCCGCTGGCTTGCCTTCCCCTGTACTGCTGCTGGGCTGCTCTGTGTCGGGCAGAAAAAGGAGGGATGTGGCTGGGGGGCAGCGGCAGCAGACTGAGGATGTGACGGAGTTGGGAAGGAAGACGGGGGGGGGATATTGAGGGGGCTGTGCCCCAGAAGAAAATCACCAGGGAGGGTCCTCAGGGCCCCATCCCCTAGAGCGGCTGGCTATTCCCCTTCCCCCCCCTTCTTCCCAATGCTATACGGCATATAACACCAGTGTCTCACAACAAATGTAACTGAAGAACTTGAAGACAGACAATGCCTGTGCTTTTGAAAACGAGGGGAAATTATTATTTTATTTTAAAAAAGAAAAGGAGTGTGTGGCAGCCCCATATATTTAAGGAGCTCCACCCCTATTACATCATTAGAACCAGAACATAAACCTGTGAACCTAGAAAAGAACAAAAAATATCCTCAGGGCCCAATCCCCTAGAGCGGCTGGCTACCCTGACGATTTTGAGGTATTTCTTCCTTCGCAGGGCCATGGTTTGGGAAAGGCTCTGGCCAAGCAGCAGCCCAGCGGTGCCATGATAAAAACCAAAATGTGCAGGTATGCTGTGACCTTCTGAGGCAGGGGAAGGGTTTCCCAGTCCTCTTGCCGGCTGGAGGAGGAAGGCCTGATTTAGATCTTCCTATTGTTTCATGGGGAGGGTTTCTCTTCGGTCCACCTGAACACTCTCCCCACCAGTGGCTTCCAGCAAGAGATTGCATCCTCCTTAGGAGAGAGGCAGGCCAGAACAAGGGGGGAAAGGCTCAAAGTTCAGGTAGGTGGAAATGCCACTTGACTGCCCGATATTATAGGAATGCGTCCTTTCCGTGTCCCCCGCCCTCATGCGCCAGACTGGTGCTAGCATGGCTGGGAGACAGGCGCCTGCTGATGTCTCCGCTTTCTTTGCATGGAGCAAGCCTTTCCCCAACGTTTACTTCGTTCTGGCGAAATCCCTAGAGAAACGTGATGACCCTCAGGTACTGGGGCAGATCTGTTAGCATGCTTAAACATGCATATACAATGGTAGCCAGAAGGCTGGAGTTTGAAGGCCAGCAAGCTTGGCTGTTGGCAGGATCCTTTCATTTCTGGGGGTTGGACTAGATGACCCTTGGGATCCCTTCCAACTCCACCCTACTATGATTCTATCAAGCAGCTAAAGGAACGGGCAGAGGAGCGATACGCAGAACCAGGGGAGGCACAAGCACACACCCCAACAGCACCCTCTGGCCTGACCCACCGTGGCCGCATCCCAGCACACTTTGACCCCCTGATTATATATTTCTTAATTCAGCTACCTGAAAAAGCAAGCAGCCTGGCCCCTGTTTGCCAGCTAATGTCACAAAGTGCCGCTTTGCAAGCAAGCCCTATAATGCCCTGCAAGAGGGATGCCTGTCAGATGATAGTGAGAGACTTGCCAAGACAAGTGTGCCCATCAGCGATGATGAGACGGAACTGTGAAGGTAGGCGCAGAGGAGATGAGTGGCATCGAAATAACATTATTATTATTGTTCTTGTTGTTGTTAGCGTCACCTGTCACTGGTGCATGTGGCTTGGCTCCCTTGCTTGACTGGTCCACAGCTGTTGATAGCTTGGCAGGTCCTCAGCTGTGGTCCCCAGATTATCTTTTCTGTTGTGAATGTGCAGGCTTGCAAGCAAGCATTATATTGCCCTGCAAGAGGGATGCCTGTCAGAGACTTGCCAAATAGCTTCCAATAGCAGAGACCCCTCCAGACCTAGGAATTCAGCCATAAAGAGGGACCAGGAAGGTAGGAGCTGTTCAGGTGCCAGGACCTAGAGTTGGGGAGGGAAATGGGAAGCCAGGCAGTCATCGAGTGTCCCAGGATTGTGCCTTGCCGTCAAGGGGAACGCCTGGGAGATGGGCTTTGCTCTTGCTCAAGCACTAACATGGCCAAACTGGTTATGCCATTTGGAGGACAAGAACGGATTCTCCTCAAATCGGATTGGCTCATGTATATCTGAGAGGAGCAAGCAGGTGTAGCCTTCCCATGTCACCCCACCATCAGGCCCCAGTTTGGTGCTAGCATGGCTGGGGCAGAGGGAAGGAAGGGGTCCTTCCAAAACACCATTTGGGAGTCGTAGGAACACTCTCCCCACCAGTGGCTTCCAGCAAGAGATTGCATCCTCTTTAGGAGAGAGGCAGGCCAGAACAAGGAGGGAAAGGCTCACAGTTCAGGTAGGTGGAAATGCCACTTGACTGCCCGATATTATAGGAATGCGTCTTTTCCGTGTCCCCCACCCTCATGCACCAGACTGGTGCTAACATGGCTGGGAGACAGGCGCCTGCTGGTGTCTCCGTTTTCTTTGCATGGAGCGAGCCTTTCCCCAATGTTTACATTGTTCTGGCCAAATCCCTGGAGAGACGTGAGGACCCTCAGGTACTGGGGCAGAGGGAAGGAAGGGGTCATTGTGAAACACATTTGGGGAGCCTGTGGCTTCCAACAAGTGCTTTCCAGAAGCATTGCTCCTTCCAAGACGGCTGGTTGCCTTTGATAGGCTTCTCATCCATGCAATTGTCTAGTCCTCTTTGAAAGCCACCCCATCCAAGACACTCTTGTGGTGTATCTAAGTCTCCTATGCCTGTTCCTGCAAGGAGATGACTATTGTGAGCTCCTTTGGTTAGCATCTATCTGGGCTGGAAAATATTAAGGTTGCTCCCTCCTCCCTGGGACAGCCCAGTAAGGTATTCAAAGGGTTGCATGGTGCGGATCTCATATCAGTGTTATGAGAGTGAAATCAACACATTTCCCTCTCCCCTTTCTTCACCCCATGCAGAATCGCAATGGTTACCAGAAGGCGAGAGTTTGGAGCCCAGCCAAGCTTGGCTGTTGGCAGGATCCCTGCATTGCCGGGGGTTGGACTAGATCACCCTTGGGATCCCTTCCAACTCCACCATACTATGATTCTATCAAGCAGCTAAAGGAACGGGCAGAGGAGCGATACGCAGAACCAGGGAAGGCACAACCACACACCCCAACAGCACCCTCTGGCCTGACCCACCGTGGCCTCATCCCAGCACACTTTGACCCCCCAATTTTATATCCCCCTTCCCCCCCCTTCTTCCCAATGCTATACGGCATATAACACCAGTGTCTTACAACAAATGTAACTGAAGAACTTGAAGACAGAGACAATGCCTATGCTTTTGAAAACGAGGGGAAATTATTATTTTATTTTAAAAAAGAAAAGGAGTGTGTGGCAGCCCCATATATTTAAAGAGCTCCACCCCTATTACATCATTAGAACCAGAACATAAACCTGTCAACCTAGAAAAGAACAAAAAATATCCTCAGGGCCCAATCCCCTAGAGCGGCTGGCTACCCCGACGATTTTGAGATATTTCTTCCTTCGCAGGGCCATGGTTTGGGAAAGGCTCTGGCCAAGCAGCAGCCCAGCGGTGCCATGATGAAAACCAAAATGTGCAGGTATGCTGTGACCTTCTGAGGCAGGGGAAGGGTTTCCCAGTCCTCTCGCCGGCTGGAGGAGGAAGGCCTGATTTAGATCTTCCTATAGTTTTATGGGGAGGGTTTCTCTTCGGTCCCCCTGGGCAGGACAAGGGGTTTGATTCTCTCCCATGCCAAAAGCACATCCCAAGGTTGGGTTAGGGCAGTTTTAGAATGGCATGACCCGTGCGCTCACACTGGGCACCCCGCTGCAGAGGGGGCCAAAACCATGCTGAAGAACAAGAGGGAGGGATTATAGCGTTGCACAGGACGCCATTGACATTTTAGAGCCCAATGTCCACCCTGGTTGGGAATACTTCTGTGGAGTTGAATCCCAGAATTCTCCCCACCCACATCCTTCCTAGAAAAAAGCCAAAAATATCAATGGTTGGTACAGAACCTAGGTACTAAAGGAGATTGTATGGATGATTCACTAAATGATTGTTGGATGACATGTGTACCTGAGCTTATGGCCTCAAATTCTCTTTCTCTGTAAGACAGAGTTGTTCCGCCTGGCCTTTGGCTTGGAGCCAATTTGATGCCCTCCCCCTCTTCCTTTTTCCTTTTCTCCTCCTGTGATGAGGCTGCATTTTAATATTTTAATGTTTCAATATTTTAATGTTGTTTTTAAGTTGTATTCATTCAACTTGTTTTTATTATTGCTTGTTATAAGTTCAGCACAAACAGTTGGGCCTGGTGAGCATTTAAGGTCCCCAACCCTAATCTGCGGGTTGCCATCTGATTGGATTTTATTCTGATCCTGATCTGATTTGAAGATGTATTTTAATTGATTGTCTGATTTTATGTTAATGTGTTATACATTTGATGTTAGCCGCCCTGAGCCCGGCCTTGGCTGGGGAGGGCAGGGTATAAATAAAAATTATTATTATTATTATTATTATTATTATTATTATTATTAATCTTATATGCTGCTTTATTACAAAAATCATGACTAGACCTCTGATCCTTAAACTGAATAGTTATTTGCCCAACCACCCCCTCCAGAACCCACTGCTCTCAACTGACTCTCAACTGTCTTACATTCAAACGCCCTTTCAAATCCTCATCCAATCATCACTCACCACCAGAATGCCACACTCTCTCTTCCCCCCTCCCTCCTTAACATTCCCATAGTAATTCTCATACTCTTACCTTAATAACCCTATTACATTCTTTTTTATATAAGTTTTTTTATTCAAAATTAAAACAAAACATATTATCCCAAAACATATCATCCTTGTTTCCCCCCCATCTTTCCTTCCTCCCCCCACAAAGCCTCCCCGACTTCCCTCAGTTCCAGTCTTTGGTTTCTCTGAGACTGCTGTTTTCTGCATGTTACAAAATGGTATAGCCCCTCAAACTATTTAGCTGATTATTATCAATAAAACGTTGGTGAATGAATCATAGAATCATAGAATCATAGAGTTGGAAGAGACCACAAGGGCCATCGAGTCCAACCCCCTGCCAAGCAGGAAACACCATCAGAGCACTCCTGACATATGGTTGTCAAGCCTCTGCTTAAAGACCTCCAAAGTAGGAGACTCCACCACACTCCTTGGCAGCAAATTCCACTGTCGAACAGCTCTTACTGTCAGGAAGTTCTTCCTAATGTTTAGGTGGAATCTTCTTTCTTGTAGTTTGGATCCATTGCTCCGTGTCCGCTTCTCTGGAGCAGCAGAAAACAACCTTTCTCCCTCCTCTATGTGACATCCTTTTATATATTTGAACATGGCTATCATATCGCCCCTTAACCTCCTCTTCTCCAGGCTAAACATGCCCAGCTCCCTTAGCCATTCCTCATAAGGCATCGTTTCCAGGCCTTTGACCATTTTGGTTGCCCTCCTCTGGACATGTTCCAGTTTGTCAGTGTCCTTCTTGAACTGTGGTGCCCAGAACTGGACACAGTACTCCAGGTGAGGTCTGACCAGAGCAGAATACAGTGGCACTATTACTTCCCTTGATCTAGATGCTATACTCCTATTGATGAGGCCCAGAATTGCATTGGCTTTTTTAGCTGCCGCGTCACACTGTTGGCTCATGTCAAGTTTGTGGTCAACCAAGACTCCTAGATCCTTTTCACATGTACTGCTCTCAATCCAGGTGTCACCCATCTTGTATTTGTGCCTCTCATTTTTTTTGCCCAAGTGCAATACTTTACATTTCTCCCTGTTAAAATTCATCTTGTTTGTTTTGGCCCAGTTTTCTAATCTGTCAAGGTCGTTTTGAAGTGTGATCCTGTCCTCTGGGGTGTTAGCCACCCCTCCCAGTTTGGTGTCATCTGCAAATTTGATCAGGATGCCCTTGAGTCCATCATCCAAGTCGTTGATAAAGATGTTGAATAAGACCGGGCCCAAGACAGAACCCTGTGGCACCCCACTAGTCACTCTTCTCCAGGATGAAGAGGAACCATTGATGAGCACCCTTTGGGTTCGGTCAGTCAGCCAGTTACAAATCCACTGAGTGGTAGCATAGTCAAGACCGCATTTTACCAGCTTCTTTACAAGAATATCATGGGGCACCTTGTCAAATGCCTTACTGAAATCAAGGTAGGCTATATCCACTGAGTTCCCTTCATCTACCAGGCTTGTAATTCTGTCAAAAAACGAGATCAGGTTAGTCTGACATGACTTATTTTTCAGAAATCCATGCTGACTATTGGTGATCACAGCATTCCTTTCTAGGTGCTCACAGACTGTTTTCTTAATGATCTGCTCCAGAATCTTCCCTGGTATTGATGTCAGACTGACTGGGCGGTAATTATTTGGGTCCTCTCTTTTCCCCTTTTTGAAAATAGGGACAACATTTGCCCTCCTCCAGTCTGCCGGGACTTCGCCTGTTCTCCAGGAATTCTCAAAGATGACTGCCAGTGGTTCTGAGATCACATCTGCCAGTTCTTTTAATACTCTTGGATGCAGTTCATCTGGCCCTGGAGACTTGAATACATCTAAACTAGCCAAGTATTCTTGTACTATCTCCTTAGTTATTCTGGGCTGTGTTTCCTTTGCTGAATCATTTGCTCCAAATTCTTCAGGTCGGGCATTGTTTTCTTTATCAGAGAAGACTGAGGCAAAGAAGGCATTGAGGAGTTCAGCCCTTTCTGTGTCCCCTGTTTGCATTTCACCATCTTCTCCTCTGAGTGACCCCACTGTTTCTTTGTTCTTCCTTTTGCTACGAACATACCCATAAAAGCCTTTTTTGTTGCTTTTAACCTCTCTAGCAAGCCTGAGTTCATTCTGTGCTTTAGCTTTTCTGACTTTGTGTCTACACGTGCTGGCTATTTGTTTGAATTCCTCTTTGGTGGTTTCCCCCCTTTTCCATTTTTTTGTACACATCCTTTTTTAATCTTAACTCAGTTAAAAGTTCTTTAGATAGCCACCCTGGCTTCTTTAGGCACCTTCCATGTTTCCGTCTCATTGGTATTGCCTGACGTTGTGCTTTTACTATCTCCCTCTTAACAAACTCCCAGCCATCATGAACTCCCTTTCCTTTTAGTATTACTGTCCATGGGATCTCACCCAGCACTTCCCTAAGTTTTATGAAGTCAGCTTTCTTAAAGTCAAGAAATTGAGTCCTAGTATGCTTGGCTGCTCCTTTCCGCTGTATAGTAAACTTCAGAAGAGCATGATCACTCGCACCTAATGATCCTTCCACTTCTACCCCACTAACCAGCTCATCAACATTGGTTAGGACCAGATCTAAAATGGCTGTTCCTCTTGTTGCTTCTCCCACTTTCTGGACAATGAAGTTGTCTGCAAGGCCAGTGAGGAATCTGTTTGACCTTATGCTCTTGGCTGAGTTTGACATCCAACAAATATCCGGGTAATTGAAGTCCCCCATTACTACTATCTCCCTTCCTTTTGCATGCTTGTCCATCTGTTCCAGGAAGGCATCATCTATGTCCTCCGTTTGGCTTGGGGATCTATAGTAAACTCCCACAATATTTAGTTTGCTGTACCAAGAGCTCAAGCTCATCTTGTTTATTTCCCATGCTTTGCGCATTAGTGTACAGACATTGAAGTCCATTAATCATTCCCCCATGTCTCTTATTTAAGGATTTTTTCCTCCCACCACTAGGTCTGCGTGCTGTTTGCTCCATTTGGTCTATGACATTTGGATGATCATCTTCATCAATTGATAGACTCCTACCTTCAGGAGCACTGTCTCCCTCCCCCACATTAGTCAGTTTAAAGCCCTCCTGATGAGGTTTCTGAGATTTTTGGCAAAAACATTTCTCCCAACCGTTGTGAGGTGCAGCCCATCGCTTGCCAGAAGTCCTTCTTCAAGAAACTGCAGTCCGTGATCTAAGAATCCAAACCGTTTATTCAAAGCCTTGCTCCCTCCTCCCTGTCACAGCCCTTGAGATATTGACAGGGCTTCATGGTGTGGCTCTCATATCCATGCCCTGAGAGAGAGAGAGCAAAACGTTTTTCTCTCCCCTTTCTCCACCCCATGCAGAATTGCAAGGGGTCAGTGCATCTGGCTGGGAAGAAGATGGTTGGGGTTTGGAGCCCAGACAGGGCTGGCTGTGGGCAAGATCCTGGTGTAGCCTTTTCAGGCTTTGCCCTCGGGTGGGAAGAGCATTGCACCCGGGGAGAGGGAAATGGGAGTCAAACAGACACTCAAGGGATAATTTCAGAGAAAGAGCTTTATTTCTACCATCCGGGCTTGGTAGAAGGAGCTAGTGTGACAATTTCACAAACAAGCACAGCCATTTGCACAGAGCATATATTCCCCTCCAGTTCCCTCCCCCCTTTCCCTCCTCAGGAGCCCTGCCCCATGATGAGTTTCCTGAGCACGAACAGAAAGCTCCTGTCTTTGGGACTCTTCCCAGGAAAGGGGGATGAGAAGCCAAGGGGGTTGAGGAGCCTTGTGTTTCCGCGCGTCCAAGATGTGTTGCAACCGAATGAGATAAGAGTCAGTTCCCAGGCCTGCTTATTCTTGGCATTGATAGAGGCATTAGCCTTTTCGAAGCTCTCTCGTACTGATAAAAGTCACATTTTGCCTATGCAGCGGCATCTTGTGAGAAAGCAGAGAAGAGCAGAGCAGAGCAGAAATACTGTAAAATTAATGAATGTTAAAATGATGTTGGACTGAAAAGAAGTGATAGTTATACGGATGAAAATGTATAGTTATACTAGGTTAAGTATAGAGCAAAGTCAAATGAAAGAGGGTAAGGATTTGCTGAAAAGACTTGGAAAACGGGAATACAAAAGGGGAGGTGTGAGGAGGTCAAGGCAATAAGCAAATGAGATCAAAGATGCTGAAAAATGGATTTATCCTTTTTTAAAATATCTTTTTTTCTTCTTTTTTCTATTTCCTTTTTTCTTTCTTTCTAGGTTGCCTTTTTGTCAACTTTCTTGTTAGCTTGTGTTTGTTAGTTTTTGTTTGTTTTTTCTTTATGTGTAATTTTTTGTATAATCTCAATAAATATTCTTTTAAAAAAAACAGAGAAGAGCAGAGAAAAGCTAAAGCTGTGGTTTTTTAGAAGAGAGAAAGGGGAGACTTGGTTTTGAGGCCTAGGGTGACTTTGGGCCTAGGTGGGGCACCTGTCCTCACCTCCTTCATTGGCATTGCCCGGGGTTGGACTAGATGACCCTTGGGGTGCCTTCCAACTCCACCCTACTATGATTCTATCAAGCAGCTAAAGGAACGGGCAGAGGAGCGATACGCAGAACCAGGGAAGGCACAACCACACACCCCAACAGCACCCTCTGGCCTGACCCACCGTGGCCGCATCCCAGCACACTTTGTTTTGTTTTGTTTTCTTAAAGATATTTATTAAAGTTTCAACATATTACAAAAATAAGAGAAAAAAGTAAAAGGAAAGGGAAAAAAACAAAAATGAAAATACAAAGTAAAAACAGTTAAAAACAAATCAGTCTTTCCATATCTTATCTTTCATTTGCTTGTTTCCCTGACCTCCTCACACCTCCCTTTTTTGTATTCCAGTTCAATTAGTTAATTCAGCAAATCCTTTCCCTCTTTGATTTTATCTTGATCTTTTATCTTAATATATTATAACTTTAGGTTATCACCTGTTAACAGTCCATTTTTACATATTCCTTTATAATAATGCTGCTAAAAACCACTTAACTTCAATCCAACATCATTCTAACATTCATTAATTTTGCAGTATTTCTGTAGATAATCTTTAAATTTCTTCCAGTCTTCTTCCACCGACTCTTCTCCCTGGTCTCGGATCCTGCCAGTCATTTCCGCCAGTTTCATGTAGTCCATCACCTTCATCTGCCACATCCCAGCACACTTTGACCCCTCTGATTTTATTTTTCCTAATGCAGCTGCCTGACAGCCCAGCAGCCTGGCCCCTGTTTCCAAGCTGATGTCACAAAGTGTTGTTTTGCAAGCAAGGCGTCCTTCTGAAACATTTGAGAGTCGTAGGAACACTCTCCCCACCAGTGGCTTCCAGGAGCTTGCATCTTCCTTGAGAGAGGCAGGCCAGAACAAGGGGGGAAAGGCTCACAGTTCAGGTAGGTGGAAATGCCAATTGAGTGCCCCATATTAGAGGAATGCTTCCTTCCCGTGTCCCCACCCTCATGCGCCGGACTGCTGGTAGCATGGCTGGGAGCCAGGCACCTGCTAATGTCTTCATGAAAATGGCCACCCAATTTTTCTCATAGGCCCATATAAGTTCAGCACAAACAGTTGGGCCTGGTGAGCGTTTAAGGTCCCCAACCCTAATCTGCGGGTTGCCATCTGATTGGATTTTATTCTGATCCTGATATGATTTGAGGATGTATTTTAATTGATTGTCTGATTTTATGTTAATGTATTATACATTTGATGTTAGCCGCTCTGAGCCCGGCTTTGGCTGGGGAGGGCGGGATATAAATAAAATTTATTATTATTATTATTATTATTATTATTATTATTATTATTATTATTCATTTTCTTTGCAGTGAGGGAACCTTTCCCCTTTGTTCTGGTGAAATCTCTGGAGAGATGTGAGGACCCTCAGGTACTGGGGCAGAGGGAAGGAAGGGGTCCTTGTGAAATACCTTTTGGGGTTCATAGGAACACTTTCCCTACCTGTGGCTTCCAGGAAGTGCTTTTCAGAAGCATTCTCGGCTGTCTAGAGGGGCTGGGAGCTGGGGGCACTGTTATACAGTGGTTCCGCTCCTTCCTCCTGGGCCGTGTCCAGAAAGTGGTGTTGGGGGATGAGTGTTCAGACCCCTGGGTTCTCACTTGTGGGGTGCCTCAGGGTTCTGTCCTCTCCCCCATGCTTTTCAACATCTACATGCAACCGCTAGGATAGATCATCAGGGGGTTTGGGCTGGGTGTTCATCAGTATGCGGATGATACCCAGCTCTACCTCTCTTTCAAATCGGAACCAGTGAAGGTGATGAAGGTCCTGTGTGAGTGTCTAGAGGCAGTTGGAGGATGGATGGCGGCTAACAGATTGAGGTTGAATCCTGACAAAACAGAAGTACTGTTTTGGGGGGACCGGAGCATGTGTGGAGGACTCCCTGGTCCTGAATGGGGTAACTGTGCCCCTGAAGGACCAGGTGCGCAGCCTGGGAGTCATTCTGGACTGACAGCTGTCCATGGAGGCACAGGTCAATTCTGTGTCCAGGGCAGCTGTTTACCAGCTCCATCTGGTATGCAGGCTGAGACCCTACCTGCCCGCAGACTGTCTCACCAGAGTGGTGCATGCTCTGGTTATCTCTCGCTTGGACTACTGTAACGCGCTCTATGTGGGGCTACCTTTGAAGGTGACCCAGAAACTACAACTAGTCCGGAATGTAGCAGCTAGACTGGTGACTTGGAGCAGCCGCCGAAACCATATAACACTGGTCTTGAAAGACCTACACTGGCTCCCAGTACGTTTCTGAGCACAATTCAAAGTGTTGGTGCTGACCTTTAAAGCCCTAAACGGCCTCGGCCCAGTATACCTGAAGGAGCGTCTCCACCTCCATTGTTCTACCCGGACACTGAGGTCCAGCGCCGAGGGCCTTCTGGCGGTTCCCTCACTACGAGAAACCAAGTTACAGGGAACCAGGCAGAGGGCCTTCTCGGTAGTGGCACCCACCCTGTGGAACGCCCTCCCACCAGATGTCAAAGAGAAAATAACTACCAAACTTTTAGAAGACATCTGAAGGCAGCCCTGTTTAGGGAAGCTTTTAATGTTTAATAGGTTATTGTATTTTAGTGTTTTGTTGGAAGCTGCCCAGAGTGGCTGGGGAAGCCCAGCCAGATGGGCGGGATATAAATTTTATATATATATATATATATATATATATATATATATATATATATATATATGTATATATATATATAATATATATATATATATATATATATATATATATATATATATATATATATATATATATATATATATATATATATATATATATAATATATATATATATAAATGAATTATATATATATGTGTGTGTGTGTGTGTGTGTGTGTATATATATATATATATATATGCAGGTTTTGGTGTCTTCGGGTGTCTTCCCGTGTAAGAGTTGGGGTGTCTAGGCGACGTTTCGACGAGGTCTCACTCGTCATCTTCAGGCTGGTGCTTTCGGCTTCTTGTTACTGGAACAGAGCAGGATCTCAGTGTTTGAGTTCCTATAAATACTGTTGAGGGGGTGTGGTGTATAGCCTCCAACGTTCTGGGCAGAGAGGAAGTTCCCAGGTTAGTGTGTCTTTTCTTCTTTTGTTCATTAATTACTTGAGGGATATCTTGAGTGATTTCTTGAGTGATATTCTGAGTACCACTTAGGAGGGTCATTAGGTGTGGATTAGTTGCTAAAGCTTTCGTGTCTTGACCTCTTGAGCTTGTGAAGAGTTTTTTCTGAGAAGATGGCTGTACTGCACTTAGTTGTGCTCTGGCTTGGCTTCGTGTATAGGGGCGAGCTGTGGTTTTGTGCCCTGTGCCAGCCAGATCTGTGTAGGGATTGCAGGGGGGGGGTGCAGCATCCGGAGGTGCCACTATGGTTTGGCTACTGGATGGTGTCTGTAATTTATCTGTGGAGAGGGTCTGGGTTTGGGTCTGGTGTGGTTGATTGGAGATGGCGTTCTGTGTGCCTCTGGTTCTGGTGTCGGTTTTTGTGGGGAGGGCTATTTTCCAGATGTCTGGCAGGCGGGACGTATCGTCACGCTTGTTCATGTTGTGAGGGTGTTTCTCTATCTCGATGGCTTCCATGATTATTCTCTTGTGGTGGTGTTCCATGTTAAAGAGCAATTTGGAATCTGAAAAATTAATTTCGTGTCCTGTTTCTTTCATGTGTTGGTAAAGAGAGGAAGTTTTTTCTTCTTTTTTGACGGCATTCTTGTGTTCTGCGATACGTGCATTTATTCGTCTGTTTGTTTGTCCAATGTACGTGGCTGGGCAGACTTTGCAGGGTATTTCATAGACCCCTTGGTTTTCTAACTGGATTTTATCTTTGGGGTTTCTGAGGATATTGGCTATTTTTTGGTTGGTGCAAAAGGCTGTTTTGATATTGTGTTTATGGAGGATTTTGCTAATTTTATCTGTAGTGCCCTTGATATAAGGAAGGAGGGCCATGCCATTGTTTTCTTCTGTGTCTTGGTTTTTGGGGGGTGTTTCTTTTTGGATTAGCTTCGTAACCCTGTTTTGCTGGTATCCGTTGGCGATTAACACATTTGAAAGATTCTGTAACTCAGTTGTCAAGTGGTCTTTGTCAGCCAGGCGTTTGGTTCTGGAGATGAGAGTCTTGGCTACGGAGTTTATTTGTGCAGGGTGGTGGTGTGATTGTGCATGTAAGTAGCGGTTGGTGTGTGTTTTTTTCCGGTAGATAGTGTGTCCTAGGGAGCCATCAGGTTTTTTGTAGATTAGGACGTCAAGGAAGGGAAGTTGGTTGTTGGCTTCTATTTCCATAGTGAATTGTATTTTGGGGTGTAGGCTGTTGAGATGTGTGAGGAAGCTATCTAGTTTTTTCTTCCCGTGTGGCCAAATTACAAAGGTGTCGTCAACATACCTGAGCCAAAGTTTGGGTTTGTGTTCTGACTTGTCTAAAGCATTGGTTTCAAAGTGTTCCATGTACAGATTTGCGATGACCGGTGAGAGGGGTGATCCCATAGGTGCTCCTTCTATCTGTTTGTATCTTTGTCCATTGTGGATGAAGTACGTGTTGGTTAGGCAGTGGTTGGTCAGGTCCAGGATGTATTCGGGGGGATTGTATTTGTTTTGAATGGCTGTCAAGGCTTCATTAATGGGCACTTGTGTGAAGAGAGATACAACATCGAAGCTCACAAGTAGGTCGTCGGGATGTAGGTTTTGCTTCTTTATTGTTTCTATGAACTGGAAGGAGTTTGTAACGTGTGAAGCGATAGATTCTGCATAGGGCTGAAGTTGCTTAGCGAGAAATTTAGCGAGATTTTGTAGAGGTGAGCCTATGGAGCTGACTATTGGTCTGAGTGGTGTTCCTTCTTTGTGTATCTTGGGGAGACCGTAGAGTTTGGGGCATCTGGATGATTTTTCTCTGGGGATGATTCTTAGCTGGATTTCTTCACTGATAGGAGAGGCTTTTATTTTGGATTTGGTGGTTTTTTCCAGATAGGTGGTGGGATCTGTTTTTATAGGTTGGTAGGTAGGGTCTTGGAGTAGATTTGATAGTTTTGCTTGGTAGTCCGATGTGTTCATCACAACAGTGGCATTACCTTTGTCTGCTGGGAGAATGATTATGTTGTTGTCTTTCCTCAGGTTGGTGAGTGCTTTCTGTTCTTCTTTGTGTAAGTTGCTTCTGGGTGGTTTGCTGGAGCAGAGGATGTTGGTGACTTCAAGTCTGATTTTATTGGCTTCATCTGGGTTGATTTTGGTTAGGCTAGCTTCGACTCCGCATATGATGTTTTCCGTGGGGATGCGTCTCGGGGCGACTGCAAAGTTGAAACCTTTGGAGAGTACTTTGGTTTCAGTTGAGGTGAGGATCCTGTCTGATATGTTATGTACTGTTTGTTTCATGGGTTGTTGTGGAGGGTGGCTGGGCTTCTGGCGTTTCTCTAGTTTGTGGATAAAAGCCTCTCCTATCAGTGAAGAAATCCAGCTAAGAATCATCCCCAGAGAAAAATCATCCAGATGCCCCAAACTCTACGGTCTCCCCAAGATACACAAAGAAGGAACACCACTCAGACCAATAGTCAGCTCCATAGGCTCACCTCTACAAAATCTCGCTAAATTTCTCGCTAAGCAACTTCAGCCCTATGCAGAATCTATCGCTTCACACGTTACAAACTCCTTCCAGTTCATAGAAACAATAAAGAAGCAAAACCTACATCCCGACGACCTACTTGTGAGCTTCGATGTTGTATCTCTCTTCACACAAGTGCCCATTAATGAAGCCTTGACAGCCATTCAAAACAAATACAATCCCCCCGAATACATCCTGGACCTGACCAACCACTGCCTAACCAACACGTACTTCATCCACAATGGACAAAGATACAAACAGATAGAAGGAGCACCTATGGGATCACCCCTCTCACCGGTCATCGCAAATCTGTACATGGAACACTTTGAAACCAATGCTTTAGACAAGTCAGAACACAAACCCAAACTTTGGCTCAGGTATGTTGACGACACCTTTGTAATTTGGCCACACGGGAAGAAAAAACTAGATAGCTTCCTCACACATCTCAACAGCCTACACCCCAAAATACAATTCACTATGGAAATAGAAGCCAACAACCAACTTCCCTTCCTTGACGTCCTAATCTACAAAAAACCTGATGGCTCCCTAGGACACACTATCTACCGGAAAAAAACACACACCAACCGCTACTTACATGCACAATCACACCACCACCCTGCACAAATAAACTCCGTAGCCAAGACTCTCATCTCCAGAACCAAACGCCTGGCTGACAAAGACCACTTGACAACTGAGTTACAGAATCTTTCAAATGTGTTAATCGCCAACGGATACCAGCAAAACAGGGTTACGAAGCTAATCCAAAAAGAAACACCCCCCAAAAACCAAGACACAGAAGAAAACAATGGCATGGCCCTCCTTCCTTATATCAAGGGCACTACAGATAAAATTAGCAAAATCCTCCATAAACACAATATCAAAACAGCCTTTTGCACCAACCAAAAAATAGCCAATATCCTCAGAAACCCCAAAGATAAAATCCAGTTAGAAAACCAAGGGGTCTATGAAATACCCTGCAAAGTCTGCCCAGCCACGTACATTGGACAAACAAACAGACGAATAAATGCACGTATCGCAGAACACAAGAATGCCGTCAAAAAAGAAGAAAAAACTTCCTCTCTTTACCAACACATGAAAGAAACAGGACACGAAATTAATTTTTCAGATTCCAAATTGCTCTTTAACATGGAACACCACCACAAGAGAATAATCATGGAAGCCATCGAGATAGAGAAACACCCTCACAACATGAACAAGCGTGACGATACGTCCCGCCTGCCAGACATCTGGAAAATAGCCCTCCCCACAAAAACCGACACCAGAACCAGAGGCACACAGAACGCCATCTCCAATCAACCACACCAGACCCAAACCCAGACCCTCTCCACAGATAAATTACAGACACCATCCAGTAGCCAAACCATAGTGGCACCTCCGGATGCTGCACCCCCCCCTGCAATCCCTACACAGATCTGGCTGGCACAGGGCACAAAACCACAGCTCGCCCCTATACACGAAGCCAAGCCAGAGCACAACTAAGTGCAGTACAGCCATCTTCTCAGAAAAAACTCTTCACAAGCTCAAGAGGTCAAGACACGAAAGCTTTAGCAACTAATCCACACCTAATGACCCTCCTAAGTGGTACTCAGAATATCACTCAAGAAATCACTCAAGATATCCCTCAAGTAATTAATGAACAAAAGAAGAAAAGACACACTAACCTGGGAACTTCCTCTCTGCCCAGAACGTTGGAGGCTATACACCACACCCCCTCAACAGTATTTATAGGAACTCAAACACTGAGATCCTGCTCTGTTCCAGTAACAAGAAGCCGAAAGCACCAGCCTGAAGATGACGAGTGAGACCTCGTCGAAACGTCGCCTAGACACCCCAACTCTTACACGGGAAGACACCCGAAGACACCAAAACCTGCATTCCTGTACCCGTGAAAATCTACGAAAGCAAATATATATATATATATATATATATATATATATATATATATATATATGTATAATTGTTATTGTTATTGTTATTATTATTATTATTGCTCCCTCCAACCAGGGATGCTGCGCATAGCCATCATTGCTGGTTGCCTTGGATAGGCCTCTCCACCATGCAATTGTCTCACCCTCTTTGAAAGCCACCCCATCCAAGATGCTCTTGTGAGATCAGCTGTCTCTCACCTTACAAAGTTCTATCTGGTTCCCAATTACTTGACAACTGCAGAAAGTCAACAACTTTGGTGCATCGAACTTGCCCCTTCCTTCACAGGGCCACGCTTCCAGGGACGCTTCTCGGTTTCCATCTCCCAAGTTGATGGACAAAGCAGAAGGAAACACTCTGCGCGGTTTCTGGCTGCTGTTTCTGCATCCCAGTGCAGCCCATCCAAGGCACTGATGGAAGGCATGCAGAAACAGCTTGCTCCTCATGCCTCTTCTCCAGCACCCCTTCTCTGTGTGGGAGTGGTACCTATTTATCTACTTGCACTTTGAAGTGCTTTCAAACTGCTAGGTTGGCAGGAGCAGGGACCGAGCAACAGGAGCTCACCCCGTCACGGGGATTTGAACCGCCGACCTTCTGATTGGCAAGTCCTAGGCTCTGTGGTTTAACCCACAGCGCCACCCGCGTCCCTTGGTGCATGGTGTGACAGGACGATAATTGGGGAATCTGCTGACAGTGAGAGCCCATTCACATGAGAGCCCATACAATATCCTGTTTCCTTCACAGAGTCATGACTCCAGGGATGAGGCTCCAACTCCAGCTCCCGAGATAAAGGACCAGAGGACATCTCTGTGGTTTCTGGTTGCCATCCCTCGCACCTCTTCCCCACTGCCCCTCCTCTGTGTGGGCATGGCTCAGTCTCGGCCCTGTTTGGCGCGGAAGCAGCAGCCAAAGTTTCTTCTCATGCTGGGAACAGCATCTCTGCTCATTTCTGAGAAAGAGGAGACTTTGGCTGCTGCTTCTGAGCTAGGCCGGCCGGGACAGAGGCGAGACACCCTTACAGAGGCCAAGTGGGAAGAGCTGGTAAGATCAGGTAGGAGGAAATGTCCCCTTCCCAGGTCCCCCACCCTCCTGCCCCAGACTGGGGCTAGCGTGGCTGGGAGCCAGACACCTGCTGTTTGTTTTGCAGTGAGGGAAAGATTCAGACTGGAAGCCATTGCATCCTGGGAGGGACTGGAGCCCAGATGAAGGACTGTTGCCTCAGAGGTAATGGAATGGGGGAAGGAGGGGGCAGGGGCGAAGGAAGGCTAACGGGCACCTGGTGTTGGGGAGGGTGGGGCAAACTGCCCAGCGGTGCATGGGTGGCCTCTCACCTCAGAGGTAATGGGACAAGTGGAAGGGGGGCTTAGGAAACCCACAAGAAGGCCTGCAGGATCAGGCCAAGGGCTCACCTGGCCCTGCCTCCTCTTTTGCCAGGGGCCACCCAGATGCCACTGGGAAAGCCACAAACAGGATCTGAGCCCAAGAGCCCTCTGCCCACCTGGGACGTCCTGCAACAGTTTTTCTGAAGCATTCTTTCCTCCATCAGGACTAGTAGCCTTTGACCGCCCCCTCCTCCGTTCAACCGCCTAATCCTCTTTTAAAGCCATGCGGTCAGAGATGCTTTTCTGCTGCATCTCCTGGTCACCTGATGGTTCCTGCCAAAAGGCGCCTCTTGTGAGCTCCTCTGTAGGATCTGCTTTCAGTCCCTGGGGTGGGTGTGAGAGCTGGATGGGGGGCTGAGGGGACGTTCTATCCCTGGCGTTCAGTCTGTGACAGACCTTTCACACGTTCAGGGATTTTCCCCTCAAAATAGCGCTTAGCATCGAGTTCTCCCTTGCTTCAAAGATCCCTTCTTTCTTGCAGGATCTCCTTTGTGCACTGCTGTGGCTGCTGCCGAAGTCTCCCTCAAAAAGAACAGGTAAGAGGAAGGGAAGCTTTGCATGGGGTGGGGAGAACACCCTACAGGGGTCAGCAAACTTTTTCAGCAGGGTGCCAGTCCACTGTCCCTCAGACCTTGTGGGGGGCTGGACTAGATTTTGAAAAAAAATAAAAATGAACAAATTCCTATGTCCCACCAATAACCCAGAGATGCATTTTAAATAAAAGCACACATTCTACTCATGTAAAAACACCAGGCAGGCCCCACAAATAACCTAGAGATGCATTTTAAATAAAAGCACACATTCTACTCATGTAAAAACACGCTCATTCCTGGACCGTCCGTGGGCCGGATTGAGAAGGCAATTGGGCCGGATCCGGCCCCCGGGCCTTAGTTTGCCTACCCATGAAGTTGAGCGTACGTGTTCATGCTGTGGATGCGTTTCTGGGAAAAGTTGGACACTAATAGGACGGGTTTGGTAACTGGGGCCCTCCTACAGGTGATGCTGAACTACAACTCCCATGGTCCTTGACCATTGTCCTTTTTCTCCTGCTTTTCAGCCAGACTCCCAGGTGGGTGGTGTTAAAAGTGGAAATTCCCTTTAATATAGTCTGGTTCCTTTAGAGAAATGGAACACCGTACAAAGTGCATTTGACGAAACTTAGATTGTCATGTTGTAGGCAGTGTATACAAAAGGACTGAGGCAGATTCCTGTTTTTTCCTATGTTTACTGATGGCTATGTATTGTTTGTTTTCTAATTTGCAGGAAGGCTTTGAGTGATGCCTGGGGCGGATCGATAAGAGAGGAAATGAAGACAGGATTTGGGGTGTTTTCCCTCTCCTTTGGATATATAGGTGCGATTCAGGTAGGTCATTGTGTTGGTCTGATGCAGTCAAAATATATTTTTAAAAAATTCAAAAATTGTCCAGTAGCACCTTAGAGACCAACGAAGTTTGTTCTTGGTATAAGCTTTTGTGTGCATGCACACTTATGTGTAGCCTTGCTTCCATGTCCCTTGCCCTCATGCTTGCTGATATCTTCATTTGCTTTGCAGTGAGAGAAAGCAGCAGCCTGGGAACCACCTCCCGGAAGGGAATGGAGCCCAGGAAAAGGACAGATGAGTCGCAGGTACAGGGGCAGGGGGAAGGAGGTGTTATGAAACGCCTAAGAACGCCCTGCTGGATCAGACCAAGGGCCTAACTTCTCCAGCATTCTCTTCTCCCAGGGGTCACCCAGATGCCTTTGAGATTATTCCTACAAAAAGGCGGCTCTTGTGAGCTCCGCAGCGGGATCTGCTTTAAGTTCCTGGGGTGGGTGTGACAGCTGAACGTGTCCCAGGTGATGTTCTGTCCCTGGCGTTCGGTCTGTGGCAGCCCATTCACATGGTCAGGGATTCTTCCCTCGAACCGGCCCTAGTTTAGAGTTCTCCTATGCTTCAAGAATACCTTCTTTCTTCCAGGATCTCCTATATGCACCACTGTGGCTGCTGCCAAAAGAAAAAAGGCCCTGAGTCAGGCACATACAGAAGACCAAGGCGGACTTCCGGTTTTCGTCGCAAAGGGAAGAGGGCCGAGATGTGTGCCGGAGCCTCCTGCTGAAGCCACTCATGTAAAAAGAACAGGTAAGAGGAGGAAGCGACATGGATGGCGCTGTGGTCTAAACCACAGAGCCTAGGTCTTGCCAATCAGAAGGTTGGCGGTTCGAATCCCCGCGACGGGGTGAGCTCCCGTTGCTCGGTCCCTGCTCCTGCCAACCTAGCAGTTCGAAAGCACCTCAAAGTGCAAGTAGATAAATAGGTACCGCTCCGGCGGGAAGGTGAACGGCGTTTCCGTGCGCTGCTCCGGTTCGCCAGAAGTGGCTTAGTCATGCTGGCCACATGACCCAGAAGCTGTACGTCGGCTCCCTCGGCCAATAAAGCGAGATGAGCGCCGCAACCCCAGAGTCGGCCACGACTGGACCTAATGGTCAGGGGTCCATTTACCTTTACCTTTAAGAGGAGGATTTGCATGGGGCGGGGAGAATTATTTCCAACACATCCACCATAGAAGTTATGCTGTCGCCAAGAAAAGGGCCATAACATCCGCGCCACCTCATTCCCTGCTGGACTGGGAGGGCTACGGACCCGAAGAGGAATAGAAAATTTGCATGGGGCGAGGAGAATACCCTACAAGTTGAGCGTACGTGTTCATTCCATGGAGGCATTTCTGAAAAAGGCTGACAACAACAACAACAACAACAACAACAACAACAACAACAACAACAACAACAATAATAATAATAATAATAATAATAATAATAATTTATTTATACCCCACCTTCCCTGGCCAGAGCCGGACTCAGGGTGGCTAACACCAGTAACATTACAGTAAAAACATAATGAGGGGGGACCAATTTAAAATACAGGTTAAAATGCAATTTAAAATGCAGCCTCGTTTTAAAAGTAGCCCATAGATCAAAACCATAAGGGGAGGGAAACATAAGGGTCAGACTGAGTCCAAACCAAAGGCCAGGCGGAACAGTTCTGTCTTGCAGGCCCTGCGGAAAGATGTCAAGTCCCGCAGGGCCCTAGTCTCTTGTGACAGAGCATTCCACCAAGTTGGGGCCAGTACTGAAAAGGCCCTGACCCTAGTTGAGACCAATCTAACCACCTTGCAACCTGGGACCTCCAAAATGTTGTCATTTGTGGACCTTAAGGTCCTCCGCGGGGCATACCAGGAGAGGCGGTTCCGTAGGTACGTGAGTCCTAGGCCGCATAGGGCTTTAAAGGTCAAAACCAGCACCTTAAACCTGACCCTGTACTCCACCGGGGGCCAGTGCAGTTGGTAAAGCACTGGATGAATGTGATCCCGTGACAAGGACCCCGTAAAGAGCCTCGCCGCGGCTTTCTGCACCCGCTGGAGCTTCTGGGTCAGCTTCAAGGGCAGCCCCACATAGAGCAAGTTACAATAATCAAGCTTGGATGTGACTGACTCATGGATCACTGTGGCCAGATAAGGGCGAGAAAGGTAAGGGACCAACTGCTTAATACGGCGGAGATGGAAAAATGCTACCTTTGCTGTGGCTGCAACCTGTGCCTCCGTGGAAAGGGAGGCGTCGAAGGTTACACCCAAGCACGGCTTTGGGAACTTGGGGCCCTCCTACAGGCGATGTTCGGCTACAACTCCCATTGTCCTTGACCATTGTCCTTTTTCTCCTGCTTTTCAGCCAAACAACCAGGTGGCCACGCTGCAGGCTGAAGTTCTGGCACTTTCAAAACCAAAGCTTAGTCTTAGAACCAGTTTCTTTTGTTTGTTTCTTTGTTTGAAATCATTTTCAATAAAGGTTTTCTTGGTTTACGAAAGTATGTTCATTGTCTCTTTATTTCAGGTCGTGTTTTCTACAAATCGATGTTCTGCGTTTGTGCGTGGGGCCTTTCATCCTCGGCACGCACAGACTGAACAAAATTGCAATGTATCTCAACAGAATTAGAATGTTATTGTCAGGGCCTCAGGAACAGAGGCACAGGGGAGAGAGGAAATGGAGAGCGAAGGGGAAGAATCGGAGGGCAGTGTAGGGGGATATAGCAGTGACCCGAGAGATTCCATGAGCCTCTCCAGTGAATCAGAAGATTCCCAGAAGGAGGCGCCGATGGTCAGGGCAAGGGGGGCCAGCGGGGACTCCCAAAGCAGCAGCTGGAGATCAGGACCAGCTTCCCCACCAGAGCATAGTGGGGGGGAAGGGTCCCAGGTGTCAGGGCCAGCATCGCCTCCAGCAGGGAGAGAATATGAGTCGAGACTGACCACGCCTCCATCGGAGAGTGGGGGAACGGAAGGGAGGTCAAGTCCAGCTAGCCTCCCCGAAGGGGGAAGCAGTGACCAGAGCAGTGTAACGGTCCGGAGAAAGGTTGGTGGCTGGGTGCGCACGCCAAGTTCAAATGTACAGGCGCGCGGGACAGCAGAAAGCCCGGATTGGGAACCAGGTCCTAAAGCCCGCCGGAGGCAGGGAGAAGAATCAGGGGACTCAGCGTCAGAAGAGTCTAGGAAGGGCGAAACCCCAGCGGACAGGCGGACCCAGAGGAGGAAAGAGCAGAGGAAGAGGTGGAGCAAGGCTAGGATCTTAAACTGGTGTCAGGGGGGAGGAGACTCAGACGGAGCTTCGGCGGTCTAGAGTCTCAGACGTAGAGCTGCACGCTGCTGATGTGAAAGACAAACTGAACTTCAATAAAGACTGTTGTATATAACAACGAACTGGGGTTGGTCCTTTGTGAGCTGGGACCTTGGGCAGCTCTGACAGTTATGCAAAAGGGGGGCTATGTTTCCGAGCACAATTCAAAGTGTTGGTGCTGACCTTTAAAGCCCTAAACGGCCTCGGTCCAGTATACCTGAAGGAGCGTCTCCACCTCCATCGTTCTGCCCGGACACTGAGGTCCAGCGCCGAGGGCCTTCTGGCGGTTCCCTCACTGTGAGAAGCCAAGTTACAGGGAACCAGGCAGAGGGCCTTCTTGGTAGTGGCACCCGCCCTGTGGAACGCCCTCCCACCAGGTGTCAAAGAGAAAAATAATTACCAAACTTTTAGAAGACATCTGAAGGCAGCCCTGTTTAGCGAAGCTTTTAATGTTTAATAGGTTATTGTATTTTAGTGTTTTGTTGGAAGCTGCCCAGAGTGGCTGGGGAAACCCAGCCAGATGGGCAGGGTATAAATATTACTACTACTACTACTACTACTACTACTACTACTACTACTAATGCAGATGGGCTCCGTTGCATCTCAAGCCATCTTTTCCTGTCATTGGTACGGCTGTACTTGGAAAAGATGGAGAGATTGGTGTTGGGAAATGCTTAGAGATCACATACAGGAACAAAGCAGACATGATGTTAAATGCAAAATGTAGCTTCAAAAAATGCAAGAAAATTATCAGGCTCACAGCAGATGGGAAGGAAGTCTCCCCTGTTTCAGTCGCAAGGAAACTACTTTGAAACTACTATTGGCATTGGGATTAGAAAGCTACCATTAGGGCCCAAGGGCCCAAGGGAGTTTTCCTCTCAACCAAAGGGTTAAGCTGCTCGCACAGGTTGTCCCATATATTGGAGGACAGGAAGGGATTCCTCTTAGATCAGATTGGCTCATGCATATCTGAGAGGAGCTAGCAGATGTAGCAACAGCTGGACCAGGAACTGGGAGCAGCTGCTGAGACCATATAAAACCTAAAGGATCTACAGTTTGCGAACACCATTCAAAGTGTGAGTCCTGTATACCTGAAGTAGGATTGCCACCTGGTCCTTAAAAAACAGAGTTTTAAAACCCCATCCTTGACAGCAAACTTAAGAGGACAGGAATTAGGCTGTGAAAACCTTGTTTTGAGCAAGTCCAGCTATGAAGCTAGCTGCCTTCCCTCCCTTTGTCCCACTTAAGAAAGAATCAGGCATCAACTGGGGAACTTTAAAAACAAACTTTACTTACTTTATAAGCATGCACCAGTTCACAACAATTTGTTGTTGTTTAGTTGTTTAGTCGTGTCCGACTCTTCGTGACCCCATGGACCAGAGCACACCAGGCACTCCTGTCTTCCACTGCCTCCCGCAGTTTGGTCAAACTCATGCTGGTAGCTTCAAGAACACTGGCCAACCATCTCTTCCTCTGTCGTCCCCTTCTCCTTGTGCCCTCCATCTTTCCCAACATCAGGGTCTTTTCCAGGGAGTCTTCTCTTCTCATGAGGTGGCCAAAGTATTGGAGCCTCAGCTTCAGGATCTGTCCTTCCAGTGAGCACCCAGGGCTGATTTCCTTCAGAATGGATAGGTTTGATCTTCTTGCAGTCCATGGGACTCTCAAGAGTCTCCTCCAGCACCATAAGTCAAAAGCATCCATTCTTCGGCGATCAACCTTCTTTATGGTCCAGCTCTCCCTGCCATACATCACTACTGGGAAAACCATAGCTTTAACTAGACGGACCTTTATTGGCAAGGTGACGTCTCTGCTTTTTAAGATGCTGCCTAGGTTTTTCATTGCTCATAACAATAGTAGTATTAAAAACTATGCAGGAAAAATACTGTTGTACATTTGCAGGAGACCCTAAACACTAGAAATTGATCAGTGGTAGGATTTTGATTAATTTGGATATCAATGAAAGGAGAAGCTACAGGACTGTGCTGGACAAGGAATCCCTGGGCTGACTTTTGCAAACCAGGCTGGCCGGTCTAGGAAAGAGCAAATCTGTTAACACACCTGAGCTTGCTGGGCACACAACCATAGCTGTCAACCGTCCCTTATTTGGCGGGAAAATCCCTTATCCCAGAGCCATGTCCAGCTGCTGTCCCTTATTGATGATGTCCCTTAAATTTCCCGGGTTTCAAAGGAAGCAGCTCCTCTCCCTCCCTCCCTGCCGGCCAGGGAGGAGGGAGGCTCCAACTGTGTTGCTTGGCTGCGTTGCTCACCCAATAAGGAGTCTAAGAACGACCGGGGGGTGGAGCTTGCATGCCTTGTACCAATCAAATCGGCCGCGTTGCCTGGGGACTCACCTTTGCTCAGCGCTTCCCAGCGGAGAGGTGACGGTGGTTTTCCTTGCTGCATCCCCTTTGCCAGGTTGCTGCGCTGTGGAAACCACCGCTTGAGGCTTCGTTTGACTGCTGGCTGGGCTTTCTGCCTTTGGCTTGGAGGGGCTCAGAAGTTGAACATACCTGTGCTCAGAAAAATCCCTTATTTTGGCTGCTGATCCCTTATTTTCGAGGCTGCTGGTCCCTTATTTTCAAATCTGTAAGTTGACAGCTATGCACACAACTCAAGGGGAACTGGGGATGAGCCCCAAATGTATGGTGGGTACACAGCCTATGGCTTCAAGGGAAAGGTCTCTAGCAGGCTTTATCTCACACAGGGCAGGAGTGTAGTGAGATTAATTTTGTATTATTGGTTTGCACCATCACCGTGTGTGACCCTTTAAAAAGAGGTTACTGGAATAGACATTGACAGGAAAATAAACAGTGACCCCATGTGGCCAGTACTGGAATAGACAGTGACAGGAAAATAAACATCTCGAAGAACAGCAAAAATATAACTACAGGAATAATATTAAGGAAATTTTAAAATACAGAGGGGAGAACATATAACACAGAAATAGGAGTTTCCCTCCTCTTTTTTCCTTCAGCTCCTTTCTAATACCACCCTAGAAAGAAGGGGTTCAAAATATCAAATAATCCAGAAGGGAATGGACTTATAATTATTTATTTTAGGGGAGTTCCCTAGAAATTATAAAATACCGGGAGACAACTGAAAAGGAAGAACGGAGGAGACAGAAATCGAATGGGATCAAAGAAAGCCCAACCAACAAGCGGTTTTGCGACATCCTTGATTCACCAACGAAGAATCTCAATTATAGAAAGTGAAAGCAACATGGACTTGAAAGAACTTATAGCAGCAATGGAAAGAATGGGGAAAAATCTAGGTGAAAAAAATGACAATATTGGATGGAAATATCAGGATATTAGATGGGAAAGTGGAAAATATGGGAAGTAAGATTGGCAAAAAATTCGAATTTAATAATGGAACTTTCTAACCAAGTTAACCAAATGACAATTAAACACAAAAGACTTAGAAACAAAAGTCCAGGAAGTCAAAGTGAAGATGCAGAAACAAGATGAAATTATTTTTTAAAAACCCCAAATAGATCAAAAAGAGATGAAGAGGTATCTATCGAACCAGAATTGCAAGGGGTCAGTGCATCTGGATGGTAAGAAGATGGTCAGAGTTTGGAGCCCAGCTAGGGCTGGCTGTGGGCAGGATCCTGGCATTACCTGGGGTTGGACTAGATGACCCTTGGGATCCCTTCCAACTCTGCCATGCTATGATTCTATCAAGCAGCTAACGGAACGGGCAGGGGAGCAAGATGCCCAACACGGGGAGACACAACCACACACCCCAACAGCCCCCTCTGGCCTGACCCACGGTGGCCTCATCCCAACACACTTTGACCCTCCTTATTTTATTCTTCTTAACTGAGCTGCCTGACAACCCAGCAGCCTGGCCCCTGTTTGTCATCTGATGTCACAAAGTGCCACTTTGCAAGCAAGCCTTATATTGCCCTGCAGGAGGGATGCCTGGCAGATGATGGTGAGAGACTTGGCAAGACAGTTGTGCCCATCAGCGATGATGAGAGGGAACTGTGACGGTAGGAGGAGCCTGAGGCTCAGAGGAGATGAGTGGCATAGAATTATTAGTAGTAGTAGTAGTAGTAGTAGTAGTAGTAGTAGTAGTAGCGTCAGTGGTACATGTGGCTGGGCTCCCTGGCTTGACTTGTCCACAGCTATTGATAGCTTGGCAGGTCTTCAGCTGTGGTCCCCAGATTATATTTTGTGTTGTGAATATCTGGCTGGTTTCCAGGTTGAACCATATGGCCTTTCCATGCCTCTATTTTCTGAACTCTAAGGCTGCATACACATCACACCCTGAAGTCACGGGATCATTCCATTAAAATGTCAACCTACAGACTCACTGTTCCTAAACATGTTCTAGATCATTTTCAAGAGAATTTCCCAAAGTTTCAAGATCCTGCCACTGTGTGGGGTGGGTTTTAATAGGTAGGAGAGTATACATTAGTTGAAATTTATCCCTCCAGCATGAGTTTGACCAAACTGCGGGAGGCAGTGGAAGACAGGAGTGCCTGGCGTGCTCTGGTCCAGGGGGTCACGAAGAGTCGGACACGACTAAACGACTAAACAACAACAACAACAATAGTTTTATGGGGAGGGTTTCTCTTCGGTCCACCTGGGCAGGACAAGGGGTGTGATATTCTCTCCCATGCCAAAAGCACATCCCAAGGTTGGGTCAGGGCAGTTTTAGGATGGCACGACCAGTGCACTCACACTGGATACCATGCTGCAGAGGGTGCCAAAACCATGCTGAAGGGAAGGGTGCCGGATTTTAGCATTGCACACGGCGCCATTGAGATTTGAGAACCCAAAGTTAGTCCTTGGTTGGGCAGAGTTCCAGATTAAAACCTGTGGAGGCCCCTAGGCAATCAAAATCTTGAGGGGACCTAGCAGATTATCTCCTGAGACGTCTTTGATTTTACCAACGATGGAAACAGAAGGCTTTCTTTCACAGGACAAGAAATCAGCCCTCAACAACTTAACCGGGGGGGGGGGGGAGATTTTTGTGAAAAAAACAGAAAACATTTTTTTGAAAAGATCCCTAAGCCCCGGGGTCACAATTTCAGCAAAAATCTGACTTTTGGCAATTCACTCAAAAATGGTGCCAACCGGTTTAAAATGCTCCCCTGAAAGCTTTGGCGATGGAAAAAGAAGGCTTTTTATCACAGGACAAGAAATCAGCCCTCAAAAACTTAACCGGCAGAAAACATTTTTTTGAAAAAATCCCTAAGCCCTGGGGTCACAATTTCAGCAAAATTCTGACTTTTGACAATTCACGCAAAAATGGTGCCAAAAGCTTGAAACTGCTCTTCTGAAAGGTTTGGCAGTCGAAACGGAAGGCTTTTTATCACAGGACAAGAAATAAGCCCTCAACAACTTAACCGGCAGAAAATATTTTTTTGAAAAAATCCCTAAGCCCCGGGGTCACAATTTCAGCAAAAATCTGACTTTTGGCAATTCACTCAAAAATGGTGCCAAAAGCTTGAAAATGCTCTCCTGAAAGCTTTGGCACTCGAAACAGAAGGCTTTTTATCCCAGGACAAGAAATCAGCCCTCAAAAACTTAACCGGCAGAAAATATTTTTTTGAAAAAATCCCTAAGCCCCGGGGTCACAATTTCAGCAAAAATCTGACTTTTGGCAATTCACTCAAAAATGGTGCCAAAAGCTTGAAAATGCTCTCCTGAAAGCTTTGGCGATGGAAACAGAAGGCTTTTTATCACAGGAAAAGAAATCAGCCCTCAAAAACTTAACCGGCAGAAAATATTTTTTTGAAAAAATCCCTAAGCCCCGGGGTCACAATTTCAGCAAAAATCTGACTTTTGGCAATTCACTCAAAAATGGTGCCAAAAGCTTGAAAATGCTCTCCTGAAAGCTTTGGTGATGGAAACAGAAGGCTTTTTATCCCAGGACAAGAAATCAGCCCTCAAAAACTTAACCGGCAGAAAATATTTTTTTGAAAAAATCCCTAAGCCCCGGGGTCACAATTTCAGCAAAAATCTGACTTTTGGCAATTCACTCAAAAATGGTGCCAAAAGCTTGAAAATGCTCTCCTGAAAGCTTTGGTGATGGAAACAGAAGGCTTTTTATCCCAGGACAAGAAATCAGCCCTCAAAAACTTAACCGGCAGAAAATATTTTTTTGAAAAAATCCCTAAGCCCTGGGGTCAAAATTTCAGCAAAAATCTGACTTTTGGCAATTCACTCAAAAATGGTGCCAAAAGCTTGGAAATGCTCTCCTGAAAGCTTTGGCGATGGAAACAGAAGGCTTCTTATCCCAGGACAAGAAATCAGCCCTCAAAAACTTAACCGGCAGAAAATATTTTTTTGAAAAAATCCCTAAGCCCTGGGGTCAAAATTTCAGCAAAAATCTGACTTTTGGCAATTCACTCAAAAATGGTGCCAAAAGCTTGGAAATGCTCTCCTGAAAGCTTTGGCGATGGAAACAGAAGGCTTCTTATCCCAGGACAAGAAATCAGCCCTCAAAAACTTAACCGGCAGAAAATATTTTTTTGAAAAAATCCCTAAGCCCCGCGTTCACAATTTCAGCAAAAATCTGACTTTTGGCAATTCACTCAAAAATGGTGCCAAAAGCTTGAAAATGCTCTCCTGAAAGGTTTGGCGATGGAAACAGAAGGCTTTTTATCACAGGAAAAGAAATAAGCCCTCAAAAACTTAACCGGCAGAAAATATTTTTTTGAAAAAATCCCTAAGCCCCGGGGTCACAATTTCAGTAAAAATCTGACTTTTGGCAATTCACTCAAAAATGGTGCCAAAAGCTTGAAAATGCTCTCCTGAAAGCTTTGGCGATGGAAACAGAAGGCTTTTTATCCCAGGACAAGAAATCAGCCCTCAAAAACTTAACCGGCAGAAAATATTTTTTTGAAAAAATCCCTAAGCCCCGGGGTCACAATTTCAGCAAAAATCTGACTTTTGGCAATTCACTCAAAAATGGTGCCAAAAGCTTGAAAATGCTCTCCTGAAAGCTTTGGCGATGGAAACAGAAGGCTTTTTATCCCAGGACAAGAAATCAGCCCTCAAAAACTTAACCGGCAGAAAATATTTTTTTGAAAAAATCCCTAAGCCCCGGGGTCACAATTTCAGCAAAAATCTGACTTTTGGCAATTCACTCAAAAATGGTGCCAACCGGTTGAAAATGCTCCCCTGAAAGCTTTGGCGATGGAAAAAGAAGGCTTTTTATCCCAGGACAAGAAATCAGCCCTCAAAAACTTAACCGGCAGAAAATATTTTTTTGAAAAAATCCCTAAGCCCCGGGGTCACAATTTCAGCAAAAATCTGACTTTTGGCAATTCACTCAAAAATGGTGCCAAAAGCTTGAAAATGCTCTCCTGAAAGCTTTGGCGATGGAAACAGAAGGCTTCTTATCCCAGGACAAGAAATCAGCCCTCAAAAACTTAACCGGCAGAAAATATTTTTTTGAAAAAATCCCTAAGCCCCGCGTTCACAATTTCAGCAAAAATCTGACTTTTGGCAATTCACTCAAAAATGGTGCCAAAAGCTTGAAAATGCTCTCCTGAAAGGTTTGGCACTCGAAACAGAAGGCTTTTTATCCCAGGACAAGAAATCAGCCCTCAAAAACTTAACCGGCAGAAAATATTTTTTTGAAAAAATCCCTAAGCCCCGGGGTCACAATTTCAGCAAAAATCTGACTTTTGGCAATTCACTCAAAAATGGTGCCAACCGGTTGAAAATGCTCCCCTGAAAGCTTTGGCGATGGAAAAAGAAGGCTTTTTATCACAGGACAAGAAATCAGCCCTCAAAAACTTAACCGGCAGAAAACATTTTTTTGAAAAAATCCCTAAGCCCCGGGGTCACAATTTCAGCAAAAATCTGACTTTTGGCAATTCACTCAAAAATGGTGCCAAAAGCTTGAAAATGCTCTCCTGAAAGCTTTGGCGATGGAAACAGAAGGCTTTTTATCCCAGGACAAGAAATCAGCCCTCAAAAACTTAACCGGCAGAAAATATTTTTTTGAAAAAATCCCTAAGCCCCGGGGTCACAATTTCAGCAAAAATCTGACTTTTGGCACTTCACTCAAAAATGGTGCCAAAATCTTGAAAATGATCTCCTGAAAGGTTTGGCACTCGAAACAGAAGGCTTTTTATCCCAGGACAAGAAATCAGCTCTCAAAAACTTAACCGGCAGAAAATATTTTTTTGAAAAAATCCCTAAGCCCCGGGGTCACAATTTCAGCAAAAATCTGACTTTTGGCAATTCACTCAAAAATGGTGCCAAAAGCTTGAAAATGCTCTCCTGAAAGCTTTGGCGATGGAAACAGAAGGCTTTTTATCCCAGGACAAGAAATCAGCCCTCAAAAACTTAACCGGCAGAAAATATTTTTTTGAAAAAATCCCTAAGCCCCGGGGTCACAATTTCAGCAAAAATCTGACTTTTGGCAATTCACTCAAAAATGGTGCCAAAAGCTTGAAAATGCTCTCCTGAAAGCTTTGGCGATGGAAACAGAAGGCTTTTTATCCCAGGACAAGAAATCAGCCCTCAAAAACTTAACCGGCAGAAAATATTTTTTTGAAAAAATCCCTAAGCCCCGGGGTCACAATTTCAGCAAAAATCTGACTTTTGGCAATTCACTCAAAAATGGTGCCAAAAGCTTGAAAATGCTCTCCTGAAAGCTTTGGTGATGGAAACAGAAGGCTTTTTATCCCAGGACAAGAAATCAGCCCTCAAAAACTTAACCGGCAGAAAACATTTTTTTGAAAAAATCCCTAAGCCCTGGGGTCAAAATTTCAGCAAAAATCTGACTTTTGGCAATTCACTCAAAAATGGTGCCAAAAGCTTGGAAATGCTCTCCTGAAAGCTTTGGCGATGGAAACAGAAGGCTTCTTATCCCAGGACAAGAAATCAGCCCTCAAAAACTTAACCGGCAGAAAATATTTTTTTGAAAAAATCCCTAAGCCCCGCGTTCACAATTTCAGCAAAAATCTGACTTTTGGCAATTCACTCAAAAATGGTGCCAAAAGCTTGAAAATGCTCTCCTGAAAGGTTTGGCGATGGAAACAGAAGGCTTTTTATCACAGGAAAAGAAATAAGCCCTCAAAAACTTAACCGGCAGAAAATATTTTTTTGAAAAAATCCCTAAGCCCCGGGGTCACAATTTCAGTAAAAATCTGACTTTTGGCAATTCACTCAAAAATGGTGCCAAAAGCTTGAAAATGCTCTCCTGAAAGCTTTGGCGATGGAAACAGAAGGCTTTTTATCCCAGGACAAGAAATCAGCCCTCAAAAACTTAACCGGCAGAAAATATTTTTTTGAAAAAATCCCTAAGCCCCGGGGTCACAATTTCAGCAAAAATCTGACTTTTGGCAATTCACTCAAAAATGGTGCCAAAAGCTTGAAAATGCTCTCCTGAAAGCTTTGGCGATGGAAACATAAGGCTTCTTATCCCAGGACAAGAAATCAGCCCTCAAAAACTTAACCGGCAGAAAATATTTTTTTGAAAAAATCCCTAAGCCCCGGGGTCACAATTTCAGCAAAAATCTGACTTTTGGCAATTCACTCAAAAATGGTGCCAAAAGCTTGAAAATGCTCTCCTGAAAGCTTTGGCGATGGAAAAAGAAGGCTTTTTATCACAGGACAAGAAATCAGCCCTCCAAAACTTAACCGGCAGAAAATATTTTTTTGAAAAAATCCCTAAGCCCCGGGGTCACAATTTCAGCAAAAATCTGACTTTTGGCAATTCACTCAAAAATGGTGCCAAAAGCTTGAAAATGATCTCCTGAAAGGTTTGGCACTCGAAACAGAAGGCTTTTTATCCCAGGACAAGAAATCAGCCCTCAAAAACTTAAACGGCAGAAAATATTTTTTTGAAAAAATCCCTAAGCCCCGGGGTCACAATTTCAGCAAAAATCTGACTTTTGGCAATTCACTCAAAAATGGTGCCAAAAGCTTGAAAATGCTCTCCTGAAAGCTTTGGCGATGGAAACAGAAGGCTTTTTATCCCAGGACAAGAAATCAGCCCTCAAAAACTTAACCGGCAGAAAATATTTTTTTGAAAAAATCCCTAAGCCCCGGGGGTCACAATTTCAGCAAAAATCTGACTTTTGGCAATTCACTCAAAAATGGTGCCAACCGGTTGAAAATGCTCCCCTGAAAGCTTTGGCGATGGAAAAAGAAGGCTTTTTATCCCAGGACAAGAAATCAGCCCTCAAAAACTTAACCGGCAGAAAATATTTTTTTGAAAAAATCCCTAAGCCCCGGGGTCACAATTTCAGCAAAAATCTGACTTTTGGCAATTCACTCAAAAATGGTGCCAAAAGCTTGAAAATGCTCTCCTGAAAGGTTTGGCACTCGAAACAGAAGGCTTTTTATCCCAGGACAAGAAATCAGCCCTCAAAAACTTAACCGGCAGAAAATATTTTTTTGAAAAAATCCCTAAGCCCCGGGGTCACAATTTCAGCAAAAATCTGACTTTTGGCAATTCACTCAAAAATGGTGCCAACCGGTTGAAAATGCTCCCCTGAAAGCTTTGGCGATGGAAAAAGAAGGCTTTTTATCACAGGACAAGAAATCAGCCCTCAAAAACTTAACCGGCAGAAAACATTTTTTTGAAAAAATCCCTAAGCCCCGGGGTCACAATTTCAGCAAAAATCTGACTTTTGGCAATTCACTCAAAAATGGTGCCAAAAGCTTGAAAATGCTCTCCTGAAAGCTTTGGCGATGGAAACAGAAGGCTTTTTATCCCAGGACAAGAAATCAGCCCTCAAAAACTTAACCGGCAGAAAATATTTTTTTGAAAAAATCCCTAAGCCCCGGGGTCACAATTTCAGCAAAAATCTGACTTTTGGCACTTCACTCAAAAATGGTGCCAAAATCTTGAAAATGATCTCCTGAAAGGTTTGGCACTCGAAACAGAAGGCTTTTTATCCCAGGACAAGAAATCAGCTCTCAAAAACTTAACCGGCAGAAAATATTTTTTTGAAAAAATCCCTAAGCCCCGGGGTCACAATTTCAGCAAAAATCTGACTTTTGGCAATTCACTCAAAAATGGTGCCAAAAGCTTGAAAATGCTCTCCTGAAAGCTTTGGCGATGGAAACAGAAGGCTTTTTATCCCAGGACAAGAAATCAGCCCTCAAAAACTTAACCGGCAGAAAATATTTTTTTGAAAAAATCCCTAAGCCCCGGGGTCACAATTTCAGCAAAAATCTGACTTTTGGCAATTCACTCAAAAATGGTGCCAAAAGCTTGAAAATGCTCTCCTGAAAGCTTTGGCGATGGAAACAGAAGGCTTTTATCCCAGGACAAGAAATCAGCCCTCAAAAACTTAACCGGCAGAAAATATTTTTTTGAAAAGATCCCTAAGCCCCGGGGTCACAATTTCAGCAAAAATCTGACTTTTGGCAATTCACTCAAAAATGGTGCCAACCGGTTGAAAATGCTCCCCTGAAAGCTTTGGCGATGGAAAAAGAAGGCTTTTTATCACAGGACAAGAAATCAGCCCTCAAAAACTTAACCGGCAGAAAACATTTTTTTGAAAAAATCCCTAAGCCCCGGGGTCACAATTTCAGCAAAAATCTGACTTTTGGCAATTCACTCAAAAATGGTGCCAAAAGCTTGAAAATGCTCTCCTGAAAGCTTTGGCGATGGAAACAGAAGGCTTTTTATCCCAGGACAAGAAATCAGCCCTCAAAAACTTAACCGGCAGAAAATATTTTTTTGAAAAAATCCCTAAGCCCCGGGGTCACAATTTCAGCAAAAATCTGACTTTTGGCACTTCACTCAAAAATGGTGCCAAAAGCTTGAAAATGATCTCCTGAAAGGTTTGGCACTCGAAACAGAAGGCTTTTTATCCCAGGACAAAAAATCAGCCCTCAAAAACTTAACCGGCAGAAAATATTTTTTTGAAAAAATCCCTAAGCCCCGGGGTCACAATTTCAGCAAAAATCTGACTTTTGGCAATTCACTCAAAAATGGTGCCAAAAGCTTGAAAATGCTCTCCTGAAAGCTTTGGCGATGGAAACAGAAGGCTTCTTATCCCAGGACAAGAAATCAGCCCTCAAAAACTTAACCGGCAGAAAATATTTTTTTGAAAAAATCCCTAAGCCCCGCGTTCACAATTTCAGCAAAAATCTGACTTTTGGCAATTCACTCAAAAATGGTGCCAAAAGCTTGAAAATGCTCTCCTGAAAGGTTTGGCACTCGAAACAGAAGGCTTTTTATCCCAGGACAAAAAATCAGCCCTCAAAAACTTAACCGGCAGAAAATATTTTTTTGAAAAAATCCCTAAGTCCCGGGGTCACAATTTCAGCAAAAATCTGACTTTTGGCAATTCACTCAAAAATGGTGCCAACCGGTTGAAAATGCTCCCCTGAAAGCTTTGGCGATGGAAAAAGAAGGCTTTTTATCCCAGGACAAGAAATCAGCCCTCAAAAACTTAACCGGCAGAAAACATTTTTTTGAAAAAATCCCTAAGCCCCGGGGTCACAATTTCAGCAAAAATCTGACTTTTGGCAATTCACTCAAAAATGGTGCCAAAAGCTTGAAAATGCTCTCCTGAAAGCTTTGGCGATGGAAACAGAAGGCTTTTTATCCCAGGACAAGAAATCAGCCCTCAAAAACTTAACCGGCAGAAAATATTTTTTTGAAAAAATCCCTAAGCCCCGGGGTCACAATTTCAGCAAAAATCTGACTTTTGGCAATTCACTCAAAAATGGTGCCAACCGGTTGCAAATGCTCCCCTGAAAGGTTTGGCGATGGAAAAAGAAGGCTTTTTATCCCAGGACAAGAAATCAGCCCTCAAAAACTTAACCGGCAGAAAATATTTTTTTGAAAAAATCCCTAAGCCCCGGGGTCACAATTTCAGCAAAAATCTGACTTTTGGCAATTCACTCAAAAATGGTGCCAAAAGCTTGAAAATGCTCTCCTGAAAGCTTTGGCGATGGAAACAGAAGGCTTTTTATCCCAGGACAAGAAATCAGCCCTCAAAAACTTAACCGGCAGAAAATATTTTTTTGAAAAAATCCCTAAGCCCCGGGGTCACAATTTCAGCAAAAATCTGACTTTTGGCAATTCACTCAAAAATTGTGCCAAAAGCTTGAAAATGCTCTCCTGAAAGCTTTGGCGATGGAAACAGAAGGCTTTTTATCGCAGGACAAGAAATCAGCCCTCAAAAACTTAACCGGCAGAAAATATTTTTTTGAAAAGATACCTAAGCCCCGGGGTCACAATTTCAGCAAAAATCTGACTTTTGGCAATTCACTCAAAAATGGTGCCAACCGGTTGAAAATGCTCCCCTGCAAGCTTTGGCGATGGAAAAAAGAAGGCTTTTTATCACAGGACAAGAAATCAGCCCTCAAAAACTTAACCGGCAGAAAATATTTTTTTGAAAAAATCCCTAAGCCCCGGGGTCACAATTTCAGCAAAAATCTGACTTTTGGCAATTCACTCAAAAATGGTGCCAAAAGCTTGAAAATGATCTCCTGAAAGGTTTGGCACTCGAAATAGAAGGCTTTTTATCCCAGGACAAGAAATCAGCCCTCAAAAACTTAACCGGCAGAAAATATTTTTTTGAAAAAATCCCTAAGCCCCGGGGTCACAATTTCAGCAAAAATCTGACTTTTGGCAATTCACTCAAAAATGGTGCCAACCGGTTGAAAATGCTCCCCTGAAAGCTTTGGCGATGGAAAAAGAAGGCTTTTTATCACAGGACAAGAAATCAGCCCTCAAAAACTTAACCGGCAGAAAACATTTTTTTGAAAAAATCCCTAAGCCCCGGGGTCACAGTTTCAGCAAAAATCTGACTTTTGGCAATTCACTCAAAAATGGTGCCAAAAGCTTGAAAATGCTCTCCTGAAAGCTTTGGCGATGGAAACAGAAGGCTTTTTATCCCAGGACAAGAAATCAGCCCTCAAAAACTTAACCGGCAGAAAATATTTTTTTGAAAAAATCCCTAAGCCCCGGGGTCACAATTTCAGCAAAAATCTGACTTTTGGCACTTCACTCAAAAATGGTGCCAAAATCTTGAAAATGATCTCCTGAAAGGTTTGGCACTCGAAACAGAAGGCTTTTTATCCCAGGACAAGAAATCAGCCCTCAAAAACTTAACCGGCAGAAAATATTTTTTTGAAAAAATCCCTAAGCCCCGGGGTCACAATTTCAGCAAAAATCTGACTTTTGGCAATTCACTCAAAAATGGTGCCAAAAGCTTGAAAATGCTCTCCTGAAAGCTTTGGCGATGGAAACAGAAGGCTTTTTATCCCAGGACAAGAAATCAGCCCTCAAAAACTTAACCGGCAGAAAATATTTTTTTGAAAAAATCCCTAAGCCCCGGGGTCACAATTTCAGCAAAAATCTGACTTTTGGCAATTCACTCAAAAATGGTGCCAAAAGCTTGAAAATGCTCTCCTGAAAGCTTTGGCGATGGAAACAGAAGGCTTCTTATCCCAGGACAAGAAATCAGCCCTCAAAAACTTAACCGGCAGAAAATATTTTTTTGAAAAAATCCCTAAGCCCCGCGTTCACAATTTCAGCAAAAATCTGACTTTTGGCAATTCACTCAAAAATGGTGCCAAAAGCTTGAAAATGCTCTCCTGAAAGGTTTGGCACTCGAAACAGAAGGCTTTTTATCCCAGGACAAAAAATCAGCCCTCAAAAACTTAACCGGCAGAAAATATTTTTTTGAAAAAATCCCTAAGTCCCGGGGTCACAATTTCAGCAAAAATCTGACTTTTGGCAATTCACTCAAAAATGGTGCCAACCGGTTGAAAATGCTCCCCTGAAAGCTTTGGCGATGGAAAAAGAAGGCTTTTTATCCCAGGACAAGAAATCAGCCCTCAAAAACTTAACCGGCAGAAAACATTTTTTGAAAAAATCCCTAAGCCCCGGGGTCACAATTTCAGCAAAAATCTGACTTTTGGCAATTCACTCAAAAATGGTGCCAAAAGCTTGAAAATGCTCTCCTGAAAGCTTTGGCGATGGAAACAGAAGGCTTTTTATCCCAGGACAAGAAATCAGCCCTCAAAAACTTAACCGGCAGAAAATATTTTTTGAAAAAATCCCTAAGCCCCGGGGTCACAATTTCAGCAAAAATCTGACTTTTGGCACTTCACTCAAAAATGGTGCCAAAATCTTGAAAATGATCTCCTGAAAGGTTTGGCACTCGAAACAGAAGGCTTTTTATCCCAGGACAAGAAATCAGCCCTCAAAAACTTAACCGGCAGAAAATATTTTTTTGAAAAAATCCCTAAGCCCCGGGGTCACAATTTCAGCAAAAATCTGACTTTTGGCAATTCACTCAAAAATGGTGCCAAAAGCTTGAAAATGCTCTCCTGAAAGCTTTGGCGATGGAAACAGAAGGCTTTTTATCCCAGGACAAGAAATCAGCCCTCAAAAACTTAACCGGCAGAAAATATTTTTTTGAAAAAATCCCTAAGCCCCGGGGTCACAATTTCAGCAAAAATCTGACTTTTGGCAATTCACTCAAAAATGGTGCCAAAAGCTTGAAAATGCTCTCCTGAAAGCTTTGGCGATGGAAACAGAAGGCTTTTTATCGCAGGACAAGAAATCAGCCCTCAAAAACTTAACCGGCAGAAAATATTTTTTTGAAAAGATCCCTAAGCCCCGGGGTCACAATTTCAGCAAAAATCTGACTTTTGGCAATTCACTCAAAAATGGTGCCAACCGGTTGAAAATGCTCCCCTGCAAGCTTTGGCGATGGAAAAAAGAAGGCTTTTTATCACAGGACAAGAAATCAGCCCTCAAAAACTTAACCGGCAGAAAATATTTTTTTGAAAAAATCCCTAAGCCCCGGGGTCACAATTTCAGCAAAAATCTGACTTTTGGCAATTCACTCAAAAATGGTGCCAAAAGCTTGAAAATGATCTCCTGAAAGGTTTGGCACTCGAAATAGAAGGCTTTTTATCCCAGGACAAGAAATCAGCCCTCAAAAACTTAACCGGCAGAAAATATTTTTTTGAAAAAATCCCTAAGCCCCGGGGTCACAATTTCATCAAAAATCTGACTTTTGGCAATTCACTCAAAAATGGTGCCAACCGGTTGAAAATGCTCCCCTGAAAGCTTTGGCGATGGAAAAAGAAGGCTTTTTATCACAGGACAAGAAATCAGCCCTCAAAAACTTAACCGGCAGAAAACATTTTTTTGAAAAAATCCCTAAGCCCCGGGGTCACAGTTTCAGCAAAAATCTGACTTTTGGCAATTCACTCAAAAATGGTGCCAAAAGCTTGAAAATGCTCTCCTGAAAGCTTTGGCGATGGAAACAGAAGGCTTTTTATCCCAGGACAAGAAATCAGCCCTCAAAAACTTAACCGGCAGAAAATATTTTTTTGAAAAAATCCCTAAGCCCCGGGGTCACAATTTCAGCAAAAATCTGACTTTTGGCACTTCACTCAAAAATGGTGCCAAAATCTTGAAAATGATCTCCTGAAAGTTTTGGCACTCGAAACAGAAGGCTTTTTATCCCAGGACAAGAAATCAGCCCTCAAAAACTTAACCGGCAGAAAATATTTTTTTGAAAAAATCCCTAAGCCCCGGGGTCACAATTTCAGCAAAAATCTGACTTTTGGCAATTCACTCAAAAATGGTGCCAAAAGCTTGAAAATGCTCTCCTGAAAGCTTTGGCGATGGAAACAGAAGGCTTTTTATCCCAGGACAAGAAATCAGCCCTCAAAAACTTAACCGGCAGAAAATATTTTTTTGAAAAAATCCCTAAGCCCCGGGGTCACAATTTCAGCAAAAATCTGACTTTTGGCAATTCACTCAAAAATGGTGCCAAAAGCTTGAAAATGCTCTCCTGAAAGCTTTGGCGATGGAAACATAAGGCTTCTTATCCCAGGACAAGAAATCAGCCCTCAAAAACTTAACCGGCAGAAAATATTTTGTTGAAAAAATCCCTAAGCCCCGGGGTCACAATTTCAGCAAAAATCTGACTTTTGGCAATTCACTAAAAAATGGTGCCAAAAGCTTGAAAATGATCTCCTGAAAGGTTTGGCACTCGAAACAGAAGGCTTTTTATCCCAGGACAAGAAATCAGCCCTCAAAAACTTAACCGGCAGAAAATATTTTTTTGAAAAAATCCCTAAGCCCCGGGGTCACAATTTCAGCAAAAATCTGACTTTTGGCAATTCACTCAAAAATGGTGCCAAAAGCTTGACAATGCTCTCCTGGAAGGTTTGGCACTCGAAACAGAAGGCTTTTTATCCCAGGACAAGAAATCAGCCCTCAAAAACTTAAACGGCAGAAAATATTTTTTTGAAAAAATCCCTAAGCCCCGGGGTCACAATTTCAGCAAAAATCTGACTTTTGGCAATTCACTCAAAAATGGTGCCAAAAGCTTGAAAATGCTCTCCTGAAAGCTTTGGCGATGGAAACAGAAGTCTTTTTATCCCAGGACAAGAAATCAGCCCTCAAAAACTTAACCGGCAGAAAATATTTTTTTGAAAAAATCCCTAAGCCCCGGGGTCACAATTTCAGCAAAAATCTGACTTTTGGCAATTCACTCAAAAATGGTGCCAACCGGTTGAAAATGCTCCCCTGAAAGCTTTGGCGATGGAAAAAGAAGGCTTTTTATCCCAGGACAAGAAATCAGCCCTCAAAAACTTAACCGGCAGAAAATATTTTTTTGAAAAAATCCCTAAGCCCCGGGGTCACAATTTCAGCAAAAATCTGACTTTTGGCAATTCACTCAAAAATGGTGCCAAAAGCTTGAAAATGCTCTCCTGAAAGCTTTGGCGATGGAAACAGAAGGCTTCTTATCCCAGGACAAGAAATCAGCCCTCAAAAACTTAACCGGCAGAAAATATTTTTTTGAAAAAATCCCTAAGCCCCGCGTTCACAATTTCAGCAAAAATCTGACTTTTGGCAATTCACTCAAAAATGGTGCCAAAAGCTTGAAAATGCTCTCCTGAAAGGTTTGGCACTCGAAACAGAAGGCTTTTTATCCCAGGACAAGAAATCAGCCCTCAAAAACTTAACCGGCAGAAAATATTTTTTTGAAAAAATCCCTAAGTCCCGGGGTCACAATTTCAGCAAAAATCTGACTTTTGGCAATTCACTCAAAAATGGTGCCAACCGGTTGAAAATGCTCCCCTGAAAGCTTTGGCGATGGAAAAAGAAGGCTTTTTATCACAGGACAAGAAATCAGCCCTCAAAAACTTAACCGGCAGAAAACATTTTTTTGAAAAAATCCCTAAGCCCCGGGGTCACAATTTCAGCAAAAATCTGACTTTTGGCAATTCACTCAAAAATGGTGCCAAAAGCTTGAAAATGCTCTCCTGAAAGCTTTGGCGATGGAAACAGAAGGCTTTTTATCCCAGGACAAGAAATCAGCCCTCAAAAACTTAACCGGCAGAAAATATTTTTTTGAAAAAATCCCTAAGCCCCGGGGTCACAATTTCAGCAAAAATCTGACTTTTGGCACTTCACTCAAAAATGGTGCCAAAATCTTGAAAATGATCTCCTGAAAGGTTTGGCACTCGAAAAAGAAGGCTTTTTATCCCAGGACAAGAAATCAGCTCTCAAAAACTTAACCGGCAGAAAATATTTTTTTGAAAAAATCCCTAAGCCCCGGGGTCACAATTTCAGCAAAAATCTGACTTTTGGCAATTCACTCAAAAATGGTGCCAAAAGCTTGAAAATGCTCTCCTGAAAGCTTTGGCGATGGAAACAGAAGGCTTTTTATCCCAGGACAAGAAATCAGCCCTCAAAAACTTAACCGGCAGAAAATATTTTTTTGAAAAAATCCCTAAGCCCCGGGGGATCACAATTTCAGCAAAAATCTGACTTTTGGCAATTCACTCAAAAATGGTGCCAAAAGCTTGAAAATGCTCTCCTGAAAGCTTTGGCGATGGAAACAGAAGGCTTTTATCCCAGGACAAGAAATCAGCCCTCAAAAACTTAACCGGCAGAAAATATTTTTTTGAAAAGATCCCTAAGCCCCGGGGTCACAATTTCAGCAAAAATCTGACTTTTGGCAATTCACTCAAAAATGGTGCCAACCGGTTGAAAATGCTCCCCTGAAAGCTTTGGCGATGGAAAAAGAAGGCTTTTTATCACAGGACAAGAAATCAGCCCTCAAAAACTTAACCGGCAGAAAACATTTTTTTGAAAAAATCCCTAAGCCCCGGGGTCACAATTTCAGCAAAAATCTGACTTTTGGCAATTCACTCAAAAATGGTGCCAAAAGCTTGAAAATGCTCTCCTGAAAGCTTTGGCGATGGAAACAGAAGGCTTTTTATCCCAGGACAAGAAATCAGCCCTCAAAAACTTAACCGGCAGAAAATATTTTTTTGAAAAAATCCCTAAGCCCCGGGGTCACAATTTCAGCAAAAATCTGACTTTTGGCACTTCACTCAAAAATGGTGCCAAAAGCTTGAAAATGATCTCCTGAAAGGTTTGGCACTCGAAACAGAAGGCTTTTTATCCCAGGAAAAAAAATCAGCCCTCAAAAACTTAACCGGCAGAAAATATTTTTTTGAAAAAATCCCTAAGCCCCAGGGTCACAATTTCAGCAAAAATCTGACTTTTGGCAATTCACTCAAAAATGGTGCCAAAAGCTTGAAAATGCTCTCCTGAAAGCTTTGGCGATGGAAACAGAAGGCTTCTTATCCCAGGACAAGAAATCAGCCCTCAAAAACTTAACCGGCAGAAAATATTTTTTTGAAAAAATCCCTAAGCCCCGGGGTCACAATTTCAGCAAAAATCTGACTTTTGGCAATTCACTCAAAAATGGTGCCAAAAGCTTGAAAATGCTCTCCTGAAAGCTTTGGCGATGGAAACAGAAGGCTTTTTATCCCAGGACAAGAAATCAGCCCTCAAAAACTTAACCGGCAGAAAATATTTTTTTGAAAAAATCCCTAAGCCCCGGGGTCACAATTTCAGCAAAAATCTGACTTTTGGCACTTCACTCAAAAATGGTGCCAAAAGCTTGAAAATGATCTCCTGAAAGGTTTGGCACTCGAAACAGAAGGCTTTTTATCCCAGGAAAAAAAATCAGCCCTCAAAAACTTAACCGGCAGAAAATATTTTTTTGAAAAAATCCCTAAGCCCCGGGGTCACAATTTCAGCAAAAATCTGACTTTTGGCAATTCACTCAAAAATGGTGCCAAAAGCTTGAAAATGCTCTCCTGAAAGCTTTGGCGATGGAAACAGAAGGCTTCTTATCCCAGGACAAGAAATCAGCCCTCAAAAACTTAACCGGCAGAAAATATTTTTTTGAAAAAATCCCTAAGCCCCGCGTTCACAATTTCAGCAAAAATCTGACTTTTGGCAATTCACTCAAAAATGGTGCCAAAAGCTTGAAAATGCTCTCCTGAAAGGTTTGGCACTCGAAACAGAAGGCTTTTTATCCCAGGACAAAAAATCAGCCCTCAAAAACTTAACCGGCAGAAAATATTTTTTTGAAAAAATCCCTAAGTCCCGGGGTCACAATTTCAGCAAAAATCTGACTTTTGGCAATTCACTCAAAAATGGTGCCAACCGGTTGAAAATGCTCCCCTGAAAGCTTTGGCGATGGAAAAAGAAGGCTTTTTATCCCAGGACAAGAAATCAGCCCTCAAAAACTTAACCGGCAGAAAACATTTTTTTGAAAAAATCCCTAAGCCCCGGGGTCACAATTTCAGCAAAAATCTGACTTTTGGCAATTCACTCAAAAATGGTGCCAAAAGCTTGAAAATGCTCTCCTGAAAGCTTTGGCGATGGAAACAGAAGGCTTTTTATCCCAGGACAAGAAATCAGCCCTCAAAAACTTAACCGGCAGAAAATATTTTTTTGAAAAAATCCCTAAGCCCCGGGGTCACAATTTCAGCAAAAATCTGACTTTTGGCACTTCACTCAAAAATGGTGCCAAAATCTTGAAAATGATCTCCTGAAAGGTTTGGCACTCGAAACAGAAGGCTTTTTATCCCAGGACAAGAAATCAGCCCTCAAAAACTTAACCGGCAGAAAATATTTTTTTGAAAAAATCCCTAAGCCCCGGGGTCACAATTTCAGCAAAAATCTGACTTTTGGCAATTCACTCAAAAATGGTGCCAAAAGCTTGAAAATGCTCTCCTGAAAGCTTTGGCGATGGAAACAGAAGGCTTTTTATCCCAGGACAAGAAATCAGCCCTCAAAAACTTAACCGGCAGAAAATATTTTTTTGAAAAAATCCCTAAGCCCCGGGGTCACAATTTCAGCAAAAATCTGACTTTTGGCAATTCACTCAAAAATGGTGCCAAAAGCTTGAAAATGCTCTCCTGAAAGCTTTGGCGATGGAAACAGAAGGCTTTTTATCGCAGGACAAGAAATCAGCCCTCAAAAACTTAACCGGCAGAAAATATTTTTTTGAAAAGATCCCTAAGCCCCGGGGTCACAATTTCAGCAAAAATCTGACTTTTGGCAATTCACTCAAAAATGGTGCCAACCGGTTGAAAATGCTCCCCTGAAAGCTTTGGCGATGGAAAAAAGAAGGCTTTTTATCACAGGACAAGAAATCAGCCCTCAAAAACTTAACCGGCAGAAAATATTTTTTTGAAAAAATCCCTAAGCCCCGGGGTCACAATTTCAGCAAAAATCTGACTTTTGGCAATTCACTCAAAAATGGTGCCAAAAGCTTGAAAATGATCTCCTGAAAGGTTTGGCACTCGAAACAGAAGGCTTTTTATCCCAGGACAAGAAATCAGCCCTCAAAAACTTAACCGGCAGAAAATATTTTTTTGAAAAAATCCCTAAGCCCCGGGGTCACAATTTCAGCAAAAATCTGACTTTTGGCAATTCACTCAAAAATGGTGCCAAAAGCTTGAAAATGCTCTCCTGAAAGCTTTGGCGATGGAAAAAAGAAGGCTTTTTATCACAGGACAAGAAATCAGCCCTCAAAAACTTAACCGGCAGAAAATATTTTTTTGAAAAAATCCCTAAGCCCCGGGGTCACAATTTCAGCAAAAATCTGACTTTTGGCAATTCACTCAAAAATGTTGCCAAAAGCTTGAAAATGCTCTCCTGAAAGCTTTGGCGATGGAAACAGAAGGCTTCTTATCCCAGGACAAGAAATCAGCCCTCAAAAACTTAACCGGCAGAAAATATTTTTTTGAAAAAATCCCTAAGCCCCGCGTTCACAATTTCAGCAAAAATCTGACTTTTGGCAATTCACTCAAAAATGGTGCCAAAAGCTTGAAAATGCTCTCCTGAAAGGTTTGGCACTCGAAACAGAAGGCTTTTTATCCCAGGACAAGAAATCAGCCCTCAAAAACTTAACCGGCAGAAAATATTTTTTTGAAAAAATCCCTAAGTCCCGGGGTCACAATTTCAGCAAAAATCTGACTTTTGGCAATTCACTCAAAAATGGTGCCAACCGGTTGAAAATGCTCCCCTGAAAGCTTTGGCGATGGAAAAAGAAGGCTTTTTATCACAGGACAAGAAATCAGCCCTCAAAAACTTAACCGGCAGAAAACATTTTTTTGAAAAAATCCCTAAGCCCCGGGGTCACAGTTTCAGCAAAAATCTGACTTTTGGCAATTCACTCAAAAATGGTGCCAAAAGCTTGAAAATGCTCTCCTGAAAGCTTTGGCGATGGAAACAGAAGGCTTTTTATCCCAGGACAAGAAATCAGCCCTCAAAAACTTAACCGGCAGAAAATATTTTTTTGAAAAAATCCCTAAGCCCCGGGGTCACAATTTCAGCAAAAATCTGACTTTTGGCACTTCACTCAAAAATGGTGCCAAAATCTTGAAAATGATCTCCTGAAAGGTTTGGCACTCGAAACAGAAGGCTTTTTATCCCAGGACAAGAAATCAGCCCTCAAAAACTTAACCGGCAGAAAATATTTTTTTGAAAAAATCCCTAAGCCCCGGGGTCACAATTTCAGCAAAAATCTGACTTTTGGCAATTCACTCAAAAATGGTGCCAAAAGCTTGAAAATGCTCTCCTGAAAGCTTTGGCGATGGAAACAGAAGGCTTCTTATCCCAGGACAAGAAATCAGCCCTCAAAAACTTAACCGGCAGAAAATATTTTTTTGAAAAAATCCCTAAGCCCCGGGGTCACAATTTCAGCAAAAATCTGACTTTTGGCAATTCACTCAAAAATGGTGCCAACCGGTTGAAAATGCTCCCCTGAAAGCTTTGGCGATGGAAAAAGAAGGCTTTTTATCACAGGACAAGAAATCAGCCCTCAAAAACTTAACCGGCAGAAAACATTTTTTTGAAAAAATCCCTAAGCCCCGGGGTCACAGTTTCAGCAAAAATCTGACTTTTGGCAATTCACTCAAAAATGGTGCCAAAAGCTTGAAAATGCTCTCCTGAAAGCTTTGGCGATGGAAACAGAAGGCTTTTTATCCCAGGACAAGAAATCAGCCCTCAAAAACTTAACCGGCAGAAAATATTTTTTTGAAAAAATCCCTAAGCCCCGGGGTCACAATTTCAGCAAAAATCTGACTTTTGGCAATTCACTCAAAAATGGTGCCAAAAGCTTGAAAATGCTCTCCTGAAAGCTTTGGCGATGGAAACAGAAGGCTTTTTATCCCAGGACAAGAAATCAGCCCTCAAAAACTTAACCGGCAGAAAATATTTTTTTGAAAAAATCCCTAAGCCCCGGGGTCACAATTTCAGCAAAAATCTGACTTTTGGCAATTCACTCAAAAATGGTGCCAAAAGCTTGAAAATGCTCTCCTGAAAGCTTTGGCGATGGAAACAGAAGGCTTTTTATCCCAGGACAAGAAATCAGCCCTCAAAAACTTAACCGGCAGAAAATATTTTTTTGAAAAAATCCCTAAGCCCCGGGGTCACAATTTCAGCAAAAATCTGACTTTTGGCAATTCACTCAAAAATGGTGCCAAAAGCTTGAAAATGCTCTCCTGAAAGCTTTGGCGATGGAAACAGAAGGCTTTTTATCCCAGGACAAGAAATCAGCCCTCAAAAACTTAACCGGCAGAAAATATTTTTTTGAAAAAATCCCTAAGCCCCGGGGTCACAATTTCAGCAAAAATCTGACTTTTGGCAATTCACTCAAAAATGGTGCCAAAAGCTTGAAAATGATCTCCTGAAAGGTTTGGCACTCGAAACAGAAGGCTTTTTATCCCAGGACAAGAAATCAGCCCTCAAAAACTTAACCGGCAGAAAATATTTTTTTGAAAAAATCCCTAAGCCCCGGGGTCACAATTTCAGCAAAAATCTGACTTTTGGCAATTCACTCAAAAATGGTGCCAAAAGCTTGAAAATGCTCTCCTGAAAGCTTTGGCGATGGAAACAGAAGGCTTCTTATCCCAGGACAAGAAATCAGCCCTCAAAAACTTAACCGGCAGAAAATATTTTTTTGAAAAAATCCCTAAGCCCCGCGTTCACAATTTCAGCAAAAATCTGACTTTTGGCAATTCACTCAAAAATGGTGCCAAAAGCTTGAAAATGCTCTCCTGAAAGCTTTGGCACTCGAAACAGAAGGCTTTTTATCCCAGGACAAGAAATCAGCCCTCAAAAACTTAACCGGCAGAAAATATTTTTTTGAAAAAATCCCTAAGCCCCGGGGTCACAATTTCAGCAAAAATCTGACTTTTGGCAATTCACTCAAAAATGGTGCCAACCGGTTGAAAATGCTCCCCTGAAAGCTTTGGCGATGGAAAAAGAAGGCTTTTTATCACAGGACAAGAAATCAGCCCTCAAAAACTTAACCGGCAGAAAACATTTTTTTGAAAAAATCCCTAAGCCCCGGGGTCACAGTTTCAGCAAAAATCTGACTTTTGGCAATTCACTCAAAAATGGTGCCAAAAGCTTGAAAATGCTCTCCTGAAAGCTTTGGCGATGGAAACAGAAGGCTTTTTATCCCAGGACAAGAAATCAGCCCTCAAAAACTTAACCGGCAGAAAATATTTTTTTGAAAAAATCCCTAAGCCCCGGGGTCACAATTTCAGCAAAAATCTGACTTTTGGCACTTCACTCAAAAATGGTGCCAAAATCTTGAAAATGATCTCCTGAAAGGTTTGGCACTCGAAACAGAAGGCTTTTTATCCCAGGACAAGAAATCAGCCCTCAAAAACTTAACCGGCAGAAAATATTTTTTTGAAAAAATCCCTAAGCCCCGGGGTCACAATTTCAGCAAAAATCTGACTTTTGGCAATTCACTCAAAAATGGTGCCAAAAGCTTGAAAATGCTCTCCTGAAAGCTTTGGCGATGGAAACAGAAGGCTTTTTATCCCAGGACAAGAAATCAGCCCTCAAAAACTTAACCGGCAGAAAATATTTTTTTGAAAAAATCCCTAAGCCCCGGGGTCACAATTTCAGCAAAAATCTGACTTTTGGCAATTCACTCAAAAATGGTGCCAAAAGCTTGAAAATGCTCTCCTGAAAGCTTTGGCGATGGAAACATAAGGCTTCTTATCCCAGGACAAGAAATCAGCCCTCAAAAACTTAACCGGCAGAAAATATTTTGTTGAAAAAATCCCTAAGCCCCGGGGTCACAATTTCAGCAAAAATCTGACTTTTGGCAATTCACTAAAAAATGGTGCCAAAAGCTTGAAAATGATCTCCTGAAAGGTTTGGCACTCGAAACAGAAGGCTTTTTATCCCAGGACAAGAAATCAGCCCTCAAAAACTTAACCGGCAGAAAATATTTTTTTGAAAAAATCCCTAAGCCCCGGGGTCACAATTTCAGCAAAATCTGACTTTTGGCAATTCACTCAAAAATGGTGCCAAAAGCTTGACAATGCTCTCCTGGAAGGTTTGGCACTCGAAACAGAAGGCTTTTTATCCCAGGACAAGAAATCAGCCCTCAAAAACTTAAACGGCAGAAAATATTTTTTGAAAAAATCCCTAAGCCCCGGGGTCACAATTTCAGCAAAAATCTGACTTTTGGCAATTCACTCAAAAATGGTGCCAAAAGCTTGAAAATGCTCTCCTGAAAGCTTTGGCGATGGAAACAGAAGCCTTTTTATCCCAGGACAAGAAATCAGCCCTCAAAAACTTAACCGGCAGAAAATATTTTTTTGAAAAAATCCCTAAGCCCCGGGGTCACAATTTCAGCAAAAATCTGACTTTTGGCAATTCACTCAAAAATGGTGCCAAAAGCTTGACAATGCTCTCCTGGAAGGTTTGGCACTCGAAACAGAAGGCTTTTTATCCCAGGACAAGAAATCAGCCCTCAAAAACTTAAACGGCAGAAAATATTTTTTTGAAAAATCCCTAAGCCCCGGGGTCACAATTTCAGCAAAAATCTGACTTTTGGCAATTCACTCAAAAATGGTGCCAAAAGCTTGAAAATGCTCTCCTGAAAGCTTTGGCGATGGAAACAGAAGCCTTTTTATCCCAGGACAAGAAATCAGCCCTCAAAAACTTAACCGGCAGAAAATATTTTTTTGAAAAAATCCCTAAGCCCCGGGTCACAATTTCAGCAAAAATCTGACTTTTGGCAATTCACTCAAAAATGGTGCCAACCGGTTGAAAATGCTCCCCAGAAAGCTTTGGCGATGGAAAAAGAAGGCTTTTTATCCCAGGACAAGAAATCAGCCCTCAAAAACTTAACCGGCAGAAAATATTTTTTTGAAAAAATCCCTAAGCCCCGGGGTCACAATTTCAGCAAAAATCTGACTTTTGGCAATTCACTCAAAAATGGTGCCAAAAGCTTGAAAATGCTCTCCTGAAAGCTTTGGCGATGGAAACAGAAGGCTTCTTATCCCAGGACAAGAAATCAGCCCTCAAAAACTTAACCGGCAGAAAATATTTTTTTGAAAAAATCCCTAAGCCCCGCGTTCACAATTTCAGCAAAAATCTGACTTTTGGCAATTCACTCAAAAATGGTGCCAAAAGCTTGAAAATGCTCTCCTGAAAGGTTTGGCACTCGAAACAGAAGGCTTTTTATCCCAGGACAAGAAATCAGCCCTCAAAAACTTAACCGGCAGAAAATATTTTTTTGAAAAAATCCCTAAGCCCCGGGGTCACAATTTCAGCAAAAATCTGACTTTTGGCAATTCACTCAAAAATGGTGCCAACCGGTTGAAAATGCTCCCCTGAAAGCTTTGGCGATGGAAAAAGAAGGCTTTTTATCACAGGACAAGAAATCAGCCCTCAAAAACTTAACCGGCAGAAAACATTTTTTTGAAAAAATCCCTAAGCCCCGGGGTCACAATTTCAGCAAAAATCTGACTTTTGGCAATTCACTCAAAATGGTGCCAAAAGCTTGAAAATGCTCTCCTGAAAGCTTTGGCGATGGAAACAGAAGGCTTTTTATCCCAGGACAAGAAATCAGCCCTCAAAAACTTAACCGGCAGAAAATATTTTTTTGAAAAAATCCCTAAGCCCCGGGGTCACAATTTCAGCAAAAATCTGACTTTTGGCACTTCACTCAAAAATGGTGCCAAAATCTTGAAAATGATCTCCTGAAAGGTTTGGCACTCGAAACAGAAGGCTTTTTATCCCAGGACAAGAAATCAGCTCTCAAAAACTTATCCGGCAGAAAATATTTTTTTGAAAAAATCCCTAAGCCCCGGGGGATCACAATTTCAGCAAAAATCTGACTTTTGGCAATTCACTCAAAAATGGTGCCAAAAGCTTGAAAATGCTCTCCTGAAAGCTTTGGCGATGGAAACAGAAGGCTTTTTATCCCAGGACAAGAAATCAGCCCTCAAAAACTTAACCGGCAGAAAATATTTTTTTGAAAAAATCCCTAAGCCCCGGGGTCACAATTTCAGCAAAAATCTGACTTTTGGCACTTCACTCAAAAATGGTGCCAAAATCTTGAAAATGATCTCCTGAAAGGTTTGGCACTCGAAACAGAAGGCTTTTTATCCCAGGACAAGAAATCAGCCCTCAAAAACTTAACCGGCAGAAAATATTTTTTTGAAAAAATCCCTAAGCCCCGGGGTCACAATTTCAGCAAAAATCTGACTTTTGGCAATTCACTCAAAAATGGTGCCAAAAGCTTGAAAATGCTCTCCTGAAAGCTTTGGCGATGGAAACAGAAGGCTTTTTATCCCAGGACAAGAAATCAGCCCTCAAAAACTTAACCGGCAGAAAATATTTTTTTGAAAAAATCCCTAAGCCCCGGGGTCACAATTTCAGCAAAAATCTGACTTTTGGCAATTCACTCAAAAATGGTGCCAAAAGCTTGAAAATGCTCCCCTGAAAGCTTTGGCGATGGAAAAAGAAGGCTTTTTATCACAGGACAAGAAATCAGCCCTCAAAAACTTAACCGGCAGAAAACATTTTTTTGAAAAAATCCCTAAGCCCCGGGGTCACAATTTCAGCAAAAATCTGACTTTTGGCAATTCACTCAAAAATGGTGCCAAAAGCTTGAAAATGCTCTCCTGAAAGCTTTGGCGATGGAAACAGAAGGCTTTTTATCCCAGGACAAGAAATCAGCCCTCAAAAACTTAACCGGCAGAAAATATTTTTTTGAAAAAATCCCTAAGCCCCGGGGTCACAATTTCAGCAAAAATCTGACTTTTGGCACTTCACTCAAAAATGGTGCCAAAATCTTGAAAATGATCTCCTGAAAGGTTTGGCACTCGAAACAGAAGGCTTTTTATCCCAGGACAAGAAATCAGCTCTCAAAAACTTAACCGGCAGAAAATATTTTTTTGAAAAAATCCCTAAGCCCCGGGGTCACAATTTCAGCAAAAATCTGACTTTTGGCAATTCACTCAAAAATGGTGCCAAAAGCTTGAAAATGCTCTCCTGAAAGCCTTGGCGATGGAAACAGAAGGCTTTTTATCCCAGGACAAGAAATCAGCCCTCAAAAACTTAACCGGCAGAAAATATTTTTTTGAAAAAATCCCTAAGCCCCGGGGTCACAATTTCAGCAAAAATCTGACTTTTGGCAATTCACTCAAAAATGGTGCCAAAAGCTTAAAAATGCTCTCCTGAAAGCTTTGGCGATGGAAACAGAAGGCTTTTTATCCCAGGACAAGAAATCAGCCCTCAAAAACTTAACCGGCAGAAAATATTTTTTTGAAAAAATCCCTAAGCCCCGCGTTCACAATTTCAGCAAAAATCTGACTTTTGGCAATTCACTCAAAAATGGTGCCAACCGGTTGAAAATGCTCCCCTGAAAGCTTTGGCGATGGAAAAAGAAGGCTTTTTATCCCAGGACAAGAAATCAGCCCTCAAAAACTTAACCGGCAGAAAACATTTTTTTGAAAAAATCCCTAAGCCCCGGGGTCACAATTTCAGCAAAAATCTGACTTTTGGCAATTCACTCAAAAATGGTGCCAAAAGCTTGAAAATGCTCTCCTGAAAGCTTTGGCGATGGAAACAGAAGGCTTTTTATCCCAGGACAAGAAATCAGCCCTCAAAAACTTAACCGGCAGAAAATATTTTTTTGAAAAAATCCCTAAGCCCCGGGGTCACAATTTCAGCAAAAATCTGACTTTTGGCACTTCACTCAAAAATGGTGCCAAAATCTTGAAAATGATCTCCTGAAAGGTTTGGCACTCGAAACAGAAGGCTTTTTATCCCAGGACAAGAAATCAGCCCTCAAAAACTTAACCGGCAGAAAATATTTTTTTGAAAAAATCCCTAAGCCCCGGGGTCACAATTTCAGCAAAAATCTGACTTTTGGCAATTCACTCAAAAATGGTGCCAAAAGCTTGAAAATGCTCTCCTGAAAGCTTTGGCGATGGAAACAGAAGGCTTTTTATCCCAGGACAAGAAATCAGCCCTCAAAAACTTAACCGGCAGAAAATATTTTTTTGAAAAAATCCCTAAGCCCCGGGGTCACAATTTCAGCAAAAATCTGACTTTTGGCAATTCACTCAAAAATGGTGCCAAAAGCTTGAAAATGCTCTCCTGAAAGCTTTGGCGATGGAAACAGAAGGCTTTTTATCGCAGGACAAGAAATCAGCCCTCAAAAACTTAACCGGCAGAAAATATTTTTTTGAAAAGATCCCTAAGCCCCGGGGTCACAATTTCAGCAAAAATCTGACTTTTGGCAATTCACTCAAAAATGGTGCCAACCGGTTGAAAATGCTCCCCTGAAAGCTTTGGCGATGGAAAAAAGAAGGCTTTTTATCACAGGACAAGAAATCAGCCCTCAAAAACTTAACCGGCAGAAAATATTTTTTTGAAAAAATCCCTAAGCCCCGGGGTCACAATTTCAGCAAAAATCTGACTTTTGGCAATTCACTCAAAAATGGTGCCAAAAGCTTGAAAATGATCTCCTGAAAGGTTTGGCACTCGAAACAGAAGGCTTTTTATCCCAGGACAAGAAATCAGCCCTCAAAAACTTAACCGGCAGAAAATATTTTTTTGAAAAAATCCCTAAGCCCCGGGGTCACAATTTCAGCAAAAATCTGACTTTTGGCAATTCACTCAAAAATGGTGCCAAAAGCTTGAAAATGCTCTCCTGAAAGCTTTGGCGATGGAAACAGAAGGCTTCTTATCCCAGGACAAGAAATCAGCCCTCAAAAACTTAACCGGCAGAAAATATTTTTTTGAAAAAATCCCTAAGCCCCGCGTTCACAATTTCAGCAAAAATCTGACTTTTGGCAATTCACTCAAAAATGGTGCCAAAAGCTTGAAAATGCTCTCCTGAAAGGTTTGGCACTCGAAACAGAAGGCTTTTTATCCCAGGACAAGAAATCAGCCCTCAAAAACTTAACCGGCAGAAAATATTTTTTTGAAAAAATCCCTAAGTCCCGGGGTCACAATTTCAGCAAAAATCTGACTTTTGGCAATTCACTCAAAAATGGTGCCAACCGGTTGAAAATGCTCCCCTGAAAGCTTTGGCGATGGAAAAAGAAGGCTTTTTATCACAGGACAAGAAATCAGCCCTCAAAAACTTAACCGGCAGAAAACATTTTTTTGAAAAAATCCCTAAGCCCCGGGGTCACAGTTTCAGCAAAAATCTGACTTTTGGCAATTCACTCAAAAATGGTGCCAAAAGCTTGAAAATGCTCTCCTGAAAGCTTTGGCGATGGAAACAGAAGGCTTTTTATCCCAGGACAAGAAATCAGCCCTCAAAAACTTAACCGGCAGAAAATATTTTTTTGAAAAAATCCCTAAGCCCCGGGGTCACAATTTCAGCAAAAATCTGACTTTTGGCACTTCACTCAAAAATGGTGCCAAAATCTTGAAAATGATCTCCTGAAAGGTTTGGCACTCGAAACAGAAGGCTTTTTATCCCAGGACAAGAAATCAGCCCTCAAAAACTTAACCGGCAGAAAATATTTTTTTGAAAAAATCCCTAAGCCCCAGGGTCACAATTTCAGCAAAAATCTGACTTTTGGCAATTCACTCAAAAATGGTACCAAAAGCTTGAAAATGCTCTCCTGAAAGCTTTGGCGATGGAAACATAAGGCTTCTTATCCCAGGACAAGAAATCAGCCCTCAAAAACTTAACCGGCAGAAAATATTTTGTTGAAAAAATCCCTAAGCCCCGGGGTCACAATTTCAGCAAAAATCTGACTTTTGGCAATTCACTCAAAAATGGTGCCAAAAGCTTGAAAATGATCTCCTGAAAGGTTTGGCACTCGAAACAGAAGGCTTTTTATCCCAGGACAAGAAATCAGCCCTCAAAAACTTAACCGGCAGAAAATATTTTTTTGAAAAAATCCCTAAGCCCCGGGGTCACAATTTCAGCAAAAATCTGACTTTTGGCAATTCACTCAAAAATGGTGCCAAAAGCTTGAAAATGCTCTCCTGAAAGCTTTGGAGATGGAAACAGAAGGCTTTTTATCCCAGGACAAGAAATCAGCCCTCAAAAACTTAACCGGCAGAAAATATTTTTTTGAAAAAATCCCTAAGCCCCGGGGTCACAATTTCAGCAAAAATCTGACTTTTGGCAATTCACTCAAAAATGGTGCCAAAAGCTTGAAAATGCTCTCCTGAAAGCTTTGGCGATGGAAACAGAAGGCTTTTTATCCCAGGACAAGAAATCAGCCCTCAAAAACTTAACCGGCAGAAAATATTTTTTTGAAAAAATCCCTAAGCCCCGGGGTCACAATTTCAGCAAAAATCTGACTTTTGGCAATTCACTCAAAAATGGTGCCAAAAGCTTGAAAATGCTCTCCTGAAAGCTTTGGCGATGGAAACAGAAGGCTTTTTATCCCAGGACAAGAAATCAGCCCTCAAAAACTTAACCGGCAGAAAATATTTTTTTGAAAAAATCCCTAAGCCCCGGGGTCACAATTTCAGCAAAAATCTGACTTTTGGCAATTCACTCAAAAATGGTGCCAAAAGCTTGAAAATGATCTCCTGAAAGGTTTGGCACTCGAAACAGAAGGCTTTTTATCCCAGGACAAGAAATCAGCCCTCAAAAACTTAACCGGCAGAAAATATTTTTTTGAAAAAATCCCTAAGCCCCGGGGTCACAATTTCAGCAAAAATCTGACTTTTGGCAATTCACTCAAAAATGGTGCCAAAAGCTTGAAAATGCTCTCCTGAAAGCTTTGGCGATGGAAACAGAAGGCTTCATATCCCAGGACAAGAAATCAGCCCTCAAAAACTTAACCGGCAGAAAATATTTTTTTGAAAAAATCCCTAAGCCCCGCGTTCACAATTTCAGCAAAAATCTGACTTTTGGCAATTCACTCAAAAATGGTGCCAAAAGCTTGAAAATGCTCTCCTGAAAGCTTTGGCGATGGAAACAGAAGGCTTCTTATCCCAGGACAAGAAATCAGCCCTCAAAAACTTAACCGGCAGAAAATATTTTTTTGAAAAAATCCCTAAGCCCCGCGTTCACAATTTCAGCAAAAATCTGACTTTTGGCAATTCACTCAAAAATGGTGCCAAAAGCTTGAAAATGCTCTCCTGAAAGCTTTGGCACTCGAAACAGAAGGCTTTTTATCCCAGGACAAGAAATCAGCCCTCAAAAACTTAACCGGCAGAAAATATTTTTTTGAAAAAATCCCTAAGCCCCGGGGTCACAATTTCAGCAAAAATCTGACTTTTGGCAATTCACTCAAAAATGGTGCCAAAAGCTTGATAATCCTCTCCTGAAAGGTTTGGCACTCTAAACAGAAGGCTTTTTATCCCAGGACAAGAAATCAGCCCTCAAAAACTTAACCGGCAGAAAATATTTTTTTGAAAAAATCCCTAAGCCCCGGGGTCACAATTTCAGCAAAAATCTGACTTTTGGCAATTCACTCAAAAATGGTGCCAAAAGCTTGAAAATGCTCTCCTGAAAGCTTTGGCGATGGAAACAGAAGGCTTTTTATCCCAGGACAAGAAATCAGCCCTCAAAAACTTAACCGGCAGAAAATATTTTTTTGAAAAAATCCCTAAGCCCCGGGGTCACAATTTCAGCAAAAATCTGACTTTTGGCAATTCACTCAAAAATGGTGCCAAAAGCTTGAAAATGCTCTCCTGAAAGCTTTGGCGATGGAAACAGAAGGCTTTTTATCCCAGGACAAGAAATCAGCCCTCAAAAACTTAACCGGCAGAAAATATTTTTTTGAAAAAATCCCTAAGCCCCGGGGTCACAATTTCAGCAAAAATCTGACTTTTGGCAATTCACTCAAAAATGGTGCCAAAAGCTTGAAAATGCTCTCCTGAAAGCTTTGGCGATGGAAACAGAAGGCTTTTTATCCCAGGACAAGAAATCAGCCCTCAAAAACTTAACCGGCAGAAAATATTTTTTTGAAAAAATCCCTAAGCCCCGGGGTCACAATTTCAGCAAAAATCTGACTTTTGGCACTTCACTCAAAAATGGTGCCAAAATCTTGAAAATGATCTCCTGAAAGGTTTGGCACTCGAAACAGAAGGCTTTTTATCCCAGGACAAGAAATCAGCCCTCAAAAACTTAACCGGCAGAAAATATTTTTTTGAAAAAATCCCTAAGCCCCGGGGTCACAATTTCAGCAAAAATCTGACTTTTGGCAATTCACTCAAAAATGGTGCCAAAAGCTTGAAAATGCTCTCCTGAAAGCTTTGGCGATGGAAACAGAAGGCTTTTTATCCCAGGACAAGAAATCAGCCCTCAAAAACTTAACCGGCAGAAAATATTTTTTTGAAAAAATCCCTAAGCCCCGGGGTCACAATTTCAGCAAAAATCTGACTTTTGGCAATTCACTCAAAAATGGTGCCAAAAGCTTGAAAATGCTCTCCTGAAAGCTTTGGCGATGGAAACAGAAGGCTTCTTATCCCAGGACAAGAAATCAGCCCTCAAAAACTTAACCAGCAGAAAATATTTTGTTGAAAAAATCCCTAAGCCCCGGGGTCACAATTTCAGCAAAAATCTGACTTTTGGCAATTCACTAAAAAATTGTGCCAAAAGCTTGAAAATGATCTCCTGAAAGGTTTGGCACTCGAAACAGAAGGCTTTTTATCCCAGGACAAGAAATCAGCCCTCAAAAACTTAACCGGCAGAAAATATTTTTTTGAAAAAATCCCTAAGCCCCGGGGTCACAATTTCAGCAAAAATCTGACTTTTGGCAATTCACTCAAAAATGGTGCCAAAAGCTTGAAAATGCTCTCCTGAAAGCTTTGGCGATGGAAACAGAAGGCTTTTTATCCCAGGACAAGAAATCAGCCCTCAAAAACTTAACCGGCAGAAAATATTTTTTTGAAAAAATCCCTAAGCCCCGGGGTCACAATTTCAGCAAAAATCTGACTTTTGGCACTTCACTCAAAAATGGTGCCAAAAGCTTGAAAATGATCTCCTGAAAGGTTTGGCACTCGAAACAGAAGGCTTTTTATCCCAGGACAAGAAATCAGCCCTCAAAAACTTAACCGGCAGAAAATATTATTTTGAAAAGATCCCTAAGCCCCGGGGTCACAATTTCAGCAAAAATCTGACTTTTGGCAATTCACTCAAAAATGGTGCCAAAAGCTTGAAAATGATCACCTGAAAGGTTTGGCACTCGAAACAGAAGGCTTCTTATCCCAGGACAAGAAATCAGCCCTCAAAAACTTAACCGGCAGAAAATATTTTTTTGAAAAAATCCCTAAGCCCCGCGTTCACAATCTCAGCAAAAATCTGACTTTTGGCTATTCACTCAAAAATGGTGCCAAAAGCTTGAAAATGCTCTCCTGAAAGCTTTGGCGATGGAAACAGAAGGCTTTTTATCCCAGGACAAGAAATCAGCCCTCAAAAACTTAACCGGCAGAAAATATTTTTTTGAAAAAATCCCTAAGCCCCGGGGTCAAAATTTCAGCAAAAATCTGACTTTTGGCAATTCACTCAAAAATGGTGCCAAAAGCTTGAAAATGCTCTCCTGAAAGCTTTGGCGATGGAAACAGAAGGCTTCTTATCCCAGGACAAGAAATCAGCCCTTAAAAACTTAACCGGCAGAAAATATTTTTTTGAAAAAATCCCTAAGCCCCGTTCACAATTTCAGCAAAAATCTGACTTTTGGCAATTCACTCAAAAATGGTGCCAAAAGCTTGAAAATGCTCTCCTGAAAGGTTTGGCACTCGAAACAGAAGGCTTTTTATCCCAGGACAAGAAATCAGCCCTCAAAAACTTAACAGGCAGAAAATATTTTTTTGAAAAAATCCCTAAGCCCCGGGGTCACAATTTCAGCAAAAATCTGACTTTTGGCACTTCACTCAAAAATGGTGCCAAAATCTTGAAAATGATCTCCTGAAAGGTTTGGCACTCGAAACAGAAGGCTTTTTATCACAGGACAAGAAATCAGCCCTCAAAAACTTAACCGGCAGAAAATATTTTTTTGAAAAAATCCCTAAGCCCCGGGGTCACAATTTCAGCAAAAATCTGACTTTTGGCAATTCACTCAAAAATGGTGCCAAAAGCTTGAAAATGCTCTCCTGAAAGCTTTGGCGATGGAAAAAGAAGGCTTTTTATCCCAGGACAAGAAATCAGCCCTCAAAAACTTAACCGGCAGAAAATATTTTTTTGAAAAAATCCCTAAGCCCCGGGGTCACAATTTCAGCAAAAATCTGACTTTTGGCAATTCACTCAAAAATGGTGCCAAAAGCTTGAACATGCTCTCCTGAAAGGTTTGGCGATGGAAACAGAAGGCTTTTTATCACAGGACAAGAAATCAGCCCTCAAAAACTTAACCGGCAGAAAATATTTTTTTGAAAAGATCCCTAAGCCCCGGGGTCACAATTTCAGCAAAAATCTGACTTTTGGCAATTCACTCAAAAATGGTGCCAACCGGTTGAAAATGCTCCCCTGAAAGCTTTGGCGATGGAAAAAGAAGGCTTTTTATCCCAGGACAAGAAATCAGCCCTCAAAAACTTAACCGGCAGAAAACATTTTTTTTGAAAAAATCCCTAAGCCCCGGGGTCACAATTTCAGCAAAAATCTGACTTTTGGCAATTCACTCAAAAATGGTGCCAAAAGCTTGAAAATGCTCTCCTGAAAGCTTTGGCGATGGAAACAGAAGGCTTTTTATCCCAGGACAAGAAATCAGCCCTCAAAAACTTAACCGGCAGAAAATATTTTTTTGAAAAAATCCCTAAGCCCCGGGGTCACAATTTCAGCAAAAATCTGACTTTTGGCACTTCACTCAAAAATGGTGCCAAAAGCTTGAAAATGATCTCCTGAAAGGTTTGGCACTCGAAACAGAAGGCTTTTTATCCCAGGACAAGAAATCAGCCCTCAAAAACTTAACCGGCAGAAAATATTTTTTTGAAAAGATCCCTAAGCCCCGGGGTCACAATTTCAGCAAAAATCTGACTTTTGGCAATTCACTCAAAAATGGTGCCAAAAGCTTGAAAATGCTCTCCTGAAAGCTTTGGCGATGGAAACAGAAGGCTTTTTATCCCAGGACAAGAAATCAGCCCTCAAAAACTTAACCGGCAGAAAATATTTTTTTGAAAAAATCCCTAAGCCCCGGGGTCAAAATTTCAGCAAAAATCTGACTTTTGGCAATTCACTCAAAAATGGTGCCAAAAGCTTGAAAATGCTCTCCTGAAAGCTTTGGCGATGGAAACAGAAGGCTTCTTATCCCAGGACAAGAAATCAGCCCTCAAAAACTTAACCGGCAGAAAATATTTTTTTGAAAAAATCCCTAAGCCCCGCGTTCACAATTTCAGCAAAAATCTGACTTTTGGCAATTCACTCAAAAATGGTGCCAAAAGCTTGAAAATGCTCTCCTGAAAGGTTTGGCACTCGAAACAGAAGGCTTTTTATCCCAGGACAAGAAATCAGCCCTCAAAAACTTAACCGGCAGAAAATATTTTTTTGAAAAAATCCCTAAGCCCCGGGGTCACAATTTCAGCAAAAATCTGACTTTTGGCACTTCACTCAAAAATGGTGCCAAAATCTTGAAAATGATCTACTGAAAGTTTTGGCACTCGAAACAGAAGGCTTTTTATCACAGGACAAGAAATCAGCCCTCAAAAACTTAACCGGCAGAAAATATTTTTTTGAAAAAATCCCTAAGCCCCGGGGTCACAATTTCAGCAAAAATCTGACTTTTGGCAATTCACTCAAAAATGGTGCCAAAAGCTTGAAAATGCTCTCCTGAAAGCTTTGGCGATGGAAAAAGAAGGCTTTTTATCCCAGGACAAGAAATCAGCCCTCAAAAACTTAACCGGCAGAAAATATTTTTTTGAAAAAATCCCTAAGCCCCGGGGTCACAATTTCAGCAAAAATCTGACTTTTGGCAATTCACTCAAAAATGGTGCCAAAAGCTTGAACATGCTCTCCTGAAAGGTTTGGCGATGGAAACAGAAGGCTTTTTATCACAGGACAAGAAATCAGCCCTCAAAAACTTAACCGGCAGAAAATATTTTTTTGAAAAGATCCCTAAGCCCCGGGGTCACAATTTCAGCAAAAATCTGACTTTTGGCAATTCACTCAAAAATGGTGCCAAAAGCTTGAAAATGATCACCTGAAAGGTTTGGCACTCGAAACAGAAGGCTTCTTATCCCAGGACAAGAAATCAGCCCTCAAAAACTTAACCGGCAGAAAATATTTTTTTGAAAAAATCCCTAAGCCCCGCGTTCACAATCTCAGCAAAAATCTGACTTTTGGCTATTCACTCAAAAATGGTGCCAAAAGCTTGAAAATGCTCTCCTGAAAGCTTTGGCGATGGAAACAGAAGGCTTTTTATCCCAGGACAAGAAATCAGCCCTCAAAAACTTAACCGGCAGAAAATATTTTTTTGAAAAAATCCCTAAGCCCCGGGGTCAAAATTTCAGCAAAAATCTGACTTTTGGCAATTCACTCAAAAATGGTGCCAAAAGCTTGAAAATGCTCTCCTGAAAGCTTTGGCGATGGAAACAGAAGGCTTCTTATCCCAGGACAAGAAATCAGCCCTTAAAAACTTAACCGGCAGAAAATATTTTTTTGAAAAAATCCCTAAGCCCCGTTCACAATTTCAGCAAAAATCTGACTTTTGGCAATTCACTCAAAAATGGTGCCAAAAGCTTGAAAATGCTCTCCTGAAAGGTTTGGCACTCGAAACAGAAGGCTTTTTATCCCAGGACAAGAAATCAGCCCTCAAAAACTTAACAGGCAGAAAATATTTTTTTGAAAAAATCCCTAAGCCCCGGGGTCACAATTTCAGCAAAAATCTGACTTTTGGCACTTCACTCAAAAATGGTGCCAAAATCTTGAAAATGATCTCCTGAAAGGTTTGGCACTCGAAACAGAAGGCTTTTTATCACAGGACAAGAAATCAGCCCTCAAAAACTTAACCGGCAGAAAATATTTTTTTGAAAAAATCCCTAAGCCCCGGGGTCACAATTTCAGCAAAAATCTGACTTTTGGCAATTCACTCAAAAATGGTGCCAAAAGCTTGAAAATGCTCTCCTGAAAGCTTTGGCGATGGAAAAAGAAGGCTTTTTATCCCAGGACAAGAAATCAGCCCTCAAAAACTTAACCGGCAGAAAATATTTTTTTGAAAAAATCCCTAAGCCCCGGGGTCACAATTTCAGCAAAAATCTGACTTTTGGCAATTCACTCAAAAATGGTGCCAAAAGCTTGAACATGCTCTCCTGAAAGGTTTGGCGATGGAAACAGAAGGCTTTTTATCCCAGGACAAGAAATCAGCCCTCAAAAACTTAACCGGCAGAAAATATTTTTTTGAAAAGATCCCTAAGCCCCGGGGTCACAATTTCAGCAAAAATCTGACTTTTGGCAATTCACTCAAAAATGGTGCCAACCGGTTGAAAATGCTCCCCTGAAAGCTTTGGCGATGGAAAAAGAAGGCTTTTTATCCCAGGACAAGAAATCAGCCCTCAAAAACTTAACCGGCAGAAAACATTTTTTTTTAAAAAATCCCTAAGCCCCGGGGTCACAATTTCAGCAAAAATCTGACTTTTGGCAATTCACTCAAAAATGGTGCCAAAAGCTTGAAAATGCTCTCCTGAAAGCTTTGGCGATGGAAACAGAAGGCTTTTTATCCCAGGACAAGAAATCAGCCCTCAAAAACTTAACCGGCAGAAAATATTTTTTTGAAAAAATCCCTAAGCCCCGGGGTCACAATTTCAGCAAAAATCTGACTTTTGGCACTTCACTCAAAAATGGTGCCAAAAGCTTGAAAATGATCTCCTGAAAGGTTTGGCACTCGAAACAGAAGGCTTTTTATCCCAGGACAAGAAATCAGCCCTCAAAAACTTAACCGGCAGAAAATATTTTTTTGAAAAGATCCCTAAGCCCCGGGGTCACAATTTCAGCAAAAATCTGACTTTTGGCAATTCACTCAAAAATGGTGCCAAAAGCTTGAAAATGCTCTCCTGAAAGCTTTGGCGATGGAAACAGAAGGCTTTTTATCCCAGGACAAGAAATCAGCCCTCAAAAACTTAACCGGCAGAAAATATTTTTTTGAAAAAATCCCTAAGCCCCGGGGTCAAATTTCAGCAAAAATCTGACTTTTGGCAATTCACTCAAAAATGGTGCCAAAAGCTTGAAAATGCTCTCCTGAAAGCTTTGGCGATGGAAACAGAAGGCTTCTTATCCCAGGACAAGAAATCAGCCCTCAAAAACTTAACCGGCAGAAAATATTTTTTTGAAAAAATCCCTAAGCCCCGCGTTCACAATTTCAGCAAAAATCTGACTTTTGGCAATTCACTCAAAAATGGTGCCAAAAGCTTGAAAATGCTCTCCTGAAAGGTTTGGCACTCGAAACAGAAGGCTTTTTATCCCAGGACAAGAAATCAGCCCTCAAAAACTTAACCGGCAGAAAATATTTTTTTGAAAAATCCCTAAGCCCCGGGGTCACAATTTCAGCAAAAATCTGACTTTTGGCACTTCACTCAAAAATGGTGCCAAAATCTTGAAAATGATCTACTGAAAGTTTTGGCACTCGAAACAGAAGGCTTTTTATCACAGGACAAGAAATCAGCCCTCAAAAACTTAACCGGCAGAAAATATTTTTTTGAAAAAATCCCTAAGCCCCGGGGTCACAATTTCAGCAAAAATCTGACTTTTGGCAATTCACTCAAAAATGGTGCCAAAAGCTTGAAAATGCTCTCCTGAAAGCTTTGGCGATGGAAAAAGAAGGCTTTTTATCCCAGGACAAGAAATCAGCCCTCAAAAACTTAACCGGCAGAAAATATTTTTTTGAAAAAATCCCTAAGCCCCGGGGTCACAATTTCAGCAAAAATCTGACTTTTGGCAATTCACTCAAAAATGGTGCCAAAAGCTTGAACATGCTCTCCTGAAAGGTTTGGCGATGGAAACAGAAGGCTTTTTATCACAGGACAAGAAATCAGCCCTCAAAAACTTAACCGGCAGAAAATATTTTTTTGAAAAGATCCCTAAGCCCCGGGGTCACAATTTCAGCAAAAATCTGACTTTTGGCAATTCACTCAAAAATGGTGCCAACCGGTTGAAAATGCTCCCCTGAAAGCTTTGGCGATGGAAAAAGAAGGCTTTTTATCACAGGACAAGAAATCAGCCCTCAAAAACTTAACCGGCAGAAAACATTTTTTTTGAAAAAATCCCTAAGCCCCGGGGTCACAATTTCAGCAAAAATCTGACTTTTGGCAATTCACTCAAAAATGGTGCCAAAAGCTTGAAAATGCTCTCCTGAAAGCTTTGGCGATGGAAACAGAAGGCTTTTTATCCCAGGACAAGAAATCAGCCCTCAAAAACTTAACCGGCAGAAAATATTTTTTTGAAAAAATCCCTAAGCCCCGGGGTCACAATTTCAGCAAAAATCTGACTTTTGGCACTTCACTCAAAAATGGTGTAAAAAGCTTGAAAATGATCTCCTGAAAGGTTTGGCACTCGAAACAGAAGGCTTTTTATCCCAGGACAAGAAATCAGCCCTCAAAAACTTAACCGGCAGAAAATATTTTTTTGAAAAAATCCCTAAGCCCCGGGGTCACAATTTCAGCAAAAATCTGACTTTTGGCAATTCACTCAAAAATGGTGCCAAAAGCTTGAAAATGCTCTCCTGAAAGGTTTGGCACTCGAAACAGAAGGCTTTTTATCCCAGGACAAGAAATGAGCCCTCAAAAACTTAACCGGCAGAAAATATTTTTTTGAAAAAATCCCTAAGCCCCGGGGTCACAATTTCAGCAAAAATCTGACTTTTGGCAATTCACTCAAAAATGGTGCCAAAAGCTTGAAAATGCTCTCCTGAAAGCTTTGGCAATGGAAACAGAAGGCTTTTTATCCCAGGACAAGAAATGAGCCCTCAAAAACTTAACCGGCAGAAAATATTTTTTTGAAAAAATCCCTAAGCCCCCGGGGTCACAATTTCAGCAAAAATCTGACTTTTGGCAATTCACTCAAAAATGGTGCCAAAAGCTTGAAAATGCTCTCCTGAAAGCTTTGGCGATGGAAAAAGAAGGCTTTTTATCACAGGAAAAGAAATAAGCCCTCAAAAACTTAACCGGCAGAAAATATTTTTTTGAAAAAATCCCTAAGCCCCGGGGTCACAATTTCAGCAAAAATCTGACTTTTGGCACTTCACTCAAAAATGGTGCCAAAAGCTTGAACATGC